>NC_044549.1:9299056-11699056 GCF_007565055.1 Rhinopithecus roxellana | reverse complement strand
TTTTCTTGGATAAGCTTCATGTATTGGCTACGTTGATAACTACATTATAAAAACAGAGGCAACAAAGTTATTGAGACGACAGTCAACATTTTTAAAAATTGTCAAATAAAGTAATTAAGCATAAGAAGAAGAAAAAATCCAAAGATGTCAGAGCTGTTTCATGTTATTGTCCTAAGGTAGAGCAGTACATAAAATGTAGTCTCTAGGCTGGTGCCAGATCTGTTTATCACCAGGCCGTGACAAGGTACAGAAATCAACTGATAATATGCATTGGAAAATCTTACAACACTTTTTTTAATTGCAGTGACATCCAACTATATGATCATTGCACGTATCTAGTTGAGCGGGGTATAGAAGAGTTGGGTGCTGGAAAACTCATCTGGCGAGTTTCATATTGCACCACCAGTACAGCTACACTAGTCATGCCCATGAGGACGCGTATGGACTAGTAGAACACACATGCTAGAAAATACAGGTAAATAAAATTGGTCCCTCATCCCACATAATTTGAAAACTCTGCTCCAGAGGTCTTATGATTCTCCAATCCTATGTTTAAATTTGTCATGGAAAAAAGTTCTTCGTTACAATTTGAAGTTAAGACTGACTTTCTATTCTTCCTTGTCCTCTAACCTAGGTCACTGTCCCGTTTCTTCTGAGTTCAGGTCTTTGGTACTGTACCATGGGTAGCAGCTCTTCACATGGCAATGACTATGAAAAAACACTTATCCCTAAGAAACTCCCTAACTATGTTATTATAACTGTTTACTCTTAATGTCTACCAGAATTTCACAAAGAAAAGAAAAGGGAATGTTTTCTTTAACATCATGTCCTACCATAGATCTCCAACGTTAGCAATGATTTGCAGCCTCTGGGCCACTGGCTGTTGTAGTATCCCCAAATTTATGTTCAGGTATTGGAGGCTTTAATAAGTAAAGTGGAAAATGGGCGAGGTGAGATCCCCTGATAATCCAAGCTACTTGTATGCCTCAGCTATCAAGGAGGACTGCATGATTTAAAGATCATTGTTCTTTTTTAAATATGTTTAAAAAAAGAAACAAATAAAACAACCAAAGTTCATTAATCTTGCAGACAACATCTCAGGGTTAAGCTATAAAGTTAACCAATTATCATAACCAACCTCTATCAAAATTACTATGTGCATTCAAGCAGTTGTACATGGAAGAAAAGGACAAAGAGAAAAAGAAAATAGGACAAACAAACATTTTATGATTTTTACAATATAGGCTCAGTTACATGGTGACAAATTCAAGTTCTTCATGGAGCCAAAAGGTGTCAGAAAAATATCCAAAATTTAGAAATAGGCAAAAAAGATTATTGGAAGTTTGTTCTGAGCAGTTTTGAATTTGACACTCTGCTAACTGCTTAATTTTTTATGTTTGTAATTGTTGTAGGTACATAGGAGGTGTACATATTTATGGAATATATGGGATATTTTGAAACAGGCATACAATGTATTTTAATCACATCAGGGTAAATGAGGTATTCCTCACCTCATGCGTTTATGCTTTATGTTACAAACAATTCAATTATACTATTTTAGGCATTTGAACATGTACAATTAATTCATTATTTAAGATAGTCACCTTGTTGCTTTATCAAATAACAGATCTTATTCATTCCAACGATATCATTGTGTACATTAACCACCCCCACTTCTCCTCCCCACCTGCCCATTACCCTTGCCAGCTTCTGGTAACCATCATTCTACTCTTTATCTTGATGAGTTCAATTTTTTAATTGTTAGCTCCCACAAATAAGTAGGAACATGTGAAGTTTGTCTTTCTGTGCCTGCCTTGCATATGTCACTTAGCATAATGACCTCCTGTTCCATACATGTTGCTGTAAATGACAGGATCTCACTCTTTTTGATGACTGATTGACACTCCATTGCATATATGTACCACATTTATTAATACAAAAAAAAGATTCATCTGTTCATGGACACTTGGTTCCAAATACAAAATCCAAATAAATGTGTATACGTACCACATTTATTAATACAAGAAAAGATTCGTCTGTTCGTGGACACTTGGGTTGCTTGCAGATGGAAGTATTGTGAACAGTTCTTCAAGAAACATGAGAGTGCACATCTCTCCCGTATACTGATTTCCTTTCTTTTGGGTACAGACCCAGCAATAAGATTGCTGGACTATTTGGTAGCTCTATTTTTAGTTTTGAGTAACCTCCCTACCATTCTCCATAGTGCTTGTACTAATTTATATTTTCACCAACAGTATATAAGGGTTCCCTTTTCTCCACATCCTCACTATCATTTATTATTGCCTGTCTTTTGAATAAAAGTCATTTTAACTGGGGTGAGATGATCTCTCATTGTAGTTTTGATTTACATTTCTCTAAGGATCAGTGATATCATGCACCTTTTCATATACTTGTTTGCTGTTTATATGTCTTCGTTTGAGAAATGTCTGATCAGGTCTTTTGCCCATTTTTAAATTGGATTATTAGATTTTTTCCAAGACAGTTGTTTGAGCTCCTTATGTATTCTGGTTATTAATCCCTCATCAGATGAATAGTTTGCAAATATTTTCTCCCATTCCATGGATTGCTTTAATGCTCCCATTCCTTATTGATTGATTCTTTTGCTGTACAGAAAGTTTTTAACTTGGTGTGATCCTATTTGTCCATTTTTGCTTTGGTTGCCTGTGCTTGTGAGATTGTACTCAGTATGTCTTTGCCCAGTCCAACGACCTGAAGTGTTTCCAGAATGTTTTCTTGTGGTAGTTTCATAGTTTGAGGTCTTAGATTTCAGTCTTTAACACATTTTGATCCCTTTTGTATATGACAAGAGACAGCGGTCTAGTTTCATTCTTCTGCTTATGGATATCCAGTTTTCCCAGGACCATTCTAGTTAAGAAACCATCCTTTCCCTATTGCATGTCCTTGGTTCCTTTGTCAAAAAATAGTTCACTGTAGATGTATGGAGTTGTCTCTGGGCTCTCTATGCTGTTTCTTTTCTCTGTGTGTCTGTTTTTAATGCCAGTATCATATTGTTTTTGTTACTATAGCTCTATAGTATAACTTGAAGTCAGGTAATGTGATTCCCCCAGTGTTATTCCTTTCGCTCTGGATAGCTTTGGCTATTCTGGGTCTTTCGTGGTTCCATATAAACTTTAGGATAATTTTTTTGTATTTCTGTGAAAAATGCCATTGGTATTTTGATAAGAAATGCATTGACTCTATAGATTACTTGGGGTAGTATGGGCATTTTATGGATTCTTCCAATCCATAAATATGGAATCTATTAATACAAAATATTTTTTAACTTATAGTTGCCTTCTTCAATTTCTTGCATCAATATTTTATAGTGTCCATTAGAGAGATCTTTCACTTCTTTGGTTAAGTTTATTCATAGGTATTTTATCTTATTTATTGCTATTGTAAGTGGGATCATGTTTTCGTTTCTTTTTCAGATTATTCACTGTTGGCATATAAAAGTGCCACTGCTTTGTGTAGGTTGATTTTGTACCTTGCAACTTTATTGAATTTGTTTATTAATACGAATAGTTTTTTGATGAAGTCTTCGGGTTTTTTCAAATAAAAGATTATATCATATGCAAATGAGGATAATTTGATTTCTTCCTTTCCAATTTGGATGCCTTTATGTTTTTCTTTTGTCTGATTGCTCCAGCTATGACTTCCAGTACTGTGTTGAATAACAACGATAAAAGTGTTCATCTTCGTTTCCTTTAGAGGAAAGGCTTTCAGTTTTTGCCCATTTGGTATGACAGTAGCTGTGGGTCTGTCATATGTGGCTTATCATGTTGAAGCATATTTCTTCTATACCTACTTTTTTAAGGGTTTTTATCATGAAGGGATGTTGAATTTTTTCAAATGTTTTTCCACATCAATGAAAGTGATCACATAGTTTTGGTCCTTTGTTGATATGATGTACCACATCGATTAATTTGTGTATGTTGAATCGTCCTTTCATCCTTCAGAAAAATCCCACTTGGTCATGATGAATGATCTTTTTAATTTGTTGCTGAATTTAGTTTGCTAGTATTTTGTGAAGGATTTTTGCGTCAACGTTAATCAAGGATAAAAGCCTGTAGGTTTTTTTTTTTTTTTTCAAGTGTGTCTTTGTCTGGTTTTGATGTCACAGTAACACTTGCCTCATAGAATGAGTTAAGAAGTATTCCCTTTTCCTCTATTTTTTCAGAATATTCCGAGTAGGATTGGTAACAGTTCTTCTTTAAATGTTTAGTAAAACTCAGCAGTAAAGTCATAGGGTTCTGGGCTTTTCTTTGCTGGGAGAATTTTTATTATGGCTTTGATCTCATTACTTGTTATTTCTCTGTTCAGGTTTTGGATTTTTTCATGGTTCCATCTTTGTAGGTCAGGAGTTTATTCATTTCTAGGAATTTATTCATTTCTCCCATGTTTTCCAATTTTTGACATATAGTTGTTCTTAGTAGCCTCTCATGATCATTTGAACTTTTGCAGTATCTATTGTCATGTCTCCATTTTAATCTCTAAATTTATTTATTATAGTCTTATCTCTTTTCCTTAGTTGGCTAAAGGTTTGTCCATCTTGCTAGGCTCTTAAGAAAAACTTTTTCTTTTTTTGGTCTTTTGTATTGCTTTCTTCATGTCAATATCATTTATTTCTGCTCTGCTCTTTATTATTACTTTTCTTCTACTAATTTTGAGTTTGGTTTATTCTTGCCTTTCTAGTTCTTTAAGATGCATCATTAAATTATTTATTTGATGTTTTTCTTCTTTTTTGATGAAGATGCTTACAGCTCCATACTCCCCTCTTAGTATGGCTTTTGCTGCATCCCATAGGTTTTGGTATGCCATGTTTCTCTTATCGTTTGTCTCAAGAAATTTTACAGTTTCCTTATAATTTCTTCATTGACCCACTGGTCATTCTGAAACATGTAGTTTAATTTCCATATGTTTGTATACTTAACAAAACTTCTCCTGTTATTGATTCCTGCTTTTATTCCATTGTGGCCAGAGAAGATACTTAATATTATTTATTTATTTTTGGAATGTTTTAAGACTTGTTTTGTTGTCTAGCATATGGTCTTTCTTTGAGAATGAGCCATGTGCTGAGGAGAAAAATACTGTGTATTCTGCAGCCATTGGGTGAATTATATCTATTAGGTTCATTTGGTCTATAGTGCAGAGTAAGTCCAATGTTTCTTTGTTGATTTTCTGTCAGAAGCTCTGTCAAATGCTGAAAGTGGGGTGTGGAAGTCTCATTATTATTTTATTGGGGTTTCTCTCTTTAGCTCTTTAGTATTTCCTTTATATATCTGTATGCCCCAGTGTTGGGTGTATACATATTTAAAATTGTTATTTCCTCTTTCTGAATTAAATCCTGTATCATTATATAATAATCTTTCTTGGCTTTCTTTACACTTTTGTCTTGAAATTTAGTTTTGTCTGATATAAGTATAGCTACTCCTGCTCTTTTTTGGTTTCCCATTGCATGGAATATCTTTTACCATCCCTTTATTTTCAGTCTATGCATGTCTTTATAGGTGAAGTGTTTTTCTTGTAGGCAACAGATCACTGGGTCTGTTTTTTTCCCCCATTCAGCCACTCTATATCTTTCAGTTGAAGAATTTAGTCCACTTACATTTAATGTCATTGTTGATAGGTAAGGACTCATCCCTTACTCCTGCCATTTTGTTATTTGTTTTTTGGTTGTTTTGTGGTCTTCTTTTCTTTCTTTCCTTCCTTCCTGTCTTCCTTTTAGAGAACATAATATTTTTCTGATGATATGTTTTAATATTTTGCTTTTTGATTTTTCTGTATCCATTGTATGTTTTTAGATTTGAGGTCACCGTAAGTATTGCAGATAATATAGCCCATTATTTCAAACAGATGACAACTCAATACTGATTGCATAAACAAACAACTAACAAGCAAAAAGAAAACTAATAGAAAATCTACACTTTAACATAGTCTCCCTGCATTTTAACTTTTTGCTGTTTCTATTTATGTCTTTTTGTACTGTCTGTGCCTTGAGAAGTTGTTGTAGTTATTAGTTTTGATTAGTTCATCTTTTTGTCTTTCTATGTAAGATATGAGTAGTTTACATAATTAATTACAGGTTAGAATAGTCTCTGTTTTTCTGTGTTCTTACTATTACCAGTAAATTTTTAATCTTCAGATGATTTCTTATTGCTCATTAACATCCTTTTCTTTCATATTGAAGAAATCCATTTAGCATTTCTTGTAGGACTGGTATTGATGAAATTCCTCAGCTTTTGTTTGTGTGGGAAAGTATTTATCCTTCATGTTTGAAGAGTATTTACACTGGATATACTCTTCTCAGATAAAAGTTCTTTTTCCTCCAACACTTTAAATATGTGATGCCACTCTCTCCTTTCCTGTAAAATTTTCACCAAAAAGTCTGTGCCAGGAATATTGGAATTTGATTTTACGTTGTTTCTTTTCTCCTGCTGCTTTTAGGAATTTTTCTTTAACCTTAACCTTTGGATGTTTGATTATTAAATGCCATGAGATAGTCTTCTTTGAGTTAAATCTGCTTGGGGTTCTATAAGCTTCTTGAACTTGAATATTGATATCTTTCTCTAGGTTTAGGAAGTTCTGTTATTATCTCTTTGAATAAACTTTCCAGTCTTATCTGTTTCTCTTTATCTCCTTTTTTTTTTTTTTTTTTTTTTGAGACGGAGTCTCGCTCTGTCGCCCGGGCTGGAGTGCAGTGGCCGGATCTCAGCTCACTGCAAGCTCCGCCTCCCGGGTTTACACCATTCTCCTGCCTCAGCCTCCCGAGTAGCTGGGACTACAGGCGCCCGCCACCTCACCCGGCTAGTTTTTTGTATTTTTTAGTAGAGACGGGGTTTCACCATGTTAGCCAGGATGGTCTCGATCTTCTGACCTCGTGATCCGCCCGTCTCGGCCTCCCAAAGCGCTGGGATTACAGGCTTGAGCCACCGCGCCCGGCCTCTTTATCTCCTTTTTAAGGCCAATAACTCTTAGATTTGCTCTTTTGTGTGTGTGTGTGTGTGTGTGTGTGTGTGTGTGTGTGTGTGTGCAGAGCTAGCTGAGGTTTTATTTTGGGGAAAAAATTGTCTTGTAGCTGAAGTCATGGGCAAAGGGGGTAGCACAGGCAGTAAACTGCCCCTGAAGGTGGGCTGAAGGCTAGGGCTGAACCTCAGGTGGGTCTTGCATTCCCCTGCACAGCTGCCTCCCCCATGGGCTCTGGGACAGCCACAGGATGGGTAGCCTGGGAGGGGCTGCCATGGCTGTTCACTTTGGCAGGACATCAGAGGACTTGGACACCAACTTCCCATTGTGGGTCTTGATCCTCTTCATAACCATGGCCCTGATGGAGCAGGTGCAACTGAAGGAGGTGGAGCGCATGCCGGAGCCAAAGCTGAAGCCCAGGCCATAGTTGAGGCTGGGGCTTGTGAGGTCCCCATAAGCTGAGCTCAGCCCACCTGCATAGCCACTGGTGGTCTTCATATGGATACTCATGTTCTGCATGTTCTACATCCCTGACTCCAGCCAGCTCTCCATGCCCTCCAGCAGCTTCCTGTAGGAGGCAGTCTCAATGTCCAGAGCCAGCTTGATTTCATCAGCTCCTGGCACTCATACAGCTGCTGCACCATGTCCTGCTCGGCCCACTGCAGGCGGGCCCCAGCTCATACAGCTTGCTGTTGGCATTCTTAACCATCAGCTCCCCATGCTGCTCAGCATCTGTGGTGGCCTCCGGGGAAGTCCTCTGGCCTTTGAAGCCCTCTGTGTCAGGCTGGAGTCAGCTGATGTTCCAGTTCATCTCAGGGATCTCCATCTTTGTATGATGCAAGTCATCCCCATGCTTCCCAGCGAGCGTCTGCAGCTCCTTATACTTGATCTGGTACATGCTCTCAGCCTTGGCCTGGCTGCGGTTGGTGATCTCTTCATACTGGGCCTTGACCTGGGCGATGATGCTGTCCATGTCCAGGGAGCAGCTGTTGTCCATGAGCAGAACCACAGATGTGTCCGAGATCTGGGACAGCTCCTGGATCTCCTCTTCATACAGCTGCCTGTATGATCTCATCAGTCAACCCCTCCAGGCAAGACTCCAGCTCTTGTTCACATAAGCATCACCTACATCCCTCTTGATGAGGACAAATTCATTCTCCATCTCTGTACGCTTATTGATCTTATCCTTATATTTGTTCTTAAAGCCCTCCACTAGCCCCTGCATGCTGCCAAGCTCCGCCTCCAGCTTCAGCTTCTCCTGGCCCAGTCTCCAGCTGCCACTGAAGGTTGTGTTGTAGCTCTCGAACATGCTATCCATGTTACTCCAAGTCATATTCTTCTGCTGCAGAAGGCTCCACTTGGTCTCCAGCATCTTGTTCTGCTGCTCCAGGAGCTATACCTTGTCAATGAATGAGGCAAACTTGTTGTTGAGGGTCTTGATCTGCTCCTTCTCCTGGGTGCACATGGCCTGGATGTTGGGTTAAGGGGGCTCAGCAGGCTCTGGTTGACTGTGACAACTGCAATGCCTCCCATTGTGCTGGTCCCACCACAGCCTCCACCCAGGCCACCCCAGAAGCTGCTGCTGCCCACTCGAGAGAAGCTCGAGAAGCTGATGTGAACATCGGGCCCACTTGTGTAGGAGTGGCTGCTAAAGGCCCAGGGGCCAGAGGTGAACACCTTGTAGGACTTCTGGGTTACCCTGGTGGACATGGTGGAGGCAGGAGTGGAGGCAGGTGGCCTGAATGCAGTGGAGATACAAGGAGGAATGGAGAAGTTGCTTCTCACGGCTATTTTCTAGATCTTGTAGTAATGCTTCATTGTTTTTATTCTTTTTTCTTTTATCTCCTCTGACTATATTTTCAAATAGCCTATCTTCAAGCTCATTAATTCTTTCTGCTGCTCTATCAATCCTGCTATTAAGAGACTCTGACGAATTAGGTAATCAGTTGCATTTATTAACTCCAGAATTTCTGGTTGATTGATTCTTTTTTTATTTCAGTTTCTTTGTTAAATTTATCTGATAGGATTCTGAATTCCTTCTCTGTGTTATTGTGAACGTACTTGAGTTTCTTCAAAACAGCTATTTTGAATGCCCTGTGTAAAAGGTCACCCTGTCTCTCTAGGATTGGTCCTTGGTGCCTTATTTAGTTTGATGAGGTCATGTTTTCTTGAATGGTCTTGTTGCTTGTAGATGTTCATCAATGTCTGAGCATTGACAAGTTAGGTATTTATTGTAATCTTTGCAGCCTGGGCTTGTTTGTACCCATCCATCTTGGGAAGGCTTTCCAGATATCTGAAAGGACTTGGTGTTGAATCTAAGTTTTTGCTCACTGCAGTCATATCTGCATTAGAGGTACCCCAAGCCCAGTAATATAATGGTTCTTTCAGACTCATAGATGTATCACATTGGTGGTCTTGGGTAAGGTCTGAAGAATTGTCTGGATTACCAGGCAGACTCTTGTTATCTTCCCTCACTTTCTTCCTAATAAATGGAGCCTCTCTCTCTGTCTCTCTCTCTCTCCGTCCGTCTCTCTCTCTCTCTCTCTCTCTCTCTGTCCATCTTTCTCTCTCTCTCTCTCTGCCTCTATGCTGAGCTGCTTGGTGCTGGGTCAGATGTGACATAAAAACCTCTATGACCACCATTACTGAGACTGTGCAGCGTCAAACCTGAAGCCAGCACATTAACGGGTCTTCCCCCAAACCCACTGTAACTACTACTTGGTTACTGCTTATATTTTTTCAATACCTTAAGGCTCTGCAGTCAGCAGATGGGAAGGATATCCAGACTTTTGTCCTTTCCTTTGGGGAAGCAAGGTCCCCCAGGCCCAAGGATGGTCCAGAGATGTTGTCCAGGAGCCAGGGCCTGGAGTCAGAAACCTTACAGATCTACCTGCAACAGCTAAACTGGCACTGAAACCATCAGACAAAGTTCTTCCCACTATTCCTTCCCCTTTCCCCAGGGAAAGGAGTCTCTCCTCATATACACCACCACCACAGGCCCACAGGGACTTTTGCCAGAGTACCATGATGCTCACTTAAAGCCCAGGGGCTCTTTAGTTAGCTTTTGGTGAATGCTTTCAGGCCTGGGACCCACCCTTCAGGACAGTAGGCTTCCCTCTGGCCCGGGGTGGGTCCAGAGGTGCCATCCAAAAGCTAAGGTCTGGAATCAGGGACTCTAATAGCCTGCTTGGTACTCTTTCTCACTGTGGCTGAGCTGGTACCTAAGCTCAAGAGAAAGTCTCCTTTGCTCTTCTCTCTGCTTTTCTTAAGCAGAAGGTTCTTTTCTCAGAGTCACCACAGCAGTGAATGTGCTGGGTCACACCTGAAGCTAGCACATCTCAGAATCTCACCCAAGGCCTGTAGCATGTACTATCTGGTTATACCACTGCTGAAACTTCAGAGCCAATGACCCTTTGAAGAGCAGGTAATTAATCTTGCCAGGACGATATCCTTCTCTTCAAGGCAGTAAGTTTCCTTCTGGCCCAGTGTGCATCTGGAAATGTCATTTGGGATCTAGGGCCTGGAATGGAGACCCTGTGACTGTGACTAGTGTCTTATCCTACTGTGGCTGGGCTGGTATCTAAGTTGCAAGACAAAGGCTTTACTCTTCCCTCTCCTCTCCTCAGGCAGAAGGAAGGGATCTTCTGGAGCAGTGAGCTGCACTGCCTGGGGCCGGGGAGGGGTACCACAAGCACTCCCTTAGCCGCCCTGGCTGGTGTCTCAATAGGTTGCATGCCCCGCAAGTCCACTAGTTCCAAGTCCAGTTCAGCACTAGGATTTGCCTCGTAATTGTAGACCTGGTGGCCTAGACTGCCTTTTGAGTTTATTTAATACGCCACAGTACTTTAGTCCACAGTTGGGAGGCTTGCTGAAATTCCAGTTTTGCCCACTGAAATGTGCAATTCCCCTCTGGCTAGGGCTGGTCTAAATGTTCACTACATGGGTGCTAGCTGAGTTTTGCCCAGTGTTGGGAGAACTGAGTCCTAGTATAAAGTCCCACAATCACTGTACTCTCCCTCCTCCAAGCACACAGATTTCTTCTCCACACCACATGGCCAGCAGCTGCCATGGAGTGGGGAGGGGTGGTGTCAGCAATTAAAGATTGTCTTTCCTACCCTCTTCAGTGCTCTTTTGGCAACATGAAGTTGAAACCTGGTATTGTGATCACTCACCTGATTTTTGGGTCTTATGAAGGTGCTTTTATATGTAGACGGTTGTTAAATTTGGTGTTCCTGCAGGGGGGATAATTGGTGAAGGTTTCTATTCAGTCATCTTGCTCTGCCTCTAACTGCCTATTTTATCACTACTTAAGGATAGAGATCAACTTGTAATGGTTTTCCAGTACAAATGCAAACACTTTCTTTTAGGAGAACCAACAAAATCCCAAAGATTTATTGCCCTGTAAGACATTAACCAGATTAACCAGTTTTAGATCAGCACCTTACCCCCTTGAATACATATTTATTTTATGAGTCCCGATTTTACCTTTTTGAGTATTATACTTTAATATAATACAGTTAATATAAATGTGCTTTTTTATATAGGTAATTTAAATTAGGCTTCTTTAATTTAGAATTTAAAATCACAACACATAGAAAGTTACTCATTTCTCCCAATTTTAAATTTGTCCACATGAGCAGGGATCTTATTTGCAAGTTGCCAAATGAACTAAAATATATGCTAAATAATACATTTTTACAGAATAAAGGAATACAAAAACTGAACTTTTCACATGTGAAGAAAATTTTCTATTTATAGATATAATTTTAATTTTGTTAAGTGCACATATATGAAAGCATTGGCAAAATGAGCATTTGGAGAAATGTTTCTATATCATATTACTAATACTGGTCAATGATGTGAGGTGTTATTGAAGCATTTTTAACTGATAAGGCAGTCCTCATCTTTATTCTGTCTTAAGATCACAACAAAACATCTCAGGGGTGTTAAAGTGGAGAAAAATCTGTATGTTAGAATTGATGAAATATGACATAACACTTGTCAGAGAAAGGTAAGCATCATAGGAAAGATACATCCAAAGCTTTTCGAGTGCCAAAATGAGAACAATTATTTTTGTCAGGGTGATCAGGAAGAAATTTCTGAGGATAGTGGTAGCTATGGCGGGCTTTGATCAATTTGGATTTGACAATCTGAGCTCATCTATCAACATGACATATGATTAGAGAAAATAGCAAGAACAAAGCGTGCCTAGGAAATAGCAAGTACACAGGGAAAACACTAGAGGATGTGCAGGGATTGTTAGGGACTGAAATGTGTTTCCCCAAAATTCATATGGACATTGTATTTAGAGATAAGACCTTTAAGAAAATAATCAAGGTTAAATGAGGTCATCAGAGCAGGGTCCTAATCTAATAGGACTGCTGTCCTTACAAGGAGAGGAAGAGACATTGGAGATCTTTCTCCAGGAACATAGAGGGAAAAAGGCCATGTGAGAAAACCATGAGAAGGTAACTATCTGCAAGCCAGATGAGAGGTCTCAGTAGAAACCTATTCCAGTGGCACCTCAATCTTAAACATCTAGCTTCCAAACGTACAAAAAAATAAATGTCTGTTGTTTAACCCAACCAGTCTGTGGTATTTTGTTATGTCAACCTGAGCTGACTAAGACAGAAATGTAAGAGGATGTAATAACAATAACAATACATACTACTCTGTGAATATATTATTTGCTAACATACACATTGCTTTGCGTATAGCATCTCTATTTTTAAAGAACCCCTACATGTTAAGTTTTACCTTATAGGCGAGAATATAAAGAAAGAAGAAGATTTGGCAACTTGACCTCAATCACATAACTCATAAATAGTATAACAGAATTCCAAACTGATTTTAGCACATGCAAGGGCGTTCTGGGCTGGCTTGTATAAAATATTGAGTGCTGATTATGCAGATCTCTTCTCAAAGGAACATGTTTGAAATCAGCCATGGTTGAAGTATTCACACTTGAGAAATTGGCAAACACTAAAAATCAGAATATTTTTTCAAATAGCTGGTTGTTAAACATTCACCATCACACCAGTGACGACAGTACATTACCTCCTGCATAAACGAAAAGAAAAAAATCTGGAAAGACAGGTTGAAGTTGTTTTGCAAAGGGTTTAAATGTTGGCTAAATGTGTTTATTGTTGCTGTAGAACAGCATTAATTTATCAAAGTTCAGTTCATTGCCAAAATATGATAGAATTATACTGAAGATTATAGTTAATAAGCACTTTTTTATTGCCTGTTAACGAAAGAGAATGAGTAATGGCTTATGTTCTCTGCCAAAAGAAAGAAAGCCATTGTGGAGTTTCCCAAATTTAGTGCCTTTTTGTAAGCTATTGTTTTACTCTAATTTAGTCGCTGCCTTTATTTGGCATTCTGGAGAAATGGCTGGCAAAGCAGGTAGAAAATATAGTACTAAAGGGACATCAAAAACTCCTAGAAAAATGGTCACACTGGGTGTTAAAATGCAAATTTTATGAATGTTAAGGGCAGGTGAATGCTCCAGGAATTAGTGGAAAAAACAGATGGCAACAATAGGTTATTAGGCATTGCTACACATTGTTTTATAAAGAACATCATAAAAAAAAAATACTACAGTCTGAGCAGAAGTAAATAACAAGGCGTGAATAGTGGTTGAAAGAAACTATGGCTGATGGCCAAATCTCAAACTCTAAGGAGTTAATGAGGAGGAAATATTAATTGCTTTTCTGCACATATCCACAAGGTCTATGCTCTAAAAGACACTATGTACCTCATTGTAAAGATCATACCCACCTTTAATGAACATCATTTGCCTGTGGTTTTAATGTTGCATGATGGCTAAGGAGATTCTGACAGGGAAAGAAAATCATAAGTTACATTGAGTGTTATTTTCTCCTGAGAGAAAAATAAGTTGTGGTAAGCTAAATGCTACTCAATGGGATGATAAACCCTGGTTTGCCTGCACTGTAACTCTGCATTGCACTTCATTTAAACAGTCATCTGTACACATTGATAAGCATAACCATAAGATTATGATCAACCATAAAATGCATAGGATTGCATTTTAGTTAATGTTTGACCTTTAATATAGATTATGTAAGTTGAAGATGTATGCTTTAAAGGAAACCAAAAAGATCCAAAGGAATGAACAATACTATCAGTCAATTTAATACTAGCTTCTTAAAGGAAGTCAAAGATATTCTGTAAGATATTGTATTATAATTTATTTAACATATTTTGGTTACAATGAATATATTTTATTTTGGTGAAGAAAATATAATCTTCAAAGAAATAATGGAGATAATTACATTTATATAAATATAAAAATCTTCCAATCACATACGTAGTTTATGCTAATAGTTTAAAATATCTCATAATACATCATCTTGTTCTGTCCACATTTCTAAGCAAAAACAAATTATAGAGATTATACTGTAGCAATGAAACTCAAAACAGAAATAACTGTTCTGCAATGTTTCATCAACAAAGCTGTTTTTAATCGAAATAATATGGTTTTAAAAATTAATATACATATGATTTTAGAATGTTAAATACTTAGTCTTAGAACTTGGGGAAAATATATCTGAATATACAAGATGACATACCACCATCTTCAGTAATTTGATCCAATGATTTGAACAATAGAAACAACATAAACAGCATATGTACAATGGAACAAACATCAAACTGACCTCAAAATGTATCTTATAACACCAAATGATTTAAAAAAACAAAGCAATATCTATAAAACCTTAAAAGAAAAAAATCAGCGCCCAATCATATATCATCAAGTTGTAAATCATCTAGGTTCATGATGCAGGCCAGGTGCGGTGGCTCACGCCTGTAATTCCAGCACTTTGGGAGGCCGAGGAAGGTGGATCACGAGGTCAAGAGATTGAGACCATCTTGGCTAACATGGTGAAATCCCAACTCTCCTAAAAATACAAAAATTATCTGGGCATGGTGGCACACGCCTGTAGTCCCAGCTACTCAGGAGGCTGAGGTAGGAGGATCTGTTGAATCTGGGAGGTAGAGGTTGTAGTGGGCCGAGATCGCGCCACTGCACTCTGGCCTGGTGACAGAGCAAGACTCTGTCTCAGAAAATAAAAAAAGAAAGAAAGAAAGAAAAGAAAAGTAAAAAATGCAAAGATAAAGTTCATGTTAATGATGAATTGGAAAAAGGTCTGCTAAAAACAGTAGTAAATACTAAACCCTTAAAATAAAAATCAGGTATCTATTATCCAGGTTATTATTACTGAAAAGAATTGACTTTGAGCATTAAACCAAATAAACATATAGATCTAAACTAATTCTTTATAAATTTGCATGCAAATTTAAATATTACAGAAAATCAGATAAAGAATAAATCTTGAGTTAAATTAATGAAATCATTTAAATAATTTTAATTGGGTGTAGTTAAGTTTGGGTAGTTAGGTTCTGTCATTCCAAAAGATGACACAAAAATATTATATTCCTAATATTTCATATAGGAGTTTCAAAATTATTGTTTTACTTTTACATTTATATAAAAAATAAGAACATGTTTTTAAAGCTTTATAAATAAAGAAATATTACAACATTATGACAAAGCAGAAAAGGACTCCTACAGTTTATTATTAAGAAATAATTCTATATGTGGATAATAAAATTCATTTAGTTCTATATTAGACATTAGAAACTTGAAAATGACTCCTTAAACACAGGGGCAATGGTGACATAAGTATATTTTTCCACAAAAAACCTTCAGTATTCATTAAAAGTAATGGTGAGAAATAATTTATAATAATATGAGAAAATACTTAAATATTTGGATAGAGAATTCATGTGTATAGTAATCTATATGTGCACACACATACAACATCCGAAGTACATAAAAGTCAGCTACTTACACTCTGTAAGATATATATTCAAATGAATATACAAAAATTCCTCTTGTTTGTATAATTGTTACAGAATTCTAGGTAATGTTTCTTTTCTTTAGCACACCTGCACACACCCACACACACACATATGCACACTCACTCAAAACACACAAATACATGTAATCATATAGAGTTGATTCTTGTGATGGTAATTATGTTCTTCTATAAAATCACCGCCAACACTGAATTACTGAATACTGTGTTACTGGTCCCGGGTAAAATACAGGGTTAGGTTCTTTTAAGCCTCTGGTCATAACATTTTCATATACCAGTCAATATATAACCCTGTTTTATGTGTATTTCTATTAAAATACAGTATTTATTATATATTTCTTAGAAATAATTATATGCAGTATTTCTTCATAATAAAACACTAGCCACAAAGCGTTTATCATTTTACTGACTCTGGTTATGTGACTATAAATTTCTTTGGCTTTTAGCCTCACAATAGTGATGTTTAATACACCTTTTTAATTGATTGTTATCCCATGATGACACAAATTTACCCATTTTCTATTTGTTTTCTGTAGCTTCGTTAAACACTTATAGGTGTCACTTTAGCACTTTCTGTAGAAGCTTCACATATAAATCAATGAATTTCTTCTCCCCTTTCCTGGATCTACTGCAAGGTCAACAGCACTATAACTCATACCCAAACGAAGCTTATCTAACACACATATTTTCTGCTTCTTATGACGCATTAAGCCTTCTTGTGCTTAGGGATACTAGGCTGCAGTCCTATACTTAGAAGTCATTTTATACCAAAAATCACAAACAAAAAGCATAAAATCTTTAAAGAACAGCGCTAAATGGACCACAAAACGGGCACTCCTTACGGTATACAGTTGAAAGAAGAAGGCGAAGCATCACCTTGTCTGACCTCAGCTGGGAATGTGCATGAGTTGGGTGACTCAAAGTTTCTGCTGCTCTGTACATAGTCACAATTGACACTGAAAGACCGTTAAAGCACCAGGAGTATTGACTGTGGGGTTACAAAGACATTTTAGTGAGCATGCAAATTGACAAATATGCAACTTGAGAAAGAACCAAATGTGTATATATATGTATTTGTATGGTTGTATACATATTTATGGCATAGTTTTTTGTATTTATATGTTTTCATATCTTGAAAATATAAGTTAATTAGCCAAGAAACAGAATTAATAATTTTTCTATGAAAGTCTTTCATTTTCTTGTAAATAAGGAAAGAAAACTGACTCCTAATAACAACAAAAATAGTAAATGCTTTAAAATTCTTCTGATGGAAATTCCTAATGTTTAAATAATTATGATTTTTTCTTAATTACATAGTTAATTGGTTAATTCTAAACAAAATTATAAATAATTTGAAAAGTATTTAAAATATTTTAAAAATATCTGGAAAAATATGTAAGAAAGAGCCAAGCCATAATTTCAAAAGAGGAGAATTGAGGCAGAATTTCCTGGTAAATGTGAGAACAAATTTTAATCTAAAGAAGAGTAATAGAGAAAATGGAGCATAATATGTAAACCAGGAACATGCTTATTATATATAAACACTTACTAAGGAATGATGAGACATCATACCGTAGCAAAAGAAAAGAAAGTCAGTCAATACATAGTGTTAGGTTAATTGGGATTCTTATTAGTTAATATGTATGTGTGTGTGTTTTCATATAATTTTAGAGTTTCATCTCACATTATGCTTCAATATTAATTACCAATATTCTCATAAGTAAATGTTTCATTTAGAACAAGTCACTTAAACCCTCTGCATCTTGGATCCTTCATCTGTGAAATGAGGTGGTGAATCTATCATTATGTAATGTGATTGAAAACCTTACACTCAATCGTGTCCTGGAGCAGGCTCACAGGCTCATGAAAGCTAACTGTGCACCTCTCTTTCAAATTCCAATTTTAGTGACAGCTAGTTGATAGCTTAACGCTAGTCATTGTGGGAGTGTTTACACCAGGGAAATTGGCAAATGCTACAAACCAGTCCTCTTCCCCTTGAGAAAACCAGGCTTAAATACCAACACACCACTGCTTGTACCTTTATAGATGATATCTGACTTACAAAACGTTTGTCAATTCAACATAACTTCTAATAAGTAAGAATTTCAAATAGTGAGAAGAAAAACTTTGTGGAAAATAAGAATCTGTGAATTTTTCTCTGCTATAAATAGAAAGTTAGAGATTGAGAATAGTATGGAAAGATATTTGGAATATAAAATGCCAGGTGTTGCCAGGTCAGGCATATGAATGATTCATGGTAGCGACACTTAGCTCTGACTACACATTAGAATCATTGGAGGTACCTGCTACCTGTTCCTCACTGAGGCTTATGATTTCATTGGGTGGAAATGAGGTCCAGGAATCAGTGTTGTTTAACGTTTCTGAAGTAATTCTACAGTACAGATTGTCTTAAGGTAGTGTAAACCAAAAATAAAGTGTTACTGCCCACCCCCCAACCATCTTAACAGACTGGACCCTTCCTCTCAGCTAAGGGCATTCCAAAGTTAACCTGAAAAATTAGTTCAGGCTTTGATGGGAAGGAGGAGCTGGACATACCTCATTATACCCTCTTCTCTTTTGGAATTGCTGACAGAACAGACTCTTTAAGTCTGATAATAAACACAGTCTCTTCTCTCTGAAGCCTGCTACCGGGAGGCTTCATCTGCATGACAAAACCTTGGTCTCCGTAATCCCTTATGGTAACCTAGACATTACTTTCTATTGATAATAACTCTTGAAGTCAGGTAGCGTGACGCCTCCAGCTTTGTCCTTTTGACTTAGGATTGTCTTGGCAATGTGGGCTCTTTTTTGGTTCCATATGAACTTTAAAGCAGTTTTTTCCAATTCTGTGAAGAAACTCATTGGTAGCTTGATGGGGATGGCATTGAATCTATAAATAACCTTGGGCAGTATGGCCATTTTCACGATATTGATTCTTCCTATCCATGAGCATGGTGTGTTCTTCCATTTGTTTGTGTCCTCTTTGATTTCACTGAGCAGTGGTTTGTAGTTCTCCTTGAAGAGGTCCTTGACATCCCTTGTAAGCTGGATTCCTAGGTATTTTATTCTCTTTGAAGCAATTGTGAATGGAAGTTCATTCCTAATTTGGCTCTCTGCTTGTCTGTTACTGGTGTATAAGAATGCTTGTGATTTTTGCACATTAATTTTGTATCCTGAGACTTTGCTGAAGTTGCTTATCAGCTTAAGGAGATTTTGGGCTGAGACAATGGGGTTTTCTAAATATACAATCATGTCATCTGCAAACAGGGACAATTTGACTTCTTCTTTTCCTAACTGGATACCCTTGATTTCTTTCTCTTGCCTGATTGCCCTAGCCAGAACTTCCAACACTATGTTGAATAGGAGTGGTGAGAGAGGGCATCCCTGTCTTGTGCCAGTTTTCAAAGGGAATTTTTCCAGTTTTTGCCCATTCAGAATGATATTAGCTGTGGGTTTGTCATAAATAGCTCTTATTA
This sequence comes from Rhinopithecus roxellana, assembly GCF_007565055.1. Taxonomy (NCBI): domain Eukaryota; kingdom Metazoa; phylum Chordata; class Mammalia; order Primates; family Cercopithecidae; genus Rhinopithecus; species Rhinopithecus roxellana. The sequence goes on along the minus strand of NC_044549.1, from coordinate 11,679,690 downwards.
TTTTGAGGTACGTTCCATCAATACTGAATTTATTGAGCGTTTTTAGCATGAAGGGCTGTTGAATTTTGTCAAAAGCCTTTTCTGCATCTATTGAGATAATCATGTGGTTCTTGTCTTTGGTTCTGTTTATATGCTGGATTACGTTTATTGATTTGCGAATGTTGAACCAGCCTTGCATCCCAGGGATGAAGCCCACTTGATCATGGTGGATAAGCTTTTTGATGTGCTGCTGAATCTGGTTTGCCAGTATTTTATTGAGAATTTTTGCATCGATGTTCATCAGGGATATTGGTCTAAAATTCTCTTTTTTTGTTGTGTCTCTGCCAGGCTTTGGTATCAGGATGATGTTGGCCTCATAAAATGAGTTAGGGAGGATTCCCTCTTTTTCTATTGATTGGAATAGTTTCAGAAGGAATGGTACCAGCTCCTCCTTGTACCTCTGGTAGAATTCTGCTGTGAATCCATCTGTTCCTGGACTTTTTTTGGTGGGTAGGCTATTAATTGTTGCCTCAATTTCAGAGCCTGCTATTGGTCTATTCAGGGATTCAACTTCTTCCTGTTTTAGTCTTGGGAGAGTGTAAGTGTCCAGGAAATTATCCATTTCTTCTAGATTTTCTAGTTGATTTGCGTAGAGGCATTTACAATATTCTCTGATGGTTGTTTGTATTTCTGTGGGGTCAGTGGTGATATCCCCTTTATCATTTTTTATTGCGTCTATTTGATTCCTCTCTCTTTTCTTCTTTATTAGTCTTGCTAGCGGCCTGTCAATTTTGTTGATCTTTTCAAAAAACCAACTCCTGGATTCATTGATTTTTTGGAGAGTTTTTTGTGTCTCTATCTCCTTCCGTTCTGCTCTGATCTTAGTTATTTCTTGCCTTCTGCTAGCTTTTGAATGTGTTTGCTCTTGCCTCTCTAATTCTTTTAATTGTGATGTTAGAGTGTCAATTTTAGATCTTTCCTGCTTTCTCTTGTGGGCATTTAGTGCTATAAATTTCCCTCTACACACTGCTTTAAATGTGTCCCAGAGATTCTGGTATGTTGTATCTTTGTTCTCATTGGTTTCAAAGAACATCTTTATTTCTGCTTTCATTTCGTTATGTACCCAGTAGTCATTCAGGAACAGGTTGTTCAGTTTCCATGTAGTTGAGCGGTTTTGATTGAGTTTCTTAGTCCTGAGTTCTAGTTTGATTGCACTGTGGTCTGAGAGACAGTTTGCTATAATTTCTGTTCTTGTACATTTGCTGAGGAGTGCTTTACTTCCAATTATGTGGTCAATTTTGGAATAAGTGTGATGTGGTGCTGAGAAGAATGTATATTCTGTTGATTTGGGGTGGAGAGTTCTATAGATGTCTATTAGGTCCGCTTGGTGCAGAGATGAGTTCAATTCCTGGATATCCTTGCTAACTTTCTGTCTCGTTGATCTGTCCAATGTTGACAGTGGAGTGTTGAAGTCTCCCATTATTATTGTATGGGAGTCTAAGTCTCTTTGTAAGTCTCTAAGGACTTGCTTTATGAATCTGGGTGCTCCTGTAGTGGGTGCATATATATTTAGGAGAGTTAGCTCCTCCTGTTGAATTGATCCCTTTACCATTATGTAATGGCCTTCTTTGTCTCTTTTGATCTTTGATGGTTTAAAGTCTGTTTTATCAGAGACTAGGATTGCAACCCCTGCTTTTTTTTGTTCTCCATTTGCTTGGTAGATCTTCCTCCATCCCTTTATTTTGACCAATTGTCAATCAGAAAATTTTTGAATCTGCCTATGACTTGGAAGCCCTGACTTCCAGTTTTCCTGCCTTTCTGAACCAAACCAAGGTACATCTTACATGTATTGATTGTTGCCTTATGTCTCCCTAATATGTAGAAACCCAAGTTGCAACCCAACCACCTTGGGCACATGTTCTCAGGATCTTGTGAGGGCTATGTAATGGTCCATTAATCAGGCTTTGGCTCAGAATAAATATCTTCAAATATTTTTCAGTGTTTGACTCTTTTTATCAACAGTAGGCATGTTCTCTAACTATAGAAGGGAACAGCTTCACCTTTCAAATTTCCATTTGTGCTGAGATATGCTTGAGTATAATATTTTGTTTAGTTTTAAAAGTTACACTTAAAAATTTGTCATTATACTTCTGAACTTTACAGATGGACAAGGAAGAATGGTAAATGGTGAAGCTTAGTGCTTTCTTTAGCTAAAAAAAAATCCATTTATTAGACTAGCAAATTAACCTATGAATAGAGTGCCCATGCTTCTCAGGATGGTTGATAATAGTTTCCAAGTCAGCAGAGGGGAAAATTGGAAATGAGAAAAAATTCCTCAGCAATCCAATCGAAAACAAGAAAGGAGAAAAGTGAAAGATGTGTAGACATAGCAACATTTTCAAAAATACTAAAATGGGAGAAAACATTGAAAATATACCATCAATTACTATTACTATAAATGAATAAAACATGATAGTTAAATGATAAGCAAGTCGGCAGGGTGCAGTGGCTCACACCTGTAATCCCAGCACTTTGGGAAGCTAAGGTGAGTGGATCGCCTGAGGTCAGGAGTTCGAGACCAGCCTGGCCAACATGGTGAAACCATGTCCCTACCAAAAATACAAAAATTAGCCAGGCATGGTGGCATGTGCCTGTAATCCCATTCCCTCCAGAGGCTGAGGCAAAAGAATCACTTGAATCCTGGAGGCAGAGATTGCAGTGAGCTGAGATTATACCCTTGCACTCCAGCCTGGGCAAAAGAGCAAGACCCCATCTGAAAAAAAAAAAAAGATAAATAATTTATACTGAGTTAAAAAAATTCCAGTTATATGTTACTGATGAGCAGTACATCAGAAACATAAGGGAAAGTTTTAGTCATTCATTTGTTCTTTCATGTATTCAACAAATAAATTTTTACAGAGCGCCTTTGTGTGTGTGTGCTGGCTAATATTCTTCATTCCAGCAGTACCCTGCCTTCTTGGAGCTTCTGTTCTTAGAAAGTGGGAGTGGGGTCCAGGGGATCCACAGATAATAAACAGGATAATCATGATCTATAGAATATGAGTAGAGATTAGTGCTGTATATTAGTTCTATAGACTTCTAAAGCAGAAATCTATCGGAAATTTGTAGAGTGCAATTTTAAATAGAATGATCAGGGAAGCATGACTGAGAAGATAAAATTTGAGTAAAGACTGAATACGAGAAGGGTCCAGCAGCATGAATAGTCCAAGCCAGAGCACTGCAGATAGAGGAACTGCCCTGCCTGGGAGGCCAACTGGATGTTAAAGGACTAACAAGGAAGGCTGAGTGAGCAAAGGAGGAGTAGAAATTCAGACAGGAAGGTCATGGACAGATTGGCAAGAGCTTTTTGAGCCATTGCAAACACTTCAGCTTATATTCCAAGTAAAAGTATAAGCCATGGAAGTGTTTTGAGCAGTGGATGGGCCTGGCTTACAGTTTCAAACTCTCCAACAGCCCTGCTGAGAATAAAAAGAGACTGACCAATTAGGAGACTGTAGCATTACTCTATGTGATAGAGGATGATGATTTATACCAAGAGGTACTGGAAGGGAGAGCCTACATGATTTTCTGACAATTTTATGAGAGCAACGAGGAATCAGAGATGACTCTAGTATTTTGGCCTGAGTAAGTGGAAGCATGAAGTCACTAATAACTGAGATGAGAAAGTTTTCCGGAGCTGCAGGTAGGAGTGGGTGAATGTGGGATTTTGGGGTTACTTCACTGGTGACGTTGACAAAAACAGTTTGAAAGAAGAGGTAAAGATTAAGGAAGCATGTAGCAAATTTGAAGAACCTAGGAAGGGAGGAATTAGAGTGAACTTATCCAACACAGTTTTGCTGTTTAGAAAATAGTTTTACTGTAAAGGAAAGAAAAATAATGAGATAATAGTTTGAGAGCAAAGAATTGTCAAGACATTTTATTCACGATCTATGTAAAAGAATATTTGTTTACTGATGAGAAAAACTTCAGGTAGGGAAATATTTTTGTTGGAGAAGGAAACAAAATTCTTGGTAAGTATAGGCAGATGTGCTATAAAGCTAATGAAGTTTGAGCTTCAGGGGTCCTCACTTTCACAGGCTACTCCCAAGGCCATAAAACATACCTAAGCAATAGGTTGATATTGTCATATGTTTTCTTGTAAAATTTTCAAATGCAAGGAAATCTTAAACACAAATTTTTGATGGCTAATGTGAAACCTCAGTTCTTATCTTCTTAATTTAAAATAATTTAAATAAGAGACACACAGCAAAAGAAGTGCAAGATAATTTATTTAAAAGGAATAAAAAAATTTAAAGGAAGTGCAGAATAGACAGCATACCCTGTGTACACGGAGAGAGAGAATTCAGGGCAAGCTGCTCATAAAAGTGAGACAGCAAAGACGGGCAAAGAGAGCCAACCTTTTTTTTTTAGACCGAGTCTCACTCTGTCACCAGGCTAGAGTGCAGTGGCGCGATCTCAGCTCACTGCAACCTCTGCCTCCAGGTTTCAAGCAACTGTTCTGCCTCAGCCTCCCGAGTAGCTGGGACTACAGGCACATGCCACCACGCCCGGCTAATTTTTGTATTTTTAGTAGACACGTGGTTTCACCATATTGACCAGGCTGGTCTTGAGCTCCTGACCTCGTGATCCTCCCACCTCAGCCTCCCAAACTGCTAGGATTACAGGGGTAAGCCACTGCACCTGGCCAGGAAACAATCTTTATGGGAGTCTTATAGGATTATCCATAAGGAGGTGGAAAGAGGTGTTATAGTAAGCATGTTCTGGGTGGTCCTCTGGGTACACACGTACAGTAGCTATACATGCTTGTTCATACCTCACGTCTCATTAGCATTTTAAATCTTCACCCAGAGATGCTTTTTATCATTAAAAAGAGAGAAGAGTCACTCTGAGGACAGGTAAAATCAAAGTGCCTGTGCTCTCTACAGGGGAAATTCCCTACAGAAGACAGGGAGCTTGAATGAGCTCAATTACAATGCGAATTCTTAGGTCTATTGTGTTGGCTGTATGGTCACCAGGGTTGCTGCATGCTGAGAACTCAGTTACTTCCTCGACTACCTATCCTGCCTCAAAATGATTAGGACTAGTATTTCTTTCCACTTCAGCTTCCCATCCACTCATGTTAGTTGGTGTCAGAGTGGTCACCAGCATTTTGGCAGATTAGGCTAGGGGTAGATATAACTAGGGAATGCAATTGATTTGAGTTTAGTAAGACATGTTTTTGTAGTTGACAGTCACTGCTGCATGATTCCATGTACAATGTCTTCCAGCAATCCTATCTCTTACTACAGTGCTGACTCGCCTGGCATCCTGGCAGGATCAGAGGCCACATCTCAATATGAAAGTGACCTGCCATGCCCAGTACCTGAATTATATTAGTAATGGATGAGGAAAAAGTTTACAATGTGTGGAATCAGAAGCTAGTCTTTGGGAAATTCTTCAAATTATCAAATATCGAAACTTGGAGGTAGAGAATTTGCTTTTCATTGATAACTAGTCACAACACAAGTATTCTGTCTGGGATATACATGACAATACAGTCTAAAATTATGATTGTACCAATAAAATCATTTTTTATATATTCCTCTATTAAAGCAAGGTAAGTTATTTCTGACATCAAAGAAGCCAAATTGCTTTAATATTTTTAATCTTATAAAAATCAATAATTAAGTAAGTAGACACTTCCTAATGGAATTAATGTATAGACTCAGCTTACTTGATAACCAAATTTATAAGAAGAAATAAATCATATGAACACATTGAAAAAAATAGTTTCTTGATAGTTTACCACAAAATAATGATATTGATAAAGAAATATGCAACTTATAATGATATCATAACAAATTGATTACTGTCATCCACTAAAAGAATACAGGTGTTTAAAAGTTGTCACTCACAAGAGTAAAATTTTATAACTCATATGTGAAAAAAACTAATATTGTCTCAAACTGACAACAGTCTTTAAAAATATACATGACATTACCAATGTTCAAGTTGAAATTAAGTTCTCTAAAATATTAACAATAAATTCAAAATCAATAATACTAAAAGAATGGCTGGATTACCATTCTATTCCACTCTAATCTATTTAAATTATTCTAAAATTTATTCTTGTCATATGCAAAGGCAAACAACAAGTATGCCACAAAATATTGAAGAAAAAATGCATTATAGAAACATACTAGACTGTTAATAAAAATATCTTTTTCTTAATTTAAAGATTCTTATAGAATTTTCCAATTTTTTTATATTTCAAGTATGTGGAGATTTATCTTAAATAAATATTCACATTTGTACCTAATTTTATATGTATAATTTTGTACTGTTTCCTAAAGAGGGCCTCCAAAATTTATAAGCTCAGGCCCCACACAACCTGAATGTACTCTGTTTACAAGTTGACTTTGAGAGGTTCAAAGTAATAAAGTTTAGACTACAAGAAGAGGACTTTGTTCTCTGAAATTGGAGAGAGGGTAGAGTATACAGGAAAATATACAGGGAAGAGAGTAGAAGAGGTAGTGGGAGCTCCTAGAAGTTTTTCGATTGCTTGTGTTTTCTTAGTGAAATGGGAGGCAAGGTGGTTAGCAGAGAATGAAGATGAGAAAGGTGTTAGAAGCTTGAGGAGTGAGGAAATGAGGGTAAATCATTGCCAGAGTGGGAGAGTAAATGGAATAGGGAAATGTTTGATTCCTGAGCAGCACTAAGAGCCCACTTGAGGGTGAGTTTAAAGTGAGACCACTCAGCCTGGTCCTGTGATTTCCCTCTGTGTGGGAGGATGCACAGATTAGGACGAGTGACTTTATCTGTGTGATTTCATCAAACTGTGGGAGAGGACAGACATTTGAAGACATATATCAGAGACTAATTAGAACACTTTGTAAGAAAGTTCATTTGGGTAAGAAGGGGAATGAGAACACAAGAAATGGAGAAACAATCCAAAGTATTGATGGGTTATAGGTCCTTGTGAGGCATAAGCAATGTTGAAGTTGAGTTATCAAAAATATAGTAGGTGAGGTATGGAAAGTTGGATGTTTCATAGAGATAGTAGAGATGTTACCATTATTAGTAATAACATAGTCTAATATATGCCCACTCGTGGTGAAGGTAGAATGGAAGGGAGATCAAGACACTGAATGGCCAGTATCCTAGAGTCAATCATTAACTGGATATAGAAATCTACAAGAATTATGACAGGAGTCATAATTATTGTAGAAAGTGGCAGTCAGCCAGGAACTCATTTGGTGAAAGAGTGAGTACAACATAATGTTCTATTGATGATGGCAAATTATTAGAGATGATTTTGAAACTTTTTGATTTAGTCTGTTCCTCTAGACATTACCATAATGACCAGATCCACACAGGATTTGTAACTAGGGCTCAAGTCACATAACTCTCACTTCCTGTCCTCAAAAGAACCTACTTGGGAGTCCACAAATGTGCACAGTGAAAGTTTGATATAGTTAACACTGTTGTGGCTTCCCTTGACCAATGAGGATGAAAGAGCTGTTGTTTCCTTGCTAATAGTTCTCTGATGCATTCATAAATTAATTTAGAACCACCACTAGTTGTCAAGAGTGATGATCAGCCTCATAAGGCATCCCTGATTGGCTTTGCCTCTCTTCACTCTGCTCAGAATTTCTTGCTGACATTGCCTGGAATCATTTCCCAATGAACCATCTGCCTGCAAGCCTTTGTTTCAGGCTCTGCTTTTGGAGGATGCTAAGATAAGCATGCAATTGTAGTATTTTGTGACCAGTTCATATATGTGTGTGTGTAGATAGAAATAAGGTGTTATTGTGATCGTTTATGTTTTATTTGTGTACCTTTATAGGTTTCAAACACTTAAGAGAACCTGATATATTAGTTGTGTTGTTTCAAATGAATATTTAGGAGAATTTGATCAAATATGTTTAATAGATTTAAGATAGTAAGCAGTAATGATGGTTTCTGTAATGGATCCCGCAGCCTCACCATCACCACTAGATATTGAAGATTTTGTAACAATTCTAATCATTTTTTAAGGGACACAGGGAGGGTGTGACCTTCTTTGGGAATTTTTAAGAGCCCTGGATATAAGTAATCCAGGAAGCTGAGGATGGGCTCTGTGACTCAGAGCATCACACTAGCATAGTCCGTGGGCTCAGGAATCCTCAGGGGTGGGGTGTGCCCCTCCAGTGACCCCCAGTCATTCTGTGTTAAACTTTGGTTTAGGTCCCCCATAACATGTAAATTCTTCACTTATTCCTATCTCCGTCTTAGGCTTTTGAAAGCACAGGGCCTCCACTTTCCTGAAGCAGCTATTGAATGACCAGCTTCAGTAGCATCCTGTTGCCTGTTTTCTCCAAGAGCCTGGATTTATTCAACTTGCTCTCCCTTATGAGAGGAATCCCAGAAGAAAGATTCCAAAATCTGGTCACACTTCTGAGAGAGAAGAGACTGTTAAAATAATTTTTTTCTTCATTCATTTATAGTGACAAAATAACCAGGTGAAGATAGTTGCGTGGGGTTTTGTTTTGTTTTGTTTTGAATTATTTTAAAGTATTTATTTAAGAGAGATTCTGAGAAGTGGAATACTAAAGCAAAATTATAAAAAAAAAGTTCCCCCATGTTTGATACACCCTTGCAAACTGAACGTCTTAAAGGTGTTCACAGAAGCCAATAAACACACCAGTTTGCTTCAATACAGCTAGCATTATCTTTTTAGAGAATTCCCTGACTTAATAGTAAAAAAACTGATCAGAAAACCATTAGTCTCCTCTTTTACACTTGCTGCTTTTAAATAGTGATAGTCTGTAATTTTTCTAAATTATTTTATCCCCAAGCAAATGGAAGCTGCCCATTGTTTTTGTATGTTATCATTTGAAACAGAAATTACTGGGTAATTATATCCTCTTCCATTGAGAACAGTCATCTGAGCAATTTACAGCCAGGGAGTCCTCATTATCTGTAAAAGCCAAGTGTAATCAATTAAGCTAAATGCTTCAGTGAAGCTGAAAAAATGCCCCCTAAATGTTTATTCTGATTCCCTGCCAATAGTATATAATGTACACATAGCTAAGGCAGAAGTTTTAGAAAGAAAACCTTTAGCAGATTGGTCTCCCTATATTTTACTGTAAGCAGTTGATAATGACCACAACACGTAATTAATATCAGCCAATATTGACTAATAATATGAACTGTAAGTTAAAAGGATTAAACATCTTGGGTAATAAGAAGCAAGAAGTTTGCACTCCTTCTAAATCATGAAGGGCATCTGACTGGGGCAAAATTGAGTTAATGAGAATTAACTAAAACCACTTTCCATTAGTTCAACATTGAAATAGAAATGTTTTTGTGAACGCTCCAGTTTGTCTTCATCTGGCCACGGTATAATTGGGACATCTATTAAAGTTTAAGTCTGAATCATTCCACCTATATTTGTAGAAGATGTATGTGCCTAATCTTGATCTCCCTTTGAATTTCAGGTTTCCATATTTAATTATCTACTGGCTGTTCATAGAATACATTCAAAATATCCAAAACTGAATTTTCACCTTTTAAAAAAATCGAATTTTCATCTAAACCCAAGATGGAAACTTGGGTTTCTTATCTTCTTGAGTTGCTTTACCACCCCCCAATTGCCTAAGCTAGAAGCCCCAAAACTCAATTATCATCCTTGACTGTTTCCTGTAGCTCTGTCTGTATATTCATCCAGTGGCCACCTTCTACCTATTCTAATATCATGCTGTCATTCAGAATTCATTGAGAATCTAATGTGTGCTGGGCTAATGCTCCACAGACTTTAATGCATACATGAATCACCTTTGATCTTGTCAAACTGAATTAGCTACTAATTCAGTACTTCTGGAATGGGGTCTATAAGTTTGCATTTTTAGTAAGTTCCCAGGTGATAGCAATACTGCTGGTGATCCATAGACCATACTTGGAGTAGCAAGTTGTTTGAAATATTTTGGGAACCATGGATGCCAGTGACCCAAAGTTTCTGTCCTCAAGCAACTTACATTCTAATGAAGAAAGACAGAAAATAAACAAATGTCAGAGGAAAAGAAATACTATGAAAAAAATGAAGCAGAGGGATATAATATGAAGCAGGGATAGAGAGTGATAGTTGAGCTATTTTATAGGGTGCTTGGGGAAAGCCTTTCTGATAAGGCAAATTTTGAGCTGAGACACATAAGAAGTGAAGGGCTGAGTCATTTGGAAATGCAGGAAAGGGGGATCCCAGGCAGAAGTTGCCTGAGAGGTTCCATCTCTGCCACCAGAGTTAAAGTATTGGGCCAGTGCTGAAGTCCTCCTTCCAAATGTGCTTGTCTCTGACCCATTTTCTATGCTGTATTCAGAATGATCTTTCTAAAACATACATATGTTTATGTCTTTTTTCTAAAAGTCCCTGTTAACATCCATTGTTCTTAGTATAAAATATGATTAAATCACTCTTTGTTAAGAGTGTTAAGTGCATTAGCTTTCCCCCTTTTCCAATACTACCATGGTGAAGTGAATAGTGGCTGGGTATTCTTAATGCAGGAAAGATCCCTTTTAACTTTTATTATTTTTTTAAATTTTACTTTAAGTTCTGGGATACATGTGCTGAATGTTCAGCTGTGTTACATAGGTTTACATGTGCTATGGCGATTTGCTGCCCCTATCAGCCCATCATCTAGGTTTTTGGCCCCACATGCATTAGGTATTTGTCCTAACGTTCTCCGAGTGCTCTCCCTCCCCTTGCCCTCCATCCCCCATCAGGCCCCAGTGTGTGATGTTTCCCTCCCTGTGTCCATGTGATATCATTATTCAACCACCACTTATGAGTGAGAACATGTGATGTTTGGTTTTCCATTTCTGTGTTAGTTTGCTGAGAATGATGACTTCCTTACATCCATGTCCCTGCAAAGGACATGAGCTCATTCTTTTTCATGGCAGCATAGTATTCCATGGTGTATATGTGCCATATTTTCTTCATCTAGTCTATCACTGGTGGGCATTTGGGTTGGTTACAATTCTTTTAACTTTTAAATAACTGCTGTGTCATTGCCATTTTTTTAGATCCCTACCAACTCTTTTCATGCGTTGTTAAAATGCCCACCTAAATCTGAGATTTTTTTTTTCTCACCAATTTCTGTTTTTAACAGGGAAAATGCAAACGGTTTCAAATCTGGATGCTTGCAACAAGAAGAATGCAAAAGTATTTTATATTTCAAATTTAAACTTCTCTGAGAATTGGATGAGCAACAAATTTAGAACTTGTTTAAACACTTGTAAATTCCCAAGACCCTGACTTGTTATGAGAAAATATGTTATTTTATGTGGTTCTTAGTAAGTTAGAAGCAAGTCACTATAAATATCTGATCTATTCTTTTCAAAGTATGGCTTCTTTTACACTTTCTAATGTGCTTTTATATATGGTTGACTTACAGTTGTAGTCCTCAAAGCCAAGAAAACAAAAACAAAACAAAAACAGTTAATGCATACATTCTCATAATCTTATTGAGAATAAGGTAACAGGTATGTCAAATCCCATATTGATATCCACTTATGAAACCATTGATACTCACCTCCTGAATATAGTACAAGTTATTCTGCATAAGAAACCTACAGGAAGATGGCAGCTTTGGAAAACTGAGGCACTTTGAGTCTAGTGTTTCTCCTATTCAACTCAGATAAAATTTTCTCCACAGTATTTCAAGCAGGATGCTAGCCAAGTCAAAGAAAGTTAGGTTCTTTTTTTCTTTGTAGTTTTCATATCACTTAGCAATTTAAATACAAAACACAAAATGTACTCTATCAAAACACAAGAGTTAGAAATATCTGAAATGCATGAAATAGGGCTCAGAAATTCAAATGCTGACAAGAGCCAAGTCAGTCTCTCTTCATAGGAAATTTCAACAAAATACCAAAAGAAATTAAGAAGGAAGTAAATTTCAACTTCAGACAGAGCAGGATCAGAATTCTTGGTTTGTTCCCTGCCTTTGTATACTTTTCTTCTCTTTCCAATTCTAATTTAGCTTAATTAATATTCCAAAAAAGTTATGAAACTATAATTTTATTACATAATATCACTTGGTTTGCAAAAATTAGTGGCATAAGAAGGGTTGATTAGATTTCATGATGTTTTTCAGATTGTTTTGGATCAGCTGGATCACCCTCAGTTTCAGAGAGCATTACTTGAGGTAATTTAAGCAAATATATTTAGCTGCAAGTTGGACAGCCAGAGACTGGCTGGTCCTCTCTCTCCAACAAGATTCAACTTCTTACGTGGTGCTTGGCTTTCAAAACAGCAAAAGTGGAAACTGTCAGATCTCTTAAGCTCTAGACTCAAAACTGATAAAAGGTCAAAGCAAGTCACAAGGCCAACACAGAATAAAGGAGAGGAGTCATAGACCTCACCGTTTGATAAAGGAGAAGCATACACAGAATTCAGTTGGGAGGAATGGCTAGTTCCCATTTTTGGAGACAAGCTACCAAAAAATAATTCTCTCCCATGAGTTTATTCATTTAAAATTATTTATGTAATTGTAAAATAAAACACATCTCCCTACCCTGTTAAATAAATTCTAAACCTTATCAAACAAGTACAAAAATTCATTTGCGGCTATAGTTGCTTCCATGGACCATCTATTTCAGATACAGGAAACACTGATCAGGCATCTAGAAAAGATTCAGAAATTTCTACAATTTACAGCTTCACTCGCATCATGCAGGTATAAAAAACTAAGTGAGTTTTCCACCATCAATTTTCAAAAACAAGCCTTATGCTTTATTCATGACTTATAGATTAATATAAGCTGAAGTCACCAAAAATAAAGTCTTTGGTTTATGCAGAATACCTTGTATATTACAGAGCTATTACTTACATTCAATGGCTCAGAAAAGCAGCAACATTTATTCTTCTATGTGGGGCAGCTCTGCTTCAGTCTGTAGGTCAGCTGGGTGGGGTTCCAGGGTAAGGGTTGGGTTCCAGGGAGCTCCACAGGTCTCTGGGACCAGCAACTATCCAGGGCATATTCTTCTTTTGACATTTAACATGAGCATAAGAAGGCAAGTGGAAACACACATTGTTTCTTAAGACCTATCCATATTGCGTTTGCCTAAAACAATCATTTGACTAAGCCCAACATGAATGGAGCAGAGCAATGTATTTCACAGCCTCTAGTGCCCTTCAAGGTCATATGGCAGAGGAAGGAGTTAAAGAATGGGAAACAATATTCTCATAGGCCACAACTAGTTTTGTCCAAATCTGTTTGTCCTTCCAATTAGAGAGGCAAATATGACTACTGATGCCTAATAAGATGACGATGACTGATATTGATGATGATGATCTTGCATCACCTAAAAAAATTATATAATCTTCAAGAATCTTAGTTATTTAAGATATTTAAATGTTTTTAAAATGTTTTAACACTGGAAAGGATTGTCTCTAGTTTCACAGACAAACATTTCTATTGAACACATCCTATTACAGTGTTATTTGGCATGTTATTTGTAATGTATAACGTGTAACATTATACATTACATGTTATTTGGCACATCCTATTATTTCTTTGAATAGTGCCAAAAACTGACATGTTACTGTAGTTAATTAGAATTTCTTGCTCTTCCAATATCCTATTTAAGGCTATAATTCCTGTACTCCAAAGTCATATTGTTTAGGTCTTTCTCCATATTCACACTCTAAATTGTAGCAGAAGTAAATCCTAAGAAGATTTATTTTCTTTTCTTAATTTCAAATTTATCTAAGAAAATTATAGACAATGTATTCTAAAATAAGCAAAGAATAAGCAATCAAAACTGCCCAGCATTTCCACTGAAGACAGAATACTCATACTGAAACAACATTTAATATGCGTTAATACAATTAAAAATATATTATACAATATAATATATATTATACAATATAAAAATATATTATGCAATTAAAAAATATTGTTAAAACAATATTTTTAACTTGTTTCTTTTCCTCTGAATATGAAGCAAAACTCCGTGTTTAAAAACATTGAATACCTGTTTCACTCCAATAATAATTCATTATACATTTTTACTAACCTCTTGAATTATCTTAACACTTGTGGCCCTTGAAATGAAAGCACACGGATTAAATTGAAGATAAAATACATAGTATTATTCTCTCTTCTGTATTAACAAACTCTGTTCCCTTGAGCTGTCTCTCTTGACATACTCAGATAAAATATTTGTATGCCTAGGTAAATACCTAGGTAAAATACCTTGGTAAAAAGCAAGACAAATTGTATAGTAAGCTCTACTAATATTGTTTTAATTATATTTAACTGAATTTAAAAGTCACTCTCTTTTGGAGACTAGAAGGAAATGAATTTAGGCACCACATAAACTATAGTTTTTTATAGTCATCATGTAGTCATTACTTCTCTATAAAATATGTTTCTGGTAGGAATTATCCTTTACAAATTAGATACAAATTTCCATTTTAAGTTAAAAGACAAAACTATCAAAAACTCAAGAACATATTAACATATTAATTATAAAATAAATTATAAAATGTTATAAATGTTTGGAATACATGTACCTACATCAAAATGAGTCAACCCATTCTTTTGGTCTAGAATGTTCTTCCTTATCCTTGCCAACCAAACTTGTGAATCCTACTTCTTATGATTAAGCAAACTCTCCATCTTTAAAATTATTATTGATAATATAGCCTCCAAATTTAGTTACCTTAAACAATGTTCTATCCTTTTCCTGAATTCCTACAGCATTTATTCACAATATCTAATCTTTGGAAATTAGCTTAACTTGGTTTGTATTAGCAGTTCTCTTTTTTAAGTGTATTACCTCTGCAAAAACACTATCAGCTCTGCATATGAGTAAAGGAGTGTTATAACTATTTATATCCCCTGTGTCTCACGGGATATCCATCCAAAATTATTTGAAGTCAAAATAATTCAGTATTAATTAATCAATTTCCATGTTTCATTTAATTATTTGTATAATAATTGGTAGAGAGCAATCACAAGCATATATTAGATTATCATTGTACTTTTTATTCATGCAATTTCTTTACGTAATTTGAAAGGAAAAATATAAATCAAACTTGTATTTTAGAATTAGGTTGGCAAGCCGGGTGCGGTGGCTCACGCCTGTAATCTCAGCACTTTAGGAGGCCGAGGAGGGCGGATCGTGAGGTCAGGAGATCGAGACCATCCTGGCTAACACGGTGAAACTCCGTCTGCACTAAAAATACAAAAAACTTGCCGGGCGAGGTGGCGGCGCCTGTGGTCCCAGCTACTCGGGAGGCTGAGGCAGGAGAATGGCGGGAACCCGGGAGGCGGAGCTTGCAGTGAGCCGAGATCGCGCCACTCACTCCAGCCTGGGCGACAGAGTGAGACTCTGTCTCAAAAAAAAAAAAAAAAAAAAAAAAAAAGAATTAGTTTGGCAAACCGTTTTGTAAAGGGCAGATGAGGATTTTGGATTGTGTGGGCCAGCCCATCTCTAACACAGTTGTTCAACCCAGCTGTTGGTGTGAAACATTCATAGACAATACACAAACAAATGAATATACATAGCTACGTTCCAATAAAACTTTGTTGACAAAATGAGTGGTGGCCTAGATTTGGCTGCCTAAAGAGTTTTGCTAATGTGTTGTTCTAGAGTGTTGGTGAGAATATATTAAACTAAAAACATATCTTATTTCAATTGTACGTAGAGATACAACTTTATAAAGTAAATAAAGCAATATTCCCTCAGTAGATTTTCCTTAAACACTTTCTGATATTCAGCAAAATTTATGCTAACAAACATATATAATGTGATCTTTGGTATTGCAAATTTTGAAAAACCTTTGCAGTACAGCATAGCTTTATTTTAAAAATAGTATAATCTTTCATGTATCGATGATTTCAGTAGAATATTAGATAAAACAATAAAATAAATAGTTGTTACATATTTCTTGAAAAATGACAGAATTTTCATTTACTGATGATTCAGAGTTGATTTTAAACAGTTTCATTTTGGAGCATAATTTTTTATTAATAAATAAGTACATTTGGAACTTTCTAAGCAAATGCCACTTTAAAGATTTTCATAAATATCTGCCTTTATCTTAGGCAGATTTGCCCTAGAAACACACTTAATGTGTATTCTGGGTGCTTCTCTTTTGTGTACCTTCAAATTTTCTGAAGAAACAGATATATACCTTTCATCATCTCTGTATAATTCATAAAAGTACCCAGAAATCAAGCTTTGACTTTTTATTTGCAGGTTTTACTAAAGAAAAATACTAAAATATGACTTGACTTTGAGAAGTTGATTTTCCTGACAGTAATCAATCGACCCAGCTAAATGTTAACAGTTTATTTTGTTTTCCCTGGTTCAGTGAATCATAGTGCCACCTGCTGGTGTAATTAAAGAAATTGGCAGTATAATGCGGGAGAAAGCAAACATAGTCGGGGTAGTGTGAAAGTGGACTGTGAGAATCTAGAAAGTTAAGTAATGTACCCTATGCAAAGTCCGTAAAGTTACTTTAACTAATTTGAATTTTGCTTTTTAAAAATTCATTTAAAAATGCTGTAGAAGTGTAAAAATTCGTTTAAAAATGCAGTAAAAGTGTCCATCCACGACCTGGAAAACGTTTGTAACACAAGCAAAAGTTTCTATTGAGGAGTTGGTTTAGGTACAAGAATTGCTTTTAATTCAACTTTTTGTTTGAAATTGTTCTAAATTTTTTATACAAAAAGTTTTTAAGATTTTTAAGAATATTTACATGCAATTTGTGCGAGGCACTCTCATCAATAATAAACATGCCTTTAATCACTTTTCCATTATATTTCCTGAGTCTATTGGTGAATGAGCACTGCATGCTATAGTCAGAGTAGCCCACAATACAGGCCTGTCTCTTCCCCTCTCATGTTCTCTTTCTAACCTCTTTTATTCATGGAAATCACCTAAACAATTAACAGAAATGTAAAACTGCACTCAAAATAAAAATAATTAGAATGGAAGTATCGGTGCCAGCTTACAAAAGGCTTCTAATTTGCCTCTAGAGTGTTTGTATGGGGAGAGGCCAGGAATGACAGATCCCTGCCTAGAAAGTTTGTTTGTTTTTATTGAATAAATGAAATAAAAGTTTTATCACTCTGGATTAACTCTCAGCAATTTGCTCTTAATTTTGTTTAACTCATCCTTCCAAACATGTTTTGGATAACAGTTTACTGTTCTTTTCCTGGAGCAGAAAAATAAAGTAGGAGAGAAATGGCAAAGCAGATGCACCCTGAAGGTGAAATTGTGTAATAAGCAAAGTTTACATAAAGTCACATTTCTGAGCATTTGCCAGAGGGGATTCTAGAAATGCTCATGTCTTTATGGTGTGCTCTAGTTGCACAGTGCTGCCATGAAAACATTTAGTATGTGGAATATTTGCTGTCTCCCTTAATGCAGTCATCCATGTGCCTGCCCTGAACTGAAGGCCGCAGTACCCCTCTCTGCGTCCCTTCTGCTACGTAACTTGGGTATTTCTTTTCTTACTTCATTTGTAATTATCTGGCTTTACATACTTGTTTCTGTAAGTGACTTAAAATATTTTTTAAGAATAGCCTGGGTACAAAGCATAAGTACATTCAATTAAAAAAATCTACTATAGGTTTTATTCTCTTGAAGACCTTTTTCTGGGAAAAATGATCAGTTTTACCAGTGACTTAAAGAATTCCTGGTTGAGGCTTTGTATGGTTGGTCGTTTTCAACACTTTGTTTAAAATGAAAGGAGCAATATGAATTGGAGCATTTTATCTACCTAGTATATTAGTGCCAAATTATGGGAAAGATGCGAAGTCTTTGGGAACCTGGAGGTTCATAATCTGTTTATTGCTTTTTTGCTTCCTAATCAGGGCTGACCCTACAGGAATTTAATAGTGAAGTTGCCAAGACAACTCTGATTGAAGTTACTACTTGCCATCCAGACCAAGAAAGCAAACAAATGAACAGTTTCCGGCACTCTTATAGGCGTTGCTAATGTAAAACAAATTTAATGTAATTTCTATAGCAAAAAAAGTAATGTCCCATAATGCTTATATGTTCTACTAAACTATAGAAAAACCATGATTTATCACCAAAACCATAGTTTATCACATACTTCTGTGGAGACGTATCTAGACACTCATTACTTAACATATATAGAGAATACTTTATATTGATTCAAAGTATTGATATTCTTTTAAGGAGAAAATTCCTATTGTTATTCTGTGTTGCTCTGTCATTAAATGGTGGTCAATGCTGACCATATGCTTGAATGAGCAGCAGGAAAAGTGTCTAATTCTGTTTGAAGATAATTTCTTGAGAATTTGAATTGACATAACATTGAGAAAGGCTACTTGTATTTCCTGAAACAATTTATCTCTGTATATGTTTGCTAAAAGTGCTTTTCCTATCTCTAAAGAACTGTTTTAAGACATAGTTTCAGTCTGAATAGAAAAACTGCAACTCAAACCATCATGCTTAAAATTTTTAATTTAGACTTAGGGACTGTCTAGCCCATCCTTGACACCCTATAATGTAGAACCTCCTAATAAATAAACTACTGTTGAGCACTACATTGGGTAACTTTTGAAGATGCATGAGTTACTGAAATGACACTAATTTAGTTGAAAGTGCCTGCTTATATTATAGATTATTGCTGCTACAAAGATAATGACACATTTTCTGCTAGTGTTTTATTAATGTTCATTCCGATTAAATGAACATTTGTTACAAGCTAATCCAAAGACAAAGAAATGACTGTTATTTGCATAAATGCCACCATGCCTATGGTAGTGGTAAATGTGAATGCCCGGTAAATGCCATGACATTCAAATTTCATAAATTGGAGCCATGGGAAATACAGTAGGTAGTTCTCAAGTAATGAAGACCCTGTTCTAGCAAATACACAGATTTAAGTAAAAACCCATGATATAGTCCAGATATCTATCCCCTCCAAATTTTATGTTGAAGTGTTTCCCAGTGTTGGGGATGGGGCCTGGTGGTAAGTGTTTGGGTCATGGGGGTGGGTCCCTAACGAATGGCTTGGTGTCCTCCCTGTGGTAATGAGGTCATGCACTGAGTTGTTTTTAAGAGATTGACACCTATTCCCTTCTCTCTCCTGCTTTCTCTTGCCATGTGGTATGCCAGCTCCCCCTTCACCTTCCATCATGATTGTGAGCTTCCTGAGGCCCTTCCCAGAAACTGATGCCAGCATCACATTTCCTGTACAGCCTGCAGAACTATCAGCCAAATAAACCTCTTTTCTTTATGAATTACCCAGTCTCAGGTATTCTTTTTTTAAAATTTATTTTTCCATAAGTTATTGGGTTAAACGTGGTATTTGGTTACATGAGTAAGTTATTTAGTGGTGATTTGTGAGATCCTGGTGCACCCATCACCTGAGCAGTATACACTGCACCATGTATGTGTTTTTTATCCCTTGTCCCCCTCCCATGCTTCCTCCCAAGTTCCCAATGTCCATTGTCACATTCGTATGCCTTTGTGTCCTCAAAGCTTAGCTGTCACATATCGGTGAGAACATACAATATTTGATTTTCCATTCCTGAATTACTTCACCTAGAATAATAGTCTTCAGTCTCACCCAGGTCATTGCAAATGCTGTTAATTCATTCCTTTTTATGGCTGAGTAGTATTCCATCATATATATATGTGATGTGCATATATATGATGTATATATGTGATATGATATATGATATATATGATATATGATTATACGTGTGTGTGTATATCTATCTATTTATCTATCTATCTATCTATCTATCTATCTATCTATCTATATCACAGTTTCTTTATCCACTCATTGATTGATGGGCATTTGGGTTGATTTCATGATTTTGCAATTGTGAATTGTGCTTCCATAAACATGCGTGTGCAAGTATCTTTCTGGAATAATGATTTCTTTTCCTCTGGGTAGATACCCAGTAGTGGGATTACTGGGTCAAATGGTAGTTCTACTTTTAGTTCTTTAAGGAATCTCCACACTGTTTTCCACAGTGGCTGTACTAGTTTACATTCCCACCAGCAGGGTAGAAGTGTTCCCTGATCACTGCATCCGTTTCAATATCTACTGGTTTTTGATTTTTTGATTATGGCCATTTTTTCAGGAGTAAGGTGGTATCACAATGTGTTTGTTTCCCTGATCACTAGTGATGTGGAGCATTTTTTCATATGTTTGGTGGTCATTTGTGTATCCTCTTTTGAGAATTGTCTATTCATGTCCTTAGCTCACACTTTGATGGGATTGTTTGTTTTTTTCTTACTGATTTGTTTGAGTTCATTGTAGATTTTGTATATTAGTCCTTTGTCAGATGTGTAGGAACAGTCGGGAGAAAATCTTCCCAATCTATACATCTGACAAAGCTATTCCTTTATAGAAATGCAAACAGAGTAACACAGTTCATTTGCCTACCTAACCTGATTTTAGTATGTGAAGTTTTGGTATACGTATTCAGTATATAAAGTTTTAACACGTACTTACAGTACTTGCTATTGACATTATATTTAAAATTAGACTTCACCAAACTTATAACAGCTTATGATGTTGTAAGTAAACAACCCTTAATTCTGAAATGACTTCAGTGTTTTCTGATCAAGGTTTTTGTTGTTTAAAACTTCCAGTTACCCTAGGTAAATATGCACATTAAGAATGAATGGTATAAAACATTTTTACTATGAAATGGAGTATTTAAACAATTTTCTTATTAATACTTCAAACAAATCTTGATATAATACAAATTGTATTAATGTGACCATGTTAATAGATTTTCTCTTATGCCATAACTATCCATTCTATAAATATACTTACTTTCTCTCTGACATCTTCTGTATCCACAAATTGGATATTTCCTGGGTCACATTTGACATACGACAATGCTGTAGCAATATTTGCAATTTAAGAGGAAGTTACAAATAACATTTCAAGCAAATGTGCAGATGGGCTATATAGCCTATACTAAGATGGTCTTAGCTTATGAAAAGGGATTAAATACAAGCTTTGGAAGATGCTTCATTTTAAGCACTATATTTACAGGGTCAAGTTGTAGGATATCATGAGCACATTGGTGAACTGATATTTTTACTGCAAATTCTTGTTTCACAGTGACACTTCAGCTTAAGCTTCTGTCATCACGAGTTTACTTATTATCTTATTCCCTTAGAGAATAGTGGTGTGGCTACTCGGAGAAGAGAAGACTTGCAGGCATCTCTTAAGCAGAACTTAAGGACTTCAGAAAGGATGAGCGTAAGTGCTGAAGAAGGTTCAGTCCACAGTCGGAGCTCTTCACCAAAGATTTCTGTGTTATTTAGAGCTTGTTATTCAGACAACTTCCTTTGGCTTGTATATGCCCACTCCCAATGTCAAATGCACTGTTACCCTTCCTGGATGCAACCAGGAAGCATCTCTCAGACCACAGATGCTTCTACAAGGCCCAGGATGAGGCTGGGTCATTGTAATACAGTAGAGAGGTTGAAAGAAAATGTGGAATAGGAGCAGCCCAAAGACTCCTGGTCTCCCTTCTAGAGCTGTCTCTATAATGTCTGTTTCTTTTAAATATCCCACCCCACAGAAATTATCACTCACTGTCTTTACTTCAAACTCCTTTTTTAAAAAACTGAGTTTTAGACTCCAATTTCTGATTTCCCTTCATTACTGACTAATTTAGTTCTGTGTTGAATAGCTCTTGATTTTTCCTGACCAACATCTTTGTTTTCTTCTTTAATTTAACCTAAATATTTCTTTAGGTAACTATACCATCTGTTCATAGAATATAGATGTCAATCAAGATAGTCTGCCTTCCTTCAGTCTACTTAAATGAAAATGACTCAGTTCTGCAGACAACCATGCTGTTTCTTGTATCTTCATCTTTACAATCCTCTGCTCTCTTTGTTTCTTTATTGGTATGTTCTATTAATATCTCAATATCTAACTAAAATATCACCTACCTACTATGTTATCAAATCCTCCACAATTTATTCCCCCCTCTCATGACCACACTTGTAAATACAAATGAATTACTCTTTTCTCGGTAATCCTTAGGTGTGATATATGTAATTATATTATAGTCCTGCCTTATTGCATTGCTTAGTTTTGAGGTTAGGAGTCTCTCAAAATCATGAACTGATTCTTAATAGGGCATGTATGTATAGCCCTACTGTCTCATAGTGTCTTATGTGGTTAGATCTCAATAAAGCCTTGTTAAGTTATTTTATTAACTGATTAGCAAGTTGGACTACATGATCTCTAAGGTGTCTTTCAACTCGGTGTTAAGCGATTCTGTTGAAGATATGAGAATCTGGCTGTGAAAGAGTGACAGTGCCGAAATTAGACTGGCTATACGAGCACTGAGGAAGAACTCTTATTCCAGGTCTCTTTAGACCAGTTCAATTTCTCCAAAACAATGAAATAAACTTCCAGCAACAATGAAGGAAATAGTATTTCTTGATGGTTAAAAAACATTCTAAACTCAAGCAGGGACAATATCTTATGCATCTCTGTTTCTCTCCCAACCAAGAATCACAGTACCTAGTATGATGTATGTTTAGTAAATAATTCTTGAAAAAATTATTTTCATTTCTTCAAAATGATTTCTCTGCGAAAAAAATACTTTTGTAGAACAATATTTTGTCTGTTGAAAGGTGTAATTGAAATACCTCTGGAATACACTTGCAAAAATGTTTGGCAAACAAATACAGGCATGTTGTATGCATGTTTTAGCATATTTCACTTTTAAGAATGAAATTCTGGAATTCCTAGGACGTATGTAACACTGTTTATTCTAAGCCTTCTCCAATTGCCATTAGTTTGTATCTCTTTTTCTATATGGATTTTAACTTAAATATATGGATAGTGTGATCTAGTACAAATATGCTCCATTACTTGCCTTTCCTGTTGCCCACTGTCAGCCCTCCATCTCCCAGCTGAGGCTGCAATCACACCATATCGGGATATTTATGGTTTCCCTTAATGCTTTTCCTCTATTCTAAGTATTCCTCTTCTAATCTTAGACTCTTACTTAAACGATTCATAAACGTCTCCTTAAATCTGAGAGCCCTTTTAAAAAGTTTTCCATAAAAAAATCAAAATTGATAAATTGATAAATTACCTGATAAATAAGGTAATTTAGCTTATGCTCAATACTGTGACATGAAGTGGATTGTTTGATCAACTAAGACTGAATTCACTTGGTAAAGACAATAGAGCCAGATGACAAACAACAGATAAACAAATAAGAAACAACCCATTAAGTCCTCCCAAAATGTCAATTCCTTAGAGTTATTTTTGTTTGTTTGTTTGTTGTTTCCTTTTGCTTTGTTTGTTTTGCATTCCAGGTGAAGCAGATGTGGAGAATACTGATTTCTATAATAATATCCTGATTCACCAGAAAACCGAAATTTTTATTTTATACTGATTGATTGATTGATAAAATTGTTGAATTTTCACACCTATTTTGTCATCATTTTAGAAAAGAAAAAATACAGTTTCTAAGAATTCTAGTGTCTTATTAACAAAATTTTAAACTATCAACATGGTTCAGAGTACTTGTCCAAAATCTCTATGAAACCTCTTCATCTTGCTTTGTTCATATTTCTGTAATGAGCTTTATGGCCTATTCCATTAAATATTATTTTAAAACATATTTTCAACTGCTGCATTTTATTCCTCAGGTGAAAATACTATTACTTATTTGTAAGAAATGTAATACGGATTACATTTCTATACACAGTTATGAGAACAACCTTTTCAATTTGTTATCTTTTTTATTCTTTCAATCTTAATATATGATCAATCATATCTCATTATTATAATTTTTATTCCTTTGAGTATTAGTGTAACAGAATATTGTTTGTATTGTATAATGACTGTGTGTATGCTTTGTCAGGGTTTCCTTCCTTGTTATATCTCCAGGGCCTAAAACTAACTGAAACATAATAGGACATGAACATACTTTAATTTGTTATTAACTGTATTTTATATCTTAATTTATTTTTAGTTTTATTATATTCCTAATGTATAAAAAACGCAGACATTGACATATTTAGCACCAGATTTAATAGTTGCTGACTTTGTTTATTGCTTAGATTTTCCTTTTTAATATTTATTTTATTTATTTATTTATTTTGACACACAGCCTCGCTCTGTCGCCTGGACTAGAGTGTGGTAGCGTGATCTCAGCTCACTGCAACCTCAGCCTCCCAAGTTAAAGCCATTCTCCCCCCTAAGCCACCTGAGTAGCTGGGACTACAGGCGCCCCCATCACACCTGGCTAATGTTTGTGTTTTTAATAGAGACGGGGTTTCACCATGTTGGCCAGGCTGGTCTCCAACTCCTGACCTGAAGTGATCCACCCACTTCAGCCTCCCAAAGTGCTGGGATTACAAGGATGAGTCACGGTTCCAGGCCCAGATTTTTCTTTTATAACTAATCCATCATATTTTACATTTTTATGGGTAAATGTGAGTATTCGTTACATGCTTACAATGTATTAATGTAATGTATTAATATAATGATCAAGTCAGGATACTTAGGATAACCATCACCTTCAGTATTTAGTGTCTCTATGTGATGGAAACATTTCAAGTTCTCTCTTCTAGCCCCTTTCATATACAATACATTGTTGCCAATCATAGTCACCCTACTTTACTACTAAACATTAGAACTTATTTCTTTGAGGCCAGGTGCAGTGGGTCATGCCTGGTAATCCTACCACTTTGGGAGGCTCAGGCAGGCAGATCCCTTGAGGCCAGGAGTTCGAGACCAGCTTGGCCAACATAACAAAACCTCGTCTCTACTAAAAACAGAAAAAATTAACCGGGTGTAGTGGTTGGCACCTGTAAATCCCAGCTACTCGGGAGGCTGAAGCATGAGAATCGCTTGCACCTGGGAGGTGGAGCTGAGATTGTGCCACTGCATTCCAGCTTGGGCAGCAGAGTGAAGCTCTGTCTCAAAAAAAAAAAAAAAAAAAAAAATTCATCTAACCGTATGTTTATATTCACTGATCAACCTCTCTTCATCCACCCCTCTACCCACACACCCTTCACAGCCTCTGGTATCTGTCATTCTATTCTCTACCTCCTTGAGATGAATTATTTTAGCTCTGACATATGAGTGAGAACATGCATTATTTGTCTTTCTGTGCCTGAAATATTTCACTTAGTATAATGATCTCCAGTTCCATTCATGTTTCTGCAAATGACAAGATGTCATTCTTATGGTCAAATGGTCATCCATTGTGAACATATACTCCATTTTCTTTATTCATTCACCCATTGATGGATACTTACATTGATTTCATATCTTTGTTATTGTGAATAGTGCTACGAGAAACATGTAAGTGCTGGTATCCCTTTTATATACTAATATTTTTCCTTTGAATAAATAGTAATGGGATTGCTGGATCATATGGTAGCTCTATTTTTAGCTTTTTGAGGAATCTCCACGTTGTTTTCCATAGCGGTTGTACTAATTTACATTCCCACCAATGATGAAAGAATTCTCTTTTCATCCTTCCTAGCACCTGTTGTTTTGTCTTTTTAATAATAACCATTATAGCTGTGGTATTGTGATTTGAATTTGCATTTCCCTGATGATTGGTGATGTTGAGCAGTTTTTTCATATACCTTGTATTAGTTCATTTTCACATTACTGATAAAGACATACCCGAAACTGAGAACAACAACAAAAAAGGTTTAATTGGACTTTCAATTTTATTGTATTCCTAATGTATAAACACCTCCACATGGCTGCAGAGGCCTCAGAATGATGAGGTCAGGTGAAAGGCTCATCTTACGTGGTGGCGGCAAGAGAAAATGAGGAAGAAGCAAAAGCAGAAACCCCTGATAAAGCATCATATCTAGTGAGACTTGTTCACTATCACCAGAATAGCATGGGAAAGACCGGCTCCCCTGACGCAATTACCTCCCCTGCTTCCCTCCCACGGCATGTGGGAATTCTGGGAGATACAATTCAAGTTGAAATTTCAGTGGGGACACAGACAAAACATATACTTGTTGGCCATTTGTATGTTTTCTTTAGAGAAATTATCCGTGTCCTTTGTCCACTTTTTTGTATTATTGAGTTGTTCAAGTTCCTTGTATATTCTGGATATTAGTCCCATGTTGCATAAATAATTTTGCAAACATTTTCTTAAATTCAACAGGATACCTCTTTACTCTACTGAACGTTTCTTTTGCTGTGCAGAATCATTTTTGTTTCATATAGTCCTATTTGTCTATTTTTGTTCTTGTTGCTTGTGCTTTTGAGGTCATAGCTGTAAAATCTTTGCCTGGACCATTGTTCTGAAGTATTTTCCCTGTTTTCTTCTAGTAGTTTTATAGAGAGTGTGACTATGACTCTCACAGGAATAGTTTTTATCATTATTTCTTAGAGTGAAAAATACCTCTTTTCTAGGAAAAGTATAAAGGGAAGCGTGTGTGTGTGTGTGTGTGTGTGTGTGTATGTTTGGGTGTGTGTGTGTGTGTATGTTTGGGGGTGTGTGTGTGTGTATGTTTGGGGGTGTGTGTGTGTATGTTTGGGGGTGTGTGTGTGTGTGTATGTTTGGGGGTGTGTGTGTGTGTTTGGGTGTGTGTGTGTGTGTGTATGTTTGGGGGTGTGTGTGTGTATGTTTGGGTGTGTGTGTGTGTTTGGGTGTGTGTGTGTGTGTGTTTGGGTGTGTGTGTGTGTGTATGTTTGGGGGGGTGTGTGTGTGTATGTTTGGGTGTGTGTGTGTGTGTGTATGTGTGTGTGTGTGTGTGTTTGTGTGTGTGTGTGTATGTTTGTGTGTGTGTGTGTGTGTTTGTGTGTGTGTGTGTATGTTTGGGTGTGTGTGTATGTTTGGGGAGGGTGTGTGTGTGTGTATGTTTGTGTGTGTGTGTGTGTGTATGTTTGGGTGTGTGTGTGTATGTTTGGTTGTGTGTGTGTGTGTATGTTTGGGTGTGTGTGTGTGTGTTTGGGTGTGTGTGTGTGTGTGTATGTTTGGGTGTGTGTGTGTGTGTGTGTATGTTTGGGTGTGTGTGTGTGTGTGTGTGTATGTTTGGGTGTGTGTGTGTATGTTTGGTTGTGTGTGTGTGTGTATGTTTGGGTGTGTGTGTGTGTGTGTGTGTGTGTGTATGTTTGGGTGTGTGTGTGTGTGTTTGGGTGTGTGTGTGTGTGTGTATGTTTGGGTGTGTGTGTGTGTGTATGTTTGGGTGTGTGTGTGTGTTTCACCAGTAGCCCAGGCAGAGATAGGCTTCTTGATGTTGTTGTTGTTGTTGTTGTTGTCATCTTTTTTTTCTCTGTTAGCAGATACTTTTTCTCTACTTCTTTTTTCCAGTGAAAGTGCAGGCGTTAGAAGATGATGTAGTAATAGAGCTGTCTAGAATCCAATTGTTCACCTTGTACGGATCCATGCCTTTGTTTCCTGTACATTAAATGTGCGACTAAAACCCAAGTTGCTAACTATTGCTAAGCCAGGCATTTGTTCTACCACACCAGTAACCCAAGTGTGGCATAGATTCACCAACATATTTACCCCCCTTTTCCCTGCTATCTGAAGATTTCCCATTCTCTTTTTTCTTTTCTTTTTTTCCTTTTCTTTGTGGTTTCTTTTGTGTGTGTATGTGAGTCCACTTATACATTTAAAAACTTTATTTTATACAACATTCCTAGTTGTGGCAGAACATTTTCTCCATTAATAAGACTGTCATTTTTTCAGAGCCGAAAGTGTTAAAATTAGTATGTTTAGGGTGATTTTAATGTATAGACATTTTTATATGTATATACATACAAATCTATAGGTCTTTTCCAAAAAGAATCCTTATTTTTTTCTTTAAAGGTCAATTTTCAACATGAGATGAAATAATCTCCTATCAATTCTACCTGTGTAACTGCACTTTTATAAAACACATTTTAGTCCATGTGTGCTTATATAGTATATGGTCGGAAGTGAAGCTCACAATATTTTTCAATGTAAGCCAGGTGTCACCGTACCATTTATTAGAGAACATTTTTTCCTACTCATTTTAAAAACATTTTCATCAGAAACTAAATGTTTACAATGAGATTTGTATAAGTGATTTTGAAATTATTAGTAGAATTTAATGAATCATTATAAATATGAAATTTTAATTGCTACTTTATTAGAAAAAAACTCCATTATAATGTTTTCAGGTTAAAATCTTGTCTTCTCTGTCTTATGTTTCAAAGTATTACAAGTGACCTTTAGTAAGTGCTAGACTTTGGTTTGAATATGTTGATGAAATCACTTGGTCTGCAAGATGTTTGATAGAAAAATGAAACCTTAATCTACCGACTATGTTTGAACAGATGATGTTTTTCTGTCTATTGCATCAATATGCATTAAACAGAAGTATGTGCCCAAAGTTCAGGTATGAATAAAAATGAAAAGGATTTTCGGAGTGCGTTCACGTTAATCTCCATTTGGTCATCGTTTCTCAACATCATTATGATTTGTACTTTTTTCTTCAATACAAAAGAAGCAATTAAAATATTGCAAAGCCCCCATGAACTCTAAAGAACTTTTGTTCTCATTACTAGTCATTTTTAAACTAGAATTTTGTAGTTAGCTTTACAAACTTGCGTAATTGTCTAATCCTGAGAACTTGTTCTACGCATTCTATTTTCATCCTTCCCATCTCTCTAATTTTTCTCTCCAAATTACGAATATCAAGTGCAAGTAGAGCAGATACTACAAGTAATAATTTAAGAGTACAAAAACAAAATCCTTTACAATATTTTCCTTTGTACTATCTCTATTACCATAAACTGAATTTTATATATGGTATATTTTTCTTTTGCATATGTCACATATGAAACATGAACAGTATTTTATCCTGTATATGTGTCATGTGCATGTTCCTACCTCCCGTGATACACACATGGGCCTCTTAGAATTATGGTAGATGATCAATCTTTCTCGGTCTCTTCATCTTTCTCCCCTGGACCCTTTCTTCTCTTCCTTATCCTTTTCTTTCCCCTCATCCTCTCTAGTCTGTTTAATTCCTTGAAAGTATATAGAGTTAAAGTAAGACAAGTTAAGGTACATGTTTATTTCACTGTGTATTAGTCAATACGTAGGCTTATTAAAAGGGAATGTATTTTAGAAAACATTGTCATGTGTTTTTATATTTTGTAAATATTAGCAACATTTTAACTATTAATCATCCGTAACTTCTGAATCAGCTTTTCAATTTTTCATTAGAAAAATAATAATTGTATGTATTATAGCATGTAATGTACTTAAAAATAATCTTACTTCATAGGATGAAGTAATTGGAAGATTCTAGTCAGTTCTGATTTTACAGTTCCTTACCTGACTTCATGAAAACTCACTTTTTAATGTTCACTTATCTGTAGTATCTTAATAATATCAATGTCATTGATTTCATTTATTTTATGCATTTAAATATATTGTCTACAAACATTTTCAGGTCAGCTGTTTTACTCAGATTGATTATTTATCATCCTTTAAAATTCAGAATTTAACTAACCTAGTTTTAAAAAATTCTGTCAAAGCACTTTGTTTACATCCTACGTGTTCTCTGAGAACCGTGAGAAGAACAGCTTTAGCTGCAGACACAGTTCCTTTTCTGAAGGGCACAAAGTGGCAATTTTCATTTGCAGAATCAATGTAGTATAAGGTAGGTGTCTCAGTGAGAGAAATTATAATTTTATTTACCCATTATTGAATTCTTCAATTTTTCTTAAATTTCCAGGCTCCTATCAAAAGTAATGTAATCATATTTGTTTTATTCAGAGCTTTATTATCTAGACAGCAATTAGTCATATACACACATATATACACACACATGCATGCAGAAATATATACACATACATATATTCATACCTACACATATACATGCATATTTCATTGCTATTTGGGACATAAGGAAGTATTCTCATATAAATTGTCTTTAATCTGTTCTCTCCATTTTCTCCAGCATAGACAGCATATTTCACTTGTTCAGCATGACACTTCAGAATTAAACTTGAATTTATCACTACATTTAGTTGCACAGTAATTGTTTAGTTCCTGCACTGAAAGAGTTCTAGTACTTGATAAAAAAAGTATGTGGGAATATTATGATTTTCAAATTAAATATAAGCCAGAATATTGAATATAAACCAGAATATTGAATATTTCTGTGATAGTAACACTATAAGAAACATATAGGAACATATTGTTTTAAAACTAATAAAAAGGTAAATGACAAATTTACAAACAATAATCTCTCCAACAATGTTGTGAAGATATAGGACAGAGATGAGCAGATGACTGAGAAAGCACTAAAATTATAACGATGTAAATAACATATGATAGAATAACAATGTATTTTAAAGTACACTGTACAAATATGTCACAAAGTAGATGTTCAATAAACATTAACTGAATTTGATTTTGAATTCAGAAAGAACTATCTTATTATAAAAGAAACAATTTTCTTTTCACTAAAGAGTACTACATTCTTAATTACTAAATGATTAATCACTAAATAATCAAAAAGAGTACTACATTCCTATGCCTGTATGCCAGGAACAGCCTTAAGCACTAAGTAATGTCCCCCAGTCACTGGGATTTTTCAATACATTTAGTTATGCTGCCATTTATTTCTCTCACATCCATCAAACCACTCATTTTTTTCCTGCTTGAATCATAAATCAAGTAAGATTCAGCCACATCTACTTTCCTTAGTGATTCAGAATAACTATGATTTATGAAAGTTTTATTTATTAGATCCCCAGTTTCTTGAAGGAAGGAACAAAAATTTATAAACACTTCATCTGCCCATTACATTTCTGCATATTAGGTAGGGAAAAGGAAGACAGCATAAATTATACTTTGAAATATAGTAGTTAAAAAATAAACAAGGATAGGCAGAAATTGTATAAACAATTTATCGTAGCATAGATTGTCTTAAAGTAGAACATGGGATGAATCTGTCTTCTGAAAGCCTTCTAATTCTTCATTGTGATCTATGGTAAGTTTTGCCTACCTTCACTTTTATGAAATTGTTTTACCAAATTTTGTGGATTACAGAGACATGACTGAATGTTCCTTAAACAATACTGATAGGCTGAATTTTTTAGTTAACATAGTCCAGGTCCCCTCAAAAACAAAACAAAACACTGAGAAATCCCAAATAATCAAATATAACTTTTGATCTCCATCAGAGGAAATGAAACACCTTTCTTCTTCCCGCTTTGCACCCCTGTTTACCTCATCTCCCTTCTGCAATCCCTACGTTAGATTATCTTCTGTCATGAACTAAGCCATAGCCAGATGATTATAATTAAATAATCTTATTGCAGTAACTAAGAAAGCATTCTGCTTCTTTCATCTTTAGAGATGCCTAAATGAAAAAAGGTGGCAGACTCACTCAGCACAATGTCATTTAATTTGCAATGTTCTGTATTCATTTCTTGTTACACCATATGATATCCTTGTGTCACCCAGTAAGACTACTAAAGAGCTAATCGTTTTTTTTTTTTTCCTTTTATTTACATCGTGGGCATAAGGAATGAAAATCTGACTTCTTATTCAAGTGCATTAGCAAATGTATCTCTTGTGAAAGATTTACACACTCTAAAATGTACCTCTATGCATTGTCTATTAATGTGGTCTAAGAAAACTCAGAGCAAAGAGATTTTCCAACTAAATTAACTCAGACACAGTGGTATATTGTTTGGACAAGGCTGGATCTATTTAAATGAGACAAATGATAAATCTGCCCACGAGCTATCGTACAACAGGGAGATAGCCCTTATGAGCGAGCATCGTTTCTAAGTCAGTGTCTCACCTTGACATTTATTTGCCATAAGTTACAAATTTACCCTTTAGACAGCATTAAGAGAGTATTCATCTTCAGCAAGGTGGCAAACCGTCGACGTTATCTCTTCCTTGGGCAATAAAGAACCTTGATTTCTGTATATAAAATAATTTAAGCAAGGGAAATCTACATAATGTGTATATTCATTGTTGTTTTCACTATCAATAAAAAGCCCAACATGGCATGCATGACTGATATGTACCTTAAATAATATCTGCATTCTGTGTGACAGAGCCCTCTTTAAAACCATATGGCTGAGTAATCTTTTCCTTAATAAACTACTTTGAGTAAAACTTACCATCTTTTCAAAAGTTATGGGAATTGTGAGAGTACAACATTTTATTGCCACTTAAGCTAACTGAATACATTAATTTAGATTCATTTTCACTTTCTTATCCTAATGCAAGCCCCCGTCTTAATTCCTTTGTCTTTATATCATATGTGTGTGTGTATGAATTATCCACAACTTGTAATCAGTTCAAAGTAATTTGAATTGCAAGTTAGTGGAAATAACGATTATTAGCATCAAGTGAACACATTATTGAAATGGAGTTAAGTTATTCAGCATTTCCAGTCCATCACTCTGAAAGGAATAATGCCCATATCATTCGTGTACTATAGCACAATACTAATACGGGATGGTACCGAGTTACAGTTGAAAAGATCATTATATCATTAAGAATCAGCTTTCTTTCCATGTTTTCTCTCTGAATCTATGTGACAAACAAAAAGTCTGCATATGAAGATACACAGATCAGATACGAAATTAGACTTAGGCAAATCTCAATATCAATATAGATTTTCCGTATACAATAGAGGACAGTGTTAGGTAGCTTGCTCAGGTTTTAAGTGGCTTATATTGCTACACCAGCTTCACCACTTACTGAAGGACCTTTGGTAAGAATTTACCCTGTGTCCAAGTTTCCCAGTCTGTAAACTAGTGCCTATCTCACCAGGTTAATGTGAAAATAAAATGAGATAATACATATAAAGCACATAGACTCACTAACCATAACCAATAGTTAAAAAGCTTTGCAATTAGTAATTGCTAACATTTATTGAAAGTTTATTACAGGCCAGACATTGTTGTAAGTGGGTTGAATATTACTATTATCTCCGTGTTACAGATAAAATAACCCAAAACGCTAAAAGATAAAATTACTTGTCCATCAATATATAGCTACTAAGATATAAAGCTTGGATTTATAGCCAGTTTAATTACAGAATCTCTCTCCATGCTGAATATATATACTGCTTCTGAACTCAAAGTAGAAAAATTAGAAAACATAAATATGGAAAATAAAAAGAGGAAAAGAGGTTTTAATTTTATATATAACCCAGAGATAGATTTGAATATTATTTCCTAATAGAATTTTTTCTGAGGTTATATATTTTTATTTTTTCTTTTCTTTTCTTTCTTTTTTTTTTTTTTTTTGAGACTTTATCAGAGACTTTATCAGAGTCTACCTCTGTCACCAAGGCTGGCGCGACCTTGGCTCACTGCAACCTCACCTCCCGAGTTCAAGCGATTCTCCCTGCCTCAACCTCCCAAGTAGCTGGGATTACAGGTGCCCGCCACCACACCTGGCTAATTTTTGTATTTTTAGTAGAGACGGGGTTTTGCCATGTTGGCCAGACTGGTCTGGAACTCGTGACCTCAGGTGATCTGCCTGCCTCAGTCTCCCAAAGTGCTGGGATTACAGGTGTGAGCCACTGCACCCAGCCATTTTTTATTTTTTATTTTTATTTTTTAATTATACTTTAAGTTTTGGGATACATGTGCAGAACGTGCAGGTTTGTTGCATAGACATACACATGCCATGATGGTTTGCTGCACCCATCATCCCGTCATCTACATTAGGTATTTCTCCTAATGCCTTCCCTCCCCTAGCCCCAACCCCCGACAGACCTCAGAATATGAGGTTTCCCTCCCTGTGTCCATGTGTTCTCATTGTTCACCTCCCACTTATGAGTGAGAGCACGCGGTGTTTGGACTTCTGTTTCTTTGTTAGTTTGCTGAGAACGATGGTTTCCGGTTTCATCCGTGTCCCTACAAAGGACATGAACTCATTCTTTTTTATGGCTGCATAGTATTCCCTGGTGTATATGTGCCACATATTCTTCATCTAGTCTATCATTGATGGACATGTGGGTTG
Source organism: Rhinopithecus roxellana (assembly GCF_007565055.1). Classification (NCBI taxonomy): domain Eukaryota; kingdom Metazoa; phylum Chordata; class Mammalia; order Primates; family Cercopithecidae; genus Rhinopithecus; species Rhinopithecus roxellana. The sequence continues at coordinate 11,645,719 of NC_044549.1, read as the reverse complement.
GTTCCAAGTCTTTGCTATTGTGAATGGTACTGCAATACACGTAAGTGTACATGTGTCTTTATATTAGAATGACATAGGATTTTTTCTGGGGTTATATATATTTTTCTCAAAATGTGATTTTCTTTTGAAACTCAGAGTATTTAAAAAAATCAATCCTTTGCTTAATTTAAGAGGAAATACAGTGAATGAATTAGGCTAAAAATACCTGGTGAAGACTTCTCTTCTGCATATTTTCTTTTATCAACTTAGATTGAAGCAGAATTTTCTTCTTATTTATCTGGTAGTTTTCAAATTGAGCTACAATTTGCGTTATTATCTAAGTGATCATAAATGAGCTCTAGAAACATACTGAATATGGCAGCTTAAAATGTCAACAGAAAATTTCTTAAGGTGCCAAAATAACAAAGCAAAAGTAAAAATAAATAAGCCTTTGGATAAGGTAGAATTTTAAAGTCTGAAATCATTAAAAATACATGCAAAAAATGAACTGAATATTTAGCTCTTACATAAAATACTATGTATACCAAGGTCCAGCATAAATTTAGAAGAGGAGACATTAAGAAAATTTTAATTATACAATGATCAAAACAATGAAAATTAAAATTTTTGGTGTATTTGTAAAAGACACAAATGGATAATAAAAGTGTCTGAATGGCCTTTAAATAAAAGGAAAAAATATAGAATCTCTTAATTAACGAAATGATAAATACAGGTAGCAAATATAAATCTGAAAACAGATCATATTAGCAATTAAAAATTCAGATTAAAGTATTATCCTATCAGAGTAATAAGGCATATGTATTTACACTTTATTACTAACGATGAGAATAACAGACAATTGTGAATTTTGCACCACTAATGCTAGTGTAAGATGGTATAAGAGCATCAGTCATATTTTAAGGGTGTCTTCCAAGACAATGCTCTATCCCTGCTTGTCTACAAACATCTGAATGTATCTAGGACAATCCTCCCCATTCATAAGTGTGGACTACTGGGAACCACCTTTATATTCTGGAACTTACTAAAAAGTTATAGCCAATAAGAATATTTCTCTCAGCCCAGCGCAGTGACTCACATCTGTAATCCCAGTACTTTGGGAGGCCAAGGTGGGTGGATCATTTGAGGTCAGGAGTTCGAGACCAGCCTGGCCAACATGGTGAAACCCCATCTCCACAAAAACTACAAAAATTAGCCAGGTGTGGTGGCAAGTGCCTGTAATCCCAACTACTTGGGAGGTTGAGGCAGAAGAATCTCTTGAACACGGGAGGCAGAGGTTGCAGTGAGCCAAGATCACGCCATTGCACTCCAGCCTGGGTAACAGAGTGAGACTCTCAAAAAAAAAAAAAAAAAAAAAAAAAAAAAATCTCGTAAATGTCGACTGAGAAGCTACAAGAGAGTCTCTTTGTCTCCTTGAAGTTTAAAGGCATGATCTGGAGATTTTTGAGGTGATCATGGATAGAGAATCAGCATAAGCTATTCCACAGAGAAGGAAAAAAGTGAGAGACAAAAAAAAAAAAAAAAAAAAAAAAAGCAATTAGGAGAGTCAGAGAGCTGTGCCCTTATTTTCTATTCAGTCCCTCTCTATGGCCTGACTTCCTTCTTTCCTGTGAGTGCCAAGAAACTCCCGAGTCTCCTGATAATAAGCAATTCTTTTTTGCTTGACTTATTCCTGGTATTTTATATCAAAATCATAATATAATTAATTATTTGAAAATGCGAGTTAGTAATGTTTTCAAGATGTTAAAAGTTTGTAAGACTTAAGCTTAGTATTTCTGCTTTTACGAATCTATCTTAAAGGGGTACATTCCAGGTAATCCTGTGGACGTATTATATAGTAGAAGACTGTAATGGAAACATTTATTTCCTGACTTTACCTCATTTTAACAGAACAGGTGTTTAATTTTTAAAAATCATTATGGAAGAAATTCTAAGATTGCAATTTAAAAATGTTTAGATATCATGGTAAATAACTGGGAAATGTTTATATTGTTTGCTAGGCAGATTTTATGCTACTGCATAAAGTATATTTTTCACATACTTTACCAACATATTCCAATGACTCTATATAACAATAGTAAAATTATTAAGGGACATTTTCAAATTCTATTTTCTATAAATATTATTTAATTTTTAACATACATGATGCCCAATAAACGTATTTTTATTTACTTTTCTTAACAGAAACTCCAAATAGAATACTGAAAATCACTTTTTTGTATATGTGAAGTCTGGAAACGATCAAACTTCTGCAAGGGTACAATCATGCTTTTGATTACTTGAAACTTTCTCTCGTTAGAAAAGACTAATAGAGCTTCAAAGATATAGAATTCAGAATGAAAAAAAAATGTCATTTTTAGAATAAATATTTTCATTCCATATCTAATGATTTGGGCAAGCTTTTACATATTTTCCTTCAAAATACCAGCTACTTACTGACAAAGTGTTCATTTTTTTGAAAATGTCATATCAATATTAATGTTAAATTTGACACAAAGCAACCAATTCCAAATTATCTTAAAATATTCCATAGTACAAAATTAGTGTCTACTCACCTCAATAATATCTATTCCTGTTCGATTATTTCTATTTGCTATATTACCTTAACATACAATACATAAATAGTACTTTATTTACTCATTATATACTCATAATTTGTAAAATTTTGATGCTGATATTTATCTTTGAAATAGTTGGCTGTAGCGTATTTTTTTTTTTCATTCTCATATAAAGTCAATATATTTTGTGTGAGAAGTTTGCATCTAGTTAGCAACTACCATGGTTATCTCAGGCTTTGTGGCAGAACCACCAAGATCTCAGCCTCTGGCAGAGTCTAGCTTAGTGAGAATGGCAAGGTACATAACTCACATAGATGTTGTGAGATTTGCATGACATAACTGTATAAATACCTAGAATACTGTCAGCATCTAGTAACAGCTTACTAAATATTGGGTTCTTGATGAGTAAATTCAAATCGAGGTAAAGATACAATTACCCATATCTTATTTGTATTTAACTTTGGTGTAATAGTGATTGCGGTTCTTGCTATTAATGCAATCACTTTTGCACCAACCTATGATTACTACATTTGATCCAATTTTTTTCCATTTTCCACTTCTAATATAGTAAAACTTATATTGGTTGTCATCGTTTTTTGTTTGTTTGTTTGTTTTTATACTTTAAGTTCTAGGGTACATGTGCACAACGTGCAGGTTTGTTACATACGTATACTTGTGCCATGTTGGTGTGCTGCACCCATCAACTCGTCAGCACCCATCAACTAGTCATTTACATCAGGTATAACTCCCAGTGCAATCCCTCCCCCCTCCCCCCCCATGATAGGCCCCGGTGTGTGATGTTCCCCTTCCCGAGTCCAAGTGATCTCATTGTAAAAGCTGCGCATTGTTGAGTATGAATCAGTAATTGACAACGTATTTTCTCATATTTAGTCTTATATGCTTCTCTCAATATAATCGTAAATATTCAGTTTCTTAAAATTATGTATAATAGTCTGCACTTCGTTTCATGTTATATCACAGATTTAATGAGAAGTTGCTTAAAAAATCTCATATTTATACATTTGCAATCGTGTTAGTAGCAAAAAGACACCTACTATTTTTCAGTTTACAGTGGCATTTTTTTTTTTTGAGGGACACGTTTTCAAAGTTGTTGATTCCTCTCTAAAAGGTCTGAACTACTGAAGCTGTCAAATAAGGTTTCAGATTTCTCCCTTCCCCTCCATCTATACCCCAGAATCAGCTTCTTTTTCTGCCATGGATTATGTTTGGGTGAAAAAGGAAGACGGTTCAGACTGATAAAGCAATACTCCTGGGAAAAGACTATTAACATGTATAAAGGGATTTCCTTGCAATATAAATACTAGCGCGCACCCTCCTGGTGCCTCAGAGCCTTCCTGATGTATATATGCAGGTAGTGAGAATTGAATCGGCCCTTTGAGACAGTAATATAATAAAACTCTGATTTGGGGAGCAGCGGTTCTCCTTATTTTTCTACTCTCTTGTGGGAATGAGTTGTCAAGCTTTTACTTCGGCTGATACCTTTATACCCCTGAATTCTGACGCCTCTGCAACCCTGCCTCTGATAATGCATCACAGTGCTGCCGAGTGTCTACCAGTCTCCAACCATGCCACCAATGTGATGTCTACAGGTACTGAGTCCTATGACAGTTTACATCTGGCGGGGCCTAAACATTTCAGAATGAATGCTTTGAATCTTGGTAGTTAATAATCTCTTTGCTTCTTTCATTTTACCCCTCCAATTTAATTTGTCTTAAGTGAAGTAAGTATTAAGCATATCTAAAAAGTCAACATGCCAAATATTTTTTAAAGAAATATTAGTAAGTATAGTAATTTAAATCATTGTTGGCTTTGTTATAAGAAAGAAAATCTGTTTTCTACATAAGGAAAGAGTGAACTTGGACATTTTAAATCTAAAAATCATTTAATGGAAATATTTATAGAATAAGGAGCAAATGAGATGAATATTATAAAATAACGTAATGTTTAAAAGGTGCTACTTCTTTATCTTAAAGATTTATTTGGTTGTTAAATTACATTTACTACTATCTAAAAACAGCTATAAACCTTATATTAAACACGACAGAAAAATCCAAATATCAACAACAATGGATTTCATAGAATAAAATAATTGAGTTTTATTTAACATATTTTTAGCATAAGATACAGAAATTATAGCCACAAATAACATGGCATTTAAAGCCCATTAACTAAGGTAAATTTTCTCAAGATTGCATTCTGAAGAGACTTACTTCACTTATAACCATGTTTTAACATTTATCTCACATAATTTTTTAAAACAAAAAGTAAACTTAAGAATTCAAAGACTCAACACAATCAGCCAAATACGTATGTTTTGCCAATGTGTTCATTCTTTATGCAGTAAAAAAGTGCATTAAAGTTGATTTACAAATAGACAAAGACTTGAATTGAGTAAATTTCTTCCATTGAATAGCAATATAATATTTACATTTCATTTGTTTTAAATGCAACCTGCCTCATATTTAGGAATGAAATTATATACATTTAGAAATCAAAATTAGAGTTTTGATTTATATTCTGATTTGAAGGATTTAAGCTCTATCTTTTATTATTATTAAGCACTTTCTAAATATATGTGTAAGTTTGGCACCAATCTTCTGGATTTTAAAGAATCTAGAGGTCAGATATTTAGACTTTGGTAAAATCATTTAATGTAGACATTTTTCAATATTACATTTTAAATTAAATTGCGGAAATCCATCAAAGATTTCTATAATTTAATGTAAAGGGTAATATAGGAAGTATCCTCCAGCATAATTCTTGGAAAAGATAATAAAGAGTTTTTATCAAAAATATATGCTATGAATAAATCTAAGCAATTAACACATAGCTAATCATATATTTTAAATAGTAGGTCATCCTGTAGATTGAGGATAATGAGAATAATACATTATTTCTGTGTTTGAAGATAATTTGGCCAGCACGAAAATAAAATTCAGAATTGAGGTAATAATCTAGTAAAATCTAATTTTATGCTCAAAATGCCATTTATTTACTTAAAAATAAGTAACAATTTATATAGTAAATTCGCCTATCCTGTAGTTAACTTCCTAAAATCTGAAACGCAAACATTATTTAAGCCTTAAAATTAAAAAAGAATTATAATTAATAAAAGTGAACTACAAATGTTTTAAGTGATAATAGCATTGATTTATAATATTTTAATGAAATTTTAATCATATGTATCTAATTGTCTAAGGAACTATTATAGAAACAGTGACTTAAATGGGAGCACTTGAGTGTTAAATGTGCTTAATGATAATTTGTTTAATTTTGGAATGCACAGTAAGACTTTTATATGTAATCATTATATTGCAAAATGACTTCAGTTTTTTTGACTTATTAGTTATAAAATAAAAATGCATACAGATTTTTAAAAATTAAACATTTTTCTCTATTTTAAAGTAATATATTTTACTTTATGAAGAGAAGCCATGTCTTTAATCACTAGATTGTATATCGGTATTCTCAAAGGATTCTAACTGTACTTTATAACATCTCATTTATTAAAGAGGATAGTTATGTTTATGAAAACTAACCAATATATTCAGAATATGAAAGAAAAAATTGAGAAAATAAAATATATAAGGAAATATTGACCAGTGGTTTTATTGTCAATATTTTGCACTCCCTTTCAACTTGATGATTTGTGTTTAAAACTTAATAAAAGTCTAATAATTCCAATTTACTTTCAAAATACACATTGATTTCCTGAAGAATACAAACATTTATGAATAGTTACATTTGTATACGGCTTTATGGCTTTATGGATGTTAAGTCACCCAATGAATGAACTTATTTTTTGACCAGCTTTATCATTAGAATGGTTGTATCAATTGTGTATATGCAGACAACTTACAACCTCATGGTTTCAACATCAAAATAAATAGATCATATATTGTTACGGGTTTTTAATAGCACTCTGAATTGGTGAGATTTTTATGATTGTATCTAATAAAAGGTTAGTTGCTCTGCCATTTCCACCTGGATGAAACAAATTCATCAGACAAATAAGCAAAAATACAAGAGATAGTTTGTATTGTTCAAGAGATAGTTTCTGTATTCATTCATACAGACTGCTTTATAATATCATGCAACACAAGAATTTTAAAGGACTATTCTTCTAGTCGGTGAGTTGCAATGTTTGCATTGAACAGAACCTACAAGAATTCTACAAGTCCCAAAAAGCCAAGGTCCAAATTGGTCAGTCACACCTTCATGAGGCACTCGTCGCCACAGCACCGAGCACAGGATAATTAATGAAGTTCGTTTTGATGATTTATTATTTCATTACATGAGACAAACTTTGATTCCCCTAGTTTTAACCTATTTATCAGAGAACTTACGCAAAATGAGCAAAAATATTGGCATATAACTTTAACCACATAAATGTGTATTTTTGAAATAAAATGAATGTGTCTTGAATCCCTATACATTTTCTTACCAGTCCCATCTATTTTGTCTTTGATCCAAACTCCTAAATGTTTGTGCACACGTTTCTCGGTGACAACGTTGGGAAACACAGCAACGGGACTTCATTATTCTGTTCCTTCCTGTCATTATGGAAACCAGCCATCAACCTATGGAGTGATGGCAGGTAAGAAAAGTTGTCTTTTACATGTTATTGTATTTGGGGACAAGTAGATGGATTTTCTGGGCCTGAAATAATTGTGGTCAGAGTGTGACATGAAATTCAATTTCTTAACTTTGAAAATTACTGTTAGAAATCACCACTGCTTGTTTCCTGTGACACCCGCAGAGACCATAGGGGTTACACCTACTTTCCCTACTCACACGTCCCTGAACTGCTGTGCTTCTTGAGTTTGCTTTGTACGGTTTTTATTCAAATTCACTATTGTTAAATTGTTCATTGTAGCTTGATGCTATTGACAGGCTTTACCTTCACTAAAAATATAGTAGCTACTAGCCTCATGTGGCTATTTAAACTTAAACGTAAACTCAGTAAAATAAAATAAGATTTCAAATTCAGTTTCTCAGTTGCACTTGCTATAGTTCAAGTGCTCGATAACCACATGTGGCTAGTGATTCCCATATCAGACAGCACAGGTGTACAGAACACCTCCCCTCATCATTATATTCCTTCTGGACATTTGGTCCATCAAGATAGATGAGACATTGATTGAAGCTAAGAGTGATTGGCAGGGGCTTTAGTGATAGCTGTTTCAGGCTTTAGCAGCCCTTTCTGAATTGCTTCTGAGTGAGTCTTAGATTGAAATCATTGAAGTTACATACTTTTCTCCTATAAGTAAGTAAAGTATGACTGTATCAAGTAGAGCTACCTGTTTATTGATCCTTCTAGAAAGGCATTGAAGCACAGTTTTTGAGGAATGGGCAGATCTGGCTTATGAGATCTATTCATCAAAAATTCTTGCTTAATTTCATGGCATGGCCACATAAGATTTTAATCATTTTTAAAAAGTGCACAGTTTTATTATGCACAGGATTTTCATTTGTTGATTTATTTTTAAAGAAATTCTTTGAAAAGAACTCTTATTGATGACAAACTAAAGCTGTGTGAGAAAATGTGTGTGTGCATGTGTATGTGTATGATAATGAGGGAGAAACTTTGGATAAAGGAATCATCTATTAGGAAAATCTTTTCTAACTGACTTGTGTTTTGTTATCATCCAGATAAGCAGTTAAAAAAAAAAAAAAAAAACAAGCAAATATTGATTTATTCCTATAATTTTTCAAGAAAAATGGAACAAATAGTTTAATTTTAATTAAATTGTTTAACCTTTGATGTCTCAAAATTTGTCTACTTAAGACTAAATAAAACATTAAAACTTTAAAATAATAATCCAGGAAAATATTAGTTTCTCCTTCATTCTATCAAGCAACATTCTTAATAAACCAGTATCCTAACATTTATGGTTAAATGAAGACTGAGGTTCTTAACGATGACCTGTAAATTCTGATATCTTTTTTTAATAATTAAGAAATAAAGCCATATTTTTTCTTCCTCTCTGGAAATGGATTATTTATGATCAACATGCTTAAATAGTATTCATAGTTAATGAGAACAGCCTTCCTCAATGATGAACTACTTTCATTATAAAGTAGTAAAACAAATGTGTTTAGCTACTAGAGGTGCGGGTGGAATGCTTTCTGTGGCCTTTACAACGTTTTGATTAGGAGACAGGAAATGACAAACACATGCTGCTGTTTCCTGGAGGAAAGATCTTACAGTTCATTTACAGAAACTCCCAGGAACCAAGGTATATCGTTAGTTTCTCTCTTAACCCAGCACAGAGGTAGTCCCTGCCAGTTGATTGAGGTTGGCACCGAGATTAAAACCAGTCACAGACCAGCGGCCAATAATCTCTTGCCCAAATACTGTCAGATAGTTTTGCTACCACCTCCCACCCCACCAAATCTTAGAGGGCCACCGCTGGCGTCGGGAGTTTGCAGCTGGCCTCAGAATTCTAACACCCTTCCTGCTTCCAGGACTGGAGCCAATATGCCAATGTTCACATGGAGAGTGTTGGCAGCTCATGTCCTTCTGATACAAGTTTCCCCCAGCAGGAACTCAGCAAACCCTCTTCCATGAACCACTTCCTCATTACAATTAAAATGAAAAGGCCCCCGGAAGAACCTTTCAAAATGATTCAAAACCCTGGCTTAGTGACATCAAGAGCACGAGACTTACACCAAGGTCTGGAGCTATCGCTGTGGTCTAAAATTAAATATATTCTGCGACTGAAAGAAAAACTCACCATCACAAGCAAAAAGATATTTGAATATTTTTGAGAGGGACTGTTAAATCTCTCTCAAAAATTTTGTTAAAATGTGATATGCTGTAAATGTCAGAATGTCTATATTGGGACGTAATTCAGTATTAGCATTTGCTTCATGAGATATTAGATCTTAGAGAATCTGAACTCTCCTGCCTTTATCCCCAGTAAACCTGCATAAATTGTGTTACAAAGTACAGCAATTCAGAAATAAAAGAGAAAAGGTAAATAAGAGAGAAATGTATAAAGTACGCAATAGAAATCTGATTATGTCATTTGAATTTTCTGAGAAGTCTTAAGGCATGAATCAAATCAGCCACTTGCACACAATCCACAGAAGTGTCTTAACAACACCAATGACATGGTGTCACATACTCTATATAAAAGTGAAGCTACAGAAAGAACTATATTTCTAAAAGGTATGAAATTATTTTCATACGGTTATGTCATTACCCATACTCTGATGCTTACATTTAGTTTGAGCATTTCATTAAATTAATAACTGACAGGAAAAGAAGAGCTATAAGTAATATTTTGTCAGGTTGGTAGGTAGAATTTTAATGGTCAGATGAATTCACCGTACCTAAGAGTCCAGGTGCAGGCAAAATAAAGAGAATGACTAATTGAGAGTACTGAGTTATCCATACCATTAACTAATTACTAACATTGTTCAAATGACTTAGCACTTCTGAGTTTCAGTCTCTTCATATCTAAGTTGCAGTGGGTACTACAACTCTATTGGGATTGAGTAGTAGCAAATTTGTGTCAGCTCAAAATGATTTCTCTTTTGACCTTCTCTTCAGATACTCTTGCAGCTACATTCCTCTGTCCTTTCACTCCTGAGAACTTAGAGAATTCAAATTCAACACCTTACAGTACAAATAATAAAAAATCGAGAATGACAAATGCTGTTCAAAGTCTCTCCTAGATAAACACAGAGCAAAACAAAATATCAAAAAAAAGTTCTCACAACCCTGACTTTTGGGTTTCTGAGAGATTGATTCTGTTCTCCAGTATCTGAAGCGGAGCACAATTCAGGAAACAAGCTCATTGAGGGTTCACCCTTTCTGCTGTCCTGTGGAAACAGCAAATCAACCTCACTGTGATGAATGTTAAACCCACCCTCTTTACATGATGTAGTGGTCAAACCAAGAAGTGGTGTGAAAGTCCTTGCTTTAAAAATTAATTTCAAGGGGAAAACAAAACAAAACGAAAACCTTGTTTAAGTCCCAAACTCTTAAACAAGGTTTAAGTCCCAAGAGTTTGGGACTTAAACAAGATGATGAGCATCCAATTCTTATTGAGGAGAAATGGATATTAAAAGAAAAGATTGTTATGGCTGGAAATATTCTTGCTGCATGGGCTAACACAAAAGAAAGTGGAAATCAGCCTGACAATTGACAGGGGGTATAGTCTATTTGGGAACCCATCTTTTCATTTTTTGAAATTTGAAATTTTTTTCTCTTCATTTACTTCTTTTCCTTAGTTCTTTGCTTTATTTGGCCCTAAATTGTTCTGGTTGTAACAACTCTAAGGAAACAAGTAATTCAGAAGATCTTTTGCTTCTGCATCATGAAAGGTCTTTTGGTAGCAGTAACATGATGTATTTTCACTTCCAGACTAGGGGTTGGCAACCCTTTTCTGTAAAAAACCAGACAGTAAATATCTCAAGCTTTCTAGTCTTTGTTGCAACTATTCAACTCTGTCATTGTAGCAGGAAAGCAGTCACAGGCTGTATGTAAAGAAATAGACGTTTCAAATTAAACCAAACAGCCAATGGGCCCCTGTTGTACATGGATAGGATTTACCAGTGCACACAAGTGAAAAGATCACAGTGGAAGTATATTAATTTCCTTTGAATTTTTATGCCTAAGGAACACAGGGGAATATATGCAAATATTCAGATACATGTTCCTGTGCATGTTACAAGCACAGCAGGGTGGCGTATTTTACTGTGTCCCTCTGCTTCCCCTGTTTGTTTTTTTAAGGCATCAAGCCAGTAACCTGAGATGATGTTATTAAGCTAACCACATGCTGCAAAGATCAATTTGCCCCATGCTATGGTACATTGAGTCAGCGCCTAGTAAGGCAAGTCCTATCTCTGACCCCCATTGCCTGCTTTAAAAGATTTACCTCTGTTCTTCTCCCTCCTCTGTCACACAGAAGTGCATACACAGCAATTTAGAAAGGCTCTGGTGAATTAATCTTCAATGTGAAAATGTATTTGTAACTACGGTGTGCAAACACTTCCAAGCTATGTGTGTGTGTGTGCTGTCCAGGCCTCAAGATAATTTTTCTTTATCCATGTTTCAGAAAATGTTGATGAGACCTCTGTTGCACATGACTCACCACATCTTTCATCTTATTTCTACTTTTTTCAGTAATCTAGGTTTTAAAAAGATTTGAAACATGTATTGCTATACGTATCATTCCAATCACTCTCCACACTCCCCCAAATGCAGTCTCAGATGCTAGAAACAGAAGTTGGTTTGGCTGTTCTTTTAAATGGTTGTGATGAAATTCTGTGTGAAGTTAGTTCCAGGAAATCTGTGACCTTGCAGATAATTGTAGATATTTTCATATAATGAAAAATAAAAGTGGGCCGGGGGCAGTGGCTCATAACTGTAATCCCAGCACTTTGGGAGGCTGAAGCAGGCGGATCATCTGAGGTTAGGGGTTTGAGACCAGCCTGGCCAAAATGGTGAAACCCTGTCTCTAAACAAAAAATTATAAATAAAATTATACATAAAAAAAAAAATACAAAAATTAGCCAGGCGTGGTGGCAGGCACCTGTAGTCCAAGCTACTCAGGAGGCTGAGGCAGGAGAATTGCTTGAATCTAGAAGGCAGAGGTTGCAGTGAGCCGAGATGGCACCACTGCACTCCAGCCCAGGGAACAAGAGCCTGATGTTGTCTCCAAAAAAAAAAAAAAAAAAAAAAAAAAAAACCAAAAGCAAAAGGAAAAAAGAAAAAAATGTATCACACAACACATTTTGCTTCTTGTTCTGGATGCCAAACCTTGGAGAATGGTATATTCTGTGTATTTTTCCTGGATTCCATTCAAATTTGTCTTCTGTGTGTCCACTTCACCAGAGTACTTACAATGTATAAACTACCTTTCAATTTTTGTAGCTGGGTTCTGTGGCTTATACCTGTAATCCTAGCACTTTAGGAAGCTTTTGCAGGAGCATTGCTTGAAGCCAGGAGTTTGAGATCAGCCTGGGCAACACAGTGAGATCCCATCTGTGCAAAAAATGTAAAAAATTAGGTGAGCATGGTGGTGCATGCCTGTAGATGCTACTTAGGATGCTGAGGTGGGAGGACGGCTTGGGGCAGGAATTTGAGACTGCAGTGAGCTATGATTTTACCACTGCACTCCAATCCAGGAGACAGACTGAGACCGCGTCTCTAAAAATAAAGAATAAATAAGCAAAAATAAATAAATAAATAATTTTATGGAAATAGGGATGACACATTTTATATACATTTTATTGTAATATTTTTTGTCTAAAAGCGTTTGTTTAAAATAGCCAAAGGTGTTTAAATGCAGAGAAAACCTTTTAAAGGGAAGTTATTTAATTTAGTGAGTATAAACTGCCTGGAAAATGAACCAGGCGATTATTTTGATGTGGCTTGCTGCAATGCTTACTAGACTTTAGCTCTGGTTGAAACTGCAAAGTTAATTCATTGGGCACTGAAGGCCCAATGAATTAAATAATTAAAGTTATTTAATTTCTTTCTACTTAAATTTTCTACATTGTAAATTATGGTGAAAAATATATATCTTTCCTGACTCATTTTTTTTTTGTATAAAGACAAAGATGATGACAAATGTGAAATTAACGCAACACGAAGTGTTTCATAGAAGATTTGTAGCAGTAAATGATGATGATCAGCAAGAGAAATTGAAAATAATAATAAAATTTGATAACAAATTCAGACCTTATAGTATGCATATGTCAAAAACACACAAATTGTTTATATAAAATAAACATAATTTGACATAGGTTAAATGAGTCATCTAAAGTGTCTTAAAATATGTTAAATGTACAAAATCTAACAGTAGCCTGGCTTTTCTTTGCACTCTTTCTCAGGGTATTTTATCATTAAATGTATTAAGTGATACCTGATGGACCTTAATAATAAAAGAAGTGAAGGTTTTATAAATATACGTGTGAATCAATTCTGAAAGTATAAGCACAAAACAACTCTTCAGATAAATATCAGATTAAATAGATGCTAACATAAATGTCATCGGTCTTCTTTTTACATCTATTAGTGCTTCTTTTAATTTAGCAGAAAACTAAAATTAATAAAAAGCTAAAAATGAACCCCACAGCAATAAACATTTTGAAGAAAAACTATATAATAAAAGAAAAGTTGGTGAAATTGTTTTTAACAATGTTCTCTGGTCTGATCAAGATGTCACACAAGAAAGCACAAACTGGATAGTTAACTGACTTTTACAAAAGTAAACCTGGATAATTTTGGTTTGTAAAAGTAGTAGGAATTTTTTAAAGACAAAAATAGTTTCTTTCACATCTTTTTCCCAGCTTTAAAGCAGACAAATTTATTTTATGCTGATTTGTTTAACCTCTTATTTATATGTTTCCTTTTTTTAGAAAAATAATATGCCCTTTTAGATGGGGTGCACTTTATAATTACATATTTTTATATAAATAATATAAACCAACAATTTGCTGAGTTGCGGTATTCTTTGTTCATTACATATTGATATATTAATGTAAGATTTATGTATTCTGGAAAATATACTATTACTCAATGTCTTTGACTTGGGAATGTATGTGTAGAGTAATTATAGGTGGCATGAACTCTTGATGCATTTTTTTCAGTAAGTTTCTAAGAATCATTATTGCGTGTATTCCATAGTAATTTATTTTAAAATATTTATACTTATAAGAAAAGGATTAATTACTCAATATTTTTGTATAAAAATGTCTTGCTTACACAATCATCCTTCTACATATGTGGCACATTGGTTCCAGGACCCCCAAGGATACTGAAATCTTCAGCTGCTCAAGTCCCTGGTGTAAAATGGTATAGTATTTGCAAATAACCTAGATACATTCTCTACTTTAAATCATCTCTAGATTACTTATAATATCTAAATCAATGCAAATGCTATGTAAATAATTGTTATACTGTACTGGGTTATTTGTATCATTTTTATTCTTGTGTTGTTATTTTTTACTTTATTTTTAAAATGTATTTAATCCACTGTTGCATCAATCCATGAATGCAGAACCCATGGATACAGAAGGCACACTAGACATGTCATTTAATATAAATTGAAGTAAAATCTTTGTCGGTAAAAATTGGAATGCATTGATAAAGAAAACAAGAAACAAAATGTGTTGGAATTTGGCTTATATACGACTCTCTCACCTATACTTCCCAACTGAGATAGACTCTTCCAATGAAGAAGGAAGTCTGGAAGCAATTGTATAATAATTTCAGACCTTTTCACATTTTTTGTGATTTAACGTATCTACTCAATAGAGTCAATGCTTTATCATTTATGGGTAATTACTTATCATATATAAAGTTACAAACTTTCTTGCTACTTATTTTTGCTTTTCCTTAAATAATAATCAAGAAATTATTCTATTATATTGTATATTTTTCAAGAAATCTTGTTAGTAACTTTTTAATAGAACTTTCGAGGTTACCTTTTGTTAATGTTTAATCATTCCTCAAGCCTATTTAGCCATATTAATATATTTTATATTCTTATCATTCTTTTTCTGCCTGCCTTCATTTAATTACAAAAGATGTGATTTTTCCTAATAAAATCAAGTTTTTACTGATTAAATAGGGGGGCATTTTTATATTGTGAAATCAATTTCCCAATCACAAGAAAACTTCTCAGCATAGCACTTAGCTGAAGCGTTTAGTGCCATGATTACGACAAACATCACTCATTATTTGTTTAATGAATTAAGAAAACAGCCGGGCGCGGTGGCTCAAGCCTGTAATCCCAGCACTTTGGGAGGCCGAGACGGGCGGATCACGAGGTCAGGAGATCCAGACCATCCTGGCTAATACGGTGAAACCCCGTCTCTACTAAAAAATACAAAAAGCTAGCCGGGCGAGGTGGTGGCGCCTGTAGTCCCAGCTACTCCGGAGGCTGAGGCAGGAGAATGGCGTAAACCCGGGAGGCGGAGCTTGCAGTGAGCTGAGATCCGGCCACTGCACTCCAGCCTGGGCAACTGAGCGAGACTCCATCTCAAAAAAAAAAAAAAAAAACAGAGTTCAATGCATAGATTCTGGTTAGAGTTCAACCTCAGATTCCCAGGAATAGGTGTCATTTAAGAGAAAAACATGCTAGAAAATGTACACTTCCAAGAGAAGTTGTTTGTTTCTATTTTAGTTATTCGCAGTCCCCTGCTTCTTTCCTTTAACCCTATCTTTGGTTGTGCTGCTCTGGAGAAGGTAGAAGGTAAATAATCTTAATTCTACTAAGCTACTTTGACTCCTTCAGAAGACTGAATGTAAGGTAACCTTTTAAGTATTGAGACAGGCTAGAGCAGAATAATGGGCTAAATCAGGCAAAATCCTTTCTGATATAGAAATAAGGAAGAATTACAATTGATCTTTTTCATTGTATTTCTTTGTTTACTCACAGGTAGTTTAACCCCCTGTCTTTATAAATTTCCTGACCACACTTTGAGTCATGGATTTCCTCCTATACACCAGCCTCTCCTGGCAGAGGACCCCACAGCTGCTGATTTCAAGCAGGAACTCAGGCGGAAAAGTAAATTGGTGGAAGAGCCAATAGACATGGATTCTCCAGAAATCAGAGAACTCGAAAAGTTTGCCAATGAATTTAAAGTGAGAAGAATTAAGTTAGGTATGTGCTTGTTAAAGGCAACAGGAAAAAGAACTTGGTTTGCAAATCTTTATTGCTGTTAAATCTCTTATATGTTACTCAAATGTATAAGATGATTGTCATTCTTCATCTCTACCGTGGACGTAGTTAATTGTTATGGAAATCCTCCCAAAACCTTTGTTTATTGATAATTTCTTAAGAGCCTAAATACATAATTTTAAAATTAATAATACTCTTTCAAAACTTACCCACCTCAACTTTAGTTTCGAAGTGCCCATTTTTATCTATATTTTATTTGAACCGTACATATTGATATATTAATATGTAGTGAAATGTGTGAGGCCATACATTTATATGATTCAAAAGTACAAAAGAGTATAAGTGACATGTAATTCTGCTTGTTTTTTCTGTTTATCATTGTTGTTAGTTCTTTGTGTATCTTTCCAATGATAGCTCGTGGATATATAAGCAAATATATATGCAAATATATGTATTGTGCCCAACATAAGTATTATTTGAAATTTTCAGTAGTAATTTTTCTAGAGCTCTTTTTCCTTTGTGGAGCTGTCAAGTTTCACTTTATGAATATACTGCAATTTATTTGACCAGTCCTCTCCTGATGAAATTCAGGTGGTTTGTGATTTTTGACTGTTAGAAACAAGGCCACGATGATTAACCCTATAAATGTTATTTTGCATCCATATAAATAAATGTGGAGGAAAAATGTTAGAAGCACAATTGCTTGATCAAAAGTATCTGTACTGGTAATTTTGATAGATGTTGTCAAACTGGTCTCTACAGAAGTTGTACCAAATTTTACTGTCACCATGAGAATCTTTTTCAACATTCTCAGGCTATATAGACTCCAAAATGGCATGAGTTTTTAAAATCTATTTCTTTTTATTTTCTGCTTAATGATATCTCCAGCATCCAGAAGAGTGTAACTAGAACACAAAATAAATAAATGGTTGTTGAAGGAAAAAATATGCTGTTAATCTTTTAGATCTTTGCACATCAGACAGGTCAAAGTGACATTTCACTGCTATTTCATTTAAAATTTATTTTATTATGATTGTAAAGTATATTATTTAATGTGCTTGACAATCATTTATGTTTCTTTTTCTGTGAACTATCTGTTCAGAGTCTTTGCTCATTTTCTATTGAAGTGTTTTTAAAATAAAACAACTGTAACAATTAACTTTGGTTAAATTGCATAAAGTGGTGTATATTTTTTAATGGATTGAAATAACAGTTCAAACCTCTGCACTTGCAGAATGAACCATAGGTAATTTAATAAGAATATTTATTGATGGACATCATATACAACCATTTTATATATATAGGTATATAGCCTTAGGTCCTGAAATAATATGTAGCTATTACATGTAGTAAACACAGTAGTAGGAATCTTTGTGAAATTCATTTTCAGTTTTCTATTTATATTACTGTGAATGTTTCAAATTATATGTTGATTATTTCAGCTATACTCTAAAAATGTTTCAGACAAACAATAAGGATCATTAGTCTGAAGACAGAGGCAATACCAAAAACTATAAAACGGGCTCAGAGGTATACATGAAATGCGTAATCGTAACCTCTTAATAAACACAGTTTTAGGGAAAGCAGAATAATTCTTAGTTTTATTTAGTACCCTTCAACAATATCATTGAATCTTTTAGAGTTGAAATAAAAAATTTTATGATATATAACCATATATTTTATGCATTATAGTTAATATATTAAAGATTTGGGGGCATATATTATTTGATATTTAACGATAATGATAAAAAGAGCTGTAATTTTCAAGTGCCTTATAAAGTGTTTAGGATACACCTAAACACTGGCTAAATATTACGAATGGCAGATGTTTCTATCTGAATTATTTCAGTGAGTAGATAAAAGTAATTTATTAACTAGAAGAAATATGTTTTGAAGTATTGGACAAATACTTCAAAGTATAATGAATCTTACTAAATAATTCTGATTTGCCAAGACTATACAGTTAAAAAACAGCATGTAATAGTTGACAAAGATACAAAGATTTGTGTGACAATGAACCAAAACTAACATTTTTTGGAAAGTTGGAGCTGATGGTCTTCATTGTCCCTTCACAGGATACACCCAAACAAATGTTGGGGAGGCCCTGGCAGCTGTGCATGGCTCTGAATTCAGTCAAACAACAATCTGCCGATTTGAAAATCTGCAGCTCAGCTTTAAAAATGCATGCAAACTGAAAGCAATATTATCCAAATGGCTGGAGGAAGCTGAGCAAGTAGGAGGTACTAAACTGTGTCTCTGAAGGCACTGCTATGTTTTCACCTAAAAATAATGGCTTCAATCAGCAGGATTCATGCTAAAGCAGGAAGTTTGAGGGATTTTTTTTTTCCTCCTTTTCTCTTTGAGATGAAAAATAAACATTTTGTTGTATCACACTAAAAACAACAACAAAAAAGGAAGGGCAATGTAAGTATGGAGATACATTTATTGAGGAGAGAATAACCTATATAAGGAAAGCTTACAAGGTAAGTTGGCATTAGCATGAAGGGGTAAAATGCTTATTTTTTTACACATCCATTTTTTTCCTCTCTTTTATACTAAAGAAATTATATATGAATCACATTTGCATCCTAATATTAGTGTACACAAAACATTTGCACACACCAGTCTTCCAAGTAAATAATATAAGCAATTGCTAGATATGCAACTTAATGAGATAAAATTATCTACTCATACAAATGTCAGAGTTGGATAAACAGTGAGGTTTGAGAGTAGTTACAGCAAGCATTCCAACAAAAGTAAAGTGAGGATATTATTTGTAGAAAGTGTCTTTGCGAGGTTAACATTGATTTCTGCGTTGATATTTTTCACTAAGGTTCGTAATAGAAAATGACTTAGACTGCAAAAATTTAAGACAGAAATGTCTGGCATTTTTATTTTGCATTGTTTTATGAAAACAAATTGAAATCCAAATCAGATAGATTTTTATAAAAAGTCTACTTTGTATTTGTAATTATCTCTCTTTTCCACACTATAGCTTTGTACAATGAAAAAGTGGGAACAAATGAAAGGAAAAGAAAACGAAGAACAACTATAAGGTATTCTTTATATTAAAAGTTACTGAGGACAAAACTGGTATTTTATAAATGGAATGAGCATTTGAGTGTAATGCAGGTGTAACATAACATGTAAATGTAAGGTGAATTGGGAGGCCAAGTCGGGCCTGAAGTCAGGAGTCCGAGACGAGTCTGGCCAACATGGTGAAACTCTGTCTCTACTAAAAATATAAAATTTAGCCAGTCATGGTGGCGGGTGCCTATAATCCCAGCTACTCAGGAGGCTGAGGCAGGAGAATGGCTTGAACCTGGGAGGCAGAAGTTGCAGTGATCCGAGATTGCACCACTGCACTCCAGCCTGGGCAACAGAGCGAGACTCCGTCTCAAACAATAAAATAAAATAAAATAAAATAAAATAAAATAAAAGTAAAGTAAAGTGAATACAGTCTAATGAAGAAACAGGATGGGTTATAAAAAATAATGTAATAACTGTGAGAAATGGAGAGCTAATAATTTTTAACATTTGATGGAAAATTATGTATTGTTTGATTCAAGAACACTTTTGCTCCAGAAATTATGAATACAAACAGAAAGAAAACAATCATTTCTAAGAGAGTGGCCATATCTTCTGCCCTTTTAGATATAACTTATTGCTCTGGCAATGTAGTATCCATGGTGTCTGTAGTATTTAAAAATGTGACACTAGTAATCAGTGTTTCAGTCTCTTAAAGTTCAACAAGACCTCTTGGATTTCAACCCAGAAAGATTGTTCATTGATCTTTTTGTAGTTTCTGTGAGACAGGCTTAGGAAATACTAAAAGACAGGTTTTGTTTTGGTTGGTCAGTTGTTCACTAGAGATTTTCTTTATTGAAAACAGCCCTAAATGATTTTGGGGAGATATTTAGAAATGTCTAGGAACATGTTCATTTTCTTTTCAAGAACTCAGTGCCCTCTGGTGGCACAAAGTGGGATAAACATAGAAAGCCTGGGTCCCTTACTTAATTCTTTCTGTGACTCTGGTGCAACTCTACCTTGCATTAAGACAAAACATCTACACATTTAACAAATTATACATTTTTCCTTGTTAAAGTGTCTTGTAAGTGTGTTCAGAGTTTTTAGTTTCCTTTTCATGTTAATATTTAGGAAATTCAACCTACCTTAATTTTGATCTGCCACAAACTTCACTAAAAACAACATAATTTCACCCCCTATGTCCACCCCACCCCAGCATTGCTGCTAAAGATGCTCTGGAGAGACACTTTGGAGAACAGAATAAACCTTCTTCTCAAGAGATCATGCGGATGGCTGAAGAACTGAATCTGGAGAAAGAAGTAGTAAGAGTTTGGTTTTGCAACCGGAGGCAAAGAGAAAAACGGGTGAAAACAAGTCTGAATCAGAGTTTATTTTCTATTTCTAAGGAGCATCTTGAGTGCAGATAAGATTTTTCTACTGTATAGTAGCCCCTTTTTTCCCCGTTTCATTCCTTTCTCTTCCTCAAGAAAAACAGGAATTACTTGGTTGACTTAAAATCATTTTATATCAATGGCTTTTACAGAAGCTTTACTTTTCCACCTTTTTTAAAAAAAAGAAACCAACAATTTAAATTATAGTGATGTTATTTACTTGAAATAATTATTCTCAGAAGCCACATTATACATTTTAAGCCAAATATATTAACAGTAATAAAACGATCTCTCTCTGTCTCTCTCTCTCTCACACACACACTGACATATGAGTGTGCATATGAGTTTATAGATTCCTTTTCCAATTATGTGTATTAGTTTTTTAACATTTAAGTCAGTAATGACATATATGTAAAGCACATCGCAAGAAATATCCAATTCGAAAATTAATTAGCCAATGTTCTACCAACTCTACTAGTTTGTCTAAACTAAAAGTTTTGAACTTAGAGCTGGAGTGTCTTATAGTTTTATTACTACCTTTAAGGAATAAGCCTCAATCAGAATTGATACTTTGAAGCTAAAATTTAGGGCATATAGCTGATAGAACTGTTTCCAAAGAGATGTGTGGAAACATTAATTTTCGATCTTTTTATTCTTCCTAAATATTAGCTTTTTGATATGTAGATGTAGAAAATAATGCTTTATGGATTCTTGAGCCTCAAACCATTAGTCTATAAGCTGCAACAGGACAGGAAGAGATCTGGCTTGTTTGGTGTTATTTCTCCAGGACTTGGGAAAGTTCTTGATCATATTAGGCACGCAATATTTGTTAAATGAAGGAGTGTAATGTTAACAATGGCTACAAATGTGAACGGTATCACCTAATTTTAAATTATAATGTTTTTGAAATCTCACAATCTGGAAAATTATCCCGGTTTCTATAACAAGACATATCACTTTTGGTATAATTGATTAGAATCCGATTTACTATTTGTGAAAAAGTTTGACATATTGAGATTTTAATTTTAATTCTGAGAATTGTACCGAAAAGAACATATTTATTTAAATTATAAGAATGCATTACCTGGCCGGGCGCGGTGGCTCAAGCCTGTAATCCCAGCACTTTGGGAGGCCGAGACGGGCGGATCACGAGGTCAGGAGATCAAGACCATCCTGGCTAACATGGTGAAACCCTGTCTCTACTAAAAATACAAAAAACTAGCCGGGCGACCTGGCGGGCGCCTGTAGTCCCAGCTACTCGGGAGGCTGAGGCAGGAGAATGGCGTAAACCCGGGAGGCGGAGCTTGCAGTGAGCTGAGATCCGGCCACTGCACTCCAGCCTGGGCTACAGAGCAAGACTCCGTCTCAAAAAAAAAAAAAAAAAAAAAAAAAAAAGAATGCATTACCTTGAAACATGCTAGTAGAAGCAAACTGTAATGTGATATTAACTTAGAATAGTGACTTTTTTTTGCATTTGGAATGTAAATCTGCTGGCTATGTTTATCTAACTTATTTTATATAACAAAAGTGGTAACAATTAGACCAAATTTTATTGTTGAATTAGAATACTTACAAAATAAATTATACTGTCCAGTCTCTTTTTATGATATTATTAAAGACCTAGCATTTTTACAGGTCATAATCTACATAGATTATATATGTATGTTCATACATAATCACCATCAATTGGATGGGTAAAATTTGATATATTACTAACAAAGATAGACATTTAACTAACAAAACAGCTTTCAGTGGCCTAATCATCCATGCTTAAGCACACATTCAGCATCCAAAAGATATGAAATACAACATTCTTATTTAAGAGTAAATTCCAAATTATTCAGCCACACAGTCATTCAAGTTCCTTCTCTGGATAACTCAATATTTCTTCGCCTACTTAAAACACGTTAACTGGGGAAGGGATTCTTCAGTTTGCTAAAAGCCAGATCATGTATACATAAATGTATATGTATATATGCAAAAATGTATATATGCACTTTGAAACTTGCAAATAGAAATGGCATGCAGTATAAATCTAGATTAGTGATTGTTTTGCATTTTAAATATGATTCCTCTGGTAATGTTTACTCTTTGTGTAACAAAAATAAGCGTGTATATATGCTTACATCATCAATATGTTTTAGATCATAATCAGTATCATCAAACATCCATCCATAAGGTCATTCTTTTCAAGTTTAGACACTACCAGTATTGGGAACCATGTTTTTCCCTAAAATAAATTATTTTAATACTTACTATTGAAATAGCAAATTATCATTTTTACATTATTATTATTATTATTGAGACAGAATCTCGCTCTGTCACCCAGGCTGGAGTACAGTGGCATGATTATTGTTCACTGCAGCCTCAGTCTCCTGGGCTCTCCACTGCAGCCTCCTGAGTAGCTGGGACTACAGATGCCACACTACCATGCCTGGTTATGTTCAAAATTTTTGTAGAAACAGGGGTCTCCCTATGTTGCCCAGCCTGATCTTGAACTCCTAGACCTAAGCGATCCTCCCTCCTCAGCCTCCCAAAGTGCTGGAATTACAGGCACGAACCAGTGTGCTCAGTGAAATAGCAATTCTTTGCTAACTGATATGGTTTGGCTGTGTCCTACCCAAATCTCATCTTGAATTGTAGTTCCCATAATCCCCACGTGTTGTGGGAGGGACCAAGTGAAGATTACGGGGGAGATTTCCCACATCCTGTTCTTACAATAGTTAGTTCTCATGAGATCTGATGGTCTTATAAGGGGCTTTCCCCTTAGATGGGCTCTCATTCGCTCTCCTGCCGCTCTGCAAAGAGGTACCTTCCACCATGATTGTAAGTTTCCTGAGGCCTTCCCAACCAGTAAATACCAGTAACTCATTTGTATTGTTTTGTATTATACAAAACTCATTTGTATTGTTTTAAGACTACTTTCTAACTACATTAATACTTTAATATATTTTGATTAATCTTCAGAACAACAGAAAATGGTTAATGCCATTTAGAATGCTAAACCTGAATTAAACAAATGACATACAATTCACTGTGTAGACTGATATGTTCATACTTTGGGGAATAAATGACAAAGGCTGACTTTAACCATAGTCTTTCCCTCTTATATATTTGTGAGCTCTTTAAGTCTTCAGGAATTCAGTAGAGTTGTCCATTAAAATGGAAGAAAGATGTTTGTCATTTCTACTAGTTTGGTACATTCAACTTTACCTAGTAAAGGTGGCTGATAAACTCATTCATACAGTTTACCTTTCCATCTCTAAAGGTGGAAAGGATTTGTCCAGTCAAAGAAATAGTTTCAGTGTTTGGGGATGGTTGGGGGGGTGTGTGTATTTTCAAATTGTTGGGGGAATGTGGTGTTCCAACACTAGGGCACCTGAAATCTGGTTTCACAATCTTCAGGCTTCCTCTATGGCAACACCAATCCAATTGACTACTAAAACAACTAAGCTTAGAATGGTTTTGAATCCTCAGCTTCTACAGAGAGGAAATTGGAAGGTTGATCTGTGTTTCTGAAGTTGCCAACACCTTTTCATGCACAGTAATGGCATCAAAGGGACAAGTCATCACAGGTCTCTTTTGAGACCAGGAAAACCTGGTCTGTTTTAACATGTTAAAACTCCTGTTTTAACAGAGGAGTGTCTAAAATAAGAGTACATATTTCAATTAGGCCCACAGAGATCAGGTGGGAAGTATGGCAACTAGGATGGTAGGAAATGCATTTTGGCCAAAAAGAGAGTACCAGGTTTTTCCTAAAGACGTTCAAACGCAAATAGTAAAATATACATCACTGTGCAAGTCAAACAACATAAAGCCCATAGGCTGACAGCTTCCTCTCTCTGTTCCATAGGATCACAGTCTTGAGCCCCTTTCTGTTAGCTCTTGCAATAACCAGATAGTTCCCTCAGAGCACACAGTACGGTGTGTGCAACATAATCATCTGACAGATGGTCATTTTATGTTTTCTAACAGGTGTTATCATTAGTATTGACATTTTCATATCACATTCTACTTCTCTGGTACTCTGAAATTTCCCCCATAAATAACTGTTTCATTTGGTAACAAAATGTGGCTTTGGGCTGTATCCTTTTCAGTAACAGAGATACTCTTCTATTCCTTCTATGGCAACCTCTTGTTTGATTACAATTGTTAAATTTTTTTATGTGCCTAAAGAAAAGTTAGAAAAAGCAGGTTAAAAAAAAAACAGTATTTTCATTAAGCTCAATCTATAAGAACCCTTATTTCTTATTCCTTAAGGGCTCAAAAGTAACTGTTTTCTTTTTAGCAAAGGATAGGGTAACATTACAAATTTATAGTGACAGTGATTGTGAAAACTGCCACCATAACACTTTATAAATGTAGCCAAATCAGATGACCTCTCTGTCTTTTATGTACAAATTCTTTTGTGGTATCCATGTTTGACTGAAATGAAATAAGTCACCAGGACTTACATGTTCAAAAATAAAACTTAAAAATGTTCAATCCCTGGGAATATTGGGAAAAAATTATTAATGTGAAACCACCAAATCTTAGGCTTATTACATTCACAAACATTAGTCTTGTACCAATTATTTCTTAAAAAGATGTTTTTTTTGTTTGTTTGTTTTTTGTTTTTTTTTTTTTTTAAATGTAAGTAGCAGAGTTTATCTAATTGTACTTCTGGGAAAATAATAAAGATCATTCTTTTGAAAAATTACTAAATAAGAATAAAATTTTTAATTTTAGCAGCAACCAAAAAGAGCAAAAAAGGTAAGAAAAGGACAACAATGATATATCTTTATTGAGATTTTTTTAACAAAATAATTTTTAAAAACAAAAGCTCCCACATGTAAACAAGAAAGTAAATAAGTTAGATGGCGTTATTATGTACATCCAAGAATCAAAACATGTTCGGGTAAACATTCCATAATCCAGTAAAATGTTTTGACCCATCACTGTTAAGAGAAACTGTGTATTTAATACTATCAATAACGAAACCTAATCTTTGCACATTATAAAATGGTTTATGGGATATAAACTATACAGTTTAGTTTTTCGTTCCTTCCAGCAATCCGTGTCACATGTATAGTAGTCTTAAGATGTATTTTGTCAGTATTAGCCCAAAATGTCCACCATCCTAAATTAACCAGGTTACACATATCTCCTCCAGTTTTCATGGTAGGATGTGTTAGAACCCATATATTACAACATCATTTTTCAAAACTAACCTAATCCTAACTTCTATTCTAACTAGTCTGGCACTCCTTCATTTTCTCTCTCTGTCTACACATTCATTAGATACCATGGCAATTTCACCTTAAAAAATACTGCTAATACACATTTAGACAGTAATTTCTGGTAAAATTGTGGTTTATTTATCAAAAAAAGTTAATTTTTATTTTAAAAATGTAGGTCAAGCATTGTCATAGATGTAGTACTTAATTGAGAATAATGGCTTCAATTTAGAAGATTCAATATACACATTCAACAAAATTAAACAGTTTAAATTATAATTCATATAATTATAATCCTCACTTTTTAGACGGCCAAAATATATTGTTTACTTACTATAAAGTGTTATTTATTGTCTATTTTTACTAATTATATTCAATGCACAGTAATGGCATCAAAGGGACAAGTCATCATAGGTTTCTTCTGAGACCAGGACAACCTGGTCTGTTTTAAGAGAGGAGTGTCTAAAATAAGAGTACATATTTCAACGAGGCCCACAGAGATAGAAAAGAGCCAGGATAATCTTTGTATTGAGGCCTTGCTTTCGGTTTTAAATGTAATTCTTTTCTGCCAGCTGAAACAATTTAAAGATGTGCACAATAGATCTGTGCTATTTAAGGCAGGTGCCAAGCACATTTTGAAAGGTAATAAACTTACCAACTAGAATGTTCTCCCAACGGAAAAAGAAAAAGAAAAGCTATGACAGTTTTTGTTTAAGACAGACGTTTAAATAGCACTCTTCTTTTTGACCATTTAAAAATAATTTGGCAGCTGTAACTGCCTATGGTCATAACACATAATCACTTACAAAAGACAAGCATCAGATACAGAATTAATGATACACTTTTAATATTTTTACAACCCTCTTGAAGTTGGTGCCTAACAGCATTTAACAAGATTTTTATATTCAGTGAAAAAGATTTAGAACCTAAACTGACATCAAGTAAGGAATATAATTTCTCTGTGCCATGCAAAAGAGAAGTCAAGTTTTTACACATCATCACTCCTAAATAGTTCTAATTAAAATCCAAACTGTTCCCATTTTTGCATCATTGTCATTCTTTGGCAAAAGATTCAAAATAGCCACGGGTTAGGAAACAACTGTTCACTCATAGTCTCCTTTTTTTTTTTTCCGCAAAATACATGTGTTTTGTAAAAGAAATCCGCACTGTGCTTGGTTTATACTACATAATTATAAGTAAGCAAAATATTATGACATTTTTTGACTAATCTACTCCTAAAGCCTTGAGTTGCCGTTCAATCTCTTCATCTGAGATTGTAGCCTTTGAAGTAGAGGCAGATGGCAAGCTTTGAGCAGCTGATGGAGCTTTGGCCATCTATATTAAACAAAGAAAAACAAAAATGTGCATTAGCAAACATTTGGACTAGGACATAACAGGATGTGCTGTAAAGAGGTCTCTTTAATTTACTTTTGAAACAGAAATAAAAAACATGTACCTAATAGTAAAAACAAAACAATTAAGTGACAAAGGTGGTAGGTAGAAACTATTTCCAACTAAGAAAAGATGTTCATACCTTTCCAGAAATTTCAATTCCAATTTCATCAAGAACTTGATTCACAATATCCTGGCTTTCTTCTTCATCATCAGAACCGTCAAAGATGTCATCAAGTGTGTCATTGACTGGGGGATAAGAGAGAAGGAGCAAAGCATTTACTTTCAAACAAATTTCAGGTTAGATTTACATATTTACAGTCTAGCTCAACTATTTTGTATAATACAGAAAGCAGATTCAGTGAATTAAAAAAATCCTTCAAAATGTCAGTGAAGTACATTGATAAATACATATTTGAGCCATTAAATCTGGAATAATGTTCATTTCAACACAAATTATTCCATAGTAAACAAGTCTACTCTGTTTTTTAAAAAATTACATCTAATAGACAAAAACCATGTGATAGTCACACCTACATGTTTAAGATTTTTAAATATTATTTCACAAATTGTATCCATTAAGCTGGTAGAGGAAGAATATGCAAGAATAAAATATCCTGTTAATATCTGGAAAACAATTTACTCTTTTTATATCTATAATCATATTTTTATACCTCTTAAATTTACATTCAAGATACATGTAGAACATTCTAAAGAAATCTAAGGTCCAGTATTTTAATAAATTTGCTTAAAGAATGATGTCTGATTTAACAGGATTATTACTGCTACAACCTTTCCTACCTCTCTTCCCTCCCCAAAATATTTACTGAAAGCACTCTGTATAGAATGCATCATGTTGAGTTGTGGGGAAACAATTTTTGATGGATTGAGATTGTGTCTTTTTTATCTTTGAAACTGGGCACCTAGTGCCTGAAATGCAATGCAAATACAATGGGTGTATAGATGGAGAAAAATAAAGACCTAGGGTAGTTGACACTTGAGTATAAAAGAAAAAAAATTCAACAGATTGTGGTAAGAGAAAAGATAAATGATTTCAAAGTTTCAGAGAAGGAGATTACATCCAACTGGGAGGAAGTAACATGTGAAGTACTCTGGCAAGGACACATAGGGGTTAACCACACAGAGACACAGAAATGGAATGGCCTGGGCAAAGCTATGGTGAGGCAACAGGGACACAAGCGAGAAAGAATAAGTTCTTCTGTGTGGTTGTTATTTAAGGTACATAAATGGAAAATGTCTGGGAGAAAAAAAAAATTACAGCAGTTAGCCTAAAATTGTTCCTCTCCTGGTATCTGGGGAATGTCCCCAGAAGAAGAAAGACAGGTAACCTAGTCTGATTTCCTTGTAATCATGTTGGAAACTGTGGCTCCTGACAAACAGGCTTAATGTTTACTACCAGAGTCCTTGTCTATAGAATGCTTGTACCAGGGTGTCCTGGTTTAGGACTGCTATAGTAACAAACCTATAATCTATGGGTTTATGCACCATGACTCCCTGGAAAATGTCACGTAAGTTAGGCAGTCATCTAGGGTATAAACTGAAGATGTTTCATAACCTAAATACTTCCTTCGTGTTTTTTATTTAAAATTTGGGGATTTTATCTTGTAGTAAGCAGAAAACCCCTGAAGGAATTTAATCAATATGCTCAGAGGTAAGATCCTGGAAAAAAATAATTTAGCCGTATGTTACTCAGATGTAACTTAGCAAAGTAATACGGGAGATGTGAAGTCCAGCTTATGCAGAGTTTATAAGGGCCTAAGTAAAGAAGTGGTCACAGAAAAAAAGAAAAATGAATGAAGTAGATAGAAGAAAAAGATGAGAGAGGTGTAATCAGACTAACAAAGAACGCTTTCAGAAAAAGTGTAATAATGCTCATCACAGGTATACTATAAGATTTCCCAAAGATCTTGTGTCTTAACTTAAATGTGAACAAGCTTTGGAGCAACATGGCAGAATATAAATTTCAACTGGAAAAAGACATATTGATTTACACCTTGAATTTATTTTGGGATGAAAATATTGTTAGTGTACTTTACTAGGTTATTAAAAAAAATGAGTAACCATCAATAACTACTATTATACTACAGACTAATTTGCAATGTATTAAAATACAAATAAGAACAACTGCAGTAGGTATAGATATCTGATTAAGTAAGGGTTATTGATTCTTTTCATTATAGCTTAATGGAAAAGTTAATTTCTCTGGTAAAGATTGCCATCACTGGCATTGGAAAGCACATGTTAAATACTATGATCATTATATAAATAACAGTTTATATAATAAACAGTTCTCTCAGTCATTAAAATATGATTGATGATGTTTCAACAACCAGAAAAAACTCATAGTTTTCAAACTAAAGGCCTGAAGTAAAAACTACAGAACTTTTGGAGCTGTCAAAGATAAACAGGCAATATTATTACAACCGAGAATAAAAATAGGTATCCTGAAATAGAATACTAGAATAATAATGAGTTTATTAACCCTGGTAACTTAATTAGATACTATTTTACACACTAAATGTTATTAAATGCTGTTAAACTAAAATACTAGCAGATAAGCAAAGCTAAACTGGTATATCCCCACACAGTTGTAAAACATTTATTTTTTCTATTTTTCATGTTTTATAGTTGTAAAACATTTAGAAAACATACTTTCAAAACAATGATGCCAGTTTTTAACATAATATAAATAATGATCTAATGTTGATCAGGGTGCTATGAAGGATCAGTCATTCATTATTGGAGAAATAAAAATCAGTGTAGTCTTTCTGGAAAGAATTGGTAGCACGAACCGAGAGCCTTATAAAAGCTAATATTCTAAGGAGATTTCAGAAATTCAGTCAAAGATAATGCTTAAACATATTTTAAAAGGATTATCAAACACGTTAAAAATTTTACAACGATCTTACTGACCAACACAAGAATGGTTTGATAAACTAGGGTATACTGATGTTAAATGATATTAAAGCTATTTTTTAAAAAGACTTCAGAGAAGATTTAATGTCAAGGTCACAAGTATATGCTTATGTTATACTACCATGTTTTTAAAAAGCAAGATATTCATAATTGTACATGTAAGGTGACTTCACTTTTGTAGATCAAGATTATGAGAGAAAAACAGAAAATAAATGTACAACATTAACAGTAACTACATCTGAGTGCTGTGATTTTTATATGCTCTGTCTCTGTATTCTCTGTATTTCCACCATAACATGCAATTAGTTTATATTCAAAAAGACAAAAACTAAATATTAGAAGACTCTTGTGAGAGGGAAAAAAATGAGAAACAACAACAACAAAGAGCTCCATTACCTCTAGCCCAATACAGGCAAATCTTCTGTAGTACCAAAGAGTCAACATAACTCTGAAACTGCCTGACTTATATCATGAAGAATTATTTACCTCACAAGTTGGTTTTTGTATACTAATCGATAAAGTAAAACTGCTAAAGCCAACATGTAATAGAGATATGGCATAACATATTTTATACCTTTCCCTCAGTTAAATACAAATAGAATTTTGAGCCTGTCATTTTTGGTTTCATCATTTCTACCTTCGTGAATGAGAATATGAGACTTAAAGTAAATAAATGTCTAATTCAAAGATAAGAAAACTATACATTTCATTATAACTTATTAAACTTACTCATTTCTTCAGTCATTTCCATTTTCATGTTTTCCTTCTGGAAATTCTGCATTGTTTGTAATGTCTTTTGTGGATCCATCTTCTTGTTAACTGCCTGCATTGTCTTTAAATGTATTTACAAGATTCATGTTACTTTCATAATTCTGAAAATTTTACTATGAAATAAGTCAAAAGGGAACACATCAAATATAGACAGGCTTTTAAAAGATAGCCATCCGACCATAATCAAACACACAGTGGTAAATATTCTAGAAAAAAATGAAATAGTCATTTGGAAACCATCTGCTTAACATCTATATAATAAAGACCAGTGTGGAAAACCTCATCTGAACAGCAGGCAAGAAATTATGTAATAAAAAACATTATCAGCATAAAATCCTTTGCTATTCAAATAGGAAAACTAAATTTACCTGTTTATGTAGCAAGTAGGTAATGTCAATAAATTTTTAAATTTAATTTTTATAAAAACTTTCATTAACATTTTTAATGTCTAAATTTAAAAAGATTAGAAGATATACTAGCATACATACTTAATCTATTAACACATTTAAAATGACAGTTTAAAAAAATATAAAAATGTGAGTTTTGAAAAACTATGTGAAAACAATTCTCTTACATTATACATTCACAACTCATTTCATTAAGAGATTAATGTTCTCTAGCATCACCAAAATTTATTTACAATCATGTGTCATGTGCTTACATTTTGGTTAATGACCCACAGCATATACGACAGTGGCCCCATAAGATCATAATACTCCATTTTTACTATACCTTTCTTATGTTTAGCTATCTTTAGATACACAGATACTTAAACCATTATGTTACAACTGCCTACAAAATTCAGTACAGTGTAGCCTAGGACCAACAAGCTATACCACATAGCCTAGATGCGTAGTAGGCTATATCACCTAGGTTTATGTAAGTACACTCCAAAATGTTTGCACAATGATGAAATTGCCTAAGATGAATTTTTCAGAATGTTAAAGCAGACATGACTGCATTTTTATATATATGATGTATAATATATGCATGATAAACATATATGTATGCATTATATAGCTAATTCAGTATATTAAAAGAAACCATACAATAGAAAACACGTTGATTTCAAAGATATGAAGCAAACAGTCCTTTCTCAACTGTGTGCAATACTGTAGTCAAAGTATCCTTTCCAAGTATGATACTGCATTCCCCTCATCCCTCCCCACCCCCAACACACTTAACTCTCTAGTGGCTTTCCAGTGCTTTTAAGTGCTAAAAGTCAAATTCCATAATTTGCCTATGAGCCCTAACATGGATTAAACTTTGCACTACTGCCCTCTAGACACATCTTTTATTCCTTAAACGCGCTACGTTTTCTCTTGCCACTTGAGGCCAGGAGTTTGAGACTAGCCTAGCCAACATGGTAAAAACCCATCTCTACTAAATACACAAAAATTAGTGAGGCATGGTGGCTCACACCCACAATGCCAGCTACTCAGGAGGCTGTGGCAGGAAAATCGCTAGAACCTGGGAGGCAGAGGTTGCTGTGAGTCAAGATTGCACCATTGCACTCCAGCCTGGGCAACAGAGCAAGACTGTCTCAAAAATCAGACAATCAAAAAGAATAAGGTAACTGAGAAACAAAATGTGTACTGAAACGTTCTCTCTCTCTTCTTTTTTATTTGAGACAGAGTCTCTCTCTGTCACCCAGGCTGGAGTGCAGCGGCGTGATCTCAGCTCATTGCAACCTTTGCCTCTCAGGTTTCTGCAATTCTCCTGCCTCAGCCTCCCAAGTAGCTGGGATTACAGATCCCCACCACCATGCCCAGCTAATTTTTGTATTTTTAGTAGAGGTGGGGTTTTGCCATGTTGGCCAGACTGGTCTTGAACTCCTGGCCTCAAGTGATCTGCCTGCCTTGACCTCCCAAAGTGCTGAGATTACAGGCATGAGCCACCATGCCCGGCTTGAGGCTTGAAACTTTCTCTTTTTAAAGATTATAATGTGTCACTGTACTTTTTGGACTTCACAAAATGGATGCACTCTACTCTTTATTTGCACAAATGTATTGGGCACATATAAAATTTCGTTACACACATATAATGCATAGTGATCTAGTCAGAGTGTTTAGGGTGTCCACCACCCGAGGAAAATATATTTTTGTTAACTATAATCTCCTTACTCTGCTATCAAAGATTGAATTTATTCCTTCTAACTGTAAGTTTGTACAGCATTCGACTTTCATGTGCTCTGCTGTCTAAAACGCAACTACAGTTAATACTCCTTACTTGTGGATTCCATATTTGAGAATTTACCTACTCATTAAAATGTATTTGTAACCTCAAATGAATACCTGCAGTGTTTTAATGCTTATCTGTGGACATTTACAAAGCAGCAAAACACCTGAGTCACCCAACATGCACATTTCCAGCTGAGGTCAAACAAGCTGATGTTCTGCCTTTTTACCGCAAATTAAGTGTCCTTTCCACAGTTTATTTAGTGTCACATTTTTCTCACTTTTGCACTTTTTGTTGGTGATTTCACTGATAAAAAATGATCCCCAAACATTGTATTAACATGCTGCCCAGTGTTCCTAAGTGAAAGAAGGACATGATGAGCTTTATGAAGAAAATATATGTTAGATAAGCTTTGTTCTGGAATGAGATATAGTCCCATTAGTCATGAGCTCAATATGAGCAAATCAACTATCTATTAAATATGGCATCTTTAAACAGAAATGCAAGGTTAGTTAGGTACAGATTAGGTGATGAAAAAATGTTGTGGGCAAAGGCTCACAGAAATATAACTCAGTATTTCCCCTGGGAGCAACGGTTCAATATGCACTATTTCAGTGTTCCCGACTTCATGGGACATAACTACTATGAATGACAAAAAACTGCCCGTGTATACCATTTCCCTAACATAAAGCTTGTACTTTCCTCTGAAGCTTTTTTTCTCTTTTGCACTTCATATTCATAATCCCTCTTCTGTACATCTAACCTCTAATGATATTCTTAAAACCTTTGTCTTATGCAATGTCTTTTAGATCACCCTATTCAAAGGTCTGTGCAATTCATAAAGCTTAGCACGACTGATATATAGTGGGTAGGTTCCTAGAGACATATCTTAAGCTCCCCCAACTGAACTATAAAATTTGTGAAAGCAGAGCTTCTGTCTTAGCCTCTTTTGATTACTAACAGTGTCAAGGAGTGCTTTATTTATTAAATGACTGAAAGATTCAGAGTCCTTTAAACTCCACAGTAAAAACACTGATTATAGATATAGAAAAATGTGTGTGTGTGTGTGCAGTGAGTGAAACATCAGCTCTAGACAGACATTCTGATAAATCTTTCTTACTATTCATGTGACCTTCTGACACATTCATAAAAATGAATCAAGAGGAAATGATCACTCAAAGGTAGTCAGAACATACAATGAGATTAGGTCAAAAATCATCTGACAATTAGAGGGGAAAAAAGTAAATACTTTTACAAGTCAATTTTATAAAATCAGAAGCTACATGTAATCTTTAGAAAATGGGATTGTTGGCCAGGTGCAGTGGCTCACGTCTGTAATCCCAGCACTTTGGGAGGCTTAGGCAGGTGAATCATCGGAGGTCAGGAGTTCGAGACCAGCCTGGCCAACATGTGAAACCTCATCTCTACTAAAAATACAAAAATTACCCAGGTGTGCTGGTGGTGCATGCCTGTAATCCCAGCTACTCAGGAGGCTGAGGCAGGAGAATCTCTTTAACCCAGGAGGCGGAGGCTTCAGGGAGCCGAAATCTTGCTACTGCACTCTAGCCTGTGTGACAGAGCAAGACTCCGTCTCAAAAAAAAAAAAAAAAAAAAAAGAAAATAGATTGTCTTCAAACAATAAATTTTGTATTAAAACATATCAATAAAGAATCTAGGAGTAATTACCTGGATTATCTAGTATTATAACTCATTTTACTAAAAATTATACACATTTTGTACCACATATATACCAGAAGGTGCTTTTAAATCTGCTTTCAATATTGATATTTAAATATCATTTATAAAATTATAAATCTATGAATATAAAAGCTCCCACTTACTTTTGCTGTGGTAGACATTGCTCCAGCCATCTTCATTTGGGAATTCATCACTTTTGTCTGTGTAGACATAGAAGTAACTTTTGAACTTACAGCAAAAGTTCTCGTCTTCTGTTTCCGTAGATGCACGAGTTGTTTGGCTAAAACTCTGCAAGCTTCCTTATTACCAATCTTGGCCATTTTCTTAATTTCTAATTCCTAAGAGAAGAAACAAACAAAATAAAATAAAATCATTAAGGGGTAGTCCTCAATAATTTATTTCAGAAGAACAGATCTAATATACATAACAGACCCTTTCTCCCCGATCATGAAGAGGGGAAGGAGCTATTATAAAGTCATACAGCAAAAGAGTAATCTAAGAAGGAAATTTAGCCTACATGTTTACATGGAACGGACAGAACTAGTATCTTCATCCATGAATACAAAGCAAGTCTACACAACAGTGCACATGTAGAGCTCAGAAGAAAATTTAAAAAAAAAGACTATCCAAAGGAAGGTAAGAGAAAAAGAACAAACATCCAAGCAAACAGTTGGTGGGACAGAGCAACAAAGGGCAAGGTGATAGATCTAAAACTAATAATATAATTACATTAAATAAAATAGTCCATTTTATACCTCAATTATAAGACCGACTGTCGGATTAGATAAGAAAGCAAACCCAACTATATGCTATCTGAAGACACCACCTTATACAAAAACAAAGTCAAGTGAAAGGACAGAAAAATATACGCCATAAACGTACTTATCAAAACCTGCCAATCTAGAGTGGCTATATTAATAGAGATGAAATAAAATTGAGAACGAGGAATACTCCCAGAAACAGAAAGGGGTATTTCTAATGATATAAGGGAATCAATACATAAAGATACCAGGGCAATCTTAAATGTATATGTACCTAATAAAAGTGATTCAAAATATATAAAACACAATGGACAGAACTGAAAGGAGAAATAGACAAATGCATAATTAGCATGAGAAATATCAGCAACTCCACTCTTAAGCATAAAGTCTAATTGCTAAAAGTAGACAGAAAATCTGCAGTGACACAGAAGGCTTAAAAAACACCATCACCAATTTGACCTCACTGACATTTGTAGGAAACTCCAACACTGACAGCAGAATATACATTCTTTACAAGTGTCACTAAACAATCACCAAAGTATTCCATATTCTACATCAGAAAACAGGGCTCAATAAATTTTAAAGGACTGGAATCACACAAAGTATGTTAACTAGAATGAAACTCAAAATTCGTAAGAAAAATATGAAAAGAAAATCACAAATAAGTGGAAATTTAAAAATAATAGTTCTAAATAAGTCATGGGTTAAAGAAAAAAAGCACAGAGGAAACAGTATTTTGAACTTAAGTGAAAATGCAACATAAAAATAAGTGAGCTGCAGTTAAAATTGCTCTTAGAAGAGTTTACAGCATTGAAGTTTGCATTTGAAAAAAACGAATCCTTCATAAGCTTCAACATAACATAGAAAAAGGAAGTACAAATGAAACACAAAGTAAGGAAATAAGATAAACAAGAAAATAAATATACAAACTAGGAAAGAAAAATCTGGCCAGGCACGGTGGCTCACGCCTGTAATCTCAGCACTTTGGGAGGCCGAGGCGGGTGGATAATAAGGTCAAGAGATCGAGACCATCCTGGCCAACATGGTGAAACCTTGTCTCAACTAAAAATACAAAAATTAGCTGGGCATGGTGGCACTCGCCTGTAGTCCCAGCTACTTGGGAGGCTGAGGCAGAAGAATCACTTGAACCCGGGAGGCAGAGGTTGCAGTGAGCTGAGATGGTGCCACTGCACTCCAGACCCATGACAAAATGAGACTTCATCACACACACACACAAAAATCCATACAGAAAATCAACGAAACCAAAAAGCAAAAGCTGTTTTGTGTGTATATGTGTGTGTTTTTAATAGATCAATCAAATTGATTAACTACTAACCAGGCTGATGACGAAGGAAACTGAGAAAGAGAGAGACAGAGAGAGGGAGAGAACACAGTTACAAATACTGAGAAAGCAAAGAAGGGCATCACTTCTTATCCTAAAGATGTTAAAGGATAGTAAGGGAATATTATAAACAACATATCGGTATATTTTAAAATTTAATAGAAATGGACAAGTTACTTGACAGACTAAAGCCACCAAGATCATTCAATAAGACAGATGACCTAATCCACTGTATATCTATTTTAAAAAAGAATTTGTAGTTTAATAATCTACCTACAAAGAAAATCTTCATTCACATATGACTTTACTGATGAATCCTATCACACATTTAAGGAAGAACCATACAAACTCTTCCAGTAAAGAAAAGAGTACCTTGCCAACTCATGCTATGAGGCCAGCATTACTAGGCCAGCATTATTACCCTGATATCAAAATCAAATAAAAACACTGCACTGCTTCCTACACTACACACACAAAAAAAACTACAAATCAGTATATTTTGTGAACACAGATGCAGATATTCTTAAAATTTCAGCAAACTGAAAATATATTAAAAAGTATGTCATTAACAAGTGAGGTGTGTGCCTGGAACAAAAGGTTGATTCAACTTTTGATAATCAAAGTAATTCACTGTATTGACAGACTAAAAAAGAAAACCACACAACCATTTCAACAAGTACAAAACACTGCTGAGGAAAATTGAAGATCTAAATAAATAGGGATCTAAATAATGGAGAGATGTAATACCTTCATAGGTCAGAAGACATAATGTTAATATGTCTTCTGTTAATGTTAATTAACATTATGTTAATATGTCTTATGACACAATGTTAATATGTACATATTCAACATAATCCCAATCAAAATCTGATCTTTTTTGTAGAAACTGATCTGTATTCTACAGTTCCTATAGAAATGCAAAGCACCTAAAACAGCCAAAACAATTATGAAAAAAGAAGTGTGAAGTGGAAGAATTAATGCTAACTTTTAGACTTACTTTAAACCTTTATTAACAAAAATAATGTGGTATTAGCTTAAAAACAGTCATATAAATCAATGGAATAGAGCCCAGAAAGATGCCTACATTTGGACACCTGATTTTCCACAAAGATGACAAGGGAAAGTGTCAGCAATAATTATGTTGAAACAACTGACCTTCCATATGCAAAAAGTGAACCTCCACCCTTACCTGACACCATACTGAAACTTAATTCAATATGGTTCACAGTTTTAAATGTAAGAACTAAAATGGTAATATTTCTAGAAGAAAACATAGGAGAAAATATTACTGACTTTGGGTTAGGCACTCAGAGCTAGTACACTAAAAGTAAGTAGTACACTAAAAGTACTAATTATAGAAAAAAGGATGAGAAATATTAACAACTCCACTCTTATGCATACACTCTAATTGTGACAAGTAGACAGAAGATCTGCAATGATACAGAAGACTTAGAAAACACTATCACAAATTTGACCCAACTGACATTTGTAAGAAACTCCAACATTGAAAAAAAGAATAAAAGAATAAAAAATTGTACTTGATCAAAATAAGTCAAAAAAACCCTTTCATTCCTCAAAAGACACTTAGGAAAATGAAGGACAAGGTTAAGAACTTGGAAAGAATATTTTCACAACATATACTTGATAAAGCATTTGTTTCCACAATATATAAAAATCTATTGTAACTAAGTAAGAAAACAATTTGATGAAAAAATAGGTAAAATATGTGAATAGACACTCTGGCAAAAAAGATAAGTAAATGGTAAACAGGTATATAAAAAGATGTTCAACAGCATTAGTGATTAAGAAAATGAAATTTAAAATGGCAATCTACTATACACCCACTAAAATGGCTAAAATTAAAGACTGTCAACTCCAAGTATGGGAAACAACTGCAACTTTCATACATTACTAATGGGAAGAGAAAACATTACGGGCACTCTGCAAATTTTTCAGCACTTTAATTTTTTAGCAGTTAAACATACATTTACCCTACGACCCAGCAATCTCACTCTCAGGAATACACACAAGAAAAATGAAAACCATGTTCACAAAAACTTTGATTAAATGTTTAAAGCAACTTTATTCAAACAACCAATACCTGGAAACAACCCAAACGTCCACTGGCTGGTAAACAGATAAACAAATTGTGAAATATCCAAACAACTGAATAATACTCATCAATAAAAAGTAATGAACACTAATGCATGAAACAGCACTGATTAACCTCAAAATAATTAGCTGAGTGAAAGATGCCATAAAAAGGAGTTGATATTCTATGATTCCATTTACATAAAATTCTAGAAATGAAAACTAATCTACAGTGACAGATCAGTATTTGCTTCACCAGGAAAAAGGGAGACAGGCAGGGATGGGTAGGAGGGATTTCCAGGGGCATAAGGAAACTTTTAGGAAAGATGGGTATGTTCATTACCTTGACTGTAATAATGGTTTCATGAGTTTATACATATGTCAAAACCTATCAAATTGTACACCTGAAATATGTACAGTTTATTGCATGTCAATTATCCCTCAATAAAGCTATTTTTTAAAGATTTGAGGCAACACACACATAAAAACATACCATAAAGAATATTTAAAAATGAAGCAGATCAGTCTATTATAAAAGTACACTCATTGTCAAAGACACAATGATCTTTAAAATATCAAGCAAGACTCCTCTGAGTTAATGTAATTTTTAAAATAACCTTCCTTTGTTTTCCATTATTTTATCTTTGCTGTTAACTAAGAAGGTGGTTCTGCCTTGAGCAATATTTCTTCCTACTCATGACTCTCACAAACTGAAGAATAATTTGATTCTATAATCAACAGAATACACAGAATCCCAATAAAAGTCAGCAGAATGACACAATAAACAAAGGTAAGCAGAAGACACAAAAATTAACTGCCATTTCTTAGTTAAGTAAATCACTTGCCACTTGCCATGTGCCTTTTTCCTAGTTAGCTAATTATTCCTACAGCAGTTTCCAAATTTGTTTGAAAAGTTAAACTGAAATATAATGTTCTACTTACCAGCTGTTTTTCTTGTTTCTCTAAAGCTGCTCGATCTCTGATTATAGCCCTCTGTGTACCTCGTAACTCTCGATTCTGTTCCTTTATTACATCTAGGAGAATCACAAAAGAAACCTAAATTTATGGGTTGTAAAATTTTCAATAACATTTAAAATACCGGATTCACAGATCATGATTTCTAAAAATCTTATATTGGCTGGGCACGGTGGCTCACGCATGTAATCCCAGCACTTTGGGAGGTGGAGGCGGGTGGATCACCTAAGGTCAGGAGTTCGAGACCAGCCTAACCAAAATGAAGAAAAGCCATCTCTACTAAAAATACAAAATTAACTGGGTGTGGTGGCGCATGCCTGTAATCCCAGCTACTCGGGAGGCTGTGGTAGAAGAATAGCTTGAATCTGGGAGGTGGCTGCGTTGAGCCGAGATCATGCCATTGTATTCCAGCACTCTAGCCTGGGCAACAAGAGCGAAACTCCGTCTCCAAAAAAAAAAAAAAAACCTTTAGATTTACTAGATGTCAATTTTTTTTTACTTTATTTAACCCCGATTACACCCTTAAGGGCACTATCCCCAAATATAGTCACGAGTGGTCAGAGCTTTGTCATATGAATTGTAGGGGGCAGAGGGGACATTTCAGTCCGTAATACACACCTTTCCTCAGACATCTATAGACTGACCCCAAATAACAAACATACTCTCATTTCCCTATCTTTCAGTGGAATCATGAACCTCTTCATCCGCAACACTCAAACACACCCGATCTTCTTTTGGACTTAGTTCCCTATTTTGTCAAAGCCAATGGACTGATATAAAAAACATAAAGCCAATGGACTGATATAAAAAACATTTACCACTTACCCCACTGTTTCCATAGAAAATGTGCTCTAAATTTTAAACTCAAATAATAAATGAATTTCTGGAGACAACTCCTTTGTGTACTAAGGACTCCCTAAACTCAACCAGTATAAGATGAATTGGCAGTATCAGATGTTTTGTTTTGTTTTGAGATGGAGTTTCACTCATGTCATCCAGACTGGAGTACAATGGTGCCATCTTGGTTCGCCTCTCAGGTTCAAGTGATTCTCCTGCCTCAGCTTCCCGAGTATCTGGGATTACAGGTATGTGCCACCATGCCTGGCTAATGTTTGTATTTTTAGTAGAGACAGGGTTTCACCATGTTGGCCAGGCTGGTCTCAAACTCCCGACTCAGGTGATCCACCCGCCTCGGCCTTCCAAAGTGCTGGGATTACAGGCATGAGCCACTGTGCCCAGTCATGATGATGGTCTTATACAAGCTACAACAGTGCTGCTCAGAAAGACAAGCCACTATACTGAGAAGTTAAATTGTGGCCAGATAATTGTCACAGGTGCACAGCAACTGCTGAAAGTTAAGATCTAAAATTCTATCTATATGCATTTTTTTCATTATGAGGGTGATATAATTAAACATATAAATTTGGTCTTTGTCCTGGGTTCCTGGCACAGAGGGCCTAAAACCCTTGAAATTTCTTGAATGATAGGAATGTCTTTTGTTATTCACAACAAGCTCCTGTGCACCATATCTGAGTATATGGGGTAGGTGTGGGAGGGCAGCTGATAGCCTCAGAAAGGTTGGT
The DNA here is from genome assembly GCF_007565055.1 of Rhinopithecus roxellana. NCBI lineage: Eukaryota > Metazoa > Chordata > Mammalia > Primates > Cercopithecidae > Rhinopithecus > Rhinopithecus roxellana. The sequence continues at coordinate 11,604,138 of NC_044549.1, read as the reverse complement.
CACCGGAAAGATCAAACAGTTGACTAAAGGGTGAGACATTTTAACCCCACCCCCACATGTCAGCAGAGGTGGGTGCTTGAGATTAGGTTATAAAAAAACCTTAACTAAGAGATTCAGAGAATCTCAAGTTGGTGAACACACTGATATGCTAGGAAGATGGCATACCCAGAGAGGGCATGGAAGCTCTGTCCTCCACCCTCGACCCTTGACCTATGGATCACTTCCATTTAGCTATTCCTGGTTGTACACTTTAAAATAAACCAGTGACAGTAAATGAAGCACTCTGATGAGTTCTAAGAGTTGTCCTAGTGAATTATCAGACCTGAAGATGAAGTTGGAGGAAAACCTGGTCAGTCAGAAGTACTGGTGGCAACCTAGGACTTCCAAGTGGCACCTGAAGTAGGGCAGTCTTGCGGGACTGTCTTTCACTTATAGGGTCTGCCCTAACTCTAGATAATTACTGTCAGAACTGAACTGAATTGCTGAACACCCAGTAGGTATCTGAGAATCATCGAGGCTAGGTATAGCCATCTTTATGGAAAAACAAGTACGATTACATGCGAATTCAACAAAACATGTAATTTAATTAAAATAGTTTGATTTCACGTTTCTCAATTTAATGTAACTATATGTACCATAACAGTCACTGTATATTATAAAAGAAAAATAAAGAAAATTAACTACCGCATATTCCACAGCCTCATAGTTGTTAATAGGCCTATTAATATTTAAACAGTTCTAAGCTATAAACTCAGAGCGGCTAATGTTACATACTAAAACATAATCACAACACTTTAAAACATATTATGGAAAGACAGTAAAACATATTTTCATATGAGACAATAGAAATATACTATAAAACTAACAAATTACTCTTCTTTTTTAAAAACAATCGCTATATTAAATCCATGTTTAATAATTTGGTCTTCTAGATAATTCAGAAGGAATAATATGAAAACGGTCTGAGACAATGTTCACGTTTTTACAGCCACGTTTATTATCCACTAGATTTATTTCTTAGTAGGTATGATTTCATCCCAAGATTACAATCTCTTTAAGAGAAGCGAATACATGCTTGTTTGTAGTCCCACCTTTCTTCATGCAAATACCATCCCAATACATCATACTTAGTAGCGATCTATGGGAGTACAAACACATACATTGAAATGTGAAAGGATTCCTCTTACAGGCATATTTAACACGTCTTTAAAATGTAAAACAAAATCAGTTGTCAAAAAAGATAATTTAACAATAGTAAAATCTGAAATATGATAGCTAGCTTTCTACAATGGAAATGTGGAGCATTGAAATAATAGGCTATTTCCCTTATAACTTTCTACCTTCCCCATTTTTCAATGTGAGGCAAGATCATGACAGAAACATGTACAGGGTACTGTTGCCACCTAAGAGAGACAGAGTGCTTGACTCCTGTCTATCCTCTGCTTCTTTCTTCAGGCAGATAAGGGTGTACACTGAATTTTTCATTCTCTAGGACTTCATCTACCTTGTGGTTTGCTGCAAAGACATCACAATAGGTGGTAACAGAAAACTTCACACTGTGAAAATGCCAAAGGTACATGGATATGATATAGCATATTCTCTCTCTTACCATTCAGTGAGATAAAAAGGGTCTGGAGGCTTGATTCATCCAACACCCTCTCTTCGCCCATGCCCAGCACAACACTTAGAAAAGGCCACCCAGGCCAGCTCCACTCTGGGCATTAAAAGCCTGTCTCAAGTCTTTCAGGTTCTTCTTACTGAAGGAAATACACAGGTCTACAGCAGAGTGATAAGATCATAGACTTAAGTCTTTGACTTAAGAGACACAAGCTGTTTCTGCCTTGTTTGGTTCCGAGTCAATATGGTTTACCTGCTTACAAAAAATAAAAAGTCAAAAAATAAAAAATAAAAACAAAACAAAAAAGGTCTCCCATATGGTCCAGTCTAGCTCAACAGAATTCTCTGCTTGGGGTTTGAGGGCAAGCCCCAACTTGAATCATGCCTGTCCTCCCTATTATTAGTTTAGATATAATTCGTACATTTGAGGATAAAAGCAAAAAGTATTTATCAAGTATAAATATGGACATTCATTAATTTGTGAGTAGCACTATTTAAAGTGCCTTTCTTTTGGGGGAAGGTGGGGGGCTATCTCAAGTTTGTAAGGCAGTTCAGGATGAATGCCTCAGGAATGCGGGAACAGTACACAAATCACCACCAGTCAGCAGGATTCAAGCTGATCTACCAGACAAGTAGCCACTATACTGTATGTTGTGTTTTTCACTATAAGGTCATAACAGACTCTTTAATTTAATAAGCCAAATTTGCTACTATTAAATGTATTTAATTTGAGAAAATACATTTTTATCTATGCGATTTTATTGCCTATCAGTTCCTCTAAACCTAATCATTATATGAATTGAGATAGAAACAAAATGTTCCTATATCCTACTTTATAATCTCCATTGACTAGTTTCAAGGTATCAAGATCTCCAGGGAAGAGGTAGCTTCTACTTTAGACTTCACCTACAAGCTCTGTAACAGCTAGTATCAGTGGGAACAGGGAGCACTGTGACACTGGAAACAGCACTGGACAAACCCTAATTGTGCTATGGCTATAAGAAAAGCCCAGAGTGAGTGTGAATTCAGCTAACTAAGCATGATGGAGCTTGCCAATGAACAGTAAAGTGAAAAGAGGTCCTGGCTATGTGAGGATGTTTCATCTTGGGTTGATGAAGAGAAAAAAAAAATTGCAAAAATATTACAAACTCAAAAGCTAAGGCATTAAAAAGAAACATTAAACGTCACTATCTAGAAAGTTCTGGTTCTAGGAACAAGATTTACTCAAATGCAGAAGGAAAATGAGAGTGAGAGTGGGTACAAAGTAATTAGAATTTGATATGCAAACCAAATTTGCTTCTCAGGTTTTGGGAATGGTGTATCTGACACTCAGGGACAAATATTATCAGCTTAACTAATCAGTTCTAATACATGGTAAAAAGAAAACAAAAGGCAACTATAGAAAACAAAAAGAAAAAAGGGGGATCATACCAACAGCTTTATTCTACCTATACATGGTCAGGGAGCCAACCAACTTAAGAACCAGGTTTAAGCTGAGAAACAGCAGGACTTGGAAGAGGCAAAACACTGAAGAGAAAATGGGAGAGTCAAGCCAAGACCCATGGTAGCATATGCGGTAGCAAAAATAATTTTTTTCTCCTACTAGTAACTCTCAAAAGTCACTCAAGCCCTGAGGAATTAATCTGAAACAATTTATAATTATAAAAATGCCAGTGTTTTCAAGAACTAAAACAAGGTTTTGAGATGGGCACATGTCAGCAGACTTTTGAGTCTCATTTGGTCCTCAACGACAAAAGCTTTAGTAACATCATCAATAAAACTTCAGTTCAGAAAACTGTCAAAGCGCATTTTTCAGCTTAGATCAATGAGAGAATGAGAGGGAATGTGTCCTGGAAGAAAAGCCTCACAGGCCAATGGACCTGAAGATATGAAATGGTAGCCGGAAAGGAAATGTCTGTCTTTGGTGTCATGCTGGGGATGCAGAAATACCGAAGGAACACATTTTGCCTACAGAAATAACTGTTCTAAAAGGAGGGAGAATGTTTTTCTAAGAAAATGCTCAGAAGAGTATACTGTGTTCCTCAATCCCACATTCAATTATTTTTCTATGGTATGTCAAGAATGGAGGGGTTAAGTAGAAAGTAAAATTTGAGTTTTTTAAATATCCAGAATAAGGAGCACTAAAGGGACACACGACATCCTGGGAAAGACCTGAATTCTGCAGGTGCCACCAGGAGAATGGTGTATTTTATTCTGGAATAGAGAAAAAAAAAATGTTTCTGAAAGATACTCCATTTTACTTCCTTTTAACATCAGAAATGTGGCATCACAACTGATACACTGACAGGGGATTTATTCCAACTTAGACAAAACCTCATAGTTTCTGAACTCTGGACAACTAGCATATGCAAATATCATCCCAATGAGGCAAAAGCCAAGAAGCTTTGTTCCTCTTCTCTCTGTAGTGTTCTTCAAATTACCTCTAACTTGCACTACAGTTCACAGTGGGTGGTAAAGTGTGGATCCAGGTTCTTCTAAGCCCTGGATGTTGGAAATACTACTTTGGTTAGTAAATGATATTATTTCAGAGATTTAATCTCTAAATTAGAAACTCTTGCAGATATATTTTCATTTCTGCTGAAGACTCTGAAGCCCCTTACAAACACGGAATGTAGAAGAGACTCAGAATAAGCATTATTCAACTTTGAAAGTACAGGAGGCTCTATTATTGTTCTAGTGAATCCAAGTCAGAAAAAAAATGCCACAAAAGGGGAACACAAGTAGTGAGGTACTTAATAGAGACTTTGAGAAGAAACAAACCTAGGCTAGTTCAGGTTCGCTAGAGGAAGAGAATAAGGGAATTCTAGGCATAAGGACATCAAAAGCAAAAATACATCAGGGCGAGAAAGAGTACGGTAGATACCAGTGAACAGAGGAACAGTGCTGCTGGACACCAGAATGTCCAGAGAGATGGCTAGAACGGGAAGGGTCAGTTCAAGGAGAGCCATACATGCATTACTGAAACACTCACAGTGGATCCTGTTGGCGCCGGAGATTTCATAAAGGGGTTTACATTGAGGAGTAACATAGTCAGATTTGGGTTCAAGTTTCAATGACACACGCAACTTTGTAGATGAAGGATTTAAGGGCTACGAAGCTACAGGAAAGAAAAGCAAAAAGGTGATATAGTCAAGTACAAGGTAAGTAGGATCCGAATTAGAGCAAAGAGTTGCAGGGAACACAGAGGAAGATCCTATGTGTTCAATATTTAAGAAGCAAAAGCAGCAGGACTTGGTAATGAGTTGATGGTAGAGGGCAACATCAAGCACTGTCGACACTGGAAGAGGATATGATGATGAGTTCTGTATGGGATCTTGAGTTTGAGGTATTGTGAGACACCTAGATACAGATACTCTGCGAATTGTTGGACATCTGGCCTGAAACTCAAAAATACATCTAGAGACACAGATTTGGGATCTATCAGTACTTAAGTTATAATTAAAATAGGAGTAAAAAAAATCATGCAGGGGGAGAATGCAGTTAGAACAGTGGTAGCCTAGGATGGAACCAAGAAGAACACTAACATATAAGGGGTAGGTTTAAGAAAAATTAAAAAAAAAAAAAAAATACGGAAAGGAGAAAGAAAGGAGTGGTCAGAGGAATTTGGGGAAAATTAAGAGAGTGTTATGTCTTGGAAGTTAAGAGAGGGAATTTCAGAGAATAAATTAATGATCAGGATCAAATGCAAAACACAGGCCCAAGAGATGATCACTAATAACGGCCATTAGATTTTACAATCTAGAAGTTACCGATGATCTAAGCAACATCTACTGCTATAAGGTGAGGGAGGCACTCTGTTAAGAAAAGAAGTGGAGATACGACATCACTACTCCTTCAAAAGGTTTAGATAAAAGCAAAAAGAAACTGGTTATACTTCCGAAGAAATGCTGTGTCCAGGGAGAGTCAGGAGTGGGTTATTTCCAGTTTCACCACCGTTACAAAGTAAAGTTCTACCACTAATTCCAAAAGAAAAGTCTGGTTCCAGAAAGAATGTAAACATTGCATGGTATCTACCAAACCTTGAGAATTTCATGTGCTTGATAAGAGGAGCAAAATTAAACTGTTTCATTATCAACCTCCAATAAGAAAAAAGTAGTAATAATACTCAAAGGGAAGAGGTCCTAGCTCTGACACTTAATAGCTATATGATCTTGAACACATGACTTAGTCCTTTGCTTTTCTCATTTTATAAGGATGTTATATGAGTACTTGCAGGTTTTACGAGAAATAAGATACTGCATGCATAATGGTTAGCACAGTGTTGGTTTACTCAAATTTGTCTCTACCGAGGTTAACAGACAAAAATTATATAGTGTTTAAAGAACTTCACTTTTAAGGCATGTTTAGTTGTGCATTTATGACAAGTCCTAGTGGGATCCTGATTTACAGGTTCATAATTCGCTTCCCTAAATAGGTCACTATTAGTCTACAAAGGGGGAAAATAAACACTGTAGGTAAACATAATAATATATATATATGTATATCCTTACACAAGTAGTACTCAATTGTAATTTCAAATTCCAAAGGATTCTTCCCTTCTCTTGAGGTATACCTCTTATTAATTTCTTTAGCAAAGTATACACTGCAGAGACTTGTTCATCTTTGTGTCAAAAATGAATTAAACATAATTCTGAATAGTAATAAGTGCTGTAATGTTGTCTTCCTTTTTAATTTACATGTGCAGTAGTCTTTAATGATACAGTATATAACTCTTCCAGCCAATCCAAACAGAAAAAAAGATTCAATTATTTCCCAGATCTATAGGCAGGTACATATTTCCCTTATATATCAGAATTTCATTACTGCTGGAACAGATTTAAAAGTCAGCACACAATAAAAGAGCTCATGATCAATCCAAGGATCTGAGAGAAAGAAATAAAAATACATTAAATTTCATATTCATAATATACAGCCTCATTACCAAGAAGAATGCTGTCACCTTTTAGACAAAACAAAAAACCTTCCTTTCAATAAAACAGAGAGTAAAAAAAGTAAAGCTCTACATCAAAATAATGAAAATACAGATCTATTTATTAAGATGTCAGTAAATGATTGGAATGGAAACGATAATGTAAGAAAACATCAAGTATGCATCTTGGTAGTTTATAGTAAATGTACCTGCTGGCCAAATTTACATTTGGAAATTGCACATATGGTTAATTTAGTGGCATAGTTCCTAGCAAGAGTCCTTAGGACTTTTTTTTACAAATAAATCTATTCAGCAAAAACATTATTTCTTGGAAGAAATAACTGCAAATGAGTATACAGTTAAGCACTCATTGCACATCCCCATTGTCTTTCTTTTCTCCCCTCTACACTTCAAGTACAATAGTCACCAGATTTCCAAAGGCACCAGGAACCACAGAACTGAGATTTATGTCTTTGAAAATATTTGACGGTATTAAGCAATTAAAACTAGAATGTTTGGTTTTTATTGTTAAAAAAAAATTAACTCTAATTGTAACATCACAGTAAGGGAGATTAAACCATTTTTCCTCCATTTAGTAAATTCTCACTACATAAAGCTAAACAACAAAAAACCCTGTAACTATATAAAACTCAAGCAAAAAGAAAATAAATCGTTCCCCCATCTCCACTCCCTGGAGTACTGTAAAATAAGTGAAGCTCACAACAGTGGTAGCTAAAACACTGAAAAAATAAAGTGCCATATTAAAGATTAAGCAGCATTCTCATGAAAAGCACACATAAAATCCATTTCACATCATTGATCATATTATATACCAAGTTGGTAGTTATTCCAGGTATTGCAAATGGTACTTAATAAAAAGTCAATAAATCAAAAAAATGTTCAGTCACCCAGATTAAGGAAAAATGTATTATGTCATCTGATAAATTAGAGGTAAAGTAGCATTATGTGTTGAAATGAAGAGTAGAGTAGCAGGGCAGAGATGACTTCTTTGTTATCCTCCCCAAAATAATTTTGCTGGCATTGGAATAGTCAACACAAAGGAATGAAGGAGTTACTTCCAGGTCTGGACGGAGCACCCTATTTGTACCAATCACCGTCTAGCTACCACTGCTCCTTTTGTGGCAGAATTAGACCCTTACAAAGAAGTGATTCTTTGGCTGAACCAGCAACAACCTAGACTAAACATATAATGGGGAACACAATTTTTAAATAACTTGAATGAATTTAATTGCTGGTAGCAGTCAATGAAAATATCAAGTATTATATAAACACATTACAGGCATCGCATATGAGCACCATAAAACTTGTACATTCTTTTACATTCACTTTTTTCCCCTCAAGATGATATTAAGCTAAATGTGGGAAACAACCCCAGTATCTTTACATGTTAAACTTCTATGAAGACAATATATACCCCATCTCTTATTTTAGTTGGCAAATGATAATCATAAGGGAGAAAAATCCATTATGAAAACTAAATGTGGGCCCTTCTCTTGGGTTTATTTTTCTACTGGGATCAATCAAAAAAGCATTTGTTTCATATCACTTTATTGATGGGGTGTTCTTAAAGAAGCAACCGACCCAGACCCAACTTCGTTTCTTAACTGGAGCCTGTTATCCCCTCCCCTCCCCATTCCGAGGCTGCAAGTTTCCTGTCTGGATGCCTACAAGTAGTACGTCTCCCAACCGAAGAGCAACAATCGAAGCAGAGGAAACCAACAAGAAATCCATCAGCTCTCCAATCTATTGACACTCAAGGGTCAGCAGCACCCCGCTAGCCTTCTCGAAACGCTCAGCATCCTGCTGAGGAAAACCCGAGGGTGGGGGAAGTGTGAGGATAGGGAAGCAACCAGACTGCCGAGGTGAGCCTAAGGTGAGGTGAGTCAGAAGCAAGAGGGAGGCAGAGAAGTGGTGCAGCGAGGGCGGTCACCTGTGGGACCACTTGTTCCAGCCCCGCCTCCAGGGACAGACAGTAGGCAGAATCCCGGCCGGCAGGCCCCGAAAGACGTTGGGAAAACGCAGAGCTGGGCCCCTTCAGCCCGGCCTGGAACTCACCATCCACGGTTTTCTTCTTGAAGAGGCACGCCATGGTTAAAGACCGCGCCCGGGCGGTCCGGCTCGGCCCGGTCCGGCCCAACGCTGGGAAAGGACAGGAGGAAAAGGACACGACCTTGGCGGGTTTGGGGTGGCGGAGCGGAGAGACAGCAGGAGGAGTTAGGGGTCGCCAGGCAGGACCCGCGGAAGGCGTGTATCCGCAGCTACCGCAGCCGCGTCACCCGGAGCTCAGGTGACCAGGAACTAAGACACTTTTTGGAGAAGTCACTTCTAGGCGGCGCCTGCGCGTTGTGTGTCGCGCCTGCGCACTACGGAGTTTGAAGCCGCAGCAGGTTTCCTCACGTCCGCGGCTGCCAGTTCCTCCTGCGCGCGGAGTGGCAGTGAGACTGGTCTGGGGCCGGCGTGGGTAGGAGAGCGTGGGGCCACGGGTTCTGTGCACGGGTTCGGTGATGACTGAGGACAGTGATCAGCCTTACTTAGCGCTTCACCGCTTGCCCCGGGGAAAGCTGGATGAGGGATCTTCGGGATCCTAGACTAAGTGTGGGTTGTCCCGGAACCGCCTGCACCCACTCCGAGTTGATTTATTACGGTCCCATTGCTGTTAGTATTTTTGTTGTTGCTGCTGTTTGTTTGTTTTTACTCGAGTAAGTCCAGGAACTGGCGGAAACGTTGAGTTCCGCACCCGGTGATCGTTGGCCCCTGGAGAGTTCACGGTCCTTTCGGCACTGACTGGCTCGGCAACCTCCCGGCGCCCACCCGCGCAGACCCCTGCGGGCCCGAGCCGCTCACCTGCCGCCCGGCGCCCCAGACTTGGATGACCCAGCTTAGGTCTCCGGGGATCCAGTGTCTAGAGTTGGGGGATCTCGGAGACGAAGGGAAGTTTTTTAATGCTACACTTTTTGTTTAAGGTTCTTGGCTGGAAACATTAAAACACACACACACAGATTTGTAGGCTAGTCTAAATGTCTCCAACTCTATTTCTTGATTTCTTGTAAATCATGAATCAGAAAGTGTCATGGCTATACGGTGATCCTATTAGAAGTCCTGACAGCCCTTTACTTGGGCTTTTTGTGAAAAACTACATATGTTAAAGAAAAAGTGTAATGAATTATTTAAAGAATCCTTGCATGTATAAAATGGAAAATACAATCTACGCGTGTGTACCTGTATACGCTCTCTACTGTTTAAAGCAACACTGCCTTCCACAGGATAAAAATAATAGTAGCATTTTTTTTTCATAAATATGATCTCTGATCTCTGATATGGAAGAATATTGACACTATTATTAGCCACTTCTGGATTTATCAATCATGTCTCAAGGCTTATTGAATATTTATGATAATCAAGCCAGCCTTTCCCATTTTTTCCCCTCCTGAGATATCCAAGCCCTCATAGCCATTGATAATGCTGCTGCTGCTGCTAAAAGTTAGCTGAGAGTCTGTTCAAGAAAACTTTCTTAAGAATGGCATAGTAATATGCAAGATATAATTGTTTTGCTTCTCCTCAAGTTATACTTGATGTGGGAAGATGAAGTAAGGAAACATTAGGAAGACATGTAAGTGAGAAAATTTAGTCTCTGCTCTCAAGACCTGGCCTTTTCTGGAGTGAGCTCTATGGCAGTTTGCCCTGGCTGTCTGTTGTAATGAATGGCATAGAGCTGTGCTTGAACGCATGAGAGGCAATAAGCTGTTATGTGTGTAGTAATCGTACCCCTCCCTGCTGTAGTCACCCTGTTTTATTACTCCTATACAATCCCCCCCACTGACCCAATTGTAGCAGTTGGGAAAATGCCAAAATACTTAGCAGCAACCATATGGAAGACCCTCCAAAAGTGCACAGCAGGAGCTAAAGACAGGGCTTGCTCATTACAATAAAGACAAAATAGAAATATTTACTATTTAAACTCGGTACTCTAATAGCTTGTTCTCCTATAGTTTGAAGAAGACCGATATTCAGCCGCTTGCACCTGTCTAACTAGAGTCCATTCTGATTAGTTGGTGGCCACATTTCACCTGTACACATTTTGTATTATTATATCACTCCTTATTTAAAAGGCATGATACACTTAAATATATGTTGTTTCCTGGAGTATTTCATAACATAGCTTCCTCCCCCGAAACTGAAATATTTGCCGTTTGTTCGTGTTTGAGTACCTCGGGTTATAATTGGAATGGGTGCATTCTTCTCCTTGTTGAGCTTTTGAAGAAAGACAGCATCACATTGGAGAGTGCTGATTCTGAACACAGACTGCCCAGGTCTGTAACCAATTCTGTGACTTTCCAGTTTTAAGACCTGGGGCAATTCACTGAAGCTCTCCGTGTTTCTTTCATCACATATGTGATAGAGATAACATTAGACCACCTTTCATATATTAGGTTGGTGCAAAAGTAATTGGCAAAAACCACAATTACTTTTGTACCAACCTAATAGCTGTTGCAAGGATTAAATGAGTTAATGTATTGAACATTCAAAGTAGTGCTTGACACATAATGTCTTAGTCCCTTGACACATAATGTCTTAGCCCCTCTGTGCAACTACAACAAAATACCACAGACCGAGTAATTTATAAGCAGTAGAAATTTATTTTTCAGTTGTGGAGGCTGGTGAGTCCAAGATCCAGGAACCCAGAGGTTTTGTTTCTGGTGAGAGCTGCTTTCTGCTTCCATGATGGTGCCTTGCTGTTGCATCCTCAAGAAGAAAGAGATGCTGTATCCTCACGTGGCAGAAAGGACAGAAGGATCAAAGGGCAGTAGACAGCTGCCTCACACCTGTTTTGTAAGGGAGCTAATCCCATTCGTGAGGGCTCCACCCTCATGACTTAATCACATCCTAAATATCCCACCTCTAAAAACTATCACATTGGTGATTAAGTTTCAACATATGAATTTTGGGAGGGTACATTCACACCATAGCACACAATAATCATTCAAAAGGTATTAGCTGTCTGTACTATTGTTCCCAGCTCTCTTACCTTTTTATGCTTTCTCAAGTCATCTCTTCACTTTGAAATTCTCTCCTCTGTAGTAGGGAAAACACAAATTGAAGATTTAGGCTTTCTGATGCGGATCTTGGTTACCTTCACCCTATCAGCCACCACCTCCCCAAATTAGCCCATTTCTTTCTCCTTAATAAAAAAATGGTTTTATTCTCAGCAAACTAACACAGGAACAGAAAACCAAACACCACATATTCCCACTCATAAGTGGGAGTTGAGCAGTGAGAACACATGGACAAAGGGAGGGGAACATCACATGCCAGGGCCTGTCAGGGGGTGGGGGGCAAGGGGAGGGAGAGCATTAGGACAAATACCTAATGCATGTGGGGCTTAAAACCTAGATGACGGGTTGATAGGTGCAACAAACCACCATGGCACATGAAGACCTATGTAACAAATCTGCACGTTCTGAACATGTATCCCAGAACTTGAAGTAAAATAAACAAATAAATAATAAGATAATGGTTTTCTTGTTCTTAAATCTATTATTTTTATAGGCATTGACTTGTTATAGAAGTATAGTAACTAGCCGGGCATGGTGGCGGTGCCTGTAGTCCCAGCTACTCGGGAGGCTGAGGCAGGAGAATGGCATAAACCTGGGAGGCAGAGCTTGCAGTGAGCTGAGATCCGGCCACTGCACTCCAGCCTGGGTGACAGAGCGAGACTCCGTCTCAAAAAAAAAAAAAAGAAATATAGTTATAGAAATATGATTATTGTTATAGAAATATGGTCTAAAATTGGTATTGGAAGGGTTCAGTGCAGCTTTGTTTCTGTTTGTCTTTTCTCCTCAGCTTCAGTCTTAAACTCCTTGGGTTCAGAGAGAAAGTCTTGTCAGGGCCTTCAATAACCTTCCTACTAGAATATGAATATATTTAATAGAAACTTAATATGCAATAAGATTTCCATATTATCTATGTTTCAATGTTTTAACACCAAATGACATACACACACACACACACACACACACACACACACACATTTGGTACATTTTTGTTGATTTGACACATTTAACTTCAAGTATATATATGAAAAGCAGCTAACATGATCTATCTCCATGAACAGTAGAGATCTAGAGAACCCAAATCAAAGTCAACAAATAATTCTGTACCTATGTAAGGATTTAGTGTAAACATCAACTCATTTGTTTCATGTTTCACAAAGATTCAAATTTGAGCTTTAAGCTGTTTTGCTATTTCACCAACTACATTGTGTTCTGCTTTATATTTAATAACGCTACATGACTATCATAATGCTACATGACTATCATAATGCTACATGACTATCATAATGCTACAGTGACTATCATAATGCTACATGACTATCATAATGCTACATGACTATCATAATGCTACAGTGACTATCATAATGCTACATGACTATCATAATGCTACATGACTATCATAATGCTACAGTGACTATCATAATGCTACATGACTATCATAATGCTACAGTGACTATCATAATGCTACATGACTATCATAATGCTACAGTGACTATCATAATGCTACATGACTATCATAATGCTACAGTGACTATCATAATGCTACATGACTATCATAATGCTACAGTGACTATCATAATGCTACATGACTATCATAATGCTACAGTGACTATCATAATGCTACATGACTATCATAAACAAAATTAAGAAGAAAACATTAACTTATATAACATTGAAAAATTTTTTAGAGATATATAGAAGCTTAGGACAAAGAGAATCATCATTTTTCAAGTCTAAAAATATCTCATTTCTTATAAGTGACTTCATCTCTTCAGGCTGTTATAACGAAGTACTTTAGACTGGGTAATTTATAAACCGATTTATTGTTCACAGTTCTGGAGGTTGGGAAGTCCAAAATAAAGGTTCCAGCAGGTCCCACGTCTGGTGAGGGACCATTTTTCATAGATATCACCTTCTGTGTGTCTTCACATGGATAGAGGAATGAATAAGTGTATTAGTTCATTTTCATGCTGCTAATGAAGACATATCTGAGACTAGGTAATTTATAAAGAAAAGAGGACTCACAGTTCCACGTGGCTGGGGAGGCCTCACTATCATGACCAAAAGCAAGGAGGAGCAAAGTCACGTCTTACATGGTGGCATGCAAGAGGGTGTGGGCAAGGGAATTCCCTTTATAAAACCATCAGATCTTGTGAGACTTATTCACTATCATGAGAACAGCAAGGGAAAGACTCACCCCTATTATTCAATTACGTCCCACCAGCTCCCTCCCACAACGTGGGAATTATGGGAACTACAATTCAAGATGAGATTTGGTTGGAGACACAGCCAAACCATATCAATAAGCTTCCTCACATCTCTTTTTTAAGGACAGTATTTCTATTAATAAGAGTAGAACCCTCATTTTCTAAACACCTCCAAAAGCTCCACCTCTTAATACTAGCACAAGATGAATTATGTTTCAACATTTAAATTTTAGGGGGACACAAACATTCAGCCCATAATAAGAGGTAAGCAATCAATACAGAAATAAAATGGCTTCCCCAAGTTACATAGTTAGTAAGGTGTTGAGCCAGAATATGTGAGGACAGACTCTTTGAGTGTTCAGACCCTGTAACCAGCAATGTAAGCTGTTTGTCAGTTTTCTTGAGATGGTAGCTGGGTAGGTTGTATGTGCTCAGGGGGAAGGACAGTGAAGAGTGTTGACCTGTCTAAGGTTGTTACTTTCCACACTTACTCACAGAGGAATACAAGGTCAGGTTTCAGGAGAGGGTTAACTAGAAGGAAATTCTGTTATATCTTCCCTTCCTGTCTTCATTCCCTTCTCTCAACTTACCCAAATTCAGAGCAAGTAGGCAGCATTTATTCTAGCTAAGACAACAATTAAATAAAGTTAACCTAAACACATGTATAATTGTTGTATATTTCATACCAAATAATGCATGGAACATTATTTTCATGTTTCAGTACATAAACCTTAAAATTTGGAATTTTTTTCATAATTTTTGCATTTATACTTTAATAGCTCCAGGAATTCAGCACATTTCCCTCTTTGTCAAATCTTGCTTTTAAAACTATATGCCATAAAGAATGAGTGAGACTATTGAGAGACTTAGTCAATGGAAAGCTAAATGAGTACCCTAAATGTGTATGGCTGCACATCATTGGTTTTATAGTCTAAAAGACTTCATGTGTTATTTGGAATATGTAACAACATGATCCTTCTTGAAAAATAAACTAAACTTTGCCCTGAATTCCTCAGTGTTAATAGGAGTTGCACATGACTAAATCAAAACAGAATTTGTGCCCCCTGGCACAACAGAGCATATGTATATATTTGCTCTTCAATTCAATAAGGACTCTAGAGTGCAGATCTACTCCCATAGAAAATAGAAATGAACTTAAGTATGGGAGTAATGGATTTGGTTCTTCAATAAAATGAAATAAAACTGTAATAGCTATCCCACTTTATATTTTAAATGAATAGGAATTAAGAGAGGCGCTGGCTAGATGTTTATTACTAAGCATGAATAATTTACTGCAACAATGGCATTGCGTTTTCTCTACAAATAAGGTGGCCTTTTTATAATCACCATTTCAAGCTACATTTATGTGGTCTTCTATGCATTTTTTAAATTTAGTCATCTAACAAATCCTTATAGAGCACCTGCTATATGAAATGCATAGTGCTAGTTAGTCACTCTGAGGAATCTGTGAATGAACTATATATGGATCTGTTCCAAAGGAGTTAAAAGTCCAATAAAGTTATGGGAGCTACATCCAGATACCATAGATAGCTATACAATTTGGGGTCACTAACAAAATTACATAAGTGATTGAATTTCTGAGTGCAAATTTTGTTTAGAAATATTGTCAATAATTGGGCTATAGTTCATGTATTATATTTAAAAATATAGCCCCATTAAAAAGATACCTTCACTTAAATTTGTTTCTCCTACATACAAGAAGTGGTTCAGAAGCTCAGACATGCCTAAGATCGGATGAAAAACTGAAACAAGTTTAAAAATAATTTTAGATATTTTTATATCTGGAAATATAATAAAATCTAAGATGTATAACCATGAATTTATTGATAGACACAATAATGATAAGTAATAGCTGAATGTTTATAATGTTCAGATTCTAGAAGAATATTGTATCATATTTTCAAGAGTTTAATACGAAAATTGCTTATCCTTACTTGCAGTTTCTAATTTATTTGTGAGAATTAAAATTTTGGCTACTAACCACCATTTTAAAAGAAGGCAATAAAAAGTTAGAATTTGAATATTACTTTTATATTGTAAAATATTTAGGTAATTATTCATAAACAAAGACCTACACATTCAGTTTGTTGGAATTTTGTCAATAATATGTATTTATACCTGTGGTGGGATGGCTCTTTACCTGAGACTAACTTTTAAGAGTTCCTTGGGATAATGCAATCAATAATCATATTTAGTGATGACCTATTCTATATATTGCATAAAGAGTTATAAACAAGTATTAAGACAGGGTCTTTACCAAAATAAGGAGAATCTATTTTGGATGGTGACTGATATGCTTTGGCTGTGTCCTCACCCAAATCTCATCTTGAATTGCAGCTCCCATAATTCCCATGTGTTGCGGGAGGGAGCTGGTGGGAGGTAATTGAATCACGGCGGTGAGTCTTTCCCATGCTCTTCTCCTGATAGTGAATAAGTCTCACAAGATCTGATGGTTTTAAAAAGGGGAGTTTCCCTGCACAAGCTCTCTCTCTTTGCCTGCAGCCACTCATGTAAGATGTGACTTGCTCCTTCTTGCCTTCCACCATGATTGTGAGGCCTCCCAGCCATGTGGAACTGTAAGTCCATTAAACCTCTTTTTCTTCCCAGTCTCAGGTATGTCTTCATCAGCAGCATGAAAATTGACTAATACAGTGACAATTAATCACACAGGCAAAGTACCTTGTATTAAGAGGATTAACTTTGTACTTCAGAATAACAAGTTGAACTATCATGTCAAAACAGACTTTATGGATTACAACAGTTATTATGTCAACATCTGCTTCACTGGAGGTGTGGAGAGTCTTAAGAACAATTTTGACTTCAGGTGGAACAGGATATTGATTTATAAGAGAGATTGTTCAGACATGTTTCTCCCAACTCTCTTGGATGTTGTCCCTCAGTTGGGGACAGAAGGGTGCTGTATTAGTTTCCTATTGCTGCTCTACTGGATTTTTACAAATTTAGTGGCTTAAAAATCCCAAATGTATCATTTTATAGTTATGAAGGCCAGAAGTATGAAATGGGTCTCATTGAGCTAAAATCAATGTTTCATCAGGGCTGCACTCCTTCTGGAGGTTCTGGGAAGAATCTGTTTCCTGCCTTTTCTGTCAACCAGAAACTGACGGCATTCTTTACCTACTTGCCCCTTTCTTATCTTCAATGGCAGCAGCCTGTCATCTTCAGATCTCTCTCTGACTCTGACTCTCTTGCCCTTCCATCTTCCACATTTAAGGACTCTTGGATTACATTGGACCCACTCAAATACTATCTGATATTTTCCTTATTTTAAAGTCAGCTGATTAGCAACCTTGACTCCATCAGTAATCTTATTCCCCTTTGCCATGTACCATGATATATTTACAGGTTCCAGGGATTAGAATGTGAACGTATTTGAGGGACAATATTCTGCCTACCATAGATGAGACTAAGTTTTTAAATAAAGTATATATTCATTGGCCCTACGTGATATTCTTTGGGCTATTCAAGTTGTAGATTGCTTTCCCAATGGTACCTGACACCTTCCATATGTTTATTAAGGGCACTGTTGACATTCCTGACACAAATATGCTGTCCTTTGCTACCATTGTGCATTATGGTTAGACATGTTCAAAATATTGACCTAATTGGCCTTCACATGGCAGAAGTACTCCTGATGTTTTCTCACATCAACCCTAGAATGTTTCTAGGAAAGATGAATTGTACAAATCCTAACATGACATTTTTCATTGGAACAGACTTGGTTTAATGCTTTATTCCAAGACCTGCTTTAAGGATGCATAAACCACGTTAGTATTTAACAAAAGTTTTATTTATTTATTAGTATTGTCATTTTGGGGGTTTTTAGAGATGGTGTCTCCTCCTGTGTGCAGCAATAATAATTCACTGCAACCTCCAACTCCCAGGCTCAAGCAATCCTCCCTCTTCAGTCTCCCAAGTAGCTGGTACTGCAGGTGTGCACAACTAAGCTCAGATAAATTTTTTTTTTATTTTTGTTTGTTTGTTTGTTTGTTTGTTTTTTAAAAGACAGGGTCTCACTATGTTGCCCAGGCTGTTCTCAAACTCCTGATCTCAAGCAGTCCCCTCACTGCAAGCCTCCTGAAGTATTGAGATTACAGGTATGAGCCACTGTATCCAGCCTAGAAATTTTTCTTAATTGACATTTAATTTGAGGCTAACGTGGCATTCATGGCATTCACCATCAGCACATTTTAAATGGTTTCAATAACGGACTGCCTTTTTATTTTATCCTCCACATGTCTGGCACCTAAGGATCCAATACATATTATTTGTTGTTATTGTTGTTGTTGTTGTTGTTTGAGACAGAGTCTTACTCTGTTGCCCAGGCTGGAGTGCAGTGGTGTGATCTTGGCTAACTACAACCTCTTCCTCCCGGGTTTTAAGTGATTCTCCTGCCTCAGTCTCCATAGTAGCTGGGGCTACAGGTGTGCACCGCCATGCCGGGCTAATTTTTTTTTTTTTTTAATAGAGATGGGGTTTCACCACGTTGGCCAGGATGTACTCGATCTCCTGACTTCAGGTGATCCACCCACCTCAGCCTCCCAAACTGCTGGGATTACAGGGGTGAGCCACTGCACCCAGTGGCATATTTGTTATATTAAGTAAAAAAAAGAAAAAATCCAATCTATGTTAAATTTATGATTAAAATACATTTGGGCTGGGCACAGTGGCTCACACTTGTAATCCCAGCACTTTGGGAGGTTGAGGCAGGCAGATCATGTGAGGTCAGGAATTGGAGACCAGCCTGGCCAACATGGTGAAACCCTATCTCTACTAAAAACACAAAAATTATCCCCGCATGGTGGAGTACGCCTGTAGTCCCCCAGTTACTCAGGAGTCTGAGGCAAGAGAATTGCCTGAACCCAAGAGGTGGAGGTTTCATTGAGCCGAGACCATGTCATTGCACTCCAGCCTGTGTGATAGACTCTGTCTCAAAAAAAAAGAAAAAAAAGATATAATGTAGACACTCAATAATTTAGTTGAAATATCCATACAAATAACTTTAAAAATACATTTTAAAAATGCATATTTAAGAAATACCATTCAATTTTTATTGTAAAAAGACAAACTAGGCAGAACTAGATCAACATTTTTAACAATTATATATTGTCCTTCATTTATTCATGTGTTCATTTACGTATGCTAAAATTTTAGAGGTTAAAGGGACCTTAGAGGTCATCTATTATAAGGACTTCATTTTACAAATAGGTGCATCAGAATACATAACAAAGAATTGCCACACCTCACAGAATTGCATACCTGTTTTTCAGCAGAAGGTCTACAACTAGGAATTCACGTGATCCAGCTTTCAACCCAATGCTTGTCCCGTACTGTAGATCTGTCTTAATAAAGCAGCAGAAAATAAAGAAGAGGAGAGAAGATCTAGAAGGAAAGCTCTCAGCAATCTGTATAAATTGTTGATACAATCAGACATTTTGGCATATGAAGAAATGACAGGATGTTTCTACCACCTTCAGTGCCCAGGGTATAATTTATGTAGTTTACTCAGGCTGAATGTGTAAACATCAGAGGCCAGCCTCTTTGGAAAACTTCTCATTCTGTTAGATACATTTGGACTAAGAACTTTCTTTTTCCCCCTCATAAATGTTTTCTGTCATTCAATGTGGAGATTTAGAAACATACTCATTAATATTCATATAAAGATACTATGATTTTAATGTAAATAAACAGAAAATTATTTTAGGACTGAAGCAAAATTGGGCTAAGATGAGATCAGACTCTGATAAAACATAAGCAGAAATGGGATTGAGATCATGAAGATTACATTTAAAGTGAGGAAGGCAATTCCCACAAGTCATGATGTGCACATGTCATCGTACAATTTCTAAGCCAGGAAAATTAGCTTTTAGTTCTCACAGTTCTCTCAAGCCCAGTCTGAAGTTATCCTGCTTAGGGTGAAGGGGTAGGGATTGGGAGAAAGTACTAGTATTTCTGGGGTACATTCTTCATTGCAGAAACAGAAAAGCATAAAAATAAAAAGACAGACGTTTGAGCTCAGTTAAAATTGTAGAGACATTCAGAGTCTTTGAGGATATAATTTTAAATTGAAAAACAAATCAGAACAGGTTTTATGTAAAAGAATGCCTAGTGACTAGGAAGACTTTTCCAAAATAGAATCAGAAATATTGGTCAGATAAGAAGTTATATGAATACAAACACATATGGATAATCTTAGCCATATTAGTAATATCTGACATTACAAGGGAGGGCAGGTTCTTTTTCTATATTTTGCACATAACCCATTATGTAGAAGAGCAGATCTAAGCCCAAGGTTAGATAACAAGGTTGTGTTATCAAGGGAGGCTGGGGACTCTCTCCTTGGGGGTCATAAATACAGTTTTCCATCTGCCTGAAACTGTTTAGGTGAAACATGCCTGAAGTCAGGGGCTGGATCAGTTCATCTCTGGGGGTCTCTTCCAGCCTTTTGAGTCTTTGAGAGAAATTCCTAATCAGCATGTTAATGAGTACTTTAAATTTGTATTCTGATTTTCTTGAAGATAATTACCAGAAACACTAAACAGAGAACAGCATTTCTACATGCGTGTTTAAAAGAAGAAAAAGAAGAAAGAAAAAGAAATGGTTTCTGCTTACAAAGAAAAAAAGATGTGACCCACTTGATATTACAAAAGGCAATTACCTGGAAGGTAGTATGGTTCAGTGGTCTTGGAAACGTCTGAGGAAGTCCCAGGCTACTGGATCTGTTCCCTGGTCTTATGATGTCTTGCTGTGTGACCCCGGGCAAGTCACTTGACCTTAGTTTCCTCATCTGAAAACACAAGAGTCTGGGAGTTGTGCTTGATTACCTGACTAATATTAAGGTACAGGAATTGAATGAAGGATGGAATTTCATTTTGGGTTTCGTCTCTGCTGCGGAGATGACAGATGGGAATCACAAGAAGTAGGTTAGCCCTTGTGCTTCATTAACGGACAGAAAGAAAGTCAGAACAACACGGATGGCAAACTAAACTTTGAAAATCCCTTAAGAAATCTTAATTCTAAATGATAAATGTTGCAAAGATTTATTTTGCTCTGCATTATAGTAAATTAATTGTGGTATTACCCTATGTGTTCTGTTAACTGAGCTACTACAAAATTGGCCCTAGAAGAAAAGAAATTGGTAAAATACATACTCAGGCCAATACCTTTTCTTCCTGTACTTACGTTTTTGGAAAAATAACTTTTTATTAATATGATATATAGCTGTTTTATAAATAGGAACAAAAGTATATCAGTCCAAATTATTTTTCTGTCCTTTCTTTATCAGAAGTCGAGTATATTTAATTTGAATTTTCATGTTTCTTGGCATAAGATGTGATTTACTCTGAATGATCAAGCTGACAGGTTTCCAAACCTGGCATGTAGGGTTGAGCATTTAACCTGAAAACAGAAACATTTTCTAACAATATTTAATTACCCAAATTGTCATGTAATGTAACTTTATGCACGTTTGAAAACCTAAGAGGAACAACAAAAGAGAAAGCCACATCCTGCCCTCCAGAGTGTTTCGGTATCTGTTAAGTGAGGGAGCAGCTAATACTGGATTCTCACTGTAAGTTTATGCAGCATTTATTATTGAATTATACCTTAATTAAAAGATTGAGCACTTAGGCCGGGCGCTGTGGCTCAAGCCTGTAATCCCAGCACTTTGGGAGGCCGAGACGGGCGGATCACGAGGTCAGGAGATCGAGACCATCCTGGCTAACACGGTGAAACCCCGTCTCTACTAAAAATACAAAAAACTAGCCGGGCGAGGCGGGCGCTTGTAGTCCCAGCTACTCGGGAGGCTGAGGCAGGAGAATGACGTAAACCCGGGAGGCGGAGCTTGCAGTGAGCTGAGATCCGGCCACTGCACTCCAGCCTGGGCGACAGGGCGAGACTCCGTCTCAAAAAAAAAAAAAAAGATTCAGCACTGTACTTTATAGCACATGCTGTTTTCAACATGTTACTTCCACCAGAAATCACTGCTTGCTTTCAATAAACCTGCCCCAAACAATAAATCAAACAAGAAAGGAATTAAACCTAAGCATAATACAGAAGATAGTACTTTCTAAAATCAACTAAGAATTATGTTTCTGACATACTCTTTGATAGAGGCAAATAACAAATTTTAAAATAAACTAAGAGGATAAAAAAGGAATTGGCATTACATTTGTGACAAAGCTTGAAAAACCGAAATACCTTTACAAGATAGAATCTTTGGTAAACTGATCGGATGAGATAACTGATAACATTATCTTTATTTTAATACACTATAGTGTACTGAAGTGAAAGACCAAACCCATTCTGAAAATGTAGTTGGCATTTTGATTTGAAATTGAAATTATATGCAGCCTTTTGTTCATGAACATTAAAGAGAGGGCAGGGATATCCCAGAAAATACTGCTCTATGTGAGGTTTGGGGAATCATAAATTCTGGTTTCAACTCTGCTATTAAGCTTTTAGATGGCATTATACCTTAGTCCCACCATCTGTACAGTATGAATAATCATATTTTGTTAACTCACAGGTGTGTTGTAAAGGATAGAGAATAAAAAGTAACTCTGAACATGCAAGCATTCTCTGAGCCAAGACAGTAAGGAAAACAAATGGTTAAGAGATACAAAAAACGGATTGAACTTTATAATGAAACTCTGTGAAGCATTTAACCTGAAAAGAGAAACACTTTCTAACACTATTTAATTACCAAAGTTTTCATATGATTTAACTTTATCCACATTCCAAAACCTATGAGGAACCACAAAGGAGAAAAACACATTCTGCCCTTATGGAGAGTTTCAGTATCCGTTACACGAGGGACCAGGTAATGCTAGATTATCTCTGTAAGTTTATGCAGTATTTATTATTGAATTACACCTTTAATTAAAAGATTGAGCACTGCACTGTATATCTGAAGAGGAGAGACTAGGGCGACTGTAGGCACTTTGAGGAACTCCTCTTTTTCTCTAGATACTGACATTTATTAGCAGGACCCAGATAAAATGCCCAGCAAATCTTTGTGTCACTTCCTTGTAAATGTCCGATTCCAAGGTTAGCAAATCTGTGTTCTTAATTTGGGTCAAATGTCTACCCCTGTGATTCAGGTACACTCAGAATACAGAGCACTGAGTACAGATGTAGCCACTAAGTAATGGGCTATATCCAGTTGTGAAAGAAATTATTGTGAATCAAGAAATCACCTCTGTCCGTGGTTTCTAAAAGTATGTTACTAAATGTTTTTTTGCATACAGGAGAAAGATAACATGCTCACTTTCTTGTCTCTATGCTTGAGAGAATATTTCTTACTCTGTATTACCTGATAAATGCCTTTTTGTCTTAACCCCTTTACCATGCCTTAAAGAAAATCAGTTTGAAAATAGAGAGTTTCCAAATATATTTATTTCTTTGTATGATTTTCTGGTAAGAATTTTCTTTCAATATACCACCTTCTTTTAACAACCTCTCTGAGTTTCTTCCTTTTGTAAAATTTGAGCCTATTACAAGAAAAATAAACAACACAAATAAGTAAGTTAAACCACCCTGATTTAGTGTTGGGAAAGTCAGAAGGAAACAGAATTTCAGGGATGAGTAGTCAAAACTGTTAAATGTTATACAGAGTGTATAAAAAATATGAAATGGAGAAAAAGACATTTTATTTTGTGATTATAACTGATGACCTTCAGAAATGCAGCTTCATTAATATAAGGACAGAAAGCCAAAATGCATTGAGTTAAGGACCAACTGATGGTGGGAAAGGAAGTGGAGGCATCAAGGATAGAATACATTTCAAAAGTTTCAGAGTAAAATGAAAGGAAGTAGGTAGTTTCCAAGACACTTGAAATGAAATATAACCTCACCATTGTGCCTTATGATGTCTGGCTGTGTATATAGCTCCAGCAGCTCTCTTTTAATTAGTAGATTGAAACACACATAGCTCATGGAGAAAGGTAAGAAACTGTATTAGGTTTTATTCACGGCTCCCTTTAGTCCATACTCTACCAGCCTTCGCTGAGTACCCAGAAGTGCCTTTACCTTTTATCATTCACAGATTTTTCTCTCTTTCATCTTTCTTCTCATTCTTCTCACCCTCAAAGGAACAAAGTCAATAGAGTATTTTGCAGTCAAGGCAACTAATTCTCTTGTTTTAAAGTTTCATCGTGTCCTCAGTTTAGAATAGTTTAGAACATCTGTATTCTTTTGAGTGTAACATCAAAAAGACAAACAATTCTCTACTAATATTGATTATCTTAAAGGAAGGGAACAGAAGGAACAGAAAACTTATGTTGCCGCCTGTGTATACTTACAACAAGATGAAAGCTCTCAGGGGAAAGATAGTAGCACCATTATTTATTAAACTGATCTGGAAACTACCTACATCAGTCACCTGGGCTGTTATCTATGTCCACAGATTTGCCAGTCCAAGATCAAAAGAAAGAGTTTATCCCTGGAAAGGAAAAAGAATAACTTTGCCATTGAGATGTAAGCAAAAGAACAAAGACTGGATGAGATGTGAGAACATAAGCAGCTTACATATAACACCTCTATTCTCTATGTAACGTAGAAAGGGAAGTCATTGAGTGAGAAAGAAGTAAATGGGTGAAATTGTCAGTTGAGAAAAAAGAAAAGAATTTTTAGAATAGTCATTGTTCTGTATATTCTAGGAATCAACAATATTTTGTTGTTTATAAGGCACATTTTTTTTCTAACGTTTTAATAGCTGAGGGCAACTTACAATCACTGCTGGCTAAATCTTGATGGAATTGTTATTTCCAGCCCATGTGGGAACTCCATTATAGCTATTCATATTGTCACTTAAGTTGAGTTATGTGGATTGCTAAAAATGTCATCAAAAAGATTACTCTGTGATTTGGCATTAAAACAATACGTTGTTGTGTACTTGGAAGGGCATGAAAACAGAGCAGTGGGGCATAGATTTGACATTAACGAAGCAAATATTCATTAGCGGAGGAATGAACACAAATCCATAATTTCTTATAAAGAATAACCAAAGCTTTAATGGGATCCACACATATGAGATAGTCACATATTGATTACTGAGATGTTTGTAAAAAGATTAGCTATCATATAAAAGGCAATGCAACCCAAAGTAAGGGAAATTGCTGTGTATCTCAGAGTAAATTGATGAAATATCAAAACAAATGAGAAGTTTGTGTGACTAATTCAATTATAGCACAGGAATATCTTTGAGGTGTTTGATAGCAGCTTGTCAGAAATTTTCAGCTAATTGAGTAGTAGCATTTTTACTTTGAGCAACATGTGATTCAACTGAGGAAAACCATAAACATAAGTGTAGTCAAATAGGATAAGCCAGTGAATCTTGGAGCTCTTTAATATGTCTCACAATGATCTTGTCAATGTTAAAGACATTAAAAAGTTGAGTATTATGAACACAGATGAAGAAAGGCAATGATATCATTGTGAAGCTGTGCATAACTGCCAATCACCAAACATTTCTTCTATGTTGAATTTTTGACTTTAAAATACTTCTGAAGAATATCTCCCCCCAAATGTTATTCTGTATTCGCATGCACACACAAGTGCACATGGACACATACACACACAAATGGAGGATAATGACTGAGCTAATGGACTGCCTATTATTATATGAAACAGGGACAATCCCTTTTTAACATTTGTCATTATTTCACTTTTTGGTTGTAGTTAGATAGTGGATATACATCAGTTGTGTTTAAAAATAAACGTACCCAAAACGATATGGTTGTTATTGCTGTTAGTAAGAGTGGACCACGGCAATCTCCAAGTTTTCAATCAACCAACCATCAAAGGACCATTGAGAAAGGGTGTAAGTCCTTGTTGTCAAAAGAAAAATACCTATTGATATCCTGGTAAGATTAATAAAGTGACAGGTATCAAAACCTGCAGAACAGGGGTCAGAGTTCAGATGAAAATCTTGAAAAAAATAGTGAGGTCATAAGAAATAACTGTGCATCAAAAGCACATGGAAGTACAGAGAATGGTCATTGGTGGGAAAACATAGTCAGTGATGAGTGACTCAAAAGAGATTCAAAAGAGTGGGACTCTGACTCCGAATATATTGTAGGAATTTCATAACCAATTGAAATTGAAACTTAGAAAAGTCATGTAATCTGCCCAAGATGATATAGTCTGCTTACATTTTTCTTTATGTGTATTCATAAAATAATTAATAATTAAAAGCTTTGTAATACATAATTTTAAATAATATTGAAGCAGCTAAAAGACCTCTTTCGCTGGGCATGGTGGCTCCTGCCTGTAATTTCAGCACTTTTTTTTTTTTTTTGAGACAGTCTCACTCTGTGCCCAGGCTGGAGGGCAGTGGCGCGATCTCGGCTCACTGCAAGCTCCGCCTTCCCTGTTTAAGAAATTCTCTCCAGAATAGCTGGGATTATAGGCGCATGCCACCACTCAGCTAATTTTTTTGTGTTTTTAGTAGAGATGAGGTTTCAGCATCTTGGCCAGGCTGGTCTTGAACTCCTGACCTCATGATCCACCCGCCTCCACCTCCCAAGGTGCTGGGATTACAAGCGTGAGCCACCACGCCTGGCCAGTTCCAGGACTTTGGGAGGCCAAGGCAGGAGGATTGCTGGAGCCCAGGAGTTCAAGACCAGCCTGGGCAAAAGTGAAACCCTGTCTTTACAAAAATTACAACTATTTGGTAGCACAACAGGGTGACTTCAGTCAGTAATAACTTCATTGTATATTTAAAAATAACTAAGAGTGTAAGTGGATACACTCTTGTGAACACACAGGATAAATGCTTGAGGGATGGCTACCCCATTCTCCATGATGTTACTATGAATACCTAGAATTTGATAGCATAACGGGATGACGATAGTCAAAATAATTTGATTGTAGATTTAAAAATTGCTGAAAGAGTATAAATGAATTATGTTCAACACAAAGGATAAATGCTTGAGGGGATGGGTACCCTGTTTCCCATGATGTGATTATTACACCTCGCATGCCTGTGTCAAAAAATCTCATATACCTCATAAATACATAAACTGGCTATGTACCCACAAAAATTAAAAATTTAATTTTTTAAAAGTTCCAAAAATATTATCTAGGTATAGTGGTGCATGCCTGTGGTCCCAGCTACTCAGGAGGCTGAGGTGGGAGGATTACTTGAGCCTGGGAGATCGAGGTTGCAGTGAACTATGATTGCACCACTGCACTTCATCCAGCTTGGATGACACAGGGAGACTCTGTCTCAAAAAAAAAAAAAAAAAAGAGAGAAAAAAGGCTCGGTGTGGCTCACACCTGTAATCCCAGCACTTTGGGAGGCTGAGGCGGGTGGATCACCTGAGGTCAGGAGCTCGAGAGCAGCGTGGCCAACATGGTGAAACGCTGTCTCTACTAAAAATACAAAAATTGGCCAGACGTGGTGGCGCATGCCTGTAATCCCAGCTACTCAGGAGGCTGAGGCAGGAGAATTGCTTGAACCTGGGAGGCGGAGGTTGCAGTAAGCTGAGATTGTGCCATTGCACCCTAACCTGGGCAACAAGAGAGAAACTTCATCTCAAAAAAAAAAAAAAAAAAAAAAAAAAAAAAAAAAAAAACCAGAGAGAGAGAGAGAAACAAAAGAAAAAATGGAGCTCTTTCAGCAAATATAGATAAAATTCTTAAATCTGTAAGCTTTAGAAAAGCATATGTCGTGACTTAATTGAACTGGAACCCCATCTGAAATATCTTATTTGCAACAATGAAGAGCTTGTAGTAGTGGGAACCACTAAAGACCACTAAATGTTCTCAGCATTTGAACCACTTTGATTTTTTTATTGTGATAAAATACATACAACATAACATTTATCATGTGTAAGTGTACAATTCACTAGTATTAAGTACATTCATGTTGTGGTACCAACATATGATATACATATATATTTTTTTCTGAGGCAGAGTCTCACTCTGTCACTCAAGCTGGAGTGCAGTGGCACGATCTTGACTCACTGCCAATATATGATTTTTGAGAAGACAGTTGTATGGAAGATAAACTGGATGTGCAAATCCACTAGATAAAAACAAATGAATGTTTCAGTTGAGTTATGATAGGTCCAAAATTAGAACTGCAGACTAGTAGATAGAGAAAATTAGGATAAAGATTGCAGGAGGGACATAATTTGAGAGGAATACAAATGAGTTCCACTCTAGACATGCTATGTTTCATATGTATATGAGACATCTGTGTGAAGCCCTCCAGCACAGAACTGAAAATAGTTCAGAGCTCAATGAGGATGTGAAGCTAGAGTCATCAGCTTTATTCAAGTAAACTCTCCTAAGGAACATTCAAGGAAGTGAAGAAAATGGAATCAAGGATGGAACTTTGATGAGATCCAGTATTTAGCCGCTCATTAAGAGCAAGGATTCAATGATGAACACAAATAAGGAATAAGCAGAGGGAAGAGCTAAGAGGGAGGGAGACATTGTAAACATCAAATAAGGAAGTATTCCAAGTGGCAAGAGCAACTAACAACATCAAATATTAGTATTAAAGCAGAACAAAAAATTTTAATGTAGTTCATTGGATTTGATAAGGTTGTTGGTGACTCTCACAAGGGTGATTCCATAGAATTGTGCAGGATGGGTTTCTGGGCAGAAGTGGTAATAGAGGGGTGAAGAGCAATAGTTTAAGAAATAATGATAGATAATATTTATGGAGCATTTATACTATATCAAGTATTGTGTTAAGTGTTTCGTAATATTATGCTATTCGGTTCCTCTACCAGTTTTGCACAGTGGGTATCAGCATTCTATAGAACAGGAAATTGGGACTTAGAAAAGTTATATAATCTGTCCAAGGACCTATAGCCTTCTATATATGCTCAAGTCGGATTTTCACTTCTCTACCCCTTTATAAGAAATAAATACAAATTCAGGATATAAATAAAAGGAAGTCTAAAGTATCCTTTCAAGAAGTTTGCCCAAACAGAAAAAGGGCGTGAAGGGAGATAAGTCAGTAACTACAGAAGGTAGTAACATGGAGATATGGTTTTTGTTGTTCTCTGGCAAAAAGAGTCAGAGTTGTTTTTGGATTGAGTAGAATTTACCTATTTTAATTAGGTAAGTAGAAGAGAATCAGTATAATGCAAAAAAATAAAGAAGATAATTAGTGGAGTGAGATCACAGAAAAGGAAAGAGAATATAATTTCTAGTTCATAGGTCAAAGGTTTACTGTCTGAGAATTGGAGAAGTTTGATCTCAGAGACAGAGAAAGAGAAAAGGAGAAGTGGGTGCGCAGCACTGGATGTGGATAACTGAGCCTGGTAGAGAAGTTATGGGATTTTTGACTGATATGTATCTTTACTAACAGTGTGGGATAGGAATATGCTTGGGGATTTGAAGAGCATAGTAAATATTTGGAACAAATGTTCCAAATAATAGAAAACAAGTGCAATTGTAATAGGAAGCAGCTTATTGATGTAGTTTAAAGTAGAAAACACATCTTTGTGTGAATGCCAAGGGACTCTGTAATGTGATTCATCTTTACCAGTGGGTGAGACATCCATCATAAAAGAGGGTTAAAGGTGGGGCTTGTATTGATTCATGGGTAGCAAATAGTTTTGAGAGTATAGCAGAAAGATGACAAAAAGAAAGAATCCAGGAAAGTGTGGCAAATGCCATTATGTTAAATTCAGCATTGAGCTGCAAAATAGAGTAGGATTAATTATTGAATTCTCAAGTTGAGGTTAAAGAAAATATGCAGTGTGGAGAAAGAGACTGAAAATTCTGAAATTTTAGGTGGTTGTGAGGAGTAAACCACAATTTAAGAGTTGAAGCTTACAGGAGCACTCTTGAGAGTTGACTAATTTGACTGTTCCATCTTGAGAGTTTTGCTAAAGAAAAAAGAATGAGAATTTCCCAAAGTAAAATTATAGTAAAGTAAATAGAGGTTTTAAATAACGTGAAATTTTACTTCTGGTTGAGTAATTTTTTCCAGCATATCATTCAACAGTGGCTTTGACAGAGAAGAGCGGTACTCAAGAATACAATTCCACTAAAACAGAAATTCCTAAGCCAAACATTTTATTTTATTAAAATTAATGCATTTTCTCACTACTCTCTGAAACAGACCCTCTTACCAGCATACAAGGTGGAAAGTAATTCCTCTTTGAACTCTAGTTCTGGTTAACATGGATGCGGCTGTGACTCTGTAACTCAGAGCCTGCATCTCCTTCCAGTTAAATCTTGGATCTATGAGAACATAACCATTGCTCTTTTCCTAAAGGGTTAGTTTTTTGTATTCATAATCAGCCACTGATGATTGGCAACCATTTTTGAAGAATTTTTTCATGTTTTCATATGTCTTCATTACTAAGACCACATTTAAGTATTTGCATAGTATCCATTTGCATAATATACTCCATCAGCATTTATGTGACATTTTACTGTTTCATCTCTTCTATTGTCTCCTTGCCTTCTGCCTTTCATTGTCACATGGTTAAAAAAAAAAAAGCTTATATCAGTGACAAAGACATCCACAGTTGGAGCATAAGCACATGTACAGGCTTACTATTACTATTTTAGATCAAGCTCTGGGTAATAAGGCAAGGATTTTTTTACCTGGTTGCATCTGGTTCACATTTTTTGGAGTGTTAATCAATAAATATTGAGCTACCAGAAAGTGATTGACAATCAGGTAACCTATATTTATAATTTTTCTTCAAAACTAACTTACTTTTTTGTAACTAACTTGTAGCAATATGGTCCCTCACAAGGCTTCCTGACCCAGTTCAAATGCTACTTATCATAAAATCTTTTCTGATTTCCCCAGGCACAGTTAATTATTTCCTCGTCTGTGTTAGTAAAGAACTCTGCTCATATATGTCATCTATCATTTACCACATTGTGTTGTGCAATCTGTTTGCAGGTCTGAATCTTTCTTTAGACTTTGACTTGCTTGAGGGTTGAGGCTGTCTTCTTTATCTTTCCTGCAAAAGCAGTAAACGTGTGATCCATAAATGCATGATTCATAACATTTCTTACATATTTTATTACGTTGTAAAATACATAAAGAAAAATATACAAATTCTAAGTGTAAAACTTGATGAGTCACAACGTGTATCCAACTTTGCCGTGAAATAGCCGCTCAGAATTACTCTGACACTCTGAGGATCCTCTTAGACCCACCCTCTCAACCCCTCAGAGTCACTCTTCCTTCCCTGTGTGTCAGAGTAACCACATTCATACTTTCAGTACCGAGACTAGTGTTTTAGTAAAAAGTAAAAGTACTATTTTACATAGTTTTTGGATCCTATATATTTTGGAGCAATTTTTTGCTTTCTTTCTTTTTCTTTTATTATATACAAATATAAATAAAACACAAACTCATGATAAGTTGAAGACCCTGCATAATTTAAAATTAATCAATAAAAATGTCCAGTAGTGTTAATAATGCTTATCTAATTTGAACACACAATGAAGATATGTGATACACTTAAAAGCAATTGGCAATTATTTATCTTATTCTTCCAGGAATATAGGAACAGATATTTTACTTCCTGTCTCAACCAATATGCAATTTCTGAGCTAGAAATTTAATGGTTGTTATGAACTGAATGTTTGTCACCCCAAAAGTCATATGTTGGTGCACTAACCCCCAGTGTGGTATTGCTTGCAGCTGGGGCTTTTGGGAGGTAACTAGGGTTAAATGAGTTGTTAGTGTGGATATCGTAATGGGATTGCCTTTATAAGAACAGACACTAAAGAGGTTGTTTGTGCCCCCACCCCCACCCCACTCACCAAGAAGAGATCATGTAAGCACACAAAGAGGAGGAAACTCTCTGCAAGCTACGAAAAGAGCCCTTACCAGACCCCAACCATGTCGCTTTTTGGCACCCTAATCTTGGACCTCCAGCCTTCAGAACTGTGAGAAAATAAATTTCTGTTGTTCAAGTCACTCACTTTATGGTATTTTGTTATGGCAGCTCAAACAGACTAGGACAATGGTATTTCAAAAGTCATATTTGAATCATACGTTTTTGATGTATTTGTTATATTTCAATTTCCTAGAATGTGTATAGGAAATATGTCTGAAGCCCAGCTCTATCTTGCTCTCCATAATGTGTGTGTTACAACTGACAGTTTGGTGATAGTTTCTTTTCCCAGTATTAATGATATAATTATAATATTGTCAAACTTACACTAGGTTTTTCACTTAGAGCCGTGGTTCTCAATGAGGGTGCTTCTGTCCCCCAGGGATGTTTTTGGTTATCACAATTCATGTTGTGTTTGTGGGGTGAATTGGGAGCGCTAATAAAATCTAACAGGTAGAAGTCAGGTGTACTGCTAAACATCTACAATGCACAGGTCAGCCTCCAATAACAAAGAACGAGACAACCCTAAATGTCAGTAGTGTAAAGACTGAAAACAAATTGACCTAAAGAAATTTCCATAGATAAATAAATTTTATCTTATAATTTTATACCCTAACATTATTTGTTGGATTTTATGATGCCTGACCTTTTAAAATTGTTGAATGACATGCATATTTTTTTGTTTGTTTGTTTTGCTTTGCATTTTTAATGTCATGAGGATTAATATCAGCTTAAGAGAAATTAAACTCAAAACACCTGGAGAAATTCAGTAACTAAAAATACTCAAACATCACTTGTGGTGCATTCTGTCTTGCAAGTTTCAAGGAAGAAGATGTTTTTGCTTAAATGCGCTTTGGACTATACTCAGTACCGGCTAGATATTATTATTTACAACAATAGTTATAGGTTTCCTTAATCACGAAACAATAAGAGATGAAGATTCTTCAGTTATTAATACTGCTG
Source organism: Rhinopithecus roxellana (assembly GCF_007565055.1). Classification (NCBI taxonomy): domain Eukaryota; kingdom Metazoa; phylum Chordata; class Mammalia; order Primates; family Cercopithecidae; genus Rhinopithecus; species Rhinopithecus roxellana. The sequence goes on along the minus strand of NC_044549.1, from coordinate 11,571,479 downwards.
ATTTTTATTTCATAAATGATGATGCCATAGTCTAAAAAATATTTGCATTCTCTGGCTGTGAAAATTAACAATATGTGAAAACACCTTTTCTATTGGAAAAGATACCAGATATAATTTATTTTCTAAAGCATGAGTCATAGAATATTCTTATATTTGAATGTTGTGCTTGGCTTTTAAAAATGGTTACATATAAACAGTGATTCTTTATATGACTTTGCCAAAGGTAAATCTCCAATTGAATGATGTCACTTTAGTAGAAAAATATTGCTGTTCACTTCTTATCATGATTTACAATAAGGCACGTATATTAGTAAAGAAGGAGAGGATGACAGGCAAAGAAAGAGCAGCAGAGGAGACAGATTATACCCACGCTGTATATATTATCACCCTGAAGTCAGTAGGGAAGGCTGCTAAATGCTCTTACAACTGTAATAGCCTATCTCATGCTAATTCTAGCCTGAAGCTTCCTGGCACTTCTTGTTCAAAGATAATGGGGACAAACCTACTCTTTTTTTTTTTCTTGGTTGAACAGCAGATTTCTTTCTTCCCAAGGATGTCAAATAAATTAAGCAGTCTTTGCAAACAGCAACACAAAAGCTCTTTGCTTTGTAGAAATTCCCAGTAATAACATGCAAGAGTTATTACCCTTGATACTTAGTGGGTTTTTTAATGGCTAGCAATAATCGTTTTGATTGAATATTGACTTATAATAGGCTTGTAAAGGAATTTAAGCACCCTTAACTGCTTCAGCCTTAGCTTCATGTGCCTAGGGAAAATCCCTGAAACAATAGATCTTGAAGTCATTAACATGGAAATATTTTATAAAAATGAAAGTCATTATCTATTGACCTCAAAAGTAAAGCAATTAAAATGGACTATTTGTATTATTTTTTAATAATTCCATATGTTATTGATCCTCTTCTTTGAAAGAGGAAATTGTTTTATAACAAGTTATAATTGAGTTTCTTTGGACAGTCAACTTTCTTTTATGCAGACCTTTCATAATGTTCATAATTCTTGGAATACAAATCAACTGGGATTTTATGTACTGAATCCTTAATCTAAATATTCCAGAATTCTTCAACCAGTTGGGGAAAAAATGTTGGGATGCTTATTAAAAGAAACCAACATTGTTTGAAATATTGGAAAGCAAGGCTACTTTAAAATTATTTTCTTTGATATTTATGTCTCCTTAGTGAGGATGCTTATAGGCTATACTCTGTTTTACTAGACTTTGTGAGTAAAAAAGAAATACTCCAGAGGCTAATCTACTGAAAAATATGTGAAGTAATTCCACTCTGAGGCAATAGAATCCACTAAAACTCAGCTTCCATAGCACGAATGGACTGCAAGAGAAGCCGGTTTAAGGCTAGATTGGACTCTGAAGAATTATGAAAAATGATTTCTTACTTCTTGTTTTATCACTTCCTATCTCTCAGGGCAGGATAGTATCAGTAATTGAAAAATTCACTAGTTGAGACCCTGGAGTCTTACTGCCCAAAGGAGACCAGAGCATAAAGCTATGGGAAAGATGGTTATAAATTGAAGGTCTGCATCTGCTACTCTTTTCCTGCTTTGATGCAATTGCTGGAAAAAAAAAAAATGGCAAACTCCCTTAGAGTGCCAAGGAATTTCCATTATTATCATTTTTAAGCCATTGAAAGAAGTAATTCTGGACAGCTCTTGCTGTTTTACCATATATATTTTAATGCTTCTTTATTTTCAGTGGTTGATTTTGATTTCATTGTATATGTGAAGTGTTTACTATGTCTTTATAATATAGAAAGAGTTTATTGCCTTCTTGCATATACACAATTTCATCAGGACATAAGCTTTAATAGGGCAGGAAACAATATAATAGGCCTTTCTTTAATAGTTACTGAATTAATAAGGAGAAACTCACATTTTCTTGTGCATTTAAACAGACCATATGATTGAAACAATGCTGAAAAAAAGTATTAAGCACCCATTGATTATAACTTTCAAACATACTTCTTGATTTTTATGTACAAAATGAACAGAAATGACCCTCAATCTATAGAATGTGTATGTTGAATGACAGGAACGTTCAATGTATTGTACTGAATATGTTGGTTGTTTCAATCTACCCAACTCGAAGTGGGTTAGGCCACTTTCTTTACTTATCATAAGGACACATTTGTAAGATTGACTTCTGAGACCCACGGCAAGGTCTGTCACCTTAAAATATAACCAGTGGGGTAGGGAAACTGCTCATAATATAAATCAAGCTTATGGCTTTAAGCTAATTAGTATCATATTCCAAATAGGCATTTAAAGATAACAGTAAATTCCAGATTATTCACAACATTCATATTAATGAGTGATCATCTGTCTTAACGTTTTCTTCCTCACCAGGATTGCTTCCCCCATCTCTCCTCAGTGGCTTTTCCCTGCCACTCTATAACTGTCTTGGGATTACAAAGCCTCTCTTCTCCTCACTACACATGCCCTACAAAGATGTCTCAGGCCAGACTCTTTGCTGACACCTGCACTAATAGCAGGGTAGATTATGTACTGTTCTTAATTATCTCTCCCACAGCTTGCCTCCATTAGCTTGGATAATTGACTGTATGTATAACATTCATAAGCAGAACAATGTGCTATAGAAAAAAAAAAAGGAGAGAAAAAAATGAATCTTTAGTTTATATAAGATTAGCTGTGTGTGGTGTCTGACATCGTACAGCATCTGGAGTTTTGGGGGGAGCATCTGTTTTCTTTTGTTGGGGAAGTCATAAAGAATTTAAAATGAGGTTTTTCAATGGATAGGAGGAAGTGTTGTGTACATTTTTTCATGGGAAAGGTATTCAAGAAAGAGAATGTCTGTAATCCCAGTACTTTGGGAGTTCAAGGTGGGTGGATCACCTGAGATCAGGAGTTCAAGACCAGCCTGGCCAGCATGGTGAAACCCCATCTCTACTAAAAATACAAAAATTAGCCGGGCATGGTGTAATCCCAGCTACTTAGGAGACTGAGGCAGGAGAATCGCTTGAACCTGGGAGGCGAAGGTTGCAGTGAGCCGAGACCGCCCCACTGTACTCCAGCCTGGGCAACAGAGCAAAACTCCATCTCAAAAAAAAAAAGAACATGAATGATGAGGAAAAGTTATCCTCTCAGGAGTGAGAGGACTCAGAAAACAAATAATGATGAAAACTGATGAAAAACAAAAATATTGACCACAAGTTCCAGAGCTGTTTGGAGATCTAGAGAAGGTGAGGACATGAATTCAGAGGAAATGGATTATCGAGAGAAAAATTATAAAAGAAGAACAAATATCTTTTGTGTATTCTTTGACTCAGTCCTATAGATTTCTCCTGTAATTACTATCTCTACAAGATAAGAATAACAGATTTCTCTACTATATAGCTAACAAAACTAAGTGTTGGATAGATTTAACAATTTCCCTTAGTTGACAACTGATGAGACTGAATTTTAAACCCAGGGAGCATCACGGTTGAGGATGAACTGTGATCCAGAACTATATTTGTACCATTTGGACTATTTCAAAAATCACAGATCAAAGTTGTATTGCTTTGAAAGTAAGAAAAACAGCAACAACAACAAATACATATATGTGAAATTATTACTACAAGTCTTAAATATGTAAATGGTGAATACTATATAACATATCAGGAGAATGAGAATGAAAATAAATTTCTGATTTAGTTGTCAGAGCACTTCTTTAAAAGCCAAGCAATCTCAGGAATAATTAGGTATAAACAGGATTAGGGAATTATTCAGCTATAAAGTTCGGATACATTTTCCCTTTCTTTGCATAAAATAACGGTGCAAACTTTTAAAATTTTGCATATTTTCAGATTAATTTTCACAATCAAATAAAGGCTATTTCTACACTTATCTATCTGAGCACTAAGACTGCCTGGAATATTATTATTGAGGTTCTAGAAATAAAAGACAGAATTTTACTGTATCATACATTTCATTCCTCTCATGAGTTGGTCAATTTGAAATTAAACGAATGTGCAAAAAGGAAAGTGTAGTTTGAAGCGATTTGTTAATTGAACTTGTGTGAGACATAGTTGTTAAAGCTATTTTTAAAAATTCAGATTTCATCTTGCTTTGTTCGATTTTCATGCTGGTAGAAATGCTTAAAGCTGAAAGGTTTTCATTTGTGTTTCTGCTGACTTGCACATTTCACACAATAGGCCTTGTTATCAAGGGTCTGATCATGGTCAATGCAATTTGCAGTGTTGGCTAATTTTCTAAACTAGTAGTGAATTTAAAATTAATTACAGACCGTTTTTGGTTCATTAGTGTCCATGTTTTATGCCTGTTTGTCTGTTTTTAATTGAGTAGAGGGGAAAAGACAGAAGTGCTGCTCTCTCTCACATGCAGAAATAAAGTGGTACAATCTTCAACTGAAACAATGGAAATAGTAGCAGCAAAGACAATAGAGTCATATGATTTGGCAATGAGAGAAAATATGCATCTATTCTATTTGCTACTTGTACATCTTAAAGCATGGAGTAAAGTGAGGGATATTAAAATAATCAAGTGAAAAAAATAAAGTAAGTTTTGCAATTTCATGCATATTTACTAAAAGGGGTCAAAGTTCTAAGCATTCTATATAATCAAATAATTTATTAGGTTTGTGAGGTTAACTGCTTACAGCTAAGCAACTTGTAGCTTAATTGCTTCTCATACTACAGGAGAGTTAGAAATATCTTTCTGGCCCTATACCCAAAGCGGGAGACCCAGCCCGAGGCACTGAAAGTGCTATACAGGAAACAGTAGGTAGCATAATTCAGCCATGTCAAATTAATGTTGCTATCCTGGGAAAATAGATAGCATAATGAAGGAAGAAATAAGGGCATTTAGGAGAGAGAGTCCTTCAGTAGGACATCCCCATTGGTTTCTATTTATGTGCAGAAAATAAGGATTTGTCTCCCATTAAAAATAATATTGTGGAAATTAATTTTGAGAGACTAGATATACATTTTAGATTTACCCATTCCTACTTTGTCTTCATTATCCAGTTACTTTTCTTTATTGTAGCTAAGTTTCCAAAAAGGGCACAGGGAAGGAACATTATATATAACTTGCACAAGGAAATGTTGAATTGAATATATTTCTCTGTGTGGAGTTCAACTTAAAAATCTCCTTGTAAGCCAGATCTGTGACTGCTCTTTGCTCCTGTGGTTTGAAGCCATCCTCACTCCTGTAAGATGATAGATTATCAGAAGAGAAAAACAGCAGGTTTGTGTTCACAATGATAGATAATGGGTGGAATTAAAGTGTGTTCCTGAACTTGGTTGAACAACCAGCCTCATCACTTGAGACATTTAAAAATACCCTGGATAAAGAAAAAGAAAATGCCCTTCAGGGTAAATCATTTCCTGTATGCATAGATAATCTGTCTTTTCAAGATTATTCTTTGTATGAATAGTGGAACTAATGGTGTTTCAACAGGAGTGTAAGAAATCTGTTTAAACTCACAAAAGAATAGCTAACAACTATGAAGTGAGTGACAGTGGAGAAATGACAGCCTGTCCTCTAACATGGGGCATGCAGTGACAGACCTAGGAAAGGCTCAGTTTTACCCATTGCTTGTCACTTAACTGAGCATCTAGTAGCATGCTCTACACCATCTTTTAGCACCATTTTTACAGTTCATAGAAAAATAATAGAAACTAGAGGTCATGCCAATAATTACAAAATGATCTATTAATCAAATGGCAAATAGAGAGAATTTTATTTTTCTGTAACTGATCATATTTTTCCATAGTGTGATGATGTGTCAGAATTACCTCCTTGATATATTCAGCAAAATACACAGTCTTGATAAGTGGGAGTTCCTAAGTCACCACTGCAAAAATACTTAAAGTAACAGTTTTCAAACTATTTCAAATGATGAGTACAACTAGAAAATTGTATTTATTCAAGTATTAAAGTATTAGTTCTATTTCAAAAGCAGTCTTAGACACAAGCGCAGTGACAAAATTGGCAGAAAGCCATCTTATCCTATTATTTGTTTTAATCAGCAATAGCAAATGAGATATGACCTGTTCCAGATATTTGGATTTCTTAATGTGTTATAGTAAATAAACTGGTGTTCATATTATAATAGATTGGATTCATTGAGCAGGGAGGGGAGACTGCATCATAATTAACATGTTGCCAGAGGGGTTGCCACAGAATATTTCCCCAGGTTCTTAAATTCCTTGAGCCAGAGAGTGTATTGTGTTTTAAAAGATTTATTTATTATTAGTGAGAAAACTTCCCAGGGGGGTTGATGTTTTATTTTCCTTTCTGAGAAAAGCCCTAGGGCATTTTATATTACCTGTTCAAATGCATGGAGTACCTATGGCTAAGAGGAGCTTAGTTCCATAGTCCAAGGAACCACCAAATGCTGCAAATGCATGTCATCAAATTTGTAGAAATTTTAGAATATTGTATATAAACACATTCTCAAAAAACTCTGTAGTCAGTTTCTGAGAAGGAAAGTTTGCATTCGAAAAACTTGTTGTAGCATCTTTTCCTGACTCCAAAACCTGCTTTTACTTCCCATTCTCACTTTCCACAGTTCTAATCCCAGTCACTTTGCCAGGGATAGGGAGAATTTATCCAGGGCGAGCATCACCTTGCTGTTCCATACCCCTTCCTACCATTCATCTCTGGGATGGCCCTGACTCCCTTCCAGGTTAATGACTGAAAGAGGAGAGACGTAAGAAACAGGAAGGAGCTTACTGACAGGCACAGGTATAATCTAGTGGACGGTGCTCTTTAAATGTGGTTGTTTGCTAATACCAATACTCCCTGCTAGATGCCTTCCTGGGTTCCCTCAGGCACATACACAGCTGGGAACTTCTGATTGAGGCATCTTTGAGGTGGGCAATACTGTTCTCACTTAGTCCATTTCACTCCGCATATGACCCCTCCTTCAGGCCCCCGCCCTGAGCATCCAAAGGCCCACCACTCTACTGGGGTCATATAAACCTACCAGACAGTCACCTGTGGTAGCATTTAAAAGGGCTCCAGGCTGCACATGGTGCTTATGTTACTCACCAGTCAGAGAGCACCATATACCTTTCTTCTGCCTTTAATGGGATTTGTTCCCATTGTAGCCTCTTACCTCTGTCCTTCAGTCTATTCCCTGTGGACTTTTTAAGGTAACAACTGGCATCAGCTTCTGTACCTAACAAACTTCAAGGGCCAAGTGCTATCACTTGACTTAGATCAAAAGGGAAGAACCGCCTCTTTTTCTTTCCCAGTGCATGGGGGTGTGTTTGTGTGTGGGTGTGTCTGTGTACATCCAGCAAGGGAGGGAGGGTGGATGGTAAAGCACTCCAGAAAATTTATCTACAATCTTAGCTTGGAAGTGGGTGATAGGTTGAGAGTTGCAAATCCAGTCTTGCCACTCTCTTAGTAAGTCTACATACATAGTGCCTCACCTCATTTTGGAATGTAGCCACATACAGCATGATGGGAGGTACCTCCTCACAGGGCAGCAGGAGAGAGAATGAGTGCCAGCAGGGGAAATGCCAGATGCTTATAAAACCATCAGATCTTGTGAGAACTCACTCACTATCACTAGAACAGCATGGGAGAAACCACCCCCATGATTCAATTACCTCCACCTGGTCCCACCCTTGACACCTGGGGATTATTACAACTCAAGGTGAGATGTGGGTGGAGACACAGAGCCAAACCATGTAATTCCATCCTGGCCCTTCCCACATCTCATGTCCTCACATTTCAAAACACAATCATGTCCTTCCAACAGTCCCACAAAATCTTAACTCATTCCAGCATTAACCCAAAAGTCCAAGTCCAAAGCTTCATCTGAGACAAGGCATTTCCTTTCCACCTATAAGCCTATGAAATCCAAACCAAGTTAGTTGCTTCCTAGATACAATGGAGGCACAGGAATTGGGTAAATACAGCAGCTGCAAATGGGAGAAATGGGCCAAAGCAAAGGGGCAGTCATTAAATCTTAAAGTTCCAAAATGATCTCCTTTGACTCCATGTCTTACATCCAGGACATGTTGATGCAAGAGTTGGGCTCTCATAGCCTTGCATAGTTACAACCCTGTGCCTTTGCAGAATAAACTCCCCCACCTACTTGCTTTCCCAGGCTGGCATTGAGTGTCTGTGGCTTTCCCAGAGGCACGGTGCAAGCTGTCAGTGAATCTACCCTTCTGGAGTCTGGAGGATAATGGCCCTCTTGCACAGCTCCCCCAGACCCTGCCCCAGTGGGGACTCTGCATGTGGGCTCCAACCCCACATTTCCCTTATGCACTGCCCTAGTAGAGGTTTCCCATGAGGCTCTGTCCCTTCAGCAAACTTCTGTCTGGATATCCAGGTGTTTCCATACTTCCTCTGATATCTAGATGGAGGTTCCCAAACCTCAATTATTGACTTCTGTGTACCTGCAGGCCAAATACTATGCACAAGCCACTAAGGCTTTGGGCTTGCACCCTCTGAAGCAATGGCCTGAGCTGTACCTTGGCCCTTTTTAGCCAGTGCTGGGAAGCAGGGCACCAAGTCCTGAGGCTGCGCAGAGCAGCAGGGAGGCCCTGGACCCAGCTCATAAAATCTTTTTTCTCTCCTCGGCCTCCAGGCCTGTGATGGGAAGTGCTGCTGTGGTTTCTAACATGCCCTGGATACATTTTCTCCATTGTCTTGGTGACTAACATTGGGCTCCTTGTTACATATGCTAATTTCTGCAGCGGGCTTGAGTTTCTCCCGAAAAAAATCTTTATTTCTTTTCTATCAAATCATCAGACTGCAAATTTTCCAAACTTTTATGCTCTTCTTCCTCTTGAACACTTTGTTGTTTAGAAATTTCTTCTGCCAGATACCCCAAATCATCTCTCCCAAGTTCAAAGTTCCAGAGATCTCTAGGGTGGGGCAAAATGCTGCCAGTCTCTTTGCTAAAGCACAGCAAGAGTGACTTTTACTCCAGTTCCCAACAAGTTCTTCATCTCCATTTGAGACCCCCTCAGTCTAGACTTCATTGTATATATCACTATTAGCGTTTTGGTCAAAGTCATTCAACAAGTCTCTAGGAAGTTCCAAACTTTCCCACATTTTCCTCTCTTCTTCTGAGCCTTCAAAACTGTTTCAACTTCTTCCTGTTACCCATTCCAAAGTCACTTCCACATTTTAGGATATCCTTATAGCAGCACCCGACTTCTGGTACCGGTTTACTATACTAGCCCATTCTCATACTGCTCTGAAGAAATACCCAAGACTGAGTAATTTATATAGAACAGAGATTTAATTGACTCACAGTTCCACATGGCTGAAGAGGCCTCAGGAAACTTACAATCATGGCAGAAGGCACCTCTTCACAAGGCAGCGGGAGAGAGAATGAGTGCCAGCAGGGGAAATGTCAGATGCTTATAAAACCAGATCTTGGGAGAGCTCATTATCGTGAAAACAGCATGGGTGAAACCACCCCATGAATCAATTATCTCCACCTGGTCCCACCCTTGAAACATGGGAATTATTACAATTCAAGGTGAGATTTGGGTGGGGACACATAGACAAACCATATCACTAGGTTATTCATTATAGACAAGGAATAAATGAAAGGAGATATTAAAAAAAGAGTTCTAGATTTCCATCTTAAGTAACAAAACAAAAAGTAGTGCCATTAATTGAGTTATGGAATATAGGAGGTGGAACAAGCTTGTATGAAAGATGATAGTCAAGGATCCTTTTCATTGTGTATCAAAGGCAAATATGTGTTTATATACATATCTGTGTGTAATGTACACCCACACTAACTGTATACGATGTAGATTTTTCTCAACTAATTCTTTCTGTCACTTTTATAGAGATCCAAAGCTGAAAGCCTTTCACAAAGAAGTACAGGAATTGGAGTCTTATCTTCATTGCAAACTGCAGGTAAGATTCTGGTGCTTAGAACAGAAAAACCGGTAGTAAACATTGACTACATTTCAATAGAAAGGACTGCAGCCTTCTAAATTATTGCATAAAGACTTTTAGCTACGGATTGTAGACACAAAGCTGAAATAGTAGCTTAATAACACATTATTTTGCTTCAGATTGGGAGGGCAACTCAACTGAAGCTCGATAGAGTCAGTATTTTTAAATGAACACACTTTAGCATTGCAATGGCTATTTCCACTCAGCTAATTTAAAGTAAAGGATGTACAGGAATTTGACTTACTAATAGGGAATCAACAGTCTTTAGTCTGGAAATATTTTCTTGTGAATTAACAGTTAAGTAGTTTAGTTGAACCAAGGCTAAAAAATCTCACGGCATTCTGAAGCCAAGGGGATTGGCCAGTTTTTTCATACTTCCATCACTTAATATTGCATATAGTTTCTGACCTACAGTGGTTTGACTTAAAATATTTTGCTTTACAATGGTTTGAAAGCAATGTGGATTCATTAGAAACCACACTCTGAGTGCCCATACAAGTATTCTGTTTTTTTTTTCACTTTTAATGCAGTATTTTATAAATTATATGAGATATTCAACACTGTATAAAATAGGTTTTGTATTAGATAAGTTTGTCCAACTACAAGTTAATGTAAGTGTTCTGAGCATGTTTAAATTAGGCAAGGCTAAGCTATGATGCTCAGTAGTTTAGGTATATTAAATCCAATTATGACTTCTTATATTTTCAGTTTATGAGGGGTTTGTTGGGACCTAAGCTCATCGTAAGTTGAGGAGCCTCTGTCTATAGAGAAGGTCTCAGAGGCAAAAACAAGAAGAGCAGTTTGTTGATTATAGAACTCATTGTACTTAGATTAGGACTGAGCTCAGTTAAAAAATAATATTTATTCCTGAATTACCCAATGTGTCAGTCCCTGATTGGAGAAATGACCATAATTCTTTACAGCGACTCCATTTGGGTGGTGAAATTTATTCTTTCATTTCTCTAATCTGATTGGCTTTGCAGTTTGCTTTGGTGAACAGAATTTGGCAGAAGTGATGTACTGGTTCTGAGCTCAGACATCAGGATATAGTGTGTGTTTTCTCTCCTTTCACTATTGACTAGCATTTGAGCAAGCCTAAACTAACCTGCTGCATGATGAGAGAATGGTCCAGTTATTCTTCTTGCCCCCGAGAGATGTCAGTGGTCCAATATTCAGACATGAATGCTACACTACCCCAGCTAGTCAGAACTAGCCATCACACTGGCTGACTGCAGATGCATGCATGAACGTAGCTAAGATCAGCAAAGGCCAGCCTAGGTCAGCAGAATCATTCAGCCAACCTGTGTAGACTCATGAACAATAATAAACAGTTGTTTTAAGCCACTAAATTTGGGGATGGTTTGTAACATAGCAAAAGCTAACTGATATAGGAATTATTCTTACCGCATTATTGCCTTGCTTAATTTGCCCCGGTCTGCTGCTTTTGGAGGCATTTAGACTAGGTCTTACTGCATGTATATATGAATGACAGCTATATGAGCGAATTATCAGAATAGGTACAAAGTGCCAGTTCTCATGTAAATAAAACATTCTTATTTTGACCACAACTCTAGCTTTTTAAATTTGTGTTTTATTTATATTTATTATAAATTCTGCAGATATAACATAAATGATTGGGGTGCTGTTTTCTAACTTGAGAAACTTAGAAATATAAATTTGACTGTTAACAAATATTAGTGGTATCAATGTTCTTAAAACATGAAATAAGAAAATTTGTTTTATTATTTGCCTGTATTTTAGAATTTATTTCAAAAACTGGGGAAAATTAAGGAATTTTTGTCCATATTATTTATTACAGCTATGTGATAATATATTTCATCCTAAAATTGAATGTATTCTGACAAATATTCATGCAAAAAATGTACATTTAAAGATATTTTTTAAAGAATAGATAAAGAGATAGAGAATAATAGGGCCACTATTTACACTCATGTTATTCTGTCCCTTATTAGTGGTTTAGATTTAGCTAATTTCTATTGGGATCGGCAACGAGCACACTGTGACTAATTATCTAATTTATACCTCCAGGGTTTTAGTCATGGTCTCTTGTTCAACTGAAAATACTCACATGCAATTCGAGATGTTTTTGTAGCTTTTTAAAAGAGTATTTGGTGCATTGACTAATAAGGACAGTCAGTTATATTAATTGATATAAGTCTTATTTGGAACACTTTCGAAAAGCAATGGCCAGTATTAAAATAGATATTCTCTTTCAATGGACAGCATTCCCTGTTATTTATGACAAAATTGTGGATCAAATTAAACTGAATTCATTCTATTATGACATTTTTAACACTTAGTAAAATTATTTCTGAAATAATAATAAAGAAATAAAGATTTTATGATTAATGAGCATGAGCGTATCGTTGGTCACCTTTCACAGTTTCAAGGCTAAAATGAGCTAACATGAGCGTGTTATAATTTATTCCCCAGCAGACACTATTATAAGTGTTATTAATATTAGCTGATTTAATTCTCATCAGTAACCTTACAGGTACTAATATTATGTTCATGTTACAGATGCAACAGTTAAGAAAAGAGAGAGAAAAAATAAGGCAAAGAGAGATAAAGAAACTTGACCAAGGTTACATGGCTGATAAATAGCAGAACACGGACTTTAACTCAGGAAGTCAGAGTCTATCATCCATAGTTTTAGTGACTATTCTGAAAGCATGTTTGCTTCCGGAGTTCATCACATTGTGGATATCGTTAAATATTTGGTCTCTCATTCCAGAAATGAGACAACATTTTTTTTAAACTATGAGATAATATTTTAGGTGTGGGCTACTTTTAGTTACTCTTTCATCTGTTTAATGATACTGTTCTCACAATGCTCAGAATTGATCTTATCATCTTTATAGACATAAAAGGAATGCTGGATATTAGATGAAGCCTGGAAATATGTTTCAAATGTTTGAATATTTAGTCTAACCCTTGCTAGGTACAGAAAAGTTCTTGTGTACTTGAGTAAATAGCATTATCTATTTACTGTAGTATATAATGTATATGAATATGTATACACATGTATTTATTTAAAACAAAATCTAACAGCACCAAAAACATCCAAATACTCAAATATTCTATTTGCCTAAAACTCAAAGTGAAGCAACAGATGGAGGGGAGGATACGGAGAGTCGCCAGGGGTGCTTACTAATTATCATGTACTACTCTAGTCACCAGCACTGTATATAAATTGTCAGTTGTATATTATATTTATCACTAATGGCATCCTTTATCTGCAGGCTATTTTCAGAAGCTAAGTACTCTGCCCAAACTATTAACCACTTCATTTAGCCCAAAGTGGAAAGGGGGCTTTTATGAGTACAAATATATAGAGGTAGCAGTCAAATTCATAATTTAGTAATGCATCATGAATCCTTAACTTTCCCATTTAAATATTCTACTTTGAGGGCAAATATAGGTTCTCTTTCAAAAGTATGGCCATAAAATATTATCTCCGGGAAATAAAAAATTATTCTAATGTGGAATAGCACCAAGATATTATTTCTCAGTCAACTTTTAGCTATATTTTTCCTTAGGGCAATATTTAATGTTGTCATTATAAAATACTTTGACAGAACATAATTTATGTAAACCTAAACGCTGCAAGGGTTTTTTTAAAAAGATATATTCAACTTTATTGTGGAAAAATCAAGTTGGCTTTTTTAAGCATAGGAAGTTATGTGTAATAGAAGGAAATATGGCTAATATCTAGACCAAACAATACATTTGTGGTTGAAACAACATGAATCCTGCAATATTATATTCAGAACACATCCCAACTTTGTATGTTAAAGTGGAAAATGTAGCCAGATGATGGCTAGAAATATAAGTGTGGAATCACTTAGAAACTAAATATCTTTTAAGAGATTGATATTAAATAGCAAAAGAAGTAGTGTTTGGAACAGTGGGTCTTCTGGAAACAAGTGTTTGAAGACGCAACTGGGTAAAAAGAGCAATAAAGATCCTGTTTGGGTGGTATAATAACGGTGGGTGGAGGGATGCCTGTCTGTTCTGCTACATGTGGCAGGAACAGCCTCAGAGTTCTTAAACCTTTTCCTATGACTTATCTCCTGACTTGCACCTTTGAGATCAGAATTGGTAGGAAAGAACGAGAAGTTTGCTTACCTTTAGGGAGATTATACATCCCAAACACTCAGAGAGAGGTTAAGCAGATTGTCAGTATCTCAGAATTTCTTTTTTTTCTGGTGGTATTTGTAAGTTACACAAGGATCAGCTGTTGCTTATATGAAGTCGGTTGGGTTTATTCTGATGGTTTATGAGCTTATAGTCTGCCAGAGCAGTCAATAACGAGTAATATAAATTTGCTACAGCAAGCTGGAGAGAAAACACAAAGCAAAGTTGTTATTGTCTACATTTCAAGAGAAAACCTGAAGAAAGATTTTGAAATGAACAAGGAGAAAATGTGAAAGATAAAGAAATCAACATGAGGAGGGAAGTTCACTAAAAGGGACAAATAGCTGGGATTCAACTAAATGCAAATTAAATCATAAATAATATATTGTCTTTGCCCATCAATATGAAAATATTTTTAAATGGTAAATTAAAATATTAAGAATGGTATATAGCACAGGGGTTCTCAATGATTGATCCAGGAACCTTTGGGTATCCCCAAGAACTTTTTGGAAAGACTATATGGTCAAAGGATTTTCACAAACATATCACGACACTATCTGCCCTCTCACTCTCATTTTTTCCCAACGGTTTTGTAGAATTTTCCAGAGGTTGCCTAATGTGTGATGGGTCATCACTCCGATAACTAACAGAATGTGAGCTTGTGTGTTTAGATTTTTCTCATTTTAATTTCTGTAATGATAAACAACGATGGTAAAATCTTACATAAACAAAAGCCTCCTGGGGTCTTCAATAAATGTTGAGTGTGTAAGAAACAAAAAAGATTGAAGGTTGCTAGTGTAGTTATAATGAACACATGATTTTGTAGAGAGTGTACACTACTTAATTTGAATCAGGAATCTTAAAAATAATCATTTCCTTGACCTAACACTCATTTATAGCGATCACATTTAACATAATAATCAGAATATAGACTAAATATTATTTATAATAAAGACATCACAATATTAAACCAGTAAAGTATTGGGATTATCAAAAAAAGGGAAATATTTTAAGAAATGTTACTAACAGAGAAATCAAACTTTCAGGGATTTAGGAAATAATTTAAACAATTGTTTTAAAATAATTATGCATTAGTACAATTATTGTAGTTTTTTTTGCCTATCAAGGAAATTGAATTCTGTAGTGGTTAGAAGCATGCCCTTGGTAGGCAGGGTGCCTGGGAGCTTACCACAGCTTAAACAAATACCCGTGTAAAATACTGGAAACTAAACTTAAAAAATGTGTTCATTTGGTAAATGTTTATTAAATACCACCAATGTTCCATGCACTGTTCTAGGCACCTGGGTCAGATCTTTGAACAAAAGAAACAAACTGCTATGTTGGAACACACATTAAATATAATTTTCTTTAAATGATGGGGTTGTAAGTAATTTTCTTTTTCCTATTGATATTAACATATTTTCCAAAGTTTCTTCAATGAACAGTATTAATTTTAGTAGAGACTAGAAACATATATCCAACATAGAAAAGGTGAGTACCTTCTGTTCTTGATCAATTTTTCCATTTTTAAGTTCAAAAACCTTAAACCTGTAAAAAAAAGTTATGTGGTTTATTTCCAGAAAAAGAAAATTATATATATTGTAAGGAATTATGATTGGCGATACTGCAATCTCTTGGCAATACTACAATCTCTAGCTAGTCTTTTCAAAAATGTTAAGACCAGTAGAATTAAAGTACTTATATCAGACAAATCCAATTTAGTGATAGGTGTATTCTATATTAAATAAAAATCATATGGCTAATTAAATAAGAACATGGTATTTTAAGCTTTCTGAAAAACAGTTTTCAATATTCACGAGATATGAGAAAAGTTTATACCCTCTGACAAAGTCATTCAACTTCTAGGAAGTTATAACAAGTAAATTATCAGAAAAGTCTGAAAATACTTGGATAAAAAGATATTTATCAAAGCCTTGACGTCTAAATGGAACCAAAACACATGCACACACAAAATAGCAGCAGGTAAAGAAACAACCTAAATATCATACAAAGAGGGAAAAGTTAAATTAATTGAAGGACAGCCATAAAACAATGTAATATAGCCACTAAAATAAACTTTGATGATGCTGAAGAACATTTCTAAAGATAGGCAAATGTTCATGATATAATATTAAATTGAAACTCAGATTGCAGCATGGTATAAAATGGGATCTCTATCATACAGAGACATACAGATGCATACTCATTAACTGTCCCAACCCCGTATGCTTGGAAAGAAAGCCTGAAAGAAAATGCTCTCAAATATAACAACTTTATTTTCAAATGTTTTAATGTAAGCATATATTATTTTTATAATCTGTGGGCATAAGAATGAAACTACCTTTAATACATCATTTATCCTGAAGACTATGTAGTTCTCTGATTTTTATGTTAGGACTATGAAATAGATCTTTTTGAAAGAAAAACATAACAACAGGGTTGCAGTTACCATGACAAGACTGTTACCTACAATCCATCTTTCATTCTAGACATCCACAGCCAACATGCCACTAAGTCCTGTCATAACCTTCTAAATATTTTCAAGTAGCTCCCAGTTTTGTCTTCTCCCCACCCTGTATTATCCTAGTCAGCACAGATCTAGAGCCTCAGCCTTTTTCATCTGGAGTATTGCATCTAACTACTCTCCTTATCACATTCTCACCCTCTACCATCCCCAACATCAACCCCTCATCCACAGAGTTCTCAGGATGACTTCTAAAACACACCCATCCACTCATGGCTCTGCTTCACTCCCTTGACTAAAACTCTTCAAACATCCTAATTACATCTAGAGCAATGTTCATGCAACAAACAAGCTCTTCATAATCTGATCCCTGCCTCCTTCCCCAGCTTCATGTCTCTCCTTCCCTACCTGAAGTCTACTAAATCATTTGCTTACCCAATCAAGCCATATCTTTCACTCTTCCATGCCTTTGTCCTGCTTATTACTTCTCCTGGAATGTGTGTCAGCACCAATTTGGCTTAATTAACAACAGCTCAGTGTCTAAGATTCAGGTAAAAACTCCCTTCTCCATAAATGCTTCTAGGACACCTCCTAGGAGTAATGTGGGTGTTCTTTCTCTATGCTCACAAAACACCACCATCATAACTTAGCATTTTCCCTGTGGCATTATGATTGTTTACTTAGCAATCTCTCTTACAGCATATTTAAGCTTCTTTATCTCTAGAACTTGGAAAAGTATCTGGTGCTTGGAAGGTGCTCATGAAGTGTTTTGACTTCATAAATATTTTACATTTTCTCTGCTTTCTTTCTCTTCTGAGCCTCTTCCTCTGGGAGAAGGTACTGCTATCAAAATACACCAAGAATATGGATGCGTGGTTAAAACAAGCTAACTCCCTCTAAATACATGGTATCACTGAGGAGGGCAGAAAATGGAGGGACTTCACAGTGGAGGCACCAGAGACACTGGGGTGAAAATTTTAAGTATACAAAAATAAACAGACAAGTTTAGACAACTCTAAATAGGGAAATAATATTCACAGGAAAAATGATTACAGTTTTATATATTCAATTTTAAAACCACTTAGTACTTAGAAGAATATAGAGCTGCAAGTCCTTAAAAAACTGATAAGATGCTGCCATAAACACTTTACATTAAAAAAAGAATTAGTAAACATATGGAAATACATTGACTCTCACTAGTGATAAAAGAAACACATTAAGAAATCATATTTTTTTGGTAAGATACCAAAAATCTGATATAATTAATATGCTCTTTGTTTCTGGGAATGGGTTGAAATTTTTAACAAATACATTTTAAATTGATGGAACTCTTTGGCAAAGCAATTTAGTTTTGTGTTTAACATTTAAAAAATGTGGAATCTCTTACCCAATAATCTTAGTCCTCAGAAGTTCCTTGCTTGAGAAGGGGTGAAAAAGAGTCTCAATATATACTCACTAAGTGTCCTAACTAAAGATGTTTGTTTTATAGAGTTTATGTATTACACCTTTGTCAAATGACAAGAGAACGTCCTGTTTCCTTATTTTTTTTTTACAGGCATATTTTGTTTTCTTGTGGTTTGCTTTATTGTGCTTCACAGATCCTCTTTTTTTTTTTTTTTTGCTTTTTAATTGTTTTAAAAATAGAAAACAAATTATGAAAATATTTTTACAAATTTATAGACTGGGGGAGTCTCATTATATTGTCTAGACTGGTCTCGAAATCCTGTGGTTAAGCAATCTTCCTGCCTCAGACTCTGGAGTAGCTAGAACTACAGGCAAACACCTCTGTACCTGGCCAGATACTATTTTTTACAAACTAAAGCTTTGTGGCAACCCTGCATAGCCAGTCTGTTGACATCTGATATAGTTTGACTCTGTGTCCCAACCCCAATATCATGTTGAATTGTAATACTCAGTGTTGGGGGAGGGACCTGGTGGGATTGGATTATGGGGCGGCTTTTCCTCTTGCTGTTCTCATGATAGTGAGTGAGTTATCATGAGATCTGGTTGTTTAAAAATGTGTAGCGTTTCCCCCTTTGCTCTCTCTCCTGCTGACCATGTGCATATGTGTTGGCTTCCTCTTCACCTTCTGCCATAATTATAAGTTTCCTGAGGCCTCCCCAGCCATTCCCCATGTTCAGTCTGTGGAACCATGAGCCAATTGAACCTCCTTACTTTATAAAGTACCCAGTCTCAGGTAGTTCTTTACAGCAATGTGAGAATGGACTAATGTAGCACCATTTTTTTCAACAGCATGTTCTCAATTTATGTCTCTGTGTCATATTTTGGTAATTCTTGCAATATTTCCAACTTTTTCATGCTATATCTGTTATGGTGATCTGTGATCAGTGATCTTTGAGGTTACTATTGTAAGTGTTTTGAGGCACCAAAAACTGTACCCGTATAACATGTCTAACTTAATTGATATATATTGTGTGTTCTGAGTGCTCCACCAACAAGTAGTCCCCTACCTCTCTTCTCTTCAGGTCTCCTTATTCTCTGAGACATAACTGTATTGAAATTAGACTGGTTAATAACCCTACAATGGCCTCTATGTGTTCAAATGAAAGGAAGAGTAACACATGTCTCACTTGAAATCAAAAGCTTAAGCCTAGTGAGGAAAACATGTTAAAAGTCAAGATAGGCTAAAAACTAAGCCTCTTGTACTAAATAGTTAGCGAAGTTGTGAATTCAAAAGAAAAATTCTTGAAGAGAATTAAACATGCTGCTTCAGAGAACACATGAATGATAAGAACACAAAACAGCCTTATTACTAATATGGAGAAAGTTTTAGAGATCTCAACAGAAGATCAAACCGGCCACACCATTTGCTTAAGCCAAAGACTAATCCAGAACAAGGCTCTAACTCTCTTCATGTTCTATGAAGTTCTATGAAGGTTGAGAGAAGTAAAGAAGTTACAGGGAGAAAGTTGGGAGCTAGCAGGGGTTGGTTCATGAGGTTTAAGGAAAGAAATCTCTATAACATAATAGTGCAAGTTGAAGCAGCAAATGCTAGTGTAGAAGCTGTGGCACATTATACAGAAGATCTAGCTAAGATCATTGATGAAGGTGGCTACACTAAACTATAGATTATTTTTATTTTTATTTTCTTTAAGAGACAGAGTCTTGCTCTGTAACCCAGACTAGAGTATGGTGGCATGATCATAGCTCACTGCAGCCTCAAACTGCTGAGTTCCAGGGATCCTCTTGCCTCAGCCTCCCGAGTAGCTGTGGTTACAGGTACACATTATCACACTGGGCTAACTAAAAAAAAAATTGTAGAGATAGGATCTCCTCGTCTTACTTAGGCTGGTCTTGAACTTCTGAGCTCAAGCAATTCTCCCTTCTTGGCCTCCCAAAGTGCTGGGATTACAGGCATGGGCCACTGTTTCTGGCCAACGACAGGTTTTGAATGTGGATGAAAGAGGCTTAAGATGGAAGAAAATGCCATCTAGCACTTTCAGTGCTGGAGAGGAAGTCATTGCCTGGCTTCAAAGCTTCAAGCACATGCTTACTCACTTGCTGGAGTTAATAAAGCCGGTGACTTTAAGGTGAAGTCAATGCTCATTTACCATCTTGAAAATCCTGAGGACCTTAAAACTTATCCTACATCTACTCTGCCTGTACTCTGTGAATGGAACAACAAAGCCTGGATGGCAGAGCATCTTTCTAGAGCAGGGTTTATTAAAGATTTTAAGTCCTTTGTTGAGGCCTACAGCTCAGAAGAAAAGATTCCTTTCAAAATATTACTGCTCACTGACGAAATGCTTGGTAACCAAAGAACTCTTAACGGAGAAGTACAAAGAGAAAAATGTTATTTTTATGCCTGCTAATACAACGTCCATTCTTCAGCCCACGGATCAAGAAGCCATTTTGACTTTCAAGTCTTATTATTTTAAAAAAGCTATAGTTGCCACAGATATTGATTCCTCTGATGGATAGAGGCAAAGTAAATTGAAAACCTTCTGGAAAGGATTCACCATTCTATAATAGATGTCATTAAGAACGTTCATGATTTAGTGGGGGAGTTCAAAATATTAACGTTAATAGGAGTTTAGAAGTTGATTGCAAATCTTATGAATGACTTCGAGGGGTTGAAGATTTCACTGGAGAAAGTAACTATAAATGTGGTAGAAATAGCAAGAAAACTAGAATTTGGAGTGAAGCCTAAAGATGGTACTGAATTGCTGCAACTCATGATTAAACTTGAGTAAATGAGGTCTTGCTTTTTATGGATGAGCAAAGAAAGTGGTTTCTTGGGATGGAATCTCCTCCTGGTGAAGACGCTGTGAACATTGTTGAAATGACAACAAACAATTTAGAATATTACATTAACCTAGTTCATAAAGCAGGGTTTGAAAGGCTTGAACTCTAAGTCTGAAAGAATTTGTACTGAGGGTAGTTCCATCTAACAGCATTGTGTGCTATGAAGAAATCTTGAAAGAGGTTATTGATGCAGTCTTGTCTTATTTTAAGAAACTGCCACAGCAGTAAAGTTTTTTTTTAGAAATAAAGTATTTTAAATTAAGGTTACACATTTTTTAGACATAATGTGTATGCTTAATAAACTAAAGGGTAGTGCAAACATAACTTTTATATGCACTGGGAAACCAAAAAAATGTGTGTAACTTGCTTTATTGTGATATTTGCTTTATTGCAGTGGTCTGTGATCCAACTCATAAAATCTTTCAGATATACCTGTAATTTAATTTTGTCATTATTTCAGATTAGTATTGAAGTGACTTAATTAGACTTTTCTAATAAATTCAGGATGAAAATCGTAATTATTTATGTTTTAAATTTGTTTATAAATTTCCATTTGAGGACTATACTATTACAGACTGAATTTCTTTTTTGTAACATTTTAAGAAATCATCATAATTATATTTCTAAACTAGATTATGAGCTCATTGCCTGACTATCCCTCTCCAGACAGCAAAGTTTCTCTCATTTATCCTTAAACCTTCTGTGCCTAGCCAGCTATCATGGAGAACATATGTAATACATGTTTGTTGACTAACATATGAAGAAACAATTTCTAAATATTAATTTCTTCCATTTGGAAATTTTGCTTCCTATTTTCTTTCTACAATATATCTTTGTATTTTAGAGTGGCTGTTCCTATTTAAATATACTCAGTCCCTAAGGGATTAGTTTTACCTAATTTTATTCAGACGGTTCCAATCTTAAAAACAAACACAATTTTTCAAGTCATCTATCGTTACTAATTTTTGGTTATTTTCCATATTTCCTTTTCGTTGTCTTCACTTCTGAGATATTTTAAGGTCTAATTTTTTTTAAGCCAGAGCTTTGGCGACACAATGAGGATTTGGGAAAGATTTTAGAGTCCCAGTAATTCAAATTTAGTGATGTAATAACTGGGTGTCAAATGAGTTGTTCACAATTAGCAAACAACTTGTGGCAAAGCCAGAGCTAGCGCCCAGATCTAGATTGCATTGCTGCAGTCTTCTTCCTACTGGAATCCTAAATTTTGAGTTTTTCTCTGATTTTTTTTTTCTTTTAACTATTCATTTATTCCAGGTCAATATATTAAGGGCATATTATGGCTTGGCCCTGTGAGGGTCCCCAGTGTTAAGCAAGGACAGATGGGAAGGTCAGCATTTGATGTGAAGAGGCCCACTTGGCAGTGAGGTATATGAAAATATTCTCTCTCTCATGAGTCACACTTTGCAGATCTTTTCAGATCTGTTGTTTGGTGTCTTAAACAAGCTGATTTAGCATAGTGTTCTACACTGAGTTCCTTCGCCATTTTTTAAATTATAGCCTTCCCTTGAGAAACGTGATTAATTCCTGTTGCTGAAATTATCACCTTAGTGCAAATGACATATGGTTTCATTCTGCTTCTAGTCTCCCTGGCTTGGAACATATTTTTGAAACACTAATAGATTTTTTATTTTAGAAGCCTCTTAATGCTTTGACATTAAACATAGGCATTAAAAAACGTAGCAGTGTTAATGGAGAATGGTAATCAGGATGTCACCACTGGGTCCTATTTCCTGCGAGTTAATGTTACTCAGTTACGTCTGCTGTCCTTGTAATGAAACTTTAACAATGAGCTACTGTTTTAATTTCATATTATTTCTACGTAAAACTGTGCTCTTTATAGACTCACAGTATTTAAAGTTTTCAAAATAAAAGAAATACTTAACTGCTACTACAGTTGATGTTAGTGTATAGCAACATTCTCAATGTCTTTATTTTTAAGCTTCATCTTTTTCAAGGGGTATTTTGATTGTTAAAGGCACAGACTTCTTATAATATTAGCATTTTTATTATTTTATTTTATTTGTATTATTTAAAGAATAATAAGTTTGCTCTTAAGTTTGAGAATTCAATTAAATATTTTTTAAAATGTCAACCAAAAAAACAAGTAGTAATAATAATAGCTGATTACTATTATTTTTTCAATGTGCAATTTAAAAATTAGAACTTAAATATAAGACCTTTCTATAACAAATTCACTTTCTCTTGCCCTACTCTACCTTACTGTTTATATCCCTGAGGTAGAAAACTGATGCCAAGGGTAGAAATATCAGTGCAGTTGAGAGGACTGTTCAAAAGAGACACTGAGTTCACTGTAATGAAAATCATCAAGGTCAATGCTATCTGACTATAGTAGAATATTCTACAACCTTTATCTTTAAAACCAGGGATGACAATGGAAATGGTGGGTACGAAATCCACTCCTGGAATTCTGTAAAAACTGAATTTGATCCCAGAAAATCATTTGGACTGATTTTTCTTTTCAATATTTGACCCTGGCTCTCACCCATGTGTTTTTTTGTTTTGTTTTGTTTTTAGAGGGGGACTTAGACATCTCATGCTTTGCTTCCTCAGTGATCATTTTCTTTCCTCTCAACATTATTCCTCTACTTATTGGCATTTGGAGTTGGTCTCTCTCTTTACTTGCCCCAACTCAACTCATGCAATGTTTTCTAGCGTTGTGCCTTCAAAGACTTGTTTTTTATTTGGCAAAATTAGCCAAGAGAACAGGTACTTTGATTCAGGCCCCGGACTGTGTATCAGTTCAGAAACTTTCAGCTACAGGTTACAGAATGCACCAATTTATAATGGCTCAAGCATTAAGGAATCCAGAATGTATTTCACATAACCGTGGTTCCTAAATGGAGCAAGACATGGTGCAGCATGATCAGATGCCTAGGTATCTGTGTTTGCTCCAACATTCTGTCATGCTCTGTGTCAACTTCACACTGAGGCTAATTTCCTTTGTGCTTGCATAATAAAAGAGAACGATGGTAGCATTTTGGAAAGAAAAAACTTTCAAAATACACTCATCTGACTTCTCATGTCTCACAACTCTAGGCTGGACATTGGACCTAGGATTTCCATGATTGGCTTAGAAAATGCATTTGGGTATCAACCAATAGCATAAGGACTCCTGAGAATAGACAATGTCTGACTAGTTCATGACTATATTCTCAATGCTGAGATTGTTCTGGCACATTACAGAGCTTCACCATATCATCTTGAATAGATATGCAGATTCCCATGACTACTACATATGGTAGGTAACTACAAGACTTGCAGATAGATGATAATGCTCTCAGGAAATCAACTGAAAGCCATCTGTCAGTTATCTCCCTGTACAATCCCTAACTTGTCAGATCACTGTCCATACATTAAGCCCTGTCTGGATTCCTAGACCAATATGGTCTGAAGAGTTTAAGCCAGCCTTTCTTTTGTATTTAACTCCTTCATCATCATAATGCAAGTAATAATGCCCACCCAAAAAGTGCTTGTGAGGATTAGAAAGAAAAAAAAAAATGTACGCAAAACAATTAGCACAGCAGATATATAGAAGGTAGCATTGTGATAGATGGTAGTGTTCCTCTCTGAATTTTTTAGTATTGAACTAAACAAGATCGCTATATCCCCACAAGCTCAATCTTACACTCCTAGTAATCTTTATGGGAAACTTGACTTGAGACCATGGATGACAGAGCTGGCACTGGGGCCTCGCATAGTTTTGAGCCTTCTGTGGTGTTCTTGCTCCAAAGAGGTTTTTGACACCAGAGCATCTATAATCAAGGTCCTGGCCATACTTGTCACTAACCTCAGCTTCTGATTTTGTTTCCATTTTAATTCAGCTCTCATTGCCTGTCTAATTCCTTAGTTCCTCTGGGACAACAGCCTTGCTTTGCTCCTATCTGCTCTATTATGTGGGAGCTGGATGCTGCCTCGGAACTCAGTTGGCGACCTGGGCTTCATATGCGAGGACTGATTTCCTGAAGGCCGTATCTTCCTCTCTACCTGGTCATTCAAGTGTCATCTAGCTAGATTTCTCATCCTTGTGAGTGTCTATCTTGCTGCTATATCTTGTGACTAAAGCTTCAAACCTCAAGCCTAGGTATTGTCTGAAAACCACCGTAGTTGGTCACTCTAAGCACTACGGACCCTGCACAATGGTTAATAGGTACCAAACCGAGTTGTTGCATTCAGCCTTCCATCGGGGATATTTAAAATTTCCGGTTTTGGCTCTGTCTCAGTGTGGGTTGTTATCTAGGCATTCAGAGTCATGTCTTCTCCCCAGTTTTGCACACCTGACACACCCCCACTGTTTCTTTAAATGTGCATTGATGTAAAGTTATAGAAATTACTTCTCAAGGCTTATTTTTTTTTAATTTTTATTTTTTATTATACTTTAAGTTCTAGGGTACATGTGCATTACGTGCAGGTTTGCTACATATGTATATTTGTGCCATGTTGGTGTGCTGCACCCATCAACTCGTCAGCACCCATCAATTCATCATTTATATCATGTATAACTCCCCAGTGCAATCCCTCCCCCCTCCCCCTCCCCATGATAGGCCCTGGTGTGTGATGTTCCCCTTCCCGAGTCCAAGTGATCGCATTGTTCAGTTCCCACCTATGAGTGAGAACATGCGGTGGTTTTCTCTTCTTGTGATAGTTTGCTAAGAATGATGGTTTCCAGCTGCATCCATGTCCCTACAAAGGACGCAAACTCATCCTTTTTTATGGCTGCATAGTATTCCATGGTGTATATGTGCCACATTTTCTTAATCCAGTCTGTCACAGATGGACTTTTGGGTTGATTCCAAGTCTTTGCTATTGTGAATAGTGCCGCAATAAACATACGTGTGCATGTGTCTTTGTAGTAGAAAAATTTATAATCCTTTGGGCATATACCCAGTAGTGGGATGGCTGGGTCGTATGGAAAACAGTATGGCAATTCCTCAAGGATCTAGAACTAGATGTACCATATGACCCAGTCAAGGCTTATTTTTTAGAGAAAATATGTAAGACTTTAAGTATGGAAGAAAAAGACATAGAAAGAGACAGAGGGAGAATAAGGTAGAAGGAAAAGGGGGGAAAGGTTTAGTTATAAACCTCTTAGTTTTGTTTTTTCTTTCTTTTTTTCTTGTTGTTGTTGATGTTGAGACAGGGTCTCGCTCTGTTGCTCTGGTTGAGGAGTAATGGTGGCTATAGCTTAATGCAGCCTCAAACTTCTGGGCTCAAGAGATACTCCCAACTCAGCCTCCCAAGTAGTTGGGACTACAGGCGCATACCACCACTTTGGGCTATTATTTTGTCGTTTCTGTATAGAAAGGGTCTTGCTTTCTTCCCCAGGCTGGTCTCAAATTCCTGGGCTCATGTGATCCTCCTGCCTTGGCCTCTCAAAGTGCTGGGATTACAGGTGTGAGCCACAGCACTTGGTGGTAAGGCTTGTGGTTTTTAGTATTAACAATTATGATTGGTAATCTCCAATGTAAGGCAGTTTTTAATTATTTCTATCAATGTCTTTCTTGAAGATTTTTTTGGGAAGTGAAGACAATGCTGAAAAAATAATTCTGCATATCTTAGTTCCAAATAGCTGAGCTTTTCTTACTGTGCAGGGAAAGCAGATTTAGGATTTGTCTAGTAGTAAGTAGCTGATAACAAAATGACATCTCATCAGGTATAGTACTAACTACGGGGACTTTCTGCTCAGTAGTAAGGACAGAAATAGTTGATATATCTGCTTCATGGTATCTGATGATGTATTTATTTGCGTTTTATGTATTCCTCTTCATCTACTTTTATTTTTCTTAATTATCTTGTCAGGAATCTGTTTCTGTGGTTTGACTAAAAGTATCTTTTGGATTGCAATGGGTTGGAAGAATTATGAGAGAGCTTCAGGAAAATCCCCGATATGTGTCATAAGACCCTTTCTTATTACGGAAGGTAGACTAGATTGACAAGGCCATGACTCTTGTTCTCAAATAAGATGACTTGTTTGTCTTCTAAGATAGTCTATACAGAAACCACACATGCTCTGTGAACATAGCTGCGTGTATGCACATATATAAATTATATATGAATATTCATGATAATATATACTAATTGACAGGCTTTGATTATATATTCATGCATATGCTATTTCTGTAGTTAGACTTATTTATATATGAAGCTGACTTAAATTCTGTTTCTTTCTTTTGAATGTATTTGCTTTCTTGCCCAGGCTAGTCTCAGCTCCTGGGCCCAAGTTCTGCTCCTGCCTTGGCCTCCCACAGTGCTGGGATGATGGGTGTGAACCACAGCCCCTGGTGGTAAAGCTTGTGGAAACACACTGAGTAAGAAGCAAATAGTTCCAAAACTATTCAGTGAAATACACTGAATAAAAAGCAACTGAGGACAGGCGTGGTGGTTCACGCCTGTAACCCCAGCACTTCGGGAGGCTGAGCTGGGCATATCTCGAGGTCAGGAAATCGAGACCATCCTGGCTAACACGAAGAAATCCCGTCTCTACTAAAGATACAAAAAATTAGCCTAGAGGAGTGGCACGCGCCTGTAGTCCCAGCTTCTCAGGAGGCTGGGGCAGGAGAATCACTTGAACCCGGGAGATGGAGGTTGTCGTGAGCCGAGATCACGCCGCTGCACTCCAGTCTGGGTGACAGAGCAAAACACCATCTCAAAACAACAACAAACAAACAAAAAACCAGCTGACTATAGCAATCATGATTATATGATTAGATCTGGAATATTCTGAAATCCATAGCCATTATTAAGAAATACCTGGATACTCCATCACCCATTCAAAAATGCAAACCTTTCGTTTTTATATATGAATTTACTTATAAATTTAACATGATTATATGATTGCTATAGTCATTACAGTCATTATAAATATATAATTAGTATAGTCAGCTGCTTTTTATTTAGTGTGTTTTTTAACTTTGATGTACAAATGTAGCTCCAATTAAGAGAGCAGAATGAAGTTCAATATAGGTCACTCTTGGTGGTGAGAATTTAATTGATAATCTTATTATGTCTGACTTGTTTGACCTTCAATACAGGAATTTGGACTATTTAACCCTTTTTCTTGTTTATGTATTGCTCAATATATAAAAGAGAGGAACAGAATTTAAGGCAGCATCATATATGAATAGAATGTACACGTGTATATACATGTGTATATGTACATATATCCCTATCTATGTCCATATCCAATTCTAAATCTATATCATTTTTAATATAAATACTCTATGGAGGTCAAGAGTCTTGCTATCTTTGTTCATTAATAAATCCGAAATACCTAAGTAAGTTATCTGTGTGCTTTGATTGAAGGAAAGAATGTTGTTGGTGCTTTATAAAGTATTTGGAAAAGCTTGTCTATCTGTGTTCTAATAAAAGATAAAAGAGGTTGTGATTGATATATTTGTACCCTTAGTGAAATGGTAGTAGTGGTTAGAACATCTCTTCCCTAATCCCAGCCGTCCAATCTTCCCACAGGAGCTTAACCTATAGGTCTAGGGCAAAACCCACTGCTGCCAGCCTGTAGTGCATTTGCAACCAACAGGATCTTGGATCCTGAGGCTCTTTAGAGAGTGACTGACTTTTGCTGTCAGGGAGAAATCTGAAAGCTGTGTGGGATATGCCTGGTTCTATGTTTAATAGAAAACAAAGGGAAACTAAAATTCCCTGATTTTTCTATTTAATTATAAATGATTTTTGTTTATTATGATTAAACAATCAAAGTAAGGTCTAACTCAGAGGGTAGATTGCCCTAATATTGTTAAATTTATAAGTAAATTCATATATAAAAACAAAAGGTTTGCATTTTTGAATGGGTGATGCAGTATCCAGGTATTTCTTAATAATGGTTATGGATTTCAGAATATTCCAGATCTAATTGTGTGATGGGGAAAAAAACACAGACAGAAAAACAGTGTCAAAAGTCTAAGTGCAACATTAGAAAAACAAAGCCAGTAAAAATAATATGCATATGGATTCCTGAGACTCCTGGTGCCAATTGAAAAGAAAACAAAGTGGATAAATATATGATTGGTATAGTCAGCTGCTTTTTATTCAGTGTGTTTTTATAAAATTTAATGTACAAACTTAGTTCCAATGACAATACAAGAACCAAATTAAATACAGGTCACTCTTGATGATGGGAATGTAACTGGTAAGCTTATGTCTAACTTTTCGTTTTCAATACAGGAATTTGGAGTATTTAAATAACCCTTTTCCTTGCTCATCTATTGCTCAATTACTACCTTTATTTGCAGAGGTCAACCCACTTCTGGTGATGTAGATAGAAAAGGAGACAGTGCTGCCTGCATGCTTGCATTCTTGATATTCAGTGACTGCACCCTCTTCCTTTTTTATGGCTGAGGAGATCGCTGAGCATTCTATAAAAAATTCAACTGGAACTGATCCTCAATTGCCTGTCTATACTTGACTTTAGTAACACACCCTGATTCCAAAAAAAAAAAAAAAAAAAAAAAAAAAAATGCTGACATGTGGAAGATTAGCATGAAGGTGAGAGAGAGGAAAGAAATCAAGCCAGTAAAGCCCTAAACTTGTGTGTGTTGAATATTTCATGGGCAACTGCATATGGGATTGTGTTTTTTTAAAGTATGTGTAACATCTGGTTCTTTTTTCCACTGAAATCATGTGCAGTGATTTTTTTTTTTTTTGGCTACTTAAGAGCAGATTTTCTATTGTTTCATAAATAATTTTGCATTTGTACCAAAGGCATTTCTATTAATTCAATATGGTGCAATAAAAGTATTCTGTGGAATGGATTTGACCATATCATTTATTGATCACTTCACTTATTGACTTCATGTTCATCTTTTGCCAAATATCACATTAAGTTTTTTCTATTCCTCTGAACACAGATATTAGATATTAAAGGAACCCATACTATTGATGTCCTTACCTCCCCCTCCCACACACCCCAGGTTTTGGAAATCAGTGAGTGGGAAGAGGGAAACAGAATTTGAGGTAGCTTCATTTTTTGCAAGGCAAGAAAATACTGCTGCTGCTACTCTCCACCTAACAAAGGAACAACATTCTTGTATCTGAGACTCTCTAGGAAATAAAAGACCTGCAGAGGGACTCAGTTCCATCTTTGAGGTTGCATTTTTGTCCCTCAAATTGACTTAAAATGGACTTGAAGTCTTTTTGAATATGTAGGAAGAAAAAATGGATTTAAGTTCAACTTGTCAGTTTGAAAAGATCTATTATTGTTTCAATTTTATGATAACTCTGACTTCTTTTTACACTTTCAGTCTTAACTTCCATTATGATTCAAGATGAGGACTTGAATCAAATGGCTTTGCTCAATGATCAAGCTGAAGACATACAGAGAGTGCTAGGACTATAGTGTATGTGTAGGCACCCTGAGGGATGCCAGTCCTTTATGTCTACCTGTATGCTACACTTCTCTTCTGCTCCACTGTTAACTCAAAATTAGCAGGCCTTAAACTGAAATCAACATTATTTCCCACTAAACTAATATTTTCTTCAACCTTCCTTAATCCTAACAATGGCCTCATTACTTCGCTGTTTCTGCTGCCACCACACTTCATCTAATCCTCATGACTTTATGGCTTGAAAAATTCACCTCATTCATACATTCTTTCCTGACCACCTAATCCCATTCTATTATGTAATACTTATTGTCAAGAATCACTCATTTAGCATTATAACTTGTCATTAATTGCTATTTATTTTTGTACTGATGTGTACTATTGATTAGAATGTTCATCTTAAGCAATAGGATTATGTCTTGTATCACTTTGCTTCCCTCTATTTTGTACAATCACTTTGCACTATGCGTATTACAGATATCCACTAAATGTTTGTTGATGATGTTAATGATCCTTTAACTTCATCTGTGGGACTCATGGTCAGCTTTTGATGACTTGTCAGATCTTCCTTCTATATCATACGTTGCCTTACTATGAAGCCTAAGTAGATTCTATGTCCTCTTAAATTTTTTAATACTTTTAAGCAGTCTAACCTTTTCTTGACACCACTCTTGCATTATAATCTCTCCCTCTCTCTGTTCTTTTATATAGTCTGGGCACACAATGTAGTAGTCTGTTCTCACACTGCTAGAAGGAATACTACTTGAGACTGTGTAATTATGAAGGAAAGAATTTCAATTGACTTCACAGGTCTGTAGCCTTAACAGGAAACATGGCTAGGAGGTCTCAGGAAACTTACAATCATGGCAGAAGGAGAAGGGGGAGCAGGTACCTTCTTCACAAAGTAGCAGGAGGGGTGTGCAAGAATGAGGAAGTGCCACACTTGAAAACCATCAGCTGTCATGAGAACTCATTCACTATCATAAGAACAGCATGGGGAAAACCACCCCTATGATCCAATCACCTCCCACCTAGTCACTCCTCTGACATATGGGGATTACAATTAGAGATGAGATTTGAGTGGGGATACCTAGCCAAACCATATCACATAGTAAGTGCTTATAATAAGTATTTATGATTAACTGGCATTACTCCCTTGAAAACATCTAAATCTTTTTCTAGTTCTCCAGTCTGTAGACAAATTGAAGAGTTATGCTGTGATACAAGTAAGTTACCAATATCTGAAAAGTAACAGGAGTGTATATGAAACCATTGTATATACTCCATACTTCCAAGAAGTATGTCTAAATAAAACTCAAACTAAAGGGCTATTTGAAGAGCTAAATGAGTGTTTGCCAACTAGTTGTAGATTAAGGTGACCTGTCTTCACTACGGGTCATTACTTCATGTACTGTGCTCCTATCCTGTACACATCACTCCGAGGTATGTGAAACTTGTTACACATTTTTCAGGCCAACCACTAGCCTATACATAGAGAAGATAATTCAAAACCAATAGGACATACTACCAGATTAACAGTCTCCATCATCACAGACCTAGGCATCCCAATGACTAGACAGACATTTTTGCATGACTTCATTCACTAGTTTGTGCCAAAGAAAGACAACAGAAGGAAGGGGCCCATGTAGACAGCCATGCCAAATGGATGTGGCGCCACTGTTACCCAGGAGTGTCATCCTGGTAAACCATGCTACGGAGACAGCCAAAGGGTGGGGCAGCCTAACATAAATATAGATAATATTTGTGGTTTGACTCCCACACAGTTATGCAGAAGACATTATGGATTGGCTTGCAATTTGGGCTGGTGTTTTTTAAATTACTAAGACATAAATAAACATATGACCTAAATGCAGAAATAGGGGTCTCTGTCCACCACGTGCTAGAAGAATATCTCAGGGTCTCAGGACTAAAATAAACAGAATTTCTACCATATGTTAAAACTATTCAATTTTGCCTAATTCAGAATAAGGCAAAGCATGAGTAATTACTAGTAAAATTAACTTTTTTCTCTCTTTTCTTTATAGCTACAGGGCAAGAGTACAAAAGATGAACAATTATACGATGCTCTTAATTGATACAATAAGTCAACTGAGTTAACTCAGAGAAAACCAGTTTCTATTCTCCCCCCCCACTCCTTTGTAGAAGAAATTTGTATATTGAAGATAATTACTTGAACTCTCCTTTTCATTTCTATACTATGAAAATATCAATAGATTTAAAAAATGTTTTGAGAGGATGTGTAAATAGAAAAAGGAGCAGTAAAGACACAAATATCTCCATGTAGAAAGACTTTAAAATGTTTGTGTTGGTATGTTTAAGTTATTATAAAGAATATATTTTCAAAAGAAAAACTAAGGATAAAATGGAATACACTGGGGGGTGAGCATAGGCATCAATTAAGTATGGTTTCCTAATAGATTAACAATAAGTATATCAATTAGTATTTTTGAGGGTTTTTTAAATTTTTGTTCTAAAGGAATAAATGAATATTTTTCATTAAAGTTCAAAGAATATATATAACATCTCTAAAGCAAAATTACATTTCCCTACGTTTGTAAGTAATTGAAGCATGTATATTATCTCCATTGTTATCCTCCTAATTCGTCTTCTTAATTTAGTACTCATGTTTAGATCTCTTCTGCCTTAAAGAAATACCACTTTTGTTTTTTTCTTTGGTGGTAACTAGTCTGTGCATGTTATCTTTCCTAGGCCCTGAAACAGCACAGGGAATGTTGGTATTTTCATGTTACAGATTAGATAATTAATTACCACAAAATTAGTATAGTGAGAAAAGTTCAAGTATTGCACCACTCAGAGTTCAAATACAAACATCACACCATGGCTTTCAGCATATCATTCCAATTCTCTGAATCCTAATGTTTTAATTTGTGCAATGATGATAATAATTCGCAGCTTTGTTGAGATAATTTGTAAAGTGTGTGGTACCTCGTAGGCACAAATAAACAGTAGCTCTTATTATGGTATCAGAGAGAAGTATGCTGTAATTATTTGCTTTATGTGTGGCTGTGGGAAAATTTCTGATTATTCCTAATTTCTGTGTTTACACCAACAGGAAAAATATATTAATACCACCTGAAATACAAAGCTGTTTGTAGAAATTCATTAGGAATGTGGAAAATCAACTGGCGAATAGTCCTATTAATACAATCAAAAAAAGAAAATAAGTTACATGTTAAAAGTAGAAAGAGTAACTATGAAAGTCATGACTAAGAATTCATTTTTGGGATGGAGTAAACCAATTTTTATACTATACAATCTAAAACTTTCAGAAAATCATTTAGTCTTTTCCCTTATATTTTCTACTGGTCTAAGATTCTTTTTTTTTTTTTTTTATTTTTCAAGCAAAAAAAAAAGTGGATATTAATATGATGGTTATGTTATCAATGTGTGAGAGAGAACTTTTTAAGAAGTACAGCAAAATTTATACTACTGAGGAGAGAAGATAAAGCCTTTTAAATTATTCATATTGATAGAAGTTTGGCTACGCAAAAACTTTGCCAAAATAAATTTAGAGACACAAAATCTAAGATTCTTTATTGCAATTTTAGAATTAAAATTCCACAAGAAAAATATTAGAAAATGTAGACTTCTTTTTGGAGATAAAGAAGCTCATTTTGGTTTGCCATGCCTATTCATCCTCCTGTTTTTTTGGTCACTTATATTGTATTGGTATTACACTATTTTTGTGTTTTGAAAGTATTATTTCACAAACGAACATATTAAAAGTGTCACTTGATAGCTATATTGTTTCACTATGTATTCAAATAACACAGTGAGAAATATTATGACAATATGTGTAGTGTTTCTAGAGTTGAAGAGATAAATTGATCAAAACAAAGAGATCTCTGCATCTACCCAGCATGAAAACACCTTTTAGTTTGAGCTGAACCGATCTTCTAAGCATACCTGAGACAATTTGTTCTACTCAGATCTCACTTATGCTGTCATACCAATTAAAATGATGAATGACATATTTCATAAGTCTTCCAATTGTGAAAGAAAATATATACTGTAAAACAATATATGTCCAAGGTATGTTTTATTATAGTAAAAAAGCCTTTG
Organism: Rhinopithecus roxellana; assembly: GCF_007565055.1. Classification (NCBI taxonomy): domain Eukaryota; kingdom Metazoa; phylum Chordata; class Mammalia; order Primates; family Cercopithecidae; genus Rhinopithecus; species Rhinopithecus roxellana. Next base: position 11,537,180 of record NC_044549.1, on the reverse strand, counting down.
AAATACTTAGTGCAATAGGACATGGCTTTTTTCCATAATTGTTTGGAACTTGTGTTTATTTTATTCTTCTCAGTTGGCACACTACAGTATTTATGTCAACTTGACTTAACCTGTGGGCAATTTATCAGCAGGAATAGGCTTTCACACAGTGCGTGCAACTTTTAATGGGGAGATATAATCAACATTGTTATTAGTAATATTTATATAGTGTAATAAATATTCTTATTTCTAAACTGGTGTCAGCAAAGCAAGTCCTTGCCCTGAGGATCTAGCTTTAGGGTGCTGTTTTTCATTAGAAATCACATTTGTATACATGATTTGGACCAAGCCATGCAAATGCTTCTCTATTTATCCTTCAGGTTTAAGTATCCAGCAACCAGTTATTTGAGGTGCACACAAAGTAACTTGAATGGAATCCGCTACTTCTAAATACCCTAACTCACTAAGAATGAAGCCCAATTCTGATTGTTTATGAGTTATCCTAGCTAGCTTACTATATGGAGGTGACCTGTATGTTTTATTGTTTAAACCAGGACAACGTTGACAGTACAAGGGACCCTCATTAACAATTAACCTGGGAGAAAAACCATAAACCAGACTGTCTTATGCAAATCAGACACCTTTGTCGTCAGTTTTGTTATCTTTGCAGCAACTTTATTAATAAATGCTTCTTCATCTCTCCTACTAGCCATCCATGGGAATTCAAATTAGGAAGATTCAGCTCCACCATTTACTGGTTGTACAAAGTTGAGAGCTCAAGTCCTTTAAGATCTCTTCACTCATCTTTAAAATTGACATAATAGACTGGAATTGATGGCTCATGCCTATAATCCCAGCACTTTGGTAGGCCAAGGTGGAAGGATTGCTTGAGGCCAGGAGTTCAAGACCAGCCTGGGCAGCACAGTGAGATTTTGTCTCTGCTAAAATAATAATAGCAAAATGAACATAATAATATGGTTGTTGTTGTATGCAAAGGACTTATCACAGTACCTGAGATACAGTGAGTACTCAACTGATAGTGATTACGATTATGACCATTTCTCTTGAGGATCTCCAAACTGGAGGTGTTGGTGCTGTCATTGAGCAATGTAGTTTATAAAAGTTGTAGTCCATGGCACTTGCCTGAAAGATAGGAGGTAAAATCCAGATGGTATTACTTTAGAAAGCACTCATTTCTTTGTGTGACATTAAAAAAAGAATAGATGTATAAAAAAATTTTTATCAAATACAGATATTCCTAGAGAAGTCCTATGGCTTTTCTCCATGCTCTCAAGACACATGTGTTTTCCAATACCTTAGGAGGCTGGCCCTTAATAACACAGCAAGATAAGGTAAGTGCTAACTAAGCATCTTTACAAAATAATAGTTTATGATGAAAAATATGAATCTAACATTTACAATTAATACAGTGACATGGAAAGTTTATTTAACTGGCCCGAATTTCTGTCTATAAAATGTGGCTTATTAGAGTGCCTCTCATGATTCAGTATAACAATGCATGCACTTATCATAGCATGTAAAATATAATAAACAACCAGCAAATATTAGTTATTCTTTATTATCTGTTCTATGTTTCATCTCACTGGATTACTTCTCTGTTTAACAAAATGATGCTTACTATATTTCAACATTTCATTAATTTTAAGACACATCATTATGCTATATACCACTAAAGTAAAATAAAAACCACTATTACTAGCCAAATTATCTGACACTACAGATTATAGTACACATCACAATTTCAAAAATATTAAATATAAATTAAAAATGTGCATTTATGAATCAATGAATGTAATAGACAATTATGTCAAACAATCTGTTTCAATGCATTAATGAAATCAAACTAGAATATCTTCTTAAACATATGTGAATATATACATGTGCTTATATTAAATGCATCTGAAGATCTTTTAAAAATGCAGATTAGGAATCTGAAAAATCAATTTCTAAATTAGATTCTGGCTTTGGAGTTGACTACGATGTTCTGCTTAAAAATGCAGATTAAGAATCTGAAAAACCTATTTCCGAATTAGATTCTGACTTTAGATTTGACTCTGATGTTCTGCATTCTTAACAAGCAACCAGGTGCTGCTAGTACAGTTGGTTGGGGTCTATACCTTGAGTAACAAGGAACAACAATTCTGGCCTCCAAGGTACTGGTCATTTTCTGAAGATAATGCTTTCATCAGAATAATAGAAAGGGTGTTTTCAAATTGCTTGTGCCTCATAGGTGGAATATCTGCTGCATATGTTCTCCTTAATCTCCATCCCTTTCTACCACTCATCTCTTTCTCTGCCTCCCTGTCTCGGTCCCTGTGTGCCTCCCTGTCCTTTTGTCTATCTCTCCTGCTCTCTCACACCCACATCCACACACACACACCCCACGCAACATATACATACAAATACACACACATGAAAACATAGTGACCCACAGATACTTCAGTTCTGAGCTACACTGTTTTTGCAGATCTCTTTGTGTCAAGATGTGAACATCCTCCCTTTCTTCAACAGAAAACACTAGGAAAGAACCACGCACTGGGGAGAAAGAAGTTTATTTTAAGAGTAGCCTTTTGTTTGGTATTTAGCTGATATTCTAACAGAGTCTGGTTTATCCAGAGCTAGCTAAACTGGGATTACTACCAGTCCTTTGCACGCTTTCAAAGGTTTTGCCTAACAGCAAGGCAATCAGTTGACCAGAGCTGACGATGTTTTATTTGACCAACAGATGGCAGTAGCAGTCTCTTTTTTTCCACTGCTGAAATAATCAGAAAATTGAAACTAACCTGTTAGTAAGGTTTTTCAAAGAGCACTCAACAACGTTTTCTAGGTTCTTTGAATTCTTAGCCGATTTCAAAATGTTATCTCATTCTTTGAGCACTGGCCCACTTAATCACTCTTATAAAATGTAACCACATTTTCAGGAGACATGTTACCTACTAAATCCATATTTGTCTAATTCAAATGGAAAACTAGGAGACCGAGACTGTCTCATTTCGCATATGCATAATTTTTTACTTTATGCATCGGGAAATTCTGGCTACACTAAAAATACATTTATTTAAAGCAAAAAGGAAAACTTACATTTCTGAAAATTACATATATTTGCAAATGAGCCAGGGTAAATCATTTCACCAATCTCCATGAAGATCAAATTTTTAGATCTAACCAGTTGTACACTTCAAGGATATCTAATATGTTTCCATCTATAGTGTGTCTGAGAATATGCGTTACTTTTACTAGTAAATTTTGACTTGATGTATCTTTACTGAAGCATGCTCATACTCGTTAGATCACATCTTTTATGTAACATTTGGCAGGACTATATTTGAATATCTTTTTGTGGAGTTTCAGATAAGAAACATAGAAATAATTTTTAATCCTCAGTATTCTATAAAATGGGGCATGTGTAAATATAAATGTTTATAACTATAGAATGCTATATATATAAAATATATGTTATATATACAGCATTATATATAATATATAGTATATTAAATGCTCTCTCTATATATATATAGAGAGAGATTTTGTAGATTTCTCTCCATATATATAAAGAAAGAGCATTTTAAGTTAAAATATAGCAAACTTTTAAAATTATAGAGGGTTAAATTATACATATATACAGCATTACAGAATTATATACATATAAAACAGTTTTCTATTTAACATTTAACTACCACCTTTAAGAGCATCGTAATTGACCTGCTAGCCTTACATTTAAACTCAGAATATCATTAATACATTTAGATTCATTTTCATTCTCTCCTTTAAGCAACCCAGTCTATATTTATAATTTATCTGTCTTGATACCTTCTCTCCTTGATACCCTCCCTAACTCCTGGCTAGAGCTTTGTGTCATGCAGTTTTTGTTTTCTGCATTTTTCATGACTTTATGCACTTGTCTGTTTTGGGGCTGAGTCTTGCTTTTAGGTACTTAATTAAGAAATGAAAATAACACAGACATTCTTGTATTTATTCAGTGGATATCTAAACGTAGGTTAATGGAAAGACTGAATATTGTCTTCTGAAATCGTGAATAAGACAAGGGTGTTCATTTTCACCTCTCTCGCAACATAGTCGTGGAACATCTAATCATGGCAATAAGCAAGAAAAAGGAATAAAAAATACACCGATTAGAACAGAAGAAATAAAATTGTCTTTATTTACAGATGCCATGTTTGTCTACATTGAAAATTCCAAAGTAACTATAAAAAAATGCTGCTAGAACTAACAAGTGAGTTCCACGAAGTTGCAGAATAAAATATCAACACATTTCTCTGTTCTACAATTACTGTCAGGAAGCTAAAATTAAAACACAGTGTCACTTATAATTACTCTAAGGAAAGTAAAAAAACACTTTTTATGGTAACAAATCAAAGAGATATACTATGTTCATGGATTAGACAGTGCAGCATAATAAAGATGTCTATTATTCCCAAATAGATTTATACATTTAATAGAATTCCTATAACAATCTCAGAAAGTTTTTTATAGATTTAGACAAACTCTTTGTAAAATTTACGTGGAAAAGGCACGAGGTCTAGATTAGCTAAAACCATCTTTAAAAAGAAGAATAAAGTGGGAGAAATGACTCTACCTAATATATAAGGCTTATTGCCAGATCGTGTGGTACTGACAGAAGGACAGACACATACGTACATAAAAAGAATAGAGAACACTGAAAAAGACAGAAAAAATATGCCAAACTGACTTACACTAAAGGTGTAAAAGAATTCAATGGAGAAAGGATAGCCTTCTCAATAAATTATACCGGAGAAATTGGACATCCATAGGCAAGGAAATGAATCTCAACCTAAAAATCGTATCTTTTATCAGAAATGAAATCAAAATTGGCCATGGGCCTAAAGGTAAAATTGAAAAGTATAGAGCCACTAGAAAAAAAATAGACGAAAATTACTGGGATCTACAGTTAGGCAGAGACATCTTAGATTTAACACCCAAACCTAAACTATAAAAAAAGATTGGTACATTAAACCTCATCAAAATTTAAAACATTTTCTCTACAAAAGACACTTTAAAAACATGAAAAGAGAAGCACCAGACTGAAAAAAAACTGGTATGTGAAATACAAGAACTTTCAAAACTCAGCAGTAAAAGCAATCCAAGTAGAAAAAGGCAAAATCAATAAACAGACATTTCACTGAGCAGGATATATAGATGGAAGAAAAATACAGGAGTTGTTCAACACAGTTAGCCATTAGCAAAACTGAAACCATAACCAGATATCACTACATGTCTATCATAATGACTACAGTAAACATAAACATCTGAACATGAGTGAATATGTGTGGGTATGTGTGTGTAATGGCATAAAAAATTAAAAATGACAACACCAAATGTTGGTGGGAATGCCAGTCATGTATTCCTACTCATACTTGGGAATATATAGTGATACAGTCACTCTCAAAAGTTTGGCCATTTCTTGTAAACGCAGTTATGCGATTACCACACAACTTAGCCAGTGCAATCTTAAGCATTTACACCAGAGAAATGAAAACATATTCACATCAATATGGTACACAAAAGTTCATAACTACTTTATTGAAAGTAACCCCAAACTGGAAACAATCAGACATCCTTCAGTGGGTGAATGGTTAAACAAACCATGATACATTCATACCATGGAATGCTACAAAAGAAATGATATAGTGATATACACAACTTCAATGTAAGTTCAGGAAATATTGCTGGGTGCACAAAGCCAAATCTCAAGAGGTTATATTATGTATGATTCAATTTAAATAACAGTCCTTGAAAAAGCAAATTGTAGAAATGGGGAACTGATTCATAGCCACCAGAGGTTAGGATCAGGGAGAGGGAAGAGAGTGGGGCAGGCAGGAGGTGGATATGGTTATAAAATGAAAGCAAGAGGGATCTCTCTGGCCATTGAACTCTTCAATGTGGTAGTAGATACATGATGCTACTGATGTGACGAAATTGTATAGAACTGAATATACATATATAGGTAGTACAATTAAAATTGGGGAAATCTAAATAGGATTGGCATATTATATTAAAGACAATATCCTGGTTGTAACTTTTTACTGTAGCGTTTTAAGAAGTTACCATTGGTAGGAACTGAATACATAGTAGCCAATATAATTATATAATTAATTCTGTATTATTTCCTACAAGTCCATGTAATTCTACAATTATCTCGGAATTAAAAGTTTCATTTTAAAAAGTTACAGAAAAAAAAAGGAATTTAGCTAGGGAAGGTCAATTTTTTTTCTAAATAAAAAATATCACAGAAACAACAAGAAAGCTAATTAATGATATAATAGGCATAATATTAAAACCTTGGTTAAAATAATAAAAATAATAATTTTCATGATCTTCATGATTTATAAATGCATTCACATAAAGGATCCCATTCTAATTTTTATAGCAACCCTAAAAGTTATATGGATTTTTCCCATTGAAAGGTTAAGGTCAAGAATCTTGTCCTGAATTCAGCAAGTAAAAGAGCTGAGATTAAATCCCAAAAAATTTTGGTCCATATATTCTTCCTAGAATAAAGCGAAAGTATTTCCACTTCGAATTTAGTTGCTTTTGAATCAAGAAGGAAGACACTAATAGTAAATTGAACCATATGAAATAATTGCTAAATAAGTTAGTTACAAGGATCCTTCCCCAAAAAGTATATCTGTATTAAGTTATTTTTACAAAAACATCAGACATCTATTATCTATTATTGTATGGATGCTGTGGTCAAGTCAAAAATTAAGTATAAAATAATTTGCTGCCTATATAAAATAATTTAAGGAGGAAAATAGATCCTTCCACACAAAATATATTTTTACCATCCTATTCTTATTTGTAAAAATCCTACCATTCAAAGTATGCTTTTGATTATAACACTGAAGTCTTCTCCAAAAAATAATGTCCTCATAAGTGTTACTTGTGTCTCACACATTTATCTCTTGGGAAGGGTAATATGATAAACCAGTAGTGTTAGTTAGTATTCTCAGAAGAATTTATTTTTTTCTATAAAAGAGTAGGGTATTAAAGAAATAAGTCATAGAATTGATAAGTTTGATTCAGGGAAGGAGCCAAAACATTTCCATAAAGCAAACTAGGTTTAGGAAGATTGGCAGAAGCAGAGCAATGTGAAGACTTCAGATCTGCAGCTTTCAAAATACTGTCCTCAGCTCCAAAAATCTAAGTCTTTATTTGATTCATGTAGGCCAGTAAAGAGTAACTCCATGAAATTTCATTTGTTTGTATTCTAAGGGCAACATACTTACAGTTGAGGACAATTAAGGGAGATATGTTCAATTGAGGAGGATAATAACTAGTCTTCGAAGTAGGATTACCAAACTACTTTACAAAATTCCTACTACAAATACTTATAAATCTTTGAAACTACCATTTTCTGGAAGGACAATTGTTTTATTAGTCATCCTGACCTTCAATTGGCTAGGGTCTTTAATGTTTTACAAAATACGTTTGTGTGTGTCTGTGTATGTGTTAGGTTATAGTGAGCTTAGCTTTTTTCTTATCAGTTTAGGCTTATTGTGGATTATCATTTGATTAATAATATATAGTGAGAATTGTATATTTTTGGCTTTATAGTAATTAAAATTTAAGACATACACATTGTGGTTAGAATATAGATATATATAATATACATATATAATGCCAAGGTAAATAGATACATCATCTCTTCTACCTCTACCTCTATGAATTTGTGCCACTTAAAATGTACTATGAAGATAATTAAAATAAAAATCTTGACTTATTTTTAAAGTTTTTATAGAACACCGTTTCATAAAATAAATGCATGTGATATGGTTTGGCTGTGTCCTCACCCAAATCTCATCTTGAATTGTAGCTCCCACAATCCTCACATGTTGTGGGAGGGACCCAGTGGGAAGTAATTGAACCTTGAGGGTGGGTCTTTCTCGTGCTTTTCTTATGACAGTGAGTAAGCCTCACAAGATCTGATGGCTTTATAAGGGGGAGTTTCACTGCACACTTTCTCTCTTTCCTGCCACCATGTACGTCCCTTGCTCTTCCACCGTGATTGTGAGGCTTACCCAGCTATATGGAACGAAGAATCCATTAAACCTCTTTTTCTTTACAAACTACCTAGTCTCAGGTTTGTCTTTATCAATAGCATGAAAACGGACTAATACAACAGCATGAAAACAGAGTTGAAATCTTCCCTTGTAAATTAAATACGATTAAGTAAAAATAAGCAAAAAACAAAACAAAACAAAAAACAAACAAACAAACAAACAAAAACACTGAAATACGTTGTTAGGAACAAATTTATTACATTTCTTTATTTTATCTCTCTTCTTTATACGGGAAAACGAGAACATGTAGAGTAGGCAGGTCTCAGAGTCTTTTACTCTCCTTCATTGGACAGTGGTCAAAACTTTTAAGACTTCTATCATCCCAGGCAGCCAAGAGGCAACAAAATGATACAGACCCTCGGAGTAAAAGGAAGTTTTCAAAGGGAAAATGGCGAGCACAGCACAGAAGAAAAGTCTACATAAGACAAACATGAATATCCTTCTGGTTTGATACAATGTTGACTGATCGCATATTTCTAAACTTTCATATGATATTATAATTTCCTTTTGACTTTTACTTAATACCATGCAGAACATTAAAAACTGAGATTGTCTTGTGGTTATAGGAAAAGGAGATTTATAGCACAGGTTAGGGAAGTTAAAATGGATTCTGATGGAGTAAGAGAATACTATAAAATACATTTAGGATTGAATGTTATACAATGACATTAGAAAAGCAAACCTGTGTACATGTATGTAGCTAGCCCTAAAGCTTTATATGTGTGTATATGTAGACCAAAAGAAAAAATTCTGTTAAATATTTAATTCCTGTTTTCAAATATATATCACGTTCTATTTTAGGCATAAGAAAACTGAGGCAAGGACCTGTATTACTATAGATGTTATTTGTCGATATTATCAATTCTAGAACAGTGTCACTCAGGCCACTAAGCACCTCTATCTCTCAAGCACATTTGTCATATAATTTGACTAAATTTTAACTCCCACAGATAGTGAGTTCCTATGGATACGGATTGAGAAAAGTAATACATAAAGCAATATTTCGTTACACAAATTTCCGTTTGTCAAAGATGGCAATAGCTCTGTGTGTTGTAAAATTTGCTTTGCCTTGTAAACTGGTTCAAAAATGCTTTCATGTTAGCATTCCTTTCATATCTGCTGAACAGAAATATAGGGCTTAATAACTTGAGCAAGATTCAAACATATTTTTTAAAAGAAGTGGTGCTTATGGCCTGTAGGAGTTTCTTGCTACTAATGAACTTGAATAGGAAAGTTCTGCCATACCCAAAATTTTCAAGCACAGTGCATTTTATCAAAGATATGAGAATTTAACTATGTCAAATTAATATCTATAATGGTAATTGAAAAAAATTAAATGTGAGTAATTAAAAGAAAAACAACACAGAAAAATGATTAGGCTGAGGTAAAATTAAATCTTCCTTGCTATTTTCTTCTTTTTTTTTTTTTTTCATTTTGGAACAGGGAAAGTGCTAGAAAACAAGAGAAACTATAACTTCTCATTCATTGATAGGTAATAGGTATTTTTATTCTAATTGTACATTAAATCCAATTACTCTGGAAATATTAAGAGGATTGTCATTTAACTTTCAGAAGAAATCTAAAAATTAAATAATATCTGAACAGCAGATGGTCTTGTATAACATGGTTCTTCAGGATTATCACTTGAAAAGGAAGGTAGGATGGACGAGATGGAGGATAAAGGGAGGAGGGGTGGATAGTAGGTGAAGGTCCCTGGAGTATTGTTTTCCCTCAGACATAAATCTCCAGGACTAACAATGTGGTATTACTGCTTTAAACATACTATTGAAAATATTCTCTCTGCATCACAAAAATGACAAAATCCAACTTAGAGGAAAGAGCCGTTGAGAAGGTTGATTAATGATTTATCTTCCTGAGTACAATGTGAAATCATATTGAGATAGGGACTTCTATGATGAAAGCATCTTATCAAAGGAACGTCCCATCAGAAAGTAATTGATTTTCACTTGTTCAGGGAAAGAAGCTGCTCTCTGCATGAGGCCACATCCTTCACCTTTGAGCAGATCATTATGTTCTTTATTATTTATGCCTATCTATACTGGCAAACTTGTCCTGGGGTGAATGTGTAAAAAGGTCTTTTGTTTACCTTAGCAAAAGAGCCAGGAATCACGGTATTTAGAGCTCTGAGGATGACGCGGCCGTTCACTTTGTACGACAAACCTGAAATTGAATCCTCAGAGCTAGAAGGGAAAACACCACTCCAGCTTACTTCCTCCCCTCTCCTCCTCGCCATTCACAACACAAACACGGATACATAAATACTTCAACAGAACGGAGGGATGAGGGACTTGTGGTCTGTCCCTAGCATTAAGTCAGAAGAAGAGAAGAAAGTGTGTGTGTGTGTGTGTGTGTGTGTGTGTGTGTGTGTAGGGTGGGGGGCTGGAAGGGCATTGGTTCAGACTTAATCCTTCTGAGGTCAGCTTGCACCCCAGAAGGGGCGGGGGCTGGAACCGAAAGTCTTCATTATTAGTAGTTAAAAATGGCTAATGACTCAGAGGGTCTGGAGCCAGGCAGAGCATAACTGAAACACATTAGCTTCTTTGACAATTGTCCCTTGCTGACAATGGACTCCCCTTGCTTCTCCGAGTCAGCCTTACACCACACAGGGTTAGGCACTAGAATTTTTTAAAAGCTTGTATTCGCTGGCCAATCAGCACAAGAACTCCCTTTGCTGAGAGTAAACACAGGGGGCACACAAGTCCACTCTAGATACTGCAGGTTTCAGGGCAGCATCTCACCTGAACTTCTTTGTACACAGGGAAGAAGTTGTAAAGGAGAGCACGACGCCATAATAGCAAATTTAGACAATCTGGCATTTTAGACAAATAGCAATATCCATTTGTCTGGATATAACTTTCATAACTGGGTTATAGAATCCATAACTAGTTACAATCCATAACTGGGAAAAGCCAAATAGTAACTGGAGGAATGCAATCAGAGATTAAATTGAAAGCCACCAGGACTCTGGTATTTCCTCCAGCTTTGCTTCTTTTGTGTGGTGACTTCAGCCTCACCTACTGCCACCTTTGTGAAGCGGTTTCTAGACACCATTTTCCAAGCTTTATCACACAGGAAAACTGAGCCTCGTTCTCCAGCTTTTACATCCATAAACACAAAAACAAAACCCAACAAAGTCTTGAGAAAGAACTGTGATTGCCCTTGCTTAATTTGTCTTTAGGCCGGGGTTTGTCGCATCAGCACTATTGAGTGCTATTTATATTCTAGTCCAGATAATTTAATTGTGTGTTGTAGGTTGTGTCCTGTGCATTGTAGCGGGGTTAGCAGCATCCCTGGCCTCTACCCACTAGATGCCAGTGGCAACCCCCTTACCCCAAGTTGTGCAACCAAAACTATCCCTAGAAATTGTCAAATGTCCCCAGGTACCCAGAGATCAGCCAGTTCCCTGATTGAGAACTATCGCCATAGACTTATCACCATGCTCACAAATAGAGGATCACATTATATCAAGCCAGCATGTTGAGATGAAATTGGGAAGCAGGATCAAATTCTCAATTTGTTGTGAGCTAGGTGGCCATCCCGATTTTAGTCTTCTGTGTAACTTAAATTTTCCAGCCTTTTTTTTTTTTTTTTAAATCATGTAGACTCTCTAAGCTTCTGAACTAACAATTTTCTTGGTCTTTTTTTGTCATACAGTTATTTCATTACCATAAAGGCTATTTACAAGATTTCGATGGAGTGAGAAATGAGAATTAGGACTGGGTTCCCATTTTCATAACATTTACCCAAATTGAAACATCGTAATATGCATGTTCAAGCAATTTATCTCAAATGTAACATAAGAAAAGTCATTGGCTATAATTGGGTTTATACTTAACATTTTTTTTTTTCATAAGGGGGAAACAAATTATTCAATGTGGTATTTTTATCTTTATTATTTATTTATATATATGTTTTCTGAGACAGAGTCTTGCTCTTTTGCCCAGGTTGGAGTGCAGTGGAACAATCTTGGTTCACTGCAATCTCTACCTCTTGGGTTCAAATGATTCTCATCCCTCAGCCTCCCAAGTAGCTGGGATTACAGGTGAGCACCATCACAGTCAGCTATTTTTTTCTATTTTTAGTAGAGATGGGATTTCAGTCTTGGCCAGGCTGGTGTTGAACTTCTGGCCTCAAGTGATCCACATTCTTTGGCCTCCCATATTCATTGTTTTTTAAATTTTCATTAAATCAAGGAAAATCAGTTTTTATTAGCTAAAAGGGAAGCATAAGAAAGCCTACTCCTTATGATTCCAACAGTTAAGTAAAATAAATTTGTAATATAACATAGAATAAACATTGTTATGGTTATTCATAATCACGGAACAAGCTCATCTGTTGTTTACGTATCATTTTCCATGTTAAGGTCTATTTATTAAGTAAGTTTGTAAGATCCTACTTCATTTCTTATTCATAGATTTTGCAATTTAATCTTAAGATACCATATCATTTCACAATATGTATTCATTAGACCTTGTGATTATGGACATAACAAGGAATAGAAAAATAAATACTAGAATTCTGGCTTACTGACTTAATAGAGTCAAGGAAAAAACCTGACCCAACCAAGAAGTCCTCAGAAAATGAGTAGAGTGTGTGTTTTGTCCTTGAAATTTCTGCTATTTTTTTGATTTATAAGCACTCCAAAAAAGAATCCTATAAATTAAAACACATACTCCTGCATCTTAATTTTCATATGGACCCCAGTGGTAGATTTACAGTCATTCAGGACCTACTCCATCATAATTAAGTTGTACTTGTCAGCATTTTATTGCTCTTCTTGAAGATAAATCCTTATCTCAGAGGTTCCCACAGTGATTATCATCATGGCCTCTTGCTTTTATCACGGATGGGGATTTTGACAGAGCCATTACTCCTGCAGATCTTACATGTTTTACCTTCTTCACAAGACATCATTATTTAGATATCTAAAAATATTCTGATTGCTTTGGTTTCTTCAAAGTTTTCCACAGCTTTTTTCTCTTTTCCTGCCTCTCTCCCTTTCCTCTTTTCTATCTTCTTTTCTTCTTTCTTTATTTCTATTTCCTTAAAAATAGTGTTAGTTTTTCTTGACCTTGTTTTTAATTACATAATTTTGCATTCTGCCATATTTGATAAAAATTTGCCTTTGTATTACTCATTAGAAATAAATATTCTCCCTAAAAATATGATAGTCAATGATGAATAAAAATATTCTCTGTCCCTAACCTGTCATTCATAAGATTAAAACTACATATGAACTGTTTTTATTCTCTTTCTACTTCTAAAAGACTGACTTTTGAGACTTTTGATACAATTTTGATATATTTCCAAGAGAATCTCATGTCGGTGCTGGTGGTGGTTGTAATTTGACAATCTATTCTTTTTAAGTAAAAATATTCTACAAACATCATAAAATTATTTCTGTTTATTTTATATATTTAGGAAGTGAGTTATAGCAAACCAAAAACTAGAGAAAAGCATTTGTAATTAATGTGATACATAAAAAGTGATATTCATAATATACTGATTAAAAAACACGTTACAATAACTGAGAAAAAAGTATAAAAATATTGTGAGAAAATTAATAGAAGTAAATGTCTAGTATTTAAGACAAATTTTTAACTTCGATGAAAATCAGAACACTTAAATACAGTCTTCATATTTTAAGTTAGCAGTATTTTTGAAAATCAGAACAATTAAAAACAAATGTCTGATAAATTAGCAGCACTTTGAAAATAATGGTATATTAATTTCTTAGGGCTGCCATAACAAAGTATCACAAACTGGATGGCTTAAAACTACATAAATTTATTTTTTCGCTTAGCATGGTGGCTCACGCCTATAATCCCAACACTTTGGGAGGTTGAGGCAGGAGGGTCACTTGAGACCAAGTGTTTGAGACTAGTCTGGGCAACATAGAAAGACTCTGTCTCTATAAAAAATTAAAAAAAAAAAATTAGCTGTGTGTAGCGGTGCATAACTATAGTCCTAGGTACTGGGGAGGCTGAAGTGAAAGGATCTCTTGAGCTGGGGAGTTTGAGGCTGCATTCAGCTATGATCATGCCATTGCATTCAAACCTGGGTGACGGAACAAGACCCTGTCTCTAAAAAAAAAAAACAATGTTTTTAAGGGTTTGACATTTCTAATAGGATTCTGTAGAAGGATAGAACCAAAGAAATATATATATGGAATTATATTCCATTACATATTTATTAATATATAAATATTAATTTATTATTGTTTATTACATATTAACTCACACAATCACAAGGTCCCACAATAGGCCATCTGCAGGCTGAGGAGCAAGGAAAGCCAGTCTGAGTTCCAAAACTGAAGGACATAAGAGTCTGATGTTCAAGGGCAGGAAGCATCTAGCACAGAATAAGGATGTAGGCTAGGAGGCTAGGCCAGTCTCTCTTTTTCACATTTTTGTACCTGTTTATATTCTAGCCACGCTGGCAGTTGATTAGATTGTGCTCACCCAGATTAAGGGTGGGTCTGCCTTTCCCAGCCCACTGACTCAAATATTAATCTCCTTTGGCAACACCCTCACAGACACACCCAGGATCAATACTTTGTATCCTTCAACCCAATCAAGTTGATGCTCAGTATTAACCATCACAACATTGAAGTCAAGTTGTTGAGAGGGTATATTCCCTTTGAAGCTTCTAAAGGATATCCCTAATCCCCCCTTGTCTCCTCCAGTTTCTGGTAGTGCCAGGCATTCCTTGGCTTGTAGCAACATAACTCCGATCTTTGCCCCATCTTCATATGGCAGTCTTTCCTCTGTGTCTGTGTCTCTTCTCTTCTTATAAGGACAGTTGTACCTAATTCGATATGACTTCATCTTAATTTGATAACATTAGTGAAGACCCTATTTCCAAATAAGATTACATTCAAAGATCCCAGTGGCTATTACCCAAGCATATCTTTTTGGAGACACAATTTAACTCACAACAGATACTATTTATTGCTAATAAATGAGTAAAGTCTTTCTGAAAAGAAATTTAGCAAAATTCTTTCTTCTACTAATTTCTTTTGTGGGAATCCACCCTGAAGATAAACAGAAACATAAATTTTAGTCATATTCAAAAGGTTACTTGCCACAGGATTCATTATTTAGAAGCAAATCAAAGTAAAACATGGGAAATTATTGAATCATTTTGGTAAATCCCAATAATATTATGAAGCCACTAGAAATGTTTAAGTGCTTAGCATCACAGAAAATCCAAGAGATACTAACAAACAACAATTAGATTACATTTTCTACTATAAAATTAACCAAAATTAAAACAAACAAACATACAGCCTCAACAAAAAAGTGCCATTGGTGAGTGTATGAGAAAATGAGCATTCTTTTCCACTGCTGGTGGGAATCTAAAGCGTTCAAAAGCTTCCTGGACGGTCATTTGGCAATACATGTCAATGCCTTAGCAATGTTCCTGTATTTGGCTTTCCAGTTCCACTTCCAGGAATTTATTTTAAAGAAATAATCTTGGATATGCACAAAAATGTATCAATGAGAATGTTTACGGGAGTTTATCAATGGAAAAATAACAAACAACCTAAATATTCAATACCAGGATATTGCTTAAATAAGTAAGACATTTAGGTGATAAAATACCATGTATTTAGTGACATGAAAAGATATGACATATATACATTGTTTTTTTAAAAAAGAAAGTAGATTATAAAATACTGTTCATGACATCATCCCATTGGCATAAAGCCAGTCCCTGAATGTAGAACTTACTGCTATGAATTTACAAATCAACTTTTACAAGAGTGGTGAGGTTATAGGGGCTACACAGTGCTCTTGTGGATTAAACAAGTTAAAACAGTTTTCAAAAGCTTCTCATTTTCTCTTTTGAAGTTGTTCACTGACTCAAAAAAAGATTTTGTCATAATTTCATCTTGAATACATTTGCAGTATTGAAACAGATAAATTATTTTCTTTTTTTTTTTTTTTTGAGACGGAGTCTCGCTCTGTCGCCCAGGCTGAAGTGAGTGGCGCGATCTGGGCTCACTGCAAGCTCCGCCTCCCGGGTTCCCGCCATTCTCCTGCCTCAGCCTCCGGAGTAGCTGGGACTACAGGCGCCGCCACCACGCCCAGCTAGTTTTTTGTTTTTAGTAGAGACGGGATTTCACAATGTTAGCCAGGAAGGTCTCAATCTCCTGACCTCATGATCCACCCACCTCGGCCTCCAGATGAATTCTTGAAGTATCCTGATTTCAGAATTAGAGAGGACCTAGAAAAAAATCGTTACGCTGTCTGTTCTCAAGAAGACACACGAGATTCAGTCAAGAAATGGGAAATTTTATGCACATAAAGTTTCCTTTTACATATATAGAAACAAACAAATAATAATATAAATCTGGCTAGTATTATATAGAAAAGACTGCCCTGTTGCTAAATATCTGAATGTTAGAAAAGGACATTTTAGAAATAAACCTGTAATAGAGTACAAATATTAAAATATGTTAGCTTAAAAATTACAAAATGTTTTAGGAGTTACGGATTACTTGAGTAAAAAGTTGTATTCACAGAAAAAATGCAAAAATGCAAGTTTTTTTTTTTTTTTTTTTTTTGGAATAACTAAGTTGGTTATGTGCAATATCATCACAATGTTGGAACTTCTTTTTCTGTTTTGGTAAATTTGTGGCTCAATCATTATACTTCCCAATATGTTATACTTTATTCTAAAGTCATTTCTGTGTGGTTATGGTTTTAACATTACTCTCTTGTTCCAAGACACAAAAGCTCCAACAAACTTAAATAACTCCTTAGAAGACAGTTTCACTATTCTTATTCTCTATCCCTTGCCCTTAAATAACAAATCCCTTCTCATAAAATCAGGAAGTTGGCAACATATAGTTTAGAATAAGCCAAACAATGGCTCAGTAGATGCATATAGCACATTTTTACACTCACAAAAGTTTTATTTCTTCTAACAGTTTGTTTTGTGGGTAGTTGCTACAATTTTTTAATATGATTTGTTTGTTTAGACATGTCCTTTCATAAAATGAGAACAAGAAGTGAATATTCCTCATTGAACCTCTTAATCCTGATTTCTGGTTAAGTAGTCCAATGAGATTTTTATGCTCAGGTAAGGCTTATCTTATTTTTTCCAGCTACTTGGTTTATGGCAGTTGGTCTCTTACCAGGTGGGCTTTTCCATAGGCCTGCCCAATGACATGGCAGTTGTATGTTTTTGAGTAAGTAATACAAGAGATTGGATGAGAAATATTGCCAAGGTGAAAGCCATGGTCTTTTCATAACTTCCTAACATCTTAGTACTGCTGTCATTTTCAGTTAATCAGAACGGACTCAACAAGTCCAATTCACACTCAATATGAAGCAATTACACAAAGGTGTGACTTCTAAAACAAGTGAATCGTTGAGGTCATCTTAAAGGTTGCTTACCGCATCAACCAAAGTTTGAGAACACTGCTATATAGGTGGCATTCAAAAATCAAGTGGAATGGATAAATTGCTTAAAAGGTATTTAGATGGAAATAAATTTCAGTGGATACATTTCAGGACCCAGGCAGAAGGACTAGCCAGAAGAAGGTGTAACTCTGGTCACAGAGCTGGCATTATAGAGAAAAGCCTCATGTCTAGGTTACTGCCGAGAGTACTAAAGAAGTAGCAACCTTAGCCTAGCCTGGGAACTGCGCTCATGGACAGGAAGAAGTTATGGCTCAGGAACGCACATAGAAGCCATTTGAATCCGGAAAGGCAACTTCTGCTAGATTCCATTGTTTCACCTCAGGACCTAGGTAAGAAAGGAAGACTTAAATCTGGAAAAGCTTCATGAGCTCAGCTTTGGAAACCAAAAATGAGAAGAGCTTAAATGAGTCATAGAAGAGTGGTTCTCAAACTTGGCTTGGTGTCTGAAGCACTTAGCAACTTGATAAAAATACAGAGATTCAGGCCCAATTTTACTTCAACAAGCCTGCCTCTGTGTGCTTCACAAACATTCTAGGTGTTCCAATACAGACCAAAGTTTGAGAACCACTGCCTTAGAAGGACTATTTATCTTCCCCAAGGAATCCACCATGTATTGATTTATGATAATTGACTTAGTAAATTAACAAACCAGTGCTAAACTCTTAAGAAGTTCATGGCATAAATATGAATGTGCACACTTGTAGACAGAAATGAAGTAAAAGATTATGGTAACTAAAAACATTCCAAGGAAAAAGGCTGTGCTTTTATGTTGAAAGAACAAATCATGGCTGGCACTGATTAATAGATTCTGTTCTCTCAGGTTGGCAAAATGCAAAAGAGTTTTCTTTGCCAGAAATAGCAGAATGTACACCCCGGCCAGCATCTGGAAATTATTCTTAAAGAAATGTGACATTAGATAAAATGAGAGTGGTGGGTCAATTTCTATTTACCCATTTCACTGGTACATGCTGACTAAAGGTTAATGCAACTTTAAACTAAAATCTTCACCCTGTTTTTCATTCTCTTCCTTCTTGTTTCATCATGTTTATTTCCAAATCCATTTGAAAAATAGATATTGGTGGCATTCTACTAAGACTTTGGTAAACTACGGACCTTAATTATTCTTTTTATAAAATTTGCTTAAGTAAAAGGGATCCTAGAGTGGAATATATATAACATTTGAATTCAGAGTCACCTGGCTTTAAATACAAGTGACTATGAAACCTTAAGCAAGTATTTCAACTTTTCTAAAGTTCTTTATGTGTACATAGGTAGATCACCTAACCGTTTTGAAAAATTATGGTTGGATTAATAAATAATGTATACAAAATACTCAACTCTAGTAGGCACTCAATAAACTGAACTATTGCTACTACTAATCACTGATACTTCTGAGTTCTGTAAAGATCAAAACATATTAGTAACACAATGTTATGTTCAGAATCCGGTGCAGGTTATATCTAGTAGGTATTTCAGATTTTCTGTTTTGAAGTTAGAGTTATGGGGTAGTAGTCAAGAGCACAGACTCAGAATCCAGCCAAGTTCAAATTTAACATTGCCGTTCACTAATAGTGTATTCTTGGGCGATTATGTAGATAACTTACGTAACCCCTGCCTTGCTTTTCTAATCTGTAAAATGGAGAAAATAATGATGCACCACCTAATGAGAATTTGTAAGAATGAAATTACTATTTGTAAAGCAATTACTAGAAAATGTACCACCTGTGTTAGTCATTGTTCAAAATAATTACTTTTTAAAAAGAATTCATCCTTTACCTCAGTTACTAATTTTGGATGTTGTTTACAAAAGAAAGCATGGGTCGAATTGTCCTTTTTGTGCAGGTTTCAGCTTTTTGATGGGATGATATTACCATATCCCTCTAAATTGTTTTATAAGTTTTTATCCTGATTATATGATAAAGCTTTTCCAAGGATGTGAGCTGCTCATTGGGGTGCCAGATACTTTTGGGAGCTGCAATTAATTATCTGAGGGAAGATAATTCCGTCTATAGAATTACTCTCCTGTCAATAAACTCTCCCCACCCAAATCTCATTTTGAATTGCAATCCCCATGTGTCAAGGAAGGGACCTAGTGGGAAGTGACTGGATCATGGGGGTGGATTTTCCCTTGCTGTTCTCCTGAAAGTGAGTTGTCATGAAATCTGGTTGTTTGAAAGTGTGTAGTACTTCCTCATTTGCTCTCTTTCTCTCCTGCTGGTCATGTGAATATGTGCCTGCCTCGCCTTTGCCTTCCACCATGATTGTAGGTTTCCTGAGGCCTCCCCAGCCTTGCAGAACTGTGGTTCAATTAAACCTCTTTTCTTTAGCAATGTGAAAAGGGACTAGTACACCTGGTAGTATCATAACTGAATATTGAGTAAATACAATGGATTCTCAATCCTATGGAAATACGTATACAGATTCAATAGAAAAGGAGAGTACATGACTGTTTTTCAAGAGCAGAAATGACATACTGACCTAGTTATTTGTGGCTAGATGACATTTACAAACTCTCTTTGTGAAGCAGATTTAGTATTCAAAGGTAAACTCACACTTATCTGATATGTTTATAATCATGAGTGACGTTTGATTTAGCTATCTAGTAAAATCAGTCAATTATTTATTTTTAGTATATAATTAAGTCACTTTTAACAAATCCCATTTGTTTTTACAAGTTTAAATAAAGTACTATGCAAAAAGTGTATGCATATATAATGAATGTTTCATCATCAGCACCCTCACCGTTAAAAACTGATTGTTAAACTTGACTGCAGTGTGACTCTATATTAAAATACAGGTGTTAAAACATAACAGGCAGCATGGGAATATATACATTTCTAAAACTTCTCAAGGGGTGTTCTCTGAGGTAGAGCTGTTTAATATTTTCAAGAACTCTGCGGGGAAAGACTATACTATCTAGTACTATTATCAGGGGAGAGTTTTCAGATTCTTGGTGTTTTTAACAAAGAATTGGTCAAAAATGCACAAATAAAGCAAGGAAAGAATGGAGCAATAAAAGCAGAGATATTTGAAAATGAAAGTACACGCCACAGTGTGGGAGCAGCTGGAGCAATCACTCAAGGGCCTGAATACAGAATCTTTCTGGGTCCAAATACAACCTAGAGGCTTCTCATTGGTCACTTGGTGTTCACCCCATGTAAATGAAGTGGTGGTCTTCAATCAGCCTGGTTGTGGAAAGCAACCAATCAGAGGCTGAAGAGAAGTTACGAAGGTCACACTCCTATGCAAACATCTGAAGTGAAGTTACAAAATGAAGTTAGAAAGTTGCACTTCTATGCAAATGAAGACTTGGCCTGCAATCTGTCTGATTGGTTGCAAACCGCAAAGGATCAGAGGCTGAAGTGAAGTTACAAAGTTACACTCTTCTTTTCTTTTCTTTTCTTTTCTTTTCTTTTCTTTTCTTTTCTTTTCTTTTCTTTTCTTTTTTCTTTTCTTTTTTCTTTTTTATTTTCTTTTCGAGATGGAGTCTCCCTCTGTCACCCAGCCTAGAGTGCAATGGTGCAATCTCTGCTTACTGCAACCTCCACCTCCCAGGTTCAAGTGATTGTCCTGCCTCAGCCTCCTGAGTTGCTAAGATTACAGGCATATGCCACCACGTCTGGCTGATTTTTTGTATTTTTAGTAGAGACAAGGTTTCACCATGTTAGTCAGGATGGTCTCCATCTCCTGACCTCATGATCCACCAGCCACCGCCTCCCAAAGTGCTGGGATTACAGGCACGAGATTGGTTGCAAAATGCCATTGCAAAAAGCAAACCAATCAGAGGTACTTTTAATTTCCCATCTGCTGCACAGAAACGGTGGCCATGCAGAATGGGTGCCGTGCAGAAAAGGTGGCCACGCAGAAGAGTAAAAGCAAAAAGCCACTAATCAGAGGTACTTTGAATTTTCCATCTGCTGCACAGAAAATGTGGGGGTTTGTAAATGGAGTAGCCTCTGGTCCTTGTGTTATTTAGCTGTGGAAAGTTAGGGTTTTCCTTTCAATTTAGTTCTAGGAAGTCAGTATGAAACGGCCTCCAGACCCTATTCTCCTGCCTCAGTACATTCAGCTCGTTGTATTAAACTGGCTAGAGGAGACACCTATTTGTGATATGAGTAGATTTCCTTCTAATGATTCATCACATCTTTAGCATATTATAAGAAGCAACATTTTAAATGTTTTATCTTTACTTATGAGGTCTGCTTATGAGAGAAAATTATGTGTAACTTTACACAAAGTCGGGAAATATTTTTCTCAACACTCAGTACCCAGAAAAGTGCTGAGTAAGTAGTTGGACTTTATCTTGTGGACAAGTGAATCACACAATGTATTGTGTTTCCCATTTTTCTTTGACTTCTAGAGAGCTTTTGAAAGCAATATTGGGGTCCATCTCTATCAACTTCGCCAGATCTTATTGTGTGCATTTCATGTACTAACCTCATCCCTGGTTTGATTTTTCTCTACCCTCATTTGTTCTTTCTTCTAATTTCCTCTAATTAAAAAAAAATGTTGAATGCTCTCATTTTTCTTGGGTGCAAGGTAGACAATAGATAGAATAGATTAATTTATAGATACATTTATTAAAGTCTAGGTGGATCCCAGCATCCTATTTGCATGGCTCCTGGTGTAGAGGAAGAGGGTGAGGGTTAGCAGTCCAGAAAATTTCAATTCCACATCCATTGCAGTTGTGTTCATTGATAATATTTCTGTTGTCACCCTCCCCCTAACTCACCACCCTCATTGCTGTGGCTTTTTCATTGTTAGCTTACCATGCAACTTGCATTTTTGGAGTAGATTTTGCTGACCTTTGGTAACCTGGAGATGATTGTGTTTCTTTCTGAAGTGAAATATTCATGGGTTTTGATGAGAAGCCCTTTTCATCTCACAAGCATTTGCCCATGAAAAAACTATGAAAAGCAAAAAGCAATGCTACTCTGCTCCCTTTTCATATAATATTGAAATGCTATCAAAATAAAGTAATGTATCTTTGATTTAACAAACTTCATAATTTAAATTCACCTAAATAGATGTAAATTTGATATATGTCTAAGTAAAGAAAAGGAAAACATGTCCAGGCTTATGAAACAGGTGGCCAGGGGAAGTAAAAGTTAATATGATGGAGTAAAATGTATTTGGTGATTTTTTTCCTCAGCAAATTCAATTAATAGAACCAAGCTTAGATAATCATAGTTCAGCAAATAAAACCATTTTACTTAATGGTAATAGATTTAGTAGAGTTACTCTGAGGAGGAAACAAAAGTAGGTTGCTTAAGTATTTGTTTAAAAAACAAGAAAAACAGAGTCCCAAGTGGTTGTCCTGCTCTACAGGATACCTTTAGGAAACTAAAACAGCACGTACATATGTGTTCCTGTTACAGGACTTTCCCTTAGTTCAGCTAACGGTGGGGTTCTTCGTTCTATCACGAAAATTCAGGCACACAGACGATTTGGATGGTGAGTGAGACAGAGTTTTACTGGGTGAAAAGGAAGAAAGGGGGAAAACAGGGACTCTCGCTAGGCCAGCGTTCCTGCTAGAGTGCTTCCCGCCCACTGCTTGGATCCCGGGTTCCACCCAGAAAGAGGAAAATCCAGACTCCTCCCTGCTGCAAATGTCATGAACTTCCGAGGCTCCACCTCAGTGGGCAGACTGATTGGAGTTTCTCCAGGGACACCCTCCCACCTGGCTGTCTCTTTCCACCCTCTAAAGAAGTACATCTAACTGGCCTTAGAATAAGGACAAAGATGAAGACTGATCTTAACTGCTTCCTGCTGACAGAGGAGGAAACCGGCAGTCAGAGCTTCCCTAGAGGCCCACCAAAGGGTTCCCAGCAGAAGGGACCATTGTCAGAGGCTCTTGTTGCATGACTGTTTGGAGTTTGATGGCCTGAAGGCAAGAACAGACAAACGAGATTATTAGAAAATATGGATCAAAACGAAACGAGGGGGATATAAGGACAGCTAAATAATTATGAGGCCTTTTACCAGTTTGCATGGGGAGAGGGAGGCCAAAAACCTGACTGGTTAAAAAAAAAAAAACGTGTACCCTTTTGCTGGCATATTGGGCTTCTGCGTTCCCTTCCCCTGAGCCCAGTCCTAAGTCAACCAGTTTAAGGTTTGGGAAATTAACTTTCCAGTTTGGAGGATGCATCTGAGGGGAGTGTCTCATAGTATAGAGACACAATTACCTATTAGTGAAGAGAGAACCTAGGAGGAGAGAGGAAAAACGAAGGTGGTTTATTTTTTTCAAAGAAGTCCCAGGGGTTCAGGATGCATTTTAAAGGGGTACAGACTGAAGATTATTGGCTACTCATCTAGAAAGAGGGGAGCAGGTGCCCCTGGTTTGCTTCTCTTCCTAGCAGATACCCAAGGTACCTGAGGAAAAGAGGGAAGAGCATCCTCTTTCCCTCTTCCATCCTTGCATCCCCGATTTCTAGTGACATTGGCAGGTCCCGCCATGAGTGCCAAAGCGGCTTGCACCCACGAAGCAGGGCTGCCTAGAGAATAGAAATTATCTATTCTCACCTAGTTCTCTTTTCCGCCTACTGTCAGCAGCCTTGGAGTTCCCTAGACCTCATTTATGCCACGGATACTAACATGGCCTTTATCTATGAAACACAAAGCTTGGGGTTGACTTAATCAGCAGGAATCAGCTAGGCTCACCTGGGCCATGCCTTTTAACTTCTGTTGCCGTCTGCATCCCTTATATCCAGTTTTCTTTCCTACAGCTATGAACTGAAGCTTGAAATTGAGTCTGGGACAAAAATGTGTTTCAGATTTGGGGGCGGGGAGTTGCACGGACCCTTTATCATAAGCCAAATGCTAAGGTGAAACTGTGGAACTGAGTCCTCCTCCAACAAGGGATAGGAAAGGATGTCTTGTGACATACCCAGATACCTGGTGGCTATAGTTATGCTTGCTGGGATTTGGGTACATGGTGCTTGGTTTTGGTTAGCTCCTTTGGTTTTACTTTCCCAAAAGGAAATCTCCAAGTGATGAACATCTTATTTGTTCCCATCACTTGGGAGGATTTGCAGGATAATTGCTCAGAAATAGAATATTAATCCGGATTTCTACATTGCCCATCCCTCTTATTCTTTCTGAGCTGCAGCCAGAGCTTGCTGGTAGGTTCACAGGAACAAACAGCGCTAGTCTAAAATGTAGGCAAAAACTAAAAAACAAGTAGTGAGTTTAGAATTTCATTAAAAATATATGTTAAGTTTTGGAAAATAATTTCTCTCTTTTCAGTCCTCATTTTTGTTAAAAAAATACCATAATAGGACTGAGCTGTTTGCAAAATAGATTTTAGTTTTATACTTGACTGATTATTTGCATAAAATGTATCAAGAATAATTATTTCTAAATAGGCCTTTTGGATTGGCTTTGATGAAAGTTTGTTCCACAAGAAATCTCAGATAAGACCTTTTAAAGCCAAGCCCAGCCATGAGTTTTTATCCTCAAACAGCTGTGAGTTGGGTAATACTTTCCTCTTAAGGTCCCATAATAAACTTGGAGCTCCTGGACCTGTTAGAAAATGACATTCTCACTGACAACATGTCAAGAACCCTGTACAGGGACTGTGTAGGTGAGGGTATGAGGCCAGTCTCCCATGGGTCTTTTATCAGCAATGTAAGTCAAGCTTTACTCCTTAAAGGGAAGCATAGCCTTCCAATCAAAGCCTTGGTAAAATAACCATTTTTCCAATTGTGTCCTGTTGCAAAAGAGTAATGGATTTTTATTGCACTGATGAAAACAACTATATTGCCACAAGTTAAGAATACTCACAGATAGTCTCCAAGTTCTAGAGGAACCAGGCAGAGAGAAACAAACATGCTCTAAATTTTAATCACAGGAGTGTATACCTTACTTAATTATTAAAGTCTGCAAATAGTTCAAAATAAGTTTCCTTGACTCTGGAAAACAAAACAAGGATCAGCAATATTCCAAACAAAAGTTAAAAGGATTGCTTCAGTTTCTGAGTTTAGTCCATTTAGTTTTTGTTTTGCTTATATTCATGAACATTTCAGCCCTTTATGAATCCTATACGTTTTTCTCTATTCCAATGTCACAATCTCCAAAGTTATCAGAAACCTGTATTTGAGAGTACCCATTAGAGTTCTATAGCTTATTATAAACCATCTTTTGAAAAGGAATAAAATAAGACAACAATTTGTGAATAGCATAATATCCAGGATAGTTACAGTTAGAAACATCATTGACAAAGAAGTTTGATTATCTCTGTGATTTACAATAACTTAACAAAAAACCTTAATTATGATTGATATCTATACTTAGACATTAGAATTTTAGAAACCCCATACAGTTTTGGAACATATATTAGCATTATTTACCAAGATATAATCTAAAGAAATTTGAGCATCATTTTGTCAATCCCATGTACCTAAACATGTTAAATAATCCTGTTTACCTCTTTTTTTCTGGACATTCCAGGGACCCTCTGGACTATCCACAAAGCCAGGTGTCAGGGAAGACAATTTTAAAACTGAAGTTTGATTTTGGGAAGGCTGTTAAATGTTCAAGGTTTAAAACACTTGATATTATAAAATATAATTCCTGATTATTGTAAGTTATTTATTTTGCCAAAATGAAGACTCAGAAATTTTAAAGAAGCAAAAAACTTTTATAACCCTTTATAAATTTTGCCAAAGAGCAGATTAGAATTTTAAGAATTTCTTGTTGTGTTTTTATTTCAATGCTCAATTTACAGAAAAAAACATTTAATACCCTTTTGAATTTAGCAAAAATGTTTACATAGAGACTTTCTTCTGCAAGATTAATTTCCACAATTCTTCCACCACTTCTTTGAACCTTTAGTTTTTTCCTAGTTTAACTCAAAATAATCATTTGATTTTAGGCAACAGTTTACATTTCCATGCTTTCTTATAACCTTTACTAAAAAAGCACATTTTACTGTTCTTACACACCTTGCATGTAAATCTATTTCTAGTAGTTTCAATTAATTCCTAACAATTTTTAACTTTAAGGTAAAACTTGTTAAGTTGTTTTAATTGTGTGATAAGTGCAACCAAGATTTGACTCCAGCATAATTAAGGATGTGGTTAGTTCCATATGTCCCCAGACTCTACCAATGATGTAGCTGACAAGTAAAATAATTCTCAAAACCCAAAAAGCAGTTTGTAATCTCAAAACAATTAGCAAACCTTGCATCTGACCTGCATTTTACCAATAGTCTTTAGGGCTGTTTTTATTTCTTAAAGATTAAAGTCATGGGAATGAAAGGTACCACAGCTTTTAACTTTAAAAAATATTAGATCCAAGCACTTTTCTTTAGGCCAAATCAATTAGAGTTATTTTTACAGACATCACATATAGTACACACAGGCAGAAGAAAACCCAGTTGCTGGGTAGGGCCTTTTAAGAGACAGGGCTAGGAAAACATGCAGATTATTTAACCTGAGAGGAACATCCCCTAAGGCATGGTTGCTGGACAAAGCCTTGCCAGGCAGTTATTGGCCATGCCCCCAGGATGTAAAACAAGATGGAGACTTGATTTCACAACCAAAACTTTGCAGAGAATACAGTGATAGTTGGTGGGTGGGTGGAGAGGGGGCACGGGGCTGGCCTAGTAAAACATTTCCTAAAAGAAAACAAAACAAAACAAAAAACTTTGAAAGTTAATTTGCCGACAGGGTGGAGAAGAGGAAAGAAGAGAAACAGTTTTAAAATGCCTCAAGGAGGACCTCTTATTCTTAGGCAAGTGGTTTCTCCACCAGGGAGAAAAGTTTAATTACTGTCTGATGGAGCTGAACCTCTTGGGCAGGGAAAGAGAAGACTGCAGTGGCTCCTGGCTGTGAACCAGCCAGCCCGCTGTGTGAGACTCTTGAGCCATGTGTCCCAGCCCCAGCATGGAAGGGAGGGGGAACAAGGAGCCCCTGCTCACCTGTCCTGGAAAAGGAAAGAAAGGGCCTTTTCCCCAACCCCAGGGAGTCACGGGGTTTGGTGGTATGTATCCCCAGTCCTCAGAAGTCCGAGGATAAAGTGCTTAGAAGCAACAGTGAGAGGTTCTGAGTCCCCATTTCACTCACTGCTTCATGAGCCCCATGTTAGGCACCAAAAATGTTGCAGGATTTTTTTTCCTTAGTTTAGCTAAGGGCAGAGTTCTTTGTCCCACAGTTACGAAAACTCAGGCTTGCAGACAATTTGAATGGTGAGTGAGACAGGATTTTATTGGGTGAAAATGAAGAAAACAGGGAAACAGGGACTCTTGCTAGGTCAGCATCCCTGCTAGAGTGCTTCCAGCCTGCAGCTTGAATCCCAGGTTCCACACGGGAAGAGGTGGGGCCAGGCTCCTCCCTGCTGCAAATGTCCTGAACTTCCCAAGGCTCCATCTCAGTGGGCAGGCTGGTTGGAATTTCTCTAGGGACCCCCTCCAATGTGGCTGTCTCATTCCCAACTCTAGTTTAACCCTGAAACTTTAGCCTCTTATTTCAAAGTAATTATATGACTTTCTCACTGTCACAATTGTGTTTGATATTCAAGTCTGTATACTTCTTATCCCTTGAAAAAAAGACATCCCTTCTACAGTTCCTTCGCAATTCTGGTTGCCTACTGTGGATAATAGAAGAGATCGAATTGGAAATATATTCACATTGGGACAATATTTCCAGTGGTTTCATTGACAGGTATTGATGTGTGTCTCTCACCAAAGATTTTGCCATATTTTTTCACTGAGAGAGAAGCTGTTAGGATGGAGGAACTTTTTTTTTTTTGACCTATTAAAAAGCAGGTAGTGAAGAGCTAGAATGGCCTATTTTTTGTCAGGAAGTTTTGAGGGATCAGTTTGACACATGTACTGCAATAAGTGTAAGCAGTCCCATTTTTAATATGGAGTTGATAATCACAGATTGGAAAATATGAGAGACATAGGAATGGAGTCAGGGATTCAGAAAGATGGGCATTAAAATAAGTTTCATGTATACAACTATATTTAAATATTTAAATACTGTATAAAACAATGTCAAAAGGAAAATTTGGGGGTTTGTGAGGCCATCAAAAGAGAGACAATCCATGTGGAAAAGAGCAAGAGGAGCTCTTTCTTGTCACACCACCCTGTCTACTCCACCTTTCACAAAACTGCTTGAGTACAGTCTGAGAAACGGTGAGTTGAGGATTTGGGAGATGAGACCTACTCAGAGATTTATCATGGTGGGTTCTAAGATCAAAAAACTAGCACGGTTTATGAGAAAATCTCCATCTCTTCCCAACAGTTATGTCCATTTCTGCCTTGAGTTTATTCCCCTAGATGGAGGCAGAGATATTAATGAAAATATCTAAAATTATGACAGATATTACAACCTCTTTGGTTTGACTGAAAATAGGATAACAGATAGCAGGGACAGAAAAGCTGCAGGGAAGTCTATGAGGGTTTCAGGTTGCAGTTATTCATGTTTCCTGAGGCCAATTCATCTTCATTAGTTTGACTAATATTTATTGAGCAGACACTATATGTTGGGTACTGTTTTAGGCACTGGTATACAACAGAGAAAAACAGATAAAGTAACTTATGTGATGTTGCTTATGTTTCAAAAGGAGGAACAACCAATATATACATAAATATGATGTGAGTAGGGATGTTATAAAGAAAAATAAAATAGAGGGAAGAAATAAAAATGAGACAGGAGGATGAAGTAAGAAATGTCCTTTGACAAGGTGACTTTTGAAACTTAAATTAAAAGAGGGACCAATCCTTGGGGAAAAAAAGCATTGGAAGCAAGATGAACATTACTGCGAGGGCACCAATTGCAAGTGCTTCAGTAAAAGCTGAGCACAGGGTTGGTGTTCTGTGGAATCGTGTATGTTATGCAGGTGATAAGAGAGAAATGGTGAGAAACTTTCACTTACACATATTTGTGTAGATTGTCAATCTGAAAAAATACAGCCAAATTTGTTATAAAAATGAACTCCTTTGAAAGTTCATTTGTTACCCAGTGCATCGTCCTCTCTCCAATCAGCCATTTGCATCTTGCATTTCCAAACATACAAAGTGAAAACACAATTTGTAGGGAGAAAGGGCAAGCAGGAAAGGAGAGAAACTGTAGCATTTTGTGATATTCATGAACTAACATCCTGAATTTCCTCAAATTTTGAATAAAAACTGCAAATACCACTAAAGTAACATTAAATAACATTTTCATGACCATTAACCCTTTAAGTTGATCTTGGTGATCAGAGCCAGGGCCCCACATACATTTAGTATATCAGTGACAGTGAACCTGCAGAGCTAAATCACACTGGTTGTGTTCAGAGAATGATTTAAAATGCAATTAGGTAAATACAATATTTACACAACTCATCTGGTTCTACCTTCCATACTTAAGCTTAACCAATGTAACAAAATTATCTGCAGGGGGCCATACATATATTATGGTTCACACAGTGCATGCCTGGGGTTAGGAAAGTGAAACTCAGTAACAGATGTCCCCAGTATCACAATTTACCGACTTTGTATCTCTGTTCCCAAGAAGGCTGGCGGTCATGTTTCTTTTAGTGTGAGTTGCAAGAGCTCCCACATTTCTACAAGTTGCATATCCATCTGTCAGACTGAATTGAACCAGATTTCCATGATGTGGAAAAAAATGCTCAGGAGAGTTATAGATAAAGCCATCAAATTATGCTCCACCTGTGACTAGAGCCAAGCAGAAACTGCCAATTTTATCCCACGGCAGATCTACTGACAGCTCTCATCACTTGGATTTGCCTGCTTTGTTCTGCCCGCCTAAATTTCACTCCACGCTGGATTTTCTTCAAGACTCCATGAGCTCAAACATCAGGTGAATCTAAAGGATGGAAAATTCACTTAAAGAAATTTGAGCCTATTTCACATGCATAATTCACGTTTATAACAGTTTCATTTAGGTGACTTATTGAATTGTTTTGAATATATTAGGGTTTGTATGTGTACATGCCTTAACAGAAATGGATTTTTCTTACACTATATAAATATTCTAAATAAACAATCAAAAATTGTCTCAAACTAACAAAAATAATTCTAAAATATACAGGGTATAGTGTTAGAGAGAAAATACATGTAGAACCTGTGGATCTTGCTCTTTAATTTTTACCTTTTGAGAGGAAACTTAGAGATTTTGTAATTTTTCTCCTGTCAATGATATTATATTAATAGCTCACCATGCAAGAGAAAGATTAAGAAGATTGAATATAGTTGTTTTTTTTTTTTTTTTTAATAGCGTTTGGGTGTTATAAGGAGTCTAAAATTCTAAGGTTGAAAGAGAAAATTAATTCAATTGCAGAACTCTTTTCTTTAAATACGAGTATGATATTTCACACATACACACACACATTCACATATGCATGTGCACACAAACACTTACAAGGCCAGTGTGGTCTGATAAATAGGAGACAAACACCTTAGGAATATTTAATTCTGTTTCTGTCTTGAACTCTAAGCTTTCTATTGACATGTCTAATTGCTCATGCCTTACTTTTTTATCTTGTAAACTAGAACTAAAGGAATGGAGAGCTATTGTAAGGATCAGTATTATTATTACATAGGCATATAAGTTGATAAGTATTGATGGGATATTTTAAAGACCATACTATTATGTATGAGTGTCTGCTGATTATCCTACAGCTGAATCTTAAACTCCAAAGATGAAACAAAATTCAAATGTCATCATTTGTTATCTTCAGGTAAGCTTCAGTTCTCTAATATTGACAGATGTCTTCTTAAACTCTGCTGGAACAAAGAACAAAATAAATAAACACATCCACAGATAGAGATCCTTCTGAACTTAAAAGAATTTCAGGCAAGAGGCCAATTTGGGATTTGGACTGGAATTGACAATATGTCCCTGATAATGTTAATAGCTAGCATTTATTGAGTTTTTACTATGTGCCAGAGACTGTTCTAAATGCCACATCATGTTTACCCATTTAATCCACACAAAAACAATTTATCTCTATTTTATAAATGAAGAAAATATGGCCTAGAGAATTTCTATATAGCTCTTTATAACCCAACATTCCCGTTTATATGTATTTACCCTGAAGAAATGAAAACATAGGTTACCACAAAAAACTTACCTCAATACTTAATAGATGCTTTACTCATAATCACCCCAAACTAGAAATAACCCAAAAGTACATCAACAGGCAAATGGATTAAAAACTTGTGGTACATCTATAAAATACCATATTTCTCAGCAACTAGGAATGAATTCTTGATACATAGTTTGTATAGTATTGATAGAATAATAAGGGAAATAAGTCAGATATAAAAGGCCACATATTGTAAGATTCCATTTCTTTGAAATTCTGGGAAAACAGAAAACCGTAGGGACAGAAATCAAGTACCAGCAGTTGCTAATGTCTGGTACTTGAGTTTGGTGGAGGAAACTGATTTTAAATGGCCACCAATAGATTTTTTGGTTTGATGGAAATATTCTTTATCTTAATTTTGGTGGGGAAAACATGAATATATATATATATTAGTCAAAACTCAGAACTATACACTCAAACAAGGTAAATATTACTATTTGTAAATTAAAGCTCAAGAAACCTGATGTTAAAAAAGTGTTTAGTCAAGTTCTAAGTGTCTAATAAGGACGCTAAGCCTAATCTATTCTTATTTTTCTTTTATATTTAGCCTTCCTTTTATAACACTAATATACAAAGACTGGACTTAAATTAGAGTAAAATGTTTGATTAAATGAGTACTCTGAAATGGTGAGGCCCTCCAAAGTACTTGGTATAGGACACTTTGAACAACCACAAATTTATTTTGATTTTATTTCTTGTAAGTTTTGGGCCTACATCCAGAAGTTCTTACTGTACTAAATATCTTTAATTGCCTGACTTTCATCTTCAAAATTTGACATTTCTGTTTCTTCAGACTGCACACTGCGTTGTTACTGTTCAGAAAATCTTTATTAATAATAATCAGGTAAAATATGCTTTTTTGAATTCTCTACTTTCTGCTCAATTAGATTTTATTGACTACTTCTTTCCCATCTTCCAGGTTTACTGTCTCAGTCAGGGACTTAAAGACACCACCAACAGCATGCAGTGCTCTAGGGATAGCAAAAATATAGAGCCATCATCACTGCTAGATCTGAAAGGGGAAGGGGAAGAGGTGGTTCCTGGAAGAAGAGCATAAGGAGAGGGCTAATAGCCTGATCAGAAAGAGCCATTTGAGAAACTTCACAGCCAAGCCGCAAGAACCCAGCAGTAAGTGAACCAGGGGCATACACACCTGACCTAGCACTCCTTTCCTCCAAAGCCTGCTGGTAACTTCCATTGACAGAGGATAAAGAACCCGTGTGTGAAGAATGAATTTGGAGGATATCTGGATCAGTTTGGGCTGCCACAACAATAATGCCATAGATGGTGTTACTGAAATAACAAACATTTATATCTCACAATTATGGAGGCTGGGAAATTCAAGATCAAGGTACCAGCAGATTAGGTGTCTGGTGATGAACTACGTCATAGCTTAGACAGTTGCCTTGTGGCTGTATCTTTGCATGGTCTAGAGCCAAGGGAGAGGAATCAAGTTCTCCCCTGTCACTTTTTATAAAGGCTCTAATCCCATCTTGAGGACTCCACTCTCATGACCTGATTATCTCTCAAAGACCCTATCTCTAAATACCATTGTTTTGAGGGAATAGGATTTCAACATTTAAATTGTTGCTGGGTAGGTGGAACAAACATTCAGTTGTAGTAGAAGCAACTGGAAGATAGCCAATATATCATTCCCCAAATATTCAAATCCAGAAAATTTTCTCTTCTTCTAAAGATTGTCTCCTTTGCAGATTAATTTCCCTCATTCTCCCCTTTTATGTTTGCAAGATTTCTCCCTCTCCTCAATATTTATCTGTCTCTTTTTCAGATTCTGTTGTTGATCTAAAACTGCAACTCTCAGGCCTAGCCTATATACGTCAGGACCTTTCTACTTTGGTCAGTTGGCCTAAACTAAAGTCAAGGTACACCTGGAATATTGCACGAGGCTGGCCTGTGGATGGAGCAAATAAAATATTGGGCTCCTGGAGAAAGGCACAGGGTTTTAGAAGGGGACTATTAGAATAAGAAAGTGGAAATCTATGATATTGAGGGAAAAATAACTTTGCACAACTTATTTTAACTCAGTGGATCTTGGTCTCCTTATCTATAAAAGAAGAACCACCAGATGTTCTATAGCAAGGACAGTATAGTGTAGAGGTCCAGTGTAGGGGTACAAAAGCCAGTCTGGCTATATTTTAATCCTGACTCTGCCACTTACCAGTTTTATAATCTTGTGCAAATTACTTATCTTCTATGAACCTAAGTTATCACAAAGTATTCATCTGGTATATAGCAAGCACTTAATGAAAATTGTATTAATATCCCCCACCTAAAGGTTGGTTACAGTCATTCTAATCACTAGCAACATAACTTAGATCACAAATGCTGTTGTAATAATTATTTGGTAAATGATAAATAGCATTTGGACTGTGAAGTATTTATTACCTGCTACTTTTTTAAGGCATCGAGTATTTCTTACGAATTAAGTCTTCAAATATTCATGTGTTTAGCAATAAAAATTGTTGATAAAATGTTGTTCTTTAATATAAAAAATTCCAACTTTTAGGATTTAACAGTTGGAGAGACAGAGAACAGGAGAAAGATGGAGGTAGAGAGACTGTCAGGACCCAGGTGAGGGGGCAGAGGATGGGATAGAGTGCTATTTTGTGCACTTTCATGGTAATTCTATTAGATTTCTTTTAGCAGTGAAATATTTCACTGTTACAATGGCATAAAATATTCCCAAACACTTACTATGTGTCTCTCATATATTTATAGTAAAAACGTCTATGTACTATAGTGCATGTTTTTCTAACTGGGGCTCTAAAGATCTGTATGAATAAAGCCAGGAAAACCTATTTATAACCTCCATTTTGGCACTTTGTTTCTCTCCATTCCTCAGAAATATGGCTCCATGCAGATATATGAATATGTTCATAAATTTCCTGTGGTTCATTATATAAGATTTGAATTTTGTCTTGGTACTAATTGGTTACAACGCATTTTTCAGGAAGAATGAATACAACATTTATTTTTGCTTTATTAAAGAAAAATGGCTCCTCTTTGAATGTAATCTCTGTACACTTTTCTCAAGATATTTGGGAATCGAATCAGGTCTGTTCTATACACAGCCTATAATAAAATTGTAAG
This sequence comes from Rhinopithecus roxellana, assembly GCF_007565055.1. Lineage (NCBI taxonomy): Eukaryota > Metazoa > Chordata > Mammalia > Primates > Cercopithecidae > Rhinopithecus > Rhinopithecus roxellana. Next base: position 11,502,418 of record NC_044549.1, on the reverse strand, counting down.
AGAGAGAATGATTACTCTAGATAGTATTACAATTGATGCAATTATTATTAATTGGTGCAACTGGAATTATTGGCAATAACGTTCTCATTTTTTGCACTTAAGAGTAATAATAGTTAACAAAATAAGATTAATTTCATAATGTTTGCTTACTAATTTATAAAATAAAACAATTAAGACCTTTTTGTAATGTCTTATTTCAAAAGGAATATTATGAATTTGGCCCTGAATAATAATCTATAGCAACATTATATTTAGTACTTTATATAGGTTATAAATATCTGTGAATTAGCAATTTTGTTTTATTTGTTCTTGTCTTAGCATTCTAGACATTGGGGTTCATTTTTGAAGTTCTGCTATTAATTTCAACACTTTTTATGTGATATTTATACATATCAACATTTGTTTTATTTGCTTTTGAAATTAAGTTGACTTTGTATGTGTTTTATGAAGCATACACTCAAAATTTCACTTATAAGTTTTTTCAGATGACTACAGATGACCCACACCTGTTTTATACTTTCTAAAACAAATTCCAAAAATAAAACAACAAAACAGTCCCAAGAAAACATCTTGCTGCAGAAAAGGCTTTCAATGAAATTCAACATTCCTTCATAGTAAAAGCCCTCAACAAACTAGGCATTGAAGGAACATATCTCAAAATAGTAAGAGCCATCCATGACAAACCCACAGCCAGTATTGTTATACTGAATGGGCAATAGCTGGAAGCATTCCCCTTGAGAACTGGAACAGGACAAGGATATCCTCTCTCACCACTATTATTCAACATAGTACTGGAAGTCCTAGCCAGAGCAATCAGGCAGGAGAAATAAAGAAAAGGCACCCAACTAATAATAAGAAGTCAAACTATCTCTGTTTGCAGATAATATGATTTTATAACTAGAAAACCCCATAGTCTCTGCCCAAAATCTCCTAGATCTGATAAACAACTTCAGCAAGTTTCAGGATACAAAAAATTGATGTACAAAAATCAGTAGCATTTTTATTCACCAGCAACATTCAAGCTGAGTGCTAAACCAAGAGTGCAATCTCATTCACAATAGCCACGTAAAAAATAAAATGCCAAGAAATACAGCTAACAAGGTAGATGAAGGACCTCTACGAAGAGAATTATAAGACACTGTTGAAAGAAACCAGAGATGATACAAACAAATGGGAAACATTTCATGCGTATAGGAAGAATCAATATTATTAAAATGGCCATATTGCCCAAAGCAATTTACATATCCAGTGCTATTCTTATCAAAGTACCAATGAGATTCTTCATAGAATTAGAAAATTCTAAAATTCATGTGGACCAATAAAAAGAGCCTGAATAACCAAAGCAATCCTAAGCAAAACAAACAACGTTAGAGGTATCACATTACCCGACTTCAAACTATACTACAAGGCTACCGTAACCAAAACAACATGGTACTGGTACAAAAGCAGACACATAGGCCAATGGGACAGAATAGAGAATCGAGAAAAAAGGCCACACATCTACCACTATCTGATCTTCAACAAAGTCAACAAAAACAAGCAATGGGGAAAGGAATCCCTATTCAATAAATGGTGCTGGGATAACTGGCTAGAAATATGCATATTAAAACCAGACCCGTTCCTTATAGCCATATTCAAAAATCAACTCCAGATGGATTAAATGCTTAAATGTAATGTCCAAAACTATAAAAACTCTTGATGAAAACCTAGGAAATACTATTCTAGACTTAGGAAGGGGCAAAGATTTCATGACAAAAAGGCCAAAAACAATTGCAACAAAAACAAAATTGATAAATGAAACTTAGTTAAACCAAACAACTTCTGCACAGCAAAAGAAGCTATCAACATAGCAAACAGAAAACCCACAGAATTGAAGCAAATATTCTTAAACTATGTATCTGTCAAGGTCTAATATACAGAATCTATAAGTACCTTAAACTAGCAAGCAAACAGTAAACAATACCCTTAAAAAGTGGGCAAAAGACATCCTAATGACTCACTAGCGTAATACTCGTGATGGTTAATATTGTGTGTCAACTTGATTGGATTGAAGGATGCGAAATATTGTTCCTGGGTGTGTGTGTGTGTGAGGGTGTTGCCAAAGGAGATTAATATTTGAGTCAGTGAACTGGGAGAGGCAGACCCATGCCCAATCTGGAAGGGCACCATCTAATCAGCTGCCAGTGCAACTAGAATAAAGTAGGCAGAAGAAAGTGGAATGAGAAGACTTGTTGAGTCTTCCCACCTTCATCTTTCTCCCATGCTGGATGCTTCCTGCCCTCAAACATCAGACTCCAAGTTCCTTAGCTTTTGAATTATTGGACTTATACCAGTAGTTTGCCAGGGGTTCTCGAGCCTCTGGCCACAGACTGAAGGCTATACTGTTGGTTTCCCTACTTTTGAGGTTTTGGGACTCAGACTGGCTTCCTTGCTCCTCAGTTCACAGATGGCCTACTGTGGGACTTCACCTTGTGATCCTGTGTGTCAATACTCCTTAATAAACTCCCCTTATATATACATCTGTCTTACTAGTTTTGTCCCTCTAGAGAACCCTAATACAGACATAAACAGACATTTTTCAAAAGAAGACATACATGTGATCAACAAGAATATGAAAAAATGCTCAACATCACTAATCATTAGAGAAATGCAAATCATGAACACAATGAGATACCATCTCACGCCTGCTGAATGGTTATTATTAAAAAGTCAAAAAATGAGAGATGCTAGCGAGGTTACAGAGAAAGGGGAATGCTCTTACACTGCTGATGGGAATGTAAATTAGTTCAGTTACTGTGCAAAGCAGTGGTGATTTCTCAAAGAACTTAAAACAGAACTGCCATTCAACCCATCAGTCCCGTTATTCAGTATATACCCAAAGGAATATAAATCATTCTACCATAAGGATACATACATATGTTCATTGCACCACTATTCATTACAGCAAATACGTGGAATCAACCAATTGCCCACAAATGGTAGATCAGATAAAGAAAATGTGATACATATATACTATGGAATGCTACGCAGCCATAAAACATGAGATCATGCCCTTTTCAGCAACATGGATAGATCTGGAGGTCATTATTCTAAGTGGACTAACACAGGAACGGAAAACCAAATACCGAATGTTCTCACTTACACATCAGAGCTAAACAAGAGTACACACAGACACAAAGAAGGGAACTATAAACCCCAGAGGCTACTTGAGGGTGGAGGGTGGGAGGAGGGTGAGGATAGAAAAACTACCTATCAGGTACTATACTTATTATTTGGGTGACAAAATAATGTGAACATCAAACCCTTGTGACATGTGATTTACCTATATAACAAACCTGCACATGAACTCCTGAAACTAAAATAAAAGTTTTTTAAAAAAGAAAAGATCTTGTCTTATGGGTACAGCAAATAAAAAGAGTAACTTTACATCAAAAAATAATGTTAGCGCTTTCCTGCATAATTTAGAAAACCACTATACTTTAAAGTAAACTGATTGCTTATTGTATGCTTACCTTGTTAATTATGAGAAAGAATATTCTTAAGCCAATTTATCCCTGAGCTGAGAATAAAAGCTAATATTTATTAATTCATTAATGTATTCATTCAACAGGCATTTTTCAAATACTCATTATATGCCAGACATTATTTTAGGCACTGAGGTAAGGAGATGAATCACTCTATTCTTGAAGAACCCACAGTGTAGTTGGAGAGACAGACAAAAATGATAGTATTATTCAAAGTGTTTTAGGGACCACAAAGGATAGCAATTATCTCAAACAAGGGAAGTGAAAACTGAGCTGAGTCCTGAAGGATAAACAAAAATATGTAGCAAAAGAAAGGAGACTTAGTAACTATATGAACTAAACAGTTTTTCTTTTTTTCCTGCATTAAATCACCTTGTGACATTCTTTAGCCTAAATGCTAAATTCTAGCAATGGTGGGATATTATCCAATCTGATTTTCTGGACTTGGCTATGTATCTTAATAAAATTTAACCTGGTCTGCCAACATATTGAATGGGTAAAAAGTAAGTCTTCATTTTGTTGCAGTTTACTGCTAACAATTTATATGGAATAAAATTTTTATGAATCTTATGTATCATGTTGACCTCTCAGTATATCTTGTTTCAAAATCTCTAGTCTTTTTTTCAATATAAATGTTATAGAAATGATGCCAAAATCAATTAATGTAAAATAAGCAGTTTAACATTAATATTGAAACATATACATAATTAACATAAAATCTGTCATCACTGTCAATGTATCAACCATTTTCCCTTTAATTTCACTAAAAAAATTCATTATTTTTGAAAAATGTTTTTCTTCAAAATATAACACAATTTAAAATAAAATGCCTATTATATAGAGATAATAATGAAATGATCTCTGTTAAAACATTTTTACTAATAAAATCACTTAAAATTATAAATTACAAATATACAGTGTCTTTGTTTAGATTATTTGTTTTAATTTCACATTTTAAACATTAAAGAAAAATAATGTTGTGCTAAAATAAATAGGATTTACTATATTCACTCAAAAAAGTTACCCTACTAAGAATTTCTTTTTCTTTTTCATTTCATTTCTTTTCTTTTCTTTTTTTTTCTTTTTTTTTCTTTTTTTTTTTTTTTTTTTTTTTTTTTGACAGAGTCTTGATCTGTCACCCACGTTGGAGTGCAATGCCAAAATCTCAGCTCGCTGCAACCTCAGCCTCCCAGGTTCAGGCCATTCTCCTGCCTCAGCCTCCCGAGCCACCACGCCCAGCTAATTTTTTGAATTTTTAGTATAGATGGGGTTTCACCGTGTTAGCCAGGAAGATCTTGATCTCCTGACCTCGTGATCCGCCTGCCTCAGCCTCCCAAAGTGCTGGGATTACAGGCGTGAGCCACCACGCCCGTCCCGTACTAAGAAATTTTTTAAAGAAATTTTAAGAAAGCGGCTTCTGATCCAGGAATTGGGCTGACACTCACATCTAGGCCATGTTGTTCTGCTGTTGGACATAAGCTGGATATAAACAATCATGGAGAAGATCAACATTAGACAAGGTCACTCTGAGATCATGATAAAGTGAAATAAAAACAAACATTTAATAATTTTGCCTAAACACAGACAAAAACAAGGTCACTGTGCAAACCACCAAATACTAAGAATCCCTGTTTCTTGGCTAGTGTGAGTGGCTGCTATTTCGTTACCTTAATTACAGATTTACCCTTCCTGAAGTTTTCCTTTCTTATAGATAATATTTCATGAGATACCCAATCATATTATTGCCCCCACTTTCTTATGACATTGAATCTAGAACAAAGCATTGCTTTCTTAGAACCTATCAAAAGCCATCCAGTCAAAGCCCAAATCCTATAATAGGCTCCTTCTAAAACCATCTTACTGAGACATTCCATGTTTCCACATTGGGTGTTCTTCCATGCTGCAATGAGTAATAAGCCCAGCTTGTTCTACTACACGTGTTCCTGGTCTTTGGCTGGAGGGAATAGACATTACTTAAAACTCTGACCCAGATTCCATTACAGGGTAACATGATCGCATTTTTACTTGTTGAGATATTTTGTAGCAGCTATTATATTTAAGAGTACGAGGTCTGGATCCAGATTTCCTGGGACCAAGTTGCGGCCCTGTCACTCATTAGCAATAAGATTATTAGTAAATTCTTAATATTTGAGCCTTTGTCTTCATTTGTAAAATGAGGATAATAATGGTACTTCTTTTATAGATTTGTTATGGGTGTTATGGGATTAATATACCAAAAACATGACAATTTCTACAACTTTGTTAATCTTCAGTAAATGCTAGCCATTATTATTGGAAATGATTAATACTGAAAAAGGAAAAATTATCCCCAGCAAAAGCATTGCAGTAATGATAGTAATGTGAAATCTAATTTACTAAAGCATATGTTTGTTATTATATACTCATAAATACAAAATCCAATATAGTTGGGTATAATGTAAAGTAATCTTAGACACCGAATGAACTTATATGTTTTAAAACAAATTGGATCCTGAATCTGTAAATTCTTTGAGTATTTTTCATATAAAATTTCTCTCTGGCTTTTCATACAAGGTTTTAATTTGAGGTCTGGTATCTACTCTTCAATGATGTATTACTGCCCTTCCTCCCAAAGAGACATGCCACCTTGTATTCAGGTCTTTATGTGATCCCAACTCTTGAATTTAGGTTGACACAGTGACTCACTTTTTGAACAGTAAAATATGACAGAAGTGATGCCACATGACTTCCGAATCTGAGTTATTAAAAAACTTGTCATTTTTTGTCTGAGTATTATGGACTATCTCTCTTGAAACCAAACTACCATGCCATCAGAAGTCCAAGCCACTAGGAGAGGTTGGTCTATGTGCTAGCATTTGCAGTCCCAGCTGAACTCCCAACCAACAGCGTTCATCAACTCTCAGCGATATGAATGGGTGCCTGTGGTTATCTAGTCCTGTCGAGTCATCAGATGGCTGCACTTCCAGCCAATATCTCATTGCAATGCACAAGAGACTCCAATGGAGACCACCTAGCCGAGCATAGTCAGTCATAGATCCATTAGGATAATTATAAAATGTTATTTTAAGTGAAAAACTTTTGGGGTGTTTTGTTATTCAGCAATAAATAACTGGAAATGAGGTATGGTTTTAACTCTTTGCATCTATTTGAATTTTTGAATAGGGTGATATAAAGGAAAGCTTTTGCCAGCTAACATTTTCGATATGGTCACTACTTTAATAACAAAAACACATAAACCCCAACACCTTTGAACATACTTCTTAAGTACTTCCTTCATGGTCAGTGTTCAAAGAGTTTCATTCTCGTTTCTCTAGTACTCTGATATTTTAGGTTCTGGTATTTATCTTTTCCATATGGCAGAAAAGAAGCACATTAACTGTTGGAGAAAAGAAGGAAAAATCCATGACTTAAGCAACACAAGAAGTTGCTTATCGTTCTTGATAGTTCTACAAGAAACAGATGTCACCACAACGACTTCCTGCCAGGGAGAGTGAGAAGTGAGAGGAATTCTGGGAAGGCAAATTAGATAACAAACTTGTGTTTGCACAAGCATGCTAATGAATCAAGTGATAAGTTGCATATTAATTGCTAATGAACATAACAAATTCTTATTTCTTCTTATGGAATAACTTGATTGAAATATTTCAGGTCTAATAACCTCAATCAATTTCATGTGTGCCTTCTAGAACCCAAGGCGAACAAAGTACTTTGCAGATGTATTTAAACACAACTGGGCTTTCTCTGAAAACTACTTCTTAAATTGTTGGTCTCATTTACTAACAAATTATATGAGATTCATTTTGACATTAGAGACCTCCTCATGTTACATGGATAGAAATCTGGCTAAAAGCAATGCAGTACTAAAGAACCTGCACAACCTCAGAAATTAGACAAATAGGAATTAGTTAAACAAGATGAAGATATTTAATAGTAAAAATATATTGGAGATCATTATTAAAATATTATTTTCAGTAATCACCACAGAAGTAACAAACGCTAGGATCTTTCTCTCTCTCTCTGAAGGTAAAGTTTGGAAACGTGACAATAGGTAAAGGAGATTTTGTGTTCTTAAAGTGACAATTTTTAAAATAAAGATTTCCTCTTATTTTATCTCCTGTATCTTTGTTATATTTATCAAAGTTGACAATCTCTCTCTCAGTTAGAAATCTTTCTCAAATAAGTAGCATTTTGCATGATTCCATCGTTGGTACTATTCCTCTATTTCTCTTCCTTAGAAAATCATTTTGCTTTAATCTAGTTTGGTTTTGCCAAACCATATATTTATTTTATTCTTTTGACTCACCCCTTGGATTCTCTATATCTGTGAAACACTTTCCTGTTTACAAGTCCCAAGTATAATTAAAGGAACTAAGGGTACTTTCAAGGAATGCAGAAATTCTGGCTTCAGTTTTCAATCATAGGTTCACTTATTTTCCATGTTTCTTGAATGTTTTGTGACAGTTGATATGTTCTTTTAGAGGGATCTCGGACAGAGAATCATATCCACGTGAAAATCAGCTAGGTAAAGAAAATAACGCAGACTTACTCCTTTTCACAAGGGCTGGGCGCCTGTGCTCTTTCAGATGAATGACAGTTCTTTAAACATCTGACAGCAACCACTTCTCTTCTCCTCTTGTTTCACCCTCCCTTCTATTATCACACAGATGAGCTTGCTCACTAGGTCCCCATTCTCAGGCCATGGGTCATAAAGACTTAGACATGACACTGTGTTTTTCACTCTGGACTAGATTACTATTATGTCACACAGTGAGAAAAATCAAAACCCACACACCACTGGCAATTTGGCCAAATTTATTGAGGTCTGGTCTTTTTGAGTGTTTCAAGCTGCACATGGCCTTAATAATGAAATGATTCCTGGCTTGCTGCTTGATTGCAAAGATTAAAGATTTGGTCTCACTAGGATGCATGTCATTCTCAACTCTTCTCCCCCTGATTTATGTCCCCAGTGCCCACGGTATCTTTCAAAGCACGTGTGCATACTGCTTTGCATTTGGAAATTATAAAATTTTACAAATTTGCAATCCATCAAATTCTGCTGCCTGAGTTATTTTTAAAAACACAAATCTTATTTTTTTTCTCTTCCAAAGTCAAAGTCCATTATTGATGCTTCCTATAAACCCCTTACTTGGGCTGTTAAGACTTGATATACTACAGTGATGGTAGATCTTCTCTTTATTTCCAAACCAGGACACATTTAAGAGTAAATCAGGCTTTCCCAATGATTACAACAAAACGGTAGGTTTAAACTTGGAATTATAAACATGCTAACTATTTAGGCTACCATGCATCCCATAATCTAACACTGGACTTCTCACTGTTCTACAACCAGACATTTCAACTTTCCTGGTAGTTGTTCTTTTTCTCAAAGCAACTATCATTGCTAATATTAATGTATTGATTTATTTTATCTTATACCAATTATGTGAAGTAAGTGCTCTTATTATTCTCTCTGCACATATGGGAAAACCGGGTCACACAGAAGTAAAGTAACTTGGCTAATTCATGATAGACCCAGAATTTGAAGAGGCATATATCTGGCTTCAGGGCTTTTGCTTGTAAACACTACTCCATACCACTCATTCTGTTTCTTCTCCTGGAATGTATTTACACTGATCTACTTTCTAAATTCCCATTCTTTAGGAAGAATAGCATAGTATTTGAGAAAAAGCCTTGACGTTAGAGACCCTGGGTTCTGGTTTGGGCTCCACTATCTCCCTGGCCTTTGGTAAGTTACTTTTTCTGTGAATCGATTTTCTCAGTTGTTAAAAAGGGGATTACAGCATCTATTTCAGGGATTTTTGTGTGTGATAATTAAGTGAATTAACTCATGTAAAGTATCCGTCATACAGTAAGTTCATGGGCATTCTTGATTAATATTAAACGCTCCCTATTCCTCAAAGCCATTTCTTTCCTCATGGTCATAGAACTTTTATTGCTATTAGAACGTACATTAAAGTTGTGCTTCCCAATCCCGGAGGCACATTAGAGACATTTGCATGGGGAGCACTTGAAAAAATTCTTATGCAGTTTTTGGGGAATCCTGATGCAGTTCTGGGGCCAGCCATCAGCAGTTTTTAAAACTCTCCAGGTGATTCTAATATACAGCTAGTGTTGAAAAAAACTGCATTAAAACCTTTCTGATACTAAACATCTTTGCACATGAATTTGTCTCTTTCCACAAATTTCAAGCTCCTTGATTGCAAACAGTATATCCAACTCACCTTTGTATTTCCAGCAGCAGCTAGGTTGCTGCCTCATATACACTGGCATAAATAGATATATTTTTAAAAACATTAAGCATAAATCTCCCAAATATATTAATTGTTATAAAAAGGGAGAATCTTTGTGTTGTCACAAATGCACCGATATGTGTGTGTACTAGTACTCAATGGGTGTCTTAATCAGAGGTTGGCAGGATCCAGGTAAAATGGGTTGGATGGGTGGGTGGCAAGCATATAGTAGAATATAGGAGTAAGACAATACACCTACTTGTTGATTTAAAGTAATGGTCTGCAAACTTAGCTGCATTGTTTTAAAAAGATTTTACAAAACAAATTCCGAGCCCTTCTGTTCCCCAGGAAATTCCAATGTGCAATGAAGGCTGAGAGTCACGGACCTAGATGAATCAGGATAGACCAAGATCTCCCTCCTTCTACCATGATATCTAAACTCAATTTCTGAGTGTCACAGTTAGGTACCATGAGAATGAAAAGAATGAAGAACACCCGCACATGTAAAAATATCTGAGAGAAGCAGGGCTCAGGATGGGGAAATATGCAGACACACATAAGCTTATTGGTTTTAGGTTAATCTTTGTAACAATTATGTATTCAGAAAAGGCATATAATATCAGTCTATAATGCCAATATGTCCCTAGATGCTGTATTTTTGAGATAATTCTTTTTTGATGAAGAAATAAAGGGGATAGTTTGGCCAAAACAGCAATAAAATATGCAGAATCATCTTTTAAGATGGGGCTTGCCTCTTTCTCATATAATAAAGTGGCCTGAATCCAGATAATTTAGAAATAAAATATTTAGTAATTCTAAGTACTAAGCACCATTTTAGCCTTGCTTCAATTACAATTAATTGCCAAGTGGAAGAATTTTATTACATTATTATATTGGCCTTGTTTAATGCTCTTTGATATTTTAACAAATAATAAGGGCTAAAGGTTTAAAGATGCAAAACAAGTGTAAAACAAGAACTTGTATGTTCTATAATGTAAAAATTGTTAGCATAGTCATAGTAGTGCTTATATTTTCAAACTAAGATAAAACACTGGGCTCATTTTATATTATCGATGCTGTTTTAAATTTTGGTAAACTTTTAAAACCCATCACAATATTTATCCAAATATTTGTTTAAACTATTCCTAATACTATTTGTTTTATCTTTCTCAATAAGATAAAGAAAAGGGGACAAACATGTTTAAGTGATATGTTTTAGTCTTAAAAACTGTAATTTTTAAATTCATTTTCAGAAATATTCAAATACATTACCAAAAGTTGCTGGTCTTAAAATAATGCTTTTTGGATAATAGTCCAACTATACTTTGTATGAAGATGATGTTATTGATCTATCTGTAAAATAATAACTCAGCTATGTTTACTAATTTCTATGTACCAGATACTTCTTAGTGCATTAACTGAATTTATGCATTAAATCCTCAGAATAATCCTATGAAAGAGTTACCACATTAGTTTGCACCTTAACAGCTGAGAAATCCAACATTTGAATCTAAAGAATCAGGCCCGAAGTTGTGGGTCTGTGGTATTCCATTTGAATTGATATTTCCCCTCAGTATTGACCACAGGAAATTGGTTTTATCTGCTTCATTTTCATCATTCCATTGAAACCCCTTTCTGAACAAACGAAGTGGTTACACTTAGTACAGTCTATGGCTATGAGAACATGATCTGTAGGTACATGTGGCAGCAAATGTCTAGTGCTCTGTGATGACGTTCTAGCATTTTGGAGTCAGGGATAGAGAGAGAGATCATCAGCTTCTTCACATTTTTTTTCTTTGTCTTTGTCCCTCTCACTTTCTCCATTACACCAGTGTCAGAGGTTTATCTGAAATTTTCATTCCTTATTTTGATTTTTAAAAATAAATTCTATCATGAAGTATATAAAAGCAGAAATCTGAGTAAAGAATAGACACCGAAATACTTAAGTGATGGATATAGAGTACCAATAAAATAGTTGAAGCTGAATAAAACTGATCTGTAATGAGATATTCTAACCACATTACTTATTTATTAAGAATAAAAACAAGAAATACATACTTTTTAATTAACTTTCCAAAGTCATCTTCAGATTTGACATATAAAAATCACTATTTGATTATGTTTCCTTCCTCTGCGTATCCCAAATAACCTTATTTGCATTGTTTTAGTCCTTATTTAATGATTGTAGGTTTTATACTAAGTTATTGTCATGCTGAATCGCTATCACCTCCACTTGGGATGGGACCAACTTGAAGAGGTTGAAGAAGAGACCCAGAGCCAGTGAATGACACATTGGGTTTTTTTTGGAATTATGTACAAGAGAGTCCAGTGGCGGCAGGCTGGACAGGATAATTGCATGACCCAGAGGTGGTAGACTGGGAAAAAGAACTGCAACCCCTTACAAAAAGCATGCACTTTGTGTACCATTTTCACTTAAAACCCTTACCCTAACAATCTCCACCTAGAAAACTTCATTTAACCCAAAACAAATGGCCTCCATTCCCTGCATGGCATGCGTTCCACAGGATGGTGGTTGTGGTGAGGGACTCAGATATTCCTCACAGATAAGTAATGGATCTCTGGGTTGGCCACTCCCAGATTCCTTAGCTTGGAACTCAACACACATTCAGAGGCGTCTGCCATAAAGTCATTCTCAGAGAATGTGCAAGTCAAGTTATAGCTGTCAGGCATGTCTACTGTGTTATTAATTTAAAACCCTTTGAGAAGAGAGACCATATTTTAATCATTGCAGGATTTCTTGAAATTCCCAACAGGGTGATTTATAGAGACGATGTGGTCAATAAATGTTTTGTTGCATTAAAGTATAAAGCAGCTTTAAAACACTGACACATTCTGACTTTTTACTAAAGCAATGTAACTAAAAATGAAGGGCAGCTTTGGCATGCTTGTGAGTTTGTTAGAAATATGAGTTCTCACGTCCCACTTCAGATCTACTGAATCAGAATCTCTGGAGTAAAACCCATGAACCTATGTTTAACTGGCTCACCAGGTGATCTTTACATCCTTTAGGGTTAGAGAAAGACTGTTTTACAACAAATTTTGCATCAATTATTTGTAATAACGGGTAATGCATTCCAATTTTGCAGAGATCCAAAAGCTGGGAGTGATAACTAAGAGACCCAGGATTATTTCTGTGGGGAAAAAATTAAAACTAGATCAATTGATACATTTAACAGAATGCTAGTTAACCTGGATAAACACAGGGCCATTATACATTAACCACACATTTATTCAACAGCAACAGGACATCAAATACTATTTCATATAATGTATTTTCTGCCTTCAAAGAGAATTTTTTAGGCTAAAAGGACAGCTATTTAGGCAAATAATTAAAAACACAGTAAAGTAAGTGTGCTAGTTATTAAGCTATTATCTCTCAGTTTCAAAAACCCACTGCATATGCTTCTCCATAAAGGTTGGGCTGGACCTCTGCAAACCACATTTCTGATTTGGCAGCTGGCTCCCTGTTAGACTCTATGAGTTGGGATGCTAAAGGAAGGCTGAAAGGCTAGAAAAGGAAAAGGGGATTCTGTTTGCTCCTATTGCTTTCTGTCTCTCCAGCTTTGTGACTTCACCCTGTGGTGATGGTTTGTTCCAATAGCAGCAGCTGTTGGATTGTTTGCAGTTTCTTCAATAGTTATAAAACCAGCCTCTCCAAAAACACCAAACTAATAGGCTAGGACTCTCTCCTTAGAGGTCTGAATTCCAGCTCCCTGAGGTCCCTCCCCTAAGCTAAGAATTGGTGCCAGCTCAGAAGCCCTTTCTTGAAACTTTTGATTTATTAAGTTTTAATAACTCCACCCTCTTTGTTTCTCCACTCATGCAGGTGGCATCCACTTTCTGCAATCGCTGGCTCCATGATGACTTAGTGTTCTGTTTTTGCCTTTTACCTTCATCAGCTTTATGCCTGTTTAGAATTCTTAGGATTAAATTGTCTGTTAGTATAACTAGTGAGTTCTATCTTTTCTCACTGAACATTGACCAGTACAGTAAGTGATATTGGATAGTAACTGTGAGGTGGTTAAACAGCAGGCAAATTTCTAAACTGTTTCAATCAGGGAGCATGCTCAATTGAATTAGATTTTAAGACTCATGACCATCACATTTGTGGCCAGTTGGGAAGCCACTTTTGATTCTGACCTCAATTTGGAAACTGCTTTCCTTGCCAAATGCAGAAAACACCCAAAAAATAAGCAATGTAGGATAGGTGAATCAGACAGGCCACTATTTGTTTTTCTGGTATGTAAAAAAGGGAATAATAGAAAAAAATGGCTTATTTTATGTTTCTTCAGAGAGCAAAACTTGAACCAATAGACTGAAGTTAAAAGAAGAAAGACCTTTTTAAAATCAACCATATCTAAAGATAAAATTGGCTTCTGGAGAAGAAGCAAATTACCCCTCATAAGATGTGCTTTAATACAGGTTGAGAAATTACTATTTGATATTATTGTAGGGGAAATTCTTCGATTGGAAAGATCATTGAATGAGATAGCTTATTATGCTGTGGCTCTATGATGTTGGCTTTGCTGAATTAATTTTATTATGTCCCTTTCCAATGAGAGAAGTGTTTACTAAAGTGGGTAAAACATGCAAATAGAAGTCAGGTAAGGGAGCAAGAAAAGAGAGATGAGCTTTGGAACATGTGATTGACTGAAGCCATCAGAGGTAACAAGGTACTGGATCAGTGCAATGTATCAGGAAAGTAATTGTAAAGAACTTGGGCAAATAGGCTGGAAGAAATCCCTCCTATTCCTGGACCCTTCGATCCTAGTAAATGAGCAAGGTCAAAACCCGCTGCAGCTGAGGTTTTGTCCTTGCCTCAGGTTTTATAGACCACATTTGAAATGCTCTGTTCCAGAACATCATGTACACATGAAAAGGGCTTATTCCTGAGATGGTTACTTTTTCAATCTTGGGTTATTTTTAAAGTTTGCTAAGATATTTGTAATAACTTTGAAACTTTATGTTATATTAGAACATGATACGAAATGCTATTGACATTTCTAACAAAAATATTAGAAAATTCTCTGTAATATTATTATCAGTCCTGACAACAGCACAGTTTATTGAAATATATCCTTTTACAAATTTACTCAAACCTAATAAACAAACAACAACCTGAATTCTTGGTGTTTACGAGCTATTAGAAACACATGGATGCCAATTTCTATAAATGATGTCAAAAGAAGAATCTTATATAAGATTGGCAAGTGTTCTGGGATGAATTAGAAAAATCTGCTAAGCTTTAGATGTAGTAATTTTGGAGCCTTCACATGTAAATATATTAGAAGTAGTGAATTCATATTTATAGACGTTGTATTTTTTTTTTAACTTTTTGACCTAGACAATACAAAAATATGTATATTAAGATGAGGGGGACAGTCCTCTCAATTGTCTATAGTATGTCAAACGTCACATTACTTAGAAATATCTACATGTTTAATGTCCCTTAGACCTCAATGTACAACAAATTAACTTTTTAAATCTCAGCGTTTCAACCTTAATACATATAAAATTATTGTGACAAAGTTTTAATTTTCCAAAAACCAGAGTGTGTAGGTGAGGTTGGATTACTTCTACATGTAAGAAAGGGTAACAAATTTTGTTATAATTAGGACCCAGGGTAGAATTTTCCAGATACTGGATATTTATTGCTACACATATAATTTTTCCACCAATGAAATCCTCCAACATGAATTAATGACAATAGGTACAGAATTATTTCACTTGTATAGATAAAAATTTAATGGCCAGAAAGAATTTCAAGAGATAGGATTGAATATTTTCACAACGGCTCCTAAAAACTGCCTCATCAATATATTAGGAATAAAAGTCATCTTTTCCAGTTTACTTAAAAGTGTAATGCATATTCTAAATCATGGAAACGATGTCACCTGGGCTATGGCCAGGAACCTATTTATTTAATTCAGTTAGCATTGTTTTTAATGTAAAATTATTTTGATACTGAGATGTCTTTGCCTCCAGGTAGACATCTGGAGTGAACAATTATATACTTTGGCTATATTGGTCATTTTACCATACATTTCTAATTAACTAGTAGAATAGAATTAGTTTACTAGACTCCTATAGAGTACTGTATCAAACTGAGAAACTTTTTCAATTTCTGTGTCAATGGTTAAAATGAGGCAGAACTTGATAAAGTCTGTTGTAGAACTGGAAGTATATTCCAGTGAATCTAACTTGGCATAAGTCTTTCAAGACAATACAAATATAATAGAAATGAATTGTTTTTTACTTTTTCATGGATTCTGATTACAAAAGTACCAAACATGTTTACTTCTCAATGGGAGATCTGGTTTCCATGGGGACCAAGCCAACCTCATCTGCTGTTTTGCAGACCATGCTCCGTGCACCACCTCCACTTTGGCAGAACTAAAGAGGGGCTGAACACAGCTACCCTGGCAAGTGTGCACAGCCATCTATACGGTTTCTACTCATTTTCCACCCCCTTTCAATAACAGAACCCAGGAGGGGGTTCCAGGATGTGCAGCTTTCCTCCCACTTTCAAGTTGCATCACTTGTGATGCTCTTTGAAACTGGAACATTCTACATGATTGTGATAAACATCCGCCATGTGTCACAATGTTCCTTCAAGTTAAGTGTCAAATTAGCTGGCAATATAAATAGGTGCCTATTTTTTTATTGTTTCAATGCCCTTATCATACATTCTGTACAGATCAATGGTATTTCTTACACAGTTGATCAAATATCTGTTACATACTGGAATTTGCTCTATTTAATATACACATATTCATGTGTTTATCATGTGCTTATCAACAGGTTGACATATGCCAAGCACTGGGCTGAGCTTGAGGGGTACAGAGATGAGCAAAACCGAGCTCTTACTCTCAAGTAGCTCGGAATTTAGGGTAGAAGAATCTGTTAGAAGCATTATTTGTAAATCACTGTGGTGAATGTAACGTTAAGATATTTTCACTGGATGATATGGGGTAATAAGAAGAGACAATCTCACCTGGAGACCAGAGAGGGCTTTCTTAGGCGTAACGCTTTGGTTATTGCTTAAACAATGACTATAGATTAGCCTGGTGAAGAAGCACCAGCTTGAACTGGTAAATGAAAGAAACAGTAGCTTCTGGCTTAAACATTAGAGACAATTCCGTGCTTTACCAAAAACTGAAAGGTAGAGAGTAGCAGAAGTGTGAGCTAAAGACAGGTGATCAGTTCCCCTGTGAAATATTAGAAACTTTGGATTTTATCCAGAACCATTTAAGAGGTATAAAGAGAATACATAAAGAGGACAATTGTTCAGCTGTGTATTTCTGAATAATTATTCTGAACACTGTGTGGAATATGTGTTTGAAGAAAATGAGATGTTTAAGTAAATAGCTTTTTTTTGTTTGTTTAGGGCAAAACAGCTCTAATGAAAACTTCAATATCTAAAATTTAATGTTTTACTCAATGCAATCCATGTGTTTTCATTAAAATGGATGAGTTACATTTTTATTTAGTTTTACTTATACTTAGCTTATAAAAGAGAAGACTGTGGGGGAAAGGACACATTAGCAAACTTGCAGATATGTAAAAGATTCTAAGAGAGAGTACGCTTAGTGTTCCTCAGTCACTGACAGAAACAACTGATGGATAAAAATACAGGAAGCCAAGAATATTATCAAAATTTGAATTTTACAGCAAACTATAAAAAATGTAATGAGTTTACCACTACTAGAAGCAGAAAGGCAGAAAGCTAGATATTTGAAGGGACTCAGAGATTTCTAGATCAATTATTTTATAGAAATGCAAACAAAAGCCAAAATGGTGAAATGACTTAACAAAATTCAGTCAGTGACCATTGCCATTTGCTTAGAGTTCTTTCCCCCTACCAGAAAATATAGAAGATTAATACTAATAATTTTCTTCCATTATGTGTGTCTGTGAGTTATATCCCTTTTTTAGTCTTTTCTTAGTCTAAAAGTCTATGTTTCTTTTGAAGAAGATATTCTATTTTAACAAATTCAAGATAAAATTTTAGTAAATGAGTTGGAAACTTTCTGACTGCTCTCAAATTGTAGTTAATATATTTGAAATAACTATATTTTCCACCACTTTATCCTTACTACCTTCTTTTATGCCATTACCATGAGCTTATTGAATGTTTAGAGTTCTGTTTAGTAAGTATGTGTGGAGGGCCTGCATTGATAAAATAGTGTTTTTACTCTAGAGGACGATATGGCCTAGTAGTGTGATTGTACGTTGTTAACATTAATTTCATTCCTTAGGAAATTGACTTTAAATCAGTCTGCTAATCACTTACTTCAATGTTTTATAATAAAGCAAGTAGAAAGATTAAAAAAGCATCATCAAAGATCATGAGTAGTTTAAGACAGAGTTTTAAGAAGATTTTTGGCTGACATTGCTAGAATATTAACTGAAATGTAAAGGTAAAACATTTGTCTTTTATCCATAATAGTAATAACTATTATTCAATTTTTTTAAGTTACAAAATGTGTAGACATTTGTGTGTGTGTGGGTGCCATTCAATCAGTCCTAGGCAATTGAGATGGTTAAATAACACCCATATGGTAAACAGCTTGGTACGCCCAGTATAAAGGAAAAGGTGTTGGCAGTGAATCTGTGAAGGAGGCATTATTATTTTCACTCCCATAGGTGATGTAAATGTCCAGCCTCCAGGGCTTTATTTCTTTTCTTTAGCTTTTTTTTTTTCTTCTTTCCTTTCCTTTATGTTCTAGACTTTAGCTGGGTTAATTATAGAATGAAATATTTTTCAATACGAAACGCTCATTCCTAGGGAGAAAACAGTTGCCTTGGAGAGTGATGTGAAACACAATCTAAATATTTAGTTTCATATGTTAAAAAGCAATTCCATTTCAAAGGAGATGAAAAAACACAATATATGACTTCTATCTGATTAAAATTTTGTTTTTTTTCATGGAAATGTGACATGTGAAGCAAAGGCAATTTGATAATAGTTACATTAACAATGAACATATATTATTTGTTATGTTCTAAGGCTCTTTTTTAGTAATTTTTATGTATTATTGGATAGGTTTCATTTCATAACCATAATAGGCTTATAAAATTAGTGTTACAATTACACCAATTTTGCAGATGTATAAACTGAAGAACTGAGAGTTTGAGTAATTTAGACCACTAGCTGGTGGGATCAGGAATCTGCTCCACAGCCCACATTGGTAACTACAATGATATGGTGCCTTTATTTGGTAAGATGTCAATGTTTTAAAATCTTGTGTAACATTTCACAAGTTGTAGTACTAAGGAAGACATTTAAGACCATGATAGTTGTAATGGATGATGGTTGTAGGGGTTAGAACTCAAAATTTGGAGTCAAGAGGACTGCAGCTGAAATCTCCATCCTGCCAGTGGTGTGAGGTATTTAATCTCTATAAGCTTCACTTTCTTCATCAGTAAAATGACATCACCCATAGAGTCATTTTGAGGATTAAATGAGATTATACATGTAATGTATTTAGCTAATAGTGAGCATATAGTATGTTTTAAATATATGTGGAATTATTTTCTTCATAAAGTGAAGATCTAGTGTCTAAAGAAAAAAGTAACAGATCTAGTGTCTGAAGAAAATATATTGTGATAGATGAGTCGTCTTCATTTAAGAAGAATTAAGAAGTTTCAAATATCAAATAACTTTTGAAGTTTATTTTTCTGAAAAAGCAGTAAGCATTTAGAAAGCACTGTTTAATTTTTATATTAGTTTGTAATTTACTGGTTTACAGTTATCCCTTGGTATCTATGGGGGATAGGTTCCAGGAATCCTCATGGATACCCAAATCCACATGCTCAAGTACCTTATATAAAATGATATAGTATTTGCTTATTATCTTTGTTACATCCTCTCATGTATTTTAAATTATATCTAGATTATGGATAATACTTACAGGGTCTATGTATCACTTCATTTGCATGCATTCAATGTGATACATAGTGTGCATCAAATTTGAGTTTTGTTTTTTAGAACTTTGTGACATTTTTTCCAAGTATATTTGATTTGAGGTTAGTTGAATTCATGGATGTGGAACACACTGATATGAAGTGTTGACTACATATAATTATGACATATAATATATTACATATAATATTATATGTAGTATTACATATAATACTGTAATAACTTTGAGTCTAAATTCGTGAGCTTAGAGACTTCAAACTGATATTTATCAAAAGAGTAGAAAGTGAATTATTTGCCTATGTGACATAAAGCATGGTTTTGAACATACAACCTTGGGCTCCTGATATTGAGGGACTTGAATATTAGACTTATATCTGTAACTTTTTTCAGTTTTTAAGTGACCTTTTCCATAGAATTTATGCTTTTTTCAATTAAATGTTCATCTCTAGAAAAGTTCCTTAATAATTTCCAAAGAAAGCGATGTGCAAGACAGCTTTTTGTGTGTTGTTTTTATATACTAGCAATCAAAATTTAACATATCACAGAAAGTTGATCTAGACTGCTCATTTTTACATTTTAAAATATAACATTTCTAAAAATGATATACCTTTGAAAATGAATACTATTCATTATTGAAAATTCTCTAAACCGTCGATACAACATCATCTTAAAAGTATGTTTTGCATTTTATCATATGATATTGGTTTGGCTGTGTCCTCACCCAAATCTCATCTAGAATTATAACTGCCACAATTCCCATAATGTGTCATGGGAGGAACCCAGTGGGAGGTAATTGACTCATGGGAACGAGTCTTTCCCATGCTGTTCTTGTGATAGTGAATAAGTCTCACAAGATCTGATGGTTTTAAAAGTGGGAGTTTCCCTACATACACTCTCTCTTTGCCTGCTGCCAACCATGTAAGATGTGACTTGCTCCTCCTTGCCTTCCACCATAATTGTGAGACCTCTGCAGCCACATGGAACTGTGAGTCCAATAAATTGCCCAGTCTTGGGTATGTCTTTATCAGCAGCATAAAAATGGACTAATACATTATATTTTTGTGAATTTTTATACATTTTTTTAAAAGTTCATTCAGACTGAATCAGGTAATGATGTCTGTGCTATAGAAACTATTTCTTAACATGTAAGTAAAAGAGATTATGCATTATATTTAGTGGAAATAGTCTGTTATAGGCAGTCTGAACAATGAACCAACTTTAAAGTGATACTCTGTAAGTGTGTTAAGGAAATGAAAATCTAGGTAAAATTGATGCCCTGTGTAAATAGAAAAAAATAAGACATTTCATTTTAGCTTTATTAAAGTATAGGCTTTTAATATATTTTACATTTATACAAAATAAAGTCACTGTCTAATTTCTAAGCATTTAAGGATTTTTACCCATAAATAGTTAAAATCCTAGCACTTTTCAGAATCATCTGTTTTTTGACATAGATTTGGAAATTTCAAATAACTTCTCACTCAAGTCTATGGAAACAAGGAAATAATTACTGCATGCAGAATTATCAAGATTATTTAACTAATCTTTCGGGCACTTATAGAAGCAGGCTGTGGTGTGGCTGAGGCAGCTGGATCCCTTGCGGCTTGTTTTCAACATTTGTCACTGAGATGGATGAGCGTCGCCTTGAAATGCAGGCAGAATAGTCTCTTCACTTAGTGTGCAGAAAGGCTATGTGGCAGGTTGAAATCAATATTCACACATGACCTGTGAAATCAAATTGAGTCAAAGTTTTCCCTTCATGATATTAGCAATGGTAAAGGATGATTTTTCAAGCTTCACGACGACTTAGAATTTACAAAATTCCAATTAAAATATGAGTCTTCTGTAGTAAATAAATTGATCTTTGGATTCTTATGCCATTCTCAATCTGGGGCCCATGAATGGACTTTGGGGTCTCAGGAGCCTGGGACCCCAGAACTTGTATTTTGTATTATGCATATGTGCATTTTTCTATATTGAGGACTCTTTATTTTCATTACATTCTCAAAGGAATCCATAAATCAAAAAACAAACAAACAAAAAAATTAAGAATCACTGCACTGACAAATAAGGAGCTATAAACTTTTATAAGTTTTAAAGAGACTTTGAAGAACTGACTTAAATTGAAATGTTGTGTGAAAAAAAAAAAAATATTTTGTAGTAGTGTCTCCAAACAGTATTTAGAAATGCCATGATGGGGTAATCTGAGAACTATCCTTTTTATGGATAAAGGAATACTGATGATATGAACAAGAGACAGGGAAATATTGGGAAGAAGAGGGTGATTCCGCAGCAAAGGCCCCACCCTCAAGCCTGGAAAACTGCAGCCCTAAGTGAGAGCACATTTGGCTTTAGAAAGAAAGGATGGAAGAAAAGGAAATTCGCATTTACTATATATTTCAGACATTGCTTAGCAAAATCATACTACTTACTTCCCTTCTTTACTATATTCTTTTAATGTAAATTTCCACCAATTGAAAGGAAAGAGATTGTTAGGCAATGTTAGATGTTTTGTATCTTACCAAAATATATTATATCAATCAGTGTTTAAATAGCTGAACCAGACTATGTCTGTGTGCCACTCAAAGGGTTGGCCAAATATATATGTTTGATAACCCAGGAATTACCGAGAGAGAGACAACTCTAAGAAAGAAGTCATACATGCTGGGCGTGGTGGCCCACACCTGTAATCGCAGCACTTTTGGAAGTCAAGGTGGGCTGATCACCTGAGGCCAGGAGTTCGACACCAGCCTGGCCAATATGGTGAAACTCTGTCTCTACTATATATACAAACACGTAGTCAGGCATGTGGTGGCATGTGCCTGTAATCCCAGCTACTTGGGAGGCTGAAACATGAGAAACACTTGACCCAGGAGGGGGAAGTGAGCTGAGATGGTGCCATTGCACTCTGGCCTGGGTGAAAGAGCAAGATTTGTCTCCATAATAATAATAATAATAATAATAATAATAATAATAATAATTTAAAAATTAAAAAAAGAAAGAAAGAAGCCATACGATGAGTGTGATATTAGCCCCTTAACAAGAGTCCTTGATATTTGCAGATGTCCTGCAACTCTGAATTCCCATTATGTTTTAAATTATGATTGCTTCCCTAGCACCCATGTGGGCTGCTATCAACAGAGGCTTATCACTTCCAGGAAATAATAACTATAGAGATATATGAATTATTTCAAAGCTCCAATTCTGCCTCCATGCAGATTTCTCCATAATAAAATAATGGAGTAAAGCATTAAAAACATTTCACTGGAGCAAATATCTTTAAATAGATTATTTCCCACAAAGAATCAGTGGGCGCTGATGTTCCCTTGTTGGCTATAAAATCACTGGGAGAGAAATTACAATTACAGCAATCACAACATAGTTTAACCCTATGAACTTAGATACTGAGAAAACAAAATGAAAAAAGATTAAAAAAAACACCTTTTAAAAGACCATCTTTAAGAAAGCAACACAATTGAGATTTCCATTTACAGCAGCTTTCAGCTACTTCACTCTCTCTCCAGAAGAGGCTCCATAGTGTCCATGGCTACCCTTCAAGGCATAACCGTATGCTTTTCTATTCATGGATTTTAGGGATTGAATATGTTATCAATCAAAAGAGCCACTGTAGTTTCATTGCTTCTAGAATCTCCTGAGGCACTGTATACAGCTGCTTTCAAAGAAAATGAACTGTTATAAACTTGATCATATTCATCCCTTGGGCTCATTTGATTACAAAATTGCCCAATGAGCTGTTACAGTATTTTCAACTAATTAGTTAACCCATACATCAGGATTTCTTTCCTTCTTTTCTTTTCTTTTTTTTTTTTTTTTTTTTTTTTTTTGCCTTGAAGTATAGATTTTCCTTTTCTTTCATAGTTTACTTGTCTCAGTGTTTGCTGTGTGGCCGGAACCCTCAATCACATCACTAAACATACCATTTCTCATATCATTCTTCATGTGACAGAAATAAATGGTGCACATTTCTCTTGCCATTTTATTGATTTTGAATCTGAGACAATGAAGAGCAATGTGATTCCGTTGGGAAACTCAGAGAGCTATGATTACCTCCCAGAGCAGCCCTAATCAATGGGTGGAGATCCAAGGTTCCTTCTGGACATAATTATGCTGAAGAAAAGAAATAGAGACACATTTTCAATAAAATAAATTGTCATGTAAAGGTTCAAGTGAGTTCTTCAGAAAGTGTACTTCTGCCTTTGTGCAAATTTCTTCATAGAGTTAAGAAATGAAGCATTAAAGAAAGGATTCAACAGAACCCAAGCATTATGGAAGGACTGTGTCCCCCCAGTTCATATGTTGAAGCCTTAACCCGCAATGTGACTGTCCTATATTTCAATATAGGGTCTTTAATGAAGCAATGAAGGTTAATGAGGTTGTAAGAGTTGATCCTTGATCAGATAGGACTGATGTCCTTATAAGAATTGGAAGAGATACCCAGAATTCCTGCTGTCTCCTTTCCCCCACCACACCAGTCATGAGCATACAGAAGAAAGGCCATATGAGGATGCATTGAGAAGACAGTGATCTGTAAGCCAGGGAAAGGACCTTCACCAGTTTACAAGCCTGACACCTTGCTCTTGGACTTCTGGTCTCCAGTGCTGTGTGAAAATAACGTTTAGATTGTTTAATTCACTCAGTCTGCGGTATTTTGCTTTGTCAGCCCTGGCAGACAAATATAAGTATCTCCAAATAGATTATTCCACAAGACAGCAAGCATGGTTTCCCTAATAAAAAGAAATGGGGACTGAAAGGTAGAAGAAGTATATAATTTCAAAATAAGTAAATAGAAATGAAGCAAGAGCCAAAATGGTTTATACAAGTTATATCTTTGCCAGGATAATAGTAAGAATAGGGTGTTGTATATTACTGCCTGTTTCACTCAAGTCACAGTGAACACAAAGGGCTGTGCTGGCACATGTCACAGAGCTTTTCAGAATCCAGCATACTTCTCTGGTGTGTTTTAACTGCCTGCAAATGACACCATCCTCTTCTTTTGCACATTTTGAATGAGATACTATGAAGGACAGCCTGAGAATGGCCGAGAAGCTGTTGGTGCATTCTGAGGCTGTTAACTAGTTTAGAGAAGCCTTGGTGCCTGGGAGGTCACAAGCCACCAAGGGACAATCGTTACATGATGAGTTCACACTGTTACATATGGAATGATGCTATGTTTAATCTGCTATCAGATGCTGAAGTGGATTTTCATATCAAGTTAAAAACAACATTCCAATAAAATGGCAAGTGTGAAAGTTGCAAAGGTGTATAAAAGTAAAGAATATGATTGCTAGAATTAGAGCTACATATATGTGTATCCCAATAAGATATATTTGACTTCATGGAAAAAATTCTACTATATAAAGGAGTTTAGACATCAAATAATTTAAATGATGAGAGTACTGTGTGTGATGTCCACAGTGATTATCATTGGCATAATTCAGAAAGAGTAAATTAGAATTAGGTTTTGTAGTTACATATGTGCAACCCAAGTGCCTCCAGATCCCCTAACCTTTTTGGACTACATTTCCCTTGACTAGATGGAGACGTGCTCATTTTATGGGAGATGCAACATTCATCAAAGTGTTGTGCAGGATTCTTTGGGAAGAGGAGTGGTTGTTTTCCATGACTTTTTTGCTACTCTATATGCTCAATTCTCTCTCACTGTCTCATTTCCTTCAGCTGCTGTTCCATGCACATGGCTCTGGCAGCTAGCTACCATAAGTGCACAGAGGCCATTTCTTCTATATTCATTAAAGTAACTAACACAAAACTTCTGCTCAAAGCAGAATTTTCATTAAATATGTATAAGTAATAAAAGAGAGATATCATCAACAAAAGAGGAAGAAATTTACAATCTGATAGTTTCATGTTGGTTATTCTTGCAGCAAGTAATTTTCACTGAGCAAATTTCTTCTTAGGCCCTGGCCTGTCCCATATTGCTGCCTTGTTTATTTTTTTTTTGTTGTTTGTTTGTTTGTTGTCAGTCCTTTCTTCTCTCATCTTCTTTTCAGGTCTTCCAGTGTTTCACTTATGCAGCTGGAAGATAACTACCAAATCCCAATTGTTGTATTATACATAGCAATTTAGCTCTGTTTTTTTATCCAGTCTAGCCCCAAAACATATTCTTTTAATTCTGTAAAATTACTTTTTTGGGATGTACAATTTTATGCATATGTGTGTGTGTGGTGTATATGTGTGTGTATGTACATACACATGTGCACACACACACACAATTATAGTCAGTATACCACTACAGTCAGGATTCAAAATAATCCCATCACCCCAAAAACTCTCGTGTTATTTCTTTATTGGTACCCCTTCCCCATCCCTAAGTCCTGTCAACTATTGATCTATTCTCCATCACTATATCTTTTTGAGAATGTCATTTAAATGGAATTGTATTAGTCTGTTCTCACACTGCTGATAAAGACATACCCTAGACTGGGTAATTTGTAAAGAAAAAGAGGTTTAATAGACTCACAATTACATGCGACTGGGCAGGTCTCACAATCACGGCAGAGGTGAAAGGCACATCTTACATGGTGACAGGCCAGAGCGAATGAGAGCCAAGCAAAAGGGGAAACCTCTTATATAGTAATCAGATCTTGTGAGACTTACTACTACCATGAGAACAGTATGGGTGAAACTACTCACAATGATTCCATCATTGCTCACTGATTCCATTATTATCCCTCCCACAACATGTGGGAATTATGGGAGGTACAATTCAAGATGAGAATTGGGCGGGGACACAGCCAAACCATATCATTCCACCCCTCCCAAATCTCATGTCCTCACAATTCAAAACCAATCATGCCTTCCCAGCAGTCCCCCAAAGTATTTCCTCATTTCAGCATTAACTCAAAAGTCTACAGTCCTAAGTCTTATTTGAGACAATGTAAGTCTCTTCCAGCTAAGAGCATGTAAAATCAAAAGCAAGTTAGTTACTTCCTAGATACAATGAGGGTACAGACATTGGGCAAATACAGTCATTCCAAATGGGAGGAATCAGCCAAAACAAAGGGGCAACAGGCCCTATACAAGTCTGATATCCAATGGGGCAGTCAAGTCTGAAAGCTCCAAAATGATCTCTTTGACTTCACGTCTCATCTCCCATCCAGGTCATGCTGATGCAAAAGGTAGATTCCCATGGTCTTGGGCAGTTCCGCCCCTGTGGCTTTGCAGGTTACAGACCCCTCCTGGCTGCTTTCACCTTGAGTGTCTGCAGCTTTTCCAGGAACATGGTGCAAGTTGTAAGTGGATCTACCATTCTGGGGTCTGGAGGATGGTGGTGCTCTTCTCACAACTTCACTAGGCAGTACCCCAGAGGGCACTCTTTGTGGGGGCTTCAACCCCACATTTCCCTTCTACACTGCCCTAGCAGAGGTTCTCCATGTGGGGCCTGCCCCTGCAGCAAAATTTTCCTGGATATCCAGGCATTTTCATACATCCTCTGAAACCTAGGCACAGGTTCCCAAATCTCAATTCCTGGTTTCTGTGCACTTGCAGGCTCAATACCATGTGGAAGCCATCAGGGCTTGCAGCTTGCACCCTCTGAAGCCATGGCTTGAGGTGTACCTTGGCCCATTTTGGCCAAGGCTAAGATGCAGGGTACCAAGTCCCGAGGCTGTTCACAGAAGGAGGGACTTGGGGCTGGCTCTTGAAACCATTTTTTCACTCCAGGCCCCTGAACTTGTGATGGCAGGGACTGCCACAAAGATCTCTGAAATGCCCTGGAGACATTTTCCTCATTGTCTTGGTAGTTAACATTTGGTTCTTCATTACTTATGCAAATATCTGCAGCCCAGTTGAATTTCTCCTCATAAAATTGGTTTTTATTTTCTATCACATTATCAGGTTGCAAATTTTCTGAACTTTTATGCTCTGTTTCCCTTTTAAAACTGAATGCTTTTTTACAGCACCCAAGTCACCTCTTGAATGCTTAGAAATTTCTTCCACCAGATACTCAAAATCATCCCCTTCAAGTTCAAAGTTCCACATATCTCTATGGCAGGAGTAAAATGCCACCAGTCTCTTTGCTGTTTTAGGAAGAGTCACCTTTGCTCCAGTTCCCAACAAGTTCCTCATCTCCATTTGAGACCACCTCAGACTGGATTCCATTGTCCATTATCAGCATTTTGGTCAAAGCCATTTAAAAAGTCTCTAGGAAGTTCCAAATTTTCCCACATTTTCCTATCTTCTTCTGAGTCTTCCAAGCTGTTCTAACCTCTGTCTGTTACCCAGTTCCAAAGTTGCCTCCGCATTTTTGGGTATCTTTACAGCAATGCCCTACTCTACAGGTACCACTTTACTGTATTAGTCTATTCTCCCGCTGCTGTTAAAGACATACCTGAGACTGGGTAATTAATAAAGAAAAAAAGGTTTAATGGACTCACAGATCCATGTGACTGGTGATGCCTCACAATCATGGTGGAAGGTGAAAGGCATGTTTTACATGGTGGCAGGCAAGAGTGAGTAAGAGCCAAATGAAAGGGGAAACCCCTTATAATCAGAGCTTGTGAGACTTATTCACTACCATGAGAACAGTATGGGGGAAACTGCCCTCAATGATTCCATTATCGCTCACTGGGTCCCTCCCACACCATATGGGAATTATGGGAGCTACAATTCAAGATGAGATTTGGGTGGCGACACAGCCAGACCATATCAGGAATTATAGATTATATTAATATAATCTTTTGAGACTTTTTAATACTCAGCATGATGCCTTGAAATTCATCTAAGTTGTTGCATAAATCAATAGGTTGAGCATTTTATTGCCAAATAATATTCCATTGCATCGACGTAGCATAGTTTTTCAGTTCATATGTTAAAATATATTGTCATTGTTTTCAGTTTTGGGTGGTTATAAAAACTACTATAAAAATTTGCTTCTATATGAAGATAAGTATTTATTTCTCTAAAATAAATTCCCAGTGGTGGGATCACAGGGTCATGTGATCAGTGAATATGTAGCTTTATTGTTTAAAAAGCTGCCAAACTGCTTTTCCAAAGTGGGTGTACTATTTTTGCATCTGCGCCAACAGTGTACGGAAGTTCCGGTTGCTCTGCATCCTCCACAGCACTCAGTATGGTCAGAATTATGTTGAAGTCATTGAAAAAGGGATGTAATGGTATCTCATCATGGATTTAAATTGTATTTCCCTAACAGCTAATGATTTCAAGCAGTTTGTAAAGTGCTTATTCGACATCCTGGTATCTTCTTCAGTGAAATAGTCACTCACATTTTTTGCCCATTTAAAAAACTGTAAATTGGGTTGCTTTCTTTGCAATAAGTTTTAATATGTCTTTATACATTTAAATCGGTCCCATGTACAATATTTTCTGCAGGTTTATTTCCAAAAAACAGTGATTCTGATATTTTTCTTTATTACCATTCTCTCTAAAACTTCTAGCAAAACAGAAACAAACCTGCTACTTTCTAAACCCGTATCTGTTGTGTTCATCTTTATCCTTTTACTTGGCTCTGCTTCTAGCCTTAACCTTCAATTATGTATTTTCTTTTTGGTATCTCCAGACCTGCTTTTGCATAATCCATTCTTTCCTTTAATTTATACACGTTAAAGTCTCTGTATTTAATTTTTAAGAAGAAGTTAATCTATGACTTCTCTCTGAATTACTACCTGTCTACTTTCCATTGCTACTCTGCTTCTTGAAAAATGTTCTATATTTGCTAACTTCTCCTGTCAGTATCCAACCTGGACTCTTCTTTCATTATCGTTCTGAAAGTGTTCTCACAATTGTCACCAGGGACCCCAGTTGCCTCTAATGGTGGCCTGTGTTCATCTTACTTACCTTTGTGAAACTGTGGCATTTTTGCCCACCACTTTTCTCCAGATAATAACATCACACACACACACACAAATCTTTATCAATATAGTCACAGAGAAAGGTAAAGTAATACATATTTTTGGAAGCAGATTATTTTTATTATGTTTTTTGAAAAAAAGTATAAGAAATTTCATGAGAATAAAGGATGCAGAAACACTCTGAATTCAGTATACACATATAATTTAACTGGGTTATTTATATAACATGAAAGAAATTTGTATTCATAGAATCTTGTTTCATTTGAGTTCTGGCTTGTTTTTGAAATAGGTCAATTAGTCTACTAGTCTTTAAGTGCTCCATTTTTCTAATTTGTAAAATAAAGATGAAAATAATAGTTGACTCCCAAATTTTTTGCAAACATTACGTGAGATGGAGGACACAAAGCATTTAGTAGAATATCTGAAATATAGAGTAATTAATAAATAAACTAGTTTTTTTAAGTCCTTTCCCTCCATATTTCTGTAACTAAATTTTAGAAATGAATTTTAAAGACAAAGCAATTTATTCAGCTTGAAATATTCAGTATTAATACTGGAAACTTATAAAACAAATTTAGGGAGCTTTGGGCACAGTTTTTCTTTTGATTGTGCATGTCTAAACACAGAGCTGATGATCTGTGGTGTGTCTCTTACCTAATTTGGGTAAATAATCTCCTTGTGTCTCTGCAGAGAACCTTTACGCAAGCCAGATATGTAGAGTTTAACCCAGTCAGTGGGATTCTGCCCTATGAGTGTAATTTTACTGACACAGAATCATGAAGCAGTAGTTCAGCCATGATTTGGAGTGCTAATTAACAGCAAGCTAATACAACAATGCCTCTGCTTAATCATCTTTTGTTTATTAAAAATCAGTTACTTGTAATAAATTATTACACAAGAGTTTTTGCGTATAGTTTAGTACCCTAGGTTTCCCTTGATCTTTCTTTCCACATAATTCTATAACACATTCTGCATTAACAACTGAAGGTATTATTGATTTATTCTCTATTACACACTATACATTAAAATACTTTCATTTTGTCTTGCTTTCTCCCATAAACTCTCTTGCCCAAATAATTTAGTTGAGTGCCTTTTGCATAATCCACATCAAGGTTTTCTTTATTTTTGTTGTTGAATATCCATCTATGCTCTTACAATTCCAGTTTTGCAAAGAAACAAGGGCTATTAACCAGATTCAACTATAATGACTCTTCTTTGGACAATCTTTTGGCAATAGCAAAGAAGTAAACCATAGAAAATGAATCTATTAGAATCATCATACTTAGGAAATAACATGGTTATAGCTAATTGTAATAATGTCTCCTGGTAATATCTTGATTTTTATACTGGAACGCATAGTAGAAAATTGCTCAATGTTCCTATTTGTCTTCATCCACTAAAGATGGAACAGTTATTTCAAACTGACTTTTGTGTGCTTATGTTGTATGTGTGTATGTGTGGGTACAGAGGATGCAATCTTCTTTCTTTCTAAAAATGTTATATGGCATATGTTTATGTAAAAATTATTTTCAATGTAAGTTTGGTTTGTTTTTTAAATTGTACAAGAATTCTTATGATATGTGGTATAATTTCTGAGTCAATAAAAATCTTCAAGTTTTAATTTGTGTTATTGTTGTTTTCAAAATTTGCACAATGGAAGTTAGTTCCTTGTTTCAGTGAAAATGTCTTCGTTATATAATAAATTTCATCTATGCTTATTGTAAAATGTTTAAACAATGCAGAGTAGATGAAACCAATGGGTTTCACTATATCAATTGGAGATAACAGTATATGGTTCTATCTATGTTAACACATTAAAGTTGATGAACTGCAGTATGAATGTTCTCACCATTTAGCTGCTCCCTCAGATATGAAAAACTCAAGTGGGCAATATTAATTTGAAATTAAAGGTACCTCACCTAGGGAGTAGGGATCTACTAGGGAGTAGGTCAAACCTCCTCTACCCCTTCTTTTTCAAAATTTAATGTATATATTTATCACTCTGGGATCTTGTTCAATGAAAGATTGTGATTCCATATGTTTGGAGCAGCATCTGAAATGCTGTATTTCTAATAGGCTCCCAGATATACTGATACTGCGCTATCAAGTGGGGGAAAGAACCACACAGAGGGAAAATGAAAACATAATTTACAAAAGGTGAGGGAAGGGACTTCCCTGACCTCTACTGAAAAATAAAAAGCAAGAAATATTGAACTCTGCTAACGCTCTTGCTACGTTTGAGGTATTTATTTCGGTTGCTGTTCTATTTTGCTTTATTTTCCCAGAATGGCTTGTTATTTGTGAGCAGTTGTCTGGAAACGATAGGAAATTCTTTTTATATTGTATACATTAATATGCTACAAAGCTTTTCATTAGGCACTGATTTATCTAAATTTCGTTAAAACTATTGAAAAGGAGCCAAACTCAAAGAGTTTGAACTATCCAAACATTTCAAATAGTCAGAAAACCAGAGATTCTTTCACTTATAAACACAAGGACTTGCTTAATAGAATTAGTTTTGCGTGAGGTTACTGCATAATTTACTCTCCAGTAGAATTTAGAGAAAGATACGTTCTACCCTTCTCTGTAGGAATGTCTTAAAGAAAAAATAATCACAGTACCTTTCAAATACCACAAAACTACAGGAACATCAGAATGTCATCATCTACAGCAGACACATTCCACGTATTTTCTATGCTAAGCTCATCTTTGGTTGGGAGAGAATGGAAGGGGCACCCTGCTTGGGATTTTTGTTAAATTATTTGTGAGAAACAGTGAATTTGCCTCCCACAGAGCCATGGTTCCTGGGCCTTTGTATTTCAAAGATGAGTAAATAGTAAATAAATAAATAGAAATGAATAAGAAAGGAAATGAACATATGTTGACAAAAATACATTTAACCAATATACATACCTTAAATAAATCAATTACTAGCACTGTCATTTCTAAAAAGAAATGGCATGATAACACAAAAATGTAGATAGGGAAAATGTCTAGTAGGGTATAATACCAAAAACCAACTAGCCTAGTATCTTTCACTTATACATAAATTGTTCTTTTTCAAATCATGTAAAAGATTTATGCTCTATCTTTGCCTATTTTTATTGGTTAGTTTATACATTTGTTTGTGTTTTCCAAATGGACTATAACTAACTGGTTATATTCCTAATAAAAACTTAATTACAGACCATAATTTCAGAATAACACATCAGGAACTTTTTGTTAAAGTGGCCAAATGGCTAAATTTTCTTTACTCATTTAAGAATTAAGGCTATGGATATTCTAGAAAACTAAAAGTTAGCATATTTTGTGGTATAAATTGTAAATTCAGTGAGAAAGAGTTATTGGATTTTATATTTTTTTCTTTATAATGAAGGTCTCTTCAGAACACTTTTCTAAATCAATAATAAAATAAATTTATCATTAATACATGTACACACAAAGATAGACCAACATCTGCCATAGAACCTTATACATCACCTTGTTAAAGAATCTCAGAGTCATGCTTACCTGGAGGATGTTGGCATTTCTCGAGTTAACCATGAACCTCAACTGCATTATGAAACATAATGTTAAATCATGTTCTCAGTTGTTATACTGGCTCCTTCTTAAAACTTCTTCTGCAAAGAATACAGGCACTTTCAAAAGGGAAAAGAAAATGTCACTGCAACTTTTTCACTGATAAATGTATTATGTGTATATTTAATTAGTCATCATCATTTGAAATATCTGAAGTAATAATTATGCAATAATGTTTGGTTCATATAAGAGTAGATCCCTTGAGGTCTCATAAAATATGATCCAATTTAAAGTATATTAAATATATTTATCTTCCCAGAATAAGAAAACATACTGTAAAACCTAAGCTTAAAGCAACAGCCTGTTCAAGAAATTAGTCTTTAGAATAAAATTCAACTCTACATGCTCATTTTAAAAGATAACTAAAAGTAAAACTTGGGGAAGAAGAATAAATAGTGACATTCTTTTACAGAATAATTATTCTGTATGAGGAAAATAAAATAATATTATATGTTTTAAATAAATTATGATATTTGAAGCACTCATTTAAAAATGATAACCCATTTGGTTCCATTATATGAAACTTATAAAAATCAGTACATTATTGAATAAGAATAAGGTAGTACAATGATTATTATTTGACATCTAGGTCAGTGCTGTGCATTTGGTATTTATTCATTATATGCTTAATGAATGTATGAATTAAAAAAGCAACTGAGTCCTTGAGCTTCTGACTTGTCTGTAGTGTTTCTGTGTGTATGTGTATAACATTATGTAAATGATCTGGAATTTAAAGTTGATTTTCAAATTTAAAGACTTAATATGAGCATGTAGATACACCTATTCATAAGAAAAATATTATACAATTTGTAAGAGTGGAACTGACAAAGTAGGGAAGTAATGTATTTCTGTTATCAAAACCGTAGGGAATTTTCAGTCCATAATATATGTCATGTGATAGGTATTTTTATATCTATATCCAGTAAACTCCATAAGCAAATATACGTACATTGCAAAATTAAAAATTCAGAATTTGTTTAGAAAAGTTGATCACATGGTAAACTCCACATCAAAAAGAGACAAAGGAAGCAAAATAAGAAAAATAATTGCTCCACTCTTGAGTAGGGTAAGAAGTGGTTTATTGCCAAGAGAAATATCAATTATAAGATCTATGTATATATTAATCCCTAGGACATATAGATTGGTTTGCTAAAAACAGCAATCATATAGATCATAAAGTCCTCAACTAGCACAGCTTTTGAATGCAAAATGAAAGATTTTTTTTCCATGAGAAAACATTTCTAATTTCATCTGGGTCAGGGGTTATCTTTCCAAAGCGGCTTTGTTATAAGACTGTACCTTGAAGAAAACTTTACAGGGAACATGAAAGCAATTTGTCACAATGCAATGACTGCTTATAGACTGATACTGCATTTTGATACACGGCCTACTGATGTGTAGTAATATATATTAAACTTTGGATGAAAGTGAGCTAGAAAGATTGAAATTACTCTTACAGAATATTTCTACATGGCACAGGCATAGTATAATATATGTCAAGAATAATAATATATATTATATCAATTAATATTTTATTTCAAAAATATTGTTTTCTTTCATTATATTTTAAGTGGCCATATAGCTAACATCAAATACTTAAATATAAACTGAATCTATATCATGTATTACTATACTAGACTTTTTATAAAATTTGTAAAATGTTTTATTTATAATTACCAGCAGCAATCAGGTAAACAGAGTGTTTTCACAAAGAATTCTACAGGGTCAATTCATACTTACTAATTTTGTTTTCAAGTAGATCAGGGATCAGCAAAATTGTTTTAAGGGGCCAGATATTACATATCTTAGGTTTCCAGGCTGAAGGCAAAATTAAAGATAATATGCAGGTCCTTGTGTAACAAGAACAATTCTTGCTATTATTCTAGATGAAACACAAAGTATAACAGTAATAATCAAGTACAATTTGAGAATTACTTTATTAACATTTCATGTAATCAGCGTTCAAAGTTGTGTTCATCATAAATGATCGCTCAACTGTTAATGCTAATCTGAAATGAGATTTTATAGATTTCATCTTTGAAATAGCTTTTCACATTTAAGAGAACTGCCAAATACTGATATGAATTCATTAGCATATAATTTCGATTGTACCTATTTATCCCTTAAAAGGCAGATAGAATTCTGTCAGACTATTTTCTTGATATTTGTCTTTTATTATGTCATTGCTTTACAGAGTAATCGTTTCCAGTTGAAAAATTACGTGGCAGCTTCTCAACTGGAAAATTAAACAGATTCTGAGATATGGGAATCTCCTTTGTCCTTGCCTAAAGATGAGAAAAATGTAATTGAAGCTGTAGTTTGGTCTGGGAAATTATAGCTGCTTCAAATAGTGTGGGAATGGAGTTCATTTTGCTTTTTTTACTTTTTCCAACATAAGAAATTTATAGATCAACTCAACATTACTAGAGATTTATATAACATTAATTATCTAAAGGATATATTGCAGTATAACTTCCATATATAAGCACCATCTTGCCTTGTATATATACAGGTTGAATTCATTAAGAAACATCAAGGCCGGGTGTGGCGGCTCATGCCTGTAATCCCGGCACTTTGGGAGGCCGAGGTGGGCAGATCACGAGATCAGGAGTTTGAGACCAGCCTGACCAACATGGTGAAACACCATCTCTACTAAAAATACAAAAATTAACTGGGCATGGTGGTGCCTATAATCCCAGCTACTCAGGAGGCTGAGGCAGGAGAATCACTTGAACCCAGGAGGTGGAGGTTGCAGTGAGCTGAGATCGAGCCACTGCACACCAGCCTGGGTGATAGAGCGAGACTTCATCTAAAGCAAAACAAAACAAAAAAAAGTAACATTATCAAGTCTGCAGCAAAAGCTAATTTCCAAAGTTATTCAGTGGTTGTTAGTACAGGCCAAGGGAAATTCTTTTCATACAGAAAAACATTTTGATCTCTTCCTTAAGCTCAAAAATTTCAAGAAAAAATTGAGTCCTAACCCATCAAACTGCCATGCAGTGGGACAAGCTCAGGGTATTCTTCTTCCACTTCTAGTTGTCTGAACTGTTTGCCAGAGTGAATGCAGTTCAGCAATGACAATGCTGATTTAAATAACAAATGATAGATTAAAATATTTTCTGCAAAGTACTGATGATGAATAATAAAATGAATAAATAGATAAACACCATATATTTTCACAAGCTTTGTCAATTTTTTCAAATTAGACTTTTTCTGTTCCACATGCTGTCTCAGATTCGATTGAAAGATATCTTAGCAGATTGTACTTCAGGTTGTACTAAATTCATATTTTCTCAACTTTTTTAAACATATTCTCACGTATAGTTGTTCCCTTCAGATTATTCATAGGAGATGATTCTTTAGTCACTTCAAACTCAGTATTAACTCCTCAAGGAAATAACAGCATTGCTGTTAAATTGGATATTTGCTTTTTTCTTTAGTTGTCTATTGTTGCTACTGCCAATACTCTCAACTCTTCAAGCAACTGTTCGTGTGGAAAAGATAATGATCTTCACAGTGTAAATGTGTAAAATCTGTACATAGCTCTCTGTCAGTACAAAACCAGGTGGCAAGCTAGAGAGATCTAGCCTACTGGCAGTAGTTAGCTGACACTTGCACCAGATGATAATGATTCTGAGAGATGTACATTTCTGTCAGAGTAGGCTCTCTGTAACATGACTGTTCATTAAAAGTATATATACAGATACATACCTATATTAAAAATATGTGTAAAAACATATACATCAAGTATATGTACATATATACATGTATAAAAGTGTGTATACACATATATATACACACATATAAAAGTGTATATATTTATATATGACAGTACATGTTAATTTTGGTGGGATTTTGTTCTGTATTTGAGTTCCAGTAAACTTAGATATGTCTAAAAATATAAGCCGTAAAACGTCTCTTTATGGGACAGGATTTTGTGCTGGAGCTAGTCCACACCAGCTAACAAGTATCAGTTGTTCAAATTACTAAAATTTTGAGTTAAAATTCAATTACATGCACTTGTTTGCAACACACTTGTTAGGTAAATTTTACTGGAAAAGTAATGGAGACTCAAAATTCATTGCTTCCTAATTAGTTGCTACATTTTGCTGTTATCCGTGTTCTTAGAGTTATTTAATTCTATTGTACCTTTTAGGTGGAAAAATATATAAGAGTGTGCAAATGTGACTCTTTCCAAATCTGTCTTCAACGACTACACATTGTAACTTCAAATTGGCTATGATGGGTAATTTAAATACAGAAATCAGCAAATGCTACAAATCAGGATTTGGTTTAGGGCTTTGTTGATTGTCTGGGCTAAGACATTTACGGAGTGAAATGCCAATAATGAAGAATAGATGCAAATATGTGCTGGGTCAGTAGCCATTGCCTTATGAATAGCACATACACACTCACGAATAACTTTTGAAAACTATCATCCAAATGAGGATAAAAGTCACTCAAGTCAGAGTGAAGTTCTGTTGTCCATCTTCGTTTTTTAATTTCCTCTTCCTTGTTAATACGTATGTTAGAAAATATCAGAAGGCCTGTTGATCACGCCCTGTCCAACCACTGGCCTCTGAGCTGCCTGCTTGGCACTGCTACACTGCCCCCGGATTGGTTACAATGTGGGGTTTTGTCTGGATTACAGGAGGAGGAAGAATGGGGAAGCCACAAAGCCTTGCTGGAGTTGGCCTCTCCTCTGTGCAACAGCCTAAATAGCGCAGCACCCAGGACGCGCTAGGCCCTCCATGCATGTCAGCTTAACAGAAAGTGACTATTAATCCAAACCTGGGGCGAGTGAGAGGTGCAGCTGCAGGATCAGTGGGTCCTAGGGCTTCCTGAAATGCAGTTTTGAGGCCCCTGTAGGAAATTTTCTCCCCTTCCCCGCAGGCTTGGCTTTTGTACCCTGAGACGGAATGAATGTCAAACTCAGGTCCAACTCGCGCTTTTGACCGTGGGAGGTATCCTCAAGCGAGGCCTGATGGAGGACAGGAGGGGCTGGCCGAGGGTGGAGAGCGAAGGGATAGCCGAGCTGAGCGAGGGTCTCACCCCACCTGCAGGACGTTGGCAGACCCACACGTGCCCTCCTTTAGCACAGGTCAGTTGCTGCCCTCTACTCTTTGGCAGGGCATAAGTAAGAATGATTTCCGCCGCGGAGATCTAGAGCTTCCTTCCATTTTGCCTCCTGGCCCCTCCTGGAGGCCACAGCCCCTTTCTTGGCAGCTCCGCGCCCCAGAGCAGGAACGCACCCGGACGCGGTCACATTTCAGCTTTGGTGGCTGCGCCCGCGCCCTGGGACTCCGGGCAGGGGATCGGGGCTGCGGGCGCCAGGCCGAGCTGCCCTCTTCCGGGACCTGGGTGGTTGCTAAGTAGGGGCCCCCAAGCTAAGCTGTTATAGGAGCTCTCAAAACTCCCTTTCCGGCATCCCACGGAAAAATACATGAATCAGAAATTCCTCTGCTTTGTCCTCCTGTAGGGGCCGAGTGGCGGGGAACTCCCCGGTCGGTACTCGCGTGGGGATCATATCCCAGAGACCGCGGGGCAACCCTCGGAGAGAAGCCCCCTGCGGCTGCTCTTGGCTTCCTTTTGAGCCGGACCGCCTGTCAGGGACCCTAAGGACTGCGAGGCCGGGGGTACAGACCTGGGGTGTGCTGGCGTTCCCTTTCCATCCCAAAGTTCTGTTTTCTTTTTCTTCCACTTCACTCTGGGTCTCAAGCCTTTTCTTTCAGTTTCTCAGCAGACCAGGCCATTTCGTCTGTTCCCCAATATCTTTTAAAAGTTCATTTTGTAGAGCAATCTCCCCACAACGCAGTATCTTTTACTTACCCTTGGGTACTATTAAAACAAGATAACATTCACCATGAAATTAGTCCAAAATATCTTTAATGTTAATATTTACGTCGAGAAGGGTTGATGGCTCTTGCACACTCTTGTGTGCAAGGGAGGGAAAAGTAGTACAACTTCTCTGGAGAATAATTTGACAAAATATGTAAATAACTTTAAAAATACTTTTGAACTTGATCTATCTTTTTCTAAGATCTTTCAGAAAAATTATATGAAATCCTTATAACCTACAAAGATCTTCATCACAGTATTATTTGTAAAAGAAAAAAAGATAAAAACAACTTTATCCACAACAAGAAACATTCTTATGGACCATAGATTGTCATTAAAAAGATTGACTAATAATGCCGTCAAAGAAAAGCACAAGAGATAAAAACATGTAAAAACAGAAACAAGCAAACAACAAAACACCAAGAAACAAACATCAACAAAAACCTCTGCTTATCAAAATTTTCAAAACATTTAAAAACAAGCTAGTGAATGGTTACATTATATATGGCAAGAGTATCACAGATTTAAAAATAAAACATAAAGAAACAATTAAAAAAAAAACAGCCTCCAAGAAAAGTAAATCAGGTATTTGTACTTAGATTGTTAATATAGAAAGCCCTTTTATCAATGCTAATAACACTCCCAAATATTGTGTACATTATTAAAACCATTCTGGAGGACAATTTGTCAAAGTGAGTTTATTCACAATACCTAGTTTGTCATTATTGTCTAGCAGGCGCTACGAAGGGTTCTCAATAGGAGCAGAATAAGAGGAAAAGAGTTTTGCTATCAGCCCCTTAGGGAACTATAGGCATGTAGGGTATTGACAAGTGGGTGGAGTTGAGCTTCCTCCTCCACATGACTTGCTTTGATTTGTGGGAGCGAGCAGACAGGAGAACATGTCAATTCAAGTTGGGGCTTTAAGAAGTGTGCTGTCTTCTGCTTGCCCTAGTGTGCTTCATGAGAAGATGATTCTGTAGCCATTGTTCAAAATTTTAGCCTGGGCCCTTGAATAAGAAACAGACCAGACCGATGAGAGCAAACTTGAAACTCAGACCTAGCAAAGCCTACAGGAAAAAGTGCTGATCAACAGAACTGCAATTAAAAAGTAAATCTTTGTCGTCGTAGCTCCTAAGTTTTGAAGGCCATTTGTTATTCATGGCACAAAACCTACCTGATATGCACGCACAAGGTAGAACTGTCCTATCCAAACGCCCTGTGCACCCTTCATCCCTGGCCCTAAAAACAATGGAAATAGTGAATAAGGAAAAAAGCTATAATCCCTGACTATGTGGAGATGTGGGATGGATATGTACATTCAACACATAATCACATACATAGTTACATAATTACAAATTGTCATAAATGTTAACCAAGAAATTTGGAAAAGCATAGGATGCAAAGAGGAACAGGAGGAATTAATTTCAATTGGGAAATTCAATTGAAATTAATTTCAATTGGAAAATGGGCAAAGTATAAGAAGAAAAGGATTTCAGTTCAGAAGAACAGAGTGAACAAAAGAGAAGAGCAGTGTGGGGCCTTTGAGCTTTCGGTAGGTGGTCAGGGTGCCCAGAGCACAGAAAGCTCGAGTTGAGGTCTGGGGAAACAGCAGGGTCCAGCTCACACAGGGTCTCATAGGCCATAATGGGGATTTGTGTCTTATGAGAAGCTCAATAAGTGACATACACATATTTCTTTTAAACTAAAACTTACTCATGAAAACATATTAGTCCGAAAACTACTGCAAATTCAGCCCTTGGCATACACAAATGGACTTTGAACTTTGAAAATATCCAAAAGTGAGACTGTTCCTACAGAACCCTTACTACAGTGAACATTACAGGGGACTCTCTAAACACCATCAACTGAAATATTATCTACACGCTAGCTACAAAATAGAAGAAAAGGGAATAATTTACTCACGAAATTCACTTTTAAATAAATGAGATATATAAAATATTCTTGACAATTAACATTTTTGTCACCTTTCCACTTGCTTGTATAGTAACAGTGAAACTAAACAAAAGGAAATTCTTCTTTGGAAGAAAGGCAAAAAAAAAAAAAATTGCTGTGTTTCTGAGCCACAGAAGAGTCTTGCGAAGTATCAATCCAAAAATAGTATAATTACACGATCTAAAATTAAAATAAAATAGAAATAATTTACAATCAGATTCACATATATTTATGCATTATAGATTTACATTTATAATATAAATATAAAATATGCATACATTAATAAAGTACTATGCTAATAATGATAACTTTTAAAATTTCCATTTGATTTATCATATAATCTCTTTAACAGTGGTCCTTCATATTGCAAAATAGAAAAACATTAAAATTGTTTTAGAAGATTTTTTAAAAAACCCACTTGCTGTAGACTCATTGAGTAGACTAGTTGAGGATTAGCATCTCCATTTCGTTTGGGAGAGTTAAATCAAAAGAAGGTCCCCAGCAAATGCTAGTACAAGGAGCATCATGATGTACTCTGTCTTTCCTTGTGGAGCACCTGCTGCATCTCCTTCTCCTAGCGTTCTAACCCTGGCGGGGGCGGCATCTGATCTTTAATAGCCCCTAGACCCTCATTTTCTACACCATCACAGCTTTGTGTATTCCTTCCTTGGGATCTAGAGAACATTCCCTGGTGGGCTTCTCGGGCCTCTGCCAAATGTCCAATTTAGAACACCAGGGATATCAAGATACTTCTCAAAATGTTCATATTCAATTCTAACTCAAAAATTTACGTCTAAAGTTGCCATTTTTCCTTCCTGAACTCATCAGTTCCTCTCCATGATCAGTATTCCCAACCTGCTAGCATAAGCTTTGCTCTCATGGGAAACACGCTGATGTTGATACTTGCCAGTGATCATTTCTGCTTTTTCCTGAATGATTTTGCCGGATCTAACTCTTAACATGAAAGGCTGTTTTTTTTTTTTCAATTGCTTTGGTAAGACTATTCTTTATTTTTTGTGGTAAATTTACTCTAAATTTTGTATTTCATGAAAATCTATTTGTTTTCTTGATGTAGTTGAAGAAGGACATGAAAGATCTTCTGGAACTATTGCTTTTTACTTTCTGACCATGATTTCCTGGTTGCAGCAAATCCACTCAGTTTAATACTTTTAATATAATCTTTAGGTACATTGGTTATTTTATCTTCTTCAGTTATTTTAATGTACATTTCATGTATTTCTTCTCTTTTAAAATTAGTGTATGAATTTTCTATGCCTGCTATAACAAATTACCACAAACAGTGGCTTAAAACAACATGAATTTATTATCTTGCATTCTGGACATCAGCAGTCTGGAATCAGTTTCACTGGGGTAAAATCAGTCTATCAACAGGACTGCAGTTCTTTGGGCGGCACTACTGGAGAATCCATCCCTTCTCTCTCACAGCTTCTGGAGGTGGCCTACATTGCTTGATTCACGATCACATCTCTTCAACCTCTGCTTTCATTACATCATTTCCTTCCCAAACTTGGATCTTTCTGTCTCCCTTTTATAAGAACTTATGTGTTTAATTTGGAGCTCACCCGGGTTACCCAGGGTACTCTCCTCATCTCAAGATCCTTAAATTAATTTTATCTGTGCAGTCTCTTTTGACACATAAGTGAATAGAATACATTTACATTTTTGTTCTGGGGCTTAGGACATGGACACCTTTGCCAGGGAGGGTGCGGGACATTATTCAGCACTCCACAGTAAGTTTTACTAGATCACATCAATACATTTCTTCAAAACTTCTAAGAAATCTCCATTTCCTGAAACATTTGTTTTAGGAAATTCCAAGTTCCCACCATCCATGTCGTTTTCTCCAATAACAGCAGTCAGGTCACTGAGCTTCAGCAAGGGTTCACCTAGAAATTTGATCTGATTTTTACTTTTAGAATTGTTCCATACCACTTTAGAGTTTTGTAACATTGCATTTCATTTAGTGTTCACTAACTCTTCTTTCCCATCTTTCTGCTTATAAAAAAGTCTTCATACTTTCCTCATAATTAGAATTTTTATCAAAGCATTTTAATGTCTGAAGTTGTGCTTCATTTTGCTGATGTATAATGAAGAGTGTTTCAGTTGCAGCTACTTGAAATTTTAAATGTTTTGATGCACCATTTGCCATTAAAACACTGAATCTTTCTCATTACATTTGTTATCAGCCCAGTTTGTTCTAAACATTGAGATTTCTCTTTTTTCAGTCTTTTTTCTAGGTAACTTTTTAAAAGCCAATGTAAAGAATTGGAGATTTCCAGGTCTTTGTATTTCTGTTAAAGTGTTCTCAAGTCTGGCTTTCATTGAAGTTACTTCAATTCCTAAAAATTCCTTTTTATGAACTTCAAGCATCTCAAAGATGTGCTCTCTTTCCTTCATAAGGGCAGAAATTTCGATGGCCAGTCAAGGGTGCCACCAGGATGGACCAGGGTGATGTAGAGTTTCAGGGTCATCAGTGGATCTGCAGCTGAGCCCTATCATGCTGCCAGAGTGGAGAACTCTATGAACACTCTGTCTGGAACCATACCAGTGTCTGGCAAATAGGGTAGACCTTAGTGGAGGTAGGAGAGAAGGAATAACTATTGTAGCAAAAACCTTCCAACCTTCCTCAAGCGGTGACAAACATAGGTGGGATAATATCACATTACCCTGGGAGATATGGGCTGGGCCTCTAGAGGCACATGATCATGGCTGGGGGCTCCGAACACGCTAGCCCTGCCATTGGTGCCCCCAAAGGCTCAGGGAATCTGTCTTGTCTCATGTGTAAATCATTTAGAATCACTGGTTGAGATCTCCACGAGTTGCAGAGCACTAGTTGAGAGCATTTACAGGCTGCTAAACCTGGCCAATATTTCATTTCCCTTAAACTTTTCATTCTGTGATCCTTCTAAGATTGCCAGATTTAGCAAGTGAAAATATATGTGTTTAGTTAAATGTGAATCTCAAAAAAAATTAATATAAAGACGTACCGTGTAATAGTTGTGATAGATTTATAATAAAAAATTGCCAT
Organism: Rhinopithecus roxellana; assembly: GCF_007565055.1. NCBI lineage: Eukaryota > Metazoa > Chordata > Mammalia > Primates > Cercopithecidae > Rhinopithecus > Rhinopithecus roxellana. The sequence continues at coordinate 11,458,430 of NC_044549.1, read as the reverse complement.
TTTGTTTGGTAATTTTTTTTACCTGGGGATTCTGTATTTGTCCAGCCACTCCACTTCCTGGAGGCATCGTTCTCTCCATAATGATGACAGAAAACTCACCGCTCTCAGTGCTCCTGCTCATTTGTTTGTTTGACTAGCTTTGAATATGTATCAAGGAGAGGGTTGTGAAGGGACCCCAAAAAGGGTTTCAACCAGTAGTGTGCTGGAACCAGATTGCACCCACTGGCTAGAGCTGATGGTAAGCAGTTTTTTCCAACCCTGTGTTCAGGAATGTCTCATTGACATGGCTTGAAATGCCATGGTTGGCATTTACACCAAAGACATTTTGCACTCAGCACATAAGTGAATTCTAGAGATGAAGGTTTCTTCTGCCTTTTGCCTCTCCATCCCCCACCCCCAAAAAGCATGTTAAACATTTACTTACACATGACCGATTATGGCCAATTCTCTTGAACTATAAACTTTGCCAGTCTTAGAATGTGGAAAGCAATCTTGGAAGCCAGTTTTCTCCCCTTTGGAGTAAGGGTGAATGAGAAATACCATTGCCACCAGAGGTCGCTCTTAACCTCTTGAATTCAAAAGCACTCAAGCTACATGGAATCACCTCTTGACACAGAATTAGGAAGGGCATTTTCCATACCGTAAAGTAGGTGACTTAAAATTAAATCTACATTTTAACCTGTCTAACTCTATGGAGTTTCCATAGAACATAAACATAGAATATAAAATAGTTAAAACACTAGTAATATAGGTATTGTTTATCACTTTTCTATTAATTGCCAAGCACATAAACTTATTTTATTCAGTGAAGATCTCCTTACTTCAGTGCTATCAAAATAAATATAGAATACTAAGAGATGGAGGAAATGGTACTTTATTAAGTTTTAGCTTTGCATACACATTCTTGGACATAGAGTAAGTTCAAAGAACTAAGAAAATTTCAGTAAAAGTAAAACACCTTGAAGACCACGTGATCAGCGAGAGGTAATTATTCATATAATTTGGCTTAAGAGAGAGCTCTGCTTAAAACATAGTTGTGTTCAACTATTTTTTTTAAAGATGTAATAAAACTACAAATATTTAGTGGACAGTGTCTATACAGTATATGAAATGAGTAGAATATCACTATTCTTTAAGATAAGGGTCTAATGGAATAATTTATATGTATATATAAAATATTAGATATATATATTTCAAAATAGCAAATTATATAGTGGAATTTTCAACAAGTTGCTATGAGAACTTAGAAAAACACAGCTAGTCTTTTAAAATGCTTCTTTTCTCTTAAATTTATTGGCTGATTTATGGCCTAGATGTTCCCTTGGTGGTAGACAAGAAGCTTACATTCTATTAAAGAAATGTTTTAAGGTAAAGAAACAAATAAATAAATTATAAAATTATTTCAAATGGCCTTAAGCTTTATGAAGAACATAATAGAAGATGATGAAATATGGGAAAACTGGGGTGCAGCTGGCATGGTCCGATGAGTTTCTGCTGGGGGAAACTGAACTGAGTCCTGAATGAGGAGTTGGCCTTATGAGATTTAAAGAGAGAATATTCCAGGCAGAAGAATGGAAATTCTAAAAGGCCCATGTGATGAGGATTCTGAAACTCTTACAGACATATAAATGAACAGAGTCAGAACAGTAGTTAAAACACAGGATTTGTTGGTAGGCTTGCCTGAAGGAACATCTTTTCACATATAATGGATGGACCTATTGAACGATCCATCCCTTTTGCAATCTGGACTGCACAGACTATTTGGTTGCTAGGTACAGCCAATCTCCTGCAGGCGCTGAGAGGGGAGTTCAAATGTGCCCCTGAAAGGAAATGTAGAGACACCCTTGTAAGAGAGCAGCTTGCTCCAAAGCACGCCAACCACGAGATCTCAGCATGGAAGACTTATTGCTTTTTAAACAACATGTGGAGGGCTGGGTGTGGTGGCTTACACTTGTAATCCCAGCACTTTGGGAGGCCGAGGCTGGAGGTCTGCTTGGAGCCAGGAGTTCAAGACCAGCCTCGGCAATATAAGAACCTGTTTCTACCCAAATTTTTAAAAATTAGCCAGGTGTGGTGGTGCGCACTTGTCCCAGCTACTCGGGAGGCTGAGGCAGGAGAATCACTTGAACTCAGAAGTTTGAGGCTACAGTGAGCTATAATTACACTACTGCCTCCGCTTCCCAGGTTCAAGCCATTCTTCTGCCGCAGCCTCCTGAGTAGCTGGGATTACAGGCATGCGCCAACATGCCTGGCTAATTTTTGTGTTTTTAGTAGAGATGAGGTTTCACCATGTTAGGCAGGATGGTCTCGAACACCTGACCTCATGATCGGCCTGCCTCAGCCTTCCAAAGTGCTGGGATTACAGGTGTGAGCCACCGAGCCTGGCCTAGATTATTTTTTAAAGACGTATAAAAATGAATTGCTTACTTGATTACAGCTGATGGGGCATTTTTTAAAAACCAGGAAACAATACAATTTGTTTTTTGTTTAGACTAGATTTCATGAATACATTTCTGGAAACAAACTTTTTCTTTGCACTTCCATGCGATGTGTGGTGCAAGTCATTCTTTCCATCTTTCCTGGTCCAGGATGGCTAGAATGTGAGTAAAAGAGACTTCACACACGAAAAGCACATACCTAGAAGTCAGAGAACAGGATCCTTTGTAGGATCTGGCTGTCTCTTCCTCTGTCGTGTGGGCTTACCTTGATTGAATAACCCATTTGTTTCATTCATTCATTCATTCATTCATTCATTCACTTTTGACATCAGACTAACATGAGCTCATATTTATCATATGATGCAACACAAGCTATTTAACTCTAAAATTCAGCAATATCAACAGTAAAATGAAGATAATAAATGATTTAATGGTTACTGAGGTTAAATAAGATTGTGCAATTGCTAACACATGCCATGGACCAGTGGTTTCAGTAAATGATGGACTTGCTATTACTGTTGTTTTTATTGTTCATTTACTAATTCAGAAAACTATTTATTAGCTAAGTTCTTTATTATGAGAACTGTGTTCGATTCTGGGGATAAGGACAATAAATAATTGAGTTTATTTGTCTACTATATACATATATGTGTCTGATATTTGTCTAACGTATTATGCATACATACATATATTATTACTAATCACATGCTATGTAGAAATGTATTCAAAGCAATAGCTATAATATTGATGTCTATCATGAGCAAGCTGAGACTCAGAGAGGGTAATGACTTTCTCAAGATGGCACAGCTCATATCAGAGCTAGAGTTTGATGGTGGTTCACCAGCCCCTTTCTGTTCCTTTAACAACTAGCACCGAAGTGCCTGTCACCTTGGCACAATAAAGAGTGGTTCGTTTTTTTGTAAGGTAACTGTTATTGGGTGTTAGAGAAGGCTCCAAAGAATGGTGTGCTTTAAGTTGGCTTTGGAAAGAAAAGTATGTGTTTATCAGATGGGGAATGGGGAAGAAACATTGGGAGAATAAGTAGCAGAAAGGGGGATTAGCATTTGTTGTTGTTGTTTTTTCCAAGAAGTGAAAAACAAAAAGCTTAGTTCCAGTAGCAACCATGGCATATAATGATATACTAATGTCTTTTTAACTGAAGAAAAGCAGAACTCTATTAAACTATAAAAATCAGTTATAAAGTTATCTTTTACACTCTTGTTAAAAATCTTGTAGAAAAGCACACAGTAAATTCTTATAATAAAAAACAAACTCATGATTTTTAAGAGTGTGGAAAAATAAAAAGGAGATTTTTTTAAAAATTAGAGTTTGTTTTACTGAATGGTTAATAAGGATGAAAATAGAGCTCATATTTCATCCATTCTTAGTGTGTGCATTTTTTGTTTGTTTGGTGGGGCTGCAAAACGACAACTTGCTGACTGGTAGTTCAGTGTCATATGTTATTTACCTTTTACATTCTGAATTCTAATAGGTTATATGAGAACTCTGTGGAGGAAAAATCGTTGTTGCTGTTGGTGAAGAGTTTTAAATCATTCGTTTAAACAATAAGTTTGCTTTAGCATACTGCAGAGCTAAAGCAAAAACGTAAAATGGTTTGACAGAAATATCTTTCGGATAAAGATTATTCCCTTCGTGTTTCTGTAACCTGTCAGTTCTTCAGACTTTTACTTGATTCCTACCCAACTGAGAATCCATGGTCAACTATTCCAACATTGTCTGCTCTTATGTCCTCTTTGATTTTTCTGTGAATATCTTGAAAATATCCTGTCTGAATAGCCGCCCCGCCATTATTCTGCCCTTTAGAGAAGAATTGTTACCATAGCATATTAATATAGCCCCCCAAATAGATCCACTGGAATCTCATATTCTCAGATCACAGATGGGTTCTCTTTATCAGTATGGCCCATTTATTTCTGTCTAACTCCAATCTATTACCCAAACTAATCTTTGCCAGATGTGTTCATTGAACCCAAGTCCCTTACTCTTTTCTTTCCATTTCTGCTTCTGTTACACCTCTCACTCCATTGGTTTTTACATTTTTATCAGAAATCTTTGAGGGTATGTTTCACTATCAACCATTTTCTCTTTAATAAGTATAATTTGGTTTCCACATATTTCATGGCAAGTGGGAGGCAGCATAAGATAGAAACTTTACCTGCATATTAACCACAGCCCACCCTTTCTGGCTCAGGCTTTTGGGCCCTAAATCATCTCATGTATGGAATAACAGTAGTAAAAATGCACTTCATGGTTTGTTGTGAGAGTGAAATCAGATATAGCATGTAAAGAATCCATCATATGGCTGATAGGCACAAGGTGTACAATAAATATTAAATTATTTCTTTTTCCCTTGTTGGGTAGTACATGTTTTGCTTCTTTTCTCACTAGTCTAAGCTTGTATCTCCTTTGTGGATTTTCTCTCTCACCTCGATGTTTTCCTTATAATCTTCATCTCTTCATTGTTTTCTATAATAATTTTACTTGTTAAAACTTCACACCTCATTTTATGCATATCTACCCAATTATATATTTTTGATTTATCAAACTTTGGGTTTGAAAGTAGCCTTATTGACCACCTGATTAAACTTTAGTATTTTGATGAGAGACCCAAGTCTAAGAAACATTAAGGTACTTTCCAGAAACACAAGAATCAGTGACAATAGAACCTCTGTCTTCTGACTTTTGGACAACTGATCTGCCAGTCCTTTCTCCAAAGCTCAATGTTTCATTTGAATCAAGGGTTCATACTGCAGGAATCTTAAATTTTTCACAATTTTCAAAGAGTTTTTCACACCTATTATCTCAGCATCTCCAGTTTTCACTTGAGCATACTGAAGCTCAGTAAATGTAAATACTTTCTCAGGTTGTATGATTAGTTGTGACAGAGCAAGGATTAGATTCCAGTCTTTGACTTTGTTTCTATAAAGTTCAGGTACTTCATTTGCAAGAACTTAAGCCTAAGATCTCCGCTTCGTACTTGTCACGCCTTTTATATGGTTTAGTCATTGTTCTCAACACTGAGAAAATGATTTCTTACTATTACTCTGCTTGGTTGTAAATTTAAAAGATTACACCAAAATCACATGTAAATGTGTTATTAAAATACTTTAAGAGGTTTCTGATTATAATGCATTATTCTCTATACATAAGCACAAGTACACTATTTTTTTGTTTCATTAGTAATCACTTTGTATAATATATACCAGTCAATTTATTCTAAGTCAAAGGAAGCATGTTATTCTTTCTTTTTTTTTTTTTTTTTTCTTTTTCCAGGATTCCTTTGCAGGCAAGGTAAACAATGAGTTGCTATGTGGTAAATCTTCTCAGGGATGACTTAGCTACCCAATTCCCAGACACTCTCATGTAGCACTCAGATATATCGTAATGTGAAGCAATGGCAAAGATAGCTCTACACAGGCTGTTATAAGGTGGCACGAACGAAATATAGCTAACCATAGGGAGTGTATTGGGATGGTTTATGACTAGAAGGAGATTGTAAAAATTATAAGTAGTAGAACTTGTTTGCATTGGAATAGACAAGCCAGCTTCAACAAAAAAAGTCTTTAATATTAATATACCTAAGAGTAATATGACATTCACTAGCATCGTATTCTCCAAATACACCTGTTATTATGTTCAGAGTGAAAGCTTAGAGTCATTTTATTTGAAAATATTTTTATTCTCTCCAAACTAAAGTTGTATGTATTATATTCTCTATCATTTACATTTCACTAAACATGATAAAATTTTATGTAACTTGAGATCATTTTCTCAGGTAGATTATTATACATATGCACATAAAATAATATATGATAATAAATATAATTTTGTGATTAATGTATTACTTATCATTTTAATGAAACAATTTATATATTTGACATATAATTTATTTAATTTACTCCAAATAAGTATTGATTCATTATTAACATATTTAATATATACTTTATTATGTATTAATTTATGTATTTATGAAATATATAACCTGACTAGTTACAATCAGGAAAATTATTCTAACATGGACTGTGGGATTTTTCAAGAAAGTAATAGCATTCAGTTTCAAATTACACAGGCACCTACATAATGTGTTACACTTGCTGGTGAAGCAAACATGATAAACCACATTAATAAATGCATTCAAAGTTTTAAATAAGGTAGGCAATAGTGTCACTCTATACAGCACATAGATCATGTCTAGGTGGTATTGTCTCCAGGAACTACAGTTTTAAAGAAACATTGGGCAAATTGTAATAACTTCTGGTAAAATCTATGAGAATAAGATATTTTTTTATTAGAAATGATGGATGGAATAGAAAATATTAAGCATAAGAAAAAATTGATGCTAAGGTGGGTGGGCAGGGAGGAGACAGGATTGAGAACATACTGGCTATAGTTAGCTTCAGAGATATTAAAGGCATAACATGAAAAGGGAAATTAACCTTGTTTGTATAGCACTAGAAGACAGATTAAGATCACAGGAGTTTTTGGATCATCTTAGGAAGTCAGACTTCAGCTCAATCATATAAAGAAGTTTTTGACAATTAGTGATGCCTAAAAAAGAATAGGCTCCATATAAAATTACTAGTTTTTTTAATTGTTGATTGTTTTAGGTAGAGTTTTTTATACAACATGGACTATTGTGCAGGAGAGGATCAGCATGTACTGGATTTAAATTTAGTGTAATGAACTTTTAAAGAAGGCGATCATATGTCTTATAATCCCAGTAGGACACATTTAAGAATGAAGAGGACAATAATAATAGGTAATAGGTTGGAGCTGGGAGTAGTGGCTCACGCCTGTAATCCCAGCGGTTTGGAAGGCTGAGGCAGGCTGATTGCTTGAGCTCAGGAGTTTGACACCAGCCTGGGCAACATGGTAACACCCTCTCTCTACAAAAATAAAAATAAAAATAATTAAAAAAATTAGTCAAGCATGGTGGTGAGCACCGAGCATGGTCCCAGCTACTCTGGAGGCTGAGGGCTACTCTGGAGGCTGAGGGCTACTCTGGAGGCTGAGGGCTACTCTGGAGGCTGAGGCGAGAGGATCACTTAAGTCCCAGAGGCAGAGGTTGCAATGGGTCAAGACTGTGCCCTTGCACTCCAGCTTGGGCGAAAGAATGAGACCCTGTCTCAATAATAATAGTAATTAACAATAATAATGAAGTAGGTTGGGACAAGACTCCTAAACAGTAACTATCTCTGAAAAACTGGTACTCTGAGGCAAATTCTGAATCAATGATTCCATAAATCATGGAATTCATAATCTTGATAATGATGATGATGATGATGATAAAAACACTTTAATAGCACTTCTTATATGTCAGAAAATGTATTACATTGTTTACATGTAACATAAGGAGTATTATTATCTATGTTTTGCAGATAAGGACAACTGCAGTTCAATTTCCTGGGTTTATCCAAGGTCATACGGCTGGTAAGAAATGAAACCAACTGGTAAAAGGTAAAGCCAGGTTTCCAATCCAGGCAATCTGTTTCTAGAGCTCATGAACTCAACTACTACACTACACTACACTACACTACACTACACTACACTACACTACACTACACCAATTATAGTTTTAAAACTTTATTTTGAATATTATTATTTTGAAATAATAATTGTAGATTTATGAGAAGTTACAAAAGTAGTACAGAGAGGTCTCGTGTTGCCTTCTACCAATTTTCCCCCATGGTTACATCCTACAGAAGCAGAGTAGATATAAGCCAGGAAACTGACATTGTACTATGTGTGTGTGTGGTTCCTATGCTGTTTTATCATATGTGTAGATTCAGATAACCACAACTGCAATCACGATACAGATCCAGTCAATCACCACAAAGACTTTCTTCATGATTAGCCCTTTATAGTCACACATGTCCTCCTTCCCTCACCGTTCCTAACACCTGGCAACTACTGGCCTGTTCATTTCTATAATTTTGTCATTTTGAGAACGTTTTATAAATGTAATCATAAGGTAAGAGGCCTTTGAGATTGACATTTAAAATTTAGCCTGATGCTGAATAGAAATTTAAACATATCGATTGTATAATTTCTATGCACACAATTCCATTTGATTTCATAATAAAACATTTTAATACATAACATAATGCAGGAAATGTATGAGAATTTATAACATTTTTAGAATAAATATATTAAGAACATTGGATAAAAAATAAACATTCACATTGGGTTTACTGTATAAGAATTGACATTTTGGTTGTGCTTATGATTTTTTTAATGATTGGCTGTTTACTTTGAACATCTTAAATGACCTGCTTTGTTGCCTATAAACAGGGAAACAACTTGATACGCTGATGGGGAAGAATATAATTTAGCAATCAACATTCACATTTATTTTAAATTGCATTCCCAGACATAGGGAAATATTAAAAAGGAATTAAGAATTTTTCTCTATTAGAGTTTTAGTTAGAACCACTTCATTAAATGGGAACTTCAAAGTAAATAGGCAGGCAATTATGTATCTTCACTAATCACACTGGCTGGTAAAATTGTTTCCCCCTTCTCATTTCCAATTAGCTCCACGAAATAATGTTATTTATAACATAATGCTTTTGACTGAAGAAAATAAGAAAGGCAAATTAGCGAACCTAATTGCTAATAACATTTACATCTAAAACATTCTGTTACAAAACAGCTTAAAAATTCAACAGCTAACAAGATGAACACTGATTTTTGGAACCATTTTCCTAGTTATTTATTTATTTTTAGTGAAAGAATATGCTAATGCACTCTAAGCTCTCACGCACATATGTGTAAAAATCAATTGACTGTCCTCCAGAAATGCAGTCAAGCAGACGCTGTCATCTGCATGATGCCCCACAGCATGGCACGCTGCTGGCCACATAACCTGTGTTCAGGAGGTGTTTGGACAACAAAATAGAGAAAACAAAGAAAAACTACAATCGAAATTTTTACTAATTTTTTCATCTAAATCCCATCAATGAAAATTTATGTATTTCTCCACATAGAAGATATGCATGAATTGTACAGAAAACTAATGGCAAAGATAATGAATATAAATATTTGTTTTCCGAAGAGTTCATTATGGACAGACAGTCCCACAGAAGTCAAATTCTCTAATTTTTTTATTTTTCAAAATATAATTAAGCTACCTTATCTTGTATATAGAAAAATACCTAAAACACACATATAAATGCTTTATGGGATAACATAAAAATTAAGCCAATGAATGACCAACGTGAACACGAGATCTCTTTTCATACTTATATTTCAATATGAACAAAGAAAGAAAAAAAACCAAAATAAGCAAACAAAAAACAACCAGCAACAAAAAACAAACTCCCCATTCACAAATGTAGTCGCTTTCAACTTTGTACACAGATGTTTTTGTGTCTGTCTACAATTCTTAAAACAAAATCTATCTAGAAAAGGAGTTTTTCCCTTAAATTGGACTGAATATTATCCTGTTAACAAATATGAATTATTCCCTCATATACAGACCAACATTATATAGTTATATGTAATCATTTGTTATTCAACAAGTATTCATTAAGTCTTTAATTATACACAGGCATTGGGAACATAAAAATATTATTTGATTTGCCCTCTAGAATATAATAGATACATACATAAAAAATTAACTCTAATATGTAAGTGCTAGAAATAGAGTCCTTTTGAGCCTTTGAAGTTAGAGTAAAGCTGTTATTACAGAGTGAGGAAGAATGACAGAAAACACAATATGATCCTCTAAGGTTAGTATCAAAAGTGGCTACCCAAATAGTTAAGTCCAAATGTCTAATTTTACTGATAGGGAAACAGCTTTGAAAGCATGCCACAGTGAGTTAGACTATATCTTGACTAGATGCCAGATTTTTAAATATCTTGACTGCTGACTTTACAAGGTTATTGTGAAGAATAAATGAAGTGTAATATATGGAGTCTTTGGCATATAGCAAGGCCTCAAAAAACATCTGGGAAGAAGTCTGCTGCAGTGAAAACAGCATGGACTTGGAATAAAGTATACTTGGACTAAAATTCCATTTCTTCCTAATGTGGCATTTAACTTACCATTGCTTGATCCAATATTACTCTTCTTTAAAATAGAAAAAAGACAAAGATAGTCATTCCAATATTTCATGCTCATTTAGCTAAGTGAGCATTTATTAAGTTTATCATTCAATAAATTTATCATATCATTAATCATTTAATGGCTGATAGATTTTTAAAGAAGAGATTTTTGGCCGGGCGCGGTGGCTCAAGCCTGTAATCCCAGCACTTTGGGAGGCCGAGACGGGCGGATCACGAGGTCAGGAGATGAAGATCATCCTGGCTAACCCGGTGAAACCCCGTCTCTACTGAAAAAATACAAAAAATTAGACGGGCGAGGTGGCAGGCGCCTGTAGTCCCAGCTACTCCGGAGGCTGAGGCAGGAGAATGGCGGGAACCCGGGAGGCGGAGCTTGCAGTGAGCTGAGATCCGGCCACTGCACTCCAGCCTGGGCCACAGAGTGAGACTCCGTCTCAACAACAACAACAACAACAACAACAAAAAAAAAAAAAAAAAAGAGATTTTTTCTTTGGAGGAAGATAAAAACTTGATAAATATTTTGAATTTGAAGATGGTATTCCTAGTAATGCAGCTAAAAGAGAGTTAAGTTGTACAGCATAAGAAAATGTGATGTTTTGATTGTGTTTTGATATTCTGCTCTCTGAATGGAAATTGACCAAGGAGAAGGAGGTAACCACCAGCACACACCCTTTTCATGGCTGCCCTAGTCCAATCAAGAGCATCTCATTCTTGTAACTCTTGTTACAATTACTACACTGTAATTTTTCAATACACGAATTGAAGGACCATTGATGGCCTTATTAAAAATCTCATGAGAGAAATTACAGTGGGATTTGCAGTTGTTTTGCTGTTACGTGACTTTTTCTATATTCCTAAACACTTTGTATGGAGCATGACATATGTAAATAGTTCTGTTTCCTTGAAAATTAAATAAGGGATTGAGCTTTACAGCTGGGTTAGAGTTGAATGGAGCAGAGACACATGTATGGAAACAGGACCCTGTAGATGGAGAATATAAGCCTCTTAAGAATTTACTGACATTTTAGGGAAGAAAACCTTGAACCTCCACAGAGCATGTAATTGGAGCTCCAAGTTAATCATACTTGTAACACAAAGGGTGAGAAGTTCTCAGTTAATACCTTGGTTGCATTTTATGTGAAGCTTTAATGAGATAATGAATATAACTACCTGGGTGTTGAGATAAATAGACAATGATGACCCCTTTTCCTCTTTGACTTCTAGCATTGATTAGTAGCACCCTGGCCCCTGCTAATCAGATTGGAGTTAGAGTCTGATGCCAGCAGGAACACTCAGATATGCTTTCCTAAGAATTTGCAATTGGAACTAAGAGTGTATATATATACACATATACATGATAGCTTGATATATGGATAAGAAGGAAGAAAAGGCAGGCAACAGAGCTGAGATGAAGCATACTCACACAAAAGTACCAATTCTATTTCCATTAAAACATTGTTGTATTTCCTAATGGAAGCATTATTTTCTTGGTAATTAGTTACACTAAGATATCAGCATCCAAATTTCTGGGGACAAGATAAATTTTTTAAGAGACTTAGTAGGGGTGCTAGAGATAGAAGCCACTCCTACCATCTTCCACTCCTTGGTTCCAAGATCCTTTTATTTTAGCTTTAACATATACAACTCCTTTCATTGTTTACAGTATCAAAATAATATTCAAAGCTTATTTTGCATTTGTAGGACAGCCCCCTAGAGACACAGTGTTCTTTCAACTGGCCCCATATCTGAATCTTGGAACAGGACTTCTGACACTGTATAAGGCAGACTATTTCTGGATGAAGGAATACATGTTAGAATTGGAAAGCATTTTCCTCATTTATTTTGCAAGAAAGAATTGAGCTCTTCAGACAGAAACAATATTGTGTAAATTACCATAATCATGAATAAGAGAATGGATAATGATGCTAGAAGAAGCACTGTGGACAAGACAGGCATATCCACACCCAGAATAAGTATGTCTTACAGTGAAGAGAAAATTTGCTCCCTCTATGGTATAAGGATTCCAATTTAATTGTCCTGCCCCTAGGTGACTGGTCAGTCCTTTAGGTAATTGAATTATATTAGAAACTTAGCCTTGATCTCTGCTGTTGGCAGGTTGGGAATACAGCAGGGACAGGAATCAAATAAGGCTTGTTAAAAGGAATGTCATATTGCTAAACCTATACATAACTTTAGCAATCTTGCCAATATAGGTGATTTTTTCATGAACTATAGAAGGAGATTGAGTGATAACACTCAAAACTGATTATATTGTCTACCTGATTATTAAGAACCTCCTCTCCAGTAGGGAAATTTGTTGGATATTGGTTGATGTGGATGAAGATTTTTTTTTTCCTTAACATTCAGTGATCATGGGGACTTACAAAAAGGTGTCCTTTGAGAGTGATGGGATAATGCAGAAGAAACAGGTGCCACAAGACTCTGAACCAAATATATATGAAACTTTCTTATGCTGTCAGACACTGTTAAAGCCTTATCTAACTCCTCTTGAGAATGGAGTGTTGCGATGGACACGCAACTTTATGATTTGGTGGATCAGATAACAATGAGTTCATAGACGGGCAGATTACTTTCAGATGCACCTGCCATTTCACGATAGGAATGCCAGGAACCCAGGCTTTACCAGATCCTAGGAACATGCCCAGGAACTGATTTTCAAAATGTAAATAAGTTATCTGTGTTAAGAAGGCATAGCTGCAATCAAAAGCTGTAGGAGTCTGCATCATGATTCTCCTATCAGGATTCCCAGAGAGCCCATCGCATTTCTATCTGCAATAGACATTTGGAGCACTTTTGAATCTGCTGGGTTTTAAAGCCCAAGCAGGAAAGCAGCTGCACTATACCTGCTCCAGCTTTAGAACCTATTCTTGTTGTGGCCCTGTATTAGTTTTCTATTGTTTTGTAGCATATTACTACAAAGTTGGGGACTAAAACAACAGAAAATGAATTTTATCTTACAATTCCGTAAGTCAGAAATTCAAGATGGTCTTATTGCGCTACAACCAAGGTTTGGCAGAGTTTCATTCCTTTCCGGAGGTTCTAGTTGAGAATCATTTCCTTGCTTTTCCAGCTATTAGAGGGTGCCAACATTCCCTGCTTTATGACCTTCCCTGATTTTCTATCTTCAAATCAAGCCTTGCTACGTCTCTGACTATTCTTCATAGTTACATCTCCTTTTTTTGCAACAGAAAGAAATAGTCTCTGTTTTTTTTTTTTTTTTTTTTTTTTTTTTTTTTTTTTTGAGACAGAGTCTCGCTCTGTCGCCCGGGCTGGAGTGCAGTGGCCAGATCTCAGCTCACTGCAAGCTCCGCCTCCCAGGTTTACGCCATTCTCCTGCCTCAGCCTCCCGAGTAGCTGGGACTACAGGCGCCCGCCACCTTGCCCGGCTAGTTTTTTTTTTTTTTTTTAGAGACGGGGTTTCACTGTGTTAGCCAGAATGGTCTCGATCTCCTGACCTCGTGATCCGTCCGTCTTGGCCTCCCAAAGTGCTGGGATTACAGGCTTGAGCCACCGAGCCCGGCCAGGAAATAGTCTCTGTTTTTAAGAACCCGTTTGCTTATATTGAGTCCACCTAGATAATCCAGCATAATCTCCCCTAACTCAAGGTCCTTAACTTAATCATATTTGCATAATCCCTTTTGCCAGGTAATGCAGCATATGCACAGCTTCCAGAGGACCTGGACATCTATGAAGGGTCATTATCGTGCCTAATGTCAAAACTTCCCGTTACCTGATTCAGAACAGCATATTTTCTGAAGTGCACACTGCCTGCAAGATCTAAAGAAGCTCATTAATCACCTCTTTCTGTGTCATAGAGATGCAAGGCAAAGCACCTTTCTGTTCACTTTGAGAGAAATATCTGGGAATTCCTCAATTCTACTGGATTTCTAGAACCTCGTGAAGATTACAGGTCTCTGAGGTTTCACAGGATTTATTTCTTCCCTCAGGCATGGATATATCTTATCAATACATTTAGGGTATTTGCTGCTTCCTGCTTACCAGGTCTGACCAGAATGATGTCATAAATGTATTGGGCCAGTATAATATCCTGTGGGATGGTGTATGATCAAGTACCCTGAATATTAGAGTATGAAAGACAGTCAGAAAATGGACACATTCCCAAAATAATAGAATAAAGTTTTACTGCTGCCAGCATGGTCTAATAATTACAATCCTGGTGAGGTGCCACTTGCCAGACTAAAAGCTGCACATCTAATGAGAATGGGTGTGTTAATTTGCTCTAGCAAAGAGATCACACTTGGAACACCAGTTGCAATTGGTGTCACTACCTACTCAGCGTCGTTTGCTATTTTTTTCTATGACCTACCTATCTTGTCACAGACTAAAGAGGAAAGTATATAAAGATGTTTCTTTCAATAATTTGATATTATTTTCCCAGTTTGAAGCAAGGAAAAAACAATTAGATCCATTATAATGGATAGGGCCAAGTATAAGAATCTGGAATTTTTTGTCCCTATCAAAATAATAAAAACAAATGTAACACCACATCTCTGGGAAAAACACAGATTAATGCTACCTTTAAAGACTTGGAAGAGAGAGACTGGCAGATCATCTGGATCCACCTCTGATGGATTTGAGCTAAATCTTTATCACATGACTCCTGGAAATACCCTTTTTGACTGGTAGACCATAGAGGCAGTTTCAGTTCCTTGGAAATAGTGTCAACTGAGATTAAACGTCCAATAATCTTTCGAAAGCTTGAGTATTTCCTCCTCCTCAGTGCACAGTGACCATGGCAAATGTCTATAGGTCCCTTTGGGGAAGGTTAGAAAGATGATTTTCAATAAATACTTTTGGCAAATTCTTACAGTTCATTCAAAGGGCTTCAGTTGTTTGAACTGGTTGAGGTATGGAATGTAAGTCAAAGGCGGAGAACTCGCATTTGACAGCTCAGGTTCTGTGCAATGAGTTTTCTTTCAGGTACATTGTGTGTTTTGATCCTAAGCCATGTTCCAGTTATGGTTCTAGAGACAATGAGAGGTGATGAGTGGATGTTGAAGAGATTGGCCGTTCTGTGGGATAACTGCTTCAGATGAGATCAGAAAGGATTTGTCCCCTGACTCAAGGAAGAAGGGACTGCTTCCTCCAGGACACACAGTGGAACTTAGAGGTTCCAATTTAACAGACTTATCTGTCAGCTCAAATGTCCCACATCCAGCTCCCTGTGTCTTATTCCCTTTACTCAATGCAAAATTTTCAAATAAGAGGCCTGTTAATACTCTGAATTAAATTTACATGGTAATTTTTCAAACTCATAGAGTTAAATTTTGGATCTGATTTTTGCCATATTGGCCATCCTATCTCTTGTAAATAAGAGATAAGAGATTATTTTAGGGTGGTAATTGAAATACTCCAGTTCTCTGCTCGTAACTTGACAAGAAGAATTTAAAGCACTGAATGCAAAATTTTCTTTATGTCATTTTCCAGTGTAGCCAGACTCCACCACAGAGCCCTGGCCGTCATTCACTCAATGGTACTTTGTCTAAATGCGATGTATGACTGACAACCCGTTTTACATATATTGGAGTCGAGGTCATAATTCCGATCACACCCATCCAGGACAGAAAATCTCTCCCAGGTTCCCATCTTTGCAGGACAACTTCTTGGAACTACTACTGGACAAAGAAAAATACTGTGTTAGTCAGAGTTCAGTCAGGGAAAAAAAAAATCTATCTATATATTTCAAACAGATTTAATCCAAGATCAGTTATTTGAAATAATGTTGGTGAGGGCAGAGAAGTCACTGTAAGGACTGGGGATGCTACCAAGAAATTACAAAACTGCAAGAAGTCGATGCCAAAATTTCACCCACAAAGCAGGGCATGGCCACTGGAGCTTGGATTTTAAGAAGCGTTCCACTGCCAGCACTCCAGGAGTCTGAGCTGCTGCACTATTGCAGGAGAAATAATGGATTTTAACTCTTTTTCTTCTGAATCTTTGTCAGTGCCTGCAATAGGCAGAGTCTAAAGCGCAGACTTGCTGGTGAGGGGCTTGGGGATAAACCACAGTACAGGGAAGATGGCAGAAGGAAGAGGAAATAACACATCAAAAGATAACCACCAGCCTTTTCATGGCTGCCCAAGTCCAGTCAAGAGCATCTCATTCTTGTACTGTTGTAGCTTCTTAGCAGAACCTTCTTTTGACCACTCATAAGTCATATCCAAAGCAGGAAGCATCATATTTTAAAAATATAGGCCTCAACTCGACATTTTATCCTTATTTGAAACTTTCTGGATACCTTTCATTGTGATAGAAATAAAATCCAAACCCTTACTGTGCCTACAAACCTGTGTATTTTTGGCTTTTGTTGGGCCTCTAACTTTGAAACCTATCACTTTCTACCACACCTACTGCACTTCTCACTCATCAGGGATAACTTCCTAATGTTTCTCAAACACACCAAGCCCATTCCTGCCTATTGCTTCGCACTTGCTATTCCTTCAGCTTGGAAGGATCTTTTCTCACATACTCCTCTATTTGACTACTGTTCATCACTTATATTTCAGCTTAAAGGGCACGTTCAGACCTTATAACTCTTCTACTCTATTATTATTATTATTATTATTATTTTGAGACTGTGTCTCACTCTGTCACCTAGGCTGAAGTGCAGTGGAGCAATTTCAGCTCACTGCAACCTCCACCTCCTGGGTTCAAGTGATTCTTGTGCCTCCCGGGTAGCTGGGATTACAGGCATCCACCACCATGCCCAGCTAATTTTTGTATTTTCAGTAGAGATAGAGTTTTTCCACATTGGCCAGGCTAATCTCGAATTCCTGGCCTCAAGTGATCCACCCACCTTGGGCTCCCAAAGTGCTGAGATTACAGGAGTGAACACCCCACCTGGCCTCTTCTACTCTATACTTAGATAGTAAAATGGTAGAGCAAATGGGGCCCCATCATTTTCATTTTTAATGTTATTGTAATGATTCTTACACAGACAGCTAACCATAGATTTATTGTATTTTACTTATTTTGTGTTTTATGTATTTTTGGAACCACTAGGCAGAAAATTATAATATTTCTATAAAAATAAGATGTCTCTAAGAAAAAAAAAATGAACCTATCATCAAAAATATCTCATGAATCTAGTAAAACTGGCCATCACTAAGAATTTAAGCATATCTTATTGTAAGACTTTTAAAGGAAGGAAAAATACCATCTGAATACAAACTACCAGTAATTAAATAAAGTATACTTTGTTTATAGACTGGCTAACTGTTTAGCATCCTGTAATTGGTCTAATGTTGGACAATTTATGGTTTGTTTTCTTCTTTTGATAGGGTTTCCATCTCACTTACAAAAACGACAACAAGAAGCAACTATCACTTTAGATTAAAAAAAAAAATTGCAATACCGCAGGACTTTTCACAGGGCTCAAATAAGTCATGACAATCATACAGAAACCTGGAGTTATCTCATGACCTTAGCTATTCAGTTAAGGGTATGTGTTAAGCTCTTCTACTCCATTATAAGATGAAAGCTCCATGGATTTTTTTTCCTGTACCTTGTGATGTATCTGCCCCAGAAAGAGTAATGGAACTGAAGAAGAGATAAATGACAGTTCTGTACAAAGAATTCTGACCCTTTCATGAATATACCAAAGTATAACCCAGTTGTGCCCTCTGGCCTTCGGTGGGAGCAAATTTTTCTTTAATTCTTTAATAAAATAATTTGAATTCCAATCTCACTTTAGACTAAAAGAAATTTAGATTCTTCCCAAATATTTCTGCGAATTCTTGGAGATTGTGCTTATATATCTCGGTTGTTAACTTTTCAGCTCCACTGCCAAATTCCTGGTTTTGGCTGGTTTCTCCCTGACCATTCTGGCTACCGCTCCACCACTCTACATGTTCCTCCAGCTTTTCTGGTCGGCCTCACCTCAAATTGTAAATATAGACTTTAGTCTCCAAAGCAAAGGGAGGAGACAGCCATTATTAAGTTAGTAGTTGATAAAGCTGTATTAAAGATTTGGGATTAGGGAAATTACAGCATAGAATAGGAAATTGCTCTTTCTAGATTTACTAATCATTCGCTGTCTCAGGGAATTTTAAAATAATATTGTAGCTATGTTTTTCCTTTGAACTTGATCTGTACCCATGTTGCTGGGACCCATTCTGTCTTTGCAAATTCTTCTCTCCTAGTTATTTTATACTATCCATCCATAACGACCTCATTCCTTCTCCATCCTCCACCACCATTGCTGACCCCACACCCAGCAAAGCTCCAGAAAAGGGGAGAAGAAACTCCCCCGCAGCAAAACAACAATAAAAAACAAACTGCAAAACAAACAATCCAAACACACACACATACACGCATGGACGCACGCACACATACAATCCTGCATTTGGAGCCACCTGCTGAAAGCTGAAATTACTATACCTTAAAGTAATCTCTATGCCAGCAAGAACAAATATGAACTTTATTATGCAAAGCATTTAATTATGGTTAAATGTTTTCTCATTCAGTCTTACACCTTGCCTTTCATAATGAAAAAAAAAAAAATCTTTTCTAAAAGAAAACAAGCCTTTTTCTACCTAAGAGGAATTATACAGGTCCCCCAAATATAGAAAAGTGTGCAATATTTTTCTTTATTTTAAAATAGCCGTATTTCCTTATAGCCATAAATGAACAGTGCATGCTTTTTCTTTTAACTCCGAATGTGCCAGGAGTTATGCATAGACTGACACAGAAAGTGAACACAGCACATTAACTGAGTCAATGACTGAATCCTTCACGTATTTTCAGAACTCAGAGGAATTCTCAACATTAGATATTTCTTAGAACCACCTGGGGAGCTTTAAAAAATTCCAGTGCTGAGGTCCCACAGCAGACCTATAAATCTGACTCTCTGGGGCTAAGACCCAGGCATCAGTAGTTTTACAAGGTCCCCAAGTGATTCCAATAGGCAAAGTTGAGAATGACAGAGAAGCAAAATTTGATACAAGCGTGAGTAGCCAGTGGCCAAGCGTGATCTTGTCAACAAAGCCTTCGAAACTCTTTCAAAAGTAATTTGTTGGGTGAAAAGTTGGAGGAGCTTTCTCATCCATGTTCTTTAGGAAGAGGAGAAATTATTTCTTTAAAAATCCCTACTTATCTATGGACTTTGTAATATAAACGACTAGTAACTAAGGAAGCCATAAAAGACGGGTGGCAGAGGTTCAGAGCTGGGTGAGAGGGAGTTTGTAGTTGCTTTTTAAGTGATTCTCTTTTTCTAAACCATGTCAACTTTATAATACCATTTGAATAATACCTTGTTATTTTTTGCTTTTTCTGGAGTCAAAATCATATGATGCTAGTTATCAATTCTGGAAGACAGACCACCACTACAACTTGTTACTTCATTCACTTTGTAATAATATGGAAAAATATAATTCTAGCATAGGAATGAGCCTCTATACTAAAATTCAACATTCCCATTTAACAGATGAACAAAGTAACTTTGCCACACAAGTGAGAAATGGAAATGAAATTAGACCCAGATTCATTGTCTTTAGTATGTGTGCTACAACATATACCTCACTTGTTCTCTAAGTAACTTTTTTCTGTTTCTAAAACTTGAGCAGCCTGTATAAATATCTAGTGAATTAATATTGAAGGCCTCTAAAATCATCTTTCAACCCTGGCTTAATAATTTCCCATTATGATTATTATATAGAAATAGAAAAAATATAAAGAGAGACTGACAAGATTAATGCATTACAAGGTCTTAGTCTCACTGCCCGGATGAAAAAGTATTAATTAAATCATTGGGAACCAGAGTTATTCTCACATTTTACTATGAATATAAAATGAAAAGTAATGTTAAAAAGGAAAATGGATGTGTTGAGTCAATTATTATTGTATTTAATGTTCTTCTTAGTCAATGTTTGTTGCAGGACTAAGGTGGTATCCAAAATCTATGTTCAATATCTGCAAATGGTAGAACTGTTGACATTCTGTGGGGATAGGCTTGGAATGAAGGGCAAGGTTTTGGAGGGTTTTTTCGTGTGTGTGGCAGGTGAAGAAGTGAATCACAGAAAGTGCTATTCGACTCTGATTGATAAAAGAAGAAATAGGATCATGAGCGGTGATAGACAGAAGAGTAACTAACTGAAAGATTGTGGCAGTATAGAATCATGACTGATATTCTGTAAAATAGCTTTGGGTCAAGAGTATTGGGGTTTGAATTGGCGGTCTGTCACTTATTATTTCTATAACTTAGGACAGATTCTTTACCCTCACTGTACCTCAGTTTCTTCCTCTGTAAAATGGAGGTATATTAAACTTCACTTTATAAGGGTTAATGTGATGTTTAAATAAGTTTATATCTAAAGATCAATCTACTTTTATCTATCTATCTATCTATCATCTATCTATCTAATAAACTTACATCTATGCTTACTAAACTCTCAATATTAGCTATTATTGTAGGGCAATGCATTTATAGTTAGAATGATGTATGCTCTTTTTAGTATGAGAAGTATTTAAGAATGTAGAGAAGTGATCTTTTCCATATCAATAAAAAGTTTATAATTTGGGTAATAAAATGTGATATACTGTATATTAAATTTGAAATTAAGATATGACAAACTGCAGGGGTTATCATTTTGTTACAGTCTGATTTTCAGGTACATTTCAAATGGTATTTGCATTCCTGGTTTCTCTCTGTCTCTTAGACTTTCACTTTGGGGGTGAATAATTTGTATGTGGAAGTAAAGTTTATTATTGTCTTCATGCAACATATCTAAGGAATCAGATAGAGTCAGATGCCAGGACCACTCAAGGTTTGTAGGTAATAACAGGAAATAAGGATGACTGGTTGAACTGTGCTTCTCAGTTTTAAATCATCCCAAAGTATAAGTCTCCAGGGAAATGATTATTTGGCAACCTTTATCGGAAAGCCCCTTTGAGATTGCCTATACCTATGTGACTGAAAGAATAAATCAAAATTATTGTTCCAACCAGAAAATAACTGCAAGCTTGAGTATCACTGGCAAAGAATTTAGGGTTGTGATTCCGTTAGCACAGTTGTCTCCAAGCTTCTCTTTCTGTAACATGAATATGTAGCCCCACGTGGCTCTCATTCTAACAACAGGCAGGCTTGAAAGGCCATAATCTGGAAACTGAGAATGAAGAAGAATAAAATGTGCCAACTACAATAATGATAAATACTGAATCTACGATGAGAAAAGTACAATGCAAACTATGGGAAATATTTGCAAAACAAACCAGATTTTCAAAGTAAAAATTCACAATATTCTAATATAAACATATTTTCTTAACTGCAAAACTAAAAAAATTCTTTTGCACATGAGTGTAAGTAAAGGACAATCTGATACCCTCATGTCTTAATCTCAAATTTTCTGCTAGTCACTGCTCAAATGTCAACCTAACATATAAATCTTCCCTGATTCCCATATCTAAAATAACTCCCCAATTGCTTTTTATTTCTTTACCCTGCTTTACTTTTCTTCATATCTTTTAGCACTACTTGACATATAAATGTATTTATTTTTAATACTTTAGCTTTTCTGTCATTAACAATTCTTGGAATATTCCAACTTCTTAAAATTAAATCAGATAATTTTGAGTTAATTTATTTTAAAACTATATCAACTAGTAGTTATTAACAGGATTGAAGTGAGTAAATAGGTCAAGGATGACATGAGTATGCAATACTTTGAAATGATTTTGTAGTTTGACACAATAATAAAAATTATAAATAATAGGCCATGCCTTAAGCATTTTAATAATGTTTATCTCAGTTTTTCCTTTTATTTTCTTAGGTTCATTCGTTCATTCAGATAACATGTATTGTGTATTTATTAATTAAATAGAAAATACACCTGGCACTGTGCTACAGCTGAAAACAAGATAATCCTGTACTGCTCTCAAGTTGCTTACAATCTAGTAGGATAGACAAAGTTTAAACTAGTAATTTTATTTATTTATTTATTTATTTATTTAGAGACAGAGTCTTGCTCTGTAGCCCAGGCTGCAGTGCAGTGGCACGATCTCGGCTCACTGCAACCTCCACCTCCAGGGTTCATGCCATTCTCCTGCCTCGGCCTCCCTGAGTAGCTGGGACTACAGGTGCCTGCCACCACGCCTGGCTAATTTTTTGTATTTTTTAGTAGAGATGGGATTTCACCATGTTAGCCAGGATGGTCTTGATCTCCTGACCTTGTGATCCACCAGTCTTGGCCTCCCAAAGTGCTGGGATTACAGGCGTGAGCCACCATGCCTGGCCTTTTAAAATATTTTTTAGACGGAGTTTTGCTCTTGTTACCCAGGCTGGAGTGCAATGATGTGATCTCAGCTTCCTGCAATCTCCGCTTCACAAGTTCAAGTGATTCTCCTGCCTCAGCCTCCCAAGTAGGTGGGATTACAGGGGCCAGCCACCATGCCCAGCTAATTTTTGTCGTTTTTGTAGAGACAGGGTTTTGCCATGTTGGCCAAGCTGGTCCCCAGTTCCTGACCTCGTGATCCACTCGCCTCGGCTTCCCAAAGTGCTGGGATTACAGGCATGAGCCACTGCACTGGCTGTAATTATTAAAACAGGTTTAATTCCAATTAATAATCAGAAAAGAAATAGAGAATTTTGGTGAGTGAGTGTAGGGAGATCAAATCTTGTTTGGGAGATTAGGAAAGGCTTCTCTGAGAACCTGACATTTAGAAAGAGACTTGAAATTTAAATTGGGAAGGCAAAAAGGAATCTGGAGGAGGCCGAGGGAGGAGCATGCCTGGTAGATCAAATAGCAGGCATGAGGACTGGATACTGAAGGAAAAAAAAAAAACAATCTAAACTTGCTCAGTGACCTAAAGAAGGCCACTGGCGTGGTTTGGCTCTGTGTCCTCACCCAATCTCATCTTGAATTGTAACTCTCACAATTCCCATGTGTTGTGGGAGGAACCTGGTGAAAGGTGATTGAATTATGGGGGTGGGTCTTTCCTGTGCTGTTCCTGTGATAGTGCATGATTCTCACAAGATCTGATTTAAAAGAAACAAACTAACAAACAAAAAACAGGAGTTTGCCTACACAAGCTCTCTTTCCCTGCTGCCGTGCATGAGACTCGCTCTTTCTTGCCTTCCAGGGTGATTGTGCGGCTTCTCCAGCCATGTGGAACTGTGAGTTGTCCATTAAACCTCTTTCCTTTGGAAATGGCCCAGTCTTTATTAGCAGTATGAAAACAGACTAATACAGTAAATTGGTATCTGTAGAGTGAAGAACTGCTGAAAAGACACCTGAAAATGTGGAAGTGACTTTAGAACTGCATAACAGGCAGAAGTTGGAAAGGTGTGGAGGGTTCAGAAGACAGGAAAATGTGGGGAAGTTTGGAACTTCCTAGAGACTGGTTGAATGGCTTTTACTAAAAGCCTGATTGTGATATGGGCAATAAGGTCTAGGCTGAGGTGGTCTCATGTGGAGATTAGGGACTTGTTGGGAACTGTAGCAAAGGTGACTCTTGTTATGTGTTAGCGAAGAGACTGGCAGCATTTTGTCCCTGCCCTAGAGATTTGTGGAACTTAGAACTTGAGAGAGATGATTTAGGGTATCTGGCGGAAGGAATTTCTAAGCAGCAAAGCATTCAAGGGGTGACTTGGGTGTTGTTAAAAGCATTCAGTGTTATAAGAGAAGTAGAGTATAGAAGTTTGGACAAGTTGCAGCCTGACAATGTGATAGAAAAGAAAAACTCATTTTCTGAGGAGAAATTCAATCCAGTTGCAGAAATTTGCATAAGTAACGAGAAGTCCAATGTTAATCACCAAGACAATGGGGAACTGTCTCCAGGGCATATCAGAGGTCTTCATGGCAGCTTCTCCCATCACAGGCCAAGAGGCCTAGGAGAAAATGGTTTCATGGGCCAGGCCCAGGATTCCTGTGCTGTGTTCAGACTAGGGACTTGGTGCCCCGTGTCCCACTTGCTCCAGTCATGGCTGAAAGGGGCCAATGTCGAGCTCAGGCCATGGCTTAGAGGGTACAAGCCCCAAGGCTCGGTAGCTTCCATGTGGTTTTGAGCCTGCAGGTGCACCGAAGTCAAGAATTGGGGTTTGGGAACATCTGCCTAGATTTCAGATGTATGGAAATGCCTGGATGCCTAGGCAGAAGTTTTTTGTAGGAGTGGGGTGCTCATGGAGAACCTCTGCTAGGGCAGGGAAGAAGGGAAATGTGGGGTTGGAGCCCCGACTCAGAGTCCCTACTGGGGCACCACCTAGTGGAGCTGTGAGAAGAAGGCCGCCATCCTCCAGACCCCAGAATGCTAGATACACTGAGAGCTTGCACTATTCACCTGGAAAAGCCACAGACAATGCAAACCCATGAAAGCAGCCAGGAGGGAGGCTGTACCCTGCAAAGCCACAGGGGTGGAGCTACCCAAGAGCATTGGAACCCAGCTTTTGCATCAGCATGACCTGGATACGAGACATAGAAAGAATGGAGATCGTTTTGGAGCTTTACGATTTGACTGCCTTGCTGGAGTTTGGACTTGCATGAGACCTGTGGCCCCTTTGTTTTGGCCAATTTCTCCCATTTTGAATGGCTGTATCTACCCATTGTCTGTACCCCATTGTATCTAGGAAGTAACTAACTTGTATTTGATTTCACAGGCTCATAGGCCAAAGGGACTTGCCTTGTCTCACATGAGACATTGGACTGTGGACTTTTGATTTAATGTTGAAATGAGTTAAGACGTTGGGAAGGTATAATTGGTTTTGAAATGTGAGGACATGAGATTTTGGAGTGGCCAAGGGCAGAATGTTATGGTTTGGCTTTGTGTCCCTACACAAATCTCATCTTGAATTACAACTCCCACAATTCTCATGTGTCTTGGGAGGAACCTGGTGAGAGGTGATTGAATTATGGGGGCAGGTCTTTCCTGGGCTGCTCTTGTGGTAGTGAATGAGTCTCATGAGATCTGATGGTTTAAAAAAAAAAACAAAAACGGGAGTGTGTCTACGCAAGCTCTCTTTGCCTGCCGCCATCCGTGTAATGTGTGACTCTCTCCTGCTTGACTTCTGCCATAATTGTGAGGCTTCCCTAGCCATGTGGAACTGTGACTTTTTCATTAAGCCTCTTGCTTTGTAAATTGCCCAGTCTCAGATATGTCTTTTTCAGCAGAGTGAAAACGGACTAATACAGCAACTGTGTAGGGTTGCAGAGAAAATATAAGACTTTCAGTTAAGTTTGAATTCCAGATACACAATGCACTTTTAAAAATATAGGTATTTCTCCCAAGTAATAGGTGTATTTTTATTTGTTTATTCTGGCAACCATAGATTAAAGCACAATGAGTAACAGAAAATGGAATAATAGACAAGAGAAGGCAATAACTAGGTCTCAAAAAGTCTTGGAAAATTATGTTATTATTATTTTTTCAGTGCCTAAGAAATTAGGAGGTGATTCAAGGCCTTTAAACAAAGACTAATCTAATTTCTATTTTCCAGATAATAATTTTGTTTGTAGAGTGGAAAAAAGAAATCCAGTTTTAAAAACTGAGTAAAAATGGAAGAATAGACATATAATAGGAAATTTTGTTTTACTGATAAAATTCAGAAAGTTATGAAAAACTGTGAAGGAGATAATAAGCAACAAAATTTTAAAAACTGTGAAGCAGTTGAAAAAGTGGAAACTGACTAACTGGAAAGAAGAATGCTGAATCCTAAACCAGCAGTTAAGATAAGTTAGGAACTGAACAGATTCATACCACAGTTTCTCAGAGTCCAGGAATCAGGCTTTCTAGGTTCTATGGAAGTAGGAATAAAGGAGGAGAACCTAAATATCTCTTCCCATAACAGCAGAAGGATAGAAGTTTATATATTCTGGAGAAATAAACCCAAAATATCTGTACAAAAAAAAAGTCATGCACAGTTGCAAGTATGAATGGAGGTGGTAGAGTCAATACAAAAAAGAAAGTAGTAAAACCAACAAAAACAGATTAGATGTTGAAAATCTCAGCCTTTTTTTTCAACTTGGGTTTTAGTATTCTGTTAGGCTGCTTCTAGCTAAGCACTGAGCATGGGAAATTGTCCTTGGGCAGTATGATAAAACCCAAAGTAAGGACCTAAAAATAGTGCTGTGGGATGCTCCAACAGTATGGTGCAGATTTCTCTACTGAACTACATTGACAATGTCCAACCTGTACACTCTCAGACCTTCCTTTCAGTTTTAGTCTCCATTAGAAGTAAATAAAGAAGTATCAGATATCCGAGGAAAATCCTTACTTAAAAAGAAAAGTCCAAAACAAAGAAATTTAAAAAGCAAACTGAAGAAAATAAAACTATGTAGAAAAAAATAAAGCAATAAAAGCTACGATTAAGAACTTGAGAGATAAAAAAGATGAAGAAACATGAAATAGGAAGAAGATACTCTTAAAGAAAAAGATTAAGATTAATATTTAGAATACAAAAAGTTCTAGTGACATTAAAAATAAAAACATAGAAGAAATAAAAAACAAAATACTAGGCTTGAAATTCAGAGGAGGGTATATATTTCAGATAATAGAGCAAAAACACAAAGTGGGAATATATTCCAGATAATAGAGCAAAAATGTGAAATTAAGGGATAACATAAGAAAATGTGGTGATCAGTCCACAAGAGCCAATATCTAAATAATAGGAGTTTAGCTAGAGAGAATAGGAGAAATGGAGGAAGGAAACCATTAATCGAAGAATTTAAGGGAATTCCAAAGACAGAGAAACATAAATTTACAGATTAAAAAGGTCCACTACATGCCCCCCAAAGTACCACATCATGAAATTTTAGACGGCCAAAATTAAGAAACAACAAACTTCCAGAGAGAAATAGAAAGCAATATTATACAATGACACATTGCCTTCTAATCCTAAAAGACAATCATTTTTCAGCCTAGAATGCTATAGTCAGACACTGGCAATAAATTGCTAAAGTAGAACCCAAAATATTGTGACATGCGAGGTACAAAAACTCACCTCCCAGACACAGTTCCTAAAGAGGCTGTTGCAGGAGATACACTACTAAAACAAAGAAAGGAACCATGGAATTGTTCATTATAAAGAGAAAGTTATGAATATAGCAAACAGGACATAAAGAGACAAGTGAAAGAAGTGCCCAGGAGGGCTTAGAAGGGAGAAGCAAGCCAGTCATGGAAGTCAAGCAGACTAGAACAAGACAATAGGCTGTGTGAGAGGTTTTTCAAAATGCAGAAACTGAAAGAATATCTGATGTATCCGACAACTGGACATTTAGACAACTGGCAAAGAATTTGTGATACATGCAAAAGTAAGCATACTAAAAGAAAAAATTCTAGACAACTAGAGAAAATCTAGCAATACAAAATGTGCAAAAAATTAATGTTCCATTCTGATTCAAGAAACAACAATATTATTTATTTGTGGAGCTGTAGAGGTAAATGCCAAAATCATTAGCTAATAGAATTGAAAATGGTTCACTTGGAGCTGGAAGATGAGAATGTCAGTGTACTCCGGGTGTGTAGCAAGCCTTGAACAAATTTTGTAGAACTATTTGACTTTTTAATCCATGTAGAATTCAGGCATGAATGTAGAATTCTGATAAAAAATAATAAAATAAGTTTAAAAACCAACCCATGGATATTGAAATCATCCAGACAAGAAATCCTAATAACTTGGACTAAGGTAATGAGAGGAGAGATAGTGGAGAATGCATGGATTTGATATAGAAGGTGAGGAATAATGAGTTGTTAAGGGTAGTTTTTAGATCTCTTCACGAGCAACAATGAATTAAATAACATTAGAGTAAGAAAAACAGAAGTATACCAGTTTTCCTTTATAAATGCTTAGCTGGCAATAACATGGATAAATTGAGTAATAACTGTAAAACATTCTGAAACTTAAAGGAAAACCTAGGCTGGCGACAAAAACTAGGAGTCCTCAGTACTGATGTAACTCATTAATTATGACTTCAGCATTTGGAATGATGCACATGTAAAGTCAATTACCGGAAAAAAAACAGCAAATTGACAGTCTTTCCATTAGCTGCTCACGAATATATGTATAGTTTTCTTCCATTCTTTCCCTTCCATGCACATTCTTCCTAGTCTTCCTAAACCTTTGGCCTCTTCTGCACGGTCTAGTTGTTTATGGTCCTGAAAGTCATAAAAATGGTCATTCTTGGCAACATCATGATACAATCTTACTATCCACGCTAAAAGAGGACATTCCAGTGTTTAAACTTCAGTTTGGAGAGTAAGTCAATAGCATTTACTCATGGCCTTGACGACCTCGATGCATTATGGGTTTAATAAATTATCATTTCGGCTGGGCGGGCGCGGTGGCTTGGGCCTGTAATCCCGGCACTTTGGGAGGCCAAGGTGGGCGGGTCACGAGGTCCGGAGATCGAAACCATCCTGGCTAACATGATGAAACCCCGTTTCTACTAAAAATACAAAAAAAGTAAAATAAAATAAAATAAAAAGTAGTCAGGCGTGGTGGCAGGCGCAAACCTGGGAGGTAGAGCTTGCATTGAGCCAGGACAGCGCCACTGCACTCCAGCCTGGGCGACAGTGGGAGACTCCATCTCAAAAAAAAAAAAAAAAAAAAAAAAAAAAAAGGGTATCTTTTCTCTTCTACTCAATTATACTAGATTCCCTTCCCACCAGTAGCAAGAATGTAAAAAAAAAAAAAAAAAAAAAAATACTTGTGGGATGGGATAGTGGGAACTAACTATCTGTTAAATGACACTAAAGGCTGCAAGTTATCCTAGGATGAAAATTTACTTTAAGAACAAAAGAGGTTATGAAGACAAGGCCTGTAAAACTACAACGTTTAAATTTTGGATCGAGGAGAAGCAGACAAATTGTGAAATTGCGACCAAAGAAAGAGAGAAGGAAAGCTGTGAAGATTTAGTGTTGCTGAAACCAAAGTAAGAGAGAGTTTCTAAGATGGAGAAATCAACTATTTGGAAAGTGATAGGAGGCTGTTTGTAAAGTGAATCACTAAGAAGGGAAGTTAGATTTGGCAAAATTGTTTTAGTTGATAATTTTCCAGCACAGGTTAAGTGGAATAGTACAAGCATTAGTGAGCTCGTAGCGTTATTTTGATGGCATCTCTGTCTTCTCACTCTCTCTTTAGACATTTTAAAGTCTTGTGTAATAATTAGTCAAGGCTCAGCCTATCCAGAGGTCATAGTTAGTATTGAGTTTAAAATCAAACGCATTAAACTCTACATTTGAGTTTTCCCCTTTTGTAATTGAAGATAAATAGCTTAAACTGTGTCTTCTTTTTAAATATACAGACATGCAGACACACAAACATGATGGCCAATAACTGAATAAAATATTTTTTAAACAAACAAAAAGCTGTGTTTTTCTGTATTTAACCAAATAAGTTTGCTTCATTTACATCTTACTAATGAAATGCTTGCTTTGCTGTGTGGCACTAACTGTAACACAGACAATACAATTTTAGAGCAATATATTTTGGTATAAGAAACAAAATTGAACATTACTTAAAATCATAGTATCTTACCATTTATCAAGCCCTTATGTAACATCCATTAATTACTATTATTAAGCCCTTACTTAATGTCCATTAATTGTGAAAACATGTAAGGCCAAAAATCTATCCTGAATTCAGAAGAACCTTGACTTTCAATTGTCTGATTTCATATGTATAGTAATCCTACATGTACAAAATAAAAACTTATTGATGAATAGAATTGTAGGGAAATTGAGTGGAATTGTTTTTGAATTTGGAAAGGCTGCTAATAACATTTTTATTTTTTAAACTGACAATGGCAAACTCATTCCTATGAGGGTCTAGAAGCATTCAGGTCACATTGCCTTCGGAATGGTTTGAGATCTTTCTATTTGAACAGTCTTGGTGAGAGTTAGAAGTCTTTAGTTTCCTTCTGTTTGCTTTAGAAGGATGCTTAGCAACCTTGTGGTTGTAATATTTCTGAATCTGTTGGATCACTTTCAGTAAGTATCAGTTCAAACAACACTAGACTTGAGAAGGTTGATTTACATCTTTGCCTTTAGAATGAGACTAGCACACTCCTCCTTTCTGGGCTCAGGAAAGTCATCTTAATTCCTTCTCTCTCTTCCTTACCATATTTCCTTCTGCAAACTCTGGGATCTTGGAGCAAAGATAAGAAGCCCTAAAGTGTCAAACTTTCTTAAGGGCCTTGTATGCTATTCTATTTGGAGCCTCCCTGGAGATGTTTTATCCAGTCCTTTCAGCTAATTCAGAAGGGTCAAGAAGCCTATGCAGGGTCCTCACTTGACCACTGCCAATTCAGGCTTTACTATCTTAGCATAAACTGAACAAAATGAACTTAGAAAAGAGAGAGAGCGATAGTACCAAAATTTTATTTGTTTCTGACCAAAAGTATGGAGAGTGGGTAATTTTTTTACTTACAGAGTATATGGAAAAAGCAAGTTATAATGAGGTTAGGCCAGTTATAATCATTGTGCAGATGCTTCTAGATCTTTATTTAAATCTGTGCTAAGGGGAAGGGATGGTAATAGAGAAGCAAAAGCAACATGAGATAATCTAAAGAATATAAAATCAGCCCAGATCTTCCATGACCTTGGTTGGCCCTTGGATAAATCACTTCACTGGTATGAGTTTTCTTCATCAACAAAATGAGAAGGTCCAACTAAATCGCTCCAGCAGATCCATTCAGCTTTTATATTCAAATATTCTTTTCAGCCTTAGAAGTAAGCTCTGAATATCTATTTGGTGAGAATATTTATCACAATAATTATGATGACTCATCTATGTAAGCCTAAAAATACAGATTTTCAAAAACCATGGTATTCCAATACAGCATTATCCTCTTGACCTCAAATATTTCCTAACTGAATGCCTGTATAGTTATGCAGCAAGATAGGGTATTTTGTTTTACCTTCTTGGATATAATAGTTTCAATTACTTGCTGCATATCTAATATTAAAGGACACTTACTTGCCGCCCCCACAGCACCATGTCATTCATCTTTCTGGCAAATGTCATTGAATTTTGATAGTAGGAAGTAAAAAAAGATACTCTCCTTTTTTAAATATTAAGGGTTTGGGATGAAACAAATAAATGTTTAAGTAAAAAAATGCATTTTTTAATTATGGTAAGTATATATGCAAAGCATAGGAAATTTTTTTTAAATGAAACACAGAATGGATGAGTTTCTTATTTGCAATATGCTAATGTTATGTAAGACACATCCAAATAGTTATCTAGCAAAAATGTGTACACTGTGATTTTTGTATAAGTTTAAATTAACAAAATGCATTTAATTGGTTTCATAAAATCTATCTGTATACGTATATGTTCAACCTGCATATTAATGCAGCATTCTTTCTTTAGGCACGTAAAAAGGTGATGGGCTGTAGCTATTGAAATGTGTTACATTTGCTCCACAACATTCTCTGCTAAAAAGCTGTTGTCTTGAGAGCTCTCATGCTGTGTTGTTAATAACAGTAGGATCTTAAATGAAGCTATTTCCTCCGCTCTATAAATCACAATTGTTTTTAATCAAAGAACATTAAAATGAGCTAGTTGCCACCGAGGGGTTATTCAGTTTAAAAAAGGAACTTTACGCAGTTAGATTTAGAAGAAACATATACAGGCACTTTAAGGACTCATTGCTTTTTGTAGGTAAAGATACGGATCATAAGTCAAGTTGGGGGAAAGTAACTCTACTAGCAAAAGTAAAAGGGCATGATGCAACATTTATAGAAGAGGAGAGGACACAATCTGGGGCAAAATGTAAGTCCTGTCACTGCACTTCTACCATGAGCATGTGTTTTACAAAGTCCTGTTCTGTTGCCCAGAATCCTGGGACCACATGGGAAATAAGAGTTCTGGGGATAGAAATAATATTGCCACATTACTAACCCTACCTTTGGAGATTTGCAGTAGTTGCTAAACTTTTCAACTACCTTTTTTTAAAAGAAAGATAATCTCATATTTAATAAACTCTAATATGATAGTAATTGTATGTTTAATGTCCATTAATTGTGAAAACACATAAGGCCAAAAATCTATCCTGAATTCAGAAACTCTTTAAAAAGTTATCTTAAATCAAAATAGCATTTACACACTCAAATATTATAAAATCTGTGAGATTTATGTGTGACTAATAGTTTATTTTATCTCTAGGCAATTCCTGGTGCATTTATGGATTTGCATGTATCAGGGATGCATAGCCCTCAGGTTCCTTAAGTCAGTAAATCCCGTGCTTTCTACATGGTAGTAGATACAGTGGATGAGTTCCTGTTTACCATGTGCTGTGTAACATTAGACATATCAGATATGTTTTAGGTGATTCATTTTAAAAGCAGTTAATTATTACAGCAATGATAAAAAATAGCTATTTAAATACTTCACTAATATTGCGGGCTATGCACAATTTTTAGATAAGTAGCTGTAATTCTATCCCTTTTCCCTGGCTGAGGAAAGCATCTAATAATGCAGCATAATGAAACTGATTCATTCTTTAGCATCTTTAATCTGCTATAATTTTAGGGATTAATAATACATTTTGTCTTTTTTTATTTTGAAACACAACTTGAAATACTTCACAAATGTAGCTATGTTCCATTTAAAAACCACTAATAAATGACAGGTTTGCTTTTGATGATATAGATATCTACACATTCAGCTGCATGGAACCTGGGCCAAGTTGCACCCCAAATTTCCTACAATAGTCCTGAATCTGCTGAAATTCTCTTAAGCAAAATATAGACGACTCTTTCTAACTACATGGATAAAATTCTAATATTCAGCGAAGATACAAAAGATTCAGTTACGTCTGGTTGACCTAAGTTAAACACATTGGCATGAAGTGCAAAGATACGCTCGTTGATCAGCTATTGCTCAGAGGGCATATAGGAAAAGACATATGCTCATGGAGGGCCAGTTCAATTCTCCGCGTGCTGCCGTAATTACATGCTTCAGTGTGTGCGCTTAATGACAAGAGAAAGAAAACCAGAACTGCCTCAGAGAACACAAGGGTACTGGCTCAACCATCCCCACGTTCTTAGGTGCTAAAGTTTTGATCCTTTTCAGGAGAAAATGGTGCCTTTCAAAAAGATGTTCTTATAAGTGAAATCCCTCTGTCATATCTTACGATAGTCTTTATTGGTTAAAAATCCGTATCTATTTATTTTCATAATATATTTCAGCAAGTTATTTGCCTACTTAATTTAGGGCCTCAGGATTCTAGGTTGACAGGTGGCTGGATAATATCATCTTCTGCACGGGATCAATAATGATGAGGCCTTCAAAGGAAAGGGGTGAAGATTTAACTGTGAGATAGGTAGAGTCTGTCACTGGTAACACAGTCCCTTCCATCAATTCCCACTGTTTGACTGTTTAACATGTTATGGAAATCTCATTGCTCATACAAATTCAGGTATTCTAAGCCTTGAGGTCATCTATCTTTTGTTTCATGAATGATCTTAGTGAAACAAGAGAAATTCATCCTCTTTTTTGATACTGAGGTGAATTTACTGTCAAGCTCCTTACAGCTTAGCTTCAGATCC
This sequence comes from Rhinopithecus roxellana, assembly GCF_007565055.1. Classification (NCBI taxonomy): domain Eukaryota; kingdom Metazoa; phylum Chordata; class Mammalia; order Primates; family Cercopithecidae; genus Rhinopithecus; species Rhinopithecus roxellana. The sequence goes on along the minus strand of NC_044549.1, from coordinate 11,424,387 downwards.
CATCTCTTGCATGCCTCCTTTTGAAGTCTTTTACCTACTTTTCATCCATGATTGTGCAGTGTTGTTTATTGTAAGGAGAATTGCAGGATCTACAAAACCCAAATCAGACCCCACTCGCATAGTTTAGCATGGCAGTTGTCCCAAAGATGCTGCCCTTGAACAGCACCAAAGCCTTAGGAGAAAAAGTTGCAATTATCAAGACTGAATTTCAGGTACGTGGCAATGAGTAGCAAGAAACCTTTCCTATGTCTGAAATCAAGTTTTCCTGCCACTATATATTGATATTTCAGTGGACTTAATTTACATGGGAGTCTTCTGAGTTTCTTGAATTTTCTGTGGCATGTCCAGACTTCTTATATTTGCAAAAAAATTGGCAAACAACAACAATAGCAATGGTGACAATAATAATTAGACCAGGGGTGTCCAAGGGTTCTCTTTCTGGTTGGGCCAGTAAAGCCCCTTTCTCATCCCTCTTTTCCACTTATCACTAAAGATGGAAACTAAAAGCGATGGCTTCAGGCTGCTAAAAGCCTAAAACAAAACAAAATAGAACAACAACAGCAAAATAAGGCAGGTTAGACCTCATTGACCACTGAATGAATGACAGGATCTTTGCTAAATTGTGACTTCCACTACAAAAGTTAAGTATACTTACTGAAGATGTTATCTGAAGTCAGATATAAATCAGAATGTAAAGAAGAATTCAGGTTTTTAAGGTAGCTTTCAGGTTTAGAAAAATGTAAAAATACAGATTTTTTTATAAATATTGAAAAAAATAGTCAATATTTTGAGCCAAATGAAAAAATAATATTTTAAATAACGAAAATATTATCTTTTAATCCCCTACATTTCATAACAGAACAATATCAGAGCAATAAGACCTTTAAATTGGAAGTCATCTTGGGTCACCATTTTCAGTTTCTCATCCATTGCAAAAATCCTCCTTACCATCTTAACAGAGAGCCTATTTTACTTCAGTTACATTGCTGTGAACATCATTGCTTTCAGCTGAAATTGGCCTTAGTGCCAAATGCTGCTTTGCATCCCATTTTTCTATGACTTGCAAACTAAGAATAGATTTTACATTTTTAAATGGTTTTTAAGATTTAACAAAAGCAGAGTATGTCATAATACATGACAATTATATGAAACTCATATTTTAGTTTCTATAAATAAAGTTTTATTGGGGCACAGCCATGGTTATTATTTATGTATTGGTGATGGCTGCTTTCATGCTACGATGGCAGAGATGAGTAGTTTCAAGAGACAGAAAGGCCCACAAGCCTATAATATTTACTGTCTTGCCCTTTATAGAAGTTTCCTGATTACTCAAGAAACACACAATATAAATTTCTTTCTTATTTTCCTTAAGAGAATGGCAAATAGTTTAGGTTCTTCTCTCTCTCTCTTTCTCTTTCTTTTTAAGTTGGTGATTATCATTATTTTGCCTTCACATTTTTTTCTTAATTGGGATAATTATAGATTCACAAGCAGTTGTAAGAAATAATCAGAGATTACATCTACATTTAACCTAGTTTCCATAAATAACATTTTGCAAAACTATAGTAGGAGAATAACCAAGATATTGACAGTGATCTTATCAATCTTACTCAAGTTTCCCATTTCACTTGTACTCATTTGTACATATGTGCATGTTTGTGTGCATGCGTATTAGTTTCTTTTTCTTTTTTTTTTTTTTTTTTTTTTTTTTTTTTGAGATGGAGTTTTGCTTTTGTCGCCCAGACTGGAATGAAATGGCACAATCTCAGCTCACTGCAACCTCCACCTCCCGGGTTCAAGCAATTCTCCTACCTCAGCCTCCCAAGTAGCTGGGATTGCAGACATGTACCACCACACCTGGCTAATTTTTGCATTTTGAGTAGAGATGGGGTTTCCCCATGTTGGTCAGACAGGTCTCAAACTCCTGACCTCACGTGATCTGTCCACCTCGGTCTCCCAAAGGGCTGAACTTACAGGTGTGAGCCACCGCGCCTGCCTGTTTATAAGTTCTCTACAGATTTTATCACTTGTGTACATTTGTGTATCTTCCACCATACTAAAGATATTAAACAGATTTCCCTCTTTTATTCTTAAATCCTTTCATACTTTTATCATTCTCATCAGACATATTTTGAACACTTCTGTCCACCTTTTGTTAACTTCTGATAGCCTTGCAGCTTATTGATATCTCATTTGAAGTGTCTGTTTGTACTCCCAGTTATGTTGCGTACAGGGAGTTGCAAAATCTTAGAAGATAACAAAGAACTTTAAAGTAAGATAAGAAACATATTTCTGGCAACCTCAGAAAGTAGTACAGTCTTACTAAGTAACAAACAATTATGATGTGTTAAAGCAAAATTGAAAAGTAATGCAATAGCCAAATTAAAATCTGCCTCTAACACAGTAAAAGCCAGAAGGCAAGCAATCTGAATCAGTAATAAAGTATAAAAATTTATCAAACTCTCTGAAATTCAGAAGGACAAATACTGATACAATAAAAAAAAGAAGAGAGAGAAACAGAGACAGAAACAAGAAAGGGATACTGTCAGCGAAAGTGCTAGGGATGGGAGAGGAGGAGGGAGAGGAAGAGGAAGGTGGGGCAAAGGTGTAGGGGAGGAAAAGAGGAGGAGGGATAGGAAGAGGAAGGTGGGGCAAAGGTGTAGGGGAGGAAAAGAGAAGGAGGGAGAAAAAGAAGGAAGAGAGAATGGAAAGAAGGAAGAGAGTTGTACCATAATCAAAATCAGGAAATTAATATTTGTACTTAACAGTCAAGTAAATTCCACACATTATTCAGATTTCACCAGTTGTTCAATTAAGTTTTTCTTTTGTTCCAGATTTGGATTCTGGCTCCAGCATTGCATTTTTTTAATTTGTTTTAGTCTCTTCCAGTGAGTAACAGTTGTAACAGTCGGTCTTTTTTTGCTGTTATTGTTGTTGTTTTTTGCAACTTTTTAGCACTTTTGAAGAACATTGGTTAGGTATTCCTTCTAACTTCAACAGGTAACTCTGTGAGATCAATCAGAATGAATACAGAAAAATAGAAGTCTTGTTTTGAAAAATATGAAAGTGAGACCCATCTAGTGGACAAAATATTGCATCACACAATAACCAAATGCCACTCTCTCTCTATGTGTATAGAAATATATATGTAGGACAAATATAATTTAAAATGTCAATGAAATATTGTCTTCTTTGAATTTTCTCCTGTAACAAAAATTGTAGTAACCAATGTTAAAAGCCAATATCAGCAATCTTATAAAACCAAGTACACATCCAGAAAACTCTAATGCTTGTTTTGAAAATATGAATCTCAATTTAAAGCAACATAAATCCAGTATTTACTTATCTATGTGTGTTCCTAGTATCTTCCAGGTAATGCCTAGTCAGTTTTGGAAATTAAACTGAGTAGGACCCTGGCAGTTTACATATTATTTGACAACTTTGTATCACCCTGTGGCAAATCTAATCTTCTTGCTGGTTGGCCAGGGTCAAACAATAAGGGAAACCTACCAGGATAAGGCAACCTGTTTTTACTCCAGATAACTAGCCTTCTGAATGAAATGGTACCTACTCATAAATTTGTTTGGTAAGTGATTTGAACTCCTCTGTTGAAGGTGGGAAATAGAGCATGTTAATATTTTTACTAAGTGTGGAAGCTGTATGAGAACCAATGTATGTTTCTGTCTTTTGAGTGGAACAGCTTCGACTGAGCAAGTGGCGAATCAGGGGAAGAAAATATTTAAGTCCACAAACACTGGACTCAATGTAACATTCAAAAACTTTTCAATAGTCACAGTACCTGAACTATGGATTAAGAGAAAGGAATCATGAAGCACAGACAAAGAAGGCAAATGGAAGTGGAAGACATTCAAGTCAAAATTAGATGACTTAAAAAAAAAAAGAATTTTGTAAATGAAACTTCCCCTTCAGCTAAACTCTGAAGTGCAAAGTGTACCTTCTGTTTTCATTTACATCCAAATTTACCAAAAGTAGTTTTCTATCAGAAAATACAATATTTTTCCTTTCAGTGAAATCTTTAAAGTGTACACTGTTAGATATCTGTAGGCTCTTCTAGAATGCACAGCTGAAAAAACAAGATATTTAAACCCTCAAATGGTTTGGGTCTATTTCAAGGTTTTGTTCTTGGCCTTATTATGCAGAATACAAAAAGTTGCCCTTGGCCTCTAAATTTCGGAATGACAATTTAAAATGTTTAAATACCAAAGTATTTTATTGGTGGAAATTATATATAGTCTTTATTCGTTTTTAAGAACACTTAATATTTAGCAACTTTAATAAAGGACTAGAAATATTAATATATACTTTGCTGAATATTCATAATATTTAGTTTCTTTTCCTATGGAAGTAAAATTTTGTCCTAAGTCTGGACATTGCTTACAATTGCATCTTTAGGCACATAATTTTGTCAGAAAATTGATAATTTTCAGTTTACTATTTCCCCATGTACTTAAAAAAATAATGTTTTGATATATTTAAAATGTATCATTTTACCAAGATAGTACAAAAAAGATTTATGCATAAACATTCATATGGTAATAATTTTTAAAATGATATTATCTTCTGTAACTATGTAAATCAAACCTGGCAGCTGATGCTTGGCAGTTGAAGAAGACCCACAAAATTATTCTTGCAAATTATGATGAGTAACTGAACCTAAAGCGACCCCTGGCACAACTGGATAACGAATTAGTCAAAGAATTACTAGCAATTATATTTTCTGATTGCCTACAAGCAGACAACAAAATTTGGTATAGTCTCATGTATGTCTGTTTTCTTAGCTAGCTTCTTGGTCTGGTCCCTGAAAGCATCATAGACAAAAGAAACAGATCTTTTTTTTTTTTTTTTTTTTTTTTTTTTTTTTTGATAATCAGAATGTATGTTTGCCTTAAAATATCTCCCTACCCCCTTCCATTTTAGCATATGACTATAAGTTCTGTAATGTATATGAGATTAACATACAAAACTCAACTGTTTTAAACATACTACTCTCAGAATTATTTATTAATAGTAAATAACTGCTAAGTGAACCTTTCTTGATAACATATTTTGATGGATTAAGGAGGAAATGAGTGAACCAAAATGAGAAGAGAGAAAATTGGAAAGATATGATGTCTAAAGACTAACTTCTTCTACGTTGCAAATTGCCTTAACAACAGCCACAGCAGAAATTAGTGTTTTTGGACTCTGTCTTTGGCTCCTATGCCAGTTGTGGTATGGGAGAGGATAATACAGTAAAGATATATTTCCATTTGTCTTTCCCATCTGGATTTATTCTCTCTTTTTCTCCCCGCTCCTGTGGATAGACTGCTATGTTCACTACTTACAAAGGGAAAAGTTAAAATAGAAACACAATGACCACAATAGCCCCAATAACAATAGAAACAATAACCAAAAAAAAAAAAAAAAAAAAAAGAAAAAGCTGGAATTTTACTGTGGCTTTGCTTTTTAGATACTTAAGGCCTTGAGGGAATGAAGAAGAGTTGAAATGCAGACTGAAAATACATGAAATGAAAATGACCTCATTTCCTACTAATCCTCCCAACCGGCGGGTGGGTATAGAGGGAGAAGACAGAGGAATTATGGGAGTATTAAGGAGTTAGCCTGGGTAGGCATTATAAAGCCAGTACACAGACAGTACCACAGCCCTGCAGACCTGTGCAGATGCCTATGGAGAATGAAGGTAGATTACCAGGAATTGAATAAGATGGTCCTCCCCAATGTATGCAGCTGCACCCAATATTGCCTCCCTTCTGATGAAGATAGGAGTAGGAGAGGTCTGGCCACCTACTCTTTTATTATGGATTTAGCCAATGCTTTCTTCAGCATCTCCTCTGCCCCATGGAGTCAAGGTCAATTTGCACTGGACCTTTACTTTCTTGCCCTGTGGATACCACCCGGGGGAGTTGCATGTTTTCGATCACATTGATGATATCATGCCAACTTCAGAGTCCAGCTTACAAACTGCAACCCCCACCCAGCTGCCCCAACAGAGGATAGGTGGTCATCACAGACAAAGTCCAAGGTCCAGGCTTGGGGGCACATACTTGGGTGTCATCTGGTCAGGTAACAGCAAAGTCTTTCAGTCTATCATTATGGGTAAGGTTCAGGCCTTCCCATGTCCTACCACACCAAAGCAGTTGCGAGTTTTCTTAGGCCTTTTAAGGTATTGGCATCCTCCTATTCCCCATTTGGCCCAATTCCTTAGGCCCCCATAGCACTTAGTCAGGAAGTGGCCCACTGAGATGGGTCCACAAAGGAGGATGAGGTCTTCAAACAAGCTATAAGTCGCAGTGAAACAAATAAAAGCCTCGAGGGTTCCAGTGCAGGGACAGTTTTGTGAATTAGGCATAGCCCAAGCCCCTGAGAGGTTTGGGTGGGGCCTGTGGCAAGGACATAAATGGGTGAATTCAGGATTCAGCTCCCTACTATGGAAGGGGGCTGAAGGTGGATTATGGTGCCATGGAGCAAGAACTCTGAGCTGCATATTGTGCTTTGCAGCAGGTAGAGGACACTGTAGAGGGGGTCCTGGTGCTAGTGCATAGCCAGTACTCCATGACAGGTTGACTCAAGAATGCTTTCCCAGAGACTGAGGTCTGGGAATTCTCAGACACAGACTGTGGCCAGAGGGCATGCATGCCTGCAACAGAGGAGCACATTGACTGGTAGCCCCTTGAACACAAAGCTCCATTGGATGCTTGACCCTGTCACCTATATGACAACTGAAGGACAGTCTTTGATGGAGGCCACTAGACCTCTGTGGATTCCTTCCTTCATATAGGAGGGACTGGGTCCCATTCCTGACTCACCTTTGCCCTACCCTGGGACTCAAGGTAACCTACTATTGCCCTTGCCACAGGAGCGACCCACCACGGAACCCATCATTACATGGTCCTGGAAGTGGCAAATCAGCCATGGTTTGTTTTTTCTGCTCCATAGGGAAAAGGCCTAGAACAGGGTATACACGTCACAGTTGTTTTGCACCCTACTTCCCCTCGTACTTCTAGGATGGTGGGTCCTGGTCCTCTCTTGTGCAGGGGGATGATCGTTCTCTTGTTCTGGAAAAATCATCCTCTTATTGTGGAACATTGTGGTGCCCCTAGTGTCTTACTCTGGCCTCCTGCAGTGCAGAGGGGGGCTAATCCATTTGGTATCATAAACCAGGTACAAGTCCTCTGCCAGAAGTGGTGCTCTCAGAATGACACAACTTCCTGTATCTTGATTGCTCATGAGTACCCTTTCTTATACCACTAAACATCTCACCTTCCACCCACAGATGGTGTACAGCAAACCTCTTTACCAACTGGGCACAACTGGTGGCCTTTCTGTAGAACAAGGTAGACTGTTGGGCCTGCAGAGAGCTTCCCCTGTCCTCCACCACAGGCCTGCTGTGGCGCATCCAGGATCAACTTCCAAGCATTTGGAAGAGCTTTATGATTATCATTATATTTGTTGTTGTAGTTTATATTGTTGCTGGTATCTACTGCGATGCTCCTTTGCATACCTGGCCCCAGGGAAAATCACAGACCACAGGCGTGATAAGAATGTGAGGGTCATTCAAGGGTATGCTGGAGTGGAGGGTAGGGCAAATGAACCTGAGAGCAAAAAGTTAAACATACCCTTAGGATGGCCCTGTATGGCAGACACACCCGAATGTATAGAGTGGTCAACCCAGAGATTCATTCCTTGTCTATGAGGAACGTCTGAGTCTCTGTCTCATCCAGTGGAACACAGGCCACACAGAGGATTGAAGCCCTGAGTTTTGGGTTGGATGAAGGTTGCCAGGTGGGATCGTCAAAGAGAGAGTGTTAAGTAAAAATGCTATATAAACTACACGTTGTTGCCATTTTCCTGCCCAGCCTGCCGCTGTGGCCACTGGGCCCTGTGGTTATCTTGTCTAGCCCACCTCCACTGGATGGTATGTAAGGCAGATATCTTGTCTGGCCTGCTGCCACAGGACGATTTCTATATGTAAGCCTGGTTCTCCTGTTCTGCCTACTGCCATTGGACTCTCTACCCTGTTTGTAACCCCCTAAAAAAACCCCACGACTTGTTTTCTGACTCTGCATCTCTTCTTCCACTCTTGAACCTGGTACCTTCCCTATTGAGGTTAATAGGGATTCATTACAACACCTGTCCCTAAGTACTGGAATTATTTGAGTCTCCTAGAATTGAAACCCAGCCTCAGAAAAAAAAGCAGGAGGCCCAAATTAATTTAGGACAATTTTCTGCTACAATGGCAAAATGAGAGCTGAAAGTAAAATTAATTTGTGTCACAGAAAAAGAAAGAATGTTTCTCCCACAAGTTCTTGCACACTTATTGAGCTTCATACCCGCTATGAACACACACATGCAGCAAATACTTTGCAGTAAGAAAAAGCTTCACGTTATTTGTCAATATGATAATATTTAAGCAAAGTTTGAAGGATGAACAAGAATATGTCAGGTGAATAATAGATGAGGTGCATTTAGGGAAATGAAGAGTATATGCAAAGATATGGAAGCATGAAAAGTAACTCTGTGCTTGGGTAGGATCTAGAGATAATTCACAGATGACTGGCACTTAAGAATTAGTAAACAGAGCCACGACAATGGAAAAAGCAGATCTAGCTAGAACATAAAAGTCTTTGCTAAGAAATGTTGGTTTTGTTCTATAGTTGAAAAAGATCTATCAAAATATTTTAAACATAAGAATGGCAGGAGCAAATTCAAACTACTATCAAGATGATTTAGGCAGAGTGTATAGGATGAGTTGAAACATGGTGACAATAGAAGCAGACAGACCGTTTAGGAAGCTAGTGAGAAATTATTAGGGTCTAAACCATGGGGGTGGAGACAGAAGACTAATTGAGGCTTACTTGACATGTAGAATTGATGGGATTTGGCCAGTTAGATATTAGCTATGAGGGAGAGGTTGATGATTGTTTCCAGTTTCTGTGTGGAATGTTAGTATCATTAATCAAGCAAGATAAGGACTATGGGGAGGAGATATGAAGAGATGACCAGTTGACTATTAGAAAGAGGTACTTGAATCTCTGGAGAGATTTCTGGACTAAAAGTAGATTAGGGAAATTCCATAACCTCAAACTCATAATGATGGTTTGGGGAAATTTATATAGACTTCCATATGTTCAGTCTCTCCCATGAATTGTCTCCTTCTCTGTCATCTTCCGCCTTCGACCTTGGATCAAGCAGCATAATCTGATATCATCAATGCTGCTCAAATTTGACATCATTTGTGACTCTGACTTTATATTTGGTCCCAGGTTGCCTTTTATTGCAGTAGCCCCCTCTATTGATTTAATTTTGGAATCTTGAACTTAGTTCCCTTGACTCTTGCCTCAGAATGATTTGAAATGACCCCCTGTCCTTCTTTATAGTGGGCAATAGGTCGTGAGTTATACAGCAAAACAGGAAAATAATAGAGCAGGGGGCAATGTATTTCCATACAGTGTAGAGAGAAAATCACTTGGCCAATAGACCAAGCTGCCATTCATGTATTAACATAGCAGGTGGCAGCTATGCAGGAATTACATAAGAGTTACCGATTAATGGCCAGGTGCGGTGACTCATGCCTGTAATCCTAGCACTTTGGGAGACCGAGGCGGGCAGATCACCTGAGGTCGGGAGTTTGAGACCACCCTGACCAACATGGAGAAAACCCATCTCTACTAAAAATACAAAATTAGCTGGGTGTGGTGGTGCATGCCTGTAATCCCAGCTACTCGGGAGGCTGAGGCAGGAGAATCGCTTGAACCTGGGAGGCAGAGGTTGCAATGAGCCAAGATCACGCCACTGCACTCTAGCCTGGGCAACAAAAGCAAAAAACTCCATCTCGAAAAATACAAAAAACAAAACAAAACAAAACAAAACACAAACAAACAAGAGTTACTGATTAACTCTCAGATATGCCAGTTGCTCCAATGCTAAACATAATGCATAATACATATACAGTGATTCTTCATTTAAGGCTCATATTTATGTTTTACACATATTAGTTAATTTAATCCTTGCCTCAACCCTCTGAAATAATTACCATTATTATTCCTATTCTACTGATGAAGAAACTGAGACAGAAAAATTAAATTGAACAATATCACACAGAGATGTGGATTCAAACCCAAACAATCTAGCTCCAGAGATTTCTCTCTTATTTAATTTGTAAACCCATTTGCATTAGTTTCCCGTTGATGCTGTATCTAATTACTACCAACTTAAGGACTTAAAAACAACACAAATTTATTATCTCATAGCTCTGGAGGTCAGAAGTCTGAAAGGGTCTTATGGGCTAAAAGCAAGGGCTACACTCCTTCTGGACTGTAGAGACTAATCTCTTCCTGGTTTCTTTCCATTTCTAGAGGCAATCTGCATTCCTTGTCTTGTAGCCTTTTCATCTTTGAAGTCAGCAATGTAGCATCTTCAAATCTCTCTGACACTGCTTTCATCCTCACATCTCCTTCTCTGACTCTGATTATCCTGAATTCTTCTTATAAGGACAGGTGTGATTACACTGGACCCATCCAGATAACCAAGGTTAATCTCCCTAGGTCAAGATCCTTAACTTAGTCATGTTTGCAAAATACCTTTTGCCACATAAGATAACATATTCGCAGGTTTCAGAGATTAACATATGGACATCTTTGGAAAGCATTGTTTTATTCTATTATATTATTCTTGATATTTTCATAGATAGAGGAGATATATTTTACCTGGAAAATCTCAATATTAACTTTCTACTTTGTCTGCAATTATTTCCTCTAAAAATAACACACATAAAGACATGAAGACACTTGCCCACTTTTACAGCATACTTTTTCAGTGTGCAAAAGAAGTTTGCATTAAACACTTGAAACAACATTGATGATGAGACCTGTACCCCCTAATGATCAAGACCTATACTCTTTCCTAGATACTCAAAGAGTACCAGAAAATTCAGTTTGCAACCAGTGTGGAGGACCAATTTCATCAATTGTTACTCCGCATGTATTTATCACGCCAGATCCCTTGCAAATTATTTTGGTTTATTTATATATTTTACCCTATTCTGCTTTCCAATGAATTTAAAATGTTGAATCACTACTGAAGCTAGTTAAGAATTAAATTTTTCCGTGCTATTATAGTCTTCCTCAACATGTAGGAGTATACCAAATAAGTAATGATTTGGAGTTGTCCGTGATTGATTCAAGGCTCCTTATAGTTGAGTCAAAGGTAAAAAGATACGTCAGGAATCACCCCATAGCTCTTTCATATGGCATAAAGTTATAGTATCTAGCTGAGGAAGTGTTGGTAAGAGACCAAGGTCATGGATTCCACGGCCTTTGTTTTATGATAGGTAGCGCTTAGCTGCCATTTGCTTTAATAAGTTTCTCACAGGTTTATTGCATTCCCAGATGAAACACAGCATAGAATTATATGTTTAAATCAAGTAGTAAAATCTCAAATGTTTTAGTAGTAATCATTGTTTTAAGTATTTCCCTTACTTGGGAATATTTACAGAAGATTGAAGTTCTAGATCTTTTCATCTTTTTCATTTAAATAAGTTGAAATGAATCTACATTGAACCATTATTTTGGTTGGGTACAGTCTTGGGTTATGACTCTCTTTGAATGGGCTCAGACCTGAGCTTTATGTTTATCCATCTATAGAATTTTCCTTTTTATATATACATATTACATTCAGCCCCCACTACCAAGTGAAAAGAGTCTCCTTTTGCTCTTAGTACTGTTAGAAAAATATAGGGGGTTTTTGGACATGAATGTATCTTATTCATGTCCATTAATCTGGCAAATTGGTACAATTCCATGTTATTTTTAACTCCCCTTCCTAGAATCTACTTATCTATTTTGAAACATTTAGACAATTTTTCTTTCTTTATGGATTGACAATTCTTGTACATATTCACTTGCTAAATACTTGGGAAAACAAAATGTCAGATTAGAATCTTTCGCATTGCTGGGGTACAGCTGGTTTTCTACATTCATGGAGAAAACAGGTAGCACTTGTTAACTAAAAGAAGGCTAAATTCTTTGACTTTCAGTTTTAAAAAAAAACAATTGGGAAATAGGCAAAGCAAGTTATCTATTTTTTCTCCAAACTGCTTAGATTTAAACGTATGTCCTAAATCCAGGTTTAAAAAACATCTTTTAAGTTACTTTGGAGAACAAGAAGGTACTAGGCCAATACAAGACCATATTGACTCTATGAAGTGTGGATTTAGAGATTAAGGCAAGTTATTGGATATTAAGATTGGCAGAGATGATTCTCTTATGTCTTGCTCTACTTCCAGGAGGTAACAAAATCTAGTACTAAGAATACAACATACTTGTTTTAGCTGATGGGATGGATGGAGATTTCCTGGCCTTTTATAAACTTCCTCACACAACTTACCCAAATTCAGATGTTTGAGCAGGAAATATTGTGAGCATTGCAAATTAGTGCACATATGGACCAGACTCTCATTACACACTTGTTGACTGAGTTGCTAGCTGGAGGAAGAACTGACATTCGAAATATGGCCTGGGAAAAGACTTGAGGAAACTGGTTAAGGAAGAAAAGCAGGGAGCTGTTGGAAAGTATGTTTCTTAGAGCAGAATAAAGCTTCAGACTGAGTATGGATTTGTGGTCTAAGTGAGAGGAAGAGCGAAAAGGAGTTTTTTGGTTTGTTTAAAGTCTTTTTTTAAAGAATTTCTCTTTGCAAAATTGGGCCACAACTGGCACTAGACTTGAGCCACAAGATAATTGGATTTTTACAAATTTGAAAGCAGCTGAGTTGTAACCTGGAGCAATCTGATTCACCAGCACTGAGTCCAGCTCTTAGCTTTTTATGACTCCACAGGCTGGTGTATTTCTCCGGAAGAACACCCCAAGCCCTCAGGGTGGCTGTCTCTCTGAGAATAAGCAGCTGGCACTGAAAATCTCTGGGCATCAAACTTTTCATCAAAACAAAAAGGTTGAAATTGATATGATCTAAAGTTATTCACAAATTGTTTGACGTAAAAATGAATAAATATCAATGAATCCTGAAATTCTGCTTAATCAATTAGTCAGGTGATATGTGTTCTTTCATTCAGTCATTCATTCTTCAAATATTCATTAAGTGCCTACTATGTGCCAGATATTTTGGCAGCAGTGAAAATATATTTATGGGTCATAAACAAAAGGCTCCTTTCATTTATTATACAAATAAAAGTATTTATTATATGAATATGCTTTGGTAGGGCCTCTGAGAAGAATTTTGATTCTTCCTTCTGCTTCAGACAGCCAGAATCCAGACACCATCCTCATCCTGAAGAGCTACTTTAATGCGTTTGAGCCAGGTAACCAAGAACAATAAACGAAGAAATAACTTAGAAGTGTGGATCTGTTAAAAACATTTCTATGCTCTTCCCTAAAGGAATTTTGGACGAGAATAACCTGAGATCCTTCATTCTTCTTACCTGTAAGTCTCCAGTGTGTTGCTGGGGAGTTTTGCTAGTTTACTTACAGAAAAAAAATATGTTTCTTCAACTGACTTGGAAACATCTTTTTGTAGTACTAGCCAAGTTAGCTGGTGCAAAAAGTTCTGAAAACTTGTAATTAGAGTTTGCTTCATTGAACAGTGAAACAAAGATACCCAGGTATGACAACACTGGTAAATACAACTGGAATAGCATAAAATGATAAAATTCAAGCATACAAATAAATGTGGATCATTTGTAAATATATGTAGGGTGACAACAAATGCATACATTGTCTGGTTTCTTTACCATTTTTCTTCTCAATATTTCTAAGCAGTTTTACTAATCATTTTGGGCTTGGGCATGGGGGAGCATAGCGTAGCTACAGGTTTTTGGATTTGTCTTGCATCATGAAGAGTTGCCTTTGCTCTGCTATCCTCATTTAGCATGAACCAGGAGGGAATTTCAAAGTTCTGCTCATTACTTTCTTGGCTCATCACAGTACTTCATAGGGAATAGCAAAATTCCTGAGCCAAGCAACTCAGTCTACAGAAGAGGTCAACTTCAGGAGGGGTGTGTTATTCAGTGTTTAAGTATTTATAGTCCACACGTGAAATGGCCAACACCATGAGGTAAAGAACATGTGTGGCTATGTGCTGATGCTTTTTCCATAGTGTGATCTTGTCAAACTCTCCTCTAGTCTCTAGAAGGATGCTTCTAAGAGGAGAGAGAAAGAAACAGAGAGAGAGAGAGAGAGAGAGAGAGAGAGAAATAGAGAGAGAGTGGTGTGGGTCACAGGAAGAAAATAAATCTGTAGATTATGTTTCTAAAAGCATCATATACAGAATATATTATCAATACTTACATTTTAATTTAAATCAATAAATAGACATATCTAAAGTAATGTAAATCCTGAAAGTAAAGATGATAACAGTCTTTGTGGACTGACATAGAATACAGAAAATAATGAATGGCTTTTCTTGAGAGTTCTATCGGGGTTTTCTTTACAACAGTCTGTGATCTTAGGCCCTAGCAATATGGTTTACCAAAAATATACCAATTGACATATAGATAAATAGATAGATAGACCTAGCAATACGATTTATCAAAAATACAAAAATTGACATATATATATATATATATATATATATATAGAGAGAGAGAGAGAGAGAGAGAGAGAGAGAGAGAGATGGAAAGAGATGGGTCTCACTCTGTCACACAGGCTGGAGTGCAGTGGCATGATCACAGCTCACTGAAGTCTCAACTGCCTGGGTTTGAGTGATCCTCCCACCTCAGCCTCCTGAGTAGCTGAAACCACAGGTGCACACCGCCACGCCTGGATAATTTTTTTATTATATTTATTTGTAGAGACACAGTCTCACTGTTTTCCAGGCTGGAAATATTTTTTATGAAAGTGTCAAACTATAAAATCTTGGGAGAATTTAAAAGTAAATATTGTATCACAACATAGTCATAATTATAGCTATCACTTGTAGAGCTTATCCAATATTTTAAATACTATAAAAAGTTTTATTCAAGCATTGATCCATTATTAACTCCTTTGATTCAAATGAGTATACAGTCATTGACTCAACACATATCATACAAGGGTTCCTCTATATGAGATACGGTGAATACTGGGACTACAGAAGGAACCAAGCAACACACCTTTATAGAACTTATAGTTCTGGAGTTAAATGACACATCCCAAATGCATGAGGCAGATAATTATCAGTACTCATATTTGTAAAAATGGAACCTAAGGCTTCCAGGGAGCAAGTAATTCTCCAAGGATACTTGACTGGTTGGCGGAACCCATGAAGTTTGAAGTCAGCTTGTTAGCTCAAAGAGCCGTCTTCATGGTCTATGCCTCCTTAAACCTTAGTACACAAAGAAGCAGTGCAATTCAGATTCTAGAATAAAAATAGAAGTGCTTTATTAATGGTTAGCTTAAAAAGAAGTGAGAATCTGAAATGTCTTGGATAAATGTTGACAGTCAAAACATAATAGCAATTTCATTCTTGGCTATCAGAGTCTGGGTTAGAAAAAGGAAAAGTTTTACAACCAGTGGAAAGCAAGATCTATTTCACTGATAACCCTAAGAAAGATCTCCCCAAATGAATTTATTTTCAAATAAAACTTAAAAGAAGTTAAAAATCAATATGTCATTATAAAAATTGCTGAATAAAATAGAAAAAATATAAGTGTTCTTTTGGCTGTTCAGTCTATTCAATGATTAGCCTCTAAAATTAGAAACACATGGAAGTCTAAGTTTTTAAAAAATTTTTACTTGGATTTTTTGACATTGGTATAACTTTTTGGTGATAGTTTTGAAGTTAGAGGAAATATATTTTTAAATTCCTTTTATATTTAAAACATCACCATATAACACATGAAATCATGAAAATGTAGTCAAAAAGGGAAAACTTAGCCATATTTCTTGGAAAAAGGAATGACTTGGAAAATAATATAAACAAACACTGCATTTTTAGTAAAATTGAGTCCATGTGCGACATTGTTTTCCAAAAGATAGAAACTAAACCATCTTTTCTGGATATAAATTAAATGCAGAAGAGGAAAATATTCTCTATTATACCCCATTTCTCTTTATGGTTTATATAAAACTAATTTTGAAGTCTTTCTATTTTATTGTAATTGCCTGACATTAAATGGAAGCATACTTGTGCTTCAAGTGTTGTTGATTGTTTTAAAAATAACCCTTCTATCGGGCATATTAATGTAATCGATTTTTGGAAACCATACTTTTATGGCCTGATATTAGACTTGTAATGGACGTGTGTTTTCTCCTAAATAAAATAGAATTATGAAATGTATGTGTTGAACTTAGTCAGCCGAGGCTATGCTACCCTGTGTTAACAAATAACCCCCAAATCGGCCAGGCGCGGTGGCTCACGCCTGTAATCCCAGCACTTTGGGAAACCGAGGAGGGAGGATCCCGAGGTCAGGAGATCAAGACCTTCCTGGCTAACATGGTGAAACCTCATCTCTGCTAAAAATACAAAAAACTAGCCAGGCGAGGTGGCGGCGCCTGTAGTCCCAGCTACTCGGGTGGCTGAGGCAGGAGAATGGCGGGAACCCGGGAGGCGGAGCTTGCAGTGAGCCGAGATCTCGCCACTCACTCCAGCCTGGGGGACAGAGCGAGATTCTGTCTCAAAAAAACAGCAAAAAACAAAACAAAACAAAAACCCCAAATCTGAAAAACAACAAACATTTTCACTCATGCTGTTTGTCCGACACAGTCCATTGTGGTTCATTGCTCCACCTCAATCCCTTCCTCCAGTCACCACAAGGGAGGGAGAAAGAAGGAAAGAGTGAACATTGCAGTATCTTACATTGACAAGGGGCATATGTCACCTCTGCTAAAGTCACATGATCGTGCCACACTTCAGACTAATATGGGCCTGGTAGGTGGAGCACCACAATATTTATGAACAAGGCTAATGGCTACCATAAAAGAAATTGTTGAGATCCTCTTGTTCATACTCATTTTACAGATGTGAAAACTTACTCCTAGCAGAAGGAAAAAGTTTGCTTAAATCATACATCAAATTAACTTAAAATAGTGGTCTTAACCAAGAGTTTCCTTGGTTCATTTGGAAGGTTTGTATTAAATAGCTTTTATATAGCAGCTCTGGCTTAGGATCTTGAAATTAAGAAAGAAGAGCCTCAGAGAGACTGGAGGGTATGGACACGCTATCAACGGAAAACAAGATAAAATGAGACTACAGGGAGAAGTACAACCTGTATATAGTTATTGAAGCAACTTTCGCAGAAGAGGTGACTTGAGAGTGACAGTTTGAAGGAAAAATGAAGGTTCAGAGAAATACAAAAACAAACAAATGAAAAAACTAGGAGTGAAAGAGAATGTTTACGTAGGCAGAAGTGAATCAGAAAACAAGCATGAAATAGCAGCGTGTTTTCACTGAGCCACACATAGTTTAGTATGGATGACTGCCAAGGTATAAATGAGACTCTGGTCAGTTAGAAGGAAGAAGGACTCTCATATGAGGGAAATGCTAGGAGCTTGAATGCATTTGGTGATCTACTGGTAGGGAGGGTCCTTCTGACTTCCAATCCGACACTACTTTAAAACTTCATGTTACTACCAAATGTAGGTTAATGACCTGATTTTTTCCTAAGGCAGAAGGCTATTTCGGGGACTCTATTCTAGTGTCATTTGCATCTGGTTGATACAAGAGAGGTAGGGTTGAATCCATCTTCTGTAACTAGATTTTTTTGGTGTTTCACAGGCTGCAAGAGTTAATCAGTGATTCAAAAGGTCAACTGGCATAGGCCCAGACTCACAGTCCCTAAACAGGGTTCCACAGAGTGGGAATGGACACCCCTGAGATTATGCATTATGCCACAGGCTTTGCCGGCTCTTCTGCATTTCAGAACCAGAGAAAAGCCATGCATCCACTTCATATGTATTTAGGAGGTTTCCCTCTTCGAATTGCATGCTCCTTGCTTGATGAAAAAAGGGCTTGATGTTTTCCTCAGCAGGGCCTGGACCCAGCTTGATTAAAGAACTCGGTGGCTCATTTAAAGGAAGCTCTCTGCATTTTGCCTTGTATTTCATCCAAACCACATGCTGGGAGGGTATCATTGATTTTCTTGAAAAACAGGGGAAATATGTACGCAGAAAAATGCTAATGTCAGAGAAGCAGAAAAACTGGCTCAAAATATAGTTGTCATGAAACTGACTCTCTATGGACTTTAATATTTGGAAAAGTACGACTCCTGTTTTTTTTTTTTTTTTTTTTTTTTTTTTTTTTTTTTTTTTTTTCAGACCTGAAACTTTCTTTGTGGTAGGCAGTTTTATACATT
Source organism: Rhinopithecus roxellana (assembly GCF_007565055.1). Lineage (NCBI taxonomy): Eukaryota > Metazoa > Chordata > Mammalia > Primates > Cercopithecidae > Rhinopithecus > Rhinopithecus roxellana. The sequence continues at coordinate 11,406,085 of NC_044549.1, read as the reverse complement.
TGATAATATATTATTAACAAACATGGTTGAAACTTTAAAACAACAGAACAAAACAAAGCCCCAAAGAAACCTTTCTGCAGCAGTCCAAATACCCCAGACTGCAACAAACTTTAACTCTGACCACATGCAAAGCATGTTGCCTGGAAACCCACAGCAAAGAAGTTGCCCAGCAACTTTAGATCCCACCAGCTGCCCTGGTGATGAAACTGATGTTGGTCACCACAACATTAAAACTAGGTATAAATTGAAGTCATCTGAAGAGGATAATAAAAGTAACATAAGCAGGTCTAAACAATTTAGCTTTTGTTTGATGTTTAAGAAATGATACAAAATCTGAAGCCCTGACTTCAGTGTTTGGGTGTAAGATCAAATTCATACTGCTTATGAGGGTTACAATCTGTTATGGCTTTCGGCCTCCCTGGTCAGAAACTGTTCACTCTTGACACTAATTTTAAATAGTCAAATTGGGGGTATATTTAAGTATTTTTTGTCTCACATAGTCTCACAATCCTATACGGTACTACATGTGGTTATAAACGTCCCTGTGACTTCCTATTAGGAATAACCGTAACCCAGATGTAATAATCAAAGGTTATAGGTTATGTGGAGTGAAGCCATCTCTTAGCCAGATTATCACAGTAGTTCCATCTATTTGATGGTGGTCTGTCCAGTCCTCAGGTCACAGTTTACATTAATAGTAGAGAAAACTTTCTAAAATGCAAATCTGATCTTGTCACTTAGCTACCTGGAAATTGCTGTTGGTTCACCCATTAAAACACAATCAAATCTAAACTCTTTAATATAGCATACAAAATGCTGCTATTGCTTCTCAATAATCCCTCCTAGTTTCACTGCCCTGTGAACATGCAATGTCCTTTCAAATGTCCATATATTTTTTCCAAGCTGTTTTATAGCCCTGGAATGTCTCTCCCCCTGCTCTCAGACTGATGAGCACCTACTCACACTAAAACCCAAGTAAAATATTATTCCTTTGGGGAAAGGCTTCCTGATTTTCCCCAGAGAAACACAGTGTTACCACAAACACAAAACACCTTGGATATGGCCCAATGGAGGAGCTTAATAAAATGTATTAGCTTGTGAGCGAGATTCCTTTTCCATCACACATTTGACTTTCAGATATCGGTAATCTTTCAGTCATAATGGTAACTTCATTACATGTGTTACAGTCTGGAAATAGCTGTAGTTAAAGAAAGTTAACCGGGCATCACTGTATCAAATAATATCTTCTCATTGACTTACACTTAAATTTTGAAACTGTGATCCTTCCAAAGGAGTTATGACCTACTCCCAAATTGATAAAGATAGTACAATATTGTTAAATACATTCTTTTCTTCAAGTAGCTTTCTGGCTTAATCCAGGTATAATATCGATCACTCCCATTGTCTTTAATTATTTATATGTTTGGTTAATTAAATAAACACATATTAAAAATCAATTTTTATTTATGAAGATTTAGACCATGTGATTATCTGGTCATTCTTATTTTATTTGACGTGAGAATTCTGGGTCTTTATATTTCATTGATTTACCCTCATTCTGCATCCAGTCCATCAGACACTCTCATAGAACCAACTGACTTCTTCATAGAGTTATACAAATAAAATGATAATTATTTATTTGATATGGATTTTTTTTCCTTTAAAATACACAATACATAAATACTGTGACCTGGATATGATATCTTGCTCCACAGTCTAGCCTTAGTAATTTATCCACAGTGAGAAGCACATGAGTCGCTTAACAAATGTTTATTGAAGGAATGAAAACAAGGATTGGATGCTTAACACATGTATTCAATTTTCCTTTCTTGAAAATATTAAGCACAGAGTTTTAGCATAAAGGACATTGTGAATATTTACTTTAATTGACACAGTATAACTTGCTAATAATCCCACCCTCTCAAATATTATTAATTGATTTTTCCAAACAGATAGTTTCAAGTACTTATTATTTATTAAGAACAGCATTTATAATAAAGACTAGACCAAATAGAGACGATAATACCATCACCATAAGCAGCAATTTCAGCGATTTGTGAGCCTGCAATGAATTTTGCAGATGATGAATGCTTTAAAAGTTTCTTTTGTGGCAAACTCTCTGCTGCTAAAAGCACTGGGAGGTTTTTTCTTTTCAGACATGTGAAACTTTACTAAATGAATGGGCAAATATGGACTTTCACAATCTCTGTTGGTGTAGGAGATAAATGGATGCTTAAACATGAGGAAAAGTTAACTAAATCCACTGTTGCAAATACTACCAGGAAGAAAAGATTAGGTTTTTGTTTAGGAAGAGAGTGGTGTGTTGAAGGCAATGAGGTCTAAAAACAGAGGGTAGAGGGACTGAGTCTGAAAGAGAGGCCAAGCGGGTGGTTGGAGGGTTGAAGAGAGAAAGAAAGGGTAAGAGAGAGAAAGGGAGAGGCAGAGAGAGAAAAAGAGAAAGAGAGATCAAGACAGTTTTGATCTGAGTAATTATATTTCAAACATGGTGTATTTTTTTATGAAAGTATTAATGGATGGGAAATTTTTCATCAAGCTGAAAAAATAAAGAAAACACGGGAGAGGTGGTGTGGGGGGCATTCAATAAGAAAAAAGAACATCAATATATTTGTAATTAGAGAGCACTAAGATTCCACATACTTTGAAAAAAACCAGTGGTAATGCTTTTAGCAGAATAAGAGATATTTGCTCTGATTCTGTCTTCTAAATCAAGGAAGCATTTTATTCAGAAAGAATGTACCTTTAGTAATTTAGTAGTTGAAGAGTCTAACATGTAAGGAATGGCTGGATGTGAACATGATCAGCAATGTGTTCTGCACTGCATTTTTCCCTGCTACTATAAACTTGAATAGCTTTTGTGTATTGCATTTTTAAGGCTAAAAACGTATTTACATTAAATGCAACTTATTAATAGGAAAATTGACGGGGAAATTAGAGTGTAGTCTAACAGGAAAGTAAAAACTGAGGCTTTTTTTTTTTCTTTCATGTTTACAATGGCATATTCTGCACATGTTTTCTAACATGAAATGCTAGTAATACTGATTAGTTAACATTTTGGTTAAATAAACAGCCCTAGGTTACACAGCTAAGAAATAAAGTTGGGATTTGAACTCAAGTTGGTCTGACTCGAGAGCTTGCACTGTTGACTTTGTGACATTGTCACCACATAAGTAAAATGAGGCAGCTTGTCCCTAGGTGTGCTGAGTGACCAGATCCCAGGGGAGTGATGTGAAGATGGCGAGAAAAAGCAAGAGAGCTAAGTTAAGTGAACCAAGGAGAGAACATGGATGGACTCAGTGTGGAATAGAGCCGTTTTATGTCTGTGTCTAAGTTCCCCACTTAGTGAAAGTTACATAATGATGAAGGAGCAGAGGTTTACTTTGCATGAAACCCAATAGTCACATTTTCCTTGAAGGAAGACTGTAAAGAAATGATGGAATGCACAACACCTTGAAAGCCCAACATTCTTGACATATGATATACTTTAAATTTTTTCTTTACCATCTTTCAAGCTGATATTTAAACTCTGCACAAGAATCACTTAATCCATTACTATGCCCAAGCTGCCTTTTGCATAGAACTCAGGGATTAAGTCACCTAACAATTTAATTTAAAGAGAGGAAATTTAAAGTTAATACTTATGCAAAGTAATAACTCATTCACATAATGTTTATGTGGTTACAGTGGAAAGCACTGGGTGGTCTGATAATATTGAAAGTTACCATTGGAATAAAATGGCAAGTATAGTGCAAACCTTTATAAATCCTCAAAGAAAATATGGTTTTGGAGATATTTCTGTCGCTGGCAAGGTATCCATTAAATTCATCTAAGGACATGAAAGCTGTATCTAGATTTTTTAATGTCATAGAAAATTCTCAAACAGTTAACTCATGAGCAACTAAACACAACATTATAACTTACACAAATAGTGATACTCTAACACCCTTATGTCAATTCAGAACCCCTACAGTTGATAAACTACCTGAAACTTCCTAAGGAGTGTCAGAAACACATTTGCAGTTTTACAAATCTGATGCTGGGTTTTACATTAGGATCTCTGGATGATTACAGTTAAAAGATACTTGAAACACTTGATGACAAAAGTCCCCCTGTTGATTTCACTGTTGCTGAGGGTATGCGCAGTAGCTTAGACTGTGTTAGATGAGGTGGTATTTTATAATGGTTAGTAGTGCAGGCTCTAAGTTCTTGTACATCTCAAGACATAAACCAGAGTTGTCACTTGATAGTTTTGTGACTCTGAGCAAGTTCTTTAATTTGTGCCTTAGTTTTTTCATGTGCCCAAAGTAAATATTCATAGACCCCTCATCAGTAGACAACACTTGGTACCATATGTGACTGACAGTCAGTGCTCAGTGAAGAACAACCGTTATCATTTCAGTGAGTATCAGAGTTATAGTTGCAAGATTTAGTCAATAAAAATAAAAGATTCCCAGTTAAACTTGAATTTCAGAGAAACAAGTCATAAATTTACTATAATTGTGTCCTAGGCTATACAGAAAGCATACACTGAAAAATTATTCATGGCTGAGATTTTATCTGGCAATCCTAATCATAGTGCTGGGGATGGTAAGTGCTCAGGAGTTTTTGCTTGAATAGTTTTGTTTATATAAATGATACTATGGACTAAATTTTTTAAAATAGCAAGATGTTGATGAATTTTAATATATAAATCTGGCTGCATCTACTAACCTTCAGTTGGTGAGTACTCTTATTCACTAGTAGCCAGAAAGTATGCATTTATTCAACTAATAACTTAGGACCCTTGGATGTATTTGTTGGTATAGCAGTGATGCAAACAAAAAAATTAGCAAGGAGGAGTGACAAAGGCTTAAATTACAAATCAATACAAGACTGTCAGTCGGTATGATAATGCCTAACAAATGAAAGATAAAGACAGAAGGAAGGGCCCAGGCATCATGGAATTCAAATTTTTGAGTAACTGTCAACAAATATTTATTGAGGGTATACAGCATGCCGGATACTGTTTCGTGGGTAGGGCAGGTCTATATTGCTGAAGTCCAAGCAGGTAGATAATGTAATAATTAAAAAATAAATACAAAATTACAGCAATACTGCGTACTCTGAAGGAGGAGTTGATAAATCATGCTATAAAGGCATGATCCAAATAAAAAGTTTGGACCTGCACAGGGAGGTCAGAGGTTTCTCTTTGGAAGTAATAAGAGAATTAAGAACTGAAGGACAAGAAGGAGTGAACTAGAGAATGACAAAAGAATCACATTATAGAGCAAATAACAAGCACTAAGATCCTGTGGTGGGAGGGAATATGGTGTTCAATAGAGCCACAAGATGATACCTGTGGCCAGAATGCTAGAGAGAGAGTAAAACAGACAATACTTCTGTAGATTCTTCAAGATTTTTAGTATTTTTTTCCCTGAATGCCCAGTGAAATAATTTAAGTAGGGTAGATAGAAGGGATGAAGGATATGTGTCATTGAAAGGTCATTCTTGCAGCTTTGCAGAGAGTGGCTTGAAGGGGTCAATGGTAACTCAATGAAATCAGTAGAAATAATTTCTTGGAAAGAATGGAATTTAAGATATATGTCTTGGAGGATTTCAAATGATGGAAAGAAATAGGGTTCGAAAGAGACTGAAATATATGCCGCAAATCCTGAAATGAGGAGTATACCCGTACAGTTTGAAGAGTGTTAATTCAATAGAGAAATGGAAGATGCTTGCAGTGGTAGAAGTGGTAGGAAAGGCAGTTCAGAAACTAACTGAAGGACCTTGTTAACAAAGGTGAGATGGTCAGATTAACCTTATAAGTAATGAGTGGTTACTAATGATTTTTAGTAGAAACATAATATAAGGCAAATATTATTCTTAAAGTTAAATCAAATACCACAAATAGATAGTCCAAGCTAGGGCATTAATAGATTCAAAACTGTGAAACCATTGAACAATTACTACAGTACAAGTAGTGTGTGGAGGTAAAGGTGTGATTTACAGATTTAGTTTTATAGAGAATGGCAGTAGAAAGAAAATCCAATGAAAATAAGAATGAAAAGAGCAAAGAAGAGGTTAGAAAAGAAAAAAGAAAACAAGTCATAGATCAAGTTAAAGGGAATAAAGAAAGAAGTTCAAGGAAGTGGGTTTCAAATGATACATGAAGCTAAGTGGAGTAGAAAGGAGTTTCCAAAGGTTATCAGTTAGCTTTGGCTAGGTCATGGTGACAAACTCAAAGGTTCAGTTATACACGACGGCAGATGTTTGTTTCTCACTCAGGTTACATGGAAGCTGTGGATTGATTGTGGTTCTGCTTCATCTATCACCTTCATTCCTAGATCCAGGATGAAAGAGCAACTTTATTAGGTACCTGTGGTTCTCTCAGTAGAGAAAAAAGCATGAGGAAGAATATTGCATTCTTTTCTCTTTTTTTTTAATTTTAATAGAATTTGTTCTTTAGAGCAATTGTAGGATCACAGCAAAATTGAGAGAAAATCACAGAGATTTCCCATATATCCCCTTCCTCTCACATGCATAGCCTCCTCTATTATCAACACCATCCACATAATGGTATGTTTCTTACAATTGATGAACATACAATGAGACATCATATTCACCAATGTCCACAGTTTACATCAGGGTATTCTTTTGTTGTTGTACATTCTATGGGTTTGGACGAATTTATAATAGCGTTTATGGACCATTGTAGTATCATACAGAGTATTTTCACTGCCCTAAAAATCTTCTGTGGTCTGTCTATTCATCCTCTACTTTTGTATTACCCCAGACCCTGGCAACAACTGATCTTCTGTCTCTGTATTTTTTTCTTTTTTGGAATGTCATGAAGTTGGGATCATATAGTATGTAGGCTTTGCAGATTGACTTCTTCCACTTAACACATGCATATAAGTTTTCTCCAAGTATTTTGAGGGCTTGACAGCTCATATCGTTTTGGTGCTGATGGGATTTTCTTGTCTGGATGTATCACAGTTTATTTATTCTTTCCTACTGAAGGACAGTTTGGTTGCTTCAAAGGTTTGGCAACTGTAATTAAAGCTGCCATTAACATTTATGTGTAGGTTTCTGTGTGGACATACGTTTTCAACTCCTTTCAGTGAATACCAAAGAATAGGATTGCTGGATCATATGCTCAGAGCATGTTTAGTTTTATAGGAAACGCTCAACTGTCTTCCAAAGTGACTATACCATTTTGCATTCCCATCAGCAATGGGAGTTCCTGTTGCTCTACATCTTTGCCAGTATTTGATGTTATCAGTGCTTCGAATTTCTGCCCTTCTAACAGTTGTAGTTGTGTGGTGGTTTCTCATTGTTGTTTTAATTTGCATTTCTGATGATATATGATGTGGAGTATATTTTCATATGCCATTTGTCAGCTGAATATCTTCTTTGGTGAGGTATCTTTTAAGGTATCTTTTTGCTCATTTTTTGTTTTCAGGTTGTTTGTATTTTTCATTGTTGAGTTTTAAGAGTTCTTTGCATATTTTGGATAACAGATTTTTATCAGATACTTCTGCTCTGTGAAAGATACTGTCAAGAAATTTCATTTACAAAAGCTACAAAAAAATCTAGGAATAAATTTAAGCAACGAAATGAAATATTTTCACAAGGAAAACTATAAAACACTTATAAAAGAAATTGAAGAACACACAAAAATGAAAACTATATCTCATGCTTATGGATTAGAAGAACTAATATTGTAAAAATTTCCATACTATCCAAAGCAATCTAAGGATTCAATGCAACCTGTATCTAAATACCAATGACCTTACTCACAGAATTAGAAAAAACAATCATGAAATCTGTATGGAAACTCAAAAGACCCTGAGTGGCTAAAGCAATCCTGTGCAAAAAAACAAAACTGGAGGCACTACACTACCTGACTTCACATTATACTACAAATCTGTAGTAACCAAACAGCATAGTACTGGTATAAAAACAGACATGTAGACCAATGGAACAGAATACAGAACCTAGAAATAAATTCACTCATTTATAACCAACACATTTTCGACAAAAGCACAAAGAACACACACTGCGAAAATAGCAGTCCCTTTAATAAATGGTAATGGGAAAACTGTATGTTCATATGCAGAAAAAATAAACTACATCTTATCTTTCACCATATAAAAAATTAGCTCAAAAGGGGTAAAGACTTAAATGTAAGACCTAAAACTATGAAACTACTGGTAAAATACTTCGAGGAAACACTGCAGATTTTTTGGATAAGACCTCAAAACCATAGGCAGCAATCGCAAAAATAGACAAATGAGATTACATAAAACTGAAAAGCTTCTCCACAGCAAAAGGATCAACATTGTGAAGAGATGGCTTAGAGAATGGGAGACAACATTTGCAAACTATCCATCTGACAGTGGATTGATATGTGGAGTATATAATGTGCTCAAATAATTCAATAGCAGTAAAACCAAATAATCCCATTTAAAAATGGACAAAGGACCTGAATAGACATTTTTCAAAAGAAGACATACAAATAGTCAATGAGAAAAAAAAAAAAATGCTCAGCACCACTAATCATCAGAGACATGCAAATCAGAACCACAATGAGATAGCATCTCACCCAATTAAAATGGTTGTGATCGAAAGGAAAAAAAAATACAAAAAGAAAAAAAATAATAACAGATGAATGAGAGTGGGGAAAAGGGAGAATGCTCTCATACACTCTTGGTAGAAATTTAAAGTAGTACAGCCACTTTGGAGAACAGTATGGAGGTTCCTCAAAAAACTAAAAATAAAACTACTCTATGACTCAGCAATTTTACTGCTGGGTATATATCCAAAAGAAAGGAAATCAGTATATTGGAGAGATATCTGCATGCTCATGTTTATTGTAGCACTAGTCACAATAGCCAAAATACGGAATCAACCTTCATGTCTATCAATGGATGAAATGATACAGAAAATATTGTATATATACACAATGGAATGCTATTCAGCTGTAAAAAAAGAATACGATTCTGTCATTTGCAGCAACATGGATAGAACTGGGAGTCATTATGTTAAACAAAATTAGCCTGGCACAGGAAGACAAATATTGCATGTTTTCACTCATATGTGGGAGCTAAAAAAGTGGATCTCATGAAAGTAGAGATGAGAAGAATGGTTACCAGGGGAAAGGGTAGAGAGAAGGGGTGATGAAGAGAAGTTGGTTAATAGGTATAAAAATACAGTTAGAAAGAAGAAATAAATTCAGTATTCAGTAGTATAGTAGGGAGATTAATGGTTAAAAATTTATTTTATATTTAAAAATAGTTAGAAGAGGAGGATTGCAATGTCTCAACAGGAAGAAAAGAGATGGCAGGTATCCCAATTACCCTGATTTGATCATTATACATTATATACACAAAATATCACATGTACCTCAAAGATATATACAATTGTTATACATCAATTAAAAACAAGTAAGAAAAACTAATAGATACTTGAAAATATGTAATCAAACTAATAAAGACAAAGCAATGTATTCATTTATATATTGTTTTGGAGAAGCAGTAATTTATGAATCTAAATATAACCTTTGATAACTACCACTTAGATATGAAATTTTGCAATTAAAATTTTAATTTTTATTTTCTTTTTAAAGAAATAATACTTAGCATGTAATGCCTATCATAGATTTTATGTTCTGTGTGTTTTACAAAAATAGGTCTCAGTAAATAATTATAAAATGCTTTTGAGTCACTCCCATTACTTAAGAAATACTGCATAACCTAAATAAAGAATGTTACACTTCAATGGGCATACTATTTTAATTAGACAGTTTTACAAAATTGTGTTCTGGCAGTTTATAAACTATACAAGCAAATGCAGATTCAACTGGCATGCATTATTCAAGAACAAATATTCAGAAATATGAGTGGAGAAAAAAGAATGAACTATGACCTCTCTCCCTCTCTCTCTCTAAGATAGCATAGTAAATGTAGAAAAAAGGGGGAAATATTATTTATTTATTTTCAGTAACAGTCCAAGTATGAGGAAAAATAGTTCAAATCTTTGATTCAGTCTAAAGTAGAATCATAAAGTGTCTTAGTCCATTCTGGCTACTATAACAAAATACCATAAACTGGGTGGCTTGGAAACACCACAGATTGATTTGTTTCTCACAGTTCTGGAGGCTGGGAAGTCCAAGATCAAAGTGCTAGCAGAGTCGTGGTCTGGTGAGGGCCTTCTCTCTGGTTCATAGATGGCACAGTCTAACTCTGTCTTTATATGGTAGAAGGGGCAGGGCAGCTTTCTAGGGTACCTTCTGTAATGGCACCAACTCCATTAATGAGGGCTTCACCATCTAACTACTAATTACACCTCCTGCAAAACTCTCACCTCCCAACACCACGACACTGGTGATTAAATTCCAACATATGGGTTTTGGAGGCACACAAACATTTAACTCTAGCATGGAATAAGCAAATATGTTTCCTAAGAAGACAAAAATAATGTGAGAAAGCCATTGATCTCAATCATCTGAAGCCTAAACTGACAGCAGGGAAGGGACACATTTCCTTCATGTAATGACAGGGAAGTTGACTGAAATTCAGTTTTTTTGTCCAGCCCAGCTCCTGGACATTAGAATAGTGCTTTTTATAAGGTCTTCATCCCCACTTCCTTGCCCCGGGAATTGCTGATCAGTAGATTCACGATAGGACTATATCTAGACTCACTTGACATTTGTTTTCTACACTCCTCTAGGTAGTTTTTCCAACTTCCAGTTTCCAAGGATTTTCACTCACACCCTTTTGCTCCCTTATAAATATATGGATTATTTTTCTGCCTTTTGTTCTCCCATGTTAGGATGGACAGACTCTTAGAGAGGAGCATAACCACGCATTAGAATAAAGCCCAAATCCATTAGTAATTTAAAACAAGTATTTATTTTTCATTAAAGATAAAGAAAACTTTGTTTTAAGAAAATTGATTCTCATGCTTAGCTCAAGTCTTAACAGGAAAAAATAGATACTTCATGTTATTCTGGGAAGGAAGTATGCCCTCAAAGTTGAGACTGAATGGCTCCTTCTAGTGGAATACAAGGGAAACTGGAACTTTTATATAAAACACACGTTGAAGTGTTATATATTATCAGGAGAAGGTCAGAATTCACTCAATTTACTTTAAAATTGTTGCTTCATTCTATTTTTTCTTTTTTTTTTATCTTTTTCCTTTCTATTTCACATTTTCATAATGTATGTCCACAAAGCAGTTTAGAAAAATTATTGAGATTCTAAGTGAAAAGGAAAAATACACAATTAAGCACAATTAAGCAAGAGCATCTATCGATACACTTTCCTTCAAAAAGCTGAAAAATATTGAGTTTTTGAAAGGCCATTATAAAATATCCAAATGCTCATTAAAGCATAGAGGCAGTAAACACAAACTGAAAGGATACTAGAATGGAGATATTGTTCTATTTTTATGACTCAGTTAAATCTCTCAGTTTCTTTAGTCCTCGGCTTCTCCACTTGAAAATCAAATAACTATACTAGAAAAGAATACAGTGCTAATAATCTACGAGCCTACCCCATTCCCAGCTTATTCTCATCCTTAATCATTATAACAGTCTGACAGTATATAAAATCCCTCCTATTTATTGACTATAGACAACTAAAACACTGCACTGATGAGATTCACACCTGATCCCTTTACCCAGCCAATTACACATGAGCTTACAGTTGGACAGATGTTCTTAATGTCAGATAATCCCATACTAGGTATTTCATAGCAACGATGAAGCAAGAAATAACATTCATATATCCATATATAAAAATGAACTTGCCTGAATTGCATGCATAGGACAAAATGCGCACCATTAGTTTTCTGCCTTCTTCTTCTGCTCTATCAGACCTGCTCCTTCTTTGTTCTTATAAATGCATAGATGATTGTAGTAAGGCTAGGTTTTAGTATTGCAGTGGTGTGCACATTTTGAAGGAGGACAGATGTGAAACTCTAAACTTGACATTTCAAAAATCAGCTATCGGTAAAGGAAATCCCAGGAGAATCATTCTTTGGGAGCTCTGGAATTATTCAATGACAATTCTGCATCAGAGAATTTGATGTGTTAACATTCAGGCTCTGTAATGTGAATCTTGCCCAAAAAGGCGAAGGGTGTCTAAACGCACTATGCACAAGTCCAGAGGAAATGTGAGCGGAAAGAACACACTTGTGTAAAATACAGAGAAAAAAGCAGTCCTACAAGATGTTCAGTATGAGGCTATTTGCTAAAAAATGTTTTAAATAAAAATAAGGAAGGAAGAAAGGAAAGAAGAAAAGGAAACTGAAAACAGCAAATACAACAACCATAAAAAAAGTAGTTGAAATCATCGGCTATTTTGTTAAGATCATTCAGTCCTTTAAAAATTATGGTTATGAAAACCAAAGAGTCACCTGGGAAAATGATTAAAAGTTTAAAAGATAGCATTCAAAGTTTTATGTATATTATCTAGAAAACCATCTCTAGAATATATGCAGGAATATCTGTTTTATTTTATATACTGCTATATGCCCAGCACCTTAAACAGTATCTGACATGTAGTAGGCTCTCAATAAATATGTGTTGTGTGAATTTGTTGATGAATTACTTAAATATTGGAGAAAAATATACAAATTAATATGATAATGGTTCTACACTGGGATGTGGAATTATGTGTACATTTATTTAATTTCCTGATTTTCCAAACTCTTTCCTCTTTTTTCCCACCTTTTTCTCCATTGTATCCCCGCTGATATGCAGTAATACGTATTTTTCGGTCTCCTTCTGCCCAAATGCATGCCACTTTATATTTACAACCTGGAAAAATGAGATCATTCTATGAAGAGGGGGACTAGAAATGAACAGAGTGTAATTTCTGAAAAACAAAAATGAAGACATGGAGCAGTATATACTTTGTGTAGCTACAGTCGTGTCTATATCCAGGGACGGCTACATAGCACAGAAATGACTTCTCTCTCTTTTAAGCATGAGCTAGTTTTTCCATTGTACATTTATTCCACAGCTAATAAAACAGAGCCATTCTTCTTGTTTTTTAATGTTCTGCCAATGGACATACTGCTAAGAACAATCAGTATGAAATAAATTCTTGTGTTTTTCAGATAGAATTAGTCTTTTACCATGAAGTTTGGCCAAGTCAGGCAAATTAAACCTAGACACTAAAGCTTCCATTAGATATGTTACAGCACAGGCATCCTTGTAGATTCCCTGAGCAGACTGCAGTTACAGAAATCAACAAATAGTAAAACAATATGCATTAGCCTCTGATTTTAATAGTATGTGAGGTCTGGAGAAAGAACTGCACTGTGTTCAAACTCATAATTGCAGCCTGATACATAGCTCGATGCATACAATCACAGAGGTTTCTTTTCCATTTCATAATTTTCCAGTCTTCTGTCAATCCAATTTATTTATTCTAGAAATATATATATTTATGTTCAACACTTGTTAGTTGTTTGGTCGTAGATAAGTTTCTAAATTCTTTTGACTTGGTGCCAAATGAAGGTAACGTTTGTAACTACATAATAGTAGTTAGAATTGAGTTTACATACACAAGGTTTGAAAAGTCTGACATATGATGAGACCTCAGTAAGTCTTAGCTCCTTATACTGTGCACTAGGCAGTGGGGAAGAAATTGAACATGGTGATGAAAAAGATAGGATCTAGTTCGTGGTAATTTGAAATCTAGCAGGTATGATTATTGCAAGGCAATTTCTGTGAATCTCTAGTGTTTCTGTGTGTCTTGGGAACGGAAGTATTGACAGCCTTTTGTTCTATTTTTTCAGATAAGTTTCAGGTTTGTATAGAAGACAACTTGGGAAGATAGAGAGTGTCTCCTTTGAGGGCAGAGACCAGGCTTGTTTGCTATCCATTATGAAAATAAGTAATGTTTCCCTCTGGGACAATGTTTGGGCAGGCTTGCTTGCAGCCCATTCTACAAGCCTGAGATTTCCTAAATTTGGTATTCCTCCCTGTAATCTAATGCAACCCGTTGCATGTGCAGGTGCCACATGGCCCTCATCACATCTATTTATAGGAATTGGGACTCAGGCAACCAGTGTAAATGCTGATATTTTGGTTACTGCTATTGATGTAAGCGATAAACTGTCCTTTGTTTCTGATTCAGGAGTCTTTTGCCTTCTGTTAGCATCCATGAAACTAGGGCAAGCTAACTTGTTATCTTACAAGTAGGATAAAAATCTCAGATTATTTACAATTCTTAAAAATCATTAGGCAAGTTATCAGAAGCATAAAATTGTGTTTAAATAAAAATGCATAAATATGCATATACACTAATGTATATGGAAAAAATGGGATGGCTGAATATTATAGGAACTTTAATGGTGCGGTAGGATTTAGGAGTAGCAGTATCCTGTTAAATTATTAAATTGATCCTAAAACTTTGAGGATCAGAAGCAAACGTAAAAATCACCTAATCGGAACAACCAGTCAATTTTGAGAGGCCAGGCTGATCTTGCCTCCAATTTTTCTTCATCGTATACTAGAATAACGGGCACATATTATGTACTCAATGAAGATACATATTTTGAGAAATGTAAAAATAAATTTAAGGAAACATTTACTGAATAAATGTATCCTTTTTACTGCTCAATAATTTCCATAATAGAATAGGTGCTGCTGCACGGGAAAATCCAGTTCATTGATGAATATCTGTCCCAGAAAATTCTTCCTTACTGTACGATTCAAGGTAGGAGAATATGCTGTGATAAAATAAAAATCACAAAATATTACTGATGGCATTACATAATAAAAATTTTATTTCTCCTTCATATCGCCATTTGAAATGTGTAAAATGCCTGCCTTTCTGGTGGCTTTTCCCTTCAAATCATGTCTCAGGAATTGGGGTTTTTCTATAATGTTGCTCCATCCAGAAGTAAAATGCAAACGGCAATGTTTTCTCTGCCATACTTAATTTGAACTAAAGTTAGATTTCTTAAATTTAATTCACCAATTCTAATTCATTCTGCTCTTGGAACAAGCAATAACAATAGCAAAAGCTTACTTACTTTTCCCCGTAAATATGATAGATGTTTAAATATTTATTTCCTCTTAGTCTATTTTTTCTAGGCTAAATAATTGTACTTCATATAATCGGACCTCACAGGAGATCATTCCCAGACACCTTTCCATTTTGATTCTTTTCCTAAGACCATCCGTTAGGTTGACAATGACATTTAAAGAGTGGTACTAAGAACTGAATTCAGTAACTAAGATATTCTCAGACGAACAGATTAGATGAGCCTAAGTTTCCATGGTTTAAACTCTAGAAAGTCCAGTGCTCTAGAGGTTCATATATCTCATGAGAATTACAGGTCACCAGAAAGGACAATATTTATATTTTTAAATATTAACCAATGCTTGCCATACCTCATTCCATTTTACCCTGTTACCTCTCCTCCATTTAGGTCACCAGACAGACTTGAAGCAGGCGTTGCCTTAAGGGGAAGTGGCAGCTATGGAAACTGAAAAACAAAACCATCCAAATCCTGACTTTTAAGCTTTAAAATAAAAGCCACATAAAAATACCCGAAGATCTAGTTTTTCTTGCCTTTGAAGAGATAAGAACTCTCTGGGCTAAAAGAAATAGGGAAGAGTTGTACAGAAAACAAGAGTAGAGAATTGGTGAAAATATATGAGAGGGGGCACCTCTGGCCTGTCCACTCCTCTCCTGTCCCCACCCTTGCAGTTGGATCCTAAAAGGGAAGAGGAGAAACAGAAGTTGATCGTAAGTGGAATTTGAAAGGATGGAATGCCTGTGCCTCTGCTCCCTGCCTAGCTTACCAAGAGGCGGCAATCTCCCAAGAATGTCACCATGGAAAGGGGAAAGAGTAGAGATGGCTACGTGGGGTGTCAGGACTAAGAACCTGAGGCAACCACAGCGTCTCCTCCATACCATGTCCTCACATATGCACCCCCCTACCCCACCAAATAGCCTAATAACATTTCAGGCAGAAGAAGAAGAGAAACATCTGAAATGTCTAGTTTAACCTCAAACCATTGTGTTTATCCAGAAAATGTCAAGAAAATCTTAGAGTGACATGGTTTCCTTGTGCTTGACTAAATCACCTTTTCTACCTTCATGAAGACTGGAAATTGTATTGGGAAAACATTGTGCCTTAGAAAAATAGACCGTCAATCCTTCAGCATTTCCTGAACACAACTTAAGAATGCTCTGACAACTGCAGATGCTTGTCTCGGGAATGGAAAAGGCCTCACCATGTCTCAAAGGTGAGACAGTTAAAGTGGATCTGGATTTACAAGATCAAGGTTTAAATTACCACCTCTATGTATTTGTCCCTATGATAATTTCTCTCTTAGCAACAGTTTACCATTAAAAACATGTACATATTCTGAATTTCTCAAAGGCAGAATAAGGATGAGGTAAGTGCCTGGGAAAGGGTTTTATAGATTTAAATTGCCATAAATATGTCATAGTCTATTTTTTAAGGTGGCTATGGTCTAAAAATTAGGCTAAAAGGTAATATAAGTGATGTGATGTTACATTTTGATATTGGGTATAGAGAAGACACCTTAGTTCAGTGAATATCCAATTTTAATGTGCTTGAAAGATCTTATCAAAATGCAGATTCAGATTCAGCAGATTTGGGTTGGGACCCTGAGATGATTCGTTTCTAACTCAGATAATAACAATCCTGCTGGACCATAGACCACAACTTGAGTAGCAACATTCTAGTTAATGACTAATTTTTGCACATTTTCTGAGCTTAAAAGTAACAATTAATATTCAACATCATATCTCACATCGTCCAAGAACAGCTCCCACATTTCTTTATCTCTCCCATTTGTTCACATTGAGTTCCTCATATTCTCACCATACCTGAAGTTGATGATGCCATGACCTGATTACCAAATGCTCTGAAATTTCTTTTAGGTTTCCTTTTCAAATTGTTATTATCTATACAGAACATGGTGTGCTCTCAAGGGAAATATAAACAAGCAGTTCAGTCTTTGAGAATTTATGAGATTTAATCTCACAAAGTTGGCAGCAGGCATGCCATTATTTCAGTTACTCACTTTTAAGAAAGAATAAAATTTATATTTGGATTCTACAAATAAGAGAACTAGGCAAGTATTATATTGAGGCATTAGGTGTTGTTTTATTTTAGTTGGTTTGTTTACTTTCCTGTCCCTGTCCCCTTGAGATTCGAAGAAGGTGGCATATGTAGGGGACAGGTTATTATCACCCGCAGTTTTTCCTTTTAGTGAAGATCATTGTTATCTAGAGTACAGAACATCATCTTAGATTTCAGAGATGATGTTATCTACCCAGTTTCTAAGAACAAACTGTAGACAAGAGACTATGACTTTTTATAATAGAATGGGTAAAATGATCTAGAACTGGCAAAATTACACGTCAGCTTTCTTCAACACCCTCACCTTTGAGAGATAGTATGCACACTGGTTAAGGGCTAAACTGTGGAAACAGGCTGCCTGGCTGCATAACGTTGAGAAAATCATTTAACCACTTAGTGCCTCAATTTTCTAATTTGTATGATGGGAAAAATTATTGTTCTTACCTCATGAGGTTGTTGTGAGGAATAATTGAGTTAGTATGTGTAAAGCACTTAAGACCTGCCTACAATATTGTAGGCACTCTAAAGGTTAACTATTATCATCATTATTACTATTGATTGCTATTATTGCTGTTACTTATTCCTTTATATTCATCAAGTTTATGTTATGGCTACATGATTTCAAGAAGTCTGCCCCTTACTATACCACCAAGATGAACTTGATTTTGCAAGGCCTCAAGATACGAAGATGAGCTGCTAATGCTGATATTTATAGTTACTGAAGGTGATGCATAGCTTCTGAAATAATTTATTTTATATTTTTCAGTTTTATTATAATTGTATTATACTAAAGAAACTGCTGTAGTTAGAATTCTTAGAAAGTAAAAAAAAACTTCAAAAGTATTGTCCATCACATTCAACATTTTGACATTATTCTGTAGATACTTTTTTTCAAAAGAGACACCTACTTGAAGACATAATTTATTCATAAAAGTAAATTAGGCAACTAAGCTAAAGCATAATGCAAAGTGTATTTCTTATATAATGTTCACATAAAATTCTTAGCATCTCAGTTCTTCTTATTTGGTGTTGAAAGAGACCAAAGCAAGAACATCTGTAGATTGACAATCCCACAATATTCACAGATCACAGGTATAATTGCTAAATTCAAATTAAATTCAGCAGATAGAAACTTTGTGCCTACCTTTTGTGCTGTGTGAGTCATCCAAGAGGTATCCAACTCTGCCTTTTCCTTTAAGGAATTTGTCTTCTCATTAGGGAGACAATTATGATAATGGAAATGATTGGAGCAAAATAAGGAGCAACAATAATAATTACATACAATCAAGTCTCCAAATATAAGATGCAGGCAACACAAATTATAACAGTATAGGGAAGTCAATTTTCAGATGTTAAGATGCACTTCCTAAAGGAGGTACTACTTACAATGGGCTTTGGAAGTAGATAGGATTTTGAACATATTCTCCAGGAATAAAAATCCACAGGGACAATAATGTTAAGACATCCTCTCCAGTGACCTATTTATACAAGGAGAATGAATTGGGCAGTTGGGATGCAACTAAGTTACTTTTAGGATGTGAAAATACATGCATACCTCATTTTTGGATCAAACACAAAACTGACAATCTGGAAACAGCAACAACAGAGCAGAAAATTTTTGTTTTTCATAACAGTACTTTTTTTTTCATAAAACTTATTGGCCTTCAAAGTGGTTCAGAAAAGTTTTCCTTAAATACAAAGCCTCTTTTGTGCTTCTTAAACATAAATTACTTGAAAGAATTGTGAGTTTCTTTTAACATTCTCAGCTGACACCTCTCGTACAAAGTGAGAGCACATCTCATAGTCTTACTTTGTGCTGGGATTTCATGTGGGATAGCTTTTCCTGGGATAGCTTTTCCTCCCTGCTTTCTCGCTTCTGAATGATGGCAACACTGCCTTTGGCTTCGTTTCTTCCAAAGTTTATTTTTTCTTTTCTCTTTTTACATTTTTAATTTTAAAATATTTAAATCAAATTATAAAAATAATGCATTGAAAATGAGATATAAATGCAAACCAGATACTTCTGGCTGCTGTGATTTATTCGTCCAATTGGTCTTTGTCTGTGGCTACTTAGCCTGGTGGGTTAGAACACAGTGCTAATGATGCCAAGATCAAGGGTTTAATCCCCCTGGCCTACTTCACTTTATTCCATTCCATGGACAGAACTGTACTCATACCCAGGCCAGATTTCGTGTGAACACATTCCTCTGGTCAGAGGCTGCGAGAGACAATGTAGTTACATTAGCCCAGATCTGTCATTACTATGAGGAAAACTAGCAAAGAAACAAACAACAAACTCAAAGTATGCATTGAACTCAAGGCCTGTCATTTGTGATGACAGATAACCCTATTATACAGTTAAGTACATATTCTTTGCTAATATTTAAAAAATAATTAACATTTTAACAGCACATAGTTAAATGATGAGTTGATATTATCTGAATATTTCTCAGACTAACCTGTATTTTTTAAAATTTCATTTTAATTGACAAATAATCATGGTATACACTGAAGGGTGTACAATGTGATGTTATGATATATTGTAGAATATAGAATATGTATATATTTTGGAATGATTAAATCAGGTCAATTAACATATCTATCACCTCACTCTGCTGATAGATCCTAAATAGTGTCTTGACATCTTTTAATCTCACCTCACGATTTATCATCTTGGATTCCTCTATGTTTAAGTATCTATAAAATATACTAATAATATAGTATCATACACATATATTTGCATATGTGTGTGTATGCCTTCTAGTGAAATCCTGTAACTCCAGCCAAATTCATTAAAAAAATGAAAATTTTTTTATGAAATTATGAGAACAAAAACACTTAACAGAAAGAGTGTGCTGACTCTTTCAGGAGTGTGTGCTAATGGTAGACAGAGGTGCTAAGAGAGGGTCCTGGCCAACCCTGGCTGGGATCCCAGCGAATGAGAATCTTGTGTGAAGCAGGTGCTACTATTTGCTATGTGTCTCTGCTGAGTCAACCAGAAATATTTAAAGTCTCATTTTTCATTAAATAAATCAAACCATGAAGATTGAAAGTAGCCCATCATTAATCGTTACAGTTGAAAACCCAGCCTCAGAATCTTTATATCAGGTGTACTCTAATCTAAAAACCTTATAAGAGTCATTAATAAGAGAAGGGAGTATTTCACTAGATGTTGTAAACTCATCAGGAAAAAAAATATACTACCTTGAATTAGAGTACATATAAAATATCTTCAAGAAGTACTATCTAAGGCTGAGAAAAGGGTACAGGACCAAATACTAAGACACTCAGTGTTTAAAGTTTAGGTAGAGGAGGGTGTAGCAGAGCAAACAGGAAGAACAGCCAAAGTATAAAGAAACAGATGCAGACAGGAGGATATCATGAAAGGATGTAATTTAAAGAAGGGATTAATTCACAATGGCAAAGTTTATAAAGCATCGATTAGGATGAGGTTTTAACAGTTAACTTTGAATTGGACAACATGGTCAGTACTACTGACCTTAATATATGTTGGTGGGGTGATGGAGACAAATAGAGAACAGAGATGGAGAAAGTGGATAAAATTGAATTGGAGAGATTTGAGAATGGTGGACAAGACAGGAAGCAGTAGTTACAAGATGACATGGGTAAGCACATTTAGAGAAACAGTAAAGTTGCAGTGCCATTGAGGAGGGCAGGTGATCCTGAATGACAACTGATTAAAATGATCTTCATTCTTACATGCAAGTATTGACCTCCTGTTTTTACTTCTATCCCACTGGCACAATTGATACCATTCTTAGATCCAGGCAACTAGAGTCCCTCCCTGGCCCTGAGTTTTACAGGACCCCTCATTAGCCCTCTTCCTGCGGTGCCTTTCTCCATAGGAAATTGTAGGGCAAAGGGGAATTGCTCACCAAAACCTCTTCCAGCATCTCCTTCCCCATCCTACCACTGTATTTGGGTTCTATTGTTACTGTCATCAATTATCACAAACTTAGTGGCTTTAAATAAGGTAAATTTATTATCTTATGGTTCTGGACATCAGAAGTACAAAAACAGGGCTGACTTGTGTCAGCAGGGCTGTGTTCTTTCTGGAGACTTTAGGAAAACCCATTTTCTCGCCTTTTTCAGCTTCTGAAGGCTGTCTGCATTCCTTGGATCATGATTCGAATCCCTTCCGTTTTCAAAACTAGCAATGGCCTGCAAAGTCGTTTTTCTTTCTTTGCATCAATATGGGAGACTCCTCTGTCCCTTGCCTCCCTTCTATGAGGAGTCCCACCTCATAATGATTACATTGGGCCCGTCCAGAGAATCAGGCTTATCTTCTTAAAATCCTCTCATTAGCAAGCCTTAATTCCATCTGCAATCTTAACTCCCCTTTTCTAAGTAACAGAACATTCAAGAGTTCCAGGAATTAGAATGTGGACATCTTTAGGGAGGGGCATAATTCTGCCTAGAACAACTATGTTTCTTTACTCAAGACCTGACAATTTCCTGCACAGATGACGCAGGCCCATTTCCTCAGAGCCACGGTTCCTAGAGCAGGTTGCATTATCAGTGGGCTCAGCTTAGGGTAAAGGGCTGGTCAAAACTCAACTGTTTGGTAGCAGGGGGCAGATAGAGGAGATTTAAATACTTAGTTTGAGATGTCTACATGCATGTACTGCAGGGTCCAGGGAGTTCTCTTACATTGGGATCCCAAGTTAAAGGCAGGTGTGGCTGTCACCACTCAAAAAATAAGCTGCCCCCGTTTTTTACCCTATCTTATTCCAAAATATATTAGGAAAACCCACTTCAAGTTATCCCTCCAAATAAAACTAGATGTGGGGGGGTGGTCCACCTCACTAAACTCTAGCTGGAAAATTTGGAAACAAGCATTTTGAGAAATTTGGTGGTGGGGGAAAAATGTAGTGACCGTAAACCCACAATTCAGAAGATTTGGGAATGTTTCAGGGCAAACTTTGAGGAACTTTAGCTCAGAACTATATAAAATTGAATTCCATACCATTGCTGCTTTTTCCAAGTAATTGTGACACACTTACATAGTAGAGATGACAATGAGTACACCAGTGGTCAGATCACATTCTCTGATCTGAGTGACTCACTCTTGCTAAATGCAATTGGCCTGCATCCCCACCCCATTCACATACTGCTCTTCTTCAACTCCAAGTTGACCCAAGGAGGATCTGATCAAAAACTTCTTCCTTTGTGTATGTCTGTGGGCGTGTGTGTGTGTGTGTATGCATATGTAAATATCTAGGAATATGTACACACATGTATAATGCATGTGTGCGTATACATATGCATATGTATTTGTTATATATCTTTATTATGCAATTATGGAAAGAGAACTAAATCAAGAGTCAAAAGAAATGAGACTTTGGCTTTAGTTCTGCCACTGGTTCTCTAGAAGACATCAATCAGATCATATATTTACTTATTTATGAAAAAGGATGTTTTAAACTTGATGATCCTTTTTATTATTTTCCATTCTAAAACCCTAAATAGCTACCCAGGGGAAGTCAGGTACATCTGCTTTCTTACTAGAACTCAAATGTAGATTTCCCTAACATTAATTATCAGAATTTTTATTAATGACCTCACTAAGACTGCAGCTTTTGACAAACTATTTTCTTTCTCTGTCCATTTCTCTAGATTCTAAGGCTAGGTAGAATTAATCTTTACTCTCTTATTTTCTTCCAGCAGTACAATATAGAAACAAAGAGAGGTATCAAAAAAGATACTGCATTGTAGGAAGATTTTGCCAAACACCTACAGACTTTTGTGTCCATGAGTTATTAGTAGCAAATAACTTTTTTTGTCATAAAATAAATATTTGCAACACTAGAGGCCATATGGAGCATTGAAGATGCAGCAATGAGGGGTATGGACATGTTGAATCAAGTTCTGGCTTTATTTTATCATTCAGAAAACATATAGAATGTCTTCTAAGTGTTAGATATGGAGATGAACAAGATATAAATAATCTCTGTCAAAGTCCAGCTAAATAGACAGATACTGAACTCATAATTGTACAAAAAAATCAACTACAGATATAAGTTATTTGAAAAAAGTTGGAGACATTAAACATTTGACCAGCAGGTGTGGCTCTGATAAGCGACTGTCCTCACAAACTTCCTCTGGACTAATTCAGTCACTTTATATTCTAAGTCCTTTTTTTTTTTTTTTTAACATCTTAAGGATTTTCTCAATCTAACATACAGTAGAAAGCCTAAAACAGAGTTTGAAATGATATTCTACATTATAGCCTTCACTGATTTCATGTGTGCTCAGATCCCCCCAAGAATTTGTAAGTTATTCTAATAGTTTTGTTTCTCCTCCTATTATATGCTTTACTTATTCAAATAATGTTTACTAAGCCAGACACAATATGATTGAAATTTAGAGATAAAAGTCAGTCTCTCCTCTCAAACAGCCATGATCATATTGGGGAGACAAGCAAATAAGCAACTTCAAATCAAGTAGTTAACTATTAGTATGATGGGAGCAGATTTCTTAGAAGTAGGAGAGCTGGTGAAAATAGGGGCATTAAAGCTGATCCTCAGCGAATGTTTTGGAGGACAATTACATGAAGAGCAAGAAGGAGTTAACAAGTGAAGAGGGTGGGGGATGTGTGGGTGCACATATGTAAAATGACATGCTGGTAGAAAGTACCACAGCTTCGCAGAATGCAGATCTCAGTTCGGATAGCTGGTAAACATTCGCAGGAGGTAGTGACATAGGCAGGGATCAGAATCTGAAGGTTAAAGAGTGGTTTCTACAGACTGTGGGATGTGACTGTGAAATTTTTAGAAGAAGAATGAATCATCATTGCACAGTTGGATTTGCAGTGTCATTAAAGAGCAGTAGTACCAACTATGCAGAACAGGAACAGGGTTCGTCCTAGGGCCCGGAAATCACTCAGGGTCTCTTGCAGGAGTCTGAGTGAGAGATGCTGAGTGAACTAACGATTATAGCAACAGAGATAAGGAGAGAGTCAGTAGAAATGGAAAATTGAGGTTCAACTTGACTCCAAGACCATGTGTGGGGACTGTGAGGAGAAGGAAGGAGTGCCAGAAGATTCCCACATTTCCAGCTAGGGCAACTGGTAGTGAGGGAGTTTCAGTAGAGATGAAGATTAACGAAGAGGATCAAACTGGGGACACGAGACGATCAGGAGTATTGGGATTGAGGTCCTTATGTAACACCTATGTGGACCTGCCTAGAAAGAACTGAATACTGGAGCACAGGAAAGGGATCTAATCAAAGGATATCAATTAGGGAAAAGACAATAATAGACATTTAAAGTAAATTATGAAACATATCATTGCTGGAAATACCGTTGCACTACAAAGGGCGCAATTTAAAGTGCAAAAACTATGCAAACCCTTAATAAATATGCTTTTAATTTTCAGTGGATAAAATGAGTGCATAAAAGCTGTTGTGGTGGAGTGAAAAGTTCCTATCCAATTTTTATAGTGTGAGTGTGTGTGTGTATGCTTGTGTGTTTATACATGTGTATGTATCTGTGTAGCTAGACATGCACACAGACACTTATGCAAACATTAACAATATATGAGAGCTGTATATCTGTATTAGTCTGGTAGGCCTGTCATAAATACCACAAACTAGGTGACCTAAAAAAACAAATTAAGCTGGGCACCCTGGCTCACGTCTGTAATCCCAGCACTTCGGGAGGCCGAGGCGGGCAGATCTCCTGAGGTCAGGAGTTCAAGACCATCCTGGCCAACATGGTGAAACCCTGTCTCTACAAAAATACAAAAAAATTAGCCAGGCATGATGGCAGGTGCCTGAAATCCCAGTTATTACTGAGGCTGGGGCAGAAGAATCGCTTGAACCGGGGAGGCGGAGGTTGCAGTGAGCCGAGATCATGACATTGCACTCCAGCCTGGGCAACAGAGTGAGACTTCGTCTCAAAAAAAAAAAAAAAAAAAAAAAAAAAGTTAATTTTTTCATAGTTCTGGAGGCTAGAAGCATAATAAGATGTGGTCAGTGTTGGTTTCAAAGTGAGACCTTTCTTCTTGGCTTGTAGGCAACTCAGATGTAGCTTGTAGGACTTCAGATGATCTTTCCTCTTTGGCAGAGCAGAGAGAGAGGGAGTGCTGCTTGGGGGACAGACAGATGTATCTGGTGTGTTTTGTCTTCTTGTAAGGAACCTAGTCCTATTAGATTAGGGCCCAACCTTTTACATATCATTTAACCTTATCACCTCTTTCTATGTCCTGTCTTCAAATACAGCCTTATTGTGGGTTAAGGTTTCAATATATAAATTTTTGGGAAGATATAATTCAATCTATAAAAACATTAGTACATTTGACTTTCAAATTGACTTTTTCTCTGAGAAAAGATAGACTGTGAAAATGAGAGATTGCTTTGAGTCATAAAAGAGGATGCCTACGTATAAGGAAAGATGTGTTTGCTGAAACTCAGAACTAGAGTTTGCTCATTTATAAAATGAGGCCCAGTACGGTGCATCATGCCTGTTATCCCAGCACTTTGGAAGACCGAGGCAGGAGGATCACTTGAGCCCAGGAGCTAGAGACCCCCCTAGGTAACATAGCAAGACCCTCTACAAAAATTAAAAAAAAAAAAAAAAAGTAGCTGGGCGTGGTACTGCAGGCTTGTAGTCCCAGCTACTCCAGAGGCTGAGATGGGAGGATCTCTTGAGCGTGGGGATGGTTAGCTGCAGTGAGCTGTGCTCATGCCTCTGCACTCTAGCTTGGGCAACAGAGGGAAATCCTGTCTCAAAATAAATAAAATAATGTGAGTATAATTATTTCTACTGATTATGTCAGAATGCAAGTATATTCTCACAGATTTCTCCCCCCATTTGGAGAGGGTGAGATCCAATTACAAATAGATAAATCTTTATTAGCTGAACGGGCTTAATCAACTACCTTTTATTGCTCTATGAAAACCAGGCTGTAAAAGCCAGAAATGGTGGACGTCCCACAGCAGTGTCATACCATGAAGATGTAAACTTAAAGCAGAGATTGCTTGTGGAAAACTGTGTTGCATTCTTGGCATGTGCGCACTTGTAGTCATGTTAACTTTCACTTATGATTATTTTAATGTAGGAGCTAATCCCCGTGTATTCTGCGCCTGCTCTGTTTTACCCCTTTGTACACTTGGCTTTTGTTTGGCCGCAGCCTCTGAGTTGGTGTGCCCTGTAAAATCTCCTTGGAGTTGGGAAGCCCTTGCCCTGGCGGCCAGGTGACAGAGACAGGGTGGGAACCTGCCGAGCATTGAGGGCACGGAGCCTCTGCATACCATTCCCCTCCCACCACCATCCAGTGCTGAGAGGCGGAGAGGGCTGCAAACTTCGCTCCAATCCGCAGCCAGCCTTCCCCGGGGTCCCCCTGCAGGGTG
Source organism: Rhinopithecus roxellana (assembly GCF_007565055.1). Classification (NCBI taxonomy): domain Eukaryota; kingdom Metazoa; phylum Chordata; class Mammalia; order Primates; family Cercopithecidae; genus Rhinopithecus; species Rhinopithecus roxellana. The sequence continues at coordinate 11,379,577 of NC_044549.1, read as the reverse complement.
ACCCGCCGGCTGCAAAGCAAGTTGGAGAAACTTCGCAAAGTTCCGCGTCAGAGCGTGGGGAGGCGAAGTGCTCCCCCTCCTCCCCGGCGTTCCCCCTCCCTCTGCCCCCGCCTCCCGGTCCTCGCACAGCCGCGAGCACTGGTGATAGGACGAGCCCCGGGCGTGCATTGTGTATATGCAAACCAGAACCGGGCTCCCCACGGCTGGCCGACCCGGGCCTGGGCTGTGGCTGTGACTGGCGCTGCCGTGGGAGCCGCAGCCCTCGCGGGAGCCGGACGCGGTAATGCCCCAGCGGCGCAGCGGGCGGCTGCGTCCCTGAGCCGCTATATAAGCGCGGCAGGGGACACCCGGAGGGGCTGAAGATGAAGGTGCCCGCGCACGGGCCCCCGCTGATTGCCTGTCCCTCCCGAGCCCGCGCCCCGCACGGAGCCCGAGGCCGCCGAGGACCCGCCTTCGCCGCAGTAGCAGCTGGAGCAGCGACAGAGGCGGCAGCTGCGACGGCGGCGCCCGCGCCCCTCGCGCCAGCGCGTAGAGCGGCGGCCGCAGCTCGGGGGCCGCCACTGCCCCGGCTGCCATGAGTTGTGCGGAGGTGATGTATCACCCCCAGCCGTATGGAGCGTCCCAGTATCTGCCCAACCCCATGGCAGCGACAACCTGCCCCACAGCCTACTACCAGCCGGCGCCCCAACCTGGCCAGCAGGTGAGTCACCGGCCGGGCAGCCTGCCGGGGGCGGGGGCGAAGGGCATCGAGAGTATCGGTCTGGGGCTCAGCGACGTCCCGCCGGCACGCGTGGCGCGGAGGATGCTCCGGGACCTGCGGGAGCGTCCTTGAGCAGAAAGCCATCCCGAGAGAGCCGGGAAGGGAGAGCAGCGGGGTGTACGGGTGGGTGAGGCATGACCTGGCTGGGGGCTTCATTGAGCTGTGGTCACCGGAGCTCAGAGGCTGCTCCTCATAGCCACCCTAGCTCTTAGGACTCAGTTCTCTGAAGCTCACCAAGGGCATCTATCTTAGGACTATGTGAGTAAACTTCCTTTAAACCAACTATTTTGTTTGTTTGGAAAGGTGGAATGTTTCAGGGTTTTATTGAGGAGGAAGAGGAAGTGCGCTGACAGAGGTAGGGGAGGCTATCTGGAGAGTGAGTTCACGAAATGATCTGGGACTTTCATGGGGGAACATTGGTCTAGCATAATGTCTATCGGGTGTTACTAGAACTTCTCCACAGTGTTTCTCCCTGTGACTGTGACTTAGAGGACAGGGATGGATTCCAAGGTTCTTCATTCATTTTTTCATCCCAGCAAAGCACAGAGCTTGTTATATAGTGCGTGTTCAGTCTGTTGACAGTGTGTCCCTAGGTCAAAAGGTTACCTTGGATCTCTGGATGCTGGGTCTCCACTCTTCCCAGAGTGACTGAAGATGTCCATAATAAGGGGTCGTGAACTGAGGAGATGATATCGTTACTTTAGAAGGAACAGTAGAGTTCTGGGGAATTTGGCACGAGGCGCCCTTGGACATTACTCTCTGGATACAACGGAGAGTGTGCCAAGGCTTAGTTAGTGCTACATTAAAATAAAAAATGTATGTGGCAAGGGCTGTACCAAAATAGAGTCCACCTCAGACTATGGGAATTAGGGTGGGTGGATTTGGAGAAACTTAAAAATATATAACTAGATTTGGTTAGGAAATTACCATCTGTAGACTATATTGGTTTATTTCTTTTTACTTTTTTAGGAACCACATGTTTTATTGCAAACCTTCACAGGTTTGGGCTGTTAATTAATCTGACCTTTTACTTTCTGTATTTCCCCTACCTCTGTCTCTTTGCTAGAATCACAGTGCTATGCTTTAGAAAGAAAAATAACTTTCTGTTTAGAATTTAGGAACTATGAAATTCAGCTAACTCTGGAAGGGTACATGTCCCAGATTCATCTGCTGAATAGTACCAGCTTCACTAGGACCAATTAGGGCAAAAGAGAAAGGAGCCCTACTTTCCTGCTATCCTGTTTAAAAAAAAAAAAAAATATTCAGCAGCACCAGCATTTCAAAGCATCTCTGATATTATAGAGGCCTTCAATTATCATTTGGAATGTGGATGAGCAGCAAACTAAAACTTCTCTACGTATTCAGAAAGCTACTTTCCTCCTTTATAAAATAACAAACTAGTAGAAGCTGTTTCAAATACGGCTTCATTTTTTTAGGGTTGTGAAAGTAATGAATCTGTGGTGGAGTTAATACTATAACGCTTTTTTTTTTTTTTTTTTTTTTTTTTTTTTGAACTAGAAAATAACATTCGGTATCAGAGAAAATGGCAAATTACCAATCATAAAAGTTTTCAATAAGAAATGACTCCAAATACTTTATATAATGTTTGCAATGGCCCTGAGACTCTGTCCCCAATTCATTTCTTTTGCTACAACCATCAGCATACTGAAGACAGCAATTTTAAAAAGTAAACAATAAAATAAAATAAAAATTAGAAAAACTCTGACCAATGAGCTTCTTAAAAAGAAAACAATTTATCTACATTGATTAGTTCAACTTCTATATTTTGGACTTTTGTAGACATTGCTTAGCTAGATTAACTAGATGTTTGGCTGAGTCAACCATAAGAATGTAGTCGAGAGATATGCTTGGAAATTTTCATATTGCTTTTACTAAAGCAGCTTGTTCAAGATTTCTTTCTTTCTTCTTCTTTTTCTTCTTCTTTTTTTTTTTTTTTTTCTTATGTAAAGAAACTATTTGACCATAACTGGCTAGTGAAAAAAAAAAAAAAAAAAAAAAAAAGACTTGACGGTGTAACTGTTCTTTTACTGTCAGAAGTTTATTTTGATGACCTACATTTTCTATTGGAAAAGAGAGTAAATCAGGAAATTCTTATCAGGCTGACAGCATTTTTAGACTATGTGATGCGTGGGTGAAGTGGGACTAATATTGACTTGGCCCTAATGCAGTCATCCGAGAATACATATTTTGGTTGTTTTTGCATTCCATAAGGTTTTATCATTATTATCCATGAAGATTGCTTTCTCCGTACATGGGAAGTGACCGCTAAGAGAATCTTGCCTGGGAGACAAAAGTAAGGGCTACAACTCCTACTGAATTTGAAAAATTGATTTTTTGAGAAGGAAAAAATGGAAAAGGAGCAAAGAAAAGTAACAGTAATCAACAAATTTTAATGGTCATTTAAGGAAATGCTAGAAAAGACAGCATTAAAGTTTTGTATTACTTCTGTATCCAGTTGTAATAGTGTATCTGTCAACTAATTTTCCCCGCAAACTGGGTAGCTCTGAAGTCCTTATTAATTACTATATCAGAATGATTCATTATGATGGATTTTCAACACAGGTATATTTTGCCTCTTAACAAATGATCATATAATGTTGAGAATTATTTTGGAAATAACAGAATTTCGTTATCCAGGCACGTGTACTCTCACCTGTTTCCCTATAAGCACAAATGTGCACTTGAAATTTAAGTTTAGGCTTTCGTTGAACATATTGTACGTTGTAGGTGGGTAATAAGTGAATGTCATTTTAAAAACCTAGTGAACTGTGTGTGTGTGTGTGTGTGTGTGTATATATATATATAAGCTTGCACTGCAGTGTGTTACTTAGGTATACATTGGGCTAAAAATTCAAAGTAAGCTAAAATATGTCCAAAGTATAAATTTTATAGTCCCTGACATCAATTACTAGAGATTGCATGTCTGGGAATAAATCATACAGTGGGGTTTATAGAGCCAAAATTGCTGAGGGATGCTGGGTGACCTGTTTCCCGTGCCCACCATCTCTTCCTGGCTTTAATATGTCAGTCTCTAACATCTCTTCAGTAGAACTCTTGACTCGGTCTCTCAGCACATGCTGTCAAATGTTTCAGAATCATGCAGTTTATAGATGAGGCAGAGAACAGTCACCGGTTTTCTAATTGCACATGGGGATTTTGAACAGTCACACTTTGGGCTTCATATAAAATATTTACTCTGTCCTCTTCCAGGGTAACAGCTGGATGAATCTGCATGCGTGCTTTCACTTGAAAAAATTAAGTGCTCTTGGAGGCAGAACTTGAGTTATAAGTTTTGTAAGGTGTTTTTTCAAACTCTGTCTGGACTCTGCTACCTTGGTTGAGTCATACAATTGTTCTGAGATTCAGTTTGTCAGAGAAAAAAGCCCTGGAAAAACATAACTTCAACTCTTCCTTTTACAAGTGAGAAAATGGATTTTTATAGGACTGAAATGCCTGGCTAAAGATTTCAAAGCTGGTGACAAAATTAGGACCACCAGATCTCCCTTTCTCCAGTGTAGCATCTTTGCACAATGCCGTGAAGTTGCCTAAAGCTTTTTTAACTTTTTTAATGTTTTGCTATTGCACAATAGGCTTATTTTTGTCTTTAGATCCCCAATCAATTTGTTTTGATAATGAAGATTAATATGCAGTAGATTCTTTGGCCTTGGAGTGCGAGATGCTTTCCAAGTCCTTGGTAGTGTACTTTCTTAAGTTTAGGCATTCCAAGGCCTTTAGCAAGCATTTGGATTATGCTAATGACTTATGCTATCCATGTTGCACCCCTTGTTGATGAAATAGTATATCCACTTAACAAATGAATATTTATTTATCTAAAATAAAATACAGGAAGTGGTATTAGCAGTTAATTTTAAGTGCCTCTTCTATTATTGCTATTCCAATGTAAGTTTAGATTCATTAAGAGAAAATAATACAATTATAACCCAAGTAGTTTCCATTCACAGACAACTTATTTGAGGCAGAGGATCTATTTTTCTTGCAACTGTAAGTAAAGACTTAAGTGGATTTATAAAAATTCATACAGGATTTCTTTGAAAAAGAACAGCCCCTATAACTTCACACTACACAAATTAACTTCACTGTAGAGACTTAGAGACTTGAAGTGCCCCAGAGCTTCATGCTCCCGATGACTTCCCAGCCAGAAAATTCAAAACCGGAGGAAAAATTAACTGTTAACATAACTGAACTGTTGACATAACATAACTGAACTATTATCGCTGGCGGTCAACCAGAATGGAGATTACAATAATGATGGTAAGGGCAAGACTGAGATCCATAGAATCATGCATAGTGAGGATGTATTCACCAAGAAACCAAATGCCAGGACAAGGTGACTCTCTGGAAATCCATGTAAAGGGTATTTTGACTAAATGCAACGAAGTCCTACCTTATCTAGCTCTTAGTAAAATTTCACATCTCACAAAGCCGGAGATGGCAAGGAGACCTATAAGATGGTAAAAGAGGTGCTGAGAGTGGAAAGTCTTGTTCTCCTATGCACTGTTTCTTCAGGCTACCGCAGAAGAGGCTGGGCTATGTGTGTGTGTGTGTGTATATATATATATATATACACACACACACACGTACATATATATTTGTTATATCTATCTGTGCAAAGCGATTTTTCAGTGGAAATAAAATTCTTAAGCTTATGATACCTAAGACAGATCTTGAAGCAAACTTGTAAGCTAGGTGACTGTCATTGTAAGACCTGAGTGCTTAGCTTGGATCTCATTTCCATAGGCTCTGTGTCCAACTAACTTTTTAAAAATCTGAAAATGAATATATCCTGTAATAGATAATACGTTAGGGTATTAGTTCCAAGAAAACATTTTTATTCAAGAAGCAAAGATTCTCTAAGAGTTGAATTTGAGGCTCTGTCAGGGACAGTGAGAGCAAAACTTTTGAGCTAAGCTCTGCTCTGAACCTTTCAAAACACATCTCTGTAAGCAGCTGGTTTTCTGCTCTGACTACTCATTTAGGAAGACCCTAAGAGTGCCTTGAACCATTAGACCTAAACAGCTGCTGCTAGAACAACTCATAAATCCATATTTACTGATAGTTCAGTGGATAGCAGATTTACTCCAGTAATTTACAAGTGTGGTCTGAACTGGGATAGCTGAACCGCTTTTCACTTGTCTCCTTCTTTAGTAGAAGAAGAAAGAAAAATGACCTAAATTCAACAGGTGTCATTTCTCCTTAAAACTGTATGATTTCAGTATGCCAAAACACTTGTCATTGTAGGATGAAGTAGGGGGACTCTAAAAGTGTGTCCTTTCTTGTTAATATGAAGACAGATAAAGGAAACACTGTAACTAATTCCTAGGAATTGGGCTAGATGACCCATGTCTGAAAATAAATTATTCTTCAATGATCTGTAGGGTTTTTTTTTTTTTTTTTTTGGCTAAATATCAGAAGAGGCAGCCAATCTGAGAAACAAAATTAAGTGTGAATTTGTCTAGAGCTCCAGCATGTTGCTTATTAAGATATAGAGTTGGATGAGAGACCTCTGAGACCATCAAATCAAAGTTTCTTGTTTTCAAAAGAGGAAGCTAAGGGCCAGAAGCTTCAGTGGCTCGCTCAGACTCATGGAAATCATTTTGGTCAAATCTTCTTTCCCATTTCAGTTCTCTTTCTGTTGAATTTCCTTCCCATCGGTGCTGCTTTGTAAACAAGAAAACAGTTAGTAATTAACCTAGTGTTATCTTTTGAGTTTTCTTACTTTTAAATTTTGGAATATTAGCCACTTGGAGAATATAATGCAATCAGCCATGTAAATAAATCATGAGGCTCTCTTTATTTATGATTGCCCTTACCATAGTCTTGCAACTAACTATGAGAAGTTTGAGTTTAGGAACAGGCTATGACTTTCATCTTTGTGACTCCAAGTCTTTGCATAATTTCTGACCCAAAGTAGGTATTAATTGACAATTAGATAAGTTAATGAATAATGGATAAATAACCTTAAAAATGTAATTACACCCTAAGTCTAGTAATAGAATTATACTAACTCACTAGAAATTTATATGTTGGAAACTGTTTTCTCCTTCAAAGTAGTTGGTTTGAGAGAGAACGCATAACCTCATGATATGATCATTGCTTAAAACATTTTGGGAATGTAAATTTTGAAATCGCCTCAAAGCCTGTGGCACATTTTTTTGAACATCATTAAAACTGGAAATTTTTCTTCCTTGGAGGGGTTAGGTTTGATTTTTTGATAATGACAAGAATCGTTTAGAGGCAAATGCACTCGAAAGTAACTCATCATGTTAAGTTATGTGCTTTTTTGGTTTACTCCTCCCTACTGTTAAGAAAAACAGACAAACAAATAGAATCGTGAGGTGTGATTTTGTCTCACAGACTGACTCTTGTCAAATTTCCAAAATGGGATTTTCAGAAAAATTGTAGACAATTGTTTTATGTATCTGATTTGTCAAGGAGATAATATATTCTTAGATATAGAAGTTCAATTTCATCTAGAATTATGTATGTTTTTAAAAGCATGGCATTGATTAACTTCTATTTTTTTTAATGTCATGAGTTTTAGACTGTCCTGGTTAGTATGTGATGCCATGATGACTGATGTTTTCTGCTTGTTTATTCAGTTAAAATAAATACCATAGAGACACATTTTCTTTAGTCTATTTTCTGGGTACCTGCTTTGTAAACAAACAGAAATAGGTTCTAATCCTATCTCTGCCACTTACTATTATAATTAGACCATCCTGACCCAGTAATTTGCATATTAACTTATTACTTGGGAGTACTTATTCTGACAAAATATTTGTGTGGGGGAGGACAGTTATGTGAAACGAAGTATACAAAAGGTTTGTGACGTATGTTCCTTAACTTGACCCAACCTCACATAAGCTGACCTAGCCTTCTCCAAATAGGCGAAGAAGCAAAAGCTGTTATCCAAGTAAATTAAGAAATAATGTGGCCAGGCATGGTGGCTCATGTTTGTAACCCCAACACTTCTGGGAGGCTGAGGCAGGAGGATCACTTAAGGCTAGGAATTTGAGACCAACGCTGGCAACATTGTGAGATCCTGTCACTACAAAAAAAAAAATAAGAATAAGAATAAAAAATAAGGCCAGCATGGTGGCACGCATCTGTAGTCCCAACTGAAGTGGGATAGCCATTTGAGCCTGAGAGGTGGAGGCTGCAGAGAGCTGTGGTCAAGCCGTTGCACTCCAGCCTGGGCGACAGAGCGAGAACCTGTCTCAAAAGAAAAAAATGCATATGGTCAAAGAGCAATGTGCTGCTTTTATGGCCTCTACGATTTTGAAACATTTACCCTGGGAGAGTGATTTCTTCTTATAGCTCCAATCGTGTTTTTGAATGTAAAAAAATCATTGTATTTTAAAAAGATACCCAGTAGATTTTCTTTTTGAATCTGTTTCTAAATATCCAAAGACTCCAGTGATTCATTAAAATACTTTTGTTTCCCTAGGAAAAAAAGTTTCCACATATGCACGGTAATCATTTGGCATTTTGTAGGCTTAAGCCTTGGGGAGTTAGTGGTATTTGGCTCCTGACATGGAAGTCTTTCTCTTGTCAGACAAATCCTTCCCCTGCACATTCCTGCTGAAAAGTTTGTTGCTGTTGTGCCTAATGGCAAGCAGCGTGGTGGTTGGATATTGTCTGTACTGCCCAAGCGAACTCTCCACATTGATACTTTAACTTCTTTGTGAGTTAGTGTTCACTTTATAGCTATTAACTCATTTGTTGTTTCATCTTACTCCAGAGTCATTTTACCGAGGGAAAAATTGTCATAACTATATTGTGGTGAAGAGACATAAATGTGCATTAAAAAAAAAAAAAAAAAAAAAAAAACAACTTGCAGTCTTTAAAGTCCCTTTAGATGACTTTATTTTTGTTAACATTTCTTCAGGGTCTTCTAAGCAAAACATAAATATTTCTGAGAAATCTGAATATTTTTAGGAAGTGATTGTGCATTTTGAGAAAAATACCAATTAGATTACATTTTGACCTTGAATCAGGAAATCTGGGTTCTGATGATTTGATATTTAGTCTCAATGTTTTGAATTTTATATGTTATTTCCAAGAAAGAATGTAACACTAGGAATGTTTCACTGAAGGAGCAAAGACCAAGTGAATACAGAATGTGGCAGAAGTGCTCATGAGCAAAAGACTTAGTTTAAAAAAAAAAAAAAAAAAAAGCAGAGCTGGACGCCGTGGCTCACGCCTGTAATCCCAGCACTTTGGGAGACTGAGGCGGGTGAATCACCTGAGGTCAGGAGTTTGAGACCAGCCTGGCCAACATAGTGAAACCCCGTCTCTACTAAAAATACAAAACATTAGCTGGGTATCATGGCGGACCCCTGTAATCCCAGCTACTAGGGAGGCTGAGGCAGGAGAATCACTTGAACCCGGGAGGCGGAGGTTGCAGTGAGCCAAGAACGCACTATCGCACTCCAGCCTGGGCAACAAGAGCAAAAGTCAGTCTCAAAAAAGAAAAAGAAAAACCCAAACAAAACAAAAAAAAACAATAAATTGATTTACAGTCAACAAAACACAGACATTAGAAAGTAGTTGAGGCAGGAGAGTCTATAGAGAATGGAGAATGAAATTAAGATGGTATGAATGGCACCATTTGAAACAATTGCTGTTTAAATGTTGTATTTCTGTTTTCTTCATGATCACATTTAATGTTAAAACAAAAGTATGCAAATTCAACCTTGGCACATTAGTTAGTTATCAGGTCATTTGATACTTTGAAATTCTTATTTTAACCAGGACTGTTGATTGTGAGGCTGTGTCTGTGTGTGTGTGTGTATATGTGTGGTAAACGTAAATGTTTAAATTGGTTCATTATAATCTGCGAAAACTAACAGAACTTTATCTTTTTTTTTTTTTTTTGAGACGGAATGGCGCGATCTCCGCTCACTGCAAGCTCCGCCTCCCGAATGCGTGCCATTCTCCTGCCTCAGCCTCCCGAGTAGCTGGGACTACAGGCGCTGCCACCACGCCCGGCTAATTTTTTGTATTTTTTAGTAGAGACGGGGTTTCACCGTGTTAGCCAGGATGGTCTCGATCTCCTGACCTCGTGATCCACCCGCCTCGGCCTCCTAAAATGCTGGGATTACAGGCTTGAGCCACTGAGCCCGGCCGAATCTAGCTTTATCTAAAAAAAAAGTGCAAGTGGCAATGGTAGACATTCTTGTGTCCTGCCTGTTGGTAGATGTAAGCTTTTTTCATTTTATTTGTTTGATAGTTTTCTAGCAAATTTATTTAATTAGTAAAAGAACTGGCTTAAAGAACCCAGAGAGAGAAAAAGAAAACAGAAAGTATATTTTATAATCATTCCAAAAATATTTATTTAATTAGAGGAATCAGTATAGATATTTTAAAGAACCATATATGTTTGTCATATCAAAAAGGAATATTTCAGTATATGTATTTATGTAAATATAGATATATTACATATATGAAATAAAAATATAAAGAATGCATACATTGAGATAATTCTTTTTCTAAAATAAACTGATGATGAGCGTTTTAATGCAGGGGCAGCTTTCGCTCACTATTTCCCATTGCATATTGAAAAATATAATTTTTAGGTTAGTTTATTTCTATCCAACCATTCAAAAATTGGTAGGAAAGGTAACACAATATTATGAAGCATTTAGAAAACTGAAATCTTAAATAGATTGAAATTCTATAGTTTAAATACAATAGTTTAATTGATTGCTACTATTGATCAGAATACTATTTGACATTTGTATCAGGATTCATGGCTTTCAAATCCTTTATATACATATATATAAAAATATATATATATAAAACTTCACTTTTATTTCATCTAAGAATTAATTGCTGTCAATAAAGGATAAAATAAAACGTTGACTTTATTTGGATTGTTAACATAGCCAGGCTCTACTATTTAAAGAATGAATGTTACAATTAAACAAATAAAGCATTTATATGCAGAGCCCCACTCTCACAAACTGATGCTGAGCTGGACAATAACAGAAAAAAGAAATTAGTTTCACGAATAATAATGAACACTTGTGGACAATGATGCCACCATGTAGATAGGTTTTAGGGTTTTTATTTTCATGTAAATACAGAGCTGCTTTTCTAATGTGCCAGAATATTCAACAGAGAGTGTGTGCATACGGTTAAAACAGTACATGTTTTAGGTAAATATACATGCACCCAAAGAAGCAGCACTGTGATTTGACTAATAAATTATAATATTCATTTAATTTTGGAATGGAATTTAAAACTAGGAGTAGCTTTAGAGGTTATTTAGCTCGATTCCCTAATTTTACACATACCATATGTTTCTATGGTGTTTTTACTATTGAAGTTAAATATAAAAATGTTCAAATCTGTGCAGAAGTAGATTATGAGAAATAAAAGCACTCGGTCATTGCAATTACCTATTCATCAGCAAGGCACACTTACAAAGAATGAATTATCTATTCATCAACAAATCATAACCATACTGACACAAATTTTAAATAAAAGCAAAATATATATTTATAAATAACCATCCTGAAATGATAACTAGAAGCTCATAGTATTTCTGAATATTTCACTACTCACCTTATACAAGAGCAACATATTCACTGCTAGGGGAAAGAGGCCAAATTGTTGAATGATGCATTTATAATTTGGAGCTATAGATATTGAAGCTAGTAATTACATTAAAAATATAGAGTCTGGGGTATGTATTTTGCTAACATATGAAAAATTACTGGGTATTCTGGAGTGATTTATCTTTTTCTATTCACATTCATTTTCCAGCCTGCATTTTTTTCAAAGTAAAAAAAAATGGTATGATCAAGGATCAGGTTTTGCAGACATAAGGATGACAGAGAAAGCTCGTTTGGTCACTAGAATAATACATTTCACAATCTTTAGCATTATCTTCTTATATGTAATTCGCATTGAAGTTGATAATAAATGTAATATGTGCTCAGTGAAAAATGTTTGGAAATATTGAAAAGCAGGAATAATAAAATGTCTATTAACTATAAATGTGTTACACAGAAAAACAATACAAAATACATTTTTGTAATTGTTTTACTCTTGATGTCCCTCCCTGCCTTTCCCCACCACATGTATGCACATGCATATCTATACTCTAGATATCCCTCCCTGCCATTCCCCAGCACATATGTGTGCACACACGTGTCTATGCCTGTATGATTTTCTTATGCATTCTGACTCTGCAGCTTACATGGTTTGTGACTTTTGGCAAGTAACTTAAGTTTTCTGTGCTTTAGCTTTTTAATCTTTACAATATTGATAGTATTAATAGCCGTGTTACAGAATTATAAAGATTAAATGAGGTGATAAATAGAAAGTTTTAGAAGCATGTCTGACATAATGTATATTATTATGAGAGTTATCATATATTTTAAACATCTTAAATTAACAAATCTTTCTCATTTTTATTTGAAAGATTAACCCGCTACTAGCATTTTATAATATTTTCAGCAAGCCATAATAAAACTTTTTCCCCTCATGATAATGATGGTAAGTGGAACATCTGAAAAATATGTTCCATGTAAAATGCATCTTCACACAGACTTATTTTGTCATTTTAGTTTGATTTTTGAGAAATGAGCTCAGCACATCTGCCAAATCCTTTTATAAGATGCTACATTCCTGTTTTTATTTTAGTTTATTTTATTTATGAAAAGTTCTTTTCTTCTCCACCCCACCCCCAGACAGTCGTTCCTCTCTATCCTAAACTGTAACACTGCTGTACATTACATTTTTAAAAGTAAACCAAAACTAGGAAGAAAAACTTTTTCTAAAATGTCATTCTCCTGTTGGCCTCGCTAGATGAAAAAACAAAAAGCAAAAACAAAAACAAAATCCTATTTTGAAAAGATGCTATTTGATAATGGGCTTTTATGTTTGTTTGCCAAATGTAGAATCACAGACTTTTTATTATTATTATTATTATTTTTAGTGTGGGAAGGAGGCAAGTGGTTTGGGGAGGAAAAAGATGGAACAAAGCAGATGAAGTAGAATCAGTTTGCAAACATATGTTAATATTTAGATTGTTTCTTTTTAAAGTGAAAACTTAACTAGTGAATGCCTTTTTACAAACTGTCTTTGATACTGTGTTTTGTTTATTCCATCCCAGAAGAAGTTAGCGGTATTCAGCAAGATGCAGGACTCTCTGGAAGTCACCCTTCCCAGCAAACAAGAGGAGGAGGATGAGGAGGAGGAGGAGGAGGAGGAGAAAGACCAGCCTGCCGAGATGGAGTACCTTAACTCTCGCTGTGTCCTTTTCACTTATTTCCAGGGAGACATTGGGTCAGTAGTGGATGAACACTTCTCAAGAGCTTTGGGCCAAGCCATCACCCTCCATCCAGAATCTGCCATTTCAAAAAGCAAGATGGGGCTAACCCCCCTATGGCGAGGTAAGAATTCAAAAACAGATGCTCTCCAGGGCACTGTCTTTGTTTCGCAACTGCCCGTACCAGGTTCCAGCTGGAGACTTGCCCTGAGGATGGATATCCACTTGCTTTTTAATATTTAAGGACAGCGAGGAATTTCTTTCAGACAAACAGCTGGATCGGTTTTGTCACATGTGGAATGCAGGGTTGGAAAGGATGCAGTCACACCCCTTAAATTCCTCATGGAAAGGAGTGATACAACCGGCTTGAGTTTATAGTGGCTGCATTGAGCTGCGAAGCATCATTCCTAAAGCCCCAGTGGCCCAATTTGGATCTCTAAAAAATAGGCGTGTCTAAATCAGCCTTTAAAAAATTAGCTCTTGCTCATTCCAGTAGGTGCTACGTGGTGACATACCAGAGACCTGAGTCTGACCCAGGAATACAGACATTGAAAACTGTCTATGTTGTTTTAATAGACTTCTCTATCCTGATTGGTTGTTGTATTAACTCTTTGTAGTATACAATCTAGGCATTTTTGGCAGCATCTACATGGTTTAAAGTAGCGTTTTTACCTTGATAAAGAAAGAGCTGCACGTTGGACTCCCTTATTTCTCTCTATATTGAGGTCACAGAGATGTGTTCGAAACTGATTTCTGACTCACAGAAAATTATTGGTAACATCTAAATCAGGGTAATTACAGGGTTAGAGAAAAACATCGTATGTCATTCCAATGACAGCTTTAGAGAAATTTGTTACAGTGATGATTTCCTCCAAACTCACCTGGTTATAGGAATGATCTAGTAAAATGGTTCTCGAGGTATGATTTTCCTGACCAGGAACATCGGTGCCACATGGGAGCTTGTTAGAAGTGCAAATTCTTGGGCTCTACCCCAGACCTGCAGAATCAGAAACTCTGGGATGGGGCACTCTGTGTTTTAACCAGCCCTCCCAGTGACTCCAATGCAGGCTTGAGTTTGATAATCATTGATCTCGTCCTGTTAAGGACAGTTTGCAGGACCCCCTTATCTCGAGTCTATTGAACTGGAATCTTCATAGGAAGGTGTGGGAATCACACTTGAACAAGGGCTCTGGGTGATTCCTGTCATGAGGAAAAGCTGGCCACCTGTGGGCAGGGCCAGGTGAGCAATGAGCAGTGACTAGTGGTACCTTCTCTGAAGCACTGGAATGGTTCTGCTTCACTGTAGAAGTCCTGGACACGTGGAATTGCTGGGCCTGAGCTTTTCTTACCTACTTTGTCTTTCTTTTCTTCTCTCCCTCCCTCCCTTCTTACCTTCTCTCCTTCATTCCCTCCCTGCTTGCCTCCTCTCCTCTCCTCTTTTTTTTTCTTTCCTTCCTTCTTTATTTTTCTCTTCAGTAAATGTAAACAACACTAAACAGTGACTATAAAGGGTAAGGTGGATTACAGATAAAATATCCAAGGCCTTGATGGAAATGAATTGAAAAATGTTCTACTTATTTCATTAGTAAATATTGTGGACTTACTATGAGAACTGAGACTTAGTCCTTGGAAGCCTATGATGCTTGTGTAATAGACTAATGTCCTATTTAACAGGATGTGATGAATCATTTTAATAATTTGTAGAGGAAGAAAATAGGAAAACACTAGTGAATTAGATGGCTTTAATAAATAATTTGATATATTAATAATGAATCCTATTAAGATAATCAGTCCCAAGAGACTAATACATATAATGTCTACTTCTTTTAGCACACGGGCATATGCAACCTTGTTATCATTTAACCTGAAAAATCAGAATTAATGTCCTAAATGATTTCTTGGTGCCAGAGTGATTATCTATGGTATCATATTCAAAATCATTTTCAGTGGGATGTTGTGAATGTGTGGAAACCCTGCAGCACTTAAGCATTTTCCCTGTAATTTGCATAACACATTACACAAGGTCCTTTAGCAGATGTTACATTATAACATAGAAAGGGCTAATCAAGGCAATGTTTTCATAACTATTACTAAAATTTTCTTGGAACCATCTTAAATTTGATCTTCAAATATGTCACCTGTTTTATTCATTGACATACTCAGCAAACATTTATTAACCTCCTGCTATGTGTTAGGCAATGTGCTAAGTCCTGAGACAGCCCAAGGCTCTACCCTCATGGAGCTGACGTTCTGGGGTAGAAACAGGAAACAAACAATTGTTACAAAAGATGTTGTTTTACATAAGGTGATAACAAAAGCCCTGTGGGGCACAGTTACGTTTGAGCAGATAGCTGAAGGCAATAAGAATACTCATCATGTGGTTACCTAGGGGAAAATAATTCTACACACAGGGGACAGACAGTACAAAGGCCCTAAGGATGGAATGAGCTTAGAATATTTAATGAGAAGCAAAGATGCTGATGTGAGGAGAATGGAATGCAAAGTGATAGGTGGAGAACAGATGTTTTAGAACTTTTTTTTTTGAGGAGTTTCGGTCTTGTCACCCAGGCTGAAGTGCTTTGGCGCTATCCCGGCTCACTGCAACCTCTGCCTCCCCGGTTCCAGAGATTCTCCTGCCTCAGCCTCCAGAGTAGCTGGGATTACAGGGGCCCTCCACCATGCTCAGCTAATTTTTGTATTTTTTTGGTAGAGACAGGGTTTCACCATGTTGGCCAGGCTGGTCTTGAACTCCTGACCTCAGGTGATCCACCTGCCTTGGCCTCCCAAAGTGCTAGGATGACAGGCGCGAGCTACCGCGCCCAGCTATTTGAGAGCTTTTTCCATCAGTTTTTCAGAGTATACCAGGAGAACACAGCATGCACTTCAATTTTTAGCTCCTATTCTCCCACTAAGTCTACAAATACCGTATCTTCTTATTGTACCTCATTTTTTCTGATGTTCACGACAATGTGTTTCTATGTGGGAAATCTGAAATAGATATTAATTTGATGATTAAGTGACTGAATTAAATGAACCAATTTCATACCATGTATCCAGAATTAGAAGACAAAAGAGTCTTTAATAGCGAATTTCTTGGAAATCAGTTATATGAAATCTTTGGGTACAGTTTTCTTATTTATAAAATAAGGGGGTTGAAGTAAAGAATTGGTAAAAATCTTTTCTTCTGTAAAGTTCTATAATTTCAAAGGTATTATTTGCCTTTCTTAGTTCTTTGCCATAATTGTCTTCAGTTGTGAATTAGTCAGATTTAGATAAATATATAAAACTTGTGTAGGATTTATAGGACAGCCACAAACGATAATTAAAGATATAGAAAATGTCTTGAAGAAGAGGTTCAATAAAATGAGATTCACATTTTTATTCTTATAAAATAGGAGAGTTGGTGGCAATTTAATATTAATTGGCAAGGCTACACAGAATTGGAAAATGCAGTCTTTGGAGTCCATTTGTTTTAGATTCATGTTCCAGCCTTTACCTTCTGCTTGCAATGTGATCTTGGATTACTAAATTGAAATCTCTTACGTCGACTTCTTCAACTGTAATATGTGTTTATTGATACCCATCTCCTAGAGTTATTGTAAATATTTTTAAATAATGTATATGAATAATTTAGCATAGAGCTTGACTCAAGGTGCTAAATGAAAGTCAGATGCCTTTTCTCTTTTCTTTAAGTAAGTTTCCACTCATTTGGCGCATAGAAAACAAACCCTGAGTCTTTATCCAGGAACATTGTTTTCTGGAACTTTGTGTTTTTGGTAGAAAACACAGAGTCTTAGATAATAGTAGATACTAAAGGCTAATGATAATGTTAGTGGCCATGGTGATGATGCTTAGAAAGGAACTGCTGACCAAGTGTTAAAGGGTCTAGTTTACAGCATAAAGTTATTACAGTGCCACAGAAGTACTACCATACCACAAACAAATTAAATAACTGAATCAAGTTTAACTGCAGAATAGATTTCCATGGTAAATCTTTAGACAAAGAATAGTGTGTGTCAGTTAATAATGGAATAATGGTTATACTTTGAATGTATATCTCCTTGATGAAGCTAGGAAAGTTTTTTTAGGTGTTTTTCAGCTGTAAGGCAAACACTTAATGACAGGAAGTACATGTATTTTATTTGGCAATGTCTTACGAGTTACCTCTAATCCTGCTATATGTTCTAACAGGGTTGAAAGAATTTCATTTCTTTCCGTCAAGAAAACCTAATGAGCCAGGCGTGGTGGCTCATGCCTGTAATCCCAGCACTTTGGGAGTCCGAGGCGGGCGGATCACCTGAGGTCAGGAGTTTGAGACCAGTCTGGGCAACATTGTGAAACCTCGTCTCTACTAAAAATACAAAAAATTAGCCAGGCATGGTGGCAGCCACCTGTAATCTCAGCTACTTGGGAGGCTGAGACAGGGGAATCACTTGAACCCGGGAGGCAGAGGTTGCAGTGAGTTGAGATTGTGCCATTGCACTCCAGCCTGGGTGACAGGGCAATACTCCATCACAAAAAAAAAAAAAAAGAAAAAAGAAAACCTAATGAATATGATTGTTCCCTTATCTCCATACAAATATGTGTTTATTGATACCCTTCTCCTAGTGTTATCATAAAGATTTAAAAAATAATCTATATGATTAATTTGGCACAGAGCCAAACATTGCTTCAAATATGTCTATGCACTGATCTTTACAGAAATGAGTGTGTGTGTACCTGTGGAAAAGGGCAGGAGTTAATGTCAAGCCATAGCAGAGTAGATCACCGACTTAAAACCATATTGAATGCTAATCTTACTGGTATTGTAGTTGCAACGAAAATTATCTGTTGGCTCATTGATGTACGTAGGGTCTGCTTGAGCAATTCATTATCATGGGAAAAAAAAAAATCTCGAAATAAATACGAAACCTAAATAGTCGAATGGAGAAAGGAAAAGAAGGGCCTGTCTGATGAGCTGGCTGATACTGGAAATGAACAGAATGTCCACAGGACCAAGACATGGGGAAAAAAGTGAGGCGTGACTAACCTCACCCTGCTGGCTCCAAGGAGTATCAGCCTCTGACATCATCCCTTGAAACTCTTATGGTGGAGTCACAAGGCCCATTTTGAGCAACTCTAGAAGAAAGTAACTAGAGGGCAATCTTCGGACATAATGGTAATGCATAATTACTGAATGACAGAAAACACTGGAACACATGTCATTTCACCTCTGACCCAGACATTTATTTTCGTGGGAAGAGCAACAAGAGAATAGCAATGAAATTACAGCAAGAACACTTTAGGTTAAGAATTGAGTAGAATTTTGTTTTTTAACTGATATTAATAAAAAACGTAAAAATGTTACCTTTTAACATTTAATAATGATGTTTTAATCAATATTGATTCTAATGTGTTTTCTGGAAAATTTTAAGATGACTTAGAGTTTCTACCACACTTCATTGTCCTATTTTCCTTTTAATTTAGTTGCTGTTATTTTCAAAATTAATAAGCTGTATCATTCTTTAAATTTGGAATCTTATCTTTCTTAACTTTTTTACCCTGAGATTTTTTAAAATTGTTTTTTGGGTGTGTGTGTGTGTGTGTGTGTGTGTGTGTTTTAAAAAGACATTGAGAATCAATGTAAAAAGTATCCCAGCTATTATGAAATTGAAAGAGACACCTGGTGTACCATGTTCCAGTCTAAATCAGATAGTGAGATTACTAGGTTTGCTTTGAGTGGATTGTATTAGACAATGTATCAATATTACCATTTTCTTTTTTGTCTAGAAATAAACTTGTGTGTATGTATGTGTGTGTAATATTTTTAACCCCAAATGCATATTGAGTCAAAATTATAGTTGGGCTTTTTGTATGTGTTAGACTGTCAGTGTCAACATCATCCAAATATCGGTTAACATCATCTGTGTATCAGGTAATATTGAATCCAAAGTCACCACATAGTGCTAATAGCATAAAGTACTGTATTGCCTTCACTAACTTGAAATGTAATATTGCATAGAAATAGCTCATATAGCTTTTCATATGTTTTCTTCATCCAACAAATATGGCTGTGATTATGTACTCATAAGCAAAGGATCATGTAATGAAAAAAATTTACATACATATGAAATAAGCACACTGATTCTCAGGCATGAAACAAAGCATATCATCTTTTCCTTTGCATCAAGACTTTTTTCTTTAAACAAGCAAGACACCAAATAGTGATTCTGAAGTATAAACTTCTTCATAAACTTATTTTCAATTCAATATTGTTTCAATTGTAAATGCAACAGATTTTTTTTTAAGGGCTGCATAGATCTTTGCAAACTTCATATTAATCTCAAGAGAAATATTGACTGGGAAAATATTAAGTTCCTTTTAATTTTATTTTTCCCTGGAGCATTTTTAAACTCTGTTCATTCTTTATGGAGTGCATTTTCAAAAATAGATTTCTACTTTCAATAATGATGTATTCACTAATCATGGTACAGTGCTTCATAAATAGACCAATAATATTTTTGATAAGGAATTCATTCATTATTCCCTTTTGTGCCTGCATATTCAAACTGCATAAGCATCTATAAAATAAGATTGGCTCCATGTACACATATAAATGAGACTAAAAGCATACAGGGAAATGGTATATACTCTGTACTTTTGACATCTTGATAGTGGATTTTAATAAGGGGAATTCTGTATCCCTGGCACTTACTTGTGGTTGGGGTTACCTAGTTTTCATAATAGGATTCTAGCCCCTCAGGAGATGGAAGTTAGGAGCAGAATGAAGGCTTTGGTCCCACAAGATGGGGGTTGTGAGAGCAAAGTAGCAGACGTGTGGTAGCAGGGATGAACTATGTAGAATAAGGAGCCTCTCTAAACTCTGTGCATGGGTTTTAAGCTTTAAATATTGATGGCTTTCATTGTGGGTGTGATTGAAATATTCTACAAATGACCATCACCTAAGGCACATTGAATTTTCTTCTTGCAACTTATATGACTTTCCTTCTTGTCATTAATAGTATTTTTCATATGTTGCAAAGAGACAATTGTTAATTCAAGAAAACATATTTACCTCAATGCCAGTAAGGTTGATTTTAGGGTGTGTTTTTGGATAGATTTTGATTTTAACAAAACCATTCAATTACAAGTTTCCTGAGGTTTGTTGAAGACTTAAAGTGTGCACTTCCATTCTTTGCTTTTTGAAGAACATCATCTCCTAGATTTCCTCTGCGTGTTTTGAGATCGATGAAGATGTTGTGAGGGAGGGAATTGACTGTGAATAGCTGTTTGACCACAGGAGAGATGGGATAAATGATCATAGTGCTGGTGCCCATGCCTGGCTGAAGGGGAGAGAATAGAAGAGCTTGCAGTGCTGCTGCCACAGCCTTTAGGGGAGAGGAGATGTTCAAACACCACATTAATAGCCTAATTATGTTAACCAAATAATATACGTGGTGGTTGATTGAAGTTTTTTAAGCTTTCCCTGAGGTAAGAAAAGTATGGCCTGGAAATTTATAAAGTGAGAACATAGATAATGTTTTGAATGTTCTTATTTTAAAATACTTCCTAAGATATCCTCCATTCTTACCCTTCATTCAATGGAAAGATCTAGCAAGTTTCTTTTATGTGGAACTCAGTATACAAATACTCTCTTTAAACTTGCATAACTAATGTCTTTAGAAGATATCTTCTTCTATAGTTAAAAATAATCCATAAGGCACTTCACAGACTGTTAGCAGTATTAAGCCAGTAGATAATTTGAATTAATGGATTCAAATACTTCATTTTCTTAGTGAAAGAAAGTAAGCCATGGAAAGACCAATGGGTCCATACGGGGTGATAAAATGAGAGTCCTAGGGTAAGACCTAGGATGAAAGCTGGGCTCCTTGGTCTCCCAGCCCAGTGCTTGTTCAGTTACACAACACTGTAGGCAGCAGGCTACAGGTGGAGGCACTGACCTTTCTACAAATGGATTTGACTATGCCACTTCCTAGATTAAAACCCTTCAAAGCCCATTGAGACCCTACCACCTCAGAATAGAATTTACATTCAGTACCTTGGCCAGCAAGTCACACCCGTCTGGGTCTTTATTTCAGTAGTCTCATTTTTTTCTTTTGCCACCTTCTGCCTACCGAACTCTTTTTGTCTTTCAAATGCTGCTGTTGTCCTGTGTGTGTGTGTGTGCGCGCGTGTGTGTGTGATACATGGCCTTTCCTTATGTGCTGATCCATTTGCCTAAAGCTCTCTTCCCAGGGCTAGCCCCTACTCAGCCTGTCAGCTTCCACTTACCTATCACTTTCTAAGCTGGGTCGGTGCTCTCTGTGCTTCCTGTTGGGAGAATACCTACCGTGTCACCTTGCACATGTCTGTTTTTACTTATCTATCCTTCTGCAGACTGTGACTAAAAATGGTGTCCATTTGGTCATCGCTGGAGCCTACGTTTGATACGTAGTAGGTCATGTGTAAACGTGTTATGATCGAGTAGGAAATTGAATTGATGAAGAGTTAGGGGAGGATTTTCTTTCTTATTTGTCTCTAAGTGCTATTCTTTGATATTTCCGTCTCCCCAAAACAGTTCCTCAAACCCGTGACCTCTACTTGAATTTCCTCCACTGATCATTTCCATAGGATCTTCACCAAATTCGAGATGTTGAGGTTCATAGTTTCAATTGTGCCCTCTTGTGGCACTTTATGAAGAGGACCAGCCATTGGCCATTTAGGCCACCTGGCTTCAAAGCCTACAACCATTCTTGCTATCTTAGGCCTTAGGCTTCTCTGCTGGGATTTTCTCATCATGGGGATAATAACAATAATTACCCCGTAGGTCTGGAATGAAACTCCTATGAGATTATCCATGAAAAGCCCATGGCATAGTGTTGGACATTTGATACTCTATTAAATATTGACTATTGTTGTTCTCGGTCTAGAGACTCCCAGATCTCCACAGAAAATAAAAAGAAAAAAAAAAAAAAAAAAAAAAAAAAGAGGCTGGAATACACTCTTCTTAATGGAAAATGAGTGTTAGTGAGTATAAGTAATTCTGATCTTACTTTCATTGTTACCTTCGGCATTAAAATCTTTGCTTTAAATGAAAATCGTATTTGCATTTAGAAGTTGGTAAAAATGATCATTTCCAACTTATATAAACCTCATTTATGGCATAAGCTTTCTTTACCAGTGAAGTGGGTAGCTATGACCTCCTCTTAGGCCTAATGGCTGCAAGGTACTCAGAAGGAAATGAAATTTTTCAATCCCCAAATTGCAAACCTTAGCACAGACTGTGACGGCATAAGCCAAGCAAAGCAAATGGAGGGAGGCTCATTCAACACTTTGGATCCTGCACACGGGCCCATTGACTTGCGAGCCCAGAGGCCAACCTGGTATCGGTTCACCCCTGTTTGGGAAGAATAAGAGTGCATGCTCATTTGACTGCTTGTAAAATATTATTGGACAATTAGAGGCAAGTCTATCCCAAAACTGAGTCTTATGTTAATCACATTTTTTATTTTCTGTCTTCTCAGACAGCTCAGCTCTCTCAAGCCAACGGAATAGTTTCCCAACTTCCTTTTGGACCAGCTCTTACCAGCCCCCACCTGCACCTTGTCTGGGGGGAGTTCATCCTGACTTCCAGGTCACTGGACCCCCTGGCACCTTTTCTGCAGCTGATCCCAGTCCTTGGCCAGGACACAGCCTGCATCAGACTGGCCCAGCCCCTCCCCCTGCTGTGTCTGAGTCCTGGCCTTATCCTTTGACATCTCAGGTGAGCCCATCCTACAGCCATATGCATGACGTGTACATGCGGCACCACCACCCTCATGCCCACATGCGCCACCGCCACCATCATCACCACCATCACCACCCTCCTGCTGGTTCTGCCCTGGATCCATCCTATGGGCCTCTGCTGATGCCTTCAGTGCATGCGGCCAGGATTCCTGCTCCCCAGTGTGACATCACAAAGACAGAACCGACTACAGTCACCTCTGCTACCTCAGCATGGGCTGGAGCCTTTCATGGAACAGTAGACATAGTGCCAAGTGTGGGATTTGATACAGGTAAGCTGCTGGATTTCTTTCTTTCTCTAACAAGATAAAATTTAAGAAATTTTAAAATTTAAAATTTAAGAAAAGGTGGAAATTTGTTTTGAAGTTATTTTTTCTTATCTGTAAAGTTAAGCTTTACCAACATGTTTATGGAACCTAGCCATTTTGCAATAATTTCTGCATTCCTGCAGAAACTGGTATGACTAGCTCATGCAATACAGCCTGAGAAAGGTCTCAGAGCTCTTCTCTCATCTCTTAGGCTAGTAGTCTGTTCCTTTGAAATGGAATCTCTGGTACCTTCTGTTTACAAAGAACTGAGCCCGTTATTTAAATCTCCCATGTCTCTGTGCATTACACCATGTGTCAGGCCTAATAGAATTCAGAAATAGTACACTTCAGTAATTTTTCTTTCCTTCCTTTTTTTTGTTAGGCCTCATGTATGACTTATAAAAACTGCTTTCTGAAATATAGTCTATAGTGTAGCCTTTTGAACAAGAATTAGGGAACTAAATAAGAACAAGAATTAGGGAATTAAAATAATGATTTTTTTCTTCATTTTATTCCTCCCCTCCCCTCCATTGCCCTCCTTTCCCTGATTTTACCCTCCTTTGCCTTCCCTTCTTTTCTCTTTCCTATTCCTCCTCCTTTGTTCCTCTCCTCTCTTCCTGTCTCTGATTTAAATAATACAAGACTTAAAAGACTACTATAAAATTTATATTCAACAGATTTAGAAACCAATAGTAAGGAAATAATTTCTTCACAGAACATTCATCTCCTCTCTGGAATTCGCTAGTTCTGAAGGTCATGTGTTAACTATCTAAGCTTGATTTTTGAACCAGACTAGTCATGTTAATAGTATTCATAGTTCTGAGCTCATGAAATCACAGGCATCAGAGCCCAAAACGACAAATTGATCATTGCATCCCTAGAGTCCAAAGTGGTGGGTCCCAGATTCTTTTGCTAGAACATTTTGTGGCACACTGGAACTCTCTTTCCAAAAGCTTAAAGAAATTCTTTCCTTCGTTAGCTTTTGTGTAGTATGGAGAACCCTGAGTCATGTGCTGGTTCACAACAAATAATTCCCCAGAGTCATAAATGCTCAGCTTTATTTTACCTCTCACGTGACGTGAGTGGAACATTCTTATTTTGGTTAACTTTTCTCCACTGAACTTTCCATTGTTGATCATTGCCCCATCTAACCCATTTCAGCTTCCTCTTGAGACTGGGTTCAAGCTGCTTTTCTAAACAAAGTGTCAGGGGACTCGGTACTCCCTCTGCAGGAGAGTGTGTGATGGGACAGCCAGCGCAGACTTCCCTTCTTTCTTTGCCACATACTAACAGAGTGAAGACAACTTGGGAGTCATGTGATGCCTGAAGCCAGATCTTATTAGAGTTCCCAATTTGGCAGCTGCCTTCATGGACAGCCGGTCTCAGGAGGCTCTTCTATGTCTTATGTGGTACCTATGTGGCAACAGTAACAATGCTCTTAGCAGGTAAAGGGCATGTTCTTCCCTCTATGAATTCTACCAATAAGGGGGAAATGGATGTGATTATTGCTCTTTCATTTTGATGGCCTGCTTTGTACTTGTTCACTTCAGTGTGAGCTTGATTCACTGACTTGTTACAGAATTTCAGCTTGAAATAATCTCATCAAGATGAAAAGCCATTCTCACACCTTTTGGAAGTAGATGAGAGGGTTTTTTTTTCCCCTGGAAATTCTTGAGAGGACCCAGTTGGATATCATTTATGATAAGTCTTCATACTTACAGAGCTATGAATGAGCATTTATTACTCACAACATGAGGCATTACCTGGGGTACTTTATATATATGCACGCACACATACACACACACACACTATTACTTTAAATTCTTAAACTAAATCTGAGATAGTTCTTGTTAGTTTCATTTATGAATAAGAAACCTGAGGCTCAGAAAACTACTTGCTTAAATTGCATTGTTATGTGTCCAAGCTGAAGTTTGGACTAAGACGTGTCCGTCTCTCAGGGATTACTGGGATAACATCTCCTTGTATAAGTAAATCAGGTAAAATTAGGTGAATTCGACTATTAAAATGGTTAATAGTGAAAGATAAAAGTTTTCCTATTGCCTGTGTGGCGTGCTGCCCTTTGTCAGTATGGGTTTAGGACAGCAATCAAGATTCGTTTCACAAATTTTGACCCAATTGAGAAAACAAAGGAATCATGAAAATAAAGATAAAATTATTAGCATAATCATTGATTAGGCAGAATTGGAGATTCTAGATTAGACTTAATGCCACAATTAGACCTCCTGCTGCCTTCAGCTAAATTTAGATTCTGGTACATGCAGTTCTGGGGAAAATCTTAACTTCAGAGAAGATTCCCATGGACACCTTCCTTGTTATACAGCTTAGAGCTCCATTACTATGAAGAGATTGATGATTGATCAGATTTTTCTCTGAAAAACATAATCTGAGGCCTAACTCTTGTACAGTTTCCCTACAAAAGGCACAAGCAGGACAGTGCACCATCATGCATCAAGGCTGGCCTGAAAAAGAGTGAGTGGATGGGGCTGAGCCATATGTGGTCATTTTATTCTGCTAAACTCAGATATAATAACAAATATTACATCTCTCTTTCTTTGAGAGGAGTTAGAGAGAGGTGTTGTAGGTCAATCTTTCTAGGAAACAGATTCTGAGACTCAGATTTGCTTGTAGACAATTTATGGGGTAATGTTCTCAGGGCAACATCTTTGGAGGATAAGAGATTTGGGCAGAAGAAGTCTCACCGATGAAGTGAATAGAGGCCTGGATTCTACAAGGTGCTCCAGAGTGAGATGGTTCTTCATAACTTTTCTGCCTGGGGTCAAGGGGGTTGTGCTTTTACACTCCTGAATTGACCAGTTAGAAGTTGTGATCTGCTTCTGGGAAGAGGACATGATATTGGGCAAGGTGGGTTTGTTCAGCTGAAGACAATTCCCAAAGAGAGAAGCAACTGAGACTCAGGAATTGCCAGCAACAGGAGAATAAATGCTTCGGTCCTAAAGAGACAGGGATCTGGTTGTACACCACACTATCCTCTAAAGAGGGACAGCAAAAGGGTAGTAGCCACTCTACCACTTTTCCAACTACTTTTAAATGAACAGAAGTTTCTGCATAATAGGACCAAGCTAGGAAGGGGTACTAGAGCAGTTGAGCACAGTGAAACTTGGGTCCCTCTCTATAACCTCTGCCACACTGGCCTGACCACACAGCCTGAAACAGTGATTCAGCTGAAAACTCAGCATCAACAATTGGTGACTACGAAGCAGCCAAGAGAAGAACCTTCATACAGTCATAAAACTTCTCAAAGTCCTGGTGACCTGGACCATTAAGATATAGGTCATTTTCACATCCATTAGAAAATAAATACATTAATCCAATTATTTTTAGTGGAACTTGGTAAAAACGTGAAATTTTCTTTTTCTTTTTCTTTTTTTTTTTTTTTTTGAGACAGAGTCTTGCTCTGTCTGTCGCCCAGGCTGCAGTGCAGTGGTGCGATCTCAGCTCACCACAACCTCCACTCCCCAGGTTCAAGCAATTTTCCTGTCTCAGCCTCCTGAGTAGCTGGGACTACAGGTACATGCCACCCTGCCCAGCTAATTTTTGTATTTTTAGTAGAGATGGGGTTTCACTGTGTTGGCCAGGCTGGTCTTGAGCTCCTGACCTCGTGATCCACCCATCATGGCCTCCCAAAGTGCTGGGATTAAGGCATGAGCCACTGCGCCCCGTCTAAAAACACAAAATTTTCATTAGTAGAGAAATGATGTCTTAGTGCTTTCAAGCTGTTATAATAAAATACCATACACTGGGTAGCTTGTAAACAACAGAAATTTATTGTCATCGTTTTGGAGACTGCGAAATCCAAGATCACGGTTCTAAAAGATTTGATGTCTGGTAGGGGCCTGTTTTCTAGATGCCCATCTTTTCATTGCAACCTCATATGATGAAACGGGCAAAGTAACCTTAAAGATCTCTTTTATAAGGACAATAATGCCATTCACGAGGACTCCACCTTCATAACCTAATTACCTTCTAAGGCTCCCTTTCTTATACCATCACCTTGGGGGTTAGGATTTCAACATCTGAATGTATTTGGAGGGGAGTCATAAACATTCAATTCATTGCAAATGGTTTAATAATTTTAGGTGCTTTTTTTCATTGTATCTACTTAAAGAAAGTAAGGAAACCTTGAAATCTAGAAGGTGGAACATAATATAATGTGTAGTGACAAACAAAAGTTTTATAGTATCATGTATGGCATAATTCAGGGGTTAGCAAAATTTTTCTGTAAAGAAACAGATCAAAATATTTTATGCTTTGCCGTGCCATACAGGTCTCTTGTTGCCACTGCCTAATTCTACTCTGCTCATGTGGTGCAGAAACAGCTGTAGACAAAACTGGTATGAAGATGGTTTTGTTCCAATAAAACTTTATTGATTTGCACTGAAATTTGAGTTTTATATATTTCTCACGTGTCATCAAATGCTACTCTGCTTTTTTGCTTCTTTTCTTCCAACCACTGAAAAATTCACTCTTACATTCTTAACTCGTGGGTGTACAGAAACAAGTGATGCCGAATTTGGTCTGTGGGTAGTTGCTGACCCTCAGTATCATCCGTGTATAACTGTTATCTTCTACACACACTCATGCGTGTGGGCGCATGCACTCCCCAGTGAAAGTTATCCTGAAGTGTTTATCCCAACTTTTAATGGTAGTTACTCATGGTAAGTTCGTGGATAGCATGAGCTTGGAAGCCAGACTGCCTGATTTTCTAAGCCCAGCTTTGCCACTTACAAAAGAAGCAGACTTTTGACCAATGACTTTGCCCTCCTTCTACTTCGACTTCTTTATTGGTAAACGATGTCTAAATAGGATTGTTCTGAGATTAAATTAGTTCATTCGTTAAAGCATTTACAAATATACCCGGCATATAACAAGTACTCTGTAAATTCTAGCTATGTAAGAGAAGATGGACAGACTTTCACTTTTTTAACTTCTAAAAATTTATTATTTAGATATATTTCACAATAGCATATGCTTCACCATTTTCATAAATATAACTGATGGGTCTTATATTCACAATATTGTGCAACCTTCTGATTACAGAACATTCCATCACTTCAACAAGAACTCCTATTCCTCTTAGGAATCTCTCCCAATTTTCCCTATCCCCTATGCCTGGCAAATATTAGTCTGCTTTCTACTTCTGTGGAATTTTTTATTTTGGACGTTTCATACAAATGGAATTGTATGATATGTGGCTTTTTGTGTCTTTTTTCACTTAGTATAACGTTTTCCAGTTTCATGCGTGTTGTAGCATTTATCACAAAGTCCTTCTTTTTTGGAGCTGGGTACAATTTCATTGTGTGGATAATACTACATTTTGCTTATGCATTTGATGCATAAACAAATGCATATGGACATTTGATTTGTTTCTACTTTTTGGCTAACAGGAATAATACTGCGATGAACACTCATGTGCAAGATTTTGTTTTATTTTGTTTTGTTTTGTTTTGTGACAGAGTTTCAGTCTTATTGCCCAGGCTGGAGTGCAATGGCAAGATCTCGGCTCACTGCAGCCTCTGTCTCCCGAGTTCAACCGATTGTCCTGCCTCAGCCTCCTGAGTAGCTAGAATTACAGGTGTCTGCCACCACGCCCGGCTGATTTTTTGCATTTTTAGTAGAGACGGGGTTTCACTATGTTGGCCAGGCTGGTCTCAAACTCCTGACCTCGTGATCTGCCTGCCTCGAACTCCCAAAGTGCTGGGATTACAGGTGTGAGCCACCGCATCCGGCCCTCATGTACAAGTGTTTATGTAAATGTGTGTTTAGTTCTCTTGGAAATATATCTAGGAGTATAACTGTGGGGTTGAGAGAACCTCACTTTTTATTTTATATATTTCTGTATTTTTGGAATCTTTTTTTTTTTTCAAAGAGCATATATCTGCAATTTTTAAAATATTTACATTTAAATTTTTAATTTTTAAATTTTTTTTAAGTATTTAAATTGTTAAGATTCATTACAACATATTATAATAGGGTTTGAGGTTTGGTAGGCAAAACTGCCATAGGAATGAAGTAAGGTGGTCCATTTTTTCTGATGGGCTGAGTGGTGGTGAAGGGAGTGAGGTGCCTCTGGAACAAAATTTAAAGGGATCCATACTGTCAGGGCTGTGCAAGTGTATGCCACCTCATATTTCGCACCCTGGGCTCCTTATTCCTCTAACCTTTGTCTTGGTATTGCTTTGTTGTCATGCTAGCTCACTCTTATTTCTTGCTCCCTCTGTTAAACAGGTATTACATACAGGTACCTTGGAATGATCAGTATGGTATGATCATAAATCATTTGTATTTGCCCTCCGTGCCACGTGAAAAATGCCCATCTTTACCAAGAGGGTGTTATCACAAGTCTCACATTAGGCTTTTTTCCCTTTCCTTTATCAATCTTTAAACTGAGTTCCATGGTTTCCATAGGAAAAATACTCCGAATGTGATAATACAGGCTTAATTGAGAAAACAAAAGATCTATTATCAACTGAATTTATTTACATTGCCTACATATACCTCTTAGAGATCACAGTTCCCTATAGCATATAAAATGTTTTATGTATTCTTCAGTAAAAAGGCATTTTAAATTGTGTTTAGCAGGAGATTTTTCCACTCCACTCTGCTTTTATTATGAACACATTTTTGGGGGGTATACTTATTAAATTCTCATTTAACTTTGTTTCTTTCCCATAATAGAAGCCATGGTTTTCAACCTTTTGAATGACTTTCACCTTACTTTAAGCTGCGTGTAACCTAGGTTAACAAGGGTAGGTGGGGCCAGAGATAACACCTAGAATAGTACAGTGAATAAGGAAGGGTCACAGGATGTGGAGGACTGATTGCAGCTATCTCAGAGTATTATACTGGGCCCCTTTGTGTGTAAGGAGGGGGAGAGTTAAATGTGGAAATATTTGTGATCATGTACAACATATTACCAGGCATTCACGTGTGAATGCCAGAATATGTCTCCTCTTATCATCCTCAGATTTTTTAGTGATGACATTAAGTAAATTCTGACATAGTAATCTTCTTTCAGTGGTCACAATCATTCCGCGCATTCTCCTGAAATGTTGTCATTCTTACTTCCTGTTACTGCCAATAATTTACCTAATGTAAGACATACAACCTTGTACATTCCAGCCAAGTTTAAATTAATTTTTCAAGTGAAGACTTGTTAATAAGAGCTTTTTACTGAAATTTAAACTCGACTTTCACAATTTCCACTTCATCCACTTTATTTAAATGTACCCAAAACAAAAGTAGTCATGCTTTGTGGTGTGACTTCTTTATAAACACAAGCTGCTCATGGCATGAGATTGTATTCCTCTGTAGATCCACAGATTTATTTTTCTTGGTATCCCTCATGTTATTTTAGCTACAATTTTGTTATAAATATCTATTTTTACTTTGAAGAATGTCACAATAATGCAATATACAGTATACATAAACAACTTAGAATTGAGATATTCATATACTTTTTGCTAGGATACATTTAGGTAACCTAATATTAAACAAACAAAACAACATGATATGCATATATATATATGTATATATATATATATAACAATTACTTTTTCTATAACCTAATATTTCTCAGGTCCATGAAATCTAGAGCTTAGAGGGAGTAAACATATGCTGATGTGCCTTTTGCTTCTCAAAAAAACACATCTTAATTACTAGCCATTAATTTGCGTAAGTAGCCACCTAATAGTGGATTCTCTCAGTGAGTCATTATATGAGCTGGCCCCAAATGTGATTATGTCCAGATATTAAACACTATCTTGTTCATCTCTCACTTAGCAAGATATCTTTAGCTATCAAGTGAAATCAAGACTGTGTGTCACAGACTGGGGCAATGTTTTTCTGCCAGAGAGAGGAAACAAAACTACAATAGCTACTAGTCCACAAATTACTTGCAAAGTACAGACTGAGAAGTTTGTCATAAGTACAGAAGGTTGTTTCTAGTATTCTCTCTGAAGAGATTCTCATAGCAATAAGCTTTGCTCTCTAACCTGTGAATGAAGTTCATCTGTTAAGAAAACTGGAAAAAAATGGTTTGAGGCTCTCCATTTTGATATTAGATAGGAAGCACTGGGTACTACAGAGGAAGTCAGGAGTGGATAAATGTCCTAATCTACCCTTTTCTCTTCGTGGACAGCTTGTGCCTGATGATATCGTAAAAGCAGAATCATATTAAATGGTATTATGAAATGGTATTCCGAATTATTTATGGTTTAAGGCCAGTAAGCTATATTTAAAAACAACATTCCGGTTTAATCTGAATATTCTGTGAAAGGGACATTATTCACAAGTGACAAAAATTATATTTTAATGGATTTAAGTTGTAATCATCATTGCTCAAAATTGTTATATAGTATTCACTTTGGAACAGACTAAACTACTTTAGTGTTTAAGATTATGGTGGCTGGCACTACAATGATGCTTTATAATGAAGTCTGTTAGTTAAAAACATAAATATCTTGGTTTTGTTAGGTACAGTAAATACAAAAAACAGGGTGAGAATAGCAAATATACTAGAGAAGCAAATGGAGAGGCAGTTTCTCTCCATGAAAGAGAGATTTATTTACTTCTTACTTTTCCATTCCACCCATAAATTTGCCAAAACTTACTCACATCTCAAGACCCATGATTTCTTTTAGGTGGTCTGGCGCTAACCCAGCTGGATAAAAATCACTAGTTGCATGAAAGTTCTACAAATAACCTTGCTAAATAACACTCTTTAAAAGTTACTGTTAAGTTAACTTCATTGGGGTACTAATGTTATTCAAATTACGGAGTTTTATACCCAGTAACATCTTAGAAATAATTTCTCTCTCTAAACATTTACATTTACAAAAAGGATTAAAGGAAACCTAGATTTACAACTCAAGATGCTTGAATATTTAAATATTATAATGCTCCAATTCCAGGCTTTACAATGAAAGCAGGATGCAATAAATTTGGAGATGAATCATTAGAGAGCCGCAAGAATAATAAACAGAATAGTTTGATTTATGTTAAAATATTAAAGCACTGTGATATTTTTCACCCTAAAGATTAGAGGGCATCAAAATATCATATATTGTAGATATTCAACTAAAAATAGTTTCCCTCCTTTCTACTTCACTTCTCAGGGAGCATACATTAGCCATCTGAATCCTGAGGGTTATGGCATTAGGGATTCATTGAAGCCTTTCTTGACAATATTAATAATTTATATACATGATTAGGAAATTATGAAGATGTTTAAAAATGGTATTAAAATATAATAGGTGTAAAAGTTTACTTAAAATCATTTGATCTCAGTATGTAGACAGATAAAATGACATTTCTATCTGGAAGCCAGCCTAGGACTATATGATGTTTTTCCATCTCATTATTATGGTTCAAAAAAGATTTATAGAATTTTGTATACCTACCCTGAGGGCATTATCTCAGCTAGGAAAGTTAAACATCACAAAGCAATAGGTGCAGATTAATTTTAAAAATACCAGGCAGAATGTTTATGAATAATGGAAATACTTTTTCTGGACTTTGTTGTCATTGTTGAGTTTATGATGATTTGGTAACAATGAAAATTTTTCTAATCAACACCCAATTGCTTCACACTTTCTACAAAACTTTTTCTTTTTCTCTGGCATATGTCATAAGCCTATTACTGAGGAAAAAAACATCAAAGTTATGTTAAAATATTTACAAACTCTTGATTGGTGTTAGTTGTGTAGGGCACATGTCCAGAATGACAATTTCATGACCAGAAGGGTAATGGAAACCATCTTTGAGATGCATGCAAAATGCCAGGAGATCCCAGCCAGTGAGATCTGCATGAAAAGTAACTGGATGATGAATAAGAGGGGAGAAATGCATTCCAGAACATTGCTGTCAGTTTCAAATATTCAAAGCTGGATGCTGCAGGACCATAATGAAATTCCCCTGTCCTCTGACAGCCATGTAGCTATCATGCCCATGGGCTTCTGTGGGCTTTCCTCCATAAAATGGTGCCATAATGTCGCAATGCCTAAACTATGGGGATTTGCCTCAGATTCTTCTCCTACTTGGTAGAACAGGTGCAGGAGCTTTCTAAAAGTGTGTGTTTTAGGATGTGTCTGCATAATAAAACAAATAGTTATGTGGCGTAAATTTGAGTCATTGTAAAAGATGTCTTGCTAAGAGAAAATGCTATTTCTCATATATTACTGCTAGAAAATTAGAGTTTTAGTTTTTTAAAGAAGTAGACTGGAAAATGTAGTAACAGTAATAATATTCATAAACTTTGGCTGAACATTCTTACTCCTATGAGTCTACCTTCCATAAATACAAGCCGCAGCATATGATATATGTACAAAATGTTTATTGTGACAATGTTTGCAGTAAGAAAAAAAGTGGAATTGAGCGATTACCATCAAGAGGTGGGATCTATGAGTGAACTGTGTTCCATATGGTATTGCTAACTGAAAAAGAAAAGCTCAGGAAAAGCACATATATGTCCTTTTTTGAAAATAATAACAAAAAGTTTGCATGTTTTTCTGTATCATATGTGCACATACATATCATTCAATGAAAGCAGAGAAGACTAGTTTGTCAAATCGTGTTTTCTTTTGGAACAGCAGGTATTGAGGTCAGTAATATGAGTTTGAGGAGGAAAGAATGAGAAGGACTTTAGAAGAAGAATATATATACATATTTATTTATGTACATATCCATATGTATGCATTGAAAGAGAGAGAAGGGCAGACAGGGAAAAAGAGAAAAGAGATACATTAATTTCATTAGTAATTTATTCCCCCCCCTCCCAAATTCACTTAGGGGCTCATAAAAATCCTGGTCAATATAGGCATCTTTAAAATTTGCAGAGATGTAGAAATGTCTGCCCAGATATATGTAGGGAAAAACGGGACTGAAAAACTGATTCTGGACACGTATCACCACTTATTAGTTGTGTTATGTTGAGTAAACCTATAACCCCTCAGCTCCTCCTCTTCCTTAGATGCAAAATGGAGAGGACACTTCCTCCCCTGACACAGCTGGGAGAACCCAATGAGCTTGTGTTTTCTAGATGGTGATACATGATACAGAATGAAAACTGTCATGATTCTGAATCTGAGATATGGTTCACTGTAACAAAAAATTAATTTACACTGGAGGTTTGAGGCATCCTAAAAAATTGAGGTGCAAGCTGTGAATGCATCTGTCATTTTTGTTTTGTCTGTATCTGACTTAATCCTTTCCTGTTCTTGAAGATTAGCTGTGATATTTGTCACAGTTAAATTTCTTGATAGTGATTTTGCTGATACTGGCCATATAGTGAAAACTGGGTGCTTTTGTATTGATTGGGCAGACAATGGAAAAGAAGATAAAAATATTGAAGGATTAACATTAACATCTTCAAGACATTTTTAAACATTTAAACATTTTCTCTATCTAGAATATCCTGCCATGTGGAATGAGAGGGTACTAATAAAAAAAACACCTATTCCTTTATGCTTATGTATTGAGATATTCATCCTTGTCATGCATATAAAACAAAAGAAAATTTTAAGTACAAAAAAGGAAGTTAGACTATGAATTAGGCTCAACAAAACTCCAATAATAAATGCTAATCCTTAAAAGTTGCAAATCTAATCAGTTTTTTTATCTTAGCATTAATTTTATGAAGGAGTTTTAAAGTTCCTTTACCATATAAATTACTATGTAAATTGGATAGCATCCCTTGTTAGCTTAAGTATTTTCTTAAAAACTGCAAACAAGATTAGGCAATGCCATCATCGTTTGACCCTTTTCTTAAAGGAATTGTCATCAACTACCTGTGGTTGGGAGATGGAGACCTTTTCAAAGTAAAACTTGCCTTCCCAAAAGAAACTCGTGTGCTCACGATAGAAGGAAGTCATAACTCCCAGGTTGTCCTGATATGACTCCTAGTAGAGAATTACACAAAGCACTGAAAAGCCTGTTTCAGCGGTCAGGTTCTTATCAGCAAATACTACTTTCAGCTTTGCTGTTTCTCATCTCTCATATAGGGGTGCATCTAAGAGAACAGATCAAATGAAGAAATCTGTTTCAGAACTTGTTCCCAGACAATTTTATATCCATTTTTCAACAGTCTGCAAAGATTATATACAAAAATTCTATATGGCCTGAGGAATTTACAAATACAGTTTACTCCCTTTCAGGCTGCCTAACTATTCTTTTCTTGTTCTCTTTATCAATAATATAAGGTTTCACAAACAGTTGTCTGCAGGCAACATGTTCTGAATTTCTTGGCAAAAAGGACTGATGAGAAACAAAATATGCTGGGAATTTTTTTTTATTTTTGGGATACAGTCTGATATGCTGGGGATTTAACTTCGTAATTTTTTTTTAATGCAATTATGTTTTGTAGTGTTTATTTTCATGCCTGGTTTACTTGAGCACTATTAGGTGATGCTTAGCATCTTCATAATCATTGAAGCCGTATTTATGTTTGCTCGAATTGGACAGTCTCTTTTGGAAAATGTCAGAGAGTGATCTTCTGTTCATGCCACATAAAAGTGAGATGAGGCTGGGTGATGTGGCTCATGCCTGTGATCCCAGCACTTTGGGAGGCCAAGGTGGGTGGATCACCTGAGGTCAGGAGTTTGAGACCAGTCTGGACAGCATGGTGAAATTCCGTCTCTACTAAAAATACAAAAGATTAGCCAGGCATGGTGGTGCACACCTATAGTCTCAGCTACTGGGGAGGCTGAGGCACGAGAATCACTTGAACCTGGGAGGCAGAGGTTGCAGTGAGCCAGGATCGCGCCTTGCACTCCAGCCTGGGTGACAGAGTGAGGTTTTGTCTCAAAGAAAAAAAAAGAGAGAGAGAGAGATGAATATTTTCTGATGTCAACTCAAAAATTGATATACATGCAACATATCTCATTCTAATGGAATGCTTTCCAATATATCTTGCATTTGTAGAGAGATTGATTGGCATTAAATCCAGTACATTTACACCAAATAGGCATTAAAATGCAAGTATATTTCAGCAGTTTTTAAGCATCTTTGAAAAATTTTAGAATAGTAAATGTTACAATTCATACTTCTAGGTATCATGTTTCCTATGTTGGTGTTATGTCCTTAATTATGTTTTTCTTTTGGGGTGAGAAATGGATCCAGATTAGCTCTTTCTCTGATTGGATTATCTGTTTTCTGGACTGTAAAGCTGTCACTGCATAACCTAGAAACCTCTTTAAAGATGCATGTTTGGCTACATTTGTTATCCAACAGATGGCTGGATAGTTAGGATCTCTTGAGAGTATTATAACTTGTGGTTTTGGTTACAATAAGTGATCTAAGCTTTTTATTTTTTTATTTTTTTTATTATTATTTTTTTGATTTTGCTCCTCCCCAGTTCTGGGAGAAAGTCTGTAGAAGAAATTACAGAGTATTCCATTTCATTTTCCCCACTCCCTTCCGCCTTTGCTTTATTCTTTGTCTCTGGCTTCAAAGTTTCTTTATATCTGCTTTTGAAATGGAAGTCACTGAATTGGTAAGCAGTGTCTAAATTCCATATCGTTCCATATAGTCAGTCCCCAGTCACCCAAGAGGTTATTGGCCACATTGACATTCAAATTTTGATACCGGTAAATTGCCACTATGATACACAACAACAACAACAACAAAACAAAAAACAAAAACAAACACACAAAAAAACAAAACTACCTAACTCTACGATTTATATTTTATATATAATCACAAGGTCAGTTTTTAAACAACTGGTTCAGATTTGTAACTTTATATCCTGATGTTTTAAGTACTTGCCAATTTACCCTCCAGCTGTGCATTTTAATATGCATATGTCTGAGGAAGTGGATGTCACTAAAGGCAAAGGCTAGAGATTCTGTGCAAAGGAGGTTTTGGAGGGAGGTAGGTACTGAGAGAGCAAACAGAATAAAGTGGCTTGCTGTCTGAGTCTGGGAAACACCAGCAAGCAGAAACACCTGGGTGGCTGAACTTTTGTCACCTGCGTGTTTGCCTCAGGTGAGCAGGTGCTGTACTTCTTAAAATAGCATAGTGAATTATGGTTTTCTAGTAACATCAGGTTCAGTGGGTTTTCTATTCTACCCTCTTTTGAATCTGAGCTTAAAGACATTTTGACAAGTTCAGACAGTTTTCAACCTCGCTGTTTCTGACAATACTAGTATGTGGAGATTTTAAGTGCATTCTAAATGTGCCTGGAGAAGATACCTCTATACACGGAAAATCTCCCTCTGCCAGAAAATTATTATGCTGCCATACTAGATATCTTTTGTAATGATTTTGGTGTGCAAGAATTGTAATTATAAGAGAATAATTGCACTTGAAATATCATAATAAATTTAACCTTTGGTCTGGTTTAAGAAAATACATCTTATTTGTGATTACTTTAAAGAGAATTGTTGTTCAAAATTTGCATATTAAATATGGAGAGAAGTCATCAAACTGGCAAAAATATTTGTAATACATGGGAAAAAATGCTAGGATACCTAAAAGTATACTAAATGCTAGTATACAGAAAGCATTTAAAAGTCAACGAGAAAATTACTTTTTGAAAAGCATAAGCATTTGGCCAGAGTTAAAACACAGAGGAATAAATGCCATAGTCACACAATATCCAGCCTCACTAACAGTGAAAGAAACTCACATTGAAACAATTAGATGCTTTTAATCTGTAATATTGATCATACATAGTGAAAAATATAAATATGGGTACAAATTTCCTGAGCACATTTAGTCACCACAATTAAATATGTAAATGTCAAGGTTCACATGCTTGGATTCAGCAATTATACATATGTGTATTTTTCTAAGAAATTTAACTCCTAAATATTCACACAAGTAACAGCAACTTTGTACACCTCTTTGTGTGTGTGTGTGTGTACAAATGATGTACATCTATAGAGAACTGGGTAATAGTATACTATAGAATAAATATTGTGCTGCCTTCCAAAAGGATGGGGTCGAGGTACACATACTGACATCATATGATTTTCCAAGATAATACTGCTGGTGAAATAGGCAAATGGTATGTGTGTGTATACGTAGATTGGGTACACTTAGCAAATTGTCTGATGATAGGTGATCTTATGTAGGCTTTTTACTTTCTAAATACTGTTTAACTTCATTTTTAAGCAAGAATTCCATGATGTTTCAAGAGTTTTAAAAATGTTTTAAAATGTGGCACCTACATGTTAATCTTGATATTCACCTGCAATGAAATCATAGTTCTCAGATTGGGTAGCCTTCTCTGTTACATTTTTCTCTTGCAAGCATTAAGGTGCTACCCCTACATAGATCTTATTTAGAAATTCTTAGCTAGTATTGAAAGTGATTGCCCCAGGGCTCAGACAAACAAATGCAATTCTACGATCATTAATGATGATAATTTCATAAAGCAATAGAAAATAGTATGACTGTCTCTTGCACCTTTTTGTGATCATATATCAATGTGTCAGTGTTAGCTGTCAAGTTGCTGGCGAAGTTTGGATATTTTGATGTAGCATCTGACACAGTGTTGTATAATTTAGCTTTGTAATAAGTATTTCTTATCTTTATTAAAGGATGATTGAAAGGGAGATCTATTTTTTAAATATAGAAATGTTACTAGGTTCTTAGCCTAATAGTAAGCATTCTAATCCACATGACTTCTTGACTTTTAATATGTATGAAATGAAAAGTTTACATTTACCCATATAAATGCTGTCTTTACTTTTAGATCTTCAAAGTTTCTACACACACTTTCAGGCTTTATGTTCCTATTTATGTTCCTTTTTTTTTCAATCAACAGCATGTTTCCCATTGTATGGTTACCTCTTTTATCTCCCACAATAAAATTAATTGAAAGCATATTCAGCTTACTTAAAGAGCCATGATCAGTGGTGTTGTCAAATGACTATGCTTTCTCAGAAGTAGAACATGTTTATTTAGTAGGTTATGACTGACAAACAAATAGTACCTAAAACTCAGCTGTATATTAGTGTCACTTTTTTGTTACCCAATGTTTATTTATTATTTCTATCTAATAGTCAAAGACTTACCCTCATCAATTATGTTTATTCTTAGTTCAATCCACTGGCAGCTCCATTATTCTCAGTTTAAAACAAAATCCCATTTGAATTGAAATCTCTTCTCAGATTCTTTCCTCATTTTTTCCTTGGGGTTCCTAGAAAGTTATTCACATCACAAAAACTGTCCAGTTTTAAGTTGTTGTCTGCTTTTTGGTTCTGTCTTTTCATTCTTACCCTGGACTGCTGTTTCCAACATACCCTCCTCCTCTAATCTGTTTCTCCAGCCGTTCTCTATACAATATTCTTTCTAATGTGCTTTCTAATAATGGTCTACTTAACTTGGCCTGTTTGAATTCAGTTCTTAGTGTTTGTGATCCCTCCAAGATGCTCATCTGGGGTGGCCCATGCTATTTCTTCTGCTGTGGGATACCCATATCACAGCTGATACTGACAGGACCCCAGAATTCTCACTGAACTGTCTCCTTTACCATTTGTGGGGAGTGTAGGCGAGCTTTAAGACTTTTTGGGGAAAAATAAAAATAGGGCTTGAGGGAAACTAAGGAGGGGGAAGTCTCTAGGCTCTTCACGCTCAGACCTACCATGTCGCCATTTCTATTTTCTTATTTCTTTTTTTTTTTTTTTTTTTTGAGACGGAGTCTCGCTCTGTCGCCCGGGCTGGAGTGCAGTGGCCGGATCTCAGCTCACTGCAAGCTCCGCCTCCCGGGTTCCCGCCATTCTCCTGCCTCAGCCTCCCGAGTAGCTGGGACTACAGGCGCCTGCCACCTCGCCCGGCTAGTTTTTTTGTATTTTTTAGTAGAGACGGGGTTTCACCATGTTAGCCAGGATGGTCTCGATCTCCTGACCTCGTGATCCGCCCGTCTCGGCCTTCCAAAGGGCCGGGATTACAGGCTTGAGCCACCGCGCCCGACCTCTATTTTCTTATTTCTATAGCATTTTACAAGAGGTGAATCTGTGAAGCCGCTGCCTCCCTGAGTCTCCGCTAGAATATGAGTCATGATGCCTTGTTATATACAGTCAGTGCTATGATCTGAATAACTACATCTCCCCCAGATTCGTAGGTTGAAATCCCAGCCCCCAGGTCATGGTATTAGAAGGCTGGGCCTTTGGGAGGTGATCAGGTCATGGAGGCAGAGCTTTCATGAGTGCAAATCAATGCCCTTATAAAAGAGATCTGAGAGAGATCTCAGGTGATCACACAGCAGAAGGCACTCTCTGTGAACCAGAAAACAGGCTCTCACCGAACACCAAATCTGCTGGCACCTTGGTCTTAGATTTCCCAGCCTTCAGAACTGTGGTAAATAGGATTTGGTTGTTTATAAGCTATCTAGTTTATGGTATTTTGGTATAGCAGCCCAAATGGACTAAGACTGTTTAGAATCTTCAAATTTTTAAGGAAAATCATGTTCTCATCCTCTTCCTTGACCAAGACTTCTCACTTGCCCTTATCCAAAGGTTTTTGTTGTTGTTATTGTTGTTGTTTTTGTTGCTTTTTGTTGTGGTGGTGGGTTTTTTGTTTGTTTTATTACTATTATTATTTTTTGGTATGTTCATATTTCCTTTACTCTCATCCTGGCTCTGAATAGTTTTTTTTTTTTTTCCTTTTCTTTTGGTGGTCAGGCAGTAGTGGTGTTGTAATTGAAGTAAAGAAATGGGTCTGTCTATGGACCTTCAGTTTCTTTCAGGCTTTTGTCCTAACTGAATTTCAAACTCAGACACTGGAGTATAAAATTGATATCTTTGTTTCTTAGTTCATTTTTGACAACCACCTCAAGAGCCAACTGACCACTCTATGTTTTTAAAGTTCACACTAGAGAAGTCTGGCAGGGGGTATGGTGGTTAAATTAAAGACACATATGGAGGCACACATCAGTTAAATATGACACATCCTATCACACCATTGAAGTGGTCTTCATCAAAAGTGTAACAGACTACTATGTCATCATTTATGTCATCTTAGGAAAAATGTGACAAATGGAGAATTTTTTAAAAATCACTGAGGGCCATTTTGTTAATCTTGATCAGTTCTGTTACATCAGGGTGTTTCTAAGCAGTGCAAAAAGGAGTATAAAAATACTCCTTTTTATAGTTTTCCTTGAATTGATTTTGTGATAATTTTGACTTAGGCTACAGCCAGTATAATTCTCATAAGGTGAACACATATATGATGTTTAAGACCCTTGACTCTGACATCAGATCACCTCTTTTAAAATCCTATTTCTCTCACTTAATAATTGCATAAAGTATCTTAACTTAAATTTTCTCATTTGTAAAATGGATATTATTTCAGCATGATTAGGAGCATGAAGTATGATGTTTCATATAAAGTACTTAGCACCATTCCTAATATAATCATTAAGGCCCTAAGAAAATGTTAGCTCACCTCATTTTTGTGATTTTTTTTCCTTTCTACTGAAAAATCTCATGGTCTGAACAATAGAACTAAAAGAAAATGGCTACCATAAAGAAGGTAAACAGATGTGGTTTCAGACAGCCAGTGGGGAAATCTCAGGATATGTTACGAATTAATTTCAAGTAGGTTTGATTTGGGTAAGTGAGGAAGCAGGAAAGTCTGAATAGGAGCAGAACCTGTAGCAGAGTGGATTTTGTTCCAGCAAGAAGAATCATTGGAAATCCCAAAATGTAGACCACATAAGATTCATGGGTTAACAATTTTGCCCCACTCCACCCTCGCTGGGAAAAACTAAATGTACTTGTTGACTCTTAATTATCCCGATCTACCATTACCAGTTGTCTTAATAAAAAAAAATTGTAGCCCTGCTTTTCTTTTGCAACTTATTAGTAGGGTTTTTTGTTTGTAGTTGCTCATTTTCTTGTGCTTTACGTATGCCTATTT
This sequence comes from Rhinopithecus roxellana, assembly GCF_007565055.1. Lineage (NCBI taxonomy): Eukaryota > Metazoa > Chordata > Mammalia > Primates > Cercopithecidae > Rhinopithecus > Rhinopithecus roxellana. Next base: position 11,337,525 of record NC_044549.1, on the reverse strand, counting down.
TGAGATTTACAAATGAATGCCTGGTAATTAAAGCAAAGTTTTTTATGTTCCATCACCAAGAAGTTTAACCACAAGGATCCATTAGATATCTGATACATTTCAGGCCACAGAGGAATTAACTTTTTAAGATTCACATTGTAGAAATGCAGAGACATGGAAACAAGAAATTGAATAGATGAATTTATAACGAGAGAATGACTTCTGTTATTCTGATTGGAAAATCTGGGGCGATCTTAAGTAATGCAATACTTGTCCGCAGCAAAAGGCTCAGGTGATTTTGAAAGAGTCATATGTCTTTGCAAAGCAAATAAGAAATTGACTTTATTTAAAAGCAAAAATAAGACAGGCAAACCACTTGATGATTACAACAGTATTCATGACTTGCAGCGCTGACATTCTGTAGATTGATGCAGTCTTCAAGTGTGGAAATCCTGAGTCATACAGAAGATGAGATGTTTTAATAATGAAAAAAATATTTATATAGTCAGCAGATTGTCAGTAAAGGTGGTTTAGATTACAAGAGTTACCCAACAGAGACTATGTCAGGTTGCAAATTATTCTAACCAGAAAACCATGTGAAAATGAATAAAGCAAACTTAGAGTGGATTGACATACCCCAGATCCTTTTATTTTTTTTTTTCTCTCCCTCATTGTCCTCTTTTATACTTCTCCTCCTCTTCTTTCGAAATGGGAAGGGAAAACTATGGCCTCTTTATCAAGCGTAATACCAGTTATGCTTGTGGAAAAAAAGAAAAGTGGAGCCAATCTGTTGGCATTCAGGAAGCGTTGCTTGTTGCCGGTATACAAATGCTACATAGTACACAGATTGTGACTTGTAATTTTGTGAGGTGCTTCTTTATCTCCTTCTATTTGTTCTTTTGCCCTTTGTGTAGTCTGTTTTGTAGATTGTCTTAATGTCTCCAAACACTAATTGTGTCCGATTTCGTAACGGCATCCATATTTTACAAAATTATTTTACTAGTTGAGGGATAAGAAATGTTCTTTAATAATAGAAAAACTTTGAACCAAATTGGCTCATTTAGCTATTCAGTTTCTGATATCCATCTTGGATTAGAACAGTTTTAGATCAAAGGCCAAGAAAACAACTTGAGATCCTTGCACCTACACAACAGCAACCTTGCCGCATTTCTACCTACACGTTTAAAGAGTTTTGCTTCATGTTTTGTTAATTTAGTTTTAAACAACATAAAAGCACCTATTACCCTGTGTTTTCGCTCTTCCAAGCAACTATACTTCAGGTACAACAACAAAGGGAACTAAAACGGGTGCCAGATGTATTAACTAACTTCATTGAGGTAATAATTTCACAATATATAAGTTCATCAAAATATCTTGTTACACACCTTAAGTATAGATAATTTTAATTTTCAATTATACGTCAATGAAACTGAAAAGAAAAAAACAAAAGTAACTTCGAGTAGGTGCAAACTGAAGACGCCATGTGAATAGCCCATATCAGATACTAGTAAATTAACTGTATTAGACACAGATAAAAGTCACATTTCCTGTTTTCTCTTTGATAAATTATTACTGATTTTAGCTTTGAGTTCGAATTACTCTATGTCCTATTAATCTATGTATACCTTCCTTTCGTCACTATTTTTAACTTTTAAATTTTAATTTTTGCTATCTGGTATGATTTTTTAAATCTACTTTAAATATTTTTTGGAAGAAGATAAGATAAAATAAGTAAATTAATAAATAGAACATAGGTCTGGACTGTTAGTTATAAACCAACTATATTTATCTTACCGACAATAGTAGACTCAGTTTTTAACCATTTAATTCCTCACATAGTTTATAGTAATCCCATTGTGGAGTACATTTCAAAATAACAACCGAATTTATTTGTCACGTTAGTCTAAAAGAATAATTTTGATTGTTACTGAAAGTATTAATTGAAGCACTGCATAAATGCTCCAAAGATTATTTACATCTTTTTTCTCCCAATATCACCTGCTTTTGAAATTACAAATAAAATGTTTCATTTTTTTCTATTTTGCTATCCACTCATACTCCAAGAAAATAAAAAAATATAGCAACAAATTTGTATTGTATAAATAGCACTCTTCTAGTCTTGTGTTTTTGTCACATACTGTGTTCGTTGGCTTTTTGAAAATTGTGAGCTCTAGCACAGAATTTGCTTAGAGATCATGTTGTCTTCAGGTCAGACCTCACAGTTGCCTGGATTATCTTTTTGGTTTCTACATCCAATGTATTGCAGATTATGCTAATTTTTGGTACTATATGTATTAATGTTCTTTATTTTTTCTCATTGTCATTTGTTCCAGGTCTACAGCATCAAGACAAGAGTAAGGAATCACCATGGTACTGAAATACACAATCTTAGTGAGTTAAGTTGCAGCATAAATCCAAGGGCCCACTGGGAAAACATACCGTCGGGATTTTCCATTCAGCAATAGGACATGAAGAAAGGCACGGAAGGAGAAGACAAAGTGCCACGCAGTTGACTGGGTTTCGGCCTTTCTTGAGAAAGCAAAGTGGGTCCTAGACATTGAAGAAAAGCATTTTTATTTGTTTTTTTCCTCATCTGAGCCTTTGCCAACTGTGCAACTCTCTCCTTTTGTTATCTTGCTTTTATCAGTATATAGCTAATTTTTTGTTTCATTTTGATTTTTTTTTTTTTCACCAACCACCTTTTCAGGAAAGGATGAACCACACATTAAAATGCTCATTTTTTCAGGAATACAAGTTTGCAGCTCTATGTGCATCTATTTTTGTAGAAATACAAAAAAGTTGGTTTAGCATTGATGGGCTATTTTTGAGGGATGTATTTTTTTTAATATTGTAAAAATTGTTGAGTTCTGTTTAAAGAACTTGCTCTCAGAGAAGCACTGGCAAAAATTTTTAAAATGCTTATCTCTCAGATGTCTATTATATGCTCTGTCTGTGCTTTCTAAGTTACCTCAAATGTTTTGTGTTTTGTCCTTTTTACAAAAGTAGCTATACCGTAGACAAACCAATGCAGTATTGTTTTTACATTGAATCGCAGTAAAGATTTAATTCCATGCTAGCTCAATTAGTTTTAAATTATATGTATAGCTTGAAAAGTTTTTTTTAAATGACCATACTAAAGAAATGATATTTCATTGCTTTGATTTCTCCCAAAGAATAACTTGGAGGTTGACTAATAAGAAAGTTGACATAAACTTTCGATTAGATGAAGAATTTGCCCACAGGAGACTAATAATCTTTCTAGCCCATCCAAATTTGATAAATGGAACCAGAGGTTATATACAACTACAAGGAAAAAACTGCATTTAACCATGCTACCTGTGAGTGCCAGTGACTTATTTTACTTGTTTCTGATTGTTCATTCATGGCAATTTAAAAAGTCGTATTTTAAGTATTTAAATACGTATTTAAGGGGTTTGTTTTTCCTGAAGAGCATTTGAAGGAACAATATCTGGGAAGGCACTAGAGAAATTACAAAGCCCTAGCTCTTTCTTATAATGCCACCTATCACTGTAAACTAAAACAAACAAACACAAAATTCTATATGTAATAGTTTAAACACAGAACTTAACAAGTCTTTTTGTTTGTTTGTTTAAATCTGGCTTTACTTGATTTAATTATTTTTAGAAAGAAATTTAGGGCAAAATAAAGTGTATATTAGGATTTAAATTTATGCCACAATTTAAAAATAAAACCAGAGGTCATACACAATTTAAATTGGGCTAAAAATTAAAAATTTGAGAATTGAACTTGATATGACTCTCAGGATCTAAATAAAGTTGAAATTGTCATTAAGACACTGCGAGGAGAAGATTAAGATTATGAAAGTAGCAGTTATTGATACTGTTGAGACTTAAAGGCAAAGTTCATTTCTTCCATCAACTGCTTCCAGAGATGTCATGTAAAAAAGTTAGTGTAATATGGAAGTTTTTTAGTTTTATGAAGAGATTTTTTCAAATTTGTCCCATTTTTCTCTACACCACATAAAATAGTATGTTCAGTGAAATGCCACTTTCTATCTTTAATTACTCATATGTTATATGTGAGCTTTTTAGACATGAACATGGCGTGTTCAAATAGGCAGAGTTATCATAGATAATTTTCAAATATTTTCCTTGGCTGTAATTTACGTATTCATTTATACACTATCCATCGGATTTGAGTTTCAGATCTATATATTCTCTTGTACTGTCATCACTCCACACTTTGCTGTTTCTTACCTACACTTTCTTTTACACAATATGCACATTTTTACCAATGTGGGGTCCAAATTTAAGATACCTTCCACTCACTAATAATATGAACTTACATTTCCTGGGAGTAGCCTGGTTAAATTTTCTATACTTTGGTCCATAATTTGATTTGATATGATTGTTTCATTTATAATTTGCCCAAATACATGGAGCACAAAATTGTGTGAATTTATAAATCTGGTTTTGCCTTGTGTCCTTCTGAATTTTCAAAGACAGGTGTTCAACAGTTCCCATGTGATGACCCATAGGGTTATTTACCTCATCCGCATCCACCTTTGGACTACATTAACTTCCTTTGTAATTTATTTGAAAGTAGTGTTATACTCAAACTCATTCAGATCATTCAGTTGGATTTTCCCAGTGAAGAGGAGAAGGAAAGTAGTTACTCCTTGCTCCATTTCTTATTTTCCACCAAATTTAATTGAAGGGCATTACTTAGATGTCTTCACCCTGAATTTAGACTTTGCTCTGTGTCTCTCCTGATAACTGTCAGACAAAAAATTTATTGGCTCTGAGGACCAGAGAAATGTTGGGAACCTGGTTTCTGCTGTACAGAGGAAAGATGTGTAAGTAAGCTCTCTCTTTGAAAACAGGACCTAGGCTGGGCACGGCGGCTCATGCCTATAATCCTAGCATTATGGGAGGCAGAGGCTCAGGAGGATTGCTTGAGCCCAAGAGTTCAAGATCGGCCTGGGCAGCATGGGGAGACCCTATCCCCACAAAAAATTTCTGAAAAACTACCTGGGCATTGTGGTGCACAACTCTTCTCCCAGCTACTCTGGAGGCTGAGTCAGGAGGACCATTTGAGCCTGGGAGTTTGAGTTTGCAGTTTGCAGTGAGCTGTGATTGCACCACTATACTCCAACTTGGACAACAGAGCAAGATCTTGTCTCAAAAAGAAAAAGGAAAAAGAAAACAGGCCCTAGGTGTTTGGGATACACTGCCACCCAGAGAGTAGATCAAGAATATAAATAGAGAATGAGCATGTCTCTACAATTGTCTTCTAGGACCATATTGCTGTTACCACCAGAAGTCCTAAAAGAGGATGGGTTGTAATTTAGCATAATATTCTGAATTCATTCCAAGTTTAAAATTCTTTCATTCTCTGGCTCTTCTTTTTTCACATCAAAATGATGCTGTTGGACTTAGAGGCTGCTGAATTGTTTTTATGAGGGCTGCCATCTGCCTCCACAATTTTATTAAAACCACTCCACCTTTAGACAAAGGTGACTTTTGTCTGATTTTACAAATCAGATTTATTCAAGCTTTCTAAATATCTGTGAACTAGAGCCTAGAAAATCATCTCATTTATTTTAAATAGAATATGTGCTTCCACCAATAAACCATCGGGAGCTAAGAAACAACATAATGTTGACAAATCAGGAACCTAACAGATTATTTTGTCTCTCATTGCTAATTTGAAAGAGCCTCTGAACTTTTGAGAAATCAATGTGTCTTCTTAAGAAAGTTAAGCACCCTCTCTTAACTTTTCCCTCTATTTGCTTTCTTTTCTCTTTCTTCTTAAGAGTATTTGTATTATTTTGTTAAGCAAAAATGGCCAAAATTGCTCTAAAATTTGCAAAATGAGAACGAATGGTTTGCAAATAATTGAGGGATTTACTTCTTTAACTTTATAAGACTTAAAAAAAAAAAAAAAACCCAAATTCTAGGCACTGACATAAAAGTTGCCTTTGAGAAGCGTGTTATTCATTTTGCAAAAAGTATTTGCCCATTCCTATTCTAAGATTTGCAGAATATGTCACACTATCTGGCTTTTGAGTTTGCTATCTGGTTTAATGTTGTATTTATAATTTAAAGTGGCAATCAGAAACTGTATTTCAAAGACCTGTATTCTATCCCTTACTGAGCGTCCCTTCTTTAAATAGTGTTTGCTGAATCAAGCCGGTGGGGGCAGTGGCATTAAGTGGTGGAAAAAGGAAAGTACATATGTTAGAGTTTTGACTGACGGATAAATAGAAAGCAGAATGCAATAATGGAAAAGAGTTTGGCTGTTAGGCCATTCTTTAAATTCTAGTTTAGCCACAATTTTATGTGTGGTTTGGGGCGTTATTTATTTATCTCATGAGTAAAATGGGATAATACCTAACAGGCAGGCTGTGGAAGTTGTAAATCACATACACGCACACACAGACACACACACACACACAAACACACACACACGATCAATCATCTGGCTCATATTAGAAGTTCAATAAATAACAGCTACTAGAGATGCCTATCAGTTGAGTAAGTAGTTCCTTAAATGGAGCTCCCAAAGGTCTCTTCTCTTCACGTCCATATTCGTTTCTGCAGCAATCAAATAGATACGTGATTGTTTTTCTGTAAGAAATTACTACAAAGAGAATCTTTGTCTCCTACTAACTGTCCCTTCTACCTGGTATAGGAGATAAATGTACATTTCTTAATTAGCTGACTTTTTAGTGTATCATTTCTGAAGGAAACATAAATTAATCTTACAGTGGCGTGTAGGTCCAACTCAGTTTTCTTACATGTTCCAAAATGTTATTTAAATTACTGTGTCCAAAATTGTGAGGACAGTGTCATTCATTCACCATGGTTTATATTTTTAGTTATATATCGAAATTCCTTGGCACCTAGGATAAGAACATTTCTTTTGAAGTTCTCCGTTTTTTTTATTTTTACTTGACTTGAAGGAAAGTTGCAAAATATGGTGGAAAAAATCTTCCGCATTAAAAGGGGGAAAAAACACAACCATTTATGATCTCAGTCAGCAGATTTACTCTACTCAAGGAAAAAAGAAACCACCTTATTGGAAGCAGATGTTGACACTGTGTCAGTTATTGAAGATGGAAGGAGTTCACTTGAGCCATTGCAGTTACAAAGGGGTATTGATGGCAGTTCGAATTCCTGATTGATCACCTTTGCAGCCAAGGGAAAGACAGCAGAAACTGTATGGGATCAGAAATGAAATCAGCCTGCCAGTTTAATGGAGAGGCTCCTAGAAACTCATTTTTTTTTTCTTTCCTGTAAGATAAAAGACATCTTTCAGAATAAGAAAGGCTTGTTTGAGAGAGAAATTACAGTTTATTCTCTGAAAATATTTAAAGGCCAAAGTGCCCTTTAAATCTATTATTAAAGCATTAAAAGTATTATTAAAATCATTTTAGAAAAATTAGGCAAAAATTTTAGCCTTTCAACATCCATTGGATGTTGAAAGCAAACATAGAACCTATAAAAAAGTGAATGGTTCTGGCAAGTGGGGGCATGAGTGGAGCCTATAAGGAAACCTCAGTCTCGATAACTTCAAAATGTTACTTTCCTTAGTAATTTGATCATGGAGATTGGTAGACATTTAGATCGCAGACATTTAGAATTTTTTAGCAGGTTTTTTTTTTTTTCTTTTTAATCTTGTAGTGCTCTCTGGGAATTGCACCATGTACACTTTTCCAACCTATAGAAATTATCATTATTGTTAAATTATCTCAATTTTTCTATTTCTCTTATTGTCTATTGTGCTTTTATGTTTAAAAATACTGTTATCGTTTTAAAGTATTGATCAAAGTAGTATTCTCTTGAAGTCGTAGTCAATTTAATTTGATCCAGTAAGTTTTTCTGAATCTCCTTTTTACGTTCCAATAAATTCTATTATAATTAAGTGTACTTTTATCAATTCCATTGTATAAGCAAACAGACACCTTTTAGAAAAGGATAAGTAATCATCAATTTGTTTTTTAAGAAAAAAACAATTTCTAGACTACTAAATTTGGTATAAGAATAATGCTTTTAAAATGCAAATACTTTAATTAGTTTTTGGGTATACACATAAGATGTGAACTTTCCTATTGATATCTCTTTATATTAATAGAGATGTACATTTCTTTCTATGCTGTGGCTAGAGCAAAAGTTAATAATGATTATTTACACAATTGATTTAATTTCTTAAGATATGTACAATATTGGATATTATATCTGATTTAAAAATACTATTCCGTACATTTTCTTCAGGAAATAGAAAAATAGAGAAAGGTTTTCATGTGAATTCTTTGTATCATCTTAAAGTACATATATTTAAAGGGAAGATATGGATACAATTTGTTTTTATTATATAAATCTAGGTAAGGTGAAATGCTTTTGTGAACAAAAATACAGTGTAGTGAATTTTATATCTGTCACTTGATTAGATAAACTGAAAACTAATAGAAACATTATTTTAGTGCATTGCAATACCATGAAATTTCAGACTTGTTAGTTCTACAAGCAGCTATGCTACCTTAATTTTGTGTTTCCAGAAATAAAAATTAACCTTAGTTGTGCTGTCATTCTGAATTAATAAAAAATGTATAACTCATAAAATTTTTGGCTTTAGATAATTATGAAATTATATATTTTTTCTGTTTTTGTGGGGCTGGGAAAACATTTTCTTATTTCTGTTCACTCTTCAAATGCAGGTCTCATAACGTGTCAATGATACCAGATGATGGAAGACTTTGTAATAAAAACAGATGTCATTATCTTCAATTTGTTCAATAAATAATTTAATGTGAATTGAATGTTTATATTTTAATGTAGCATTTGTATTTGGTCTGCATTTCTTGAGAATTTAAAGCACTTTTTGTTTCCTACTTATTCAGTTAAGCATCTTATAGATATTTTGGAAATTACAACATCTTAGATGTTTTTAATTAAGAAGTTAATTTCTAGGGCCAAGAAGTCTATATGTTACAGCAAGGAATAGATTATAAAACACATGTTTATATTGGAAAAGCAAATGAAATGGGGTATATTAATTACATAACAGCAAGAGTCTTGAGAATTTTATAATACAATGCTTCTAAGGATATTGGTTGACCAAGGTGTATTTTATTGTTTTTACATTTGTTGACAGGGACCCTGCCATCAGTAATATGAAAAAACAAACAAAAACTTTTCTACGATGCATTAACATTGAAAAGAGAATACAAGACCGTGTATTCTGAAGAAAGCTAGACTTTCTCTATGTGGGCCCTCAATTTTCTTATTACACGTATCTTTAATGTGAAAGTACTAAAGTCTGAAAATCAGCATTTAAATAATAGACTTTCCAGCATTATAGGTGAAATAATTTGGCACAGGCTTTTTAACTGTCGACCACATTTAGAATGTGGTGTCAAAACGAGCTTTTTAGAACTGCTGTAAAATATTACTACATTGCTACAACGATAATGGCCTAAAACAACACAAATTTATTATCTTACAGCTCTTGTGGGTCAGACATTTGGCGAAGATCTTAGTCTTGGTGGGCCACAAAATGTAGGCGGCATTTCTTCTGCATGCTTCCTAGAGAGAATCGTGCTGTTCCCTGCTTCTAGAGTCCTTTGCTTAGCTTCCTTCCATCTTCAAATCCAGCAGCCTGGTCAAGGCCTTCTCACATGGCATCATTGACTTTCTCTTCTTCCTCTCCCGTGCATGTGTAAGGACTCATGTGATTACAATAGCTGCATCTGTATAATCCAGAATAATCTCAGCATCTCAAGGTTTTGTTTTGTTTTGTTTTGTTTTGTTTTGATGGCGTCTTGCTCTGTTGTCAGGCTGGAGTTCTGTGGCGAGATCTCGGCTCACTCCGACCTCCGCCTCCTGGGTTCAAAGGATCCCCCTGCCTCAGCCTCCCGAGTAGCTGGGACTACAGATGTTGCTACCACACACGGCTCATATTTTGTATTTTAGTAGAGACGGGGTTTCACCATGTTGGCCAGGATGGTCTCCAACTCCTGACCTCCTGATCTACCCGCCCTGGTCTTCCAAAGTGCTGGGATTACAGGCGAATGCCACCGTGCCCAGCTCAAGGTTCTTAATTACATCTTTAAAGTCCCCTTTTCCATGTAAAATAACATATTCAATGGTTCTGGGGATTAGGACTTGGAGCCATTATTCTACCTACAACAATTAGTATTGGACTTCCATCATTTTCTATCACTCTTGTAATCAAGAAGGACTATTTCACTGGGAGTAGCAAGTCATAATGCTTGCGTTGGCATTTGTGTGGGGGCTTGTCTTCATTCATCAAATCATTGCATATAAAGAATATTTCTGTCACTATTTCAAATGTTTCATGTCGTTTTTATAGTATTTCAGAATCCAAAGGGTTATGTGTTACTTATGTAAGATGAGCAGCCTGGGGGGTGGAGAGCAGGTCATCTAGTGCAGATTCTTCCTAGCTGAAGTGTGTTTTCTCTGGGGACAACCAAGTACGATTTAATTGTTTTGCTTCCTTTTTTGGGAACATAGGCCCATCTTGTGATGCCCTAAGTCTCCAAGCATCTTATTTGACCTGCTTACACACATTTGACTAAATAGCTAAATATGACCACATTGACGTGGTAAAGCTTTAACACTTTTGTCCAGATTGAATCACTCCATCTGCTATCAGTTAAGCAGTGGAAAAACTTATGGAAAAGCAAACATGTTTTGATAGATTTAATGTGTAAAGAGGGTATCCACAGTCTGGAATGCTGCTGATCAATAAATGAACTGCAAGACTTTGTTCGAAACAACACTCAAGCACAACTGTTTTATTTTCTATACCAAGTTTGGCTGTGACTGAATGAAGAACACCAGCATTGATCTTTGCTTTGCACTTGTACAAGAGGCTATTTGCAGAGAGCCAAATATAGCAACAGAGGATTTAATATCTTGCCAAAAAATACAAAATCTGTTCCCCTTTAAGCATGACACTCTATCCTTTCTTGTGGATCTTGCTAAAAGGAAAATACAGCTTTAAACTCCCCGACTTTTTCTCTTGAAAACTCATGAATCTTTTTCAAATGAGCTCTGTATGGTTTTGTGGTGTTTTATGTTTCCAGAAGAAAATGGCTACACGAGAAATCTGTCCAATGTTATTTTTCTTACAAAAAATACGTCTGGTGATGGCTGTGTTAATTAATTTGATTGTGTTTACACAATGTTTACCCATGTCAAACCATTGTATGGTATACCTTAAATATATACAACTTTTATTTGTCAATGATAACTCAGTAAGTCTGGGAAAATATCTTTAAGTCAAAGGTTAGAGTCATCAGAAATAAAGAAAAATCATACTTCAATAACTTCAGGACGAATCAAGGATAATTGGGTGATATGATATCATGCTGTGTGCCATTTTGTATTAAACAAATTACACCAACAATAAAAAAAAGCAATTGGCTTCAATCAACGAGGTGCTTTCTTTGTCTTAGAACATGGATGTTTTGTTCTGAGTGTTGTCTGATGGGAAGGCAGATTACTTCAGATTTCTCTATAATGTGGTTAATGACAATAGCTCTTCTGCTCAGTTTATGATGCATATAAAGAATTTTGAAAATAGTCTTGCAAACTTCACCATGAAGTTTCCACAGTGACAGCTTTACCAGACATCTCCGTGTGGGATTTTAAAACAAACACAAGGCTGTTTGGAAATACTTGGTATATGTAAATATGCAAAATATGCTGAACAGTGCTAACAGCTGTAGGGTGTACTCCCTCATCCTTGAGCAGAATATTTTGGTGGCAGTGTGGTTATTTTTTCCATCTTTGCTTTTAATTCCCCCCCTCTTGTCTCCACCCACTCACCCATCTACAATCCGCTCCAAAAGCACAAATTTAACACCCTTCCCCCTACTTCCACACTGCTTCCAAGAGCATCATTTTAGTGAATTCCCACTGGAAAAGGTGGGTGGTGGCTTGATGGAATGTTTCTGAGTTACAAGATGTTGTAAAGCCTGAGCTTCGGGGAACTTGCTTGGACTTGATCTGACACCAAGCTCACACACAGCCCAGACACTCTGCAGGCCAGATTCCATTAAGGCTTATCATTGCAAGAAGAGGAAAAGTCCTGTTGTGAGTGGCCCTTCAACCATGATGATTCCAAAGATCGCAAAGTAATCATTTTAAGTGTGCGCTATCAGGTTCTGTAACATCCTTTTATGAAAATAAGCATATGCCCTATTTTCATATGCCTTTCCTCAAAGCCCCAAATGGAGGGAGGACACAAGAAAAGCTAAAATTCAAAGTCTCTTCTTATGACATCTTGAGGGATTGAAGGTTTGAAGGAAAAAATATACCAAATATGAAGAGAGAAGGCCCACATCCTAGGACGATTTCCACTGGTGATTTGTTGATATCATTTAATCTTATATTTCTGTTTATCTGTCCAAGGAAGATCAAGTGAAATAAGAAAATCTAAATGGATTTGGGAAAAATAAAGTACTATACAAATACAAATAAATAGGAACCAATATTTAATGAAAGTCCTTGATCTATCATGAGTATTACGTGAATTCATCTCAAGTAACTCTCACAAATAGTAATATGCAGATAGCATTATTTGGGAAGCTGTTAGCAATATAAAAATGGGGGTTGAGTTGCAGCAATGCTACTTAGAAACTGTATATTTTGGATAATTTTCTTGACCTCTTTAAATCACAGGGTGGTCAACTGTATGTAAAATGAAGTTTTCCTTTGTTTTGTTTTGTTTTTTTGAACTGGAGTCTAGCTCTGTCACCCAGGCTGGAGTGCAGTTGTTTGATCTCGGCTCACTGCAACCTCCGCCTCCTGAATTCAAGGGATTCTCCTGCCTCAGCCTCCCAAGTAGCTGGGATTACAGGTGCCTGCCACAATGCCCAGCTAATTGTGATATTTTTAGTAGAGACTGGGTTTCACTGGCCAGACTGGTCTCGAACTCCTGATCTCATGATCTGCCCGCCTCAGCCTCCCAAAGTGCTGGGACTACAAGCATGAGCCACAGTGCCCGGCTATAAAATGCAGATATTAAAGGAAACTGCTTCACAGAGTTGTTACAGGGATTAACTATTTAATTTACTTATCACTAAGTAAATATTGTTGTTTCTCTTTAATTAATCTAACTTTTCAGTAATTGAGGAAATCATCAGTAATGTCCATTCCAAAAGGCACTGATATAATTTGGCTCTGTGTTCCCACTCAAATCTCATCTTGTAGCTCCCATAATTACCAAGAGTTGTGGAAGGGACCCAGTGGGAGATATTGAATCATGGAGGCAGGTCTTTCCCTTGCTCTTCTTCTGATAGTGAATGAGTCTCACAAAATCTGATGGTTTTAAAAAGGGGAGTTTCCCTGCACAAGCTCTCTGTCTGCTGCCATCCATGTAAGATGTAACTTGCTCCTCCTTGCCTTCAACCATGATTATGAGGCCTCCCCAATCATGTGGAAGTGTAAGTTCATTAAACCTCTTTCTTTTGTAAATTGCCCAGTCTCGGATATGTCTTTATCAGCAGCATGAAAATGTCCTAATACAGTAAATTGGTACCAGTAGAGTGGGGGCACTGCTGAAAAGATACCCAATAATGTGGAAACAACTTTGGAAATGGGTAACAGGCATAGGTTGGAACAGTTTGGAGGGATCAGAAGAAGACAGAAAAATATGGGAAAGTTTGGAACTTCCTAGAGATTTGTTGACTAGCTTTGACCAAAAGGCTGATAGTGATATGGACAATGAAATCCAAGATGAGATGGTCTCAGATGGAGAGGAGGAACTTGTTGGGAATTGGCGCAAAGGTGACTCTTGTTATGTTTTAGTAAAAAGACTGAAGGAATTTTGTCCCCGCCCTAGAGATTTGTGGAACTTTGAACTTGAGAGAGATGATTTAGAGTACCTGGTGGAATAAATTTCTAAGCAGCGAAGCATTCAAGAGGTGACTTGTGTGCTGTTAAAGGCATTCAGTTTTATAAGGGAAGCAGAGTATAAAAGTTCAGAAAATTTGCAGCCTGACAATATGATAGAAAAGGAAAATCCATTTTCTGAGGAGAAATTCAAGCTGGCTGCAGAAATTTGCATAAACAACAAGGAGCTGAATGTTAATCCCCAAGCCAATGGGGAAAATGTCTCCAGGGCATATCAGAGGTCTTCACAGCAGTCCCTCCCATCTCAGGAGGCTTAGGGAGAAAACGTGGTTTTATGGGCTGGGCCCAGGGTCCCTGTGCTGTGTGCAGCCTAAGGTCTTGGTGCATCCTAGCTGCTCTAACAGTGGCTGAAAGGGCCCAACGTAGAGGCTGGGCTGTGACTTAAAGCCTTCGCAGCTTCTATGTGAGTGCACAGAAGTCAAGAGCTGATGGTTGGATAACTCCACCAGGGGAAAAAACCATGACGTGCCAAGGTGCTTGCTAAAGGCAAAGGAATACAGAATGGGTAGCAGAAGAAGGTAGTCATCGATACCAGCTAAGACCACGTGGCCAGTTGCAGAAACGGGGACTGTAATTGTCATGAGTATTTCCTTCTCCTTTTGTTAGAAACATGTTTGTCAACGTATACACTTGTATTAAGAAAATATCTTCATTTGTTTTTCCTTTTTCCTTTATCATGTGATGTAAGATTTACTGACTTCATATCAGCATTTAAGTTTATGTAATAGCATTTGGGTTGGGGACTGTTGCATTTCTGGTTGTATGAAGGAGAGTTATGTTAGGTCTAATTATGACCTTATTATTGGCTTTATTTGAAGTTATGTGTGATTTCTGGAGACGTGTATGGGTTTAAGTCGACAAGCAGTGGACTTGTGATGGCTAATACTGAGTGTCAACTTGAATGGATTGAAAGATGCAAAGTATTGATCCTGGATGTGTCTGTGAGGTGCTGCCAAAAGAGATTAACATTTGAGTCAGTGGGCTGGGATATATATATATAAATACATATAAATATATAAAATATATTTATTATATATAAATATATAATAAATATTTTTATATAAATATATGATATAATATTTATAGTATATTGTATTGTATTATATTATATATTTATAATTATATGATTATAATTATATATAAATCATATATATTTTTATATTATTATATATTATATAAATATATGTGATAATTATATATTATATACATATATTATATATATGTGTATATATATCCTATTAGTTCTTCTCCTCTAGATAATCCTAATATAGGCACTCAGCTGGGAGTGACAGAGCCAGGATCCAAACCCAGATTTAGCCAAACAGAAATCTCAGAACTCCATACCACCCCCAAATTTTTGCTGTTGTCACATCTGAATGTATTTGCTGTGAGAAGATTTTATAATCTCATAGTCAACTGGGATAAAAAGAGACAGTAGGGGGAGGTAAAAATGGACAGAAAGGGTAGGGCACTTTGGAAGAGTGAGGGAGAGTAATGTGGCTTTCACGAATGAGAGTTATGAGAGACTTTGGAGTTGTAGAACATTATTTGCAACTTGGCAATACAGAATAAATTCATCTGACATATTCTTCTGGTCTCAAGGAATATGATTATTCCTTTACTCAGTTCATCCTCAAATCTCATTAAAATAGTGAATAATGGATTGGAAGAATTATAGCTTCTTGATGCTGACATCTTATTTTTCATCTAAAACTGTCAACTCCCTAATCTCTGTAAGTGTTCAGTGCTTGTTTTGTCTGCTAGAAAAAAAATCAAAATTACATTTTAGTCCTGAAATTTTTTTTTAATGAAGTACCCTCATTTCTCACACTTAGAGTACATGTTTTGGCAAGACTTTAATAAACATGAACAGAATAAATCATCTGAAAACACTTATCTTAACCTGCAGCTTCTGTGTCAGAAAGCTGAGAGGCTATAAGATTCTAGCGTCATCTTACTCCTCATTTGCCAGTTGTTTGACATGGGAAATGTTCCTTTCTTCATTAGTAAAAAGGAGATGGCAATACCTATATTATAGGATAGATATGTGGATTAAATGGGATAATGTGTAAGTACCTGTTAACTACTAGACTTCCCAGGAAGATTAGAATTTTACACATCAATTGGTATTGGCTAAAATTTACTAGGCATCTATAATCAGGAACTTTACAAAAGTCACCTCTTTGAATCCTCAGAACAACTTTTCAAGGCGGGTTTCCTTATTTTCATATTAGAGATGAAAAACTGAGTTGCAGGGATTTTAAATAACATGACAAAGAAGAATCAGGATTAAAAGTCCAGTGTAATTTCACATCTTGTGTACTTTCCGCTACACCAACCTCCATCTCAATCTACTATACAATTAACATTGAGTGCCTAATGTTTGCTCACATTCACATATAAAATATAAGTAAGGCAGCAGTCTACTTAAAATATAAGTAAGACAGAGATCCTACTACGGGTAACTGAAAGCCTGGTTTTTAACCTGTTTATACCACAAATTAGCTGTACTCTGCACTACTGTCTTACTTTCTTTCTTTTTTTTTTTTTTTTTGAGACGGAGTCTCGCTCTGTCGCCCGGGCTGGAGTGCAGTGGCCGGATCTCAGCTCACTGCAAGCTCCGCCTCCCGGGTTTACGCCATTCTCCTGCCTCAGCCTCCCGAGTAGCTGGGACTACAGGCGCCCGCCACCTCGCCCGGCTAGTTTTTTGTATTTTTTAGTAGAGACGGGGTTTCACTGTGTTAACCAGGATGGTCTCTATCTCCTGACCTCGTGATCCACCCGTCTCGGCCTCCCAAAGTGCTGGGATTACAGGCTTGAGCCACCGCGCCCGGCCCTTACTTTCTTAAAATTGAATTATGAGACTGACACATCATAAGTAATTGGACAATCTAGTTCCACTTCTGCATGAAAATTCAGATTACTGTGAATTATAATCCCCATTTCCTTCTTTCTCTAAACTCATGAAAATAAAGTAGGAGAAATCATCCTACCCCCAGAACTTGTGTGTGTGTGAGTGTGTGTATGTGTGTGAGTGTGTGTGTGCGAGTGTGTATCATATTTTTTTCTCTTTATTTAGACTTTCTATAGGGTCAACTATATGTGGCAAAAATACTAATAGAAATAAAACAAAGTAGTGATTTCAATCCCTAGAAGTCCTGATTTGAAGTCATATCGATGTTTAATCCATTTCCCTTGTCAATGTCGACAGCGAATATGGTGTCTGTACTGACTATTTGTAATAGGCTAAATCACTCTCTGATCAGGCAGTGCACATTCATAGAAACATGTCTCAGAAATGACAGCTTTTTCATGGAAATATTTTTTGATGCAACCACTGCACCTTGCTCTCTGCTGTGGACCTGTGAGGCTTCTAAACTTCTCCATGTTCGGTGGCCCTATGACAGTTCTCTTAGCCTTGTCAAAAGAATTCAGCTTCTCTGCTGTGGAACTTTTCATTGCATGCCACAGAAGAGACTTTTACCTGCTTTTATTTCTTGATTGTTCTGCTAGGTCTTTGCTATCCCAGCCCTGCTAAACTTTGGCGGCGAGAGCGAGCCAGGAACAGACCTTCCCTCTGAAGTCTAAAAGGATTAGCTTCGGAAAGTTAATCACCTAGTGGCAGATCCAGGATTTGTGGGGCCTGAGACTTATGAAAGCTGGGGAGAGGATGACCTTTTAAGAAAAAGAATACCAAATGAATACTAAGTTATGTACATAAGTGAATACTGAAAATGAGAAATCACAATGGATAAATTTTGAAAAGAAAATCAATGCCATAAAACACAAAATTCAGAAAAATAATGTACATTTTCATTAATTACTTGTTTAAAGATGCATATGTGATGCACTGTATTTCTAACAACTAGTTTTAATCCTCTGCACACTTTAAACCTGCTTTTTACTTTTTTTTCACTACACTCTTGTGCTTGCTGAGAGAACACTGATAGGATATGTTCATAGAGAGAGGTCGTCTCAGGCCCATTTGAAACATTGCAATGGAGGGGTTGAAGTATTCCTAGAAGCCATTTCTACACCAGCAAATGATTATTTAATCGTACATAGATATATTTGAAAATGGCATAAATACATCCACTAAATCTCAGTTGTATGTATTGACCAACTCAACCTTGCCTTAATTTCACCCCTACCGCCCCATAACTGGAACATGTGATGGAAAAGACAGTGTATGTGAGTGAAGGAGACAATGTTCTTAAACAATAGTGCTTAAAACGGCTAATTTTTGAGAAAATTACAAAAACGTATGTCAACATGAGCTCTAGATTCATCCCAAGACCTGGGAAAGGGCCTGTGCAAGTGAGACCTGCAAGCTTTAGCTGGTTAGCCTCACGGCAACTCTCCTACGCACATGTCACTTAAGCATGACTCCCATGATAAAAACGGAAGTTCTGCTTAGAAAGGCATCAGATTGTGGCTTTACACCTTTAATCTCTGGTTCCTATCTGTTGCAGTACATTAAACTGAAAATTCAAAGATAATAAGGTGGAGTGTGGTGCCTCACACCTGTAATTCCAGCACTTTGGGAGGCCAAGGGGGCAGATCACTTGCGGTCAGGAGTTCGAGGCCAACCTGGACAAAATGATGAAACCTTGTCTCTATGTCTCTACAAAAAAATACAAAAAGTAGCCAGGTGTGGTGATGCATGCGTGTAACTCCAGCTACTTGGGAGGCTGAAGTGGGAGGATCACTAGAGCCCGGGAGGCAGAGGTCGAAGTGAGCCAAGATTGTGTCACTGCACTCCAGGCTAGGTGACAGAGCAAGACCCTGCCTCAAACAAAACCCTAAGATGACAAGAGAGTTACATACTGAATAACTAAGATGTAACAAGACCAGGTTGAGGGGAAGGGAAAATTAAAGATGTTTGCAATAAATTTTAAGTAGACAAACAAGGAAAAAGTCTGTAAGATGATGCTGAACTGGGCTGGGGGCGGTGGCTCACGCCTGTAATCCCAGCACGTTGGGAGGCCGAGGGGGGCAGGTCACGAGGTCAGGAGATCGAGACCATCGTGGCTAACATGGTGAAACCCGTCTCTACTAAAAATACAAAAAACTAGCCCGGCGTGGTGGCGGCGCCTGTGGTCGCAGTTACTCGGGAGGCTGAGGCAGGAGAATGGCGGGAACCCAGGAGATGGAGCTTGCGGTGAGCCCAGATTGTGCCACTGCACTCCAGCCTGGGCGACAGAGTGAGACTCCATCTCAAAAAAAAAAAAAAAAAAAAAAGGGCTCTGAGCTGAAGAACTTGTGTGTAAATAACCTGATGCTGAGAACTATGAGGAATGAGTTATCCTCTGGATAAAGCAGTCTTGTTGTTCTTAAGAATAAAACTATATGTTGTTTGCAACTATGCGTGATCTTGAACCAGAACTACATCACATGTTAAAGTAATGGAATCTTACTGAACAATGAAGAGTTACCTAAAGAATGCTTCCTTAGATTATCTGAAAGAAAATCTATTCCTGACCTGTTTTTGTCACTAACAACCTGTGTGCTCCTAGAAAAAAAAAAGTCACTAAACTTCTTTGGTGTGTTTTCTTCTCTATAAAATAGGAACAATACTACTAGACAATCTTTAAGGCTTCTTCTAGTTCTAAAAGTTTTTGTACATGTATTTTCTTTAAATATGACAACGTACCCTATTTAGACATCACCATTCATATTTTCCTGGAGCTAGAATTGTTTGGAAAAAATAATCTAATTGGAAAATATTATTTAACAACTTCTTCAGATGTTAATGCAAGTTGGAGCTGTAAAAATTCAATAATGACAATGTTGTTCAGAGTGGAACAAAGACAAATTCCAAACAATCTCTGCAACAAATGCCATTGCCGTTTATGTAATCTGAAGTTAAAAAAAAAGAGAGAGAAAAGAAATAGCAAGAGGGACATGATTCTTTTAGGAATTTGACATACTGGAATTGTGTTTTTAACAGTTTTTCTTTCAAGGAGCCAATAGGCAAACCTGTGCACAATTTAGATGTTTTGCTCATCCCATATGTTTCATGTGCTGGTTTGAATTATTCAGTGGTGGAAAACAGAAATGTAGAATTAAAAAAAAAAAAGCATTCACAGCATTCCTATTACTAATTACAGGCAGCACAGCAGACAAAGTTACAGGCATATATCATTAAAGACATAACAGGTTATTCAGTTCAGTCAACTCTGCTGCATTTTACAAAACAAAATCCTTGTTATGTGTCCAGCTTAATTTCAACGATCCATGTTGGCTTCTATAGATTCTTCTGGGACACTAATAAATGACTAAATTTCAATATAAATTTCCTGCATTTGCTGACGGCTTAATCTCACGACTGAATTTCATATAATTACCTACAGTCATTCACACTTTCATTAGGAAGAACAGTTTACCATGATAATTCAAAGGCATTTGCCACCTGCTCATGATGCCATCCAGCATGTAGACAAAGCAAGTTAAATGAACACAGTCTCTGTGCCCTAAAAACACCCTCAACCTCCTTGATCTGGCTGTTTCGTGTGTATGGATCTCTAGCACATTCTCTTCTATCAATAATGTTTCCATATTAGTCAATCTGACTTGTTTCATTTCTCATAAGTACGTCTTTCTCAGCAAATGTCCTAACACATACTTCATCTGTTTGTACCCTCATCATAGCTTTATTGTAAATAGATTGATCACATCAAGCCTGAGGCCCCCTAACTGCGCAGTGGTGGTTACAAATTATGGCCAGAGCAGTCCATTCTGAGGTGGAGGAAGACATAGTTTCTCTTCCTGAATAAACCACTCTGTTCTGGAAAGGGAAGTATTAGTTTCCTTGCAGGTACTGAAACTGCTTTCCCAAGATTGATCCCTTCCCAGACTTTCCAATATCCCAAGTAGTATTACCAGAGGGTGGAGCCCTGGCCCTGGCAGGAAATTGAAGGGTGAGACCGGGTACTAGGACAAGCCAGGATATTTCTCTGTCTCCTGCTCTGCTTTGGACAGCATCTCTGGCAGCAGCTGTGTCTCCTGCAGTGACTATGACTCCTCTGAGGCCTCAGCTGCTGACACACTCCCAACTACCGCTGGGTACCTTGGTGTCTGGGCTCCCTTTAGAATGCTTCTCTTTGTTGCCCCTATGGGTGGGAGTGGCTTCCTGATGTTGCTAATCTCTGGTTTGTTTGACCATCTCTGTAGCTCCTCTATCACTATATAACCAAGTTCCTGCTTCAAATTTGCTATTTAAAAACTCAGAGTGGTTTCTACTTACCTGGTTGAAATATGGCATATACAATTTTGCCCATAAGGAGTGATTCTGGGAAACAAATCCTCAAGAAAGGATTTTATGTTAGATCTTGAAAGTAGGAATGACCCACGTGAAGGCAGGGAGGGAATTTTAGTAATCCGTGGTATGTAGGGACATCACAACCACCTGGATTATCCAGGCTCTAAGAAATTAAGTAACCTGCTGTACTGTGCAACTATGGCAGTAACAATGATTACAAGTATTGTGGAGCTTGATAAAGTATTTGAGACAACACTACAGAGTTTCCAAAAAAAAAAAAAAAAAAAAAAAAGGCAATGCAAGACTTATAAGTTTCAGTTCAAACATAGGTAGAAAACCAGAGTACTTGATGACAGCTTTCAGTGAATTATTTTTATCCATTGTACATACAGGACAGCATGGCTGAAAGTCAGGACTAATGTCTTGTGGTGTAGTCTGGAGAATTTTGAAGCAAGTTGGTCAGATAACTTTGCTAAATTTCTTCTGTTAATATTCAGGGGTTAGTGAGAAAGCAATGATTCTCTTAGAAATGCACAGAAAACTGTTTGTTCACATCAAGCTGGACACTGGACTTACACAATGAAATGAGTTCCATAATTGAATATCAAAACTGATTTCCTAATAGAAACACCTCTCCCTCTTTTCATTTTCCTGAGGAAACTAGCCTTCTTTTGTAATTCACACACATCGCACTTCATTGCTTATAGATCCAAAACTGGAGTTAGATTCCAGTAAGACCAGGGCAGAATCACGAGTTATCTTGGAAGAAGGCAGCATATAGACCACCAGGAATTGCAAAAATTTGCCCACATTGATTAATGGAAATTTAAAGAGCACATATATAAATGAATTGTAAGCATGTGAAAGGAAGAAAATGAAATATACAGTTAGGTTGGCTATATCTATTGGATTCACGATTTAATGTATTAACTTGATCATCTGGAAATGGCTCTAATAGTTCACTTGGTTGACTGACTAAAGCATGGATTCCACAAAGGGCTATGTCTAAAAAGTCAAGATGTGAAAACTTTCCTGTAATTATTTAGAGCAAGGAGTCCAATAGATATACAAACATGATAATTTTAGAGTAAAATAATTACCGACAATTTGCTTTCTCTTCTTCTGACAATTTTATCTGAAAGTTACAAAAAAACACTTACATCACCAGTGCATTGAGAAATGCTTTATGAGGGAAATACCAGCATTTTTGAAAACTTGGTTCTGGATTTCAACTGGAAATATGGGTTGATGGTGGGAGTTGCCACTTGTGAAGTAATCTATGTGATTTTAGTGGAAATTGTGGGATTCCAGCGTGACAGAGGCCAGGTGGCAGTGCTTAAGCATCAGAGATAAGGATGGCTCAATTAGCATGATTGGTTGTAAAGATGGACTGCCATCCAGGGTGTTTTAAACTCGAGGGACCTGAGTCATGGATAATTGATTACTGGAACCTAGGGACAAAATACATAGGCATAAATATTACTTGATTTGTATTGTAGAGAATACACTGGGGAGCAGAGTTCTTATTTGAGTCACTGCAGTAAGAAGTCATGGCGTCTCCAATTCCTCTATCTAAACTAGTCTATAAACCTGGATTACCTACTTGAAGGACAGACCAGGCCCCCTTGAGGAAGGCCTTGCAACATTCTCATGTATACGGACTCTAAATCTTCCTCTAAGCATACCCTGAAGGAGTATATGGCCATTTCACCTATGACTTTGCACTGGAGAAAGGGAAAATTCTAGACACTGGCTCTGAGTTGACACTCATCCCTGAGCACCTGAAGTACCACTATAGTCTTCTGGGACTTATGGAAATTGGCTGATGAATAAAGTTTTGGGCCAAGTCTATCTCAAAGTGGTCCTATTGGGTCCAGAATCCCCCTTTGGATATTTTCCCAGTTCCTAATAGCATAGTTGGGTAAAGTACATTAGGAAACTAACAGAAGCCTCGCATTGTTCATTATGATAAGAAATCCCAAGGGTTAGCACCTGGAAGTGCCATCTGTACCTGCATAGCAAACCAAAAGCAAAGCCTCATCCCCGGAGGGCCACAGCAAGTTTACTTTTGGGAAAAAAGCAGAAGGAGTCATAAAGAATGACTGAAGGCTGTCGTAAATGCAGGTGGTTACTGTAATTGTAACTGCTATTCCACATAGGTATTCTGAGTACAATAAATCAAAGAAGGCTTTAGAATTTAGTACACATCTATTGATCTGGATTGAAAATGTTTTTTTCTTCTTTTCCATAGCAATTTGAAGGGTTGACCAGAAGCAGCTCACTTGCTCTTATCAGAAATATCAGTGTATTGTATGTGTAAACATAGTATATAAGGTATGGACACAGCATATAATATGCTTCTATATTATAAAAGATATGGGAGTGTTCATATCTTATATAATATGCTTATACATACTCAGGACCTTGATTAGGACCTTTCACAGAACATCACATTTGTCTATGACTTAGATGCTGACTGAATCTGGTTAGGGGGAAGTAGCAAGAATATCCTAAATGATTAGGAAGTCATTTGTGTGTATAGAGGAAGAGATAAAATGAAATTTCAGGCTTCTGCCCTTAGAGAAGTTTCTAAGGGCGTTCTTTTTAGGGTGAAAGACATGCACGATATCCCACTCAAAAGGAGAAACAAGTCTCAGTGAGCAAATTTTTTTTAAATACAAATAGATACATTTTCAAAATTGAATTTGACTTATCAATGCACCTTGCTTCTAGTACTATCATCCAAGCAATTATAGAATGGCTTATTTACAACTTATGGTATCCCACACCACATTGCTTGTAATCTAGAAACATAGAAGAGTGGCAATGAATTCATATCTATATACTAGCTGATCTAGTAGACTAGTGGAATGGCTGAAGATTCAGTTAGGGTGCCACCTAGGAGACAACACCCTCCAAGGTTGGATTTGCTGTCACACAAGATGCATAACTTGCTTTGAAATAGCAACTAATATGCAGTTGTATTTTTTCCATAGTCAGAATGTACAGGTAGGGGAACTGAGTCAAAAAGTGGAAGTGACTCTTGTCACTCATACTTAAGATCCTGATGGGAAACAAGTCTACATGGCTCTAGAGGCTTATTTTCTCCTCTTTATTGGTATCTGGGCAGGGAGCTGGGTCAGTTGGTGTAATGTAATGGCCCACAGAGAGAAAAATCTTTGATGTCTGCATTCCTAGCATGCATAGCTTTCCAGACCCTCCTGATTTGTATGCATTCTCTGTAGCATCCTACCTGGGCTCAGAGACATCTTAAAATATTTTTTGTTCCTTTGTGAAACTAGGTGATCCCTAGTCCCTTGCAGGTTAACCAAAAAATATGTAATGCAGTGTGGGCTCCAGGCTTATTCACTGTCCTGGCATGTTCTCAGTTTTTCTTCCAGCTTCTCATCCAGGCAGACGCTTCCTGATGAAACCATGGCCAGGGTGCATTCAGACCATCTATACCCTGCTTAAGTTGTAGAATAATGAGCTTGGGAGACAGCATGTGCTATACTGTTTCTCTAGTTTGAATTTTTTCTCCAATAAACTCTCTATATGCATATTTCCCCCAATCAACTCTGCATATATATTATAACCACATGTTGTTCTTGGTGTGTGTTTGTAATTCTTCTGCAGCACACAGTCCATTTGCATGTTTGCAAGGAGGTTATTCAAGAATCTGCTGTGTATTTGGTATTATGGGATTTTATATTTCTAAAGATACACACATGCACACGTTCACAAAAGAGAGATTTAAGGAATTGTCTCAGGTGATTATGGAGGCTGAAAAGTCCAAAATCTTCAGAGTAGGTTGAGAGGCTAGAGACTCATGGAAAAGTTGATGTTGCAATATGAGTGTGAAGGCAGATTGCTAATAGAATTTCCTTTTCCTTAAGGGATATTAGGCTTTTTTCTCTTAAGGCCTTTAACTGATTGGACGAGGCCCACCTGCATCGCGAGAGTAATTTGCTTTGCTCAACGAATACTGATTTAAATGTTAATATTATCTAAATAAATACTTCGCAAAAACATCTAGACTGGTGTTTGACCAAATACCTGGGTACCATGGCTTAGCCAAGTTAATACGTAAATCAACCATCACAAATTAGAAAGCTACTGGTAAAGACTTAGAAAATTATTTTAAAAAGTGTTTTCCCCATATTAATATAATCTTCATGTTTAACATATTTTTTAGAATAAGCACATAGCATAGCAGTTTTTAGTCACACTGTACCTTGAAATATATATAAACAAATATCCACAACTTAGTCCAACCTACAGAATTTTTACTAAAAATTAGTAGTTAACATTGTTGATCAAACCCATTTGTTGCGGGAAGTCAGGGACCCTGAATGGAGGGACTGGCTGAAGCCATGGCAGAAGAATAAAAATTGTGAAGATTTCATGAACATTTATTAGTTCCCCAAATTAATATTTTTACAATTTCTTACTCCTGTCTTTACTGTAATCTCTGAACATAAATTGTGAAAATTTCATGGACACTCATCACTTCCCCAATCAATATCCTTATGATTTCTCCTATGCCTGTCTTTACTTTACTCTCTCAATCCCGCCATCTTCATAAGCTGAGGAGGATGTATGTTGCCTCAGGACCCTGTGATGATTGTGTTAACTGCACAAATTGTTTGTAGAGCATGAGTGCTTGAACAATATGAAACCTGGGCACCTTGAAAAAAGAACAGGATAACAGCAATGTTCAGGGAACAAGGGAGATAACCTTAAACTCTGACTGCCAGTGAGTTGGGTGGAACAGAGCCATATTTCTCTTCTTTCAAAAGCAGAAGGGAGAAATGTCACTGAATTCTTTTTCTCAACAAGGAACATCCCTGAGAAAGAGAATGTGCCCCTGAGGGTAGGCCTCTAAAATGGCCACTTTGAGGGTGACTATCTATTATTGTCAAAGACAAAGGGATGAAATAAGCCCTGGTCTCCTGTAGCGCTCCCAGGGTTATTAGAATGAGAAAATTCCCACCTAATAAATTTTGGTCAGACCGGTTGTCTGCTCTCAAACCCTGTCTCCTAATAAGATGTTATCAACAACAATGCGTGCTCAAAACTTCATTAGCAATTTTAATTTTGCCCCGTCCTGTGGTCCTGTGATCTCACCCTGCCTCCATTTGCTTTGTGATATTTTATTACCTTGTGAAGCATGTGAATCTCTGTGACCTACCCCCTATTTGTACACTCCCTCCCCTTTTGAAAATCACTAATAAAAACTTGCTGGTTTTACGGCTCAGCGGGCATTACAGAACCTGCTGACATGTGATGTCTCCCCCAGGCCCCAGCTTTAGAATTTCTCTCTCTTGTACTCTTTCCCTTTATTTCTCAGACCAGCTGACACTTAGGGAAATAGAAAAGAACCCATGTTGAATATCAGGGGTGGTGTTTCCCATGATACCCATTGTTTTTCCCATAGAGAAGCTTCACTCCAAGTGAATACAGCTCAATGCAACTTAACAAGTGTTTGCAGAGCACCTGCTGAAAGTCAAGGAGAAACCTTATTCACTTCCATATCAACTGTACCATTCACTTTCTGTCATGCACAACCTCCCAATATGAAATACCTTTTCACATTCGAAGGCCTTGATTTCTCAAGGTAATTTTCCAAGACAATTATATGCTCCTTGAGACAGGGACTGTATCTTTTCTTTGTAGGCTCTGCAACATAGTGCACAAAGCACGTGCTTGAAAGTATTGGTTTGATATGTTAAAATGAAAATTCATGCCTGTAATCCCAGCACATTGGGAGGCCGAGGCGGGCGGATCATGAGGTCAGGAGATTGAGACCATCCTGGTGAACACAGTGAAACTCCATCTCTACTGAAAATACAAATAATTAGCCGGGCATGGTGGTGGGTGCCTGTAGTCCCAGCTTCTAGGGAGGCTGAGGCAGGAGAATGGCGTGAACCTGGGAGGCAGTGGAGCTTGCAGTGAGCGGAGATCATGCCACTGCACTCCAACCTGGGCGACAGAGCGAGACTCTGTCTCAAAAATAAAAAAAAAAAGAACATTTTTCTATTTCAGAAACCTTTAGAGAGAAATTCAGTTATTATAAAACACATACTCATTTTAGAAGAAAGATTTTTTTGTGACTTAGGTGTCAAAAGTACATAGTACTAAATTGGGCATCAGTAGGACTGGCATTTCCTTCTGGCTCACTGGGAAGCAAAATTGGTCACTCAAGGCATGGTGATCCTCCCTGCCCCTAGCAAAAGAGAGATTTGGACAAGCAAACTTTAAGGCTCCGAAGAGTCTAAGATTTGTAATTCTCTGAAATATTCTAGAAACCTATTTACATTTTGATTTCTCCTAAATTATCTTGGTTCTCATATTCACACTGAGATAATATGTAAAGTATAATGAATATTGAAGTACTATCTTTAAATTGTTTGCAATTTTCAGAAGAAAGTTCTTGTAGAAAGAAGAAATATATAATTAATCAAGGAAACCCAGATGGCACAAAATAAACAGAAACATTGTGGTGTTGTAGCATCCTGTTGTAGTTGAAAGATATTTTGAAAAAATAAAAACAAAATCAGTGCTAATGGTTTTTGCACTTATGACTGACACTTCTGACTATTATCTATGCCATTATGATTGACAATTAGAATAAATCCAGCCCCAAATACTGTCAAAACCTCCATGTCCAGAATGAGGGTCAAACTCTCAACATAATCCACAATTACCAGACTCCCTTGCAAATCACAATTCTGTCATTTTTTTATGGGAAATCTACAAGCACAGTAATTGCCCCTTAATAGGATACTTTTTTTTAAAGGGGTCAAATTTAAACCATCTGTAGACAGATGGAAGGGAAAGTGGAATTAGGGCTGTTACCGAAAACTCTGCAGCTGTCAGGGTGCGTTTGAGGCAATCCTAGTGGTTCATTAGCAACAGGCAACACTACGTCCAGGCTACAAGCAGGGCCTGGGGGGAGATGGGCATCTTTCTTACAGCTGGTTGTTTTGGCAAACGTGAGTGGGTGATGGCTGGACTCATCCCTGCAGAACACTCTTCCCATGGGCCCAGACTGCAGATTCTGCTCAAAGTCTTTGTTGTTCATTCTGGTCATCAAGCCACACTGTGCTTTTCAATCATTTCAGGGAAGAACCAACTCAGGCCCCAGGCACTGATTTCCTCACACCTCCTACGCCCACATTCTTTCTGTTACGATCATCACCCAATCTCCCTTGCTTGTTTTAACCTTTGAAGGGGAGGAGAAAAGAACAAAGAGTCCAATATGTCAAAGGGCTGGAACATTTTATGAAACGTGACAAAACTCACCTGTACAGTAGAGGTAGGATCCTTCTAGAGATACCAGCATCCATTTCACAGTGGATACAGCACCCACTCACTTCTCAGCTTCCGGCTTCTTCAGGTGAAAATCATTCTAGGTTTTATTTATATATTTTTATTTTCCATTTTTCTGTTTCATGTAAACAAATTAAAGATGCCATCACTTGGTGTCTGGTGGAACTTGCCAAAGTTAAATGGATTCTTGGAACATTAAGTCCCCATTAAGAAGGAAGAGAGAAAAAAAAAAGACATACAAAAATCTTTGTTTACAAGAATATTCACCTAGCAGCCATTATTGTAGCTCTGTTGATGTTTGGGAGTTCTTTTCTCTTCCTTCAGAACTCTGTAGTTTTTACTAGTGAGAAAAATCATTCTATATAAAAATTCCTCATTGTGGCCCAAATCACCTACTATTTCCCAGGCTTGCCATGTGCCTTCCCAACACCACACAGGCACGCACCACACACTTCCTGTTGAAGACGCTGTGATACACTGACTTCCTTTACCTCAATCTTACTCATCTTTTAAGACCATTCAAAGTCATTTTCTACTCTACGAATAGCAGTCATTACAATTTTTCTGTGCTTGTACAATTTCCCCAAATAGACTCTTAGCCTCCTAGTGAGAAAGATCCTTTGATTTTAGTCACACACAATATCTTTTCAGTAGATACAATATCTTTAGAGCATCTTAGGCAGAGTTGGAGTCCATGGAATGACGATGATAGCAATAATTTGAGGTCCTATTTGGAACAGAAAACCAGTTTTAAAATACTTGTGGAAATAGTTGCATCATATAATAGGTTCAAGATGTCAGGGTAAAAATATGTTTAAAGATAAAAGTTCTGTGGGCTTAATTTTCACCATTTATCATGACTAAGTAGTATCTGTTTGCCTTTCATTTAAAGACAATTTCCCGTTTCAACAAAAGGGTGAAATACAATGCAGTTCTCAGAGCTAGAACAAGAAAGCAGTTTAACCTTTACAAATTTGAAAGTAAAAAGAAGAGGCACTAATGGAAATACAGACAAATGGCAAAGAAAGAGCTTGTAAGTAGAAAATATGAGGTTGGTCTCATACATACTCTTGGGGCACAGGGTACAGATTTAGTTCTGTACCAAGAATCTGTAAAAGTAGGGGCTACGTAAGGTCTGACTTTCTCCATTGGGTCAACTGAGTTGGGAATGAGTTGGTAATGTCGATGACTGTCCAAGAACATCACAGAAGTACTTCAAGTGTTAGCCTTATGGCTACTAAAAGTCAGAGTAATTATTAAAATGAGCGCTATTAATATCAATCTACCAATTGATACACTAATTAATTACCAGAATCTTGGTATTTTTACTTCACATATATTTTTAATTAATTTAGATTTAATCCAAATAATACAATTTGAAAATGTTGTATCCCAAAGCACCAAAGACCACCTCTGATAAATCCAAACCTGTTTTAGAAAGCAAAATAATGGTAAATATGACTCCCAAACTATTACATGAAACTTTTTTGATTTTAGGCACGTAAAAAGTAAAATTGAGTTTTCAGAAAGTATTCTATCTATCCAGATTTTTCTAATAAACTATGTTGAGGTTTCTTGGTACCATTTTTGTGGAGAGGGTTAACATTTTCCATGTAACATTCTACAGAGCTTTCCTTCCACCCATCTAGTGCAGTACTTCCAGAAGTCAACTGAGAAATTATTTTCCTTAAAGCCTCATACACACTACGGGAAGTGTTTTGTATCATCCTCAGGCTCCTCCCATGGGGAGTGGCCATGAGGTGATGCACAGTCAAGAAATGAACTCAAACTAAAAATTTCAGTGCATTCACTTGCTGTACCATTGGAAAATGAATTAAACTTTTTCAGATTTCTTCTGAAACTCTTCCCATAACTGGAAAAGAATCTCTAAATTTGCAATACCTCCATTCTCGCTCATTCTTCTTTCCCAATCTCATTCTGGTCACATAGGAAATAAAACCTCTTTAATCCAATCCATAACTATGCCTGTCTTCCTAGAAATCTTCACTTCTTGGTAAGAAGAAGTATTAACTTTTAGTTCTATCTAATTTGAAACTAAATAAGCTGTCTATTTTAGTGGCATTTATGTTCAGATATTCTGCACCTCCTTCACCTGCTATGAAGTTAAGCTTTTCAGACAGAAAAAAGGGAATGTTCACATGTCTTTGTGGTGGCTCTTAGTTTTGTGTTACTTTAATTTGGTGAGAGGTACAATGGGGAGGACTCCTCCGATCTTTGATTCTTTGTTAGATATGCACTTCCTGATATTTTTCCTGTCACTCTTGTCCACTTTGTAGGTGGGCCTCGTACATGACTCCTAAACTAAAATTTGAGGTTTTAAACTTAGGGCTGTAGTAAAGTCTTTCCAGAAGCACAGCCCTCTCCCACCTGGTTTGCTCAGCTTACCCAAGTTTCAGCTGGCAAAGATATACAATTCTCTTCCATTCATCACTCTGGCCTTGACAAGAATGTGACTTATGCCACTTCAGTAGGTTGCTTACAGATTTGGTGACCTCCACCATGGTCTCCCTGCCACCAAAGAATGGCAGGAACTAGAGGGTGCCCACTGTGCTCCTCTTTTCCCACGCCACTCCATCTTCTTTACTAAACTGGCTGCCTCATGCTAGTGCAGGGCACAGTGCATAGTGGCTCCTCCCAAATTATTTCAAGTGAAATAACAAGTCCCCTGAACTTTCTGCCCTCCCCTAATTATCTAATCGACTTTCCTCGTCCTGAGGTCAAATCCAGAAAAGGAATACTGAGGCAGTAGTCAAATAGTTTCTCTCTCTCCCCAACTCCATCTTCTAACCAAACTTCAAATCAGTGTGAAGTGTTTTTATGTATCACATTATCACTTTCCTTTCTGTTCTAACCTCAGGGAATGGTTGCCTTTTCCAACCTTTGGGAAACATCTAGTTTAGTCCTTCATATATAAATGAAAGTTAAAGATGTCAAAGTAATCTTAATTTTTCTCTATGATGTTGGAACTTACAATCACTGTCTTGCTGTAAATCATTATTGATATAACTATTATCATCTTCTTTCTCTACTTTTCTTCTGAAACATTTTCATCTTCTCACCCGCCACTGACACCCATATCCCTGGACCCCAGGTCAATCAGAATAATGGCCATATATGCAGAAAGGTAAAAGGAAAATCTCTTAATGCTTTTCAAATCATTACTATTATTGTCATTATTATCTACCTTATCTTTCCTATTCAGATGCACATATTAACTGCTCATCTGAAAACATCTACTACTAGGAAATCCAATAATCAGTGAAATGTGTTTATGCAAAATCTTAATTTTTTTATTTCCTCCACTACCTCTCAAACTCTCCAATAAATCTCATTTATTGTTATGATTTCTTCCACAATTCCCTACTCCAGAAACCACAGTCATTCTTGACTTCATCATTTCTTCCCTTTCATCCTCCCCTTCAATTAAGAAATTACTCTTAAGCACACTGCTTCCAGAGTAATCTTTTCAAAATTTCTAGGAAAGTGATTAACCTCTAAACTTCCAAGGATTCTATTAGGTATATAACATGCTATTGGGACAGGCAATGGAGATTATGAGTAGATATAAATTCTTAACGAATGGTAGCAGTCATTCTTATTTCTGTCTTTTAAAAGCTTCTCTTTTCCACTGGGTCCTACTATATTATGTTCACCCTTTTAGCAGAGTATTGAAGGTTCTTCACCATCAGCTGCCATCACCTGCACACACTCAGTGCTTGAGCTGCTTTGAACATTTTTTTCCATTCATCACAATGCGTTATAGTTTAGGTATGCTCTCCAGTGCTTGTCCCATTACTTAAAATGGATTTCTGCCTGTGCTAACTTTCTGTCTCTGCCATCTACTCCTTGAGTAACCTTGGGAAAATTTCATAATCTCTCAAGGCCTCAGTTTCATGTCCTCAAGAGTAAAGATACAAATGAAACTTGACTCATGGGATCTTTCTCAGCATTAAACAAAATAACACAATTAACCAGCAGTAAGTATCCAATAAATTTTAGCAATTAATAATTATATTATCAATTCATTATTTATTGTCATCACTATCATTATCATCATCATCAATGGCAACAACAGCAGTAGCAGCAGCAACATATTAGCAAGCCTTTACTTAACCTTCAAGATCTGGATAAACTATCATCTCCTCTGTAAATATCATTTCAGGGGAATGTGCCCATTCACACCATTGTGGTGTCCATCTCTTCAAGTTTTTCAGCATCCTGAGGACAGAAACCACAACATATCTTCTTTTCATTTCTAGTTCCTGGTCAATGATTTCATGTAGTAGGTTCTCAATGAAACATCACTGCAGAAAAACACATACACACACACTGACTGTGCTATTAGTGTGTGTCAGTTTCTTCTAGATCTACCATGTATTCAGCCACTCAATTCTTCAACAGCCCTGTAATTAGGTGCTCCTATTATCCTTCTCCTTGCACGGGTGGGAAACTGAGAGATGGAGACGTTAAGTAACTTTGTTACAGCCAAGACTAAAACTAAGGTTGTTTGGCTCCAGATTCTGCATGTTTAACCTTAATGCTACATTGCTTTTCCTGGGCAAGAAGGAGGATCTAAGAACAGAGGATGGAATTGAATACTCCCTAAAATACCCCCTGTTCTAACATTCTGTGATCTTAGGATTTCTCTTAGAGTCTTTGAAACTAATATATACAGGAATAATATATGAAAATATCTATTATTTCTTCAGAAATTTTATGAAAGGTTCTAACTATTCATATTTATTCACTGAGCATGTCTAGTCTGATAAAATGACTACGTTTCTCATCGATTAACCATAGCATGCCTACTCATACTCTCACCTATTTATAATTTTATTCAAGTTCATTTTCTTGAAATAAGTGGTTCTGTTTTAAATGAAATCAATTAGAGAGGAGTCACCTTGAATTTGGAATTTTATAGTTCCCAAAGTTTGATCTTTAACTGCCTTCACCTCCAATAAAAGTTTTACTCCAGGTTTGACTGTTAGATTGATACATTTAAAAACGCATAGCATTCAAGTTGGTGCTCTTGGGAAGATTATGTTGTATGCAAAGAAGCAGGCATTTCTCTTATTGTTTTCATCAACTACCAGTATTCCTGAAAAGAAAAAACAAAAGGATAAAGTTTGTTTATATAACTGTTTGTTAATATAAATATTGGGGAAGTAGTGATGGAAGAAAAACTGTATGATGAAACAAGCTGACAGTTTTGTTATGTCATGTCACTGATATAAAAGGGGATTGCCAGCTAAGATTGAGTTAGCAGGCTGGGTGCGGTGGCACATGAAAAAAATGCTCATCATCACTGGCCATCAGAGAAATGCAAATCAAAACCACAATGAGATACCATCTCACACCAGCTAGAATGGCAATCATTAACAAGTCAGGAAACAACAGGTGCTGGAGAGGATGTGGGGAAACATGAACACTTTTACACTGTTGGTGGGACTGCAAACTAGTTCAACAATTGTGGAAGACAGTGTGGAGATTCCTCAAGGATCTAGAACTAGAAATACCATTTGACCCAGCCATCCCATTACTGGTATATACTGAAAGGATTATAAATCATGCTGCTATAATGACACGTGCACACGTATGTTTACTGCGGCACTGTTCACAATAGCAAAGACTTGGAACCAACCCGAATATCCATCAGTGACAGACTGGATTAAGCAAATGTGGCACATATATACCATGGAATACTATGCAGCCATAAACAAGGATGAGTTCATGTCCTTTGTGGGGATGCAGCTGGAAACCATCATTCTCAGCGAACTATCCTAAGAACAGAAAACCAAATGCAGCATGTTCTCACTCACAGGTGGGAATTGAACAATGAGATCACTTGGACACAGGAAGGGGAACATCACACACTGGGGCCTGTTGTGGGGTGGGGGGAGTGGGGAGGGATAGCATTAGGAGATATACCTAATGTAAATGATGAGTTAATGGGTGCAGCACACCAACATGGCACATGTATACATATGTAACAAACCTGTACATTGTGCACATGTGCCCTAGAACTTAAAGTATAATAAAAAAAAATACAAAATAAATAAATAAATAAATAAATAAATATCTTTTAAATACTTTTAAATACTTCCAGGAAGGTCTTCTGGTCAATGTCATTCTGTTTCTCCAAGGTTTTCAATGCAAATTAAATGTCAACTAATTTTACAATCTTTTAATTTATCATTGCCTCTACATGGTTCAAGTATCAGAGCTACTCCATAAGCCAATGTTTCCCTCTTTTCTACCGCTTACCCCATTTCAAAATAGGTAAGAGCATGAGTAATTGTGATGCAAAATTAGTTTGAGAAAAGAACTTATGAAAAGATAGTTTATTTGAAAGGGTCCAAGAAGCAGAAGCAAAGGTGTGGTGGGGCAGCGGGGAAGGGAAATTAAGAAAAGAGGAAAGCTTGTTACCACTGAGAACAACTGGAATTCCATCTGCTATGGGCCTCAGTCCCTCTGAAGAACTGTGCTGAGGTTGGGTGTGGTGGCTCACGCCTGTAATCCTAGCATTTTGGAAGGTTAAGTGGGAGAATTGCCTGAGCTCAGGAGTTGGAGACCAGTCTGGGTAACATGGTGAAGCCTTCTCTCTATTAAGATACACAAAATTAGCCAGGTGTGGGACACATGCCTATAATCCCCGCTACTAGGGAGACTGAGGCACGAAAATCACTTGAACCTGGGAGGTGGAGGTTCCAGTGAGCCAAGACTGGGCCACTGCACTCCAGCCTGGGTGACAGAGCAAGACTCTGCCTCCAATAACAAACAAACAAACAAAACCTGTTGAGTGTGTTGAATGCCGTTTTAAATAAAGAATGAGAGCCTGAGACCTTTTCTTCCAGCTCTTGAGATCTGCTCATTGAGCGATTTGTCCCTGGCTCATCCCTGCATTTTTGGGCTGCTTTGTTGGTGTTATCTGAGTTGTGGTAATAAAAAAGCATAAAAAGGAGTGTTTCCCTTATATCCATGTTCTCATTTATACACATAATATCAATTTTACAGGTGAAAAAAATTAAGTTTGGACACCGAAGTAATTGACTCAAGGTCACACAAAAAGTAAATGACAATGCGATTAAAGCTTACTAGAAATGAAGACTTTCTAGACCAAATCCAGACCTAGTGAATCGGAATTTGCAATTTAACAGGATGCCCAGGTGTGACACATGCATATTTAGGTTTGCTATGCACTAGTTTAAAATATTTTTCTTTATTAAATGTCCGTAGCCATAAATCAAACAAGAACATCTTATATATAACGGCAAGTCATCCAAAAGATACATTGCTCTTTCCAGTCAAACCAAAGAGATCCTCCCAGGTATTTTGTTTTTCAAACATTAATTAATTAAGAATACTTGGCTGTAAGGAACACAATGCAATTTTTTCCAAGATGTTTGTGTGGATTAGGGATGAACTGGAAGGTGATACAGAAGGTATACTATTGCCATAGGTAAGCAGCATGTCAGGTAGAGCTGAGGAGGCAATGGGCATAACTCAAGAACAGCATATTTGAGAGTGTATTATTTTCCTATTGCTGCTGTAAGAAACTATCACAAATTTGCTTAAAACAGCACAAATTTATCCCATTGTTTTGTTGGCTCAGATGGTTTCTCTGCTGTGGATTTCAGCTTTTTCACAAGCCTGAAGTAAATATATTGGCAAACTGGGTTCTTATCAGGAGGTACCAGGAAGTGTTCACTTCCAAACTCACCTGGAAGAGGTGAGAATACAGTTTTTTGCACTTGTAAGATAGAGGTCACCCTCTCTGTTAGGGGCTGCCATTAGTGGCCCCTGAGGTCCTTGCCTGTGTATTCCTGCTTCTCATTTTCTTGAGACCGTGTCTCACTCTGTCGCCCAGGCTGGAGTGCAGTGGCCGGATCTCAGCTCACTGCAAGCTCCGCCTCCCGGGTTCCCGCCATTCTCCTGCCTCAGCCTCCCGAGTAGCTGGGACTACAGGCGCCCGTCACCTCGCCCGGCTAGTTTTTTGTATTTTTTAGTAGAGACGGGGTTTCACCGTGTTAGCCAGGATGGTCTCGATCTTCTGACCTCGTGATCCGCCCGTCTCGGCCTCCCAAAATGCTGGGAGGCTTGAGCCACCGCGCCAGGCCAGTATTCCTGCTTCTCAAAGCTAGCAAGGGCATGGCAAATCTGCTGATACTTGGAATCTCTCTGACTTTTTCTTCAGTCATATATTTCTTGCTTCACCTTCTGCCACATTTTTTTTTTCCCGTAAGAGCCAAAGAGATTCCTTGCTTTAAGCAGCAATGTAGTTAGATTGAGAGCCCACCTGGATAGTGGATCTTCTCCCCTTCCGTTTTAAGGTTTGTAACATTAATTACATCTTTAAAGTCTCTTTTGCTATGTGACATAACATATTCAGTTTCCAAGTATTAGTGGGTGGGCAACTAAGTTCTGCTTACCACAAAGAGTTTATGTACTTCAAAAAGTAGTGGAGATAGTGAGAAGATAGGTTTTAGAGAGCTATACAAGAGAGAAATACATTTGTTTCTTCAACAAATATTTACTGAATAAACACTGCTTTCTAATATTGTGATGTAAGATTTAGCTTTTGAGTAACACGATGCGATTGAAGGTTATAAAGCAGAAAGTGGTAGAATAATTTTTTTATTTTTTAGAAATATTAAATTGCTGTTAACAAGTTATGGGGCATATGTAAAATAGCAGAGACTGATGCTTTCTCTCTTTCACAAGTACAGTCTAGATATAGAGAGATGAGAGCCTACCTCAGAAAGCTGCAGTAGGAAAATAAAGGAAAGGATGACTTTGAGAAAAGCACTAGGAAATGATTGACAGGACTCAGTGTGATATGGTGTGGCTGTGCCCTATCCAAATCTCATCTTGAATTGTAATCCCCAGGTATTGAGGGAGAGACCTGGTGGAAGGCGAATGGATCATGGGGCCAGTTCTCCCCATGCTGTTCTTGTGATACTGAGTGCGTTCTCATGAGATCTGATGGTTTTATAAGTATTTTGGTAGTTCCTCGATTGCTCTCTTCTCCTGCTTATTTTTCCTGCCACCATGTGAAGAAAGTTCATGCTCCCCCTTTGCCTTCGACCATAATTGTAAGTTTCCTGAGGCCTCCCCAGCCATTCAGAACTGTGAGTCGATTAAACCCCTTTCCTTTATAAATTACCGATTCTC
The DNA here is from genome assembly GCF_007565055.1 of Rhinopithecus roxellana. NCBI lineage: Eukaryota > Metazoa > Chordata > Mammalia > Primates > Cercopithecidae > Rhinopithecus > Rhinopithecus roxellana. The sequence continues at coordinate 11,299,836 of NC_044549.1, read as the reverse complement.
AAGCAGTTCTTTATAGCAGTGTGAAAACTGACTGATACACAGTGATTTGTGCTTGGAAAACAGGATAAAGAAGGAGATAATGAGCGATGACTGGGAGAATTTGTAGAACAGCAAAAAACACTGAAATGCCATGCTTCAATAGAGGCACCGGGTAAGCCAGTAGCACACAACAAAAATAAAACACTAATTTTACAGTTCCATTTTATTGTTGTTTTCCACTTGTTTCAGGTTGTTAAAATGGTCGTTGCCTGTTATGGTGCATATTCTATCACCTTAACTTACCCACCAATAAATCTCAACATAATCCAGCTATTTATGTTTTATAATTTTTGCCTATGGACAGAAACAAAATGTCATTCTCAGAAAGTGTCTTTTCAACAAATACATATGGAGAAATTAGAACAAAGTATGGACCAAAAGCATTCAAAAATGACTCCATCTCAGAACACATTTGAAACCATTGAAGAGCACAAGTTGTAGTTAAATTTATCTTACCGCTAGGGGAGGGTTGACATTTTTCTTATACATATTCAGATGTCTCCTCTTCGACATGAACCAGAAACCTTATGAAGAAATAATGCAATAGACACAGAGCATGACACATATGGTGGGCATTTGCTTGAAATCTCAGACTGGAAGATTTTTTTTTTTAGAAAAAAGAAAAAAATTCAGTAAATCCTCATAAAATTTTTCATTCAGGTCCATACCTTACTGCAGGTTTTATTGCTTCAGTTCTAGCTACGGATCGTGTTTATTTTTAGATTCATTTAATGCCCAGAAACACAAGCAATGCTGAAGGTCACACTGCAATCTGAAACTGTCCCAAATGTTTCTGCTTTGGCTTCACCAAAAATGCATTGTGCCAAACACTTTTTCGTCCTTAATTTTTAAACCATTGTATATTTTTAAAGAAAATGTAATCCACATGTTTCTTATACATTTACACTTAACTCATCAAATTCCTCTTGTGTAAAGAGTGACTTGGAGACCAAAAAGGAATTGGAAATTATTTATTTGCCTTTGAAGTTTTTTTGTTAGGAAAGGAACAGCATGTTCTTTAGAATAATTCACATTACAACCAGGTGTTCAGTAAACCTGAAGTATTTAAATAGCATAATCTAGAAAATCTATATTTGTCTATTCATCTTGCTTCCCCTTGATTACTAATATAATAATAATATTCATCATTTTTCATCATCAGTCATAATGCTATTATGTTATCATTTACTGTTATTATTAGAAACTTAGGAACATTGGTGGCATTATAAGCATATGTACATTTTATAACTTCTTCATTTATGAAGTACTTTTACCTCATTCGTTCTTAAATACTTCAATAGTGAAAGACTTCCATGCTCTGTGGTATATCCTTTTTCATTTCCTGTTGCACCATCAGACTCAGGAAAAGAATTTGCCAATTGCTTTAGGTCCTCCACAAAGCTTCTTTTTGATGATATTAATCTCATTTCTACTTTTGCGACTTTGAGTGTTCTCTTCATCTCCCTTAACTTTTTTAACCTTCTCGTTTCAGAGCCTTGTCTATGTCTTTATAATTTGAATTAAGACTAATAGCATCCTAAAATATTTCATTGCTGAGCTGAAAGTTCCCATCATAATGGTTCCATTTGTTTTAATTTGCTTATTCTCTGAATTGTATGTTGTTACAGATCTCTACGTGTGTCTAAATAATCTTGGGGATGTGTGCTCTGAAGCCAAAGAGACCTCCAAGAATCCTGCAAAGTAAGTGCTATGTCTTTTTCCTTCATGTCTTCTCATGGTGCTTACTTGCAATTGTTACAACATACAATTTCAGTCAATGTGCCTGCTTGGCTGTTCATTTTCACTGTATTTGTTATATGACATGTGCTATTTGTTTTCTCCATGAAAATATTACAATAAAATACCAGATAAAAGTACATTTTGACTCTGTCTCCCTTTAAAATTAGATTACATGTTTTTAATTTATTAAGTAAAGCTTAGACCTTAAATATATATATGTGTGTGTGTGTATATATGTGTGTATACATATATAAATTTATTTTTTATATATGTATACACATATACATATGTAAATTTATTTTTTTAATTTAAGGTCTTAAAAACATATTGCACAGCAAAAGAAGAATAGTGAATAAGATCTTCAGCAAAACTACCATTTATCAAACATTGTTCATTCATAAAACAGATACTGATGCAAAACAATTTAGGACATAGCTTAAGCTTTCTGCTCGATGCTGGTGACAAAGAGGAGAAAGACAACCTCTACTCTCCGGCAAGTTAGTCTGTTTCAGGAGTTACAAACAGACAATTTCAATGCTGGATGAAAATGATGGCACAAAGGTAAAAGGAGAGAGGAATGCATCTCAGCCGAGTTTCAGAAAAAAAAAAAAATTTGGAGAGATCTCAATGTTAGGTAAGCTGTGCAAGCTAACCAATATAACGTGCAGGTAAAACAGAAAGCCATTATTTAATACACATAGTTATTAGTTAATAACCATAACAATTAATCCTTCTAATGATCGTAGAGGTAAATACTGTTATTATCCTAATTTTACAAGTGAGAAAACATAAAAGTTGCATTTAACATTTAAGTGGCTCATGCTTGTAATCTTCACGGTTTGGGAGGCCGAAGTGGGTGGATCACTTGAGGCTGGGGTTTAAGACCAGCCTGGCTAACATAGTGAAACCCTGTTTCTACTAAAAACACAAAAATTAGTTGCGCATGGTGGTGTACACCTGTAGTCCCAGCTACTCGGGAGGCTGAGATGAGAGAATCTCTGGAACCTGCCCAACCAGGGCCACAGAACAAGTCTATGTCAAAAAAAAAAAAAAAAAAAAAAAAAAAAAAAAAAAAAAAAGTTAAGTGAATTGTGCAAGGACAACAGCTGGCACAGCTAAGACTTAACTACAGGCAGTATTCACCCAGAGCCCCTGCTCTGAGCCCCTACGTGGGGCTTCCAATATGGAACTTACCCACTCATGGAAAAGCAGCAAACAGTCAAGGAACAGCAAGTGCTTGGCATTGCCCCAGGGCAAGCTACGTCTGAGATAATGTCAAGAGATGAATGAAGCTGAAAAAGTAAAGGGGAACAGTGTTATCTGGAAAAACTAGGATTTTATCTTAAATGAATCATTGTAATCCTACGAGTCACAGGGTTTTATATCAATATTGGGAAGAAAATTCTGACAGGTTCATGGGATGTGGAATATCAAATGACTAAAGTGAAGGTCAAAAGACCTGCTGAAAGGTATTTATGGTAATGCAAGTGAACAAGAGAGGAAATATGACTGGAGGGGAGCTGAAACTTACAAGCATTATTCTACAAGTGGACATTTTAGGACTTGGTAAGGGGCTGGTGCTGGACAAAAGAAAGAAGGTCAAAGTGCTGGGTCACCTGTAATCCCAGCACTTTGGGAGGCCAAGGTGGGTGAATCACAAGATCAAGAGATCGAGACCATCCTGTTGAACATGGTGAAATCCTGTCTCTACTAAAAATACAAAAATTAGCCAGACATAGTGGTGGGCACCTGTAGTCTCAGCTACTTGGGAGGCTGAGACAGGAGAAATCACTTGAACCTGAGAGGTGGAGGTTGCAGTGAGCCAAGATCACACCACTGCACTTCAACCTGGGTGACAGAGCGAGACTCCGCCTTAAAAAAAAAAAAAAATTGTGAAATTTTTTTCACACTCACAATACAATGTCAAAAGAGTTTGAAATTTTGTATTACATTTTTTAGAATATGTGTTTAATATATACATAAGCTCTGCTGAAAAAAAGCACAGCCACTAATTGTGAATGGCAAAATTTATTCAAATTTTTAATTTTCTTCTGTGTTTTCTAAATTTTCTTCAATGAACATGCATTAACTATATTTCCATTGAACTAAAATTCAATTTTACCAGAATTCTTCTATTTTCATTTATTTTTTCCACCAGCTTTATTGAAGTACAACTGACAAAAACTGATTTTTTTAAAAGTGTACAACAAGAGAATGAGGTGATTGATATATTACTGGAAATATTTTAAACAGTGATGTTACTTACTGTTGTCTGGTATAAACTTCCTGAGAAACAAAATACAGCACTTACCAAAAGTAAATGCTTTATTAACTTTAGATCAGAAATTCTCTTCTTAGGAAGGTATTTAAGGTTATACATAATTGCCATCTATTTGCCTATAGATACCTTTATTGTTATGACATTTATAATAATGAAAAATTGGCATCAACAATTGTGTTATTGAAATGAATTATAGGATGAATGTGTAAACATGTATTACTCATTAGAATAGTTATCTACAAAAGTATTTAGTTACCAGAGAAAATATTTGTGATATATGGAAATAGCAGGGTATTTATTTTTCTTTTCTTGTGTGCATGTAGGACATCTCTGAGTGCAAGGTAATACTGATTTTCTTCTTTGACTTTGTTTTGTATATTTCAAAATCTATGTAATGTACCTACATATTATTTATAAAATATGTCAGTAAAAGAACATTTCATTTGTAACCTGAGCAGTGTTATTGCCCTTTATTCATTTCAAACAGGAGCCAAAAAGGCCTGCAAAAGTCACCTAGATCATAAAATTGACTATGTCAGGGGAGGCCATTGGTCACAATCATGCTCGAAAATGAGAATAAACATGGAGAGTCAATGATTACATTTCAAAATGCCCTTCATGGGCATGTGAATATGACAGTAGGAATCTTAGCTCCTCACTTAAAGAAAGAAGCATTACAATTTGGAATTTCATAGAGTGAGATGATAAAAAGATATGTGGTATGGTATTATCATCTTTTTGGAATTTCTGAAAAACAATGCTCAGGACCCATACATAGATTACTGACTTTTTCATTTGAATTTTAGATAGGCAGTACCTGTGTTATTGTGTTTAGTTTCTGAGATAAATTGATGAGCATTCAGAAGTGCCTGGTGATATGAGTTTATTTCTATAAAAAATGTGATGCTTCAGATAATCATGTTTTCTATTTTGTCCCATGAAAGTAACAGAATTTGTAGAAAATTAATTTGTTATTATGTCTCAACCTTCATCAGTTGTTGAAGGAAAAAAAATAGCTATTTTAGATTAATTTGATAGACCCAAAAATCCTAGGGTGTTAAAATGACTGAAATTATGGTATTCAAATAGGAATATTTTTAACTACATGTCAATTGCACACTTGTATGTGAATTCTTTAGTATTAATAAAGCTAATATTTATTGAAAGACTACTATATGTAGATATTTTAAACACTGTCTCATGTAATCCCCAAAATAAACAACACTTAGAGAGAGCTCAGAAACTGGGCTTGAAGTATTTAAATGTTTGGTTATGTGGTCACTTGAGTAATAAGCAACAGATTCATTAGAGAAGCAGGTAGTATTATTTACATTTGGTAAATGAGGGAATTAAGGTTGAGAGAGTGTAAATACTGGATCAAAGTCACATTACTGGAATACACAAGTGCTGGAATCAAGATTCAAGTAAAATTTGCTTTGAGCCTCAATGCCCACGCTGTATCTGCATTCTTAGAAAACAGTATGGTACTTCATATCCTTTAAAGACACTGGAGAATTTGACATGTTAATGATTAATTTCTTCTTTTTAAAGTGCACATGTAAAAATATAGATACCTGTTAAATATTAATATTTCTTGTACTGCTTATGTTTGTTCCCTCTGTAGTCATACTTTTCATATGGAACTGTTGACAATTTAATTTTTATAGTATGTAACTTTTCATATGTTCTGTATATTCTTATACTGCCATGATTTGATTTAGTCATTTTGGATTAAAGAAAAGTAGTTCTTTTCTAGAATTAAAAGGCATGTCTTTTCATTCCTACCTCCCTTCCTCCTTTGATTTTTCCATCTCTTTCCATCTGTTCATTTCTTCTTTCCTTCCTTTTTAAAGCAATTTCTTTTACCTTTCTTTTCAAAGCAATTTCATTTACCTTTCTTTTTAAAGCAATTTACACCTTTTAGGGTTTGGTACGGGAAGATTTGAAATGCAAGTTTGTATGGATTTTAATTCTGTAGGGTTTTTACCTTACCACACACACAAAAATGGGCGCAAAATGTTTTGCTTCAGTGACTTGAAAAAAATTTATATTGGAACTTGTTTTTCAGTTTTATCTGTTTCTATGAAATAAGGATTATTGTCCTCATTTTGCAAATAAAGTCCCCTGAAACTTTGAGAGATTAAGCAGTGTACCCAAAATCATCCAAAAGTGAGCATTCTGAAAGTGAGTGGTTTTCAACCCAGATCTTCCCTGTGTCAATACTGATGATTACTCACATTGTTTTTTCTTTATTCTAAAAGACAGATTTCAGATATGAAAGTGTATTTGAAATTACTTATTTTAATTATTTCAATTTTATGTTTTAGGAAACTACATTCCAAAAGAGGCCATTTACTTAAGATCATACAACCTCCTACTACAGTACCAGCAATATGAAGGTGGTTGCTTTTTCTCCAGATTTTAGAACTAACCAATTTTGCCCAATTCTTTGGCTTACGAGGTCTGAATGAAAAAACATAGATTCCTGAAGTGAGGAGATAAATTAGAAAGGGATGTGCTGTCTAGACAAATTATTATTTTGTGCCAGCTTCAGCATCAGATATGAGTGTGCAAGTATTAGAGGTAGTTTTTTTTTTTTTTTTTGAGACGGAATCTTGCTCTTGTCACCCAGGTTGGAGTGTAGTGGCACAATCTCGGCTCACTGCTACCTCTGCCTCCTGGGTTCAAGCAATTCTCTTGCCTCAGCCTCCCGAGTAGCTGGGATTACAGGAGTGCTCCACTATGCTTGCCTAATTTTTGTATTTTTAGTAAAGACAGGGTTTCACCATGTTGGCTAGACTGGTCTCAAACTCCTGACCTCAGGTTATCCGCCTGTCTCGGCCTCCCAAAGTGCTCACAAGCATGAGCTACCGCCCCCAGCCTGAAGGTCTCCCTCTGTCAGCTTCTGCTCAATACCCTTGTGCTGTGTACCAATTCATGACCTTTTGCAGTAGCTCTTCAAAGAGAGACACTTCAAAGACAGTTCTTTGGTCTCTTCTTATGTGGTGTCTTCTTTTGCATGTGTGACCTAATGTTGCTTTGTTACCCCAGTCTTCATTTTGGGGGGACTGTTGTTGTATTACCACAACCAAGGTCCCGATGGTTTCCTTAATTATTGCTCCTAGCCAGAACCTGATCTTATGTCAATTTCAACAGGACTTTCATCCTTAGGGCTATGAACAAGCATCCTGTTAGATTGTCAAATGAACTCCAGATTTCATTGTAAAAAGTCCTTTCTTAACAGTCCCTTCAGGCCTATAGTCAATTACCTTTGAAATCACATGATTTTAACATCACAGGCCAACATTGAACATCTTATTTTACGAATTACAAACGGTAAAACTTTTTACATTCTGCATTTAAAATTAGCAACTCATATGCCTCTAAACTAGTAGTTCTCTAAGTGTGTTTTCTGAGATAGAAGTGCTAGGGTTACCCGGGCACTTGTTAGAAGTGAACATTCTTGGGCCCACCTGGGAATCACTACTGAGTGGTACTAAAATTTGAGAGCAACGGATCTAACCATGATGCCTCACCTACTTTCTTCCTCAAATATTCTGTACTACAATCGCACAAGATGACACATTCATTTACAAATATGCCATACACCTTCACACCTTTGTGCCTTTTCTCAAATTGTTTCTTTTACCTCAATAGTCCGTTCCCCATTTTCAGATATTCTCTGGTTCTTTTTCAAGTTGCATCTAATGCCAGCTCCTCCCAGCTTTCTCCAGCTTGTATCACGTGCTCTTCTTTCTGTGCATTCAATGGTTTTTGTATATCTAGCATGCTTAGATGGCTTGTACTTATGCCATAGTTTGTGTTAAGTTGTTTGTTTATTTATATTTATTTATATTTATATTATATATTTATTATAATATTTTAATATTATAATATAATATTATATATAATATTAATATAATATATTTATATATTATATAATATATTTATATATTGTATTTATTTATAATTACAGCTATCTTCTAACATAGTAGATTGCAAGCTTTATTGAGAGCAAGCTCTATCTCTTTTACTACTGTATATCTTTAGTCTTAGCTTCCTTGCTTATTAAATGGAGACAATATTTATCTTACTGTGTTCTTTCGAAAATGGAAGTGTATAATTAGTGCAGAATAGATATTAGTGGTCGCTAATATTATTAGCAGGTACTATATAAGTGTTTGTTGAAGTAGATGAAATTTTAGGACTCTAGTTTGCACATAAAGTATCCTCACAAAAAGAGGAAGAAAAGAAAAAATAAAGTGAAAGGAGTCTGTGTAGAAACTTTTTAAATAATAGAAGAAATTCACCTTTTGTTACTAGACTTACAATGCAATCTCAATATTAAATCTGTTTTAAATAGGATCTCTGCAACACGGGGCATTATATTTTTACATATAAACCATTATATTCTTTAGAGATGTTTAAGATTGTGGAGACTACTTAAGTAGAGTTGTGCATTCCTGAAAACAAGTCTTCACTCCTCAAAGATGGATGAAAGACAAAGTATTTGTTTGCTAGATGTCAGTTTGTCTTAAATATATTTAGGCACAGTTAATTGCAGAAGCTGTTAGAGTTCTTATTGTAGAAGATGATGGAGCCAAAGGATCAGATCAGCTAATGAGCTCAACCACAAAAGCTGATCAGGGATTGAATTGAATTCAAATAGATAACAACATGTTACAAGTTTTGAACTCACTTGAAGAATAGATGGTTGTGTGTATATACTGTTTAAATGTAAACAAAATATCTGAATAAATAACTTATTCTTTGTTTCTAGTCCATCTCTACAAATGGATCATGAAATTCTACTGTTTGGAAGCCAGGTTAAAAGTGTATTTCTTAATTTAACAGATAGGGCTAATAGTCTCTAAAACAATAAAAGTATCAATTCATTATATATTTATGAAATGCTTATGGAAAGTTATTAAATTATTTTAAACGAGGAAGATAATGATGGCAACAATGATATTAATGTTAATAGTTCCATATATTAGGCCTTTTCTATTTTTCCAGTCTCTATGCCAAGAATATCACAAATTATAAGACTTTGCTTAATTATGCATAGAATTATGCATAGAATGAAAGGACAGTGTTAATTTTTCTTATTTTTTACACATAAGGAAATGAGGCTAAGAAACTTTAAGTGACTAACCCCAAATCACACATCCAGTAAGTGACAAGGATAGGTCAGAATTGAAACTCAAGTACAACAGATTTGAAGTCTGTCAAATGTTTGAACTTCTTTGAAATGAGGCACAATAAATAAGAACTCCATGATAAAATATTTGCTTGAAGGTCGACTTAGGGATACAATTCAACATTTTTCTTCTTTATATAAATTTGGAGCTTTAATGAGCAGTGAAATCCAGGTTACTGTAAAGGTTTAGTGTGTAGCAAAACCCTCCTACATTTGAATCATGTCTTCACAATTTACTTGCTTTTGATCTCTGAAAAGCTAATTAAATTCTTGGTGCCAGTTTCTTGTTTGTGAAATTCAGGTAATAATAGTGTTTATCTCATATAGATTGTAGTAAAGTCTTTCTCTCTCCCTCCTCCCGTATATATAAAATAAAATTTGTTATTGTATTATTAATTGCACTGTGGCTAATTATAAAAGCAGACACTAAGAGTGAAAAGTCTGTTGGAATAAATGAGCTGACTGGAAAAGGATCATTAATTTATTTTTAGTTATATTTCTCCAATAGCAAAGTAGATAGGTATATTTGAAACTAAAAATGGATTAACACTAAAATCAGTTAACATTAGTTTCCAAAAAATCCCTTACCTTCAAAAATATTACAGTATGTTACTTTCATTATCAAAGCCCTAATGTGCTATCTAATTTTGAGTATCTTGACCACCGCGCTGTAAAATACATGGAAAATTTTGCACCATTCCAATATAATTAGAGGGCTGATTACACTAACAGACAATCACAGATGCTGGAGCCCAGTAATACTTAAACATTGACATCCTCAATTTCTTAATAGATAAACAGAGTGCCTATATGTGATGTTCATAAATTACTTCCTTGCCATTTGTATTGCTAAATTTGATTTTATATTTCAAGACTGAATGTACTTTCACAGCAAAAGAAATAGCATGTATTCTTTTAATTAACTACTAGAAAACAAAGTGGGATATTATAACATTTGCTTTCTTTCTTTGTACATCATAATTGCTAATGATTTGCTTTCTTTCTTTCTTTGTACATCATAATCGCTAATGATACTTAGATATTTTGGAGAGTGTTGTTACTTAAGCATGAAAACAGGTTTATCTTATCTCTGCAGCTGAAATATCAATTAGAGGTAAAGTCAATGAGTGTGAAATTCCCCTACTCTTTCTTGTGTAGTCCTTGAACTCCTTGGAGCACTTTGTATTGTAACAACAGATGTGTGCTATCCATTATGTACTGCTGTCTCATTTTATCTAATTGGTCCCAATATTGTAGCCATCAGATATGCTTCCTTTTATTGCCATCTGATCCCATTTACAATGAGGACCATCCGTCATTTCTACATGAGAACATAAAATGTGTATCATTTTAAGACTGGTCCTTTGGACAAGGTGGTTATTTCTCCTGTATAATGTCTTTCTGCTCTTCAGTGCTGTGGGTAAACATAAATCTACTTCCTTTGTTTGAGGAGTTTCCTTTAAAACTGTTGGCTCAGAATAGTTTCTACATGTAGTAGATTATTCGGAAATTAAAGATTTGCATATTTTGGTGAATGGATAATGAGTACTTATTATAAAGCCAAAAATTCAGACAAATATACAGAGAAGCACACATAAGCACAAACACACGGACACATACACACAAGATTATTGATGTCAGTTTGGGTACATGAGACCATAGGCAATCTGGAATGATGGCTTCAGTTTAGTCATCTGATCTTAAGACAAATGCACACTTCCCTTCTTCATCTCTATTATCTCTAAACCCTTCAAGGAAATTTCCCACTCACTATTATTGAGTGTAGACGTGGAAAATTCCAAAGATTCAAAGAGGAGCAAGTTACTGGGGGATAAGAGTTTATCCAAAAGAGGCAAACTCCAGAAAATGTTCAACTTTATAAGAAAAATCTGTTAAAAAGGCTCTGTAGTTTGTAATGTGCCTTTTAAAAACCAGGATCTTACAACTTTTGGTAGTCACCATAAAGTTGTAAGTCAAGGAAAGCTGTGACAGTTCCCATGAAGAAACTGGAACCCCAAATGGTTAAATACATGGCAACAGGTTACACAGCATTACACGGCTGAATCAATAAGCATCCAGGCCTCTGACTCTTAAATCAGTCATCTTCAAATCATACCACCAACAGATATCAAAAGTTAAAATAAGGGAAGAATATTCTCTCTCAGTACCTGTGATATTCAAATAGGCATCCATGATCCTTTACTAAGGCCTTACTTCCTCATCGGTTTGGTTTCCCCCACAAACAGCTGAGATGGACTCAGTTTATTCATTTGTTCTCTAACTTACTCAACAAATATGTGAATGGATTACTATAGAAATTGTAATTCTCTCTTTTTTTTTTTTTTTTTTTTTTTTTTTTTTTTTTTTTTTTTTTTTTTTTTTTTTTTGAGACGGAGTCTCGCTTTGTCGCCCAGGCTGGAGTGAGTGGCGCGATCTCTGCTCGCTGCAAGCTCCGCCTCCCGGGTTCCCGCCATTCTCCTGCCTCAGCGTCCCGAGTAGCTGGGATTAGAGGCGCCGCCACCTCGCCCGACTAATTTTTTCGTGTTTTTAGTAGAGACGGGGTTTCACCGTGTTAGCCAGGATGGCCTCGATCTCCTGACCTAGTGATCCGCCCACCTCAGCCTCCTAAAGTGCTGGGATTACAGGCTTGAGTCATCGTGCCCGGCCAGAAATTGTTAATTTCTATACACAATCAAGAATATCTTTTCATCCACATTTTTGGATTTATTGACTTGTAAGCCAATAAGCTACATGTTGATAAAATTAGTCAATTTATTTGTCCATCTAGACAGTATAAAGCAAACCTATGGAAGCTAAAAGTATGATAATAGAATTGGATTTAATATTGACTACCCTAAATCAGTTGTTACATGTCTACAATAAATTTTCAGTTCTATAGTTACTTCTTTTGCTTTGGATATAATGATCACCCTGATGAATGCTCAACTTTGAAAATGGAAGCAACTTATGATAATAACGAAAATGTCAAAAAAGTGAACATGGCAGTGCTTTGTCTCTTTTTTTATGGAGAACTGTGTTGCAGTGCTGCTGCTTTCCACAGGAAACAGTCTGTTCTATGGCCATGATGTGGCTCCCGAGACACAAGCAGCTAAGAGCATCCAAATGGTATAATAGAAATACAATTATGGCTCTCAGAGAGTTTCTTCCAGCGCTAGTTATATCTGAATCATACCAACTGAAGAAGCAAAATGAGCACTTTTTCGGGCAATTTAAATACATGTGTTTTTTACTCATTTGCAGACAATAATGGGTTCGAATTTGTTTTCTAGTTCAATCTTCCTTTAGAATTTTTAGTGGTACATTGACGTTTTAATAAAAGTATGAAAAATAAAATAAACTTCTCTTTGTCTGAAAAACTAGAATAACATAAACAACTTGACTTGTAACCAGGCACACCTATGTAAGCATTTTGAGAAGCAGAAGGAAAAAATAAAACAAATCAAAGTAATTACTGTATGGGAAACAGATCTGGTGCTTAAAAATAAAACTAGTTCTGTCTTATTTTTTAGATTTTTGTATTTCACCATTAAAAATGTGGAAAAGTTTTTAAATAATTTCATATTTAAAACATTAAAATAAATTATATTTTGGTTATAAAATACTTTGAAAAATTGACATTTCCTGCCATGTACTTTTTTAAACACAATTTTTATTTTTTTGAGAGAGGGTCTCACTCTGTCCCCCAGGCTGGAGTGCAGCTGGCTCACTGCAGCTTCTACCTCCCAGGCTCAAGTCATTCTCCTGCCACCGCCTCCTGAGTAGCTGGGACTACAGGTGTGTGCCACTACTCCTGCCTAATTTTTGTATTTTTTGTAGATACACGGTTTTGCCATGTTGCCCAGGCTGGTCTGGAACTCCTGGACTCAAGCAATCCTCCCGCCTCAGTCTCATAAGTAGTTGGAACTACAGATGTGCATCACTACACCCACCTTAGCCATGTACTTTTGTTTCTAGACTTAGTCGAAAGACTTAACATGCTGAGGTAAGGACTCTAAATAGTCTGATATATATTAGGAAAAAAAATGTATATATATATGTATACGCTCACACAGATGCACACACACAGAGACACACAGTGAGAAATGAATGTGGTACAAACACTACAATCCCAACACAAAGTAGCTTTGCCAAAGACCATAATAAAGACAACAATTTAGGATCTGTCATGTTTGGCCCCGTTATTAGTTGAACGAACTGGGACAAACTGTTTTAACATCTCTAGACCTAATTAAAGAGGAAAGATAACCATAATACCTACATCTTAGGATTGTTGTGAGGTTTCTGCACAATATTCCAAATTGCTAAATGGTACTTAATTTAATAGGAATAATTGTTTTAAGAAAAACTGCTGGCCGGGGGCGGTGGCTTACACCTGTAATCCCAGCACTTTGGGAGGCCAAGGTGGGTGGATCACCTGAGGTCGGGAGTTTGAGACCAGCCTGACCAACATGGAGAAACCCTGTCTCTACTAGAAATACAAAATTAGCTGGGCGTGGTGACGCATGCCTATAATCCCAGCTACTCAGAAAGGCTGAGACAGGAGAATCGCTTGAACCCGGGAAGTGGAGTTTGCGGTGAGCCGAGATCACACCAGTGCACTCCAGCCTGGGCAGCAAGAGTAAAACTCCGTCTCAAAAAAAAAAAAAAAAAGAAGAAGAAGAAGAAGAAGAAAAAAAAACTGCTTATAATTATAGGCATACTATATAAAAACTATTGATAATACTTTATAAATGGAAAATTCAACACAAAAATTAATATTTTTACAAAGAGAAAAACTGAAAATGCAAACTTCAGTCCTTTTCAATTTAACCAAAGACTTCCAAGGTGCTTACATTAAAAAAATAAAATAAAATAAAAATTACTAGAGCTTTTGGCACAATGGGAAACTGACATACCGATCAAAAAATCCTTGGACATTTGTGAAAGGAAAATATTTGCTGCCGTATTCAATGAGTATATTCGTCACCCTAACAGTTTTAAAAATAACCTCTAAATGCTAAACTGGAACAGTTAAGTACATTCAGCCATTCAGTCATTTTTCATTCAGCAAATATTTTTTAACTGCCTACTATGTGTCAGAAATTGTGCTAGACTCAAGATATAAAACATATGGTCTTAGCCTCAGGGAACGTTGTCACAATGCACAGCCAACATCATGTCTCAAAAATTCTTGCTCCTTTACTTCTATACCTAGCACCAAATCTATCCACAGAGATTGTAACGTTTATATTTATTGATTCACTGGCCAAACGCTAAAGCTAAACAATATCTGGAAAAAATAGTTCACTTCTGAAGAGATCATAAGGAAAACATAGTATGAGATCTAGTAGTAATGTTTTTCAAATAAAATTTTTTGAACTTATACTTTAATGAGTCTAAGTCTTGCATAGTCAGAGCAGAAAAAAGTCATACAGCATAATAGTGATTTAAATAAAATTTGTGAGTTATTTCCCACACACCATAAGTTAGCAAACAGATTTTGTTGATGTGTTAAATTTTTAATTCCACAAGAAAGGCTCTGTCTTAACAAGTTACAAGAAACAGCTATCCTGAAATATTTTATCTTAATATTTCTGTTTTATTTTCTTTGAGAAGTATTTCCATGGTCTATAGAGACTTGTTATTTTAAAACTTTTCTCAAAACTGAATAATTTTTAAAATCATTATAAAAATTCCAGAAAGTGAATTTTGTTGAACCTGATAAATAGCTCTTCTGAAATTATAATGTCAATTATATCTAAGACTATATGTTTGATACATCCATGAAGTAAAAATTTACTTAAAGGCTATAAGAGATATATAAGAGAAACAATTACTGTTTTAACATTATACTTTCACTTCTCTTAGGCATTGTATCAAAATACATGAAATGGTTCTACCTTTCAAATATGTCCCTCCCTTTCACTGTCTGAGATACCTACTTGAGGTCACCAAAAGTAGAACGTTAATTTAGAAAAAAATAAATCCCAAAATATAATTTGTCTCATTATATCTTTATAGACACTCCTAAGAACAAGGTAAAATTAGAAGAAATATTATGTTTTAAAATATAATAGTGACAATATTACCCCCGAACATTTGTGTGTGTGAATGTGTGTGTGTGTGTGTATATTTGTGTCTCAAAGTGGTAATCATATATTGTACATGAAAAATGATCAAGGGATGTATCAATCGCCAAAAACAGTTATAATCAGATATTTCTACATGGTCTCAGGTGGTGAGTTTGTAGGCCTGAACACTTCAAAACTCCAAATGACTCACACCAAGAAATTTTGAATATATAGGTTCTGCCATGACTTATTTTAAGGCCACTGAGTCTTTACAAATAATTTCTTCCTAAATTTATATAGAGAGCAAAAACAATACAGCAGTTAAAAAACAGGCAAAACAAACAGCCCGATTTCAAATCCTGATTCTGCCATTTACAAGCTTTGTGACCTTCTCTGGGAGAGAATGTCCATGTAGAACTGGGTATGACTCTCTCTCCTTCAAAACCAGTATCTTTTTTTGTAGAAATGTAATGAGGATTAAATAACTCAATATACAAAGAAGCACTAGAGAAACACTTGGATTTGAATTAGTGCTCAGGAAGCGTTAGTTCTTGTTTTTTAAAGCTCATGGGTCGACAGCTTTGAAAAGAATACCTGGTTTCTAGAAAATAAAATTAACAAATTGAAGTGAATATTCAGTGCTGTAAGTGTTTCCTATGAATTGTTCAGTGGTATGAGTGCTTCCTACAAACATTATTTGTTATTCAGTAGTTTATAGTTAGGCTTCTATGATGCTAAAGGCACAGAAAATAAAGCATTTGAAAGAAGAAAAGAAAATTCAGATATCCCCAAATATCTAGACCCAGATATTCCCAAAACAGTGATATCAAACCAAGCAGATATTATTCTCATCTCTACGTGATTATATGGATAGACATTTAAATGTTGGCACATAATTTTCATGACACTTTCAAAACAGGAACTAAAGTAGCTGTTAATTAAGTGCACAACTAATTTGAGACTGTGAATGCCGAAAGGAAAATTGTCCAGCAGACCCACCCATTTCAAAGACAAGAGAGTGTAATTCTGTCCTCGTAACTTTCTGGCCAAGGTCAAACTTGACAGACATATTTAAAGAGTGAATGAGACTATTTCATAAGATCAGCACAAGGTGAGTGGAAAGTAGTTTTCTTCTTAATTTATTTCCACTTGGCAATTTCTGAGTTGCTTCCGTTTGTTTAATAAGGAAAACTACAAGAAGAACTTTTGTTTTCTAACTCATGGCAATGTTAAGAATGTAATTATTAGAATTTAGGTATTGAGAAATCTTCCTTAATTAATATAGGGTATAGTCATACCTAGTGTCTGGGAGACACAGATCAAAGAAAAAAAAATTGCTGTAGTAAGTATCCAGTTGCACATAGCTATCCTCAAACTGGCATAAACAGAAATAAGAATTCCTGTTAAAAGTCAAGTGAATTCTGGAATGTATAGTTCCTTGCTGTCGACACAGACCAGAAATTTGGGTAATTCAAAGTAACTGCTACAATGGATGGAATGCCATTCCTAGAATTCTACTGTTCTCATTTAAAGTGTCATAGTAAAATGTTGGCAATTTAAATATCATAGACAGCATTTTTACATAGAAAATAAAATTATCTTAAAATAATACCTCAGAGTTCTATTAGATACCAAATTAAAAGTTCTTATAATTTCCCAAATTAAGAATTTTCATGGCTGTAGGAATTATTCTAAATGATATTGTCTGTCATTTCAAAGTTGATCTAGTAAATGAATAACCACAGTTACAGAGAATGCTAGAATGATTTTATTGCTGCTGTAGGTGAAACTGATTGGGTGGATACTTCGCTTATAACTTAAAGTTACCTGCCAAAGGAAATATCAGAAGCAGAGGCCATAATGATTGGATTGACAGCACCGAGCTTTCAAAATTTATTCTCAAGTAGACACAAAATTGCCTTTGAGTTAAATAGGGACAGGTAAAACAATGTCCATCATAATGTTGGCATTGCAAATACCTGTTTTAATGATTTTCAGTGGGCATTTAAACATACAGGAGATCATCATGTTGTAGTTAGTTGCTGTTATACCCTTTATGTAAGAATTAAAAGATGCTAAAATAAATAAATGGACAACCAAAAATTGTATATATTTATGGCGCACAACATGATGTTTGGAATAATGGATATATTGTGGAATGGCCAAAATCGAGCTAATTAGCATATGCATTACCTCACATACTTATTGTTTTGTGGTAAGAACATTTGAAATACATCCTCTTAGCAATTTTAGAATATAACATATTAACTATAAGCTATTAATTATAGCCACTATGTTGTATAACATAAATATTGAGACGAAAATAAGCCATCTAATGAAATCCTTTCTATAAGACAAATACCAACAGTGAATTAGCTTTTCCTGCATGTTGGACTCAGGTTACCACCCAGAACATACAAATAAACAATATTTCTCTGGCAGGATTTTAATTTATGAGTTCTACAGTACAAAATTGGGGAAATGACATATTCTATTGATAGCTATAACATTTTAGGTTTACTACACACACACACACACACACGTAACAGAGTCTTTAAAACTATCCAAGCACCTTAGGCAAATTTGCTTTCTGGTCACTGTATTTGAATACGTTTTGTAAGTTTTTAAATGAATAATGCGGCCAATTAAAGATGGTCACCATCTCTTTGCCTTTACTTCCATGAAAACAAGGAGCCCATGTCACCCTTCTTGATCTGGGTTAGCTCCATGACACTTTACTCAATAACATAAAGCCAAAATGATATCATGACAGATGTTAGGGCTGTGTCTTAAGAGACTGGGAGCATCTAAGTTTCTTCTCTAGGACTACTCCCTCTGGCATCCCTGAACAACCACGTTAGAATTCTGACGACTTGAAGACTGCTGTACTGGAGCTGCACATATAAGCGCCCTGATTGACAACCCCGGGCCAAACTTTGTCTTTCAGTCTTCCCCACTAAGGACTCAACGTATGAGAGAAGCTGCCTTGGATCCTTATACCAACCAATGTGCTGCTGAATATCAGAACGGCCTTAGTCAAAACCATGTGTAACAAAACAGGAAGCCAAGCTCTGGCTCAATTCTTGACCCATAAGATCATGAGATATAACAAATTAAAAATGGCTCTAAATATTGTCTACTGATTTACTTAAATCCATGTTTTCTTCACAAATGAAGCCAACAAAAACATTTCTGTCAACCTCAGCTGTACATAGGTGAGAGACCTGATTTGGTTTCCTGTGATAAATAGAACAGGATTGCTTCAATCATATCCTACATTTTTCTACTACATTATTTTCTGCTACATAATACTACATTAGCAGTATTGTTTCTCCTCAATTTCAGAATAATAAAAATATTAAAGGATTCTCAATAAAAAAAATAAATAAGAGACCGGACTCTGCTCAAATGTCATCGCCTCAGAAAGACCTTCCCTGACTAACCTACTTGAAGTAGCACATCCTTCATCGATACCCTTACTCTGCCTTTTGTCTCTTCACTGCATTTATTACTACTGACATGACATTAAATGTGTAATGTCCACCTTCACTTTTGCATATCCCTTCCCTGAAAGTAGTTTCTCTATTTTGTTTACTGTATAGAATAGTGACTGGCACATAGTAGCCTTAATATATATTTGTTGAAGAAGTAAAACTTTGCCTTCAGATATTTTGCCTGTAAGTTACAAACTTTGCTTTTACAAATGAAAGTACAGGTCTTCCCAATAATTTTAAAGACTACATTATAGTGACATTGTCTAAAAATAGAAACTTTCGGTTTCTAGGAAACGATAATTATATTCATTTATCAATGCTTTTGTTTTGTGGGACAATTACAACAAATATTTACTTGATATTTATTTGAATAATGAAAAGCCACTAAAAAACTAACCTGCATTTAAATAATCATTAAAAATTAAAACGTGTTTCTTTCCAGAGTTAATGATCAGCTAAACGTTTTTCTTTGTCTTCCCTTGATTTATGTTTAATTTATATGACAGTGAATTGTATATGAAATACTAGCACCCACATTTTATGTGTTAATCTGTGTAAGACATGATCATGAGGGTGTTAAAACATTTATTTTAGCACATGTGAGTTTATAACAGCATTGAAAGGTTATATTGATAAAACTAATTGTCCTATTTGACAAAGAGTGGAAAAAAATCTAGAAGGCCTTTAAGTAAAAGAGAAATTAACTTTAAAATGGCAAAACATATAGTGGTTCCTTATTTGGTTTAAATGAACACACTATTATCAATCTATTCACATAGTGTCAGTGTGGCACCATTTCCCTATTAAAGCTTTATGCAAAAAGAGTGGGGCTACTTTGTATGCTTATTCTTTGTTCTGCTACCACTTTCTCTTTCCCATGTTTACATTACAAGGGAAAAGTTAAGAAAATAAAAGAAGCCAACTGGGAAAGGCCACATAGCAGATTTGAGTGTTTGGGGGTACGAGCACGGAGCACAAATTCTCCAGGCATGTTGCTTGCATGCCTAACAATACATTTCGCTTTAAAATGCAGTTAAATGACATGAAAAGCTGCATCATTATTTTCCTGAATTAATTTCTCTTTCCCATGCAACAGTGACTGTTCTTATCAACCACTTTCATAATGGGGAGTAAACAACCAACCACCTCAGCAACATATATTATTAAGATTCTTCCCTTTTCAGGCCAGCTGTCCCTGCAATTATATTTTACAAATACAGTTCTACACAGCTCCTCTCAGTTGAACACAATAATGTAATTTTACTGAATGACTCTGCAGAAAGCCTAATTATTTCTTGAAGCAGGGCTCCTGATGTTATTTTGCATTTAATTCATGACCACATGCTGTAGGTTATTATCTGTGCAGCAACCAATTGAAATGTTTTCTGAAAAGTATTTCACATACTTTTTAACCTGTGACTTTTCAAAACAATTGTACTTTGCTTCTCAAACACACTAGAAGAACTCAAATCTAATAAAGAACCAAATTATCAACTTCATATACGTTGAATTAGATCTATTTTTTATTAAAAACCGCGGACAAATTCTATTATTCTTGAATAATAATGCATCTGTGTCATCCTGTCAATTGTTTATAAAATTATAGCAATAAAAGATAAAAACATTAATAGCATGTTATAGATATCTGTGTCAGGGTCTGGGAAGGGTGTTATTAATTCATGGAATCTTTTTAAAAAACATTAATTAAAAATTCTTTCTTTCTTCTGAGTCTTCAAGCCTGTATAGATTTGCTTGTGAAATCCATCATATGCCAGCTTAAACTGCTTTTTAACAGACACACATACTTTTATGCATATGATTATCTCTCATTTAAAAATATATTGATACGAAAAAGATACCTCAAAAAAATAATAGTTAACATATGGTCAGTGCTTAATACGTACCAGGAATATGATCGCTCTAAATCTTCACAATAGTCCTAAGTAAAATCTCATTTTACAGACAAGAATTTCAAAACTTAGACTGAGTAGCTTACAAAAGGGTAAACAGGTAGTAAATGGAGAACACAGAATTTTATTCAAGAGATCTGATATCACAGGTCTAATTCACAACACTGTACATACTGACATATATTTATCTTAACTTTTCAATTGCTGAGATACTGCATGTGTGTGTGTATGTGTGTATGTGTGTATGTGTTTATTCTCCTTCAAGATGTGTAGATACTTTTGAAAGGAATGTAAGGATAACATTAAAATATTCCATATGGATTTTTGGTCTTTAAAAACAAACACTATAGTAATACTATTAACAAAGTATATCTCTAAATTCTAGAATTAGAGGGTGTGATAAAATGTGTATTTTCTATATGGCTTATTTACCTGGGGGAATTAAATGTAGTGCATTATTTTCCTATAGATGGCAATACAAGCCGTTCACTTTAATATAGTACTTAGTTACTTTTTGAGGAAAAAAAATGCTCTGCTCAAGATTGAAGATGAAAATTATATTTAAAGTCAGAATAAAAGAGAAGTAAAATTACAAATAAAAATGTAATAGTAAACTTGAAATATGAACATATTTCACAGAAAAAAATCAAAGTAATCAAAGTATCCTTTACTTTTCAAATAGTTCTGGAACCCCAGCAAACCATCTCTAAAATCTAGGCTTATTCTCTTGTTACAGAGGTACATTTGTTGGAATGGCATAATAATATACCTACAAACCTCACAAATTCTACTACAGAGCCTTGTCTGCAAGAATAATTAGCTATTAGTCAACCTTGTGTGCAAAAATATATTATTTATTTATATTACCTAGGAAACATTCAATCACACTGAATTTGTCCATGTGATGATTTGAAGTGTAATTCCAAATCAAGAAGATGGAAAAATATCTATGTTAATGAAGTTCACAGAGAAACTATTCTGTTACATAGAAATAAATTATAAGTCATTTTCTTAGTATGTAAATGATGAAAGTCAAACATTGTTGTGACTTTTTTACATTGCATATGGAGATCTCATGAACATTTTTTAACTTATCAATAAGAACCTTAGGAAATATTATTACTTAACTGTTGATGTGCTGAAATATTAACTGCGTTAAATAATATATGCCAATGAAACTTACGATAGCAGTGTAAAATAAATCCTGAGGTCAATTCTACAAAAAAAGAAAAGTCAAAAGAGAGGATATGTGATTTCAGTAAGTACCCTCAGACGGTAATGCTGTTAACATGATTAATATAGTTATTTCCATGCTTCATCTAGGTGGATAAAATGATTACAATTGATGAGGTCATAAAACATGAATATTTAAGATGCATTTTATTATGGGAAGACTTACGTTGTTAAAGATGCAAGTGTAGGAAGAGATTCTGTGAATAATATGGAAACTGTCTTCTTAGGTTTTATAAACTTTAATGTATTTTTTTAAGTATTAGGAAGAGATAAATTGAATTCAGCAACATAACTTTTAATACCTAGTTATATATTAAGTAATATATAATGCCTTAATTATATATTAATATATAATATAGTAATATATAATCACAGAGTGAGTCTAAATGTAAGAGGCTAATACTTTGTCAATATTATAGGAAAATCTTAGAATGGCCTTTTAGGTTGAAATCATAGAATGGTCTTACCATTCTAGGTTGTTTGTACGGCTTCACAATGAATCAACTTTTCAGATTACATTTTGGCAAATACAACTAATTGTATAGTGACAGGTCATTACTTTAACTGAAAATATTACATTTCTACAAATGAGATGCTGTTGTCAAAGGTACTGTACCTGGCCAAACTTCAATCAAGTTCCTCTAAGCCGTCCACTCAAGTAGGCTCAAACTTGGGCTTTGGTCTTAGTCCTTGTAGGGTCTAATCAACCTCAATATCTGGACAATTTCCTCCTTTCTACCATCCCCTTCATGATGTCTGATCATCGTAGATTACGTTTAGCAAGAATCTTGACAGATAAGTTTAGCAAAGAATTGCTTTACTCTCTTAGTAGTTTTCCATCAACCAGTCTTTTCACCCTACTTCTTAGCTGTAAATCCTTATGTGGTATTCAGAATTGAGCCTCGTTTCTTTCTCCTACTGTAAAATCCCACTGCAGTAGTTCCTTGTATTCCCCTCGATTCTTCCTTATCATCTTTAACAAGTGTCATGAACAATTTTTCCTTAATGCTATATATGTCAGTTCTCAGTCATAAATCTGGCATGATAATTTTGTTCCACACTAAAAACTGTAGCCAAGTAACTGGTATAATATCATAAAATAAAGTGTTTGAGTAATGAATCACTAGGTTAAATTAAAGGCATGCATTGAACCTAACAACCTAAAACTTAGAATAAGAACTATTTAAGAGTTCACTAAAAATTCTTCAAAAAAGGGAATTTAGATTATGTCACAAAGAAAACCTCAGTGTATTTCTCAAAGAAATTTTAAAATTCTCATTTTCTTTAAATCAACAAAATAGAAGTTAATAGTAAAAGTGAACAACTAGGACACACCTTAGGTGTGACTTAAGGTGTGTCCAAGAAGATATCCAGAGGCACAAACATAGTTTTAAACATTTTAATAATTAAAAATTATTTAAAACTTAAATTTAAAAATTATAGATTAACATTTGGGTATATACCCAGTAATGGGATTGCTGGGTCAAACTGTATTTCTAGTTCTAGATCCCTGAGGAATCGCCACACTGTCTTCCACAATGGTTGAACTAGTTTACACTCCCACCAACAGTGTAAAAGCGTTCCTATTTCTCCACATCCTTTCCAGCATCTGTTATTTCCTGACTTTTTAATGATTGCCATTCTGACTGGCATGAGATGGTGTCTCATTGTGGTTTTGATTTGCATTTATCTAATGATCAGTTATGATGTGCTTTTTTCATGTTTGTGGGCTGCATAAATGTCTTCTTTTGAGAAGTGTCTGTTCATATCCTTTGCCCACTTTTTGATAGGGGGGCTTTGGTTTCATTGTCTACAAAATGTCCCGACTATGTTTCACATACACCCTCATTAAAGTACGTACTGATTGATTTGTTTTTCTAAGACCACCAGAGCGGGCACAAAAGAACCAGGGAGTAGGCAAGGGTAGGAGCAAAACTGCAAATTTATTTTTGGTCACCTAGCTTCAGGGAAGAAGGTGGGTAGGGACAGGTCTGTCGGCCTCTGGCAAAGGAGGCCAAGAGAGTAGCCCGGTGAAGCTCTCGGACAAAGTTCCTGCAGTCCCTACAGGAGTGGGGACTAAGGAAGTTTGCGCCCGGTGTCCCTCGGGAGCGGCTTTTCTAGGAGTGGGAGGGCAATAGGAGGGACACAGATGTGTCGGGGGGCATTCGGTAGGTGCGACCAGGTAAATCTTGGTCTCTTCGGATTGACGTCACCTGGCACATGCCCAGTTGATCTGCACCTTCCCCGGCGCCGGCTGCATTTTCGCGCGTGGGGGGAAAAGTTGGTGATGAAGAACCCGGAAGTGCGCCATCTTACCTCCATTCGTCCAAACACTGATTTCAATAGATAAATAAATAAATATAAAAGTTGAGACTGATAAATGCCAAAAAAATTATAGACTAACAAAATAGAATGAAACTAAATTAAATAAACCTTTACATTAATTGGTCAAAGAACAAAGTAAACTTTAAAAAAAAGAGAAGTAATTTCAAAAAAATTTAAGCAAAATTTAATTATTAAAGAAGTTTAATTCATAAGTTTCAAAAAAATTGGGGTGAAAAATAATGAAATATATAAAAATTCTCCCAATCTAATCAAAGTTTATAGCCATCATAGAAATACTGATTTCTTTATTTCTTTATTTATTATTCTTTAATTTCTGGGATACATGTGCAGATTTGTTACATAGGTATACATGTGCCATGGTGGTTTGTTGCACCTATCAACCTGTCATCTAGGTTTTAAGACCTACATGCATTAGGTATTTGTCCTAATGCTCTCCCTCCCCTTGCACCCGTCCACCCTCCGACAGACCCCAGTGTGTGATGTTCCCCTCCCTGTGTCCATGTGTTCTCATTGTTCATCTCCCACCTATGAATGAGAACATGCGGTGTTTGGTTTTCTGTTTCTGCGTTATTTTGCTGAGAATGATGGTTTCCAGCTTCATCCATGTCCCTGCAAAGGACATAAATTCATTCTTTTCTATGGCTGCATAGTATTCCGTGGTGTATATGTGCCGTGAGAAATATGATTTCTAAGATAAATTTTGATCTTTCAGATATCTCCAGCTTTGCTCACAGTCAGCAACCAACATGTGAGTGACGCCATTCTGGAAGTAATTTTTCTAGCCAGGTTACTTTAGCTAATGCACGTTCATGTACAAAATAAACTATTCCCAACAAGTCATTCCTAAATTGTAGTAGTGGAAACAAATTAAACTCTGTTGATTCTTAAACCAACTAAATGTTGAGAATGAATTGTTACATAGCAATAGATCATAATTAAAACAGTTATTCTTTTGGAAGCTCTTTGTAATTTATTATTTTGTAATTGATTTTCAATTCTCGTTTTTAAATTCAATAATTATTGAAATATTATATATAATGAGTGAAAACAAATATTTGGAAAATACTTCAATATGTTTTTGTTCATATTTACTTATAAACATTAAAATAATATGTTTAAAGCTATTCAGCAATACAGGAAAGAGGCTTATGATTTCATGTTAAAAATCTTCATTTTACTTTCTTGGACACTTGATAAACTAGCCAATGCTACCCAAATTCAAAATTTATCCTACATTTATTTTGCACTTAATCAGCTAAACCTTAGTGTAGAAAACAAGCCCCCTGATTCTTCTCACTTTAAATTCATGAATATTAGCCTTGCTGCTTCTGAACCTATCCTATCCTATCTCTAGTGGATTCACATCTGAGGGATTATTTCAGGCTCTCACTAATCATGACTAGCTACCTATCCTTGTCTGCCCTCACATACTCTGCACTCTTGCCTATCACTACAGTTCAACTCCTCATGTACTGACGGCAGGATCCTCCTTTCTTCTTATCGGCATCACAGTTCTCTCCCTTTTCTTACATCATCAACTTTTTATTCCCCTTTGGATCATTTCAATTAGCATTTAGGCCAGATGTTATTTTTATCATTGTAAAAGAAAAAATCATTTTGGTCAATTTCTCACCTCCTTCTGACACACTGTTCACTTTTATTTATTTCTTTAGTCACCTTATTCAAAACTCCAGGAAAGACTAGCCTGTACACTCTCCAGTTCTTATCCCTTCTTCTCTTAATTCTACTCCAGTTGGTTTTTCTTTCCCAATACTCCATAGAAGCTGCTCTCATCAAGATTACCAACGCCCTCCTCATTGTGTTTATTTATTTTTATTAGTTTCTTTAAAATTATTTCCATAGGTTATTGGACAGCAGGTTGTGTTTTGTTATATGAGTAAGTTCTTTGGTGGTGATTGTGAGATTTTGGTGCATTGTGCATTCTGTGAACAGAGAACACTTCTATACTGCTGATGGAAATGTAAACTAGTACAACAGCTATGGAAAACAGTTTGCAGATTCCTTAAATAACTAAAAGTAGAACTACCATTTGATCCAGCAATCCCACTACTGGGTATTTACCCAGAAGAAAAGAAGTCATTATACGAAAAAGATACTTGCACACACATGTTTATAGCA
Organism: Rhinopithecus roxellana; assembly: GCF_007565055.1. Taxonomy (NCBI): domain Eukaryota; kingdom Metazoa; phylum Chordata; class Mammalia; order Primates; family Cercopithecidae; genus Rhinopithecus; species Rhinopithecus roxellana. The sequence goes on along the minus strand of NC_044549.1, from coordinate 11,273,383 downwards.
GCACAATTCGCAATTGCCAAAATGTGGAACCAACCCAAATGCCCATCCATCTACAAGTGGATAAAGAAATGTCCTCCTCATTTTAAATCCAACAGTCTGATCCCACTTGTCACCTCACTTGGTCTATCAGCACTATTTAATGAAGCTGAAACTATCTCTTTTAGTAGTATAATTTAGAAAAATTTTGTTTACTTGACTTTCCAACCTCAGTCTCTTTTTCTCCTCTCTCACTACTTTCTTCTTCTCTGTCAGATTTGCCAGCCCTTCCTTTTCTTTTCACACTTTTAATATTGAAGTGCTTCAGGGCTCATCTCTGGCGTCTTTTGTTTTCTAGCCACACTGATGTCTTTGCTGCTTTACGTGACTGCACGATCTTAAATACCTTTGACTCCCAAATGTAATAAAGCTGGACAAGACTTCTCTTCTGAACTGCACAACTCAATATCTGGCTCCTGCTTAACATATTTCCATTTGAGGGTTTCATACACATCTCAAACTTAGCATGTCCAAATCTGGATTCCTGGTCTCTCCATCAATAGACTTTTTTTAAAATCTCAGAATACAGAGTTTACGGTTTCTGCCTTCTGTTGCTCTGAAACAGAATTGTTATCCATACACATTAGCTACAGTAACTAAATAAAAGAATAAATAAATACATGCACCAACCTTTGAGAGCACACACTCATGTATACAAATATGAAACTGAAATGCAATATATCAATATCTGATACTAATCCTCAGTGGTGGAGGGATAATATGTGGGAATTGTCTCACTTGAATTTTCCATAATGGTTATGTATTAGTGTTATAGCTAGAGAAAATAATTAAGTGCTAAGTACAATTGTTTAGATTTTAAAACACACAAAGAATAAGATTGTATAAATAAGAGAAAATACTGTGAATATAAATTCGCAGAAATAAATAATTACAATTTATGATTATATTTATTGGGTCATCAGGTAACATTTCCTTCCGTTTCATCAAAAAAGTCATTTCAAGGAAAAGCAATAATATTAATGAATTTGAGATGGCATTTTTCTCATATTTGTGACAAATACAGAAAATGATTTTTTGTTGTTGATTTCTATATCTATAATCTAGGAAAGTAACTGGCATGTGGTAATAACTATTTTTCATAATTTCAAATGCTATTTCTATCTTATTAGATACATTTATTTATAAGTAATTAATGCTAAACATTCTAAATTCTTATATACTTGGGGGCCTGTCCTATCAATACTTATCAACACATTTCAAATTATCAAATTGCGTTTCTGTTAAAACAATATAATCTAGATATTTGACCTATTGAAATCCTTACACCAAATGATGTGGGCAAAATGAAATATTTTTCAAGTTGAAAATCTGAGCATTTTAGCCATGGACCAGACAAGGGAGTTATTAGCTTTCATTTTCTTCTGAGTTATATCTACTTTGTGTTTGTGATCATGAAATTGCCCAATGGATACTTGAAACTGATGTGCTAAGGGACTCTAAAATTATAGGCTAGGCTGCACTAAAAACAACTCTTAGTGCTTTAAAAATTGCATGTCATCCACATTCCTCATGAAAATGAACATTGAAATGTTCGTATAAGAATACAGCTGGTAACATGCACTCATGTGTGCCTAAATTAGGTTTAAAGTCACTTGAATTTTCCCACTTTTTAACAAAAGTTTTGGGCCTTCATGCTTTTGTTTATTGGTGTACATTTTACACTACATGGCTATAAAACTAAATTTTTATTTATTTGTTTATTTTTTTAATTTTAAAAGTTTCTTTTAGAGAATAGTGGTTATGAGTTTGAACACTGATTTTGGGCTAACTGCGAGACATTGGTTATTAAAACCTTCTGTGATTCAATTTCCTCTTTGTAAAATGGGCATTAAAATAGCACCTAACTCATTGTTGCTATAATATTTTGAGGATTAGATGAAATAATGCATGTAAAGTTCGTAGAACATTTTCTGATGCATGTTTCTAACAACTATGACATAGCAATGAATATATACCTATATAAGGATTTGCTTTTTCTGAATATGCATACGTATTAGTTTACTAGGGCTGCCATAAAAAAGTACTAGGTGTCTTAAACAACATAGATTTATTTTTCCACAGTTCTACAGGCTGAGAAGTCCAAGATAAAGGTGTCAGGGCAATTGGTTGCTTCTGAGGTCTCTCTCCTTGGCTTGTAATTGGCTGCCCTCCACTATATCCTCACATGGTCACTCCTCTGTGCACATGCATCCTTGGTATTTCTTGCATGTGTCCAGATTTCCTCTTTCCACAAAGACACAAATCATATTGGATTAGGACTCAACCTGTCTCATTTTAACTTAGTCACCATTTTTATGGCCCTTTTTTCAAATACAGTCATATTCTGAGGGATGGGGGTTTAAGACTTCAACACATACACTTTGGGAGAACACTTTGGAGGCTGAGGTGGGAGGATTGCTTAAGCCCAAGATGTCAGGACCAGCCTGTTTAACACAGTGAGTTCCTATCTATTATATTTTGGATCTGTGTCCCGATCCAAATCTTGTATAAAATTGTAATCCCCAATGTTGGAAGTGGGGCTTGGTGAGAGTTGATTGGGTTGTGGAAGCAGTTTCTCATGGTTTAACACCATCCCCTTGGTGCTGTCATCAATAGTAAGTTCTCACAAGATCTGATTGTTTAAAAGCACCTGTCCCTCTCTCTTTTCCTCCGGCTGTGGCCATGTGAGATGACTCATTCTCCCTTTGCCTTCTGCCATGATTGGAAGCTCTCTGAGGCCTCCCCAAAAGCAGAAGCTGCTATGTTTCCTGTATAGCCTACAGAACTGTGAGACAATTAAACCTCTTTTATCTAGAAATTACACAGCCTCAGGTATTTATTTACAGAAATACGAGATTGGACTAATACACCATATCTACAAAAAAAATAAAAAAAATAGCCAAGTGGGGTGGTGCATGCCTGTATTCCCAGCTATTCAGGGGGTTGAGGACTTAAGTCCAGGAAATTGTGGCTGCAGTGAGCTGTAATCGTGCCACTGCACTCCAGCCTAGGTAACAGAGTGAGACTCTGTCTCCAAAAACAAACAAACAAACAAACAAAAAGATTGCTGAACATTTCTGAAAAGTGAGAATTGTTCATACAATTTTATTGAAGCTCCAGTGTAATAAGACTAAATGAGGGTAGACTTGGGTTTCATTGCCCTATCTCTACCATTGGTGTTTCCTCCCGTTTGTGCACATTCTTAAAGTAGACTAATATATAAATAGAATTAATACTATGGCTTTTTTTAAAAAAAGAAGTGTTTGTTTAGGGTATAAAAGTAGGACTAATAAATTATTCTACTTTTTAAGTGGACTGGAAATGCAACATTGAGTTTCAAAACAACACTGATTTCAACAAATAAGTACTGTCATCTCAATGGACTCATTTGGTAGGAACTGGTTTATATGCCAATATGTCGTGTGATCTAAATGAATGCTCTCCTAAAAATATAAGTTTTGTTTTCTTGCTCTTAAGCCTTTTTCCTCTCCTGTGATAACACCCACTAAGTTACGGTGAAAGATATCTTATAATTCAACAAAATAACAGTTATTTTTAAGGGAAGAGAACAAAAAATTGTTTTATTCCCACACCGTTATTATATTTTCCTTTTGGTTAATATTCCCTCTTCAGAGATCGTTTTTACAATGAAAACACAGTAGCCGCTCTGCTATATCTCTTTGCCAACAAGCTACTACAAGATTCCAAAACCTGTGGCAATTTGAAATTTTGTCAATACATGACTTAGTATTATGCAACCAGAAAAAAAATGACTTAAAACAAAGAGAGAGAGCACGTGCCAAAGTAACTACTCAAGATAAATATCTGAGCAATATTCTCTCCTAAATTTTATTATCTGTGTCTTGTTCTAGGTGGTATTTTAGAGTTTAGAAAATCATAAGGATATTTCATATCTGGGTTACAATGTACTCCAAGGAGATATAACTTTAAGTTTACAATTGTATCAGATTAGTTTCTTCTAGGATCTTGGAGATGGGGCAGCAAAAGGGTCATGGCTTACTTAGGAGGGATGGGATTTACAGATCATAAGAGCCGCATTCTCCAAAAAAGTAGAGAAATATTGGAGGCACAGGTGGAACATGTCCTTTTACATTGAATAATGCTTGCTCCCTTCCCATAATTAATCAATTACAAAATATAAAGAAAAAAACTTTTTTTTCCTGTTTGAGTTTTGAATTGTTTGTATTTCAATACAAAGATACAGTGTCTCAACTCCTTTTTTTTTTTTTTTTTTTTTTTTTTTTTTTTTTTTTTTTTTTAACAGCTTAAACTTTTCCTCATGGTTGTCTGGAAAGTAGAATTAAAGTTGTGTAGTCTGTGAGAGATAAGGGGACTTGGATAGGGGATGAAGTTGTGGTAGGAAGATAATAATAAGGTTACATATCAAGAGACTGCACGTGTTGTCCCTAAGCATGCAACCTGAATGAGTGACCCTGGCTTCCATGGAAACACCTGAACCTCAAGTAAGTGTCCACACACTGTTTGGTCTACATGACACACAGTCACATGGAAGGCATGACTCTGTGCAGCCTAGGACAAGGGCAGTCTCATGGACTGGGTCTGCCCATCAAACAGTGAGAGGCTCAGAAGTATAGCAGAGTAGGTAAAGCATGATGCTGATGGTGACCTGAAAAAGGGAAATCTCTAAGGCAGTAAAGAGAGTAATCTTCCCTGAAATACCCAAACAAATAACTTGAAAATAGCATGTCTTTACTTAGGACGTTAGGAGTAAAAGGTTTTTGAGAGGTAGATTCTTAGCACCATCAGACAGTCCAGATCGTCGATGGGTGACTCTCAACATATTTATCTTAGTTTTGGCTTCCACAGTAAACTATCATAAATGGTGCAGTTTAAACAACACAGATATATTTCTCAGTCTAGAAGCTGGGAAGTTGAAGATCAAGGTGCCGCAGATGCAGTGTCTGGTGAGGGCCCATTTCTTGATTTGTAGCCAGCTCCCCACTCCTTGTAGCCTCACATGGTGGAGGGCAGGGAGAGGAAGCAAACTCTCTTCTGTCTCTTTTTATAAGAGCACTAATTTCACCATGAGGACTCCACCTTCATGACCTAATCACCTCCAAAAGTCTTATCTCCAAATAGTGTCTCATTGGGAACTAAGCTCCAACATACGAATTGGGGCAGAGTGGGAAGCTGGAAACAAACCTTCAGTCCTTAGCAATGCTGTGTATCACACTACAATGTAAGTTAACTTCTGTCATTGCCCCTTCTCCCTTGTTTTCTTCTTCCACTATCTCAGAACTAAATTTTCAACTTCACCTTGCAGTCTATTCCTTATTTTTCTGCAACATGATACCATATGCAATTTTTTAAACAATTTTCTTCACAAAAACTTTAATAATGATTCAACCTCAGAGATACTTCAAGGCCAGGCATGGTGGCTCACTCTTGTAATCCCAGCACTTTGGGAGGCTGAGGCAGGAGGATCACCTGCCAGGAATTTGAGACCAGCCTGGCCAACCTGATGAAATCCCTTCTATACTAAAAATACAAAAGTTAGCCAGGCATTGTGGTGCACACATGTAGTCCCAGTTATTCAGGAGAATCCCTTGAACCCAGGAAGTGAAACTCAGGCTCAATTAAAAAAAAAAAAAAAAAAAAAGAGGTATTTCAAACATTCCATTTCCAGTAGTACTTATATTTGTATAAAACAATATATTACTTGATAATATATTGTCTTAAAATTTAGAGGAACATTTATTTTGCCTTTCTAATTAGATTGTGCTGGTGTCTTTTTTTTTCCCTCTAGTATTCCCTACAATGCCTACAACGTATGAAATGACTATTGGTTGATTTGATTTTACTATAACAACACTCACACAGCCCTGGTTCCTATGTTAATAAGAAAGAATTAACTTGAATAGAAATACAAATTTTAGCCCACCTCAACAGGCAGTGTTTAGCCATTAGGTGAGTTTCTATAGTTTAGAGATGTATTGAGATATTCAAAATGCAGTCTAAATCAACATTTTAGATTTTTATCACATGAAGTGCACCCAAATCAAATTAATCATCGATAGCTGTTGTCCAGGTCTGAAACTGAATGCAAAGCAAATTTGAAAATTTTTCTGATCAGTATCCGATCTGTAAAATGACTGTCACTATTCCTTAACAAAGGAGCAAATAGATTATAATATCTTATAAAGATTTTATTATTACTTTTCTTCTTTTTAAACCAAGAGATGCATCGCTTAGATTCTGCAGGCTGGGGGAAGGTCACATTTGTTGGAACTGAACCATGTGTCACAGCTTCAATTTAAATTAGAAGGGAAATTCAAAGGGCCCCCATGTGAAAGCTACGTTCATCTTGTTAGTTAACGAATACATGAATGCCCGGTCAACATTCTAAAACATTTTATTTCTGCAATGCTTGGTGATTAGTAGCATTCAGATTACTTAAACAACCACTGCAATGTTTTGCTCCTTGTTCCCCTGGATCTGTCTCTTTTATTCCTTCCCTTTCTCCACACACAAATATCCACCATGCCTCAGTTTTTAAATGCTGCTTCTCCTTATTTTGAAGTCTGTCTTGAAGAACACTGTCACAGTAGAAGAGGAGAAGGTCTTAATCCAAGCCCCGAGAGACACATTTGAAAGGGTCATGCAAGAGAATTTGGTGACCTTTTAATGTTTTAATCCCTTTTACTTTTGTGAGAATAATTAACAGAGTGATGCCTATAAAGAGAAAGGTAACTACCGTGAGCAAATAAATTTCTTTAGCGTGAAAAGCAGGCAAATGCGTAGACACACATCCATCCTTCACAGCATGACCTTCTGCTGACTTGTTTTCTAATAAAAAACATAGCCAAAAATATCCATTTTTTTTACCCATCTGATTTACGAAATATACGGTGATTATTTTCTGATGAAGAAATTCACTAGTCACATCAGGAATACAGTGCTCAGATACAGAGAAAGAGAACAGAGTATTGACTAAGAACATGGCCTCTGGAGTAGGAGTACTGATTATCAATTCTGATCCTGACTCTTACTAACCATGCGACTTTGGACAAGTGACCTTATACTTTTTGCTTCAGTTTCCTAATCTGTAACGTGAAAACAATAATACTTCCTCCCATATGAGGATGTGGTGAAAATTATTGTACATATGTATATACACAGAAGACTTAGATTAATATCTGGTCCATAGGAAACACTATATTATATAAAGATTAGTTACTATATTGGTGTGGGAAGGTAGCATTTTCCATTATGATCCCTTTTGAAGTATTTGAATTTATAACTTTGCAAAGACTTTATTTTATTCATTTACCAGAGAAAACATAAACACAAAACCATGTTTATTTAGGCTCAGTTGCAAATGTTTAAAAAGTTTGAGATTGCCTATTATATATTAATTTAATATATTTGAAGAGGAATGAATCCAAGTATTTGAATAAACACATTTTTTTGTAGTTCTAAGTAGTTTTAGAATTTTGTATGTAAATATAATCATGAAAAATATACCAAAATAAGGCAATGTTAATCATTAATATACTTTAGAAATATAAAAATACAGTTGAATTTTATTTCCAAGATTCAACATTAAATTTGAAGTGGGTTAAAAATCAGATACCATGAAGTTAAATACTCTTCAAGACAAAGAGAAAATTATTTTTGGAGAAGTACAAATGAGTTTTTTGTTTTTGTTTTGGTTTTCCTATTTCAAGATTTTTTCATTTTTATTTTATTTTTATTATTATACTTTAAGTTCTAGGGTACACATGCACAACGTGCAGGTTTGAAACACAGGTATACATGTGCCATGTTGGTTTGCTGCACTACAAATGAGTTTTAATAACACTGATGTGCATTAACATTTTTCTGTAAAACATACAATTCTATATTGATTACAACAATAATGATTTTTAAAATTAAAATATAAACACAATTCTCAATAACTTATCTTTTCTGTCAACCATCATTGTTAAAATATTTAAAAGGCATTCCTCTTTTTATTACTAGGTCTTCTCCTTTAAGAAACAACATGAGGATTCCTAGGCAAGATGGACAAATAGGAACAGCTCCTGTCTGCAGCTTCCAGTGAGATCAATGCAGAAGGTGGATGATTTCTGCAATTCCAGCTGAGTGTAAACAAAGCCACTTGGAAGTTTGGACTAAGTGAAGCCTACCAGAGCTGGACAAAGCCTCTGTAGCCAGAATGCCTCCCTAGATTCCTCCTCTCTAGGCAGGGCATCTCTGAAAGAAAGACAGCAGCCCCAGTCAGGGGCTTATAGGTAAAATTCCCATTTCCCAAGGACAGAGCACCTGGGGAAAGGGGTGGTTGCGCGTTCAGCTTCAGCAGACTTAAAAGTTCCTGCCTGCTGGTAGGTGCCCCTCTGGGAAAAAGCTTCCAGAGGAAGGAGCAGGCAGCAATCTTTGCTATTCTACAGCCTCTGCTGGAGATACCCAGGCAAACAGGATCTGGAGTGGACCCCTTAGTGAAATCCAGCATACCTACAGAAGAGGGTTCTAACTGTTAGAAGGAAAACTAACCAATAGAAAACAATAGCATAAACATCAACAAAAAGGAAGACCCCACAAAAACGCCATCCTAAGGTCACCAACATCGAAGACCAAAGGTAAATATATCCACAAGGTTGAGCAAAAAACAGTGCAAAAAGGCTGAAAATTCCAAAAAACAGAAAGCTTCTTCTCTAAAGGATCACAACTCTTTGCCAGCAAAGGAACAAAACTGATGGAGAATGAGTCTGACGAATTGACAGTAGTAGGCTTCAGAAGGTGGGTAATAACAAAATCCTCTGAGCTAAAGGAGCATGTTCTAACCCAATGCAAGGAGGCATGATAAAATGTTAGAGAGCCTTGATAAAAGGTTAGAGGAAGTGCTAACTAGAATAAACAATGTAGAGAAGAACATAAATGATCTGAAGGAGCTGAAAAACACAGCATGAGAACTTTGTGAAGGATACTCAAGTATCAATAGCCAAATTGATGAAGCAGAAGAAAGAGTATCAGAGATTGAAGATCAACTTAATGAAATAAAGTGTGAAGACAAGATTAGAGAAGAAAGAATAAAAAGGAATGAACAAAGTCTCCAAGAAATAAGGGACTATGTGAAAAGACCAAACCTGTGTTTGACTGGTGTACCTGAATATGACAGGGAGAATGCAACCAAGTTGGGAAACACACTTTAGGATATTATCCAGAAGAACTTCCCCAACCTAGCAAAACAGGCCAACATTCAAATTCAGGAAATACAGAGAAAACCACAAAGATATTCCTTGAGAAGAGAAACCCCAAGACACAAAGTCATCAGATTCACCAAGGTTGAAATGAAGGAAAAATTGTTAAAAGCGGCCAGAGAGAAAACTTGGGTTACTCACAAAGGGAAGCCCACCAGACCAACAGTGGATCTATCTGCAGAAACCCTACAAGCCAGAAGGGAGTGGGGGCCAATATTCAACATTCTTAAAGAAAATAATTTTCAACCCAGAATTTCATATTTGCCAAACTAAGCATCATAAATGAAGGAGAAATAAAATCCTTTATAAACAATGCTGAGGAATTTTGTCACTACCAGGCCTGCCTTAAAAGAGTTCCTGAAGGAAATACTAAATATGGAAAAGAAAAACTAGTACCAGCCACTGCAAAAACAAACCAAAATGTAAAGATAATCAACACCATGAAGAAACTGCATCAACTAATGGGCGAAATAACCAGTTAGCATCATAATGACGGGATCAAATTTACACATAACAATATTAACCTTAAATGTAAACAGGCTAAATGCCCCAATTAAAAGGCACAGACTGGCAAATTGGATAAAGAATCAAGACCCATTGTTGTGCTGTATTCAGGAGACCCATCTCACATGCAAAGACACAGATCGACTCAAAATAAAGGAATGGAGAAAGATTTACCAAGAAAATGGAAAGCAGAAAAAGAAAAGCTGAGGTTGCAAACCTAGTCTCTGATAAAACAGACTTTAAAGCAACAAACATAAAAAAAAAGACAAAGAATGGCATTACATAGTCATAAAGGGATCAATGCCACAAGAAGAACTAACTATCCTAAATATATATGCACCCAATACAGGATCACCCAGATTTATAAAGCAAGTTCTTAGAGACCTACAAAGAGACCTAGACTCCCACACAATAATAATGGGAGACTTTAAACCCCACTGTCAATATTAGACAGATCAATGAGATAGAAAATTAACAAGGATATTCAGGACTTAAACTCAGCTCTGGACCAAGCAGACCTAATAGACATTTACAGACCTCTCCACCCCAAATCAACAGAATGTACATTCTTCTCAGCACCACATAGCACTTATTCTAAAATAGACCACATAATTGAAAGTAAAACACTCCTCAGCAAATGCAGAAGAATGGAAATTACAACAAACAGTCTCTCAGAGCACAGTGCAATCAAATTAGAGCTCAGAATTAGGAAACTCACTCAAAATCGCAGAACTACAGGTAAATAACAAAATTAAGGCAGAAATAAAAAAGTTATTTGAAACCAATGAGAACACAGACACGATGTACCAGAATCTCTGGGACACAGCTAAAGCAGCGTTTACAGGGAAATTTATAGCATTAAATGCCCACAGGAGAAAGTGGGAAGGATCTAAAATCAATACCCTAACATCACAATTAAAAGGACCATAGAAAACAAGAGCAAACAAATTGAAAAGCCAACGGAAGACAAGAAATAACTAAGACCAGAGCAGAACTGAAGGAGATAGAGACACAAAAAACTCTTAAAAACATCAATGAATTCAGGAGCTGGTTTTTTGAAAAGTTTAACAAAATAGACCACTAGCCAGACTAAAAAGGAAGAAAAGAGAAGAATCAAATAGACACAATAAAAAATGACAAAGGGGAGATCACCATTGATTCCACAGAAATACAAACTCCCATCAGAGAATACTATGAACATCTTTACACAAATAAACTAGAAAATCTAGAAGAAATGGATAAATTCCTAGACACATACACCCTCCCAAGAGTAAACCATGAAGAAGCTGAATCCCTGAATAGACCAATAACAAGTTCTGAAATTGAGGCAGTCATTAATAGCCTACCAACCAAAAAAAGCCCAGGACCAGACAAATTTACAGCCAAATTCTACCAGAGGTGTGAAGAGGAGCTGCTACCATTCCTTCTGAAAGTATTCCAAACAATAGAAAAAGAGGGAATCCTCCCTAAATCATTCTATGAGGCCAGCATCATGCTGATACCAAAACCTGGCAGAGACACAACAAAAAAAGAAAATTTCAGACCAATATACCTGATGAAAATCGACGTGAAAATCCTCAATAAAATACCAGCAAACCGAATCTAGCAGCACACTGAAAAGCTTATCCACCACTGTCAAGTCGGCTTCACCCCTGGGATGCAAGACTGGTTCAACATACGCAAATCAATAAATGAAATTCATCACATAAACAGAACCAATGACAAAAACCACCTGATTATTTCAATAGATACAAAAAAGGCTTTTGATAAAATTCAACACCCCTTCATGCTAAAAACACTCAATAAACTGGATATTGATGGAACATATCTCAAAATAATAAGAGCTCTTCATGACAAACCCACAGCCAATATAATACTGAGTGGGCAAAAGCTGGATGCATTCCCTTTGAAAATCAGCACAGAGATGTTTTCTCTCACCATTCCTATTCAACATAGTATTGGAATTCCGGCCAGGGCAATCAGGCAAGACAAAGAAACAAAGAGTGTTCAAATACTAAGAGAGGAAATCAAAGTATATATGGTTGCAGATGACATTATGTGTATTTACAAAACCCCATCGTCTCAGCCCCAAAACCTCCTAAGCTGATAAACAACTTCAGCAAAGTCACAGGATACTAAAATAAATGTGCAAAAATCACAAGCATTCCTATGCACCCATAATAGACCAACAGAGAGCCAATCATGGCCAAAGTACCATTCACAATTGCTACAAAGAGAATAAAATACCTGGAAATACAACTTCTAAGGAATGTGAAGGTCCTCCTCAAGGAGAACTACAAACCACTGCTCAAGGAAATAAGAGAGGAAACAAACAAATGGAAAAATATTCTATGCTCATGGATAGGAAGAATCAATATTATGAAAATGACCATACTGCCCAAAGTAATTTATAGATTCAATGCTATTCCCATCAAGCTACTATCGATGTTCTTGACAGAATTAGAAAAAAAAAGAACTATTTTAAATTTCATATGGAACCAAAAAAGAGCCCGTATTGCCAAGACAATCCTAAGCAAAAAGAAAAAAGCTGTAAGGATCATGCTACTTGACTACAAACTATACAACAAAACTACAGTAACCAAGACATTATGGTATTGGTACCAAAAGAGATATATAGACCAATGGAACAGAACAAAGACCTCAGAAATAACATCACACATCTATAACCATCTGATCTTTGACAAACGTGACAAAAACAAGCAACGGGCAAAGGATTTCCTATTTAATAAATGGTGTTGAGAAAACTGGCTAGCCATATGCAGAAAACTGAAACTGGACCCCTTCCTTACACCTTATACAAAAATCAACTCAAAATGGATTAAAGATTTAAACATAAGACCTAAAACCATAAAAACACTAAAGAAAATCTAGGCAATACCATTCAGGACTTAGGCATGGGCAAAGCCTTCATGACTAAAATACCAAAAACAATTGCAACAAAAGCCATAATGGACAAGTGGGATCTAATTAAACTAAAAAGTTTCTGTGCAGCAAAAGAAAGTATCATCAGAGTGAACAAGCAACCTACAGAATGGGAGAATATTTTTGCAATCTATCCTTCTGACAAAGAGCTAATATCCAGAATCTACAAGAAACTTAAAAAATTTACAAGAAAAAAAAAACCCCATCAGTAACTGGGCAAAGGATATGAACAGACACTTCTCAAAAGAACACATTTATGTGGCCAAAACATTTATGTGGCCAAAAAAAAAATATTTAAAAAAAAAGCTCAGCCGGGCGCGGTGGCTCAAGCCTGTAATCCCAGCACTTTGGGAGGCTGAGACGGGCGGATCATGAGGTCAGGAGATCGAGACCATCCTGGCTAACACGGTGAAACCCCGTCTCTACTAAAAATACAAAAAACTAGCCGGGCGAGGTGGCGGGCGCCTGTAGTCCCAGCTACTCGGGAGGCTGAGGCAGGAGAATGGCGTAAACCCGGGAGGCGGAGCTTGCAGTGAGCCGAGATCCGGCCACTGCACTCCAGCCCAGGCGACAGAGCAAGACTCCGTCTCAAAAAAAAAAAAAAAAAAAAAAAAAGCTCATCATCACTGGTCATTAGAGAAATGCAAATCAAAACCACAAAGAGATACCATCTCACGCCAGTTAGAATAGCAACCATTAAAAAGTCAAGAAACAATAGATGCTGGAGAGGATATAGAGAAATAGGAACTCTTTTACACTGTTGGTGGGACTATAAACTAGTTCAATCATTGTGAAAGACAGTGTGGCGATTCCTCAAGGATCTAGAACTAGAAATACCATTTAACACAGGGATCCTATTACTGGGTATATACCCACAGGATTATAAATCATTCTACTATAAAGACACATGCACATGTATGTTTATTGCAGCACTATTCACAATAGCAAAGACTTGGAACCAAACCAAATGCCCATCAACGTTAGATTGGATAAAGAAAATGTGGCACATGTACACCATGAAATACTATGCAGTCATAAAAAGAGCGAGTTCATGTCCTTTGCAGGGACATGGATGAAACTGGACACCATCATTCTCAGGAAACTAACACAGGAACAGAAAACCAAACACTGCATGTTCTCACTCATAAGTGGAAGATGAACAATGAGAACATATGGGCACACACTGGGTCCTGTTGGGGGAGGGGATCTAGGGGAGGAATAGCATTAGGAGAAATACCTAATGTAGATAACGAATTGATGGGTGCAGCAAACCACCATGGCACATGTATACCTATGTAACAAACCTGCGCATTCTGCACATCTATCCTAGAACTTAAAGTATAACAATAAAAAAAAAGAAACAACACAAGACCAAACCAAATACACCTTTTAGAATGAATTGGAAATGTCTCCATAGTTAATCTAAGCTTGCGCTGAACATTTTGTTACATCATGTAGCTAATAATTAGATATATTTTATAAAACAATAACAGTCCTTCATTGTGATACGGAAATATGATCATCCAAACAAATGCAATAACATTTTTGAATTTCTCAATCTAGGTTCCCAAAGCAATCCAGGAAAAACGCTCGCAAGTAAAAGACCACCTAAGTATATACAGTACTCCAGTTCTCATAAGTTTCCCTTAATTGGATGAAAAGAATAATTAATTGAAGTGCTGAATATAAAATGATTCACAGGGTACAAAAGTAGACTTAGTCATCTATTTAAGTATACAAGCACTTTTCCAATGTACAGTAACCACGGGTACAAATTGTCCCCTGAAGCCAAGGCAATTCATTTCCACATTGAAAGACTTATGTATTTGAGGAGAAAAAAACTATTATTGCATGATTTCTATTTCCAGAAGTACACATTAGAGTTTAGCTTGCACCTAAATTTTACCTGCCCCTCCGACAGCATTATCTTCTGCTGTTATTGAATAATATGTATAAAACATTATATCCTATGCTTTTGTTATCTATGGCATTAATGTTTCACAAGTTGAAGCCAATTTCACAGATCTAAATTAGTACTAAAAGTTTATATGCTTATAAGAAAAGTTTTCTCTAGGTCAAGAGACAGAGCGAGCTTGAATGTAGATAGTCAAAATGTTACACATTCAATGAAACAAAATAGAATTTTTAACAGCATGTGTAAAAGTGCTTTCCCTTTTTGTTGTATTCGATTTTTTCTGTGAACGAAAGTTCTATTAATGATAACAATTAAAAGGAAATTGAACAAATGCCCTAATTTATGTGGGTTGCATCTCTAGGTATAGTGACCTATAGCATCAAAGTTATTTTTCTTAGCTGAATTGAGAAAAAGTGGAAAGCTACTTCTCAAACTTTGTAAATAAGACAAATTCGTGTTAAATTTTTAGAAATTCTTAAAATATTAGATGTGATTTAGAGGCAAAATCCCAACATTTATGAATGAAGTATATAGTGTTTCCTGACATTATTTAGAGTTTTATATAAATGTTCAGAACTAAACAAAAACAAGTAAACTAGTGTACTATATATTTTTTAAGAAAATAACATGGTTATAATTTCCTAAATAAAAAAGAGAGTGAGAAATGTACCTCTCACTCTCACTAGAAGGTATATATAATCTAAGGCAGCAATATCATGAACAGTTGTTAGCCACCATGCTTAAATTGGCTGTGAATATCTGAAATAGTTGTCCATAGTAATAGGAAATTCACGGTTATTTTATACCTTTAGAAAAGCTTTAGTTCCAGCCTATCAAAGCTCATTCTTTCCTGGAGGAAGCCCAGAATTACACGGTTTCCACATCTGTGAAGCATGTTGTGTTTCTCAATCATCTAACAGCACTAAGGCCAGAGTTAGGGACCATAACAATGAGATCACTGTTTTCAAGCGTTTTGTCCAGCCATGTGTGTTTTCAGCAGGGCAGGGGCAGGAGAGCCAGGCAAAATAAAAGTGCACTGCCAGTCAACAGGATTAGAGTCCATGTTCAGCCTACATAAACGTGTTAGTGGAACCATAAACAAGAAACTCTGTTTTTAACTTCCTTAACGAGCTTGACTTATTTGGAAAAAAAAGGGGGGGGGGGCATCTGCATTTTCTTGTAATAAAGGCTTTTTTGCTATTTTTTAATAGTTATAGCTTGCTACAAATTTTATGGAGGTGAATTCAATTCAATGAGTAGCAAAAATACTATTTTTTAAATTATAAAATACTAACATCAGTCAAGTTTCACCTAAAGGATCTTGTATTTCAGATAATTTTATGATGCTAATTGTAGCTTTTTTCTCATCTGAATGTTTTTAATCTCAAATTGTTAAAACAAAATAAATCATGAGATTTTGCAGTATTCCCAAGAATACCTGACTGAATATAAGATACAAAAGTTACTATATAAGAAAAAGCATGAAGAGCAATTTTCAAGTATCTAAATACAAAATGATTATAATTATTTTGAATTTGGGGTATTTTTGTTAAAATTTAATGCATTTTCATCCTTTTATGATTTTTAAAAACGCTAATAAAATGACATTACAAAATCTACCTTAGGGTATAAATAAACACCGATTATTCTCCTAACCTGCCTTCTCAGAGGCAATAGTCTTTTACTTCAATAGTCACTGAAATTTTCTCTAAAGGACCAAATTCTTCTTAAATTAATTGGACTTCATCAAGTGGAATGACCAGGAGGAAACTAAAGGCGTATTTGCTATTTTCCGTGTACCTATCACCAGTTCCACATGCTTCTGGATCAGGATATGTTGGGAATTGGATGGACATGATTAACTCACATTTTATAAGACTAACCGAAATTGGGTTGAAAAAAAAATGACCTTTGAAAACCAACGGCAGGGTTGACCAAAAAGCTTTTCTATCTCTCAAAAATTATGTTTCAAACATGTTTTATGAGATATGCTCAGTATCTACTAATTTGTCTTTAATATGAGTTTTTGAAAGTATTGGATAAATCAAATTCAGAAATTGTCCAGCAAAAAAAAAATAAAGAAATTTACAATGAAGTGAAGCAAAAAGACAACAATGACTTAAAGTTATGTTTTAAGGTGAGAGTGAACAATTCTTAGTTAATAAATCACTGACAAATTGCCATTCACCTAATGAGTAGTTCATCTTATTTAGGGTTATGTCTACATGACAGCCGCATCTAGAAAAGGAGAAGACAAGAATGTTTTAATGATGGTGATTTGGTGACTGTTCAAACAAACAAACAAACAAACAAAAAACAGAAAAACAAAATTGAAAACAATTGCATTGAAAGCAAACTCTGTCCATGTTATGACAGCCAATTCCACTGCATTTATTATTTTTCTAAGAACTTTAGGGGAAATGAGTTAACTAATGGCAAAAAGAAAATATTAACTTGTAAAAGTGTATAAAAGCAGTGGTTTAGCCTTGGCAAGCTTGTCTCTGCAATAGCTATATTTAATTGTAGTTAGGAATCTTGACTATCTTGATCTCCAATTTATATATAATTTTATCTCTTCTTTGAGCTCATTTTAAAATTGCTTTTATTATTTCATTGATTAGTGTATGGTTGTTCCTTACTAGTTGTATATGGCTCAATTTGGCACTTTCACCCTTACATCTATGCTGGACAACATGTTTTCTAAAGACAAGAATGCTTTTTTTTTCTAGAACTCTGCATCTTATGCTAGCTCAGGTTTGGTCACAAAGTGTGAGGGACTCACAATTCTTATCTGATTGACAAAGTTCTTTGTTTTATCCGACTGGGTCTGATTCTTTCTTTCCCAAGAGTTTATTCCTGTTTTTCCCTTCTGTGAAATATCTCCATAGATGGATTTGGATCTCCATGTTTCTAGCCATAGGTTTATAAACTCAGCTCTGCTCCCAAGGACACTGTTGGTTGGCTGTTTGGCCCTTGAGGAAGGCAAATGTCAGCAATCACCTTACATTTTAGGAAGATAATTTTAGTTATCTGCCCAATTTCCTGACTTTTGCATTTGTCTTCATCTTATTAAAAAATACTTAAGATAAACAATGGAAGTAAACACTAAGAAAAATCCAATAGCCTATAAATTAGCTTTAGAAAAAAACTATATGTTCTTTGTAGTTTACTTGAAGTCAGACCAAAAAAAAAAAAAAGTATTTTGATCTAAAAAGGTCCCTCTTAAATTTCTTTTCTTGTCTTGGAAAGTGCTAATTTGCTGTAATACAGATGAGAAATCTCCAAACTATTGGACAGAAATATTTCATGCTTGCGGCTTGAGTATCAAAATCATTTATGTATTAAGTATTCTGTTCTAAGCACATACTATGTAAGATCAGACACATTTAAACACAATCTGTGTCAAGCCTGCCTTTTAACACAATCTGTGTTAAACCTTAAATGGCAGGTTGAAACATGTCCTCTGTGTATTGACTCAATATTCATTTTTTGTCCAAGAAATCACTGGGGTTCAATTTAACGAAGAGTCACAAATGATGTGCCAGCTACTTTTCTTGCATTCCCTTAGCTAACGCTTACCTCCTCTCTGAGGACGCCACTTCCTCTGCATCTTTCTCTTTTGAGCTTATTTCCTTGATGGTCAGGAGGCAGAATTGTGTCATTTGTCTCCTTTCCATAGTTTCCTTAAAACTTTAAAAAAAGTTTTGGGATATCCACTGAAATAGCTGGGCAAATTGTCATGGTGCCTCCCCATACCACACCATTTAAAGGGGCAAGAAGACAAGCTATTTCAAAAATCTAAAGATCCCCTTCTGCAAAAGAAATAGTGACATGATCTGGCATATAGTTCAACATGTTGTATATATCGGCCACTTAGTACAACCTGCCAAAGAGATCTGTTAGACAAAACAACCTGCCACATAGCCCTACCACACAGTGCATTCTGCCACATAAGAAACCTGCTCTTTAGATCTCAAAGAAAGTAATTGTTAGATGCTTATGAATATTATAATCTTGTTCAGTGGAAAAGAGCTTTCTTTTCCTGCAATGTCACCATTTGAGTGACTATTCAATTCATTTCAAGAACTATTACATATTTGTTTCACGCATACTAGGCACTGCTCTAGATACTCCAGATATAAAACAAATAACACATCATTTCTGTCTTGCAAACACCATGGATTTGTAAGCAAGACACACATAAAACTACAGTTTATTTTCAGGGCAATGGAGGTATTTTTATTATAGAGGCTTTCAGGCTATAGATACATTCGGTGTTAATAGAATTGTTTTCAGTAATAAAAGTAAACCTAGAGTTGGCTAAAACTCTGGTCATGTCTGAATCTTCCAGTGTTCCAGAATTGATGCCCTGAGGTTTCTGATTTACTCTGACAATGTTCACAAAAGAATAATGTATAAAACATACATATATATATATATATATATATATATAAATTCATTTTCCAGTAAGAAATGCAATTATATGAAGGTTAGACATTCATATTTATTTTCCAAGCATATGCCCTCTCTGTTAGAAACCTGTATGTGTAGCCACCTAATTAGAATATTGCTTTGTTAGCAGAGTAGCAGAGCAAGGAAAGATGGCTGGGTGACCCTAGTTTGTATGATTCCATTTTGTCAATTTTCACACAACCTAGTGGACCATATGCTGATGTAGTGCCAGCAGGGTTAGTCTTTGATAGAACCTCTATTGCTTGCCAAGTGCCATCTCAAGCAGATTGAAATATGTCCTCCGTGCACTGACTCAATATTCATTTTTGTCCAAGAAATCACTGGGACTCAATTTAACGAAGAGTCACAAATCATGTGCCAGCTACTTTTCTTCTATTCCCTTAGTTAACACTTACCTCCTCTCTGAGAACGCCACTTCCTCTGCATCTTTCTCTTTTGAGCATATTTCTCTGATGGCAGGAGGCAGAATTGTGTCATTTTTTTTTCCTTTCCATTGCAGCTCCATGATGATTATTACATAATCATTGTATTTATGATGAGTTTAGGAAAACTTTCTACATCAAGATTTACACCATTATGTTCTATTACCTTTTACCTCTTCTTATCTATTTTCTCTTCTCCTGATACTTTGGTCAATCCCTCCCCCTCCCCGCTACTCTGTGAAGAATTTGGCAGAGATTTAGCATTCCTCTTCACTCAAATTCCTTTCTCACTATTCCCGCTAGAAACTTTCATCCTCATAATCAGAAATTCCAGCCCTAAGACTCTTTCATTACAGATGCACTACTCTTTCCTATTTTCACTTTTTTTGTCATACAATGTAAAACCTCTTGTTCATTGTTTTAATAAATATCTTTGTAAATTATACCAAGGAAGACATTTTGTCTGTTTTGTACAATGGCCATCATCTTATCAAAACTCTTTCCTACTGGCTTTCACACTCACATACAATATTAGCAGAAGACATTGCCTCTTACTTTACTGAGAAAATGCAAGTAATTGGATAGCAACTCTCAATTTTGTGACACGAAACCTACAAAAGTATATATAGATATACCCATCCTTTTCTTTTTTCTTTTTTTTCTGGTGCTAGTCCTTTCACCATCTGTACTGTGGTTTCTTATACTTCTGACTTTTAAATAAACTTAAATTATTCCTTCTTTCTAATCTTATCTTTAAAGAAAAAAAATTAATCCTTTCATAATTTGCTTTCTTTTTCCGCTTATTATCTTGAAAATGTTACCTATACATTTTCTTTTCATTTCTGCACTACTTATTCACTCCCCAACTTTTTCTAATTGAATATCTTGAACACAAGAGCTCTTGGTAAGGTCAATGGTGATTTCATGCTATAACATTCAAAGAAAATTTTTAGTTCTCATCTCACTTGATCTTTCACCAAAACAAATGTACAACGATATCCACTATCCTAGTCATGGAGAATGTTTTGACTGCTCTGGAAATGCTCTGAACTCTGCCTATTCACACTTCCATCCCCTCTTCCCCTCTAATCCCTGGTGACCACTGATCTTTTTACTGTCAGGATATACATACACACACACACACACATATGTATTATATTTATATATATACATATACATATATATGATATATATACATATATGTATTATATGTGTATCAGATATTACACCTGATACCATGTAAATACAAAGGTTCAGAAAAGACTGCTGTGAACAATTATACATTAACAAATTGAGTAAACTAGAAGAAATGGCTAATTTCTCAATCATACAACCTACTAGAATTGAATCACGAGAAAATAGAAAAGGGAACAAGACCAATCACGATAAGGAGATTGTATCAATAATCTAAAACCTCCCAGTGAGGAAAAGCTAGGACCTGATAGGTTCATTGTCAAATTCTACAAAACACTTAAAGAAGAAATAATGTCACTATTTCTCCAACTCTTCCAAAAAATTGATAGTGGAATTTTTCCAAACTTATGGAAACATTTTGAGAACCACTATTGAGAACCACTCCTTCATATGCATCTGATGATCTAATATGCTACTTTGTCTTGTGTCTTTGCAGATGTGGTTTTCCATGGAAGACTTTTTC
Source organism: Rhinopithecus roxellana (assembly GCF_007565055.1). Taxonomy (NCBI): domain Eukaryota; kingdom Metazoa; phylum Chordata; class Mammalia; order Primates; family Cercopithecidae; genus Rhinopithecus; species Rhinopithecus roxellana. The sequence goes on along the minus strand of NC_044549.1, from coordinate 11,252,191 downwards.
TCTCTGGCCAGCATACTGAACTCCTCCTCATATTTAAAACTGAACTCTGATAAGGCCTTCGCTAACTCTTCTATTACTTCTTTCACCCAAAAACCTGATACTCTCTTCCTGTCAGAACATTAGCTAATACCTATGGGTAGTTTATATAGGAGATGGTGGAAACATTTCCAAACTTATTTCACAGGACCAGCCTTACCCTGCTGCCAAAGCCAGACAAGGACACTACAGAAAGAGAAAATTGCCTTGCAAAAACTCTGAAAAACAATTACTGTGAAACCAAATACAATAGCACACCAAAAGGATCACACATCATGATCAAGTGGTATTTATTCGTGGGATGCAAGGATGATTTAACACACACAAATCAAAGAATATGATACACCACATTAGTAGAATGAAGAATAAAAATCATATGATCATGTCAATAGATGCAGACAAAGCATTTGACAAAATGTAATATCTTTTCATGAAATAAGTTATCAACAAAATAAGCATAGAATAAATGTAATTTGACATATAATAAAATAATAAAAGGCATATATGACAAACTAACAGCTAACATACTCAATTGTGATAAGCTGAGCTCTTTTCCCTTAAAATCAGAACACTAATGCCTGCCACTTGTCCTTTTCTATTCTCACCCTGGCAATCTCACCTACTCATAAGACTTATAGATTCATCAGTGCATTGATAAACACCAAATGTATACCTCAAGGCTTGGCAGTATACTCTGCATCTCTGTTTACATGCCTGGAGGCACATAGGCACATAAAAACAAAATTCCAGAAATGGAACTCGGCATCTCAAGTCCCTGTCACATCCCCTTCTCCTTCCTAAATCTAAATCTTATTTGAAATGAATTAAATCACCAACCATTTTTTTTTATAGCTGCTGTGGTTTCTTATACTTCTGACTTTTAAATAAACTTAAATTATTCCTTCTTAGGTACTCAGTAAGTATTGACTGAACAATTAGTACCCAAATGTAGACTACCAACATACATCTTAGAGACACTTCTTTTTCTCTTTCCTGAACTTAATAGCTATTTTACTCCTGGAAGTGTCCTTTAGATATGCTAATGTCAGCAATTTGATTCATATGGAATTATCATAGTCCAGAAGTTTCTAACTCTTCATTGTGACTCTGTATGCAGCTGGCTCTTGAAAGGAGCTCTTAATTTTATTGTCTTCAGGTTCTTGGGGTCATTCTTCCATCTCCTATATAAACTACCCATAGGTATTAGCTAATGTTCTGACAGGAAGAGAGTATCAGGTTTTTGGGTGAAAGAAGTAATAGAAGAGTTAGCGAAGGCCTTATCAGAGTTCAGTTTTAAATATGAGGAGGAGTTCGGTATGCTGGCCAGAGAGAAAAAGTCTTCCATGGAAAACCACATCTGCAAAGACACAAGACAAAGTAGCATATTAGATCATCAGATGCACATGAAGGAGTGGTTCTCAATAGTCTGGACATGTAGTCAGAGATTCCTCATTGCTTTCCTAACCCTTGATTTTATTCATTCACCTGCATACATAGAATAAGCCTTTGATATGGCCTTTATTAGCAATCACCTCCAATTTACAATTAACCGCCTCCATGGACTTTATCAGACTTCTTGAACTTCTCTCTATTCTGTCCCTCAAGGAAGTTCATCATTTTTTTCCTGCCACAGTCAGTAAACATGACTGCCACATTTCGAGCAAGTGGTAGGCCAGAAGAGGGTAACTGCTAGATATCAGAGGGGTTAAAATATGCAGATCTTACTTTATCATTTTGGAACAGAAGACATTGAAGAGATTGAAAATGTAACACACATTAAGGAAGCGAATTGGGAAGCTTGGATAACTGACTAAATGGTGCTGACATTAACTTCACTGCACTTTGTTAAAAACATAGCAACATAGCTAACTTTAACCTCATGGGATTCTTATTGTAAGATAAATCTTAAAATAAAGCTATGCTGAAAAATTAAATACTAGTAAGGACAAGAGAAGGTTACTTTTATAGACTCATGCCATTCAAGCTGCCAACAAGAGATAATACTCCATTTTCAGTTGATAAGAACTTCTGTAAGAAGGTTTAGACTTTTTCAGTGGATGTTATGACATATCATCTGTTTATTTTTTAATGCAGTTGACTACTATTAATATGTTCCATTAAGGAGTCTGTGACAAAAGCATGAGCCTTTTCCCCTGATTCCTGACAAACTGCCTAGGCAGTAGATCTCATCCTTGGTATTTAACCTATTTCTTGATTATGAACCTATAGGAATGGACTCATTCCTGGTTTGGCAAATATAAAAAGCAGTGATGCATCTGTTACTTAAGCAAGAAAGATTTATGATTTTTGCCACTATGATACTTGGTAGAGGAACTGTGCTGAATCAGGGACTGTGTTTGTTACCCATACATCTCCAAGAAATCTCTTTGTTGACGCTAATAAATAATCCTTCTGGGCTCCCTGCCCAACCTCAGGGGAATCAGAGACCCTGATCTACCATTGAGAAGATCAGTTGCCTTACAGACATAACAGTTCCTTTCTGGATATCAGCTTTATAGTTACTGTAAAATGAGCAGCTGCCACGCAGTTGGTCCCCTGGCCATTTACTCAACATTCTAATGGTATAATGCAATCAACCAATGTCCAGTAATTGGAGCAATGGAAGAATGATGAACATATTTCATTTAATAAATAAAATATTTCAATATTTTTTAAGACTTCAAACTTTACAAAGACTCAATATCAATGTGAAATACAGATGCATCTAGGAAGAGTGAATTTAAATAACTTGATCGTTTAGTTGCTCACAAACCTGTAGACCTCTAAGTGCTGGGAGAATTTGAAACTATTGCTATGAACCCGAGGATTCTTTTTGTATGCGTTCCCCAGGCATTATCCACAGAGAAAATGAAATATCAGGACTATTGCTTTATAAATCTATGAAGTTTTTTTATTATTAATGAATTCATTTAAAGATTTGAGATATAAATTCAGTAGCTTTTTATCTATAAACACAATCAAAATATTATAAAAATAAAAAAAATTATTAATAATAGAAAACATGCTAGAACAATATGAGAAAATACATCTAAAACTCTGAAACTTCTTATGGATGAAAGACTGCAAGAGACAGATATATTCAGTTCTCAAATAGGAGAAAACGGAAATTTGTCACTTCTCCCTTACTTAACCTGCAAGTGCTATGTAATCAATTTCAGTCAAATTCACCCAAGTGCATTTTTTTAACACCTTGAACATTACCACATATTTAACATGATAAAAATAATGACTTAAAAGAACATCTATAGGAATAAATATAAAAATATTGATATGAAAATAATAGGACAAACAAAAATATGAGGCCTAGTTCTATCGATAGTGAATGTGCTATAAAGTTTCATAAATTAAAAAGCAGTGTGGAAGTGACATAGGAATTGATTGAGAGACATATATTAGACTCAAGTGTAATGGAAATATAATACATTATAAAAATTATATGCAAAATTAGTAAAGATAAATTGAGGCATACGATAAATGGTGTTAAAAATAAATATGGACTTTTTCATTGTTTACACCAAAACAAATACTAGATTTAAATGTAAAATATGCAACCACGTAACTATCTGCAAAACTCCTGGGTAAATAATTTATAACTTTAGGGTAGGAAAGGGTCATTTAACCACAAATTAAACATAAATTAAAATAAGAAAACATTTAAAATCTACATATCTCAAAAATAAGGTAGAAAGTCTACAAACCTACAGTTGCAACCATAAATTAAAAGAGTAATATCAAATATTAATATACTGTTATGAATCAATACAAAATATGCCTTTTAGATTTCTATCAATAATAAGGAAAGAGTAAAATCATTGCCATTGCCTATAGTCTGAACTATCTTCACATTTGCAGGGACGTATTATATTTGTCTATATCAGGGTTATGACACCCTCATATGTTTCATGAGCATGGAAGGGTAACTTGCTTACATTTTTATTTCACTACAGTTAAAAAATAAAGTTCTTCAAGTATAACATCATGCTCTTGTGATCTTTTCTTATTATTTCTGTGTATTGAGATACCCATACATTCCCTACTTTGTGTGGAATTGGGCCTCAAATTTCTGATATAAACATGATGAGGATATGCTTTTGTGGAAATGCTGGCCTTCCTCACTGTAAGGTTTTTACTTTTCTGGGTCATTTTGACCCAATCTGTTGCAGTACAAGAGCTGGAGAGCCAGTCAGCAATTAGAAATGAACATCAACATCTATTGCTGATCAAACAGAGGTTGAATGCAGCTGAAACATCAAAGCCACATAATCTCCTTGGTTAGTCAACTTGTGCTTGCCCACCCAAGCCTAGGGAGATTAGCATGTGTTTTCTTGTCTTTTGACCCAGCACAGTTGATGTGATTTATCTGTAGGAGTTTCTTTAAAGAGTACATTTGATATTAAAAATCTAAAAAAAAAATTCAAATTTTTGAACCATCTCCAAGTTCTTAGGGTAGCATAATACAATTATTAGACTAAATGCTTGGAAATGGCCTAATTTATTACCCATCCTAGGGCACATAAATGGCATGTATGTCCTTTGGTAAACCAGAGATTGAATATCATAATCCAGTACTGTATCAAACACAGCAAAAGAAGAAATTACCCAACTTTACCACCACCCTTCCTCTGGGAATATTTTCCATGGATATGGACTTATGTATCATTACATCTACCAGATGGAAACTGAAAAAAAAAAAAAAAAACTGGTTAAAAAACTATTTTGTGTTCAAAATGCCAAACACCTAAATTAACTCCCACCAACTCCACTTCACCTAACGTGCTGACTCTTTCCTTACCAAAGAGATTAAACTGTCTGCTTATTTTTGTACACTAATGTGTCTTAAAGACACAGACAACTTTATTTCTCTGCTAGAGAGAACTACCATTATCCTGCTCATACAAACAAGTGTAACTATTGAAGAACATATACTATCCAAACATTTTCAAGCTCACTGTTTTTTACTTATGTAAAAAGTTTAAATGAATTTGAAAATTTTAATTAGTTAAAATGGTCACCGTGATTTTGAATTTCTTCAAAGTCAATTCACAGCAGATGAGAAGACCCTTGCTTAAGATGGGACAATTATTTTATTTATTTCTTCTTAATTAAAAAAAAGAACACATATAGCACTTACTAATAGCCAGGCATTCTTCTAACCACTTTACAAATATTGACTTAGTTAATTCCTCTAACTACCCATGAAGATGGTTTTATTAATATTATTTTCTAGCTGAGAAAATTAAGAAACAGAGAGATTAAGTGACTTACCTGCAATAACCCAGTTTCTAATACATCAGATGAGGATTTAATCCTAAGCAGTCTAACTCTATTCTAAGCCTCCTCTATACTTTAATTGCAAATTACAAAAAAATTATACTAAAAATGTGACATTGAGCCTAAGAAACTGGAATGTTGTTTTATGTATTATTTTTTGTGAGTCCCATTGATTTCTGAGGATGTGGCATATAAACAAATCACAAAGATTACTTTTTATTAACCCATTATACTTTTTATTATGCCATGCAAAATTATTTTTGCCAGCCCAATTTATCTCTCAAACACCTGCAACACAGGGCTGGTAACTAATCACTGTCAAACAGAACATGAGTGCTGTCTACTGTTACTTGAAGGGAAAAAATAAATAAAAAGCAGTAATAGGCACATTTATTATGTGTGATGGTTAATTTTATGTGTAACCTGGAGGGTGTTTTGGATGAGATCAACCTTTAAGTTAGTGAAATTTGAGTAAAATCTCATCCTTTATAATGTGGGTGGACCTTATTCAATCAGCTGATGGTCTGAGTAGGATAAAAAGACTAACCTCTTTGAGCAAGAGAAAGTTCTCCAGCACACTGTGCTTAGGGTTCATCTGCAACATTGAGTTTTTGGGTTTGCAGCCTGATAAGCACACAGCAGATTTTGGATTCTCAAGTCTACATAATCACATGGCCCAATTCCTCATGTAGGCATACTCAGAGAAATTGCAGATTTGGTTCCAGACAGCAACAATAAAGTGAATATCACAATAGAGTCAGTCACACAATTTCTCTTATTTCCCAGTGCATGCAAAAGTTAATGCTTACACTATCTTGTAGCATATTAAGTGTGTAATAGCATTGTGTCTAAAAAGGCAATCTACATATTTTAATTCAAAAACTGTAAAAGATGCTAACAATCATTGAGCCTTCAGTGAGTTGTGATCCTTTTGCTGGTGGAGGGTCTTGCTTTAATACTGATGGCTGCTGATTGATCAAGGTGATAGTTGCTGAAGGTTGGGTGCCTATAGCAATTTCTAAAGATAAGACAATTGTGATGTATGCCACATTGACTGACTCTTCCTTTCCCAAATGATTTCTTTGTAGTATGTATGTAATGCAGTTTGATAGCATTTTACTCACAGTAAAACTTCTTTCCAAATTGGAGTCAATCCTGTCAAACCCAGTCACTGTTTTTTATCAACTAAATTGATGTAATATTTTAAATATTTTCTTGTCATTTTTATAATGTTCACAGTTTCTTCACCAGGAGTAGATTCTATCTTGAGAAACAACCTACTTTGCTCATCCATAAGAAACAATTCCTCATTTGTTCACGTTTGATCATGAAATTGCAGCATTTTCGTCCCATTTCAGGTTCTGCACCTAATTCAGTTCTCTTGCTATTTCCACCATATCTGCAGTTACTTCCTCCACTGAAGTCTTGAACCCCTCAAAGTCATCTATGAGGGTTGGAATAAACTTTTTTCAAACTCCAGTAAATGTTGATATTTTTGATCTCTTCCCATGAATCACAAATATTCTTAATGGTTTCAAAAATTGTGAATTCATCCCAGAAGGCTTGTAATTTATTTTGCCCAAATCCACGGCAATTATAGCTTCACAAAATATATTTCTTAAATAATAAGACTTGCAAGTTCAAATTACTCCTTGATTCATAAGCTGCAGAAAGGATGCTATGTTAGCAGGCATTCAAACATTAATCTTTTTTTACATCTCATCAGAGATCTCGGGTGACTAGGTATGTTATCAATGCATACTAATATTTTGAAAAGAATTTTTTTTTCCCACTGAGCAGTAGGTCTCAACTGTGTGCTTAAAATATTCAGTAGACCATGCTATAAACAGGTACACTGTCATACAGCCTTTGTTGTTTCATTTATAGATCACAGGCAGAGTAGATTTAGTATAATTCTTAAGGGCCTCATGACTTTCAGAATGGTAAATGAGCATTGCCTTCAACTTAAACTTCCCAGCTGCATTAGCTCCTAACAAGAGAATCAGCCTGTCTTTCAAAACTCTGAAGCCAGGCATCGACTTTTCCTTTCTATCTATTAAAGTCCTAAATAACATCTTCTTCCAACAGCAGGCTATTTCATCTACATTGGGACTCTTTTGCTAATGTAGCCACCTTTGTCAATGATCTTAGCTAGATCTTCAGGATAACTGGCTACAGCTTTTCATCAGCACTTGTGACTTCATTTTGCACTTTTTTTTTTTTTTTTTTTTTTTTTTTTTTTTGAGACAGAGTCTCACTCTGCCGCCCAGGCTGGAGTGCAGTGGCCCGATCTCAGCTCACTGAAAGCTCCACCTCCCGGGTTTACGCCGATCTCCTGCCTCAGCCTCCCGAGTAGCTGGGACTACAGGCGCCGTCACCTCGCCCAGCTAATTTTTTGTATTTTTTTTTTTTTTAGTAGAGACGCGGTTTCACCGTGTTAGCCAGGATGGTCTCGATCTCCTGACCTCGTGATCTGCCCATCTCGGCCTCCCAAAGTGCTGGGATTACAGGCTTGAGCCACCGCGCCCGGCCCATTTTGCACTTTAAGTTCTGGAGACGGCTTGTTTCCTTAAACCTCATGAATCAACTGCTAGCTTCAAACTTTTCTTCTGCAGTTTTGTCACCTCTCTCAGCCTACATAGAATTGAAAAGAGTTAGGACTTTGCTCTGAATTAGGCTTTGGCTCAAGAGAATGTTGTTGCTGCATTGATCTATCCAAATCACTACAATTTTCTCCATATCAGCAATAAGACTGTTTTGCTTTCTTCTCACCATGTTTATCACTTTTAATTTCCTTGAAAAACTTTTCCTTTATATTTACAACTTGGCCCACTGTTTGCTACAAGAGGGCTAACTTTTGGCCTGTCTTTGCTTTTGACATATTTCCTCATTAAGCTTAATCATTTCTGTTTTTTTATTTAAAGTGAGAATTGTTTGATTCCTCATTTAGAGCTCATTGTTGGCCTGATTCCAATATTGTGTGTCACGGGGAATAGGGAGGCCCAAGGAGAGGGAGAGTGACAGAGCAAAGGACAGTTGATGGAGCAGTTCAAACATACATATATATTCATTAAGTTTGCCCTCTTGTATGGTTGTGGTTTGTCGTACCCCCCAAACAATTATAATAGTAACATTAAAGGTCATTGCTCACAGATCACCACAAAAGATGTCTTTGTTTTGTGTTGCTATAAAAGAATACGTAAAGCTGGGTCATTTATGAGGGAAAGAGTTTTATTTGGCTCATGGTTCTGCAGGCTGTACAAGAAGCATGGCACCAGCATCTCTTTCTGGTGCAGACCTCAGGGAGCTTCCAATCATGGCAGAAAACAAAGGGAGAACAGGTATGTCACATGGTGAGAGAGGGAGCAAGAGCGAAGGGGTGCCACAACTTTTTAGACAACCAGTTTTTATGTGAAATAATAGAGGGAGAACTCACTCATTAAGGCCTCAAGTAATTCATGAAGGATCTGTGTCCATGACCCCAACACCTCCTTCTAGGCCACATCTCCAACACTAGGAATCCAAGTTCAATGTGAGATTTGGAGGGGACAAATACCCAAGCTATATGAACAGATGTAATAATGAGAAATTTTGAAATATTGCAAGAATTGCCAAAATAAGACACAGAGACATGAAGTGAGAACATGCTGTTGAAAAAATTGTGCTGATACACTAGCTTGATGTTGAGTGGCCACACATTTTCAATTTGTTAGAAGTGAAATATCTGCAATAAATAAGGTATGCCAATGCTAAATTGTCAATCTCTGTCTCTCTCTGACTACACACATACACACACATGTACACACACATGCATATACGCTGTTAGTTCTGTTTCTTTAGAGAATCCTGTCTAATATGAATACATTGTGCTTATTATAATTTGGTAGGAAATTTTTTGAGTGTACCTAAAGGAAACTCAAAATTATCCTCCAAAAAGAAACACTCAAATCAACGTAATAATGGCATTATTCTGTCTACTAATTTCACTCTTTATTGAAGGATTTGCATAACAGATACTGAAGATCAACGGAAGTGTAGTGCTTTAAATAGAATGGAGATCAGGTGAGAGCAATTTAAAAATTTGATTAAGCCAGTTGGCTGTGAAGAGATATCCTTGATCAAATGGAGAATTGTGATTGTAGGGTAATGTGAATTGCATCACGACTGGGGGGAAGTGATGCAATTCAGATTGTAATTTATGGAAATGCTTCTCCCTAAACTGCCGTACAGCTTCCACAATGTGCAGGGCCATATTGGTTGAATTATAACCAGAAAATAGTACGTGCCCAGCTTTGAAGCTATGAGAATGGAAAAAAACATTAAAATTGAGAAAATGTTGTAAAGAAAGAACTGGTCTGATGTTTTGAATGTGGGAAGTAGAGGGTTGAGGATTCAAAGAATAATATTTAGCTTATGGGTCTGAAGAACATGGAGTTTGGAGTTTGAATTCATAAAAAAATGCAACTTGGTTTTGAGATTCCTTTACAATTTCCTGAAGGAACTATAATTGATTTTTTGAAATGAATGGAATGGTTTACATGTACTTGAGGCAGACCATAGTCCATTCTACAATAATAAGTAGGTTGTCAGATTTATTATTGTTTATAAGTGAGAAAATATTACTGGGAACAAATGCTTAGATTTCCCAACTTTTTAATGTTGACATTTCAAGTTGTAAACCACAGTAAGCAAATATTAATTTTATACTTTCACAACCAAGTATCCATTTCCATGTTTTACAATTTTATTATGATAACTGCTTTTTAGGCTTGGTTAATGGGAATCCACTGCTATGTTAACTTGAGGATTTATTAAGTTAGATTTTTAAAAGGGAAGTTTAAGTATACAAAGACATAGAGTTAAAAATTGATGAGAACAATCATCAGCAAATACTTAGACCTCCATTGTGGATGGATTTACTATTTAAAATTAAAGTATACTTTGCTTTAAGTTATTGAGGCAACATACAGATGTATGTAGGATTTCTTCCAGAGGCTTATTCAGAGGAATATAGTAGCCCAGAATGTATTTATCCACTTTGCTTCCAGGAAATTCTGGCACTGACAATATTAAAAATTCTACTTCCCTGCTCTATAGCTATGGGAGCACTGTGTTAGCAGACACTAACATTGGCAATAATATTTCAGTTATATAGTAGATTGAACATGGCATTGTCAATTGTCACATTGTCTATGGCATTGTTCAGGACCCAAGAAAATTATCTTTAGTGTTATTTCTTTATCCTCTCCTGCTCTCACCAAAACATTCTTTGTGATTGTGGAGATGAAGCTGATGTAAAGGTTTGACTTGATGCTGACTTCGTGATCCAGACCATCATACAGTGTTGGTTTAAGAGCATATACTCTGGACTCAAACTGATATTATGGTCTGCTGTTGACTATCTATGTTAACTTCTGTAAGTTACTTCATTTTATTATGTTTCTGTTTTCTTATCTCTATAATGAGTGAAACCATAATACCTACCATGTAGGATTTTTCTACAGATTATATGAGCACCTTATTCTTAGACAGAAGAGCCAGAGTGAAGATTTAAGGAGCTAACCCTTTATTTTGGTGTTTCTAGCCAGGGTGGTAAGAGAGAAAGGAAAAGGAAACTGAAGTAACAAAAGAGGTAAAATTATGTGATGTTTATTAACCTGGGCATGATTTCACAGCAAGCCACCAAGATACCAAAGACCTCTTGGCAAGCATGTTCTCTCTGTACGTGCCAATACCTGGAAGGAATGGAATAAGAAATAGCCAGGAAAAGGAGAAGGAAGAGGGAAGTTATCTTCATGACTCAATCTCTTATTGGTCAAGGTTCATTCCCATGCAGAGACAGCTCTCTTGCAAATCCATGTGGTCATCCAGGCTTTGGTCTTCTCTCAAGAAACCTTGCAGAGAGGTTCATCAGAATCTGAGAGTGAATAGAAGACCCAGTGCAGCAGGGCTCTGACAGCAAGAACAGGCCATCAGGGAAATCTGAAAATGTGCTCAAGGTTCTTAACACAATGAATTAATATTTGTAGAGCACTTAAAAAAGTCCCTAGTGATTGTAATAATATGGGTATTAACTGTTATTACTCTGAAACATTCTGAGGAGAATGTAAAACAAGAATAAGACTTGTAATTAGAGGATTCCTTCTGATAGTGATTCTAATGAAATTCTAATTGTCCCAAGGTTGTCTCCATTGTCAGGTTAAACTGAGACATAATTACAACTCCATTTTACAGATTCAAAATACAAAGAAGGAGCTAGAAATGATCAACTTTTCCAGGTTTTTTTTCCCACAAAGACAAATAATAGACCCATTAGAGTAATTTCAGATCAGGCTCCTCTCTAATTTGGATGATGGTCAATGCAAGGAGGAGTGCTGACAATAGTGGGGAGTAAAATAATTCAGCCAGTTTTGGAGTGAATGCCAGAGTAATAAATGGGGAAGAATATTTGCCTTTCTCTCTTTGAGTTTCCATTTATTAGCATTTCTTTATAGCTCTACGACTTGTGAATTGCTGGAATGCATTACTAAAAAAGACTAGAGTCATGGAATATGTCATATAAGGTCAAATAGCTGTAACTTTTTGGGAGACAGGCATAGAAAGTTTCTAGTAAATGCAGTTCTGTCTGGCATCACAAAGATGAACAACATCTCAGCCCTGATGGTAAGGATCATCCGGTGAAAGCTATCGGGTGCTTCAAGGACAACAAATAAGTAAAAACACAAATATAAAAACATAAAAATTATTTATGTCCATCCTTGACATCTCTCTTCTTTCTCATATCCATCCTACATTCTGGGTCTCAAGTAAAAAAATTCCTCAAGTTTTTTGCAAACTATTACATTACAGTATTTTCAAAGTCATCAGTATGTCAGATACCGACTTCCGTAAATATGCAATGCAATTCCAAACTTACTATGTAAATCTAAAAGCTGACATGAGAAAATTCATTTTCTTTAATTTTAACTGCTTTTCCGGAAAAAGAAAAAAATGTTGTTTTATTACATTCTAATTAATATCACTAATATGGAACAGGACCAAATGTATTGGGCCTCTCTGTTTGCATGTTAAGTGGGATTCCCTCCTTGAAGAAATTTTTGCATTGTCAAGGGATTAAACAGGCAGCTGTCAGGCTGTTCTCATACAGACCATAGAATTTGCTCCTTCTTCTTCATGTCTGATGGAGATTTATGCCAGATGCTCCGAAGAAAGGACAGGATTTCAAAATCATACAGTTAGCATGGGGGAGGGAGGGTTACAGAATAAAAAGTGATCACTTCAGCGTTCCAAAAGACTTGAAAGCCTAGAAACCAGTGTTGTTAACATTAATTATCTAACACACATGACGGAGCTACCATCAAATTAAAGACTCAGAATTCTTGTTTGGTACAAATGGTTTTTCTCCTGGTCAAATTAATTGATTTTGAAATGCTTACTACAAAAACATCAAATTTTGTTTGATTGCTTTGCTGAAATAAACATTACCAAGAAATGCTCACTGCTTAAAGTTTAGATTTTCTACTCTGAATGTGTAAATCCTGTGTATGTGCGTGTGTCTCTGTGTGTGTGTGTGTGTGTGTGTTTCAAACATGGATAATGAATTCTGGAAAACTGGTGTGAATAATTTTTCACTTTTCACTGTTGCTTTTTGCTTTTGAAATCTGAGATATTTATCCTATTTTTGTTTCTAGCAAGCAATAGTAAGTGAATAAGATTTGATCAAGGATGTATTTTTACTGTCTGAAATCTGTTACTTCATTATTCATATGTGGATCAATTTAAAAAAATATGATCCTAAAAGTCTTAACATTTTTTATTTGGTAGTGATAGTTTTTGGAACATTTTATTAACTTTATCCATTCTAAATCTATTTTTTCTAACGCTATACAACTTTTTCTTCACATTACAAGATCCTAGGGTTGAAGGCAAAAATAAAGCTTAATATTTACCACAGTAAAGGTCAAAAATATGTATCTCTAAAGAACAAGTTCTTAAATATTGTAGAAATGCATTAGTAAATTTACAGAGTACTAAGAGAAGCATTGAAAAACAATGATTACATTGCTGAAAGGCTGGCAAACTTCTATTTACATTACAGAAGAGAACTGTTGGATTGCTACTTCTATACCATCTCTTCCGGCATATACTTATATTTTTATTTATATTGCTTATACACCTTAGAGTTACCACAACAAAATACTGTAAGTATAACTTTCAGCAAAAGTTATTGAAATACATTTATAGCATGATTAACTCTTCAAGTTATTCTCAAATTTCATTGTAGTTTTATTTTATTTTTTGATTTTTCACTCTACAGAGAAATAAAGCACACACTTTCAAATCTACTATTAGAAAATGATGCTAGAACAGGGGCAGTCTCAAGTATTGGATGTAGATACTAAATCATCTCCAACCAAAATCCATCTATCTATCTAACTAACCTCATATTCGTATTTATATATGCAACCTTGTGTTCTTATGTGGAAAACAAAATTAAGCTATGATAGGCATTACATTTTTCACTAAGAATTTAAGTTCTCCTTCCGGGGATATAGGAATTTTGTCTCTTAAAATTAGACATGACCAAATGAGTTGCCTTGACCAACGAAATGTAAGCAGAAGCATTTAAGAACTGGGGTACAATTTACCTTATTTCTTTTCTGGGCAATTCAGGCTGGATTTCTGAACAATGATAAGATGGGAAAAGGCCTTCCCCAATTTGTGATGGACACTTGGTATTAACAATAACTGCCCCCAAATCTTTTTTGTTTAAACCACTAAAATTTAGGGGTCTATTTATTACCAAAGCTTAATCTAGCCTATCCTGGTTGCCTCAATCTCTTTGTCTTTATCTCTATCTCCTTCTGTCTCTGCTTTTATCTTTCTCATTTTTTTTTTTACCCAAATACTTAACAGACTGTAATATTTAGGTTAAGGGAAAAAAAAAAAAAAAGCATAAATAGTGCAGTGTTGTCAACCTTCTTTTTGAAATTAACCATGTGAGATGGAACCAAAAGACCATAGCTAAGTAAATTCCAGTTAGAAAGAAATGAGCTGATTCTTTTTTCTCTATATATGTTTTCCATTTTTTTCCCCTCAAGTACTGTATCTTGGAACTCTCTCCTCTCTAAGCCAATCAGCACCTGATCAGTGCCGACCTTCTAATGCCTTTTACCAGTTTATTTATGTGGAGACAGACCATGAGAACCAGATCAAGGGAGTGGCACAAAAGGAATAAGAATCAGAAAGAAACTGGTATAGAGAAAAACTGAAAATCTGAAATGACTTTAGTCAGTGTTGTTAGAGTGATATCAGTTCTACCAATAGGTAATAAAAAGGAATCAATAAATTATTACTAATTTACTACCACATGTCAAAATTTACAGCCCAGTCTATGTATAAGGTGATAAATTTTCTCTCTTCTCAGCATTGAAATTTCTCAGAAAAATTAAAAAAAAAACATACCCTGAAAGCATAAAATTACCAAATATCAAGCGTAGAGGGAAGGAGTGAAAGGAATACTTCAAAACGCCTTCAGTATCAATTTAATAATCTTGGATAAATGCTATGCTAGTTCAATACCAAACATAACAATAGCTAGTTCAGTAATACATGGTTACTGCTTATTTTTGGTTATGTTTGTCTTAATTACCATTCCACTATTGAAAAATTAGGTTACATTAATTTATTTTTGTTCAGAGCTACACTCTGAGAAAGAGATCTTGTATATCTTCATCAGCTTTTCCAGAGCAAAATGTTTTTAATAGTGGTTGACTAAGAAAACCAATAACTTGGCCAGGCGCGGTGGCTCAAGCCTCTAATTCCAGCACTTTGGGAGGCTGAGGCTGGTGGATCACGAGGTCAGGAGATGGAGACTGTCCTGGCTAACGCGGTGAAACCCCATCTCTACTAAAAAAATACAAAAAAATTAGCCGCTCATGGTGGCGGCGCCTGTAGTCCCAGCTACTCGGGAGGTTGAGGCAGGAGAAAGGCGGAAACCCGGGAGGCGGAGCTTGCAGTGAGCAGAGATAGCGCCACTCACTCCAGCCTGGGTGACAGAGAGACTCTGTCTCAAAAAAAAAAAAGAAAAAAGAAAAAAGAAAAAGAAAAAGAAAAGGAAAACCAATCACTCACGTGAAAATTGTAAAACTGAATTTTAAAATTAACCTCAGGTACAGATACCTGTTTAGATTTAAATGTTGTTTGATATTTTATGTCCACAAAGCAAATACTTAATGAGTCTTAAAATGCATCTCTAAAAAGCTTTAGAAAATAAAACTTAACTTTGCAGTCTAAACCACTATTGAATTAATCTTATCTATTTGTTACATATTTTTCAAAGGATCAGAAAATAGGACTCAGGCGGGGTGCAGTGGCTCCCGCCTGTAATCGCAACACTTAGCAAGGCTGAGCTGGACGGATCACCTGAGGTCAGGAACTGGAGACCAGCCTGGCTAACATGGTGAAACTCCGTCTATATTAAAAATAGCCTGGTAGTGGGTGCCTGTAATCCCAGCTACTCCAGAAGCTGAGACGGGAGAATTGCTTGAACCCGGGAGGTTGCCAGGAGCCGAGATTATGTCATTGCGCTCTAGCCTGGGAGACGAGAATGAAACTCTGTCTCAAGAAAAAAAAAAAAAAAAAAAGAAGAAGAGAAAAAGAAAGAAAGAAAATAGGCTTCAATTCAAACTACCCAGAAGCTTATTTAAAGAGTCTCGATAGCTAGCAATATTTATCAAAGGGAAAAATAGATTTTTTAATTATTAAATTTGAAGTATAACTTTCTAGATCTTTTCAAAGTTAATTAAAAGGAACTAACTGGAGATAAATCCAAAAGAGCCTGTGCTCATTAAACGACAACAACAAACAGAATAAAACCAAACCCAGAGATGTTTTATATATTCTGTACCTAGGAGAAGTCCATTTGCATTAAAAGTCAAATGTATATTTATTTATTATACTGTGAATTGGGGATGGTGTTAGAGCTAAAATTTAAACTTTCTGTTCTCATATCTGGTCTGAGTTCAAACCTTTCTCAAACCTAATGGTTGATTGTCATCTTGTAAGACATAGAAAGGCTTGAGAATTTTTTGTAATGAGTGATGTCAAATCAATAATTGTAGTAGTTTAAATGAATATGTGGAATGGAGTTACTGAAGAAGCATTGCTAATTTATAATTCATCTAGGCCACCCCTAAAATTATTTGAATGGAGCATATTTTGTGGGGGGCTGTTCTGATGGGCACCCCAAGGATTGAAAAGATATTTTGGTATAATTCCCATTATATTCCCATGGTATTCTCATGATATTAATTCTATATTATTCCCATTAATAGCATCAGTAATGAGATGGTCAGTAGCAAACATGAATTTCAAATGCAAAAATGTTTGAAGGAGTATATAATGTTCTCATGTTTCTTCAACAGTTGTTTTTGTTGTAGTTATTTTGTAATCCAAGTGACTCTAAAAACAACTAGGTGCCCCAAATAAACTTAAGAGTCAAAATGGATGATATAACGTAAAGATGCCTGTGGATCTTGCTGTAGAACTCTTTTGTTAGGTCATACACTGGTTATTGAGAACATTATACAAATGGCAGAGAAAATACACCTTTAGTTTTCTTGTTTGAGTGAAAAGATTTCTTCTCCTCACCCTCTCCCCGCTCTTGTCGTGCTTTTATTTTGTTTAATTGGTCTTCATTTCTAGATCTATTAAATGACATAGCAATTTTAATTACTAGATTCTGAAAATGTTTTCTGAAAAGAAATGTATATTGTCTTCAGTGTTGTAGCAAATTGTAATCATTTGGAAACACCTGCTGCCTGCTGCAGGAGTGCTCAGAGTGTCAAGGTATACTACCCATTTAAACCTGAAGATCACCGACTATAGGTCACGGAGCTCCTGTCATCAGGGAGTCACTTGTTTTTCTTTTGTTCTGCTCACATTTCATTTTACCCCTTCTCGCTTTTTCTCTTTGAAAGGGTGGAGATATATTATAGGTCCAATTTGTATTGGCAAAAATGACTCATTTGAATTGGAACATTTATTTTTAAGTTATGTATTCATTGTTTATTGTTTCTTTGTCTAATTTGATTTATTTCCAGACATTCTTTTTATGAGATTGTTACCCTCCTAGGTAAAATTGTTATTATGCATGTGTGCATTTCAGATTTGTAATGATTCAGCTTTATAAGATATAGAAATATCTCTTTGCGTTACTTGCCCTGAATGATATAAAGGTCATAGAACTGATTGCAACTAAGAGGAATTTGATTTTTAAAAGTATGTATAACAATTTTAAAACAATTTATATTATTTTAAGTATAAAATAATAAAAAGGTATTAGAAAATTATTTATCTGTCTCCCAGAAAACAGACTCTGAGAAGGAGTTGAGCATGCAGGGTATTTATTAAGAAGCAATTCTGGGGCCAACATCTGTGGAAGGGAGAGGATGCAAACACAATTGGGCAGAGGAGGAAGTCAAGTAGAAATGCAGCCCTTATACATATTCAGCTGATCCCACAGCTTTTTCTGGAGCTTGACTTTTATATTTCAACATTTATCAGTCATTGAGTAATGTGAGTCACTTGGGAGTAGGAAGGTGTCTTAGCCCACTTTGTGTTGCTATAAAGGAATACCTGAGGCTGAGAAATTTATAAAGAAAAAGGTCTCACTTGGCTCATAATTCTGCAGGCTGTACAAGAAACAAGGCACTGGCATCTTCTTGGCATTTGGTGAGGGCTCTTGGGATAAGTGAAAACATGGAAGAGAAAGTCAAAGGGGAAGTGACCATGTGTGAAGACAGACCAAATAGGAGGACAAACCTCACTTTGTAACTACCCATTGTCATGGGACTAATTCATTCCCTCAAGAGCTAATCCTATCTCACTAGAACAAGAACCAAAATCACTCACCACTCAGTAAATAGAACCTTTCATTAAAAATCCACCACCATAACCCAAACACCCAGCACTAGGTGAAACACTACCATGAGTGATCAACTTTAAACGTAAGATTTGGAAAGAACAAACATCCAAACCACAGCAGAAGGTCCCGTTGAGCAGCAGAGCTCTGCATCTGAGGCAATCAAGAAGAGCAGTATGCTGAAGTTACACCTTCAGCAGCTGGGGTAACAAGTCCTTTATTGAGGGCCTATCTGGGTGCTATATCACTGGATATGTACATATATGCTTCATACAGTAGCAATGTATGCATGTATGTTTATGTTTCTGAGGGATGTGAATAAAGATGGCCCTATGCTATTTAAAACTTTTCCAAAACTTTATTATTTCTTTAATGTATATACTCAGAGCCTCTTTAATATTCTATGTTGGTAGATTACTAAATAAAATTTATTATTTTGCCTTATATACAGTTAGAAAAGTAATAATGATCATACGGGAAATGAAATCTCAATCTCAGCTTGGAAAAAAAAAAAGTAAAATATTTTAAATGAAGAAGACAAACTATAACCTAAACCAGAGTTATATGTAAACAATTTCATGTAAGATTTATTTTATTTAGTTAAAATAATCTTGCCTATTAGGTAAGTATTAAACAACATTGTCATTGGCTAGTGCCATGTTCTAAATGTTTGTGTTTCCCCCACTCCACCAAATTCCTATGTTAAAACCTAATCAGCAATGCAATATTATTAGAAGATGTGGCCTTTGAGAGGCGATTAAATCATGAGGACAGAGCCCTCGTGAATGAGATTACTGACTTTGTAATAAAAGAGGCATCAGAAAGCTGCTTCACCCTTTCCACCATGTAGGAACACAACCGGAAGGCACCATTATGACCCGGGAAGCACTCATCAGACCCGACCCTGACTCTCACGGAGCCTTGATATTGGACTTTCCCGTTTCCAAAAACTAAGTGGCTTAATTTTTGATTTTGTCATAGCAGCTTGAATGGACTAATATAATGGAAAATATAAACAGAAGGCAATAGTTACTGTTAAAAATCAATAAGATAATTAAAATTTTGATCTAATAACAAATACATGTGCTATTTCTATATTCCCAATATTTTTGGCAGGAAAATATAGGGAGAGATTGAATGAGAAAAAAGTAAAACGTAATTTTATACTTATGTTAGCCTTTGAGTCAAAATAATATTTAGAATAAGGGACTTACAGACATGGATCAAGTAATGGTGGGTGGAAAGAGGAATAGAACATCAAGGTGCATTTCAAAATGTTTCATTTGAGTCATCCTTTCCCAACTCTGAGCTCCATGTGGGAGAGGTAATATGTTCAAAGGAACAAAAGAAGGATATGGAACAGAGTCTAGGAAAGATTTAAACATGAAAAGAGATCTAAAAGAGGAAAACTGCTAATGAAAGGTAAGTGTGAGGAAAATGGAGGAGCAAGGGAGAAATGGGAAAACACACCAGGAAATGATCCTGTGACTTTTTAGTCTTTGAAGCTGTCTTATGCAAATACAAATTCTTTTACTAGAAAACATTCTGGTAACTAATCCAACCTTTCACTTGTCCTATTCATGAATGGAAGCATGAGCTATCTGGAAGGAGAGTATGATTCTTAAAAATGTCGAAACTTAGGTCTAAGTCCACATATTAGATTTTTCTGGTTTTTTTTTTTTTTTTTTTTTTTTGATATAACACAAATCTCTGCCTCTAAGTTCAATTTAGAAGTAAATTACAGGTTCAATAATGGAAATATCTGTACTTTGAACTGTCAAATAATTTTCACTGTTGACTTTAAACCTAAGTATAAAAACTACACTGCAAGACACAAATTTCATGCATAGCATCTTCATTGAAAATGCTTCTTTGACCATTGTTAAGTGTATGGTTTCTGGAGAGTGACATTACCTGGGATAGAATCAAAATTCTTGATATCCTCCTAAGTGGATTGTGATCCAGATATTTAATTTTAATTACATAAACTTCAGTTTCTTCCTCTATTTAATAGGCAATATAATCTTCTATCATATTGTGATTTTGCTAATTAAATCAGATAACAATTTTAAAGCATTTAGCGTATCTGGCTAATTCATTTTAGCAGATGCAATTATTACAGTAAATATTTTTAAATAGATTTAAACATCTAAAATGAAACGTTTAAGAAATTTATTGATTCCAGCTCCTGCCAGTATTATCTATTCATTCTCAATGCTGGTAGTAAAATGTTGCCCTTAAGACATATGTCAATTTGTCATTGTGCTAACAATTCTAAAGGCAGTTTCAATACTGAGATTTGGGGATACTACCTCTGCCGGCAGACTTTACAACTTCACTAGAAAGAAAAAGCTACTGATGATTGTACCTCAATAACTTTAATTTTTAAGCAAAGACTCTCTGGAAAAGCATGCAAAAAGCTCCAGTGGAAAAAAAATATGTATTGGTCATGATAAGTTGTAGTTGGGATAAAAATATAGACCCAGTGGAAGGTGGAGCCTTCTTCCAGAGATAATTGCAGCCTAAACAGAGCACCTAAGCATAGAGGTCAGATGTAGGCCTCCAAAAAGGCCTTGGAATAACTCATTCAATGATTTTTAGAAGTGATATTTCATGCTTCAGAATAAAATATACTAACAAGGGCATAAAACATTTCAAATTTCACTCTAAATGTTGCTTTTTCTCCATATAGGGGAATAGTATATACTTGAATTGAGTTGGGTTAATGCCATGCTTATGTTAAACATGTGTAAATTTTAAATCCACAGATGTATGGAAACTACAATTTTTCTTTTATAAGAATTTTCAAGGGCAGTATTTTAATCTTTGCCAATATAACTTAAAAAAGAAAATACATATTGTACTCTTCTCAAGGCACGAATTTACCTGTCTCCATTACATTGAATTAAAAGTTGTGATAATCAAATTAAATGTGTGATAGTGCCATTAAAATTTGAGTTTATTGAGGTCAGATCTTTCTCCTCTTGTTTAATTAAATCCTAATTATTATCTCTTGATTTTTTCATCCAATATCTAATTCTTAAACGCCTGGTACATTTTTGGTGCCACTCTAGGCTCTAAGAGATATTAACTAATGGAATGAATAAAACCTTATGACACCTTTTTTTAAAGAGCATACAGTCCCACATAAGTAGGAATTCATTTTGACATAGGCACATTTCTATTCAGGTAAAATATGCACAACCTAAAATTGATCTTTTTGACAATTTTTAAGTGTGAACACACTCACATTGCTGTGCAACCATCACTGCCATACATCTCCAGAACTTTTGTTTTTATCTTTCTCAACTAAAACTATGTACTCATTGAACGCTGAAACTCCCCATTCCCACCTCTCCTCAGTCTCTGGCAACCACCATTCTACTTTCTATCTCTTGGATTTTCACTACTCTAAGTACTTCATAAAAGTGGAAAAATATAGTATCTGGTTTTATTTGTTTCCTTATTTTTGCAACTGGCTTATTTCATATAGCATAACATCCTCAATACTCATTTGTGTTGTAGCATTTGGAAAAATTCCTTTCCATTTTTCTTTTTCTTTCTTTCTTTCTTTTTTTTTTTTTTTTTTTTTGAGATGGAGTCCCGCTCTGTCACCTGGGCTGGAGTAAAATGGCGTGATCCTGGCTTACTGCAACCTCTGCCTCCCAGGTTCAAGTGATTCTCCTGCCTCAGCCTCCCAAGTAGCTGGGATTACAGGCACCTGCCACCACATGCAGCTAATTTTTGTATTTTCAGTAGTGAGAGGGTTTCACCAGTTTGAACAGGCCAGTGTCGAACTCCTGACCTCAGATGATCCACCCACCTTGGCCTCTCAAAGAATTTCTTTCCATTTTAAGACTAAATAATATTTTACTGTGTGTATGACATGATGTGCCTTTTACATTCTCCTGGCTTCCTTTTTTTCAGAAAACTTTATATTTTAAAGTCTCTGCCATCATTTTATTTAAAGAATAAACTGTTTTAGAAGAGTTTTAGATTTACGGGAAAGTTGCAGTGATAATACAGACAGGTTTTGTCGTCTGTTGTGGTTGTTGTTGTTTTGAGACAGAGTCTTGCTGTGTCTCCCAGGATGGAGTGCAGTGGCACGATCTTGGCTCACTGCAACCTCCCTTTCTCGGGTTCAAGCCATTCTCATGCCTTAGCCTCCTGAGTAGCTGGGATTACAGGCACGCCCCACCACGCCTAGGTAATATTTTTTGTGTTTTTTGTAGAGATGGGGTTTCACCATGTAGGCTAGGTTGGTCTCAAATTCCTGACCTCAAGCAATCCACCTTCCTCGGCCTCCCCAGTTGCTGAGATTACAGGCATGAGCCACCGTGGCTGGAATACAGAGAGTTTTTATACTCACCACAATCAGCTTTCTCTTTTGTCAACATCTTTCATCAGCATGCTTCATTTGTTCATGGTTCAACTAATAAACTGACATTAATACATTCTTATTAACGAAAGTCTAGATTTTATTTTGATTTCCTTAGTGTTTACCTAATTTTCTTTTTCTATTCTAGGGTTCCATCTAGGATGCCACATTGCATTTATTTGTCATATCTCCTTTTAGCTCTTCTAGACTGTAACTCTTTCTCAGACTTCCCTTGTCTTTAGAGAACTTGGCAGTTTCTAAGTGTACTGGTCAGGTATGAGGTGATTTTCCGATGTTTTTCTCATGATTAGACTGAGGTTATGAATTTCTGGAGGAAAAGCGCAGAGGTAAAGTGCCATTTTTATCAGACTATATCAAGGGACATATTGTCAACTTATCTTACTATTGATGATGTTAACTTTAATCACGGTCTTACGGCAGCATTTGCCAGGTATTTCCACTGTAAAGTTATTTTCTTCTTCCTGCTGTACTGTTCATCTGAAAGTAAGTCTTTAAGTGTAGCCAACATTTAATGGGTGGGAAGTGATGATCTACCTCACTGAGAGGAAATATCTATTTAACTTATGTGGCATTCTGTAAAGGAGTTTTATCTAGTGTTGCACATTTACTTATTTTTTCAGTCTTTTGTTTATCTCAGTATTGGCAAAGCCATTTTTAAGGAAGGCAATTACATTATTTAGTGGATGCTATGACCGGGACCTGTATTAAGTATAGCAGCCATTAATTTGTGTAATCCTAACCATAGCTATATTGGGATATATATACACACACACACACATATATATATTACTTCACATTATTGATGAATGAACCAAATCTCTGTTTTAGTAACTTCAATTCTGTAAGACACATGTTATGCACCTCCTATTTTGATACTGCACATTTTAAGTTACTGAATGACTCCAAGAAATGGATGTGAGTATGTGGAATAATTTTTGTTGTTATTTTCAGTAACTCCTATGCTAAGCAATTTAAATATGAGCTTCATGGAATCCTTCAAAACAATTTGACAAGGTAGAAGTTATTGCAAATGTTAACTTCAGTAGCTATGCTAATCAGCACAATTTACATGTGACTGGTCCCTGATAAGAGCACAGGTCTGTCAGACCTCAACCTCTGCATTATATGCCTTGAGCTTCCCCTGATTTCTATGCCTTATGAATCTATATCCTTTACAGCTCATTTAAATACTGGATTTACAGAAAAGAGGTTAAAACTGTAGACTCTGGATTTAAACAGCCTGGGTTCCTTAGTTAGCTTGCAGCATTGGGAAAATTGCTTACCCACTCAAAACTTCTGCTTCTGTATCCATAAATTGGGAAGGCATAGATTGTGATAATAATAGTGACTATTATAAGGATTAAATAAAGTAATAGAAAATTTTATACAGGTTTTCTTTTGCATGGTGCCTGCCACATAGTAGGCACTCAGTTAATGTTAGCTACCATTTTCAATATCATTATTGTGTTCTTTACTTGTTCCATGCTTGTTTATATTATTATATATTCTGATGTTTTAGGCTGGTTTCCCCAGAAAAAAAGAAAGATTCATGTGCAAGTGATTAGGACTTGAGGCAGGCAGGACAGGAAAGAGAAGAAGCTAAGCAAGAGTGTAATCAGGTGAAGTGTAGCCTGAGCCTGATCTCATGGGCAGTTCTGGCATGTAAATTAGTCTCCCAGGATTGTCCCACATAAGGGTGATGTAGCAGAGTCTTCATGCAGCGGACTCTGCACCAGTCAATCACTGGCTCCAGGCTGTGCATGGGAAGCTAGGGCTGCTGGTGATGGTGGAATTCTCTGGCACAACTAGTCTAGAAAGTTGCAGGAGTTCGTGGGCAATCCTCTGAGGAAGGTTGTTCTGGATGTGAGGCATCACCAGCAAAACTGAGCCATTACCAGCAAAATCACATAAAACCAGTAAGAGGCATTAGAAGGGATCTTGAGAGAGCACCAATAGTACCCAATGTTGCCTTTTCTCCCCAACTACATAGTAAACTCCTTAGAGAGAAGGCATTCAGGAGAATTACAAATACTTCATAAACTGCAGATTAGGGCAATGAGTTTGCAAAAAAAAAAAAAAAAAAGTAAGCAGTATCTGCCTGTTTAAAACCTTTTTCTTTAATAAAATAGCTTGATTTGTTATGGTTATTGTGTTTTTTACATGATTATTTTGTTTGAATTAATCTGCGGTAGAGATGAGTTTATTCTCTTCCTAGAAACTAAAATATTTATTATAATAATATTATAGATAATATTAATGATATCAATGATATTAATATTATTAATATTTATAAAATTAACATTAATATGTATTATTATTATTTATTGTTAATAATAATAGCAATTAATAATTAATTTATAAATTGTTCATGGAAATATTTGAATGGACATTTCCAAACTGCTACTTCTAATGAAATAACACAAAAGTTTTTTAGTCTTAGCTCTCTAACTTACGATACACTCAACCCTCTTCCCTTTGTTTAGTATCTGTCCTTTGTCCGCATCTACAGACACTATGAGTATTTTCGTGTGGGCTGACGCATGGGTTTTAATTACTTTCAAAACTGTCCAGCCAAGATTGAGAATGACCAGATTGCATTAAACATTAGCAGTTGGAAAATTTCAAATTTCCTAACTCCTGCAAAACAGAAGAACAGAGTTCCATTTCATCCTGAAATTGTTCTATTGGGAAATTTCAAAACAGTATATATTCACCTTTTAAAAGGCCACTGTTACAAATAAAAAGATTGTTTCAGTGTACAGCAAAGCATTTACTCAAGATGACCCTGAAAATGCACACAGTCCATCATGTTTCCTACTACCGCTGGAGTAGCAGTCCCCGGAAAGGAATATTCCTTAAGCCATTTCAGTGCACATTAACTTGGGTATGCAAATAATGTAATTAAAAGTTTAACCAGGTAAATGAGTAAACACGACGGAAGTGACATTTCAGTATCTATCAGAAATTAAGCACGCGTAACTAAATACGAATGTCTGACAGAGACTCAAGCTGGTATTATTTAGCTGGTATTGTTAAACTAGATCTAACATAATTCCAGTCAGATGGAAAGGCAGCAAAATGCATGTCATAATATTTTCCTTTCTCTGGAATTAACATTATAATTTTCAGTAGCATATTTAACAAATGAAAGCAAGTGAAACAGTTTTAATTACTTGATTGGCTATTATAGGAATGGCAATGTTTTAATTAACTTCTAAATCTGTACTTCTAATGTGTTCATCTGTTGCAATATCTCCTAAGAAATATCTGTCCTTATAAAAAATAAAACTCACAGAATTTTGAAATACAGATTTTGAAACACATTACATGTTACTTATAATAATCTTTTAAAAACTGTATTGAGCCCTATGTTTATAAGCCAGTGATTGATAATAATGCCAAAGAAGAAAATATATATATACATATATAAATATTCTGTTTAAACGTAACCCTTCAAAATAGATGGCTCTTAATTGTTTAAAAACATTATACGCTGCTGACTTTTACTATAACTCTATGAAGATTACATTTAAAAAATACCAGTCTTGTTTTTTCTGGCTACAAAAAGTTAAAAAAAAAAAAAAAGAAAGAAAAAAAGAGAGCTGCCATTATGTTTCTGCTGGCTTTTCTAAGTTTGCCAGATAAATGTCTCAATGGCAAGCTGTAACTGTGATTTATTGGGCTTGAAATATAGAACGTATCTTTTGTGTTGGAATTTTAAATATCTTATTAAGCAATGGTAAGGTCTATTCAGTGCTTAATCAAAACAAACCACAAAATAAGTATGTGTGTACTTAGCTTTCCCTCAGAAACCACCAGCTGATGGAGATGGAGAAAGGAAATATTTTTACATTCTCTAATTGTCTTACTTATCTTTCCAGCAGTGTTTCCATACATTCAGATGTGTGTATATATATATATATTTATATTTACAATAGCAACTTATAGTAGCAGAGGCCTATATCACAACATATCTGACCAAATAGCCTATGATTGTCCTCAATAAAATGAAGACAGTGCGCCTCAATTATTTTTGAAAAAAAAAAGCCTAAAAGAAGGTGGCATATGTTTAACTTACTTTTCACTAATGTTTTGCAATGAATTCTTCAAATTTTAATGGAAAAGTGTTTCACTGCTTCCGCAAAAATCCACTGTGGGTATCTTAGATGTTTGGAAAATATTGCTGCTTCTTGTATTTTCAAATGAAATCTAGCCACTTAAACATATGCATTCCACTTCTAATCATTTTTCCCTTCTCTGTGGCAACAATGGTGTTAAATTATGTCAGGGGGAATGCATTTCAAAATGATGGTATTTAGACTAATTAATCTATTGGAAGAAAAATGGGCAATCAAGAAAATATGACAGAAACATCATTATGACATTAAATACAATAAAGTAAGAACTTTTTGTAGCATACTGAAATATAGATGGGACTGAATAAAAATGGACATTCTGTTCAAAAAGGCCATGAGCAACACTGGAATGGTAAGTACAGAATTACAATCACCTTTATGTCAATTAAAGAGTTTAACTACAACTGGCTATTTAATTGGTCTGGTTATAACACCACTGTTACCTCCCTCAGGATATGCAGAATTTGATAAATGAAATTCAGAGCTTTTATTAAATTTTAATTGTATTTTATTAAGGCACAGATGAAAGACATTTTTGTGGTTTTATTATTATCATGATAATTTGCCAAGAGAAGCTCTTTAATGGTTTAAAGACTAATTATTCAAAGATATATTAAGCGCTACGAAAAGAAAAATGGTTGCTCAGAGCGTCGGACATGCTGAGGAATAAAAGATAACATTTGATAAAACAACTCATGCTGATCCTTTAAAAAGAAAAACAGTTGGATTAAAAAATCTGCATTTTATGAAAAGCCAAAGGAATAAATGTAATTTTAACAAAGACAAATAAATATTCATTCATTCATTTAGCAAAGTTTATTAACTGCCTGCTCTATGTACCAGTAACTTTTAATCACTGGGTATATAAAGTCAAATTACACATGCTTCTGCCCTTCAGGGGGGTAACTGGGAGGCAGAGAAACATGAATCAACAATAATAGAGGGCGATGGCGTAAAATCTTAGAGTTCTGCAGAATTCCAAACAGGAAGACATCAAACAAAATCTGATGTGGGTGTGGGAGGCACATAGGGAAGTTTCTCAGAAACAGATACGTTTAAACTGAATTTTGAGGCAGTAGGAGATAGTTGCATGTAAACGGGGTAAGGGCATCCCAGGTGCAATGTAATAAAGCGGTGAACTAGCAGGACTTGGGGTAGTAGAAAGGGCCAGACAACACAAGATCTTATTTGTGAAACTCAGAAGTTTGAAATTTATTCTGAACTTTAGGAGGAGCTACTGGAATCGCTCCCTACTCCTGTCAACCGAGGTAAAGTTTTTATATTGTAAATGTACTCACTGTAGGATTCTTAGTATGCCAAGGACACAGTGAGATTTGCATTTTAGAAAGACTATTTTGGCAGCAGTATGGGGAATAAACCAACAACCACCTGTCTTTGCATCATTCATCTTCACGTACCAGATGTCTCAGCAACTTTTGTTGCTTACCAAATATCTATGTGTTCCCACACTTTTCCTAGCCCCCTTCAGTTAGGCAAGGCCATATGACTAATTCTGGTCAATGGAGTGTATCAAAGGATATAATATTTGGCAAGAATACCTCCAGCTTTCTTTCCTCCCTTGGATACAAACATAGAACCATGTGCTCTGTATGGTGCAGCCTCAATATGGGAAAGTCTTTGTTAGTCTGACTCCTTGAACGGGTGTGGGAAGCAGTGTGTACCTAACACCTCCTCTGACCACCACCCACATAGTTGGGTGAGTTAAAATGTGAGTTAAACAAAAGAATCACTTGCTCTTCTAAGGTATTCCAACTTAGGTAAATAATTTTATTTTCTACCCTACTTTATCCAATCACTCCCATGATTATATACTAGTTCTGTGTGATCCATCACCAGTAATTTCAATTTCAAGTATCTTCCTCTCTGACTCTTACCTCCTGTTTACCTGGCCAACTCCATATAATTTGTGAATTCATACTACTTCTCAATTTCATTGAGAATACAATCTATTCATCTAACTTTTCACTATCTCTCACTCCCCTCACATCCTCACCTTCTTACCTCACTACATCCTGTGGCCATCATGGTGATCGCTCCCTTGCAAATTCTGTTAACTCATTTGTCTCTGTTTTTGCTTTTTCATGCTCCCTTGGCAAAACCTCAAACCTGGTGGAAATCAACTCTGCCATCTCTGCACCTGAACCTTTGCTAATGAGTGTAGCTGGAACAAAACAAAACACCCTGGCATCCGGACTGCTCTCACTATTAACTTAGGACTTCAAAATCTATACATTTTCTTTGCCCATTGGTTCTCCTACTACTCTTAATTTGTATCTTAAACTTTCTTTTCTCAAATCATCAGCACAACATCACTAAACTCACTAACCTTGGTTAAGAAACCTTTCTTTAAGAAAATTGATTAGTGCTCAGAAGAGATAAAACTGCCTAATTTGTCACCACAGGTAATACTTGCAAATGTTCCATATACTCTGTTTTCTCTGCTGTAACTGTAGGTAGGCTATCTGTAATCCTTTCTTAGGTTAAGTAAGAATCACTTTTGCATGTGATTAAAACCCTCCTTCCTGGCCGGGTGTGGTGGCTTACGCCTGTAATACCAGTACTTTGGGAGGCCAAAGCAGGCAGATCGCCTGAGGTCAGGAGTTCAAGACCAGCCTGGACAACATAGTGAAACACCGTCTCTACTAAAAATACAAAACTTACCCATGCATGGTGGTGGTTGCGTGTTATCCCAGCTACTCTGGAGGCTGAGGCAGGAGAATGGCTTGAACCTGGGAGGTGGAGATTGCAGTGAGCCCAGATTGCACCACTGCACTCCAACCTGGGTGACTGAGCAGGACTCTATCTCAAAACAACAACAACAACAAAAATAAAACAAATAAACAAAAACCCTCCTTGCTTATGAATATAGCTCCAGAAATTCTCCCTACTTTATGGAATGACCAAATTTTCCCTCTTTATGAAATCATTCTTGCTAAAAGGCAAAGATATATCAACTTTAAAAGTATTTTCTTGACTTACTGCTCTACCTCTGCCCCTCTTTACAGCAAATCTTCTCCAAAATTTATCTCTTCTCTTTCTCTCCAATTTCCCTCCTTCCATTATTTATTAATTCAGTCCAAATAGCTTTTACCTTATCATTTTCTAGACATTCTTCTTGCCTTCAGCGAGATTCATGTTGCTGAACAATTCTCAGGTTTTATATTATCTGACAACTGTCAATTCTCATGTTTATTTCCACAGCCTGAATTGATCTCCTAAACTCCAGATTTAAAAAATCAAACTGTCTTCTCAATGCTTTGTTTTCACACAGCATGTTAAAAAAAATTTCTTCTCTTTCCATCTTTACCATCATTTCTAGCTGTATTATTGGAAGAGTATCCTAATGTTTCTCCCTAATTCAGTACTTGGATCCTTTGGTTTATTCTCAAAGCTGATATCAGAATGCTCCTTTTTGAAATTCAAGTAAATCATGTCATTAGTCTTCAAAACCCTCTAGTGGCTTTCTCTCTTTCTCAGAGCAAAATTCTTAAAATGTCTTACAAAACACAGTGTCCTGGGTTGTCAAGATTTCTTGGATTTCATGTCTTCCTTTTTTTCCTTTTCTTAATTAATTTATTTTTTTGAGATGGAGTCTTGCTCTGTTGCCCAGGCTAGAGTGCAATGGCATGATCTCAGCTCACTGCTACCTCCTTGCCTCCCAAGTTCCAGCGACTCTCCTGCCTCAGCCTACCAAGTAGCTGGAATTACAGGTGACCGCCACCACACTAAGCTAATTTTTGTATTTTGAGTGGAGACAGGGTTTCACCATGTTAGTCAGGCTGGTCTTGAACTCCTGATCTCAGGTGATCCGCACGACTCAGCCTCCCAGAGTGCTGAGATTACAGGTGTGAATCAACCCACATGGACCCTTTTTTCTTCTTCACTCATTCGGTTCCAGCAATGCTGGCCTCCTTGCTGTCCCCATAACGTGCCAGTAAAATCTCTCTCTTCAGGGCTTTTCTCACTCTACCTTCTCTGTCTAGAATATTATTGCCCAAGATGTCTGCAGGTTTGATTTCTTCCCTTCCTTTGAATATCTGCTTAAATATGAACTTCTGCTCTGGTTTTAATGTCTGTGTTTCTCCAAAATTTATGCTGAAACTTAATCCCCGATTTGATAGTATTAAGATGTGGGGCACTTGGGGAAGTGATTCAGTCATGAGAACCCCATCCTTGTGAATGGGATTAACGCCCTTATAGAAAAGGCTTCAGAGAGCTTCCTGGAATTTCCATCTCTTCCACCACAGGAGGGTACAGTGTTCATTCCTTTTTGTTCTTGCTCCATGTGAGGACACATAAAAGGTTCCACCCATTAGGAACAGGCCCATGTTCCTTCACATCTGCTGGCACCTTGATCTTGAACTTGCCATCATCTAGAACTTCAAGAAATACATTGCTGTTCTTTATAGATTAGTCCGTAGTATAGTTTACCTAGTCTTTTGTTATAGCAGCAAGAATGAACTAAGACACCTTCTAAGTGAGGTCTCCTTAGAACTCTAAATAAACATCCTTATTCTTTTGGTAATCTCATCAGTTAGATATTATTATTACATGTTAGAGTTGAGGAAAATTTACAAGTTTATCATCTTCAAATTATAAAGAAATAAAGATTCACAGACTAATAGCTAGCTGTAGCTTTATTCTGTGACAGGGATTCTAAGCTCTTTACAGATTTTATATTAACTCATTTAATCATAGCAAGGACTCTATTATATACAGATATCAAATAAAATGTTCAGAATCACAAAGTCAGTAAGCTGTATACACAGCTAAGACAATTTTTTTAGTCAATACTGTTCCCATTGTACTTTGCAAACTCCTGGTATTACCACCCAATCATGCAAAAAATCATACATTAGTTGTCATAAATAAATGCTTAGAAATTGATTATACATATTTTTCCAGTTAAGCCTCTTGGATAGTCCTATTTTTTACTATAATTTTTTAAAATAATGAAATTAAAACCCAGAGTAATTATAAATTTTGAGTTGTTGGCATCTCTACATACTCTTTTACTATACTTCAGTCTCTACTATAAATTTTTATCATAACCCTGGTCTCCCCAACGGACAATCTGGTTTTTATCTCAATATAGCATCATTTCAAAACATAAAATATTTAAAACCAAATAAATACAAAGATCCTAAAGAAGGATTTGGTGAATCTCTAACTTCATTACAGGAATGGTTATGTAACATAAAATGTTCATAAACAGGTTTAAAGGTGTATATTTTAAAAATTTGTCTCCAATTTGCTAAAATGTTAAACATAATTTGGTTGCTAATATTAAATTTTGTTTATAAGTTGTCTATTAAAATTTTTCTATGCCACCATCCATCACTTATAAACACATAATTTTGTAATACACACAGGGAATTTAATTATACTGCTCATTAGTGTGTGCAATCCTCATCTCTTGTTCTACTTTTTCTTTACTCTAGATTTCTACTTTCCTTGTTCTCATAAAGTTGAAACCCATTCTACTGTGTTTGACATGCCTTTAACTACTTATGTAATTTTAATAAAATATGTAGAGTCTTTTGGATAAGTGTGTTTTAAATTTCTACATATGAAATTGGACTATAAAACAGTTTGCTTTTCATCTTTCCTTTTTATTCAATGCTGCTTTTAAGAGCTATCCATTTTTACATACACATTTAGTTGTTTCTAATTGCTGCATGGTATACGTGTGTGCACCTCATTTTACTCACCTGTTCTTCTGGCTACCTATGGCTTCTTGCCCTTGAATAAAGGCCACAGTGAAAATCTGCACCCTGGTTCTCGTACTACGCATGTGAGAATTTCTCTGTGGTATGCTCCCAGAATTTTGACCCCTGGGTCAAAGATCACAACCTTACTTAATTTTAGTAAGTACTACCATTTATTCCCAGAATACTTGTGTCAATTTATATCTTTAACAATAAATATCATGTCTCTCACTTTAAAAATTTGCTCCCCACTTTTCTTGTCATTTCCACATTTATATCATATATATGATATATAATTTTATATATATTATATATATACAGTTTTTTTTTTGTTTGTTTTTGAGTTCTAGTCTCACTCTGTTTCCCAGGCTGGAGTGCAGTGGTGCAATCACGGCTCACTGCAGCCTCTGCCTTCTGGGCTCCAGTGATTCTCCTGCCTCATCCTCCCTAGTAGCTGGGATTACAGGCGCGCAACACGATGCTCAGCTAAGTGTTTTCAGTAGAGATGGGGTTTCACCATTTTGGCCAGGCTGGTCTCCAATTCCTGGCCTCAAGTCATCGGCCTGCCTTGTCCTCCCAAAGTGCTAGGATTGCAGGCGTGAGCTGCAGTGCCTGGTCAATATATCCCATCCTATGTTCTTATTATTGGCATTTGATAACTCAATAATGAAGATTTTGTTTAAATCAAAATGACTCTCCCATAGCATTAGAATAATACAGAGTAAAAATAACTTTTGAAATAAATCCACACTGTTATCTGTGGCTTTTAATAGTTTTTCTTTGCCTTATTTATACATTTGTCTTAGGTCCTATAATTGTGAACTTAAAGACAGGAGCTATGCCTCAGATATTCCAATATTC
The DNA here is from genome assembly GCF_007565055.1 of Rhinopithecus roxellana. NCBI lineage: Eukaryota > Metazoa > Chordata > Mammalia > Primates > Cercopithecidae > Rhinopithecus > Rhinopithecus roxellana. The sequence goes on along the minus strand of NC_044549.1, from coordinate 11,218,813 downwards.
ATCTATATATACATTTGTTTATTGAAAAAATTTGATTAAGCATTTTCTTTGTGTTAATAGCTTTCTAGGTATTAAGAATACAAAAGTAAATAAGACACAGTGCTATCCTAGGCAGGTCAAGTGAAGAGTAGAGAAAAGCATGGAAACAAATGACCCAAATGCAAAATGATATCAACCAGATTCAAGTCATGGTTTGAAGAACATCACTAATTTATTTCTCCAATAAACCTGACAAAAAGACCTTTTCCTCCTTTTTCTTCTTGTTCTCAATTTGATTTGACATGCACGTGAAATAAGGTGACAAGAAATAAGCCGTTCTTAATTCTGGAACACCAAGAAATAAGGGATTCAAAGAAGATAGAGGAAAAAAATATTGTTAAAGGTGGGGAGGGTCAATAGGTACACAAAGTAGAAAGAATAAATAAGTTATGCTATTTGATAGCACAAAAAGGTGACTACAGTCAATAATAATGTAATTGTATATTTTAAAATAAGTTAAAGAATGTAGTTAGGCATGGCGCGGTGACTGAAGCCTGTAATTCCAGCACTTTGGGAGGCCGAGGTGGGTGGATCACAAAGTCAAGAGATCGAGACTATCCTGGCTAACCAACATGGTGAAACCCCAGCTCTACTAAAAATACAAAAAATTAGCTGGGCGTAGGGGCACACACCTGTAATCCCAGCTACTCAGGAGGCTAAGGCAGGAGAATCACTTGAACCCGGGAGGCAGAGGTTGCAGTGATCCGAGATCGTGACACTGCACTCCAGCCCAGGCAGCAGAGCAAGACTGTCTCAAAAAAAAAAAAAGAGAGAGAAAAAAAAGAATGTAATTAACTGTTTGTAACTCAAAGGATAAAAGCTTGAGGGGATGGATACCACATTCTCCAAAATGTGCTTATTTCACATTGCATGCAGTCCATAAATATGTGCACCTACTTTGTATCCACAAAATTTTTAAAAAAATAATAAAACAAATTTTAAAAATATGTTCTGTTTTGTAATGTTTCTTAGAAAAACAAACATTTGAGGAGAGGCTTCAAAGGTAACTCGCGTGGCGTGAAAATTCAACAAGTGAACGAGAGAGAGTGGGATATTTCTAATACACAGGATAATATCTGAAATGGTACAAAGGTTTGAAACAGCATATGTTATTTGGAGATTTTAAAATAGTTCATTAATTCTGGTGCACAAGCAGGGCCCCAGGGCCAGAGAGGCAAATAAGCCTTCGGAGGAGGGTATCTCATGAGAAAACATTATAGTTCATTTTAAGGTCATGAAAATCCTCTGAAATTATTGTACGTTTCTTTTTTTAATTAGAAAAAAATATATGATTATAATAGAAAATTTGAAATAAATGTAAACAAGATAGAACAAATTTATTCATAATATTTTATTCCTGAGATAACTGCTATTAACATTTCTTTCTGTATTACGAGTCCATCCTTATATTCATCTATCTATATTTTTAGTTCACTACTATTTTTGTAGTTTACTATATTTTAGTTTATACATTTTTAGTTTACTAAATAAGGATTGTAATGTTTTATAATCAACATTTTCACTTAATATACAGTATTTCCCAGTCATAATCATCCTATACCATATCATATATCACAAGAAAAATCTCATTTTATTTAAAAATTATACTTTAAAAATAAAATTATAAAACTCCTTGTTGATTAGTTTATTTATATTGAAAGGAAAGTCACAATAAACTTGTTGTGTACCAGTTATTTCTGGATTGCAAAAACATGAATAATTTCTCTTTTCTAGCTACTGTTAATTACCTGATTTCCCACAAAGAATTAATCACTAAGCTTTGTTGTAGACATTGTCTGTAGATCTTTAGTCTTGCTCTCCTAGTTGCTATGACTATTTTATAAAGAATGCCAAAATTACACTAGTGCCAATGACATTTTCCCTATTCCCTCTGAAAAGCATTCCAGTTATGTTTACAACTCTTCCCTCAAAATGTATTGAAATTGCACTTTTTTCAAGGTTAGGTTTCTAATCACCTCTTTGTTGCTACATGCAATGTCAAATTCTTAGTCTTCCTCATCCTTGACCTGTATTGCAGGGTTGATCCATCCCTTTTCTTCCAAACACTGTTTTGACTTTGCTGTTGGGATACCTACTCTTCTGATTTTCCTTATACTTTACTACCTATGCCTTTTGAGTATTTTGGCTTGTTCCTAATCTCTTAGCTCTCAAACTTCCCAGAGCTTAGTCCTTGGGTTTCCTACCTCTCCATTTCTTTCTCTCTCTCTCTATCTATTCATCCATCCATATATATACATACATATTTCCTAGGTGTCTATGTATGTATTTCCTATATATTATATATAAATATATATTTCCTATACATTATATATAATATATATATTTCTTATCTATTCATCTATCCATATATATATATATATATATTTCCTAGGTGATTTCATTTAGTCTCCTGATGTTATATATCAACTGTCTAGCTTATATAGGAGGTAAACTTCCAAATTTATTTTCCTAGGTCAGCCTTCATCCATGAACTTTAGCCTTGTACATCTATTTGTATATGATATATATCTAATTATCTAATAGGTATCTTTAACATAACATGTACAAAATAAATTTTCCCATTTTACTCATCAAAATTCCTCCTTGCACAGTTGTCCCAATCTCAGTTGATGATGACTCCATCCTTCCCGTTGCACCTTCACAAGGTGAAGGACCTTGAGGAAAATACTTGGCTTTCACACTCCATGTATAATTGGTCAGCAAATCTTCTTGACTCCATACAGGGCCAGGTGTGGTGGCTCATCCCTGTAGTCCTAGCACTTTGGGAGGCCGAGGTGGGTGGATCACTTGAGGTCAGGAGTTCGAGACCAGCCTGAAGTATTATTATTCCTTTGTCCAAACCTCTCCAATGGCCTCCATTTCATACAGAGTAAAATGCAGTGTATAGAATACACTACAAATCCTTACATAATCTGACCTCCTTTATATTTCTGACCTTATCTTCTAGTATTCTTATCCTCACTCTTGGTACTCAAGCTATATCCTCACTTTTCTTGAACTCAGCCAGATAAAACCTTGCCTCAGGGGTCTGCCTTCTGCTAGATGTGTGTTTTACCTACAGGACTGAAGTCTCTGCTGAAATTGTGCATATATATATATGTATTGTTTGGTTACCTTCTCAGAGAAATAGCTTTCCTAACCATCCTATTTAAAATCACTGTCTCCTCTTTTTATGCTTTATTTTATTACTGTCTAATAATCCTACAATTTACTAATTTGTTAATTACTCTGTCTTTGTAGTTCAATGTAAGCTTCATGAAGGCAACAATGTTTTTCTCTTTGTTTGTTGTTATATCTCCAGTACTATAACATGACGTTATATAATGCTAGCATGTTTTTGCTGAATAAATAGATAATTAAAGATTTCTATAAATTTTACATGTGGAATATTATAAATCATAATAAATATATATGCATATGCTAAAATAATGTGAATAGTCTGAAATATAACTTTATAATTTCATTTGACTTATGCTGTGCCTGTATTAATGTTTCTCTAAAATGAACAATGGTAGATTCCTCATTTAAGTTACAATTCTATTGTGCTTACAGTGATGGAATTCCAGAATTTTACAGCTGGGTTCAGCGTTAGAGGTTATGCTTGTTTTATTTAGATAGAAAACATCAGATTTTAAAAAAACTGACATTTGTTAAAAAGTATTTGTCATCAGTAACCATTTCTCACACTTTCCAAATATTGTAGTAAAAATGTACCTTAACACGTTGGCCAGTAGTATAAGTTCAGTGATGTAAAATGCAGTGGTCTGTTTTTTGTAAAGTTAAGCAGATATTTGCTTATCAGTTTGTACTGTCACTTAAAGTACACACACATGCACATACACATGCCTATAAAGCTAAACTCAAACTAATGCTATACTATAAAGAATGAGAGCAAATATTAAGAAATTCATCATAGCCTTATTTAAGACAGGACAAGCAAGGCATCGTAGTGATGTCTGTAATCCCAGCTACTCAGGAGGCTGAGGTCAGAGGATTGCTTGAGTCCACGAGTTCAAGATTAGCCTGGGCAACATAGTGAGACCTCGTCTCAATTAAAAAAAAAAAAAGAGAGTTGTCTAAAAAAAAAAAAACAAGGCCGGGCGCGGTGGCTCACGCCTGTAATCCCAGCACTTTGGGAGGCCGAGACGGGCGGATCACGAGGTCAGGAGATCGAGACCATCCTGGCTAACCTGGTGAAACCCCGTCTCTACTAAAAAATACAAAAAAGCAAGCCGGGCGAGGTGGCGGGCGCCTGTAGTCCCAGCTACTGGGGAGGCTGAGGCAGGAGAATGGCGTTAACCCGGGAGACGGAGCTTGCACTGAGCCAAGATCCGGCCACTGCACTCCAGCCTGGGCGACAGAACGAGACTCCGTCTCAAAAAAAAAAAAAAAAAAAAAGAGAGAGAGACAGAGAAAGAGAGAGGCAAAGAATAGAATACAAACCCATTCTAGTGTGATTACAATCAAATTTACGTTATTTCAGATTGTAATATTCTTTGATAGTCTACATTTTAATAATATTTATTTGCTTGGCATGGTTTTATTAAGATTGTTGGCCGGGCGCGGTGGCTCAAGCCTGTAATCCCAGCACTTTGGGAGGCCGAGACGGGCGGATCACGAGGTCAGGAGATCGAGACCATCCTGGCTAATACGGTGAAACCCCGTCTCTACTAAAAAAATACAAAAAACTAGCCGGGCGCGGTGGCGGGCGCCTGTAGTCCCAGCTCCTCCGGAGGCTGAGGCAGGAGAATGGCGGGAACCCGGGAGGCGGAGCTTGCAGTGAGCTGAGATCCGGCCACTGCACTCCAGACTCCAGCCTGGGCGACGACAGAGCGAGACTCCGTCTCAAAAAAAAAAAAAAAAAAAAAAAAAAAAAAAAAAAAAAAAAAAAGATTGTTGGCAGGATTCTTCTTCCAAATTTTTTTTTTTTTTGAAATGAGCTTAATACATTTTTAAACATACTTTTCACTCATTTAGCAAAAAGTACTGAGCACCAACACTGAGTTATGAAATGTCATAACTTTGCAGGCTTAGCAATGAACAAAGTCCCTTTTCTCATCAAGCTCACATTCCAGTGGACATAGATTTAGGCATATTCATTATTGTACTTTTGTTAAATGTCTGACCACTTTTACATTTTATAAGCCCTAGCTCCTGCACAATGACTGATGTGAAAGTCTGGCAAACTCACTTATGGGAGCCCTCTCAATAAATGTTTCTTCCGAGTGGTCTCCTTACCATTATAAATGTTGAAGTTGGGCAGAAACATTACATTTTTAAACTGTTTGTTTTGTTTTGTTTTGTTTTGTTTTTTTCTGAAAGAACTCTAGTGACTGGAAAATTTTAGCTTTTATTTGAGGCCTTTGAAACAAAACAGAACATCATTTTACAAAACTTCATTTCTCTGTAGATTCTTTGGTAAAGAATAATCTTACCAGACTCTTCACTTTTATGGAATTTATCACCACTATGAACTCTGATGAATTAGAATCCCTGAGCCCCAACGGAAACCCTTCCCACATGTATCATATTTATACAGTTTCTCTCCTATGTGGACTTTATGATGAGCTTGAAGGTTTGATCTCCAGCTGAAGTCCTTTCCACACAGCTTACATTTGTATGTTTTCTCCCCAGTATGGACTCTGTGATGGGTTTGAAGACTTGAATTCTAACTGACACATTTCACATCTTGTTCATATTTACAGAGCCTCTCTTCTGTGCAGAACTTCTAAGGTCTAAGAATCTTATAAGATTCTTAATAATAATTTTTTAGTAATTTTGTGATCATATAATAAAGCAAAAATTCAATAACATTGTTGATTTTTTGGCAGTAGTGCTTTATATCAATCACATATATTGTTTTAAGACATCATGGAATTAAGAGGTGAAAAAGAAGAGAAACATCAAAGTTGTATACAGAATTCAAAATACTTAAAATTATTATATTAGAAATGTGCAAAGTTTTTCTTATCCTAAAGTGTTTGATACTTTTATTATTAAATAACATGAAATAAAATGTGTATATATATACACACATGTATAGATATACATACATACACACACACACATATATATAGTTAGTTCCTCACTTAGTACATATTTCTGCATCTGAAGACATAGTGTGTGTGTGTGTTTTTTTTTTTTTTTTTCTCAGACTATAAATCATTCAATCTTTTGTTAAGTAGGGAAGTGCAATTGTGCTTTATGGTCCTAGTTTTCAGTCTTGACTGTGAAGCACAGGCTCTGGATCAAGGGTCTTAAAATATCACCATCCTAATGCCAGTAAGTGACAGAAAGTCTTTTCAATAGCACTGTGGAAACCACTTCTGTTGAGTAAATTATACGCTACAGTAAAATATTTTTCAGAAAGCTTTAGATAACATTAGACACCAGAATTCCATCAGTTTGGCTTATTCATTCAGGACAGTTCTGTAATATGGTTTTTCTAAGCCTCAGATTTTATCACTCTCAGATTTGTGGTAAAAAACCACTAGATTATAGTCAAACAACAAATTATAAAATTGCGAGTCACAGCAATTATTAAGCAGCAAACACGCTAACATAAAGACGATAAAAAGAAAAAAATCAACCATTTAAAAGTGCAGAAGTATCGGTGAATATGTCATCTTCCCACCAGAGAAATCTTAATTTCTACAGTTTACTAGCTGTAATAAGAAATTATAAGAAATACTGACTGTAAAAATAAATCGAAAAGTTTAAAGCAAAACAGGTGGGACGAAATTCAAAAAAGTTTAATGGAGACCTCATTCTACCGACAACATAATGAGAATACAAAATATTTAAGGTTTCTGCTTCACACAAAGGGTAACATAAGATGAAATGTCTTGTTAAGAATCTTAGGAATCTTCATATTCTAGTAGCTAGGCTGTCAGGATGTTTCATTATGCAGGGAGACTGAGCCACTTTTTATTTCTCATAATGATTTCTTCATAGCTTTAAGCTTCATAGCTCTATAGCTTCATAGCTCTGTGGGATCTGCATTGGAAGGGTAGGAATTTCAGCTCTTCCACAAATGACAATAGTCGATGTGAGAAGGAATGGGGAAACGTCAAGGCAGTAAACAAATGTAAAAATCTCCTTGTCCTTCTTCCCAACAGCTGCCAGTCACAGGCTATCCACCACAAGACACCCCTGAGAACAAAAGTTAGCCATCCCTTCGAGCTTGTCATCTTCATAGAGGATTCACAGCGGGCAGGATCACAAGACTGGCTACCTGGTAAATACACGCTTGTGGGATGTATAACAATAAGAAAGACATTAAACAAATGAACAAGGATGATAGGGCGCTTTCTTCATTGAATGCTTGTTTAGCACACGATTCCAGTGACTAGGAGAACAATGGAGATTTTCAAGAGAATTAACAACCAGCTTGTATCAAACCCTCAGTTTTGACTAAGGCATGTGCCCTTCACTTTTCATTGTCAAAAACATCCAAGAGCTGCGTATTGTGCTCTGTAGATTAAGAAAATGCCCTGCTCTTCTTCCTTTTCACAAATAGGATTACACTACTATTTATCATCTTGCTTTAAGACACACTTTTTTTGTTCTTGTTTTCACCCTCAAATGCTTGATTGACAATACCCTAGGAGATGTCATAGTTTTTGTAGGAATCACTTTAGCATCCTGAAACCACAGACACGTTGTGAAGACTCTCTCCCAGGTGTTTGAAATAGCTGTCAATGAACCAAAAGGATGGCTTCTTGTAGGGCTCACTTGTCCAACACTTTAACGCCAATTGATGTCTATTTGAAGAGCAGACAAGAAAGAAGACAAAATGGTGCAGGGGAAAAAGGAGGGAGAATCAGTTCATTAAGGGCCTCCATCTGAAAGCAGCATGTGCGGAATGTCAATTTAATAATAGAATTGACAGCTCTTCTCTGGTGTCATTCCGCCACAATGGCTTCTTTGACAATTTATAAAATGGACCCTTTGTAGATGTCAGTGAGTGGCACTGCATACATTTGTGAATGCCCTGCATAACTAACATTCTCCCTCAGGCCGCATTTCCAGGATCTGTCCCAAGAATCTTTTCAGACTGACCCAGGGAACTGGTATAGGAAGACCCGGTGAACCAATCCTATTCCAAATACTGTATATAATATAAATGCATCATTATCAGGTCATAAGTCAAAATGCCCAACCATTTTGAAAAATACTCTTAGGCTAAAAGATATTTTTGAACTTTGTTGCTCAACAAACACTAATACAAAATGCATCGAATCGCTTATTAGCTTTGTGATGAGCCTAGCACAAGCTGATTTTATTATTTCAGGGCTGAATTTGGCCCTTCAATGCATATATGGGTCATTCCCATGACTTGAGCCAATCAACACTGTGCAAACCCAGGGGAATTTTTAAAAAGCATGAATGGCACTGACAGCAGAAAATAAAGAACAGTGTAGAACACAACAAAAAATTCTCAGCACTCCAGTTCTAGATTATATTACTAGATTATTCTTTTGTTGTTCAAACATTTTTTTTCTGGCCAATTGGAATGGTGTTAGTCAAGAAAAAAAGGTAAAAAAAAACAAAAACAAGATGCATTCCCAAATGTCAAAGGTAAAATTCCTATTTAAATTTGCCATTCACTCTACACATTGCAAAATTACTTATTTTATTTTTATATTTTAGCACTGTTATCATAAATTATTATGGTTAAATGAGCAAATGCATACAAAGCATTTGAATACAGATGGCAAATATATACATTTTATTTATTACAGTCATCACAAAGACAGGATTTGATCAGATCGATGACAATTTTGTTTCCTATACTGAAACTAAAATTACAAAGTATATAAATTATATTTTCATTGAACATTCTTTTTAGTGGCAAGTAACAGGAATATAAACATATACATTTTTTCAAAGGAATATTAATTGATTCACTGATCATTTTGACCATGTTGGCCTTCTATGACAGTTTTATATCATCTCAAGTGGTCATAACGACAAAATGTAAATTTTGTGTGTCAATAATGAATACAGCTTAGAAAACATTGAACCAGTTTACTTCATATGTAAATTATTTTTTGCTGTCCTAACATCATATGTCTACCTATTTATGTATTCACTTTATTTAGTAATATTCAACATTCAACATTTTATTATGTGTAGAATTTGCTTTAATTTTGGGTAAAAAGAAGAGAGGAATAACATGATTCTACTGTTAATTTACGCAGTTTCAGATATGGAAGATAACTTGAAGACCCATTCATCTAACTGTGCCATTTTACTTTCGAAGAAACTAAAGCCATGAAGTTAACTTACTTTCTGAATTTTGAAACAGAGTCTAGTTAATGATCACAATATGAAACACATTGATCAGAATATAAAAAAAATAAAGATTCTTTTAAAATCCCAACAAAAATGCCTAATTACACAGCTGTCAAACATCACCACTTTACATTGGTTGTTTGCCCTGAATATATGGACTATTGGCAAGCTAGAAACAACACTGAAATACAGAAATCTTTCTTAAGGAAATATCCAAATGTAAATCAAATGTAACATATTTAATTAACCATTATTTACCCTATGCTCAATAATGATTCATGGTAACAATTAACTAAATTGATCAAAACAAAGTATTCCTTAAGGGTATGTAAAGAGTTAAGAGTATCTTAATTTGGCTCAAGTTAATAAATATTATTTTTTATTATTTATTCAGACATAACATTTTTTATTATCTTCAGGATTTTAAATAAAATTGTTAACCTGAAATAGCTTTTCATATTGATAATGTCACTAAAAATATCAATTAACTAATATTGTGTAATAAAATATATTCATTCTCCATGCTGATTTTTCTATATGATGTGAGATAAGCACACGACTTAATTGTGTTACATGTGACTTATTCAGTTTTCTAAACACCATCTATTAAAGAGATTGTCCTTTCCTCATTGTCATTTCCTCACTGGCAACTTTTTTGAAGGTCGATTGACCATAAATCCATGAATTTATTTCTAGGCTTTCTAACCCATTCCACTGGTCTATTTGTTCCTTTTTCATGCCATTTTAATTACCATACCTTTGTAGTATATTTTGAGACTAGGCACTGTAACGTCTCCAGTTTTGTTCTTTTTACTTGAGATTACATTGTCTGTCTCTGGGTCTTAGACAGTTCCACACATGGCTGGGTATGGCGGCTCACGCCTGTAATCCCAGCACTTTGGGAGGCTGAGGCGGGTGGATCACAAGATCAGGAGATTGAGGGTGAAACCCTGTCTCTACTGAAAATACAAAAATCAGCTGGGCTAGGAGGTGTGAACCTGTAGTCTCAGCTACTCAGGAGGCTAAGCAGGAGAATCACTTGAACCCGAGAGGCAGAGGTTGCAGTGAGATGAGATCGTGCCACTGCACTCCAGTCTAGCAACAGAAAAAAAAAAAAAAAAAAAGACAGTTCCACACATATCTTAGAATTGATTTTTTCCACGCCTGTGAAAAATGTTATAGGAATTTTGATAGGGATTGCACTGAACCTGTAAATTGCTTTGGGTGGTATGTACATTTCAATTATATATATAAAATATATATATGTCTTATTTTTCAATTTTTAATGTTTGTGAGCACATAATGAGTGTATATTTTATGGGGTACAAGAGATCTTTTGATACAGGCATAAACTGCATAATAATCACCTCAGAGTAAATGGGATATCTATCACCTCAAGTATTTACTCTGTGTTATAAACAATCCAATCACACACTTTTAGTTATTTTAAAATACATAATTAAATTATTTTTGACTATAGTCACTCTGTTGTGCTATCCAATTCTAGATCTTACTCATTCTTTCTATTTTTTTGTACCATTTAATCATCCCTACTTTCTTCCTACTCCCCACCACTACCTTTCCTGGCCCCTGGTAACGATCTTTCTAAACTAGATCTCCATGAATTCGCTTGTCTTAATTTTTACCTCCCACAAATAAGTGAGAACATTGCCAAGTTTGTCTCTCTGTGCCTGGTTTATTTCACTTAGCATAATGATCTCCAGCTCCATCCAGTTCTTGCAAATGACAGAATCTCATTCTATTTGGTAGCTGAATAGAACTTCATTGTGTATCTGGACCACATTTCCTTTATTCATTCATCTGAGGATGGACACTTAGGTTGCTTCCAAATCTTGGCTATTGTGAATAATGCAGCAATAAACATGGGAGTGCAGATATCTCTTCAATATACTGATTTCCTTTCTTTTGGGTCTCTATCCAGCAGTGAGATGGCTTGATCATATGACAATGTCACTTTTAGTTTTGTAAGGAACCTCCAAGCTGTTCTCCATAGTGGTTGTACTAATGTACATTCCTACCAGCTGTGTACGAGGGTTCCCATCTCTCTACATTCTAGCCAGCATTTGTTAATTGCCTGTCTTTTGGATAAAAGCCATTTCAACTGAGATGAGATGATATCTCACCATGGTTTTGACTTGTGTTTCTCTGATGCTTAATGATGTCCAGTATTTTTCATATGCTTGTTTGCCATTTGTGTGTCTTATTTTGTCTAGTCAGATCTTTTGTCCATTTTGTAAGCATATAATTAGATTTTTAGTTCTTTAGAGTCGTTTGAGCTCCTTATCTATTCTGGTTATTAATCCTTTGTTAGATGGATAGTTTTCAAATATTTTCTCCTATTAGGTGGGTTGTCTCCACACTTCGTTGATTGTTTCCTTTGCTGTGACTTTTTTTAAAAAAAAAAAGTCTTCGTAGAGGCTTTTTAACTTGCTGTGATCCTATTCATCCATTTTTGCTTTGGTTGCCTCTGCTTGTGGGGTATTACCCAAGAAATCTTTGCCCAGACCAATGTATTTGAGAAATTTCCCAATGTTTTCAAGTAATAGTTTCAGAGTTTGATGTCTTAGATTTAATCCATTTTGATTTGATTTTTTTTTATATGGCACGAGATAGAGGTCTAGTTTCATTATTTTGCAGGTGGATATTCAGTTTTCCAAGCACCATTTATTGAAGAGACTATCATTCCCCAATGTATATTCTTACCACCTTTGTCAAAAATGAGTTTACTGTAGATGTTTTTGAATTTGTTTCTGGGTTCTTTATTCTGTTCCATGAGTCTATATGTCTGTTTTTATGCCAGTACCATGCTGTTTTGGTAACTACAACACTGTATTAGAATTTGAAGTGAGGTAAGGTGATTCCTCCAGGTGTTTTTGTTGTTGTTCTGTTTTCGTTTTTGGCTCAGGATTGCTTTGACTATTCTGGGTCCTTTGTGGTTCCACATAAATTTTAGGATTGTTATTTCTATTTCTATGGGGAATATCATTGGCATTTAAATAAGGATTGCATTGAATCTGTAGATTGCCTTTTGTTGTATGGACACTTTAACAATATTGATTTTTCCAATTCATGAACAGGGAATATCTTTTCATTCTTTTGTGCTCTTCTCAATTTCTTGCATTAATGTTTTACAGTTTTCATTATAGAGATCTTTCACCTCTTTAGTTAATTCCTAGATATTTAATTTTATTTGCAGCTATTGTAAATATGATTACTTTTTAAGATTTTCTTTTCAGATGGCTTGCTGTTGGCTTATAGAAATGCTAATAATTTTTTGTATATTGATTTTGTATCCTGCCTTTTTCCTGAATTTGTTTATCAGTTCTAACAGTTTTTTGGTGGGGTCTTTAGGTTTTTCCAAATATAAGATCCTATCGTCTGCAACCAGAGATAGTTTGACTTACTCCTTTACAATTTGGATGCTCTTTCTTTCTTTCTCTTGTCTGATTGCTTGAGCTAGAACCTTGTGGTACTATGTTAAATAACAGTAGTGAATATGGGTGTTCTTGTCATCTTCCCAATCTTAGGGAAAGCTTTCCATTTTCCCCCATTCAGTATGATACTAGCTGTAGGTCTGTCATAGATGGTTTTTATTATGCTAAGACATGTTCCTTTTATGGGCAGTGTTTTGAGGGTTTTTATCATGAATAGATGTTGAATTTTTTCAAATGCTTTTTTCACATCCATTAAAATAATGATATGGTTTTTTCCTTCATTCTGTTTATATGATGTATCACATTGGTTGATTTGCATACGTTGAATCCTTCTTGCATTCCTGTGATAAATTCCACTTGGTCTTATATTAGTTTGTTCTCACACTGTTATATAGAAATACCCGAGACTGGGTAATTTATAGAGTAAAGAGGTTTAATTGACTCACCATTTCACACGGCTTGGGAGGCCTCAGGAAACTTACAATCATTGCAGAAGGGGTACCAGGCACGTCTTACATGGTGGTAGGTGAGAAAGAGTATGTGAAGGACCAACTGTCAAACAGTTTTAAAACCATCAGACATCACGAGAACTCACTCACTATCTTGAGAAAAGCATGGGGGAATCCCCCACACGGTGATCCAATTACCTCCCACCTGGTTCCTCCCTTGATACACGGGGATTATGGGAATTACAATTCTAGATGAGATTTAGGTGGGAATACAGAGACAAACTATATCGATCACTATGAATGATCTTTTCAATGTGTTGCTGAATTTGGTTTGCTAGTACTTTGTTGAGGATTTTAGTATCAATATTCTTCTGAGATATTGGCTTACAGTTTTATTTTTTTTTATTTTTTATTTTTTATTTTTTTGAGACGGAGTCTCGCTCTGTTGCCCGGGCTGGAGTGCAGTGGCCGGATCTCAGCTCACTGCAAGCTCCGCCTCCCGGGTTCACGCCATTCTCCTGCCTCAGCCTCCTGAGTAGCTGGGACTACGGGCGCCCGCCACCTCACCCGGCTAGTTTTTTGTATTTTTTTTAGTAGAGACGGGGTTTCACCGTGTTAGCCAGGATGGTCTCGATCTCCTGACCTCGTGATCCGCCCGTCTCGGCCTCCCAAAGTGCTGGGATTACAGGCTTGAGCCACCGCGCCCGGCCTACAGTTTTATTTTTTGATGTACATTTGCTGGTTTTGGTATCAGGATCATACTGGCCTAGTATAACGAGTTTGAAAGTATTTCTTCCCTCTCTATTTTGAGGAATACTTTGAGTAGGATTAGCATTCGCTCTTATTTAAATGGTTGGTGAAATTCAGCAGTGAATCTATCAGGTCCTGGGCTTTTCTTTACCCTGGAAACTTTTCATTGTGGTTTCCATTTTGTTACGTGTTATTGGCTGTTTGTATTTTGGATTTTTTCGTGATTCAATCTTGGTAGATTGTATGTGTGTAGGAATTTATTATTTCTCCAGTTTTTCTAATTTATTGGCATTTAGTTGCTCGTAGTAGCCACTAATGATCCTTTGAATTTCTGCAGTATTGTCTGTATTTCTCCTTTTTTTTCTCTGAAAAAGCATGTCTCCTTTTTCTTCTCTTATTTTATTTATTTGGCTCTTCTCTTTTTTTTCTTAGTCTGGCTACAGTTTTGTCAATTTTGTTCATCTTTTGAAAAAACAAACTTTTCATTCCATTGATCTTTTGTATTGCTTTCTTTATTTCAATTTTATTTATTTATATTCTAAACTTTATCATTTTTTTTCCTTCTGATTTTGAGTTTGGTTTGCTCTTGTTTTCTAATTCTTTAAGATGCATAGTTAAGTTGCTATTTGTCGTTTTTCTATTTTTTTGGTTTAGTTTGTTCTAAGTACAAACTTCCCTCTTAGTACTGCTTTAGCTGTGTCCCATAGGTTTTGGTATGTTGTATCGCCAGTATCATCTATATCAATGAAGTTTTCAATTTTCTTCTTCATTTCTTCATTTACATACTGGTCACATAAGAATATATCCCTTTTGTTCTTGATTTCTAGTTTCATTTCATTGTGGTCAGAGAAGATATTTGATATGATTTCAACTTTAATTTGAATGTTTTAAGACTTGTTTTGTGATCTAACATATGATCAATTCTTGAGAAGGATATATGTGTTGAGCAGAAGAATGTGCTCCAGTGTTGACTTCATATATATTTACAATTTTATATCATCTAGACCCCTTTATCATTATTTAATGACCTACTTTGTCTCTTGTAACAGTTTTTGTGTCTTGAAATCTATTTTGTTTCATATAAGTACAGCTCCTGCTCGTGTTTAGTTTCCAGTTTCATGGAATATCTTTTTCCATCCTGTTATTTTCAGTCTATGTGTGTTTTTATGGGTGAAATGTTTTTTGTAAGCAACAGATTGTTACACCTTGTTTTTTAAATTCATTCAGCTACTCTGTCTTTTTATTGGAGTGTTTAGAAGGCTTACATTCAATGTTTATAAGTAAGTATAGTAATAAGTAATAAGTAAGAACTTACTCTTGCCATTTTGTTATTTGTTTTCTGATGGTTTTGTTTTCTTGTTTTCCTTCTTTCCTTTCTTCCTGTCTTCCTCTTAGTGAAGGTGATTTTCTCTAGTACTAGAATTTAATTTCTTGCTTTTTGTTTTCTGTGTGTCCGTTGTATGTTTTGTTTTATTTGAGGTTACCATGAGGCTTGCAAATACTATCAAATAACCCATTATTTTAAACTGATGATGACACTGACTGCATGAACAAACAATCAAAAAGAAAGCTAACAAAATCTCTACATTTTAATTTTGTTACCCTGCTTTTAAACTTCTTATTGTCTTCATTTATATCCTATTGTTTTCTCTATGTCTTTGAAACATTGTCTATTGTCTATTATTTTTGATCGACTTATCTTTGAGTCTTTCTACTTAAGTGTAGTTTATACACTGTAATTACAGTGTTACGATATTCTAAGTCTGTGTCCTTCCTATTACCATTAGGTTTTGTACCTTCAAATGATTTCTTTTTGCTCATTGAAGTCCTTTTTTCTTTCTGATTGAAGTACTTTAGCATTTCTTATAGGACAGGTGTGGCGTTGAGGAAATCCCTCAGCTTTTGTTAGCTTTTGTTAGTCTGGGTAAGTCTTTATTTATTCTTCACGTTTGAAGGATATTTTCTCTGGATGCACTATTCAAGAGTAAAAGGTTTTTCCTTCAACACTTTAAATATGTCATGCCACTCTCTCCTGGCCTGTAAGGTTTCCACTGAAAAGTCTGCTGTGAAATGTATTGGAGCTCCACAGTATGTTATTTGTTTCTTTTCTCTTGCTGCTTCTAGAATCCTTCCTTTATCCTTGACCTTTGAGAGTCTGATTATTCAGTGCCTTGGTGTAGTCTACTTTGGGTTAATTCTGCTTGGTTTTCTATAACCTTCTTGTACTTGGATATTGATATCTTCCTCTAGGTATGGAACTTTTAGGTTTAGAAGTTCTCTTATTATCTTTTTGATAAACTTTCTACCCATATTTCTTTCTACACCTCCTCTTTAAGGTCAATAACTCTTAGCTTAGCCCCTTTCAGGCTATTTTCTATATCCCATTGGCATACTTAATTGTTTTTTATTCATTTTTCTTTTGTTTCCTCTGACTGTGTGCTTTCAAATAGCCTTTCTTCAAACTCACTAATTCATTCTTCTGCTTGATCAATTCTTCTTTTGAAGGTCTCTGATGCATACTTCGGTATGCAAATTACCTTTTTCAGCTCCAGAAATTCTACTTGATTTTTTAAAACTATCTCCATCTCTTTCTTAAATTTACCTGATAGAATTCTGAGTTCCTTCTTTGTGTTATCTTGAATTTATCTGAGTTTCCTCAACACAGATATTTTACATTCTTTGCCTAAAAGGTCACATATCTGTTTCTCCAGGATTGGTCCCTGGTGTCTTATTTAGTTCATTTGGTGAGATCATATTTTCCTGGATGATCTTGATGCTTGCGGATGGTTGGTCAGTGTCTGGGCATTGAAGAGGTAGGTGTTTATTGTAGTCTTCACAGTCTGGGCTTGTTTGTATCCTTTCTTCTTAGGAAGACTTTACAGGTGTTTGAAGGGACTTGATTGTTGTGATCTGAACCACACATGCATTAAGGGGCACCCCAAAGCCCAGGAACACTATGGTTCTTGCAGATTCGTTGAGGTACCACCTTGGTTGTTGGGTAAGATCTGACAGAATTCTATGGTTTACCAGACAGAAACTACTGTTCTCTTCCCTTACATTCTCCCCAACAAATGTAGTCTCTCTTTCTCTCTGTGCTGAGCTATCTGAAGCTGGGGGTGGGGTGACACAAGCACACCTGTGGCCACCACCAATGGGACTATGCTAGGTCAGACGTGAAGCCAACACAACACCGGGTCTCACTTAAGGCCCGCTCTAACCAGTACCTGGATACCACCTATATTTGCTCAAGGCCTTATGGCTCTACAGTCAGCAGGTTGCAAAGCCAGCCAAACTTATTTTCTTCCTTTCATGGTGGCATGTTCCCCCAAACCCTAGGCATGCTGTCCAGGAGCCAGGGCCTGGAGTGAAAAACCTTAGAAATCTGCCTGGTGCTGTGTTCTACTGAAACTAAGTTGAAACTTAAACCATGAGGCAAAGTATTGCATATTTTTCCTCCTCTTTCCATAGGCGGAGGAGCCTATCCCCATAGCCACCTGCACTGCAGGCCCATGGGGAGTACTGCCAGGCTACTGGTAATGTTCACTTAAGGTTCAAGAGCTCCTTGGTCAGCTTTTGGTGAATGCTACCAGGCCTAGGACTCATTCTTCAGGGCAGTGGGCTTCCCTCTGGCCCTGGGCAGGTCCAGAAACACTACCTAAGAATCAAGGCCTGGAATCGGGGATCACAAGAAACTGCTTGGTGTTCTACCCCACTGTGGCTAAGCTTGTACTTACATTTTGGTTCTTATGAAGGTGCTTTTTTGTGTAGATAATTGTTAAATTTGGTATTCTTGTAGGTGAGGTCATTGGCGGAGGCTTCTATTTGGCCATCTTGCTCTACCCTAGTTTAACTCTGTTTTAACAATATGAACTCTTCTAATCTGCAACACAAACCATCTTTCCATTTATTTGTGTCTTCTTTAATTTCTTTCATCAATGTTTTATAATTTTTAGTGTACAGATTTTTCACTTCATTGATTAAACTTACTCCTATTTTTTATGGCATTGTAAATGAGATTGGTTTCTTGATTTATTTTTTGGATAGCTTGGTGTTAGTGTATAAAAAGGCTTCTGTTTATTTTGTATGTTGATTTTGTATCCCACAAATCTACTCAATTTGTTTGTAAGTTCCAATAGTTTTTTTTTTTTTTTTTTGGTGGAATCTTTCAAAATTTCTATATATAAGACAATGTCATCTGCAAACAGGGAAACCTGAAACTATAAAGCTAGTAGAAAAGAAAACATAGAAGAAGAGCTGCTTGATATTAGTCTTGACGAAACTGTTTTGGATAAAAGCTTAAAAGCACAAACAACAAAATCACTAATAAATAAATGGCATCTGCAAATCATACATCTTATAATAGGTTAATATACAATATATATAGGGAACTCAAGCAACTCAATAGCAAGTAAACAACTGATTTAAAAATAGGCTAAGAAGTTGAATAGACAAGTCTGCAAAAGAAGACTTACAAATAACCAATAGGTATACAGAAAAATGTTCAACATCACGAATCATCAGGGAAGTGGAAATTAAAACCATAGTGAGACATCACCTCACATTTGTTAGAATAACTATTATCAAAACCAAGAAAGACTACAGTTGTTGGCAAAGGTGTAGAAAGAAGGGGAAGTTTGTATACTATTGGTGGGAATGTTAATTAGTACAGCCATTATGTTAATTAGTACAGCCAAAACAGAGCATCTTCAAAAAATTAAAATAGATCTGTTGTATCGTTCTGCAATCACACTTTTAAAATATATAATAAAGGTAATAAAATTAGTATGTCAAAGAGATATCTGCAGCATTATTCGTGGTAACTATATGGGATAAATCTAAGTGTTTATTAACAGATGAATGGGTAGAGAAAATGTGTGTGTATGCAATGACATATTACTCAACCTTAAAAAAAAATCTGTCATTTGAAGCAACATGAAAGAACCTGAAGGACATTAGGCTAAGTGAAACAAGGTGGGCACAGAAACACAAACATTGCATGATCTCACTTATATGTGAAATCTAAAAATGTCAGACTCGTGAAGCAAAGAATAGAATGGTGGTTGCCAAAGGCTAGGTGTGGGTGGGGTGAGTGGGGATTGGGGAGATGTTGGTCAAAGAGACAAAGTTTCAATTAGAATGAATAAGCTCTGGAGATTTATGGGACAGCTTGGTGACTATAGGTGATAGTAATGTATTGTATACTTGAGAAGTACTAACAGATTAGATTTAAATGTTCTCACCATATAATAGTGATACCCATGTATGGTAACAAATATGTTTATTAGTTCAATCATTTCACAATGTGTCCACATATCAAAACGTTACATTTTACACCATAAATGTAATTTTTGTCAATTATAAATTCATAAAGCTGAAAAAAATTTTAAAATAAAACATATGTATGTAGTATTCACAAAAACAAAGCAATGAAAATCATAAAACATGGTAAGTTGATCATAGTTTTTATTTTTGTTTCATAAAAAATATTTAGAAAATACAGAAATAAATGCTTTCAACATTGATAATACTTAATAAAATTACTGCTGGCCTTTAAAAATGAACAGTTGAGTTTAGGATTATAACTAATCAATTATTTAATTCTTAAAATAAATCTGTTTGACTAAGCTTGAATGCCTGATTATTTTTCAGAATTTTGTGTGTAAAGAAATATGTTTATGTCATTCTTTATCATGGAAAAACTAAAACCTATCATTGTTAATTCTGTGAAATAAAAATTACAAGATGTCTGTCTAAGTCACATAGATATCATAGTCAAAAACCAACAACAAACTATTCTTACAGAACCATAAATCTTTTAAAGAGTGTGAAGGCTAATGCTGTACAAAAGGTATCAGCTTTCAGAATACTAATAGTATGATTTGTTCCAGTGAAAATCTTTCAGAGTTTATTTTAAAGTTCCTGAATTGGTATTTGGCATTAACAGTCTTTGATAAGAACTAATACATTATTTGTTACTTATCTATTGGAGGACTTAATATACTCATGAAAAGTACATTTGTAATATATCATATATATATATAATATCTGTAGTTACTTCATGGAAAACTGCTGAGATGGTACTCCCAAGCAGGCACTTTGGTTCTCATCCTAGCCACACAACTCTTAACCAAAGGGAATCACATAGAGTGCTTTGTAATAAAAGAGATCTGGGGCAGAGGACCATGCCTAATAACAAACTATAAGAATCATGCTAAGGTGATGGATTGTCATAGTACTAAATAAGATGAATGTTCCAATCCTCATTAGAATAGTTTTTTTTTTTTTTTTTTTTTTTTTTTTTTACCATTTTTGAACAAACTTTGAACACACAATTTTTTTTAGACGGGCAGCTATATCACTGAATAAACCACATTTCTTTAGTCTTCATTTATATCAGAAAAACATATTATTGCACCAATCGAGTGTAATTTTTGTTAATAATTCTGTGAGATTCAATCGTTTAATTTATAGCTTCATTCTATTTGAGCTTATTCAAGTAAAATTATATCACATTTAATTTTGTCCCTAATTAGGCCATCTCCATAAAAGAAAGTCATGGCACAATGCGGGGGAATTATCAACATCTGCTTTTGAAAAATAGATTAATATTAAAAGTGAAGACTGAAGCAGGAAAAATTTTAGTCAAAGAAAGTTCAGCAGCACCGACCTTTTGATAATCCACTGTTCCTCTGTTCAACTACAAGGGGAAAAAGGAGTTGCCATAGTTTAGCAGTGAGATGTTAAGACTAAAAATAAAACAAATGGCAATTTGAGAAAGCTATTTATAGCCACAAAGTAAATCACATAAAGATCTGACCACAAAAAAATTCCCAGAACAGTTCTTAGAGGTTATTTATTTATTACCCTCTATGTATTTTTCATAGGCACTGATAGCAATAATATATTTAATTTCAGTGAGAGTTATCCAAATGTGTGTAAATAATATACCTATATCTATATTTATATCTATATCCACATACCCATTTTAATCTATAACTCATGTTTGTTATAGGGTAGCTTTCTGACATGTTGCTAAAAGATGGTTTGAGTTTCAAGATGTGGAAAATTCAAAAGGAACTACTCCAGAAATATGTCACACTTAGCCCTGTGTACTGACTTTCACTGCACAACTGACATTGTCACGGAAGAAAATGATTCACCCTATTGAATGTATTTATTTTAGAATGTTTTAATTTTAAAATATTAAATATTTTTCAAAAAGTTTGTAGATCAATACAGAAGACTTTTATATAACAAACTCAACAGAATAATAAATATTAATGTTTTATAATATTGCTTCACATACGGTTACTTTAAATGGAAAATACTTTTAATACTGTGTATCAAGACCACTTTGTTGATGTCAATTTTATGGGAAATTCATAGATTAAAATTTTTTTATTTTTAATTTTTGTGAGTGCAAAGTAGGTATATATATATGGGGTACGTGAGATGTCTTGATACAGGCATACAACGTGAAATGAGCACATCATAGGCAAATGGGGTGTTCATCCCCTCAGGCATTTATCCTTTGAGTTACAAATAATCCAATTGCACTTCTCTAAGACCTTTCTTCAGAAGGAATGTTTGGTTTATGGAATGAAGTGTGAAAATATTTGAAAAAGAATGTCCTGAATCCCAGTTAGTATTCTCTCCACTGTTTTAAAGGCTAAATATTTGGAGACAATAGAATCTAGTTGGTTACCCTATTAGGGGTGATCACATTCACAGAAATTAAATTCAGATTAGCTAATAGAATTTTTTTGTTTATGAAACTTGTATAAAGACTGTAACTTGTTCCACAATTATATTGGTGACAACAGTAAGACTGATAATTACACATTCCATCATTCATACATTGCTTTGTTCATGTAATTTTACTAGGTTATGCTTAAATATTAAATAAATAATAAAATTAGAAGTGATTTAAAATGTTGGATGTGACATAAACATAGGTTACAAATATTTTAGTGCATAGAAATATGAATTTATCACTGTTTTATGTTAATGATTATGTTCTAGTAAATATTTGTTAGAATCTAATATTTAATCTAATATTTATTAGAAACTAGTATTTTTTTTTTTTTTTTTTTTTTTTTTTTTTTTTTTTTTTTTGAGACAGTCTCACTCTGTCGCCCAGACTGGAGTGCAGTGGTGCGATCTCGATTCACTGCAAGCTCTGCCTCCCGGTTCCTGCCATTCTCCTGCCTCTGCCTTCCGAGTAGCTGGGACTACAGGTACCCGCCACCACGCCCGGCTAATTTTTGTATTTTTAGTAGAGACGGGGTTTCATCGTGTTAGCCAGGAGGGTCTCGATCTCCTGACTTCATGATCCACCTGTCTCGGCCTCCCAGAGTGCTGGGATTACAGGCGTGAGCCACTGCGCCTAGCAGAAACTAGATTTTTAAGAAAAAGAAAAAGCAACTTAAAAAAAGAAATTGAGAAGGCATGGAGTAGTGCTAGAAATCGTGGGAAAGGCCACAGAACAAAGCTTGAAGGCTATTCACTCAACGTCATTGAGAGATTGGTAATGGCCCCACAGTCACTACCACTGTCTGAATAACGCCACTGACATTGCCCACCCTGCCAACTTGACTCCAGGGCTAAGCCTGATACTACCACTACCTTTGAAACTAGATGTAACTGCTGTCTTTGCTGCCTCTGTTTCTCAGCACCAAGAAGAATTCCATTGTTGACTCTGAGTCTCCTTTAATTTCAAGGTCTGGGCTGAAGGACTCTGACTGGCAAAAATCTAGATGATGTGCCTGAATCTTTATTGCAAGAGCATCTGAGAATGTCACTGTTGACACTTTGAAGTTCTACTGTGGGAGGCGAATTTCTCAACCCTAAGAAATGCTTCCAAAGCTGGTGACCAATAAGTAACAGATGTGTACTATTGTTGTAAAACAAGAAATAAAATTCTGTCGCTTTTATGGAATGAAAGTAATCTTGAAGAAATTATGAATGAACCCTTATCAGATAAAATACTTAATCATATTCATATGAATTAACAGCACCCTGAATTAAGTGATTCTACATGGCCGTAAAATCTCAAATGATTTATTAGCAGTCAGTGCTCAGTAGGATGCAGAGAAGTAATCCATATCTTTTGGCGATCACAAGGAATACAGGTCCTACATTGTATTAAATCACATCACACTAAAATTCTACAATTCATATGGAAAATAATTACTATATTTAGAGAAATAGAAGCTTGGAGTTTACATACTTGTGATGAAGAGGTACAGGTCCATGCCACACTGTCTACACAAGTTTCAAGTTTTTATAAGATTCTTTTAATATTTTGCAGAATTCTTTCAATACTTTAGGCAGAATTCTTCCTGAAATTTTCACATACACTTATGTGAGCAACTGACTGTGGTTAGGTTCAATCTGTAACTGTGGAATAGTGTAGTCACTTTTGTTTTCTGTAATGTTTGTACCATCAGTGTATTCTCTTTCAATTCCCAAAGATAAACCACATTAGGCATTTTCAACTCCCCCCCGCCTCCAAAATGGCAAGACACACTCATGAGACCCTGGCTCACAGAAGGTTAATGCAGAAACTCTAATTGTCATTCTTCTTTTCAGTACCTAAAAAAAGGTAGGTGACAGCACTGTATCTAGATGCTTCCTAAATAATGAGAGAAGAAACGAATCCATGTGAAGATTTCTTTATGAAGACAGTTGTAAAACTTTTCATTGGATTTTAGAATATCAGAAAGTCCATAGAGTAAAGGGGGCAGAGATCATTATTCATGTATTCATTCATCCAACAAACATTTATTGAGTGACTATGATGTGCCTTAGGCATTTGGTATACGTAAGTAAGCAATACAGATTCTCCTCCAAGAATAAAAGAAGACAGATTCCTCTCCAAAGAATAAAACAGAAAACTCCCCTTATGGAACTTAAACTATATTAGAGCAATGTGGGTAAAAAAAAGCGTATAGTGATAACAGCTATGGATGAAGAAGAATAGGAAACAGGCATTGGGGGTGCCAGGATGTGGGGGACAGGACAAAGTTGCAATTCTAAATAGGGTGTGTATTTAGTATCATGGAAAAGGAATATTCGAACAAAAATTTGGAGGAGATAAGGCTATTCACCATCCTAGTGTCTGAGGAAAGAGCATCGTAGGCAGAAAGAATGCACTGGGAAAGGCAGGGCAATGCCTGTTGCATTTAAGTATGAAGGTCACTTGGCTGGACGTAGGGGGTGCTAAAGGGGAGGAGGGCAGGAGTAAGTGAGGTGAACTTTGAAGCCACAAGCTGGGATAGAACTTCCTGAGGTCTAAACTGACTCTGCTACTTGGTAGCTTTGGCATAATTTTAGTTCTTACCTATAAAATAAAACAAATATATGCGATGTTTTTTATATGTAACATTACGCACAGTAAGATTTCAACATGCTAGCTAGTTGACACTGATAGTGGCAAAAGAGCTGCTGGTAGAACTAGACCACTTTACAAATCCCATCAAAGGACTTCAGTGAACCCAATGAGTGCTGGCAGAAGAGGGCAAGTGTGTGTGAGTGGTTTAATATTATCATTTTATGTTTTCAAAATATTCATTTTGGAAATTTGGCTATAGAAAATTACAGCTTCAAAATATATTTGTGGCTGTTGGGAGTATGTTATAATATTATGAATCAGAGCAAGGGAGTAGGGAAAGAGTAAAATATCACCTATTGGTGTTTTGGAGGCAATAGGAGCATGAGAATATTATAATGACAAGAAGGCATAACTGACAATAGATTGAGAAAATTAAACTTTCTACAACATCTCATGTTAGCAAGAGTCAAATAAAACTATATGAGGTAAGGTATAAAAAAATCAGTTGTACCACATTGCATTTAAAGTTACTGTGTATCTATACTACGTATCTATATTAAATAGATACATGTTCATGAAATCTAGAACATGAAAAAATAACCAACCACACTTAACTCACATGTTGTGCAGGAAAGTGTTTCAGTCCACCTTTAGGACATTCTTATGGCAAGGACAGGTATGCCAGCCTGTAATAGTGCACTGATACTGGGTATTCAGATAAAACAGTTTTATTTTTTTTTAATTTTATTTTAGGTGTAATTGTAAGAGCTTTGGACATAGATTTAGATTAACAGGTTGTATGATCTTGGACAATTCAATATACAAATGTAAGTGCTTTAATTACTAATATCAACAACATGATAGTGAGGCTTGATTTTAATATATTTACATCTCAGAAATGATATTTTTAAAGTACATTTAAAATATTATATTATTATATTCTATAATCTATGCTTTGTTCAGTGAATTACCCATTAGAAGTGATTTAAATCTGTTTCAATGTCAAGTTCTTATAATAGTTCATTTTTATTAAACTCTTGATTAACTCTGAATGTATTATTCACTCGGTTATTTGTAAAAAGTCAGGCACCACAAATATTTAATGTCAACATTGTTCACACAGTACTTCCTAGATACTCTGGGTTCGACATCCTTGGACACAGCAGTCATTATCTCAATGTGGGAGATTACACCAGAAAAATCTCAAAAGACATTGTCAGTGCAGAAGTATAAACTGGTTCACTAAAACAGCCTTCTCATAGTGATTAGATTTCTCTCTCAACCATCCCTTACTTCAGAGGTGAGAAACCTTCAACTAGTCAATTTCATTGTTTCAGATTATAAGGTAACACATTTCTCAGTGTGCATTAACTCATTTACATTCTAATTTACAAATGAGAGTTTTATGAATTTAGTTACTATGAAATAATTCCCCAAATTATGGACACTTCAGATGAAATTAAAAAAAAAGAATAACTTTTTGAAACAAGAAAGGCAAGTGAGTCCATGGAGTAACTTGAACTCTAAATTGAGGCTATAGACCATGACAAGGTATTTCCAGTATTAAAAAAAATAATAAGCAATAGTTTTCTTAAATCTATATATATTAGCAAGGAGCAGTTCGTTGTGTCACGTGTTTTGTGAATTTCATCAGCGTAAGGAGTAAGTGAGAGGAATATTAGCAATATTTCAATGTTCTGGAACAAATCCTTTCATGTGTTTGTATATGTTGCTGAAAATGTGACATGTAAAATATTTAAGTTCATTTCATTATTGTCTGAAAGCAGGATTGAAATGGATCAAGAATGACATGTAACCATTGAGTCAGTCAAATCAAGCATATGTGAAGATAGAAAATTCACCATAAACATGATACACAACATTATGAATGTAACAGCAACTTCTCATTTCATCAATGATTTTCAATATTATTCTCAAGTGTTATGCACGTTTCATTTGTCAAAAAGTAAGATAGAAAAGCCAAATGACAGGTACATCTTCTTTATTAAAATCCTCACGTGAGAGGCACTGCTTTTCAAGAATTTCAAAACAGAAGTCCATTATATTACAGAAGGCATACTTACTTCAAATACAGTGACCAAGAAAACATACTATTCCACACATCTTTCTATTACGTTATTGTGAATGATACTCAATTTTGGCACTTCTTTTTTTCTTTTTTTTTTTTGAGACGGAATCTCACTCTGTCGCCCAGGCTGGAGTGAGTGGCGCGATCTCCTCTCACTGCAAGCTCCGCCTCCCGGATTCCCACCATTCTCCTGCCTCACCCTCCAGAGTAGCTGGGACTACAGGCGCCCAACACCATGCCCAGTTAACTCTTTGTATTTTTAGTAGAGACGGGGTTTCACCGTGTTAGCCAGGATAGTCTGGATCTCCTGACCTCGTGATCTGCCCACCTCGGCCTCCCAAAATGCTGGCATTACAGGCGTGAGCCCCCGCGCCCGGCCCCAATTTTGGCACTTCTGTAGAAGCAATATGTTTAATGTCAAAATCATTGCTTGTTTAAAAAATGTATTCATCCAATTCCATGAAAAGAAATATTAATTGCCAAACAAAATGTTAGTCATCAAATGAATATAACATTTACTCAATCAAATCTTTCCATTCTCAGAGTCGACATGATATAAAAATGACTCATGGAATCACAACTTCATCATAGAATAGTATAAAAATTCAGGTAAAATAAGCAATTATGATAATAAACTCAGGTTGAACCAATGATAAGTGTTTATAATCTGCTTATAATTTTTATACATGTCTGCTTTCCATATTCTATTTCTGAATCAATGTCTGAATTCTGCTCAAAATAACAAGATACAACTTACAACATTAAAGAGTTTCAAACCAGTAGGGTCTGAGATTTAAAAAAATAGAAAGCACATATTATTTTATTTTATTTATTTAATTTTTGTGATAGCAAACTACCACAAATATCATTGCTTAGAACAACACAAATTAATTATCTTGTAGTTTTGTAGTTCAAAGTCTGACACAAGTCTCACTGTGCTAAACTCAGGATGTTCACAGGGCTGCCTTCTTTCTAGTCTCTAAAGGATAATACATTTCTTTATCTTTTTTAGCTTCTAAAGCCTACCCTCACTCATTTTTTGGCTCATAGGCCTCTTCTTCCATCTTAAAAGCCACAAACTTCACACCTTTCTGACCCTTCTTCAGTTGTTCAGTCTCTATCTCTGACCCAGCAGGGAAGGGTCCTCTGCTTTTAAGAACTCAGTATTAGATTTGGTCAGGCAGAATAATTTGAGATGAGGTTCTCATCTTTGGGTCTTTACCTTAGTTGCATCAGCAAATTCCTTTTTGTCTTGTAAGGTACAGTATTTACAGGTATCAAGGATTAAGATATAGACATCTCTGGAGGGCATACTACAGAGGAGAAATGTAGCACAAGATTAAGGCATATGAGCACCACAGGTCTGAGTGACTGCTGTTGGTATCATCACTCCAATTCTTGTCAACATTATTAATTGGATCTTTATTTCCATGCTTATTCAGAAGTTTAAAAATTGTCTGAATCAAAAATCTGGCATCTCCACAGGATGGGAAAATAACCTTGCTTTTTTCTTGAGTTCCTCAGAAAGCCTGTAGAAGGTTTTAGTTTGTTCTCTAGAACAAGCAATTTGGAGGATGTTATAAATGTTTTTGCCAGTTCTTGCAACTAAGAAAATTCAAAAAACATTATTTTGCACTAGAAAGAGCTTTCAGTGTGTATTTAAACCTTTTTTCTTTTGAAATAACTTAAAAATTTGATATTGTATGTTAGGTGTATTGAAAAGAGCATTGGTATTTAGTCAAAAAAAAAAAAAAAAAAAACCTAACACTTATATATAATGTGATCTTAGCTTATTCATTTAATCTTTCTTATGCTTTGTTTTCTCACTTCCTTCCATTCTTACCACATCTCATCATGTGTGTGAGGGGTCAAATATACAGATGTTAGATTTGTAAGCAGTACAATGCTATACAAATTTTGGTCCTTAATAATAATTTGTTCTCTTAGCACCCACTGGATAGTGTATTATTATTTCCTTTTAATTAAAATAGTAAAGGCATGCACACATAAACACACAGGGGAAAGTGACTTGAGGTTGTTCATAAGATAGTTCTAGAACTTTCACTTTGGCTATCTTTCCCTCTGGTGCTTTTCTTTATTTGGAGCCACTTCTTTAAAAATTCCAAATTCTCTCTTGAGATGGGGCTTAGGCCTGCAGTAGAAAAGGTATTAAATTCATTACTAGAACAGCCTATATTAAAGTCTTGAGGCCCTTGGGATTGACAATGAAAAGCCCTCTTCCTACTTTTTCTTTGAAACAACTGTTTGAAAGGAATTATCTCACAGCAAGTTGCAGACACGGAGAAAATGATTTGTAGTTGAAAAAGTGAACTTGCCTTTTGAGTTTGCTTTTAAGCAGGGAGGTAAGTAGGGAGAGGGGTCTAGAGACATTTCCAGTTTCTTTGTGTTTTTTGCTTATTTATGCTCACATTGGTTAATATTTTAATTAGCAAAATAATTTCTAAGGCTTTGTGCATAGAGAAAATACAATTGGAATTTTGATAAATTATCAAAGAAATGACATGTGGCTGGGCTTTCACGGTACCTTTACTTTGGGGCTCAGAGCACCTGCTCCATTTCAGATCATATGATCCACCCCACAGAAGCACATAATACTTGCCAAAAGATTCCTCTGCCAGGGGGCTAGTGATAAATCCCTCCTCAGCCAGACAAGTTGGCCTTTATTTTTTGTATTGCTGTGGGCATCTCACATGACATTCCCAAATAAGGCATTGTACTACAAGCCTGCTATGATTACTAGTAATGACTTAACTGCAAAGGAATTATTATAGTATGAATAACAGTGGTTTACACTGTGAATGTCCTAGCTACTCCAGGAATGCCAGAGCAACAAATATAAAGTGCTTCTCATTTGCCAGTTTGAAAGAGTAAAAGTCAGAAGACTACCACTGCTGCTGATCCATACACACTGGTTGCCCATTCAACAGCAGGAAGCAAAACAAATGTAAAATAAGGGATGGCTTTAGCCATTGTGCTGTGTGCAAAGGCAATTATATTAAGGGAATAAAAAAAGGATTAAATTCAAATGCAAGGCATTTGGGGAGAAAGAGATTTTTGCCTTCAAACCTATTAAATAGGAAATGTATGAGCATTTTGACTTTGGCTTTTGGACTGATCACATTACCACTGTTATGAGGCACATTCTTGTTCCACATACTCGTATTTGGCATTAGAGATTAATGGTATAGAAGTACAAAATTAAACTTATGTTCTTAGTTATATTGTTTTACCTCTGTTTATTTTCAAAAAGGATTTGTATTAGGTTGCAAAATTAAACATAACAATTTTAAAAAGCATACCAAACTAATTAAAAGGAGCAAATATTAAATAACACGGTTAACACTGTTTGTTGTATGGCATGTGTGGTTAAAAATAATTAGTTTACCCACCCGATGTTCAACAAATATTCCAACTATATATGTACACCTCAAATAGTCATTTATTTATTGAACTGATGTTTACCTTCTAGAATTGTAGCTTACAGTTAAAGACCATAGGTGAGATATAACCTTTGTATAGCATTATAAATTAGGGCAGTGAATTTTGCAGGCATTCATTTCTCAGGAAGAGGAAAAATAAGAAAAACGCCTCAATCTAGAAGATGAATTAATGCTTCTTAGTCTCTATAATTTAAAATTGATAATATCAAAAAGAGGGCTTTTCAAACTGTAACAGGTAAACTTTAGTTTATAATGGTGAATGAACGCTGAATTTCATAAGTAAAAGGCAAACGCACATTGTTTTGCCAGCTTATTTTTAAGCATTTTTGGGCTTGAAAAATAAAATGGATTTGGGGAACCTCTAAATTATTTCATAAATCTATCTACTGGGGCATTCCTTTTTTATTTTTTATTTATTTTTACTTTTTTTTTAGACAGAGTCTTGCTCTGTCACCCAGGCTGGAGTGCAGTGGCATGATCTCAGCTCACTGCAACTTCCGCCTTACTGGAGCATTCCTTTTACCCAGGTACCCTTTCCACTAGAATTGATCCCAGTTAGATTTAATTGTTTTCTTTCATAACTTGTACTACTTGTCCAAACACCTATGCTACTTCTCATGATATCACACATCCAAACATTGCCATTGCAAAGTCTTGGCAAGTCAGATGAATAAAAGTAGGAAGGTATCTAGAAGGTTGTGGATGTCTTGCACAATTGCAGTTACCCATAGAGATTTATTGACAACTTGCCTGCCAGACGGGCTGTGGGCTGGGAATTTTACTTCTTTAGCACTTAGAACAATGTTCTCTTTCTATCTAGGTTTTTGTTATTGTTGTTTTAATTTTTCATATCATCTTTAACACTAACCTGCAATGATTCTGAATGGTTTTACTTTTTTTTTTTTTTTTTTTTTTTTGGAGATGGAGTCTTGCTCTGGCACCAGGCTGGAGTGCAGTGGCTCCATCTCAGCTCACTACAACTTCTGCCTCCCAGATTCAGGTGATTCTCCTGCCTCAGCCTCCCAAGTAGCTGGGACTACAGGCGCCAGCCACCACGCCTGGCTAATTTTTGTATTTTTAGTAGAGATGGAGTTTCACCATGTTGGCCAGGATGGTCTCGATGTCTTGACCTCGTGATCTTCCTGCCTTGGCCTCCGAAAGTGCTGGGATTACGGCCCTCTATCTAGGTTTTAATACTCAGTTGCTCCCCTATGGGACAAGAAATAACTATTATTTAGGATCCTTGGATAATTGACAGAAAGGAATTGACTCTGAGAGTTACCACTTTATAGATTCCCATAGTGTACAAAAGCCCAATTTTTTAAGCTGGAAGTTAGAGACTGGGCTCATATGAACAATACAATAACAATCTAGATGACAATTACAGCTATCTATGTAGTTATTATCTGAGGGATAAGGGTAGAAGTTAGAAGAATCTATCAAACCCCACTGTGACATGCTTAAAAGAGAATTAACATTCATATTAATATTAATAACCTTAGATCACTGAAATTAAGTACAGGCCATGCCACAAAACATAGTGATAAATTTCTTGTCTTAGTCACAATACATTTCTAAAGTATTTTCTCACTTTTTAAGCTAGGTCGGAGATTGATAACTTATGGACTACAGGCCAAATGTAGTCTGTTACCAATTTTTGTAGGCCCACAGACTACAAAGTAATTTTAAGTTGTTGAAAACAATCAAAAATAAAATAATATTTCATGGCATGTGAAAATTATATGAAATTCAAATTTCAGTGTCCATAAATAGATGCTCATTGGAGAACAGCCACGCTCATTTATTTATGTATTGTCCATGACTGCTTTCATGCTACAACAGCACCGTTGAATCATTGCGACGGAGATCATATGGCCTGCAAAGCCTCAAATATTTACTCTCTAGTCCTTTACATAAAAAAAGTAAAAGCTTGCAGACCTCTACATTGAATTATTTACTCTTTAGGGTCAGATACCATATTTTGTACATTTCTAACATCACCCAGATTGAAGAAAACATAAAAGGTGCTCAAGGATAATTCACTGTTGCTCACTCCCCATGCATGACTGCCAATTCAAAACAGGCATAAACTTGACTGGCAGAATGAATATCGTGACCCAGAGGGATTTTGCAACATGTGAGCAGGGCTCCTGATGTTCAGGACAGAGCGGTTGCACATTGAGCACATGTTCCGTATAATTAATTATTCTACTTACTCTACCTTCATTCTACATACTTCACTCTACATATGGAGGCAGTTTAGCTTGAAAGAGAGATGATAATAAAAAAGAGACACACACACACAGCACAATAGAAAAAATAATAATACATACAAGAAAAGACAAAGAAATGGAAACAAGAGTAATTTCTAAAATAAAATGATCACCTACTGTGTGACAAACACATATTATAATCTATTAATTTTTTTCTTGGCCAGGCATGTTGGCTCGTGCCTGTAATCCCAGCACTTTGGGAAGCTGGGATAGGAGGATTACTTGAGCGCAGGTGTTTGAGGCCAGCCTGGGCAACATGGTGAGACCTCATGTCTAAAAAAACAAATATAAAAATATTAGCCAAGCAGAGTGCTGTTCACCTGTGTTCCCAGCTGCTTGGGAGGCTGAGGCTGGAAGATCACCTGAGCCCAGGAGATCAATGCTGCAATGGGCTGTGTTTGCACCACTGCACTCCAGCCTGGGCAACAGAGGGAGAATTTGTCCCAAAAAATATATGTATGTTTTTTCTTGAATGTTCACAATAATCCCTTAAAGTTGCTTTATTACTGTTACCATTTTATTGATGAAGAAAGAGATTTATTTTGGTTAAGTGATTTCCACAAGGTCTTAATAGTTGGGAAAACTAGATTAGAATTCAAATTTGACTCTTCCTCAGTAGGTATCTCTCATGAACTGAAATGTGTCCTCCCTCACTTAAAATTTAGATGTTGAAGTTCTAACCTCCAATGTGTCAGAATGTGACTATAGTTGGAAATAAAATCTTTAAAGAGACAATTTAGTTAAAATGAGGTCATTAAGATGGGTCTTAATCCAATATAATTGGTGTTCTTAAAAGAAGAAGAATTTGGTTACAGCCATGTCCAGAGAAAAGTTGGTATGAAGACACAGGGAGAAGGTGCAAACCACGTGCAAACCAAGTGAAGCCTCAAAATAAACCAATCCTGCCAACATCTGATATTAGACTTTTGTCTTCCAGAACTGTGGAAACACCAATGCCTGCTGTTTAAGCCACACAATCTCAGATTCTTTATTATGGCAGACATAGCAAGTTAATATGTTATCTTAAAAATTTTAAGAAAAATGTGATTTCCCTAAGACTGAATATCTGCAATTAAGACTATTAATGAAAATAATTTGATGTACAATGAAGCGCTCGTGTTCCAAACTTACCTTTAACATTTTATCTATATATTTGAGGCCCTACCACCTGCGAAGGAACACTCTAGGTCTTCCGGATGTGTTGATGAACAAGTGAGACACGGTCTCTGAATGCAAGCTTTGAAGCTTGCATTCCAGGGGAGACAGTCAAGAAATGTATAAACCAATAACTAGTATTTTTCGGGTTGAAATGGAAACTTTGTGGAGTGTGACTAGCTATGGTAGTTGTTAAGAACCCTGAAGACATTTAAGCTGAACCTATGGTAAGAAGACATTTAAAACACTGAAAAAAAAATCCAGAAACAGTCCAGAGTTTCTAAGACAGGAATAATTTTGATATATATAAGTGACAGGAGAAAGACAATTTTGGTTAAAGCATAAAGAAAAAAAGAAGGAGTGTTGGGAATTGAGGATGGAGAGGAAATCAGGATGCAGGTCTCTCACTTTCAGGGGGAAAATTAGAGGGCTGTTGAACTAGGGAACAAAATGTTATGATTTAAGCTTTTAAGTTTGTTTTGCCCACTCTTTAAGCCAGGTGAGCAATGATGGCTTAGGTTAGAGATTCAACTATAATGACTTTGGAGCATGAAAAGATTCTAGATGTGTGGTGGTGATAATGTCAGTGAAAGTGATGACATGTTGCACATAGCCTGCAGGGAAAATAAAGAAAGCAAGCATAATTCTTAAAGGTTGAAATAAAGAGAGGACTGGGTGCGATGGCTCATGCCTGTAATCCCAGCACTTTGGGAGGCCGAGGTGAGTGGATCATTTGAGGTCAGGAGTTTGAGACCAGCCTGGCCAACATGGTGAAACCCTGTCTCTACTAAAAATACAAAAATCAGCTGAGTGGGAGTGGCATGCCCCTGTAATCCCAGCTACTTGAGGGAGGCTGAGGCAGGACAATTTCTTGAGCCTGGGAGGTAGAGGTTGTGGTGAGTTGAGATCATGCTACTGCCCTCCAGTCTGGATGACAGAGTGAGACAGAGTGAGAACCTGTCACAAAAAAAAAAAAAAAAAAAAAAAAAAAAAAAAAAAAAAAAAAAAAGAGAGAGAAATTAGCTTTGGCTTGTAGAGAGATGATTAAACATTCTGTTTGATATATATTTAACGTTTTTATAGTAAATACACCTGCAGAGATACGAAGTGGTCGATCGGATGTACAAGTATGGAGGTCAAAAGAGAAGGTGGAGCTGGAGATAAGATGCAACGTTGGTTCAAGCCATCAGCCTGGAAAAGGTTACATAAAGAGAAATTGTAGGTTGGAAAGAAAAAAAGAGGGCTTAAAGGAAGCCTAGAGAAATCCAGCATTGAAAACCAGCACAAATTCGTGAAAACAAGTGGCCAGTGAGTTTAAAAAGACGTTCCAAAGAGTGTGGTGTTACAGCAACTTAGAGAGATGGTCTACTGAGAGGGAAGGAATGGACAGCAGAGTGGAGATCACTTGACATTTGAAGGAACAATTTCAGTGACATTGAGAGGTGCATTGACAACCATTTTGGATGGGTTGAGAAGAGAACTTAAGTACAAGAGTAGGTTCAACAAGTAGGAAATTCTTCTAAGGTGTTTCAGTGAGAAAGAGAATAGAGAAAATGAACAGAAGCTGATGGCTGGTGAGCCCTGTGAGGCCATTTTTAAAAATATAGAAAGATATTAGAACAGTTTTGTTGATTGTTTGCTTTACTGTTGGGAATAATTGAGAGGTAAGAAAATCTTAATGATGGAGAGACAGAGGGCCTAATTGTAGAGCAAGGGCAATCAATAAATGAGAGTCAATGAGGTTCTTCAAACCACATATGAAGAAGCTGGTCTTCGATAACAACAGACATCTCTATGTAACAGGAGGAAAGACAAGACTATTTAGGTACAGATACAGATACATGAGTGAATTGGTTGTGGAAAGATAAGATCAATTCTTATGATAAATATTTTCAATAACATTTGATTATAATCTTCAGGGTAGAGTAAGGGGGTGTGATGTGTTTGGAAAGAGAGAAACTGTATGGAAATGGTAATTTAAGAGCTTGGAGATATGTGCTGAAATCTCTATGTGTGCTGAATGCCCATTTGAGATTGCAAATATGAATTTAAAGTGAGATCAGTTCACACAATCGAAGGATTTTTTCTTCAGTCATAGACAGCTGCTGAGACTGGTGGATAAATGGTTGGATTTAACCATAGTTGGGGTTTTGCCAGCAACTAGGTCAGTGGGTGAAGAGGACAAAAAAGACCAGGGCCTTAGAAAGACGTTGGCTATAGTGCTGCATAGTCACCAAGGAATCTAAGGAATCTTTGGTGCATGAGGAGGGCTGCGAGGATAGGGTTTGGAGGGAGGTAAAGGTAAAAATGGATTTGGAGGGGAAAAACAGAGTCAATTATTGGAGGCCTGTGAAAGATTGAAAGGTGGCTGGAATGGAATTACTTCAGTAAGTAAACGAGAAAGAATGTGGAAGTAAAGCGGGATGTTTAAAACGCAGATTTTTGGCTGGGTGTAGTGTCTCATACCTATAATCCCAGCACTCTCGAAGGCCAAGTGGGGATGATGGCTTGAGGCCAGGAGTTCAAAGTTAGCCTGGGCAACATAGTGAGGACTTATCATTACTAAAAATAAAAACAAAAATTAGCTGGGTGTGGTGGCATGCCTATAGTCCCAGCTGCTCAGGAGGCTGAGACAGGAGGATCACTTGAGCCCAGGAGGTTGACACTGCAGTGAGCCTTATGGTGCCACTAAACTCCAGCCTGAGGAACAGAGCGAGACGCTGTCTCAAAAATATAAATAAATAAAATAAAAATAAAATGCAGATTTTTGATGTGGGAATTAAAGAGATGAAGACAAGATCCAGGAGTTGAGCGGATCAAAGATTTTAGACGAATCCATGTTGAATTTCCACCGACGATGACTGGAGTAGCAGTGAAGAAATCAGTGAACCAGGTACTAATGGCGATGATCAAAGAGAGTGTTGCTATGCATTTTCACTTAAAATGCTAAAAAGTGAGGGATTCTTTATACTTTAATAAGGCACTGTCTTTGTCTTTTCTGGAAACTGTGGGCTAATAACTTAGCTTTTAGAGATAAATAACTTCTCTCTGTTTATCACACCATAGAACAGTTCACTTGAGCTATTAATGGGGAGTGACTGTGCATGTGATATCAGAAAGCCTGAAAGAACATTGATAAAACCTGAGAAATATTAGCACATACACACATCTATGGATCATTCCAACTGCTCGGTGGATGTAACAATATTAGACTATTTCTCAGAAATGATCTAGTGTTTGCACGTTATTTGGAAAATTTTGTTTTCTAATTTATAACAAAAGTTCAAGCACTGGAGTTTAAAAAATTAGAATCATTTCAGCCTAGAACATAAAGTTCTCCTAAATGGACATTTTAAAATAGTGTTCAGGAAGTTAAAAAATATCTATATAATGCAGTCAATTTAGTTTATCAAGGAAGTTGAGAAAGCAGATAGGAACACATCTTACTCTGACATGTACATTAAATCACTTATTAATGGTTTATTCTTTGGTCTCAATATGTGTAGCAGAATAACATGAAGGTAGGCCCAGATGTAAAACTAGCAGTAATGTGAAAAACTGTCATGAAAGTTTAAATATGTAAAACTGGATTGTGTATACTGTTATATAACATTTTACCTATTAAAGGACTATAGAAGACTTGGATAGAACATATTTAGAAAAAACTTATTTCCTGATTGGCATAAGTATTGATTTGACTTACAATATATTGCTATATTGACAGGTGACTGATTTTTTTAAACAACCAGCAAAGAAACTTACATATTCCCTTTATAAAGCTCAGCTTGTTTAAAATAGTAGCATATTCTTAAAGTCCCAATAAATGGAGCCTTTCTGTGTAACTGCCCAGATTGTTCAATCATAAAACTGTAATGTAAGCAGTAAGTTTGCCATCTATTGGTGAAACAAACACAGTGTAAGCATACCAGAAAAGTCGCACTCTAAAGGCAAGTTATATAAGCTTTTTTTGTTGTTGTTGTTATGTAAGGTAACATTTCACCATATCAAAATATTCCAATTTATCCATGGAAAAATCGGTCTCATTGCTGCTATGACATATTCCAATCATAGAAAGGATACTAGATCTGGAATCAGTATACCATGGTTCTTTCTACAGCTTTTATTGTGAGTGTAACCTTGTACAAGTTGTTTAACTTCCTATGTCCCACTTTCATTCTATATAAAAATCAATTACAAGGGTAATAGCAGCAATTCATCAGTTCCTTTAAGTTCTAATATTTTCTAAATTTTATAACATGAAAATATGAGTAGATGCAGATGTTGTCACTTCAATGGACTTTAATTTTAATTTTCCTTTTAGGTAAGAGACATACATATTTTTCTGATGTAAACTGTAGAAGCCATTGTACACAAAGTCTCATTTTGAGGAGCGTAGGAATTACTCAGTATATTGTCATTGAATGCATAAGTGAATGAGTAAAACACAAAATGAAATGTTTTATAATTTTATAATTCTATACCTCCTTACTCTGTGGAATCATTAAATTTTATTAATCTGTGGCACAGGCTTTACTGATTGTCTAAGTTGGAAAACTTTTGTCTTTGGAGCAGAAACAAAAGTAGAAACAAAGAATGTATTTAAAGAAATTAAACCATTTATGTAAATGTGTTTTATATAAATACATAAAATAATCATTTTGGTTTTTTTCATGTTTAAGTGATAAAACAATTAAAATTTCTCTTTGAACAACATTGTAAACAAAATGAATTACCATTTTCCTAATCCATTTGAAAAGTAATAATTTAAAGAAATGATGATGTCTTGTGTTGAGGATTACAGGGAAGCCAACTGAAGGCAGGTAAATGGTACAAGTTTTTAGGACGTGGTTAAGATGCTTTTATTATTCTGGGATTTACTCTTAAAACATAATCAGAAATATGTAATATGTATATCCAGTGTTATTTGAAATGTTGCATTTTTCTTAACAACTAAATATAACAGTAGGTGAATGGCTATTCTAAATTAGTTATAGCCCCAAAGAACATAAATAGAATATAGAAATTCAGGCAATATGGTCATAATATTTATGGTAACTTCATCAGTCATCACAGCTGATATCTTTGGTAGCAAGAAAAAAAAAGTTTAAATGTCAGAGCTCCTAAATTAGAAACAAAAATAGGAAAGCTACATTAAAATAAAAGCAACCTATGATTTCATATCTGAATATCTTTAACATAGGATATTATGCTAATGAATTTTAATTAGCAAGTTAACATTCATTAACCTTTTATTACACCTTTGTTGGGAAGTTATTGTAAATCCTACATCATTAAGGTCTGTACAGATCGCTCACTGTTCTGAAATATACATCTTTCTAGAAAGTAATAATATTCACTTTATTAAAGTGCAATAACACAAGATAGATGAAGGCAAAACATGCAGAATTTTTTTCTTTAAAAAAATCCAATATATTTCAAACAGAAAATAAAAAGACAAGGAAATGTGTCCATTGTAGAATTGTTTTTCTACCTTTAGCAGTAAAATTTTTTATTTTAATGTGAGTCGAAATGTTAGTTAGTTAACAATGAGGATCATTATGATATGTGCTTTTCTTGGAGGACAAAAGGATGGAGTTTATGGGTGAAGGTGACAACATTTGTGAAACTCTTAAGTCTTCACACATGTTTCAGTCATCAAACTAAGCCTGAGGCATAAACAAGTGTAATCTTTGAATCTATGTGTTTTATTCATTCTTTTATGTCAAAAATTATTTCACCACAAATTCTGAACAATTTACCATAAAACTAGAACTTCAGGTGTGTGCTGGTGCTATCAATTTGAGAGTCTGTTTTATAATGAGACTAAAGTAAGAGGTGAAAAGCAATACAACCTTAACAAGTAAATTTTTCCCAAGACCCCACTATATTCTGTATAAGTGTCTAACCTCAGGATCTGAGGTCTGGAAATTCACTTATTTCTTCAGCAAGACTAATTTATTTGGCACCTATTTGCAATGTTAAATTGATTATTTTATTTTCCATTGAGCTCACTATGGATATTGTTTCAGCATATGGGAACATATGGAGTAATAGATAAATAAGTTGCAAAACAAAAACTATTTGCTACAATGAATAGAAACAGATTTCCATTTATTTGTATAGTGTCAAATACAGATATATAATTTGACTTTGAAATTATACTGCATCAATTACATAATCTTTAAAGTTTTTAAATTATTAGCACAATCAGAAGCTCTTATTTCTTCTAGAGCCTAGCATGAAAATGTCTACTGAGACAACAAATGTGGAATCTTCCTCAAAACAGACTTTTTAAAAATCGTATTTCTGAAAACTCACCACAGGATCTTCAAATGTTTTTATTCATGTCACTTAATAAATACACTGAGAAAATTATACCATGAAGCGAATTTGAAAGGAAGTATGCACAGATGTCATATGTCAAAATATTGTTCCATATATGGAAAAAATTCTTCTTAGTCTCTTTGTACCTGCATCAAACTATCAGAACAAAATGTATAATTAACTATGTATCTTATTTGCTTTATTAAACATTTTCTCATCAGTTTCAGGTTTTTAAAAATGATACCTGAGATACTCGAGGGGCATTTGCCCTTTAAATTCCCTGGTTTCCAGTGCTCTATAATCTTTTGAATAAATTAATTTGGAGACAAATTTATTATGCTGCTGTTTTCCTTCTGGTTTTTTAAAAGCTTTAGATAAGTAGTTTGGCTACCCTTTACAAAGTTATATAAACATGAACCACGTTTTCCATTACTTTCAGGCAATCTGGGGAAGATTCTCCACCCTTGACTAGCTCTTGCTTATATGCAGAGTCACAAGCTGATCTCTGTGTACATGCTTCTCCAGCTGCTGATTTGTTACCTGGGTTTGTGATTTATCTCAAGAAGCAGTTGAGGATGGAGGAAGGAATGATCATAGTGAGTGTAAATATGAATTAATGCCAAGAGACGAAAAAGCAATGGGAATAAGAAAACTTGGAATGTACTAGGGGAGATACCTACTGTTTTTCATTTTTTCATGTCAAATGGAAATCTGACAGAATCTGAGAGCAATTTTGTTAGGTTAATTTCCAAATACAATTTTGGAGTAAAGGAGTAGAAATTAGTAGAAAAGGAGTATAGTAAAGAGGAGACACTAAATGTTAAGACTCCTAAAGTCAGGATTTAAGTTCAATAAAACCCTGACTGTAAAAGGCAAAGTCCATAAAAAAGTAGAAATGTAGACTATGCATTACATGACTCCTAACTTGCTAGATTCTCAAAATAAAATTAGATAATTAATCCGTTATAAAGCTTCTATTTTTTAAATAAGCACATTATATTATTTTTGTAACATTACAAAAGGCTTAGTTTCCGATGGGATTTAAACTTTACTTGAAAGACAAGAGATACATATAACAATAAATGTATAAAATATAATAGAGAAATAAAAGACAAAATATTTAGGGACAATATTTATCATATTTGCTGTATATGAAAGTAAAATGAAGATCCAACTGTTGAACGATCAATTATGCATGACACTGAGAACATCCTGGGCCACTAACAGTGTATTGTCTTGCAATGGTTTGTGTTGTATGAAAATATTTTAATGGGATGACATAGAATGTGTAGGAAAAAAAATCTTTTCTTTCTCCTCAACATTGGTTAGAGTCTTAGTAAACCCCTGTGTATAGTATCATATTCTATTAATATAAGCAGATATTAATATAAGCAGAGGAATGTACAGAGAACAGCAAATAAAATGCTTCAAATGGAACATAACTGATGCTAACAGCATATTTTTCCAGTGTGATGGTTTTATCAATGCAAGAGAAAGTAGGATGTTTCTCAAATACAAAATATTTTTAAATGGTAAGTTTGTAGTTGCTAAGTTCTAGTTACTTTCAAGAATCCAGAAAACCAGGCACATATTTAAAGTTTGGTAGGACAGTAATATCAACTAGTGTCTTTAGTTGGTGATTTTCTTTCTTCTTACTTTATGTCTCTCAACATCCATTATATCTAGGGAAAATGAGGTTGTGGTTTTTTTGGGTTTTTTTTTCCATGAAAGTAACATTCTGGATAGATTTTTTTAAGGGAAAAATAATTAGATTTTATGTGTGTGTGTGTATGATATGTATGTATGTATCACTTTTGCCTTGAGACAAAATAATTAGTAAGCAATTAGTAAGAACTAGTAAGGAACTAATCTATTCAGCTGTTGGCAAATTGATATGTGGTAAGGATTTCCTAGGACAATTACTGGAGTGAGCCAAACAAAAAATCAAGGGAAAAAATTCAAAATATTAGGAAAAATATATAATATATATCAAAGTTCATAGATTGAAAAATATTCCCCCATTGATTTGTGCAGCAAAACTGCAGGCAATTTTAGCCTACAGGTGACATGGTAAATGCAATTTTTGTTGTTGAGCTTTTTGAGATTGTTATCTTACCACATTTAGCAACTCGGGAGGCTGAGGCAGGAGAATGGCGTAAACCCGGGAGGCGGAGCTTGCAGTGAGCTGAGATCCGGCCACTGCAGTCCAGCCTGGGCGACAGAGCGAGACTCTGTCTCAAAAAAAAAAAAAAAAAAAAAAAAAAAAAAAAATCCGTTTAAGCTCTTAGGATAATGTCTGGCATATTATAAGAGATGAATCTGTGTTGGTGATGTTGTCATCATCATCACTGTTGTTATACTTCATAATTGGTGGATTGCTAAGTAATCTGGCACATCTGAGAAATGGACCTGTTGGACACTTGAACTCCACTTCTGAATAAGAAGATGGCAGTTAACACATATTTGGGAAGTCTGTTCTTATATTGATTACCACCGGGCAGAAAACAATCTGAAGGCAGCGT
This sequence comes from Rhinopithecus roxellana, assembly GCF_007565055.1. Classification (NCBI taxonomy): domain Eukaryota; kingdom Metazoa; phylum Chordata; class Mammalia; order Primates; family Cercopithecidae; genus Rhinopithecus; species Rhinopithecus roxellana. The sequence goes on along the minus strand of NC_044549.1, from coordinate 11,176,645 downwards.
GATGTGTTCAGTCATGATCTGCCAAAGAGTAACCTGGATCTTGCTTTTGATTTTGGGGCCTGGGGAGGGGAATTCCAATTTAGCCTGGAAATTAGAGGCTGCTGAAACTACCTATAGGTGATGGTTTTTATCCAACGGGTCACTCCTAGCTTGAATAGGCATAGTAGGAGTTACTGAAAGTCCAGAATCTCTGGAAAACGTTGAAGGTTCAAGCCAGGTGCCTGTAGTGATCTTGGTGTGGCTAATGAGCTTCTGATAATATTTATCATTTTGATTTTTCTGAAGTTAGGTAATAAGTAGGTAATCAACTAATGCACAAATATTTATTAAATGCCTGTATAATAAGAATGTCTAGACATTTAAAATGTTTCAGATACTGTCTCCGTCCATAAAGTGTTTACCCTCATTTGATGAGGAAAATACTTCGAAAATATTTATTTTTAAAATATATTACTAGTAACATTAAAGGTATAGCAGAGAAAGTAAAATCTCGTAAGACTTCAAAACGTTGCCTATATACTGTGTGCTATCATAATTGAAAACAGGTTTTAGAGTTTTGTAAGCACAGCTATGAAAATAATTTACCCACCTGAAGTGAGCATATCAGTCACAGAATTAAAGACTTAACGAGTTAAACTTATTTATTTATTTATTTTTGTTGCCTGGGATTGTAGATATTTTAGCAAATAATAACATGTTTTAGAAAACGTAGAAATGGCTGGGCACAGTGGTTCCCACCTGTAATCCCGGCACTTTGGGAGGCCAAGGCGGGAGGATCACGAGGTCAGGAGATCGAGACCATCCTGGCTAACCCGGTGAAACCCCGTCTCTACTAAAAATACAAAAAAATTAGCTGCGCGTGGTGGCGGCGCCTGTAGTCCTAGTTACTCGGGAGGCTGAGGCAGTAGAATGACGTGAACCCGGGAGGCGGAGCTTGCAGTGAGCTGAGATGGGGCCACTGCACTCCAGCCTGGGCGACAGAGCGAGACTCCATCTCAAAATAAAATAAAATAAAATGTAGAAAGGAATTCCAAATTTCTGCCCAGCACCTCCGCAATGAGAATCTTTCTTACGTGTAGCCGGCTTTAATTATGCTAAATCAATGTGCCGATGTTTTTTTTAAAATTCCCAAAGAGTTTAGAAAAGCAGAACAGTCCCTATCCCTTTGCCCCACCAGGTAATTCTAAATCATAACTTTCTGATTCTTTGAGATCTTATCCCTATTTTCCAACTCATCCATTCAAGCAACAAATGAGGAGAGGTGGAAAGGGAATGAGGGAAGACAAATAATAGGTGATAAATTTGGGGAGGAAAAGTAAGAAAAGACCAATCAGGTAGGATGGAATGTAGGAACACTGTAAAAATTCAACCTGAAAGCAAATAAGTAAGCTTATAATACTCTAAAATTATGTTAAAAAATTCTATCCATAAATCTATTATGTACCCACAAAAATTAAAAAATTAAAAATTAAAAAAATTAATTTCGAGCTTCTCCAAACCTGGCAACTAAAAAAAAAAAAAAAAAAAAAAAAAATCAATTACATATTAATGAAGTCGTTCTCCTCTCGTTCATTAGCATTTTAGGTCACTAAACTCTTTTCACTTATTAATTGGCATCAGTATGTTGATTTACTAAGGATCACAGAGTATATACGCTGTGGAAGCAAAACTGGATCTCACATTTGCTAGCTCAGTCTGCTGCTTTCACATATTTTTTGTTAGAAAAAAAACTGTCTCTCTTTGCTAGAGTAAAAACGAAGAATTATCAGAGAAAATATGCTATTATTTTACGGAATTCATCAACTATAGAAGTAGAAGCATTCCTTCAAATATCAGTAGCTGTTTGAAACTTTTGATTAATCAGTAACCCTACAAAAATAATATGAATATGAATAAAGATAATTTGGAAGACACCAATGAGTAGCAAATTATATTTATTATAAAGTATAGTAATTTAAATACAGTCATATATGTAATGATATAAAAGTAAAATATTAGAGTTTATAAATATAATAAGTTATATTGAATTATTCTTAGCTAGAAAAATTTTAAATTAAGACTTTAGCACAAAAGAAAATGTGAATGTAGGATTTCGTAGGGTTAGTTTACATTTTGCCTTTTCCTAAAATATTATTCTATATAGGGTATAAAACTTGCTAGTACATACACACTCATGTACATGCATAGTGTTTACATATCAGAAATGTATTATATATTATGTATATGTATATATCACAAAGAATAAAATATTTCCTGTTAAAATGTATTTGGTAAAAATCTTTATAAAACATGTTTTCATAATAACTAAAAGCGTACTGAAACTGACCCTAATTTTGTATATAAAATGTAATTCAAGAAAGACTTTTAAGTGCATTATATATACGTTTTAAGGTGAGTATGTAATGGAAATTTTCTGATCTTTCTCTGCCACCTAGTGGTGTACTCGACAGTGTCTTTTTTAAAAGGCTAGTGTAAAACTCACTGAATTGGAATTTACATATTGGAATTACAGACCCAGTCATTTAATGCATATGAAGCTATGAGTAAACAGAAACAGAAATTCAGTGTATGTATTGTATGGTATTCGTATATTACCTTGTCAGTTACAAGGTTTTCCAAGGCTTGCTTTGCTATTTACAAAATGTAAAACCTCAAGATTAGAATGAACAGGATAGAGCTGTCGCCGTAAGGGATAATCTTCGAAATCAGGTTCCAAAGGAGCTAACTGTCAAAAGTCATGTGAAGTTTTCAAAGTCTGACTAGCTCTCATGTACTGTTGAAGTATTTGTAATTGTGTAGGAGTTTCTGAAGCACTTGTATGTACACTGGTTCATTTAACTATGTCACATAACAAATTAAAATGTATATGAAATATTCGTTGTCTTAATGTTAACTTTATAAATTAATTACCTATAAAAGCATAAAGATATATTGAAGTTATTTGGATAGAATTTGGAAGCTATTGGATAGAAGCTATTTAATTAGACAAACAAAAATAATTATTGGTTGCACATTCATGCTCTTCTGCGTGGTAGAGAGTCTATTTTCTTGAACGAAGGAGAGGTGGTGAGAGCAGATACATGTAGGTTCAAAATAAATGATAAATAGAGAAAGCCATACATTTCTAAAATAAAATACTCAAAATGAAAAGTTCAGGTGTGTATTATTTAAAATGCTCATTATACTCAAGGACAATATTGTTAAGTTAATATCTTTCCTTTGAAATGTTTGTTCAGTAAAAAGAGCTTGTCATGAGCCTCCCGCTGCCCCTTTCTTCGCCCAACTGCTGGGAGATGCACTTGCATTTGTGAGTGAAGGCTGGTGTATATTAAAAACTTACTAGGTCTTTACAATTATCTGTAGCTAAGATAAGTAACTTTTTCATATAGTAAGAATTGACTAATGCAAAGATTAAAATGTCCGGGGACCTGGACACAATTAATATTACATATTATAGAAAGGGAAGTGATCTATTATAAAAGGAACAAAAACATATGACTTCTTTGTCTTAAAATTAACATTAACAGAAAGGAAAGAATACCATTCTTTTCTTTGAGAAAGGTCAATTTACCTTTGAACCTGATTCTGTACTCTTAATCTGGGAAATGACTATTGTGTGAACCTGATTCTGTACTCTTAATCTGGGAAATGACTATTCTATAAGATTAGCATTCATAATTAATTTCTAACCCTGTTACATTGTTACAGGATCATTGGAGTGTCATTTTTCTGGTCAGGAACCTCTGTGGCTGGTGGCGCTCTTGCCCTAGTTTTGCTCGGACCTACTGGGCTTGTTTTACCTGCTCGGCCTGTCAGTCTTCACTCAGCTTACGCTACCAGCCTGGGTCCCATACCTGCCAAGGGTGAGTCAGGCATGGAACAGCAAAGGGTGTGTAAATGAACATGGGGTCTAGCCACTGCGCAGAGTCAGATGTGCCAGCTACCACAGCGGGACAGGCAGCTCCAGGTGCTGGCATGAGTGCTAGCTCTCTGCAAAGCTGTGGCTGAGCAAGACACACTGCAAGCAGCTTCCACATTGCACTAGGGAACATGGTTGCACCTTGAAGCTTGGAGATGCCAGGAACTGCAAAGTCCTGAAGAAAGAGTCACAGTCCTGGCTCGAGAGGCTTCCAGGTCTGGGATTTCTGAAGGGCCACAGTTCTTTACTCTTCAGCTGCAGTGTGTCGAGCAAGGAGCATGTTTCAGCCCTGTTTGTGTTACAGCTCTTTCAGCCCCACCATTTGACAGGTCCAGAGTTTTTGTCCCACCACCATGAAGAATGAGATATGGAGACAAGTGGAGAGTATGAGCAAGATAAATAGGAGTTTTACTGAGTGACAGAACAGCTAAGTCTCCTGCAGGGGACAGCTCCTTTCCACAGCCATGCAGCCACAGTGTCCAGATGAGTGTTCAGCTCCTAGCAGAGAGGAGACCCTGGAGTGGGAAGCTCCTCCCTGCAGGAAGGTTGTCCCATCGTCCCAGTTTTCAGCAGAGAGGAGGTCATGGAGTGGATTGTTCCTCTCTGCAGCTGGTCGTTCTGATGTCTGTTCTGCTCTGGCTGAGCCTTAGGGTTTTATGGGCCTCAGATGGGAGGAAGTGTGTGCTGATTTATTGGTCCATGGGTGGCCATGGGTGGACCAGAAAAGGCACCACATGTACTTACTCCAATCTGCACAACTGGCAACCTGGCCTCCAGCCTTCAGGCCCTCCCTGGCCTGAAGGTGGGGCCTCACTGGGGACGGTCCCCTTCTACCCAGGAGCCTATCTGTCTCCTGCCACCATCTATGGTGCCCAGGTTGCTCATGCAAAGGGACATCTGTATGCCAGCGCAGGGCTGTTCTTAGTCCCCCTTGGCCTCCCTCCCATGCTTGTTGGTGCCCAAATTCCAGAGAGGCTTGAGGCAGCAGGGGCCTTGTGTCTCAGCATTGTCCCAAGTGTGTGCATGCCTGGCCAGGCTGCAACAATGCCCAGGCTTGGCCCCACATTGCTCCAAGATTGGAGTACATGCTGACAGTGGGGAGAAGCCAGACAGTGGGAGCAGGTACTTCCAAGCCTGCAAGGGCACAGGGGATCTTCCTGAGACCCCAAGAGTATAGGGATGTGGGGATGCACAGCCGTGGTTTGGGCGGCTGCAGCTTCACCTGGGAGGATGGGGCTCCTGCCTGCTCTGTGAAGCATGTAGTCCTGACCAATGTGTTCCTGCTGCAGCCGGCATGATGGCAGTGGCTGCTTCAAACTGCTTGCCACTGCAGTCAATATGACAGCCTGAAAGAAAAGCACAATTTTTATAAAACTGTCTACAAGAAAGGATGCAACACTTATTTTTATAGGAGATAATCTATTAAAATTTTTTGTGGAAACTGGTGCTTATGAGAATATGAAAGTTAAAATGCAGATAAAGTATTAGAATTATTACAAAATTATTAAATATTGTGCAATTGTTTTCCCAAGAATATAGTAAAACTATAATGACTAATAAGGTCAAAATGAGAAGAAAGGAAGTATGAATTTGCTGTGTTCCACTTTATACTTCAAGCATAGTGTCGCTTTGGCACTAGGCTAGGCTCACTTCTGATGTAAGTAGGTATTTTATTCACATATTTTAATTTATGTTGAAAAGGTATAGTATAATGTAGTCATTACAAATAGAAATTAATGCTATACAATATGCCGTATGTTTATTTGAAATTATAACTGCCAGGTGTCTAAAACATGGTAGTTATTTCCAAAAGTATTTTTCACAGTTTATTTTCAAATTTGCATTCCTCTTTTATTGTATGTACTTAGTTTAAAAAATGTCATTCTCACCCAAGGCTCCTATAAATGAAGCGTGGTACAAATTTATTTGTTTTTTCTGATTAAAAAATATGTTTTTGACATAAAAATACACATGTACAAAAACAATAGAAAAATAATACTTAAAAATACATTCTTATTAGGCCTATGTGTATATATAATATATATTTCAATATATTTAAAACACATGTGTGTTTATATATGGTTTTATAACTAAGTTTGGAATCTAAACTCTATCAAAATTAATTCTATATCATTATTTTTTGCTTCAATAATATTTTATTGAGTGTAATGTTTCATGCTATAGAGCTTTGTTCATACGCTTTTGGTAACAAACCATTATTGTTGAATAATCTCTATTAAAATCAATAAACAGCTCTGATTATTTTAGTCTCTCAATAATAATTTTTATACAAATGTCTAATATTTAAGTTGAATAACAAAGATGTATTATAGATATTATATGTATTATAGATATATTGATATGTATTTGTATATTGTCCTCCAGACACTTATTTAAAACTCTGAGAAGCAATTGTTAACTACGTATCAAAGTCTTAATATTTTACATCTTCTTATTATATATTTCTAGTCCTTTAAATCTGGCCAAAGAAAAACTCCAAAATGTATACAATGCTTTAAGCCTGAAATTTCAGTGTCATTTATTACATTGAAATATTAGAAACCATGTATATACTTTAAAATGTCATAATGCTTAAGTAAATTCTAGTAGAGTAGTTTTATGAGATATTATGTAGCTATTATTATAACAAAAAATCTATAATAATATAAATAATATAGATAATATAGCATTAAATGAAAATAATTACTTATAGTATGTTAACATATTTTTAAGAAACAATACAAGGATATTAGAATATATACCAAAATAACCCTAGGCATATTTGAGTGGTAGGAATAGGGGCCATCTTTTCTTTTTCCTGCATTTTCTTCTTATTTAAAAATAAACCTATGTTGATACATCAATAAACTATATAATTTTACTTTAAAACATTAATCATGTATGTCTACCATTGCCCAAATTGGATCATTTGACTGCCAAATTATTTACTTAATAGCAAAATAAGATTCTAACCATTGACGTTTATAATGGAAAAATCATAAATATGTTCTTCTGACAATTTCTCTTAAAATGTAAGAGAACTCGGCCGGGCGCGGTGGCTCACGCCTGTAATCCCAGCACTTTGGGAGGCTGAGACGGGCGGATCATGAGGTCAGGAGATCGAGACCATCCTGGCTAACACGGTGAAACCCCGTCTCTACTAAAAATACAAAAAACTAGCCGGGCGAGGTGGCGGCGCCTGTAGTCCCAGCTACTCGGGAGGCTGAGGCAGGAGAATGGCGGGAACCCGGGAGGCGGAGCTTGCAGTGAGCCGAGATCCGGCCACTGCACTCCAGCCTGGGCGACAGAGCGAGACTCCGTCTCAAAAAAAAAAAAAAAAAAAAAAAGTCAGAGAACTCACATATGAACACACCCCAGAATATGTTTTTCTTCCTTTCTACTTCATAAATGCTACATAGCTGTGATTGGCTACTGATATTTAAAAGGGATAAATAGTCTTATCAGGTGCAGAGTAAGCAAGAAAAGCTACTTATAATTTGGAGCAGTACTTTCTAAACTAACCTAAGGAACTCTAAGGGACACAGTTTTTATAAAGATTCACGGATTCTTAGTTGTGCCAAATAACTGCCAAAAATGTGCAGTTTATACATATATAAGTAATGTAATTGCAAATTCAATGAAGGAACCGGTGTCAGAGTCATAGTAATATGGATACAGAAATGAATGAAAATTTTAAGAAAAATTAACATTGTTGCTTTCTTTTTCTGTAGGTAAAATACCTCATTCAATTCATTCAATTAATGAATGGTAGAATTACAGTAACTATTATTTAGATGTCTTATTTATATTAAATATTACATTGTTATGAGGTTTTATAGTAAAAAATTATCAAAATATAGTGGACATATGTTTCTATAAAACCGTTAAAATCAAATCTTAAACAAATGAAGGCTCAAAATATAATTTAATCTCAATAACCTCTCCAATAAGAAACAATTTAAATGTTAAAAGCACATAGAAGTCTTACTGTATAGTTGCAGTTTTTGAGATTTATTGTTATTTGCTTTCTGCCTTCATGTCTTCTCTATTTTCTTCTCATAGTGGCTTGCAGCTAGCAGGAGATACTCTCTTGTAGTAATGTCATTTACCCCTGACTCTTGCTGTGCCTGTAGATTTTACAATCTAAGTCAATTCCACTCACAGTAGGGGCCATTGGTAAAGTACTTCAGTTCAGAACAGCAAATTGGTTAAACTCTCATTTTGGGTGTCCAAGGGATGCCCATGGGCAACTGACTTCCAAACATCCAAACAAAAGATTTCTAGTCTTAGTAAGACAAATACATACTTTATAAGCTTAGCTGAAATACCGTAATGCTTATAATCTGTAATCTCAAATATATTCGCATCTTGCTTACCTGACCATTTTTATTGTTAATTATAATTCAAAAAATGTTTTACAAAAATGTAAAGTTCCAATTCTCAAAGAAGCTAAATTACAGGCATATCATAAAATATAGAGTGTCATATTGTAGACGTTTCAAACTTGTGGCATTGTCAACAGCATTCACATAGTCAAATCAGATATAAACTGGCTTATTTCTAAATGAAGCTAAGAAGTAAACTTAATCTAAATTCTTGGATAAAAAGAACTTTTCAGCTTTCAGCCAACTTCTTTGTCCCTCCTAATTTACTTATAAACAAAGAGTCTCCAGTAGAGACTCTAGTAGAGACTGTGTTTCTAAGTAAATTAATTTTATCAGCCTCTGAAGTCAGACTCCAATTTTAGGGAAAACTTGCAGGTGATTGCAGTGGACGTATATCAGCCTTTTTGGATAGCCCATTTGAACTGGTGTCCTATGCTTGGGAAATGCCAAACTGAATGATGTCAGTGACATGCATATTGTTTTCCAGCATCACTTATGGGCAGAACACAGATGGCTGTCCTGGGCTCTGTCAAACACAGCAAGTATGTGCCGAGATTTGGAATTAGGAGATAGGGAAACAAAGGAGCTACCATTGAGTCACAATAGAGACAGAAGCAGTTGTGGTTAATGCAGATTCCCGGGACAGTTGTGGCAGCAGTCTTGGTGGTGGATCCAGTATCTGGGGTTACCATTTAACAACTTCAGCATTCAGCGATCATTAGCAGCAATAACTGTGATGCTGACTTGTTGCAGGACTGGGGTTCAGTTTCAAGTTTCAAGGTTCAGTTTCATGCTAGAGAACCCTCAGACCGGTTCTCCAGCCCTTTCCGTGATTTTGGAACTATTCAATATCTTTTTCATAAATTGCCTTTCTGCTTATAGAACTCATAATGATTTCTCTTGCCTGTGACTAATAACTCCAACAAGTTGTCTAAATCAAAAAGACTGTGATTAAAGATGAAGGGATGTGTAGAAATGGCAACAGTGATTGGCCCTCAAGTAAGTTTGATGATTCAGTCTTATGGTTGTTGCCCATTTATGAGGTGTGAGGCACTAGATGGTGTAAAGAACCTCTGACTTCAGTCAAAAGATGATTGAATTGAGTCATACATAGGATTCAAATAAGGAAACTTTTGCAATAAACTTGTATTTGGGGAGAAAATGCTTATACATAAATTGGCAAATATATGAACAATTGTGATGACTTCATTTCATTGCTTAAACACCAATCTATTCACATAGTTCTCCTTTTACATTCAAGTCAGAAACTGTGCTTTCATATTTTTCTTTATCTTCGGTTGTAGCTCCTTAGATAGAAAGTTTACTTCTATCTAAGGAGCTACACTTAGCTTATACTATACTTCTTGACAAGTTATATAAAAAATGAGTAAGTATATTAAAAACATTTAAAGATGTTATCATTAAAATTATAAAGAAATGATTTGACTAGATATAAATAAACTATAATCATGGGGAGAATAGAAAGTTATACATCAGAAACCAGTATTTTTTGACCATTGCTTTTACAGAACACTGCTTCAAATAAGAGATAGCATAGTTTATGTGGAGCATGGACCAAAAATGGAAATACTTAAATGACTTGCTAAAAATGATAATTGTATGGATTATGCTGTGTGTAAGACAAGAGAAAATGGTGATGGCAGTGACAAATTGGTTAATGCATAATTTTATTAAAGAATTTTAATTTAATTTTAAAACTCAGACATAATGAACACACACACACACACAGAGCACTGTGAGTACTAGAAAACTTATCTGTAGGCTTAATTTTATCTACAAAACAGATTGTCATATAATTTCTTATTTAGAGTTGGTTTCAGGACATATAATCCCTCCTCCTCTGTTTCCTTCTTTCTGAGGGTCTTTGTTGGCTTCTCAGCCCTATAACTCAAAGGACGATATATATACTTCTGTAACTCAATGAGTTAGAAGTCTATCTATCCACTGCCCATTGCAGACAAGTGTGTTATTCTGATTAGAAACTATTATTAAACACACACTACTAAATTTGATTGATAAATTTAGAAGGCTATGTGTGAATATTCCTTGATTCCTGTTACATTTAAGGCACAAGATTATCTGATAGTATAAAGACCTTTTCATTAATGCTTTAAGAAAATATATGATTTTTCTTTTTTAAGGGTATCCATCACCCAAATAAAGTAAAAGATTTACAGAATTAAGGGTATCCATCACCCAAATAAAGTAAAAGATTGTATATTGTCATTAGGGAATATGGTGAATTATTAATGTATTTTTCTCAGTTATCTACGTGTTAAGCAAAGCTTATAATATGTTACAAGGTTACATCCATTTTGGATGTGTGGATAATTTCTTATTCACATAAAATAGGTCAGGAGAATGCAGAAAATATGCTGATGGCTGTGTTTTTAATGTTCATGTTACTGAATGTTAATAAAATTGTTTGATCTGGAGGTCAAAAACATTTTTTTATTTCCAAAACTTTCTAGAGCTGTCTGCATTTTTCATTTGGAAAAAGAAACCATGTATGGAAAATATTTTTAGCTGTTTGGGAAAAACAATTGCTACATAATACATCAGTTACCACACAACTGTCATATAATACAATGAAGTGCTTACCAAAACAACATGGCTTCATTTTATTTGTTTGTTTTATGCACATAAATATTTTCCACATGAATAATGTCAAAATGTCTTCTGATTCAAACTGAAATTCACAACACCGTTTTTTTTCTTCTCCAAACAAATTTTAACATGTAAGATTTACTTAGAAGTTCTTGCTGAAACATGAAAGTTAAGGTGAAGCCTATTAAGTCATTTGCTCAGGTAAGATACCTTATCACAATTCACAACACTGCATCTACAATATTCTCTCCTAGGAATAATTATTTTTCAAAGATTTTTTGAACTGCAATATACTAGTGTAACATAAAAAGGAGTTAAAGGATTCCAGTGTTTGGGAAGGCAACTGAGAAAACTGCGAGTTCTCAACACAAAAACTAAGAAACCACCTACAGGTGCTTTGAAAAGTTTTTTGTCGGTTTTTTTTTCAGAAGTAACTGCTGCCAACATATAGGTTGAGATTTTTTTGAAATGGTTAACTCTTAGTAGAGTTACAAAGAGTTGATCACCGCTCCCTATCTTTTCCCCAAACATCTACTGCCACCTATACTTGAGTTTCAAAAGTGTTTGGGGATCATTTGTGAATCATATAATTTTCAAGACCAAGATCATAGGTTTGGTATCATGAGAACCGTACTCTAGAAAATCAAAGTGCAACAAATGTGTCCATAGCATATCTCAATGGTTTTAAGATCTACTTTTTGATTTTATTAATTTCTGGCCCAGTTTTGAAGTTAAATGATTCCTCATCCCTTGAAAAAACAGAAATGTTCTCATAAACACCTTTTATCATATGTTTGTCTTCTGTCAATTGTTTCTGTATATTGTGAAATGAAACTAAGCCAGTAGCCAAGGTGAATGAGAGAAGGGTGGTCACACCTGCTTTGCTCCCAGAAAGGGCAGCTTCAGAGGAACATCTTGTTTGCACCTCTGAGCTAAGATGGTTCCTGTAACTGGAGCTCAAGTTCTGGTGGGATAACTTCTTCCACCAGCTGCCTGAAAGGCACAGCTAAAGAAGATTTCTGGTTTGAGCTTGGAAACTACCCAATCAAAACTTAACTGTTTTCAACCAATTAGGACTGAACAAGTTGGAATTCTTCATATGCACATGTGGACCTCATTGAGGGTTGAGGCAGGAACTTTCCCTGTTCATTAAGCCAGACCGTCTCTTTGTTCTCTGGAGCTTGCTTCACTTTTGTTTCAAAGGTGTCTCCCCAATCTGAATATTGTTTTTTGGTTTGTTTTAAAAACAAAACTCTCTTTTGTTTTTCCTCTGAAGACTTCATTGACTTCTGATAATAATATCAGGTATTTCTTTGATTGCAACATCATTGGGATCTAAAGAGTTTATGTAGAATATATTTCCATTCATTTGAGAATATTGGATATGAATACTTCTAGGGGTAAAAAAAGAGCTAGAGTTTTTTTTTTTTTTTTTTTTTTTTTTTTTTTTTGGTTTTGTGTTGTTTTTATAGATTCAGGGAGTACACGTGCAGGTTTGTTACATGGATATATTGTGTAATGGTGAAGTTTGGGCTTTCAGTGTGCTGGTCACCTGAATAGTGAACATTGTACCCAATAGGCTGGTTTTCACCTTCTCTCAGCCTCCCTCTCCTGGAATACCAAACATCTGTTATTTGTCTGCCTAGGGCTGTTTTTAAAATGTGTAGAAGAAATTGCTCACAGTTATCTTTAAAATGAACCTTTGGATTGTTTCACATTCAATTTGTATGGAAAATATCCTTGGCATCAAGAGACATAATAAAGGTGATATTTGCAAATAAAAAACAAAAGTAGAATTTTTTTAAGCTACAAGAGTTACAACATCAAAACTTTAATATATATAGTCTCTGTTGTTCCTCTGCAAGGTAACGTTTTGGATTTGATGTGAGAATTTTAAACTCCTGCGTTTTTCCGTATGTAACTAAACATTAAAACAAAATGATAATATCTCTTTTTAAGCATATGCCTGCTTGTCTTTTAAGTACACAGCTTATTCACACATATAAATTGATAATATATTAAATGAGAAATGTAATTAGTATTTGCTCATTTTTCTTCTTGGAGAGTTTTGTGAATAAATGTTCATTTATCTAGTGGCAAATGCACCCTAAAGTTGTATAATTCTCATTCTTTCTGGATGACTTTAATAAGATGTAATCTATTTTCCATTTTCTTTCCTCTCTTTGCTCCAATTGCACTTCTATAGGTCCTAAATGTTTATTTATGTACATATTTGGTTATTCATATGTATTTGTCAACTCAATAAAACTCATTGAATGGTACTCATTCCTTTAAAGAGAAAACTGGACTCATTGCAGTGAAACTAAATGTAAAAACTGTCAATATAAATTTTTAAAAATAGCAAATCAGAAGTTTGGTCCTTACTTAATTGATGAGATCCAAATACCATCTGAGAAAGACGTATTCTTTTACTCTTTCAAAAGTCTTTAAGATGTGTTGTGCAATATATTTTGAAATATCTGTGTTTGTGTATATACACTTTTAAAATTATATGTTCTAAACATAAAAACTTAAGCAAAATATTATACTTGAAACAGCTACATATTAAGATTGATTTTTCTTATCTGAGTACAAAGTTCAATTTTTCCCTAAATAGGTGCATCCACCTACAAAATCAATACAAATAGCAATTTAGTCTGTAATACTGAAGATAAAAGTTCTGAAAAATATGGGAACATCAATCATAAAGTAATACATCGTAAAATTAATAGCACAGTATATTCTACAGAATTGTGCAGTGTATTTTCATATATATAAGTGAGATACAGGATATTTTGGAAATAGGTAACATAGAATGGTGGAATTATTTTTTCTGAATTTTATCATATGTGTAATGGTTTTCTCATTTACTCTCCAGAAAGCCCCATCCCTTTTAAAGTTGGCACCCTCCTCCGAGTATATAAACTCTCTTTCTTGTTTACTTTGTTCCAAGAGTACCCTCCCCATAAAGGCCAATAGCTTCAGAAGAGAGGTGGCCTACTCTGAAATCACAGTCTCAGGCAAAACTGAAGATAAGGGAAAGCCACTCCTTGCTGCAAAGGGATAGAGTACAAGGCTCAAGTCTGGCTTTATCCAAAGATGTCACTTGAATTTTAAGTAGAAAGCTGTTATGGCCTTTCCAGCTGATATGGTTTGGTTGTGTCCCCACCCAAAACTCATCTTGAATTGTAATAATCCCCATGTGTCAAGGGTGGGATGAGGTTGAGATAATTGACTCATGAAGGCAGTTTCCCCCATGCTGTTCTCGTGATAGTGGGATTTCATGAGGTTTGATGGTTTTATAAGGGGCTTCCTCCTTCACTTGACTCCCATTCTGTTTCTCGCTGACATGTGAAGGAGTACTGTTTGCTTCTCCTTCCGCCGTGATTGTAAGTTTCTTGAGGCCTCCCTAACCATGCAAAACTTCGAGTCAATTAAACTTCTTTGCTTTATAAATTGTCCAGTTTTGGGTATGTCTTTATTAGCAGCATGAGAACAGACTAATACACCAACCCGGTAACTGCTCTCTCCGTGGCCGAAGGTATAATGTGAAGACAAGTCCAAAGGGCCACTGGTTAAAGACCTGTGAATTTAAGTCTCCCATAAGGCCTGATATGTGGCCAGTAGTAATTCTAGTAAGGTTTGGGTTTTTTTTTCCTTTGGTGGCGGGGGTTGGGGGGGGGAATTTTGTTGTTGTTGTTTTTGCTAGAAGGCAGGTTTTATTTGTTTTGTTTTGTTTTTTCCATCAGAAGCCCATGGGCAATTAATGGCCATCTTGAGTAGGTACAAAGTTCCAAAAACCATGGTGGTTCCTTGTCTTGCTCCACTTCTCAAGGAGAATGTGTCCAGTTTTTTCCCATTCACTGTGAAGTTGACTGTGGGTTTGTAATAGATGGCTCTTATTATTGTGAGGTATGTTTCCTTGCTGGCTAGTCTGTTGAGAGTTTTTATTATGAAGGGATGTTTGATTTTAATTCTGTTTATGTGATGAATCATATTGATTGATTTCTAAATGGTGAAACAATCTTGCATTCCAGGAAAGAAGCCTGATTAATCATGGTGAGTTAAGTTTTGATGAGATATTGGATTTGGTTTGCTAGTATTTTGTTGAGGGCTTTTGTATCTATATTCATCAGAGATATTGGCTTGTAGCTTTCTTTTTTGGTTTGTGTCTTTGCTGGATTTGGTATAGTATTGGAAGTGCTAGCCATGCCATCAGAAAAGAGGAATAAAAGAGATCCAAATAGGAAAAAAGTCAAACTATCTCTCTTTGTGGATGACATAATTGATATAATTGTATACCTAGAAAACTTTAAGGACTCTACAAAAAGGCTCCTGGAACTGATACATGACTTTAGTAAAGTTTGTGCATATAAAATCAATGTACAAAAATTAGTAGCATTTTTACATGCCAGTAACATTCAAGCTGAAAACTCAAGAGCAAAATCTCATTTATAACAGCCACAAAAAACTAAAACACATGAATATATATATATAACCAAGGAGACCAACGATACCTACAAGAAGAAGTGAAAAACACTACTAAAAGAAATTATAGATGACACAAACAAGTGGATAAACAGTCCTTACCCATGAAGTGGAAAATTCAATATTGTTGGTCATACTGCCAAAAGAAACTTCCAGATTCAATGCTATTTCTATCAAACTACCAATGACATTTTGTATAGAACTAAAGAAAACTATTCTAAAATTCATATGAAACTAAAAAAGAGCTCATATAGCCAATGCAACCCTAAGAAAAAAGAGAAAAACCAGAAGCATCACATTACCTGACTTTAAATTATACTATAAGGCAACAGTAACCAAAACAGCATGGTACTGGTACAAAAAGAGACACACATACCAACGAAACTGAATAGAGAACCCATAAATAAAGATACACACGTACAGTCATCTGATCTTTGACAAAGCTGACAAAAATAAGCAATGGGAAAATAATTCCCTGTTGTATTAATAGTGCTGGGCTAACTGGCTAGCCATGTGCAGAAGAATGAGACTGGACCCATATCTTACACCATATAGAAACATTAACTCGAAATGGAGTAAAGATTTAAATGTAAGACCTCAAACTATGAGAGTCCTGAAGAAAACCTAGGAAATACTCTTCCTGACATTAGCGTTGGGAAATAATTTGTGATTAAGTCTTCAAAAGGAATTGCAACAAAACAAAAATTGACAAGTGGAACCTAATTAAACTAATGAGCTTCTGCACAGCAAAAGAAATCATCAACATAGTAAACAGACAACCTACAAAAGAAGAGAAAATATTTCAAACTATTCGTCCCACAAAGGTCTAATGTCCAGAAACCGTAAGAAACTTGAAAAATTAAACCAGCATAAAACAAATAATTCCATTAAAAATGGGCATAGGACATGAAAAGATACTTTTCCAAAGCAGACATACATGCTACCAAAACAATGTATGAAAAATGATCCATATCACTCATATCACTAATCATCAGAGAAAGGCAATGCAAAACCACAATGAGATACTATCTCACACTGGTCAGAACCGCTGTGATTAAAAGTCAAAAAACAACACATGCTGGCAGAGAAAAGGAAATGCTTATACACATTGGTGGCATAATGGGAAAGTAAATTAGTTCAACCACTGTGGAGAGCAGTTTGGAAATTCTCAATGAACAGGGAACTTAAAACAGAACTACTGTTTTACCTAGCAATACCATTACGGGGTATACATACCAAAAAAAAAAAAACAAAAAAAACAAATCATTTTTTCTTTTCCCCAAGATCATGGATTGGAAGCAGTGTTAGCATACCTTTCCCACTTGGAAAGAAAGAATAGTATGTAGAGATTCACACTGTGAATTTTTTACTAATAAACAATGCAGGAACTTAATAGGAAAACCAGAAGAACCCACAGATCCTTTGAAAGAAGGACCATGCTGAAGCCTACTCCATGAGACCAGTGAAAAACCGTAAGTCCCTAGAGTGTGAGAGGCATAGAGACTTCTTCCAGAATACACATCCCCCCGGGAACCTGAAAATACACACTGTAAGAGAAGGCTTTAACCTCACCCAGAGCTGGAATTGATGTAGGGAGTGGTGTGAAATACAAAAGTAGAAGTAGCAGTGGGAAATGGCTTGCAGACATTCCCAGGCTCCAACATGGGCAAAGGGAAGCCATTCCTGATTATATCTCACTGGCCACCTGGCCTTATAGGCAGATGGGGAGGGACATGGCCTATAAGCCAAGATTGCTCTCTCTGCAGGGAAAGCTTATGGCCTGGGGCAGATCTGAGTTCTGTATGCAGACTGCCTGGATCTTAACCTGGTGCTATTAGCAGAGCACTAAGGGAATAAGAGCTGCCTTGCCAACTGTATAGGAGTTGGGTGAGGCTTACTGCTGCCTGCTATCCTCTACTCCCTTTGCAAACTCTTCTGTGCAGCAGAGGCAATTATATTCCTCTCTGGAATATTAACCTAGTGGCCTGAGAAGCCACCCTGACTCTCACAGGGGCTGTGGCTTGCCCCTTTCAAGGAGATTTCAAAATGAAGACTCACCTAACTTTGCCCCCATCTAGCTGTGCCCTTCCACCCTCCCTGGTAGCTTAACACAAAGAACATAAACTTTTAAGAGTTTTAAAGTCCCACCAATCTCCTGAGAAACCAGAATACTTCCCCAGGGCAATTTAGGGCAAGCTCAGATCCCGCTGCTACTACCACAGCTGGTGCTTTTTTGCAAGAACCACCTCCTGACTGGAGACTAACTGATACAGTCTATTGCAGCATCTCTAGGTAGAATAACTGATACAGTCTATTGCGGCATCTCTAGGTAGAATAACTGATACAGTCTATTGCGGCATCTCTAGGTAGAATAACTGATACAGTCTATTGCAGCATCTCTAGGTAGAATAACACTGCACCCAGGAAAGAGAAAATGGCTGCATGACCTCAGCTATGCTCACTGACTGCAACACCATGGCTAACCAGAGGTCCTGAGTTTGTCTGCATAACAAGTCCACTATGATTATATAACTTACATTCAAGAAAGCCAACACACTAAGCCTATCTACATTGAAGGAATCTCACAGTCTACGTCACTCCCCTGCCACCTCCATCAGAGTTGGTGCTGGTATCCATTGCTTGGAATGTTGAACACAGGTCACATCACTGGATCCCTTGAAGACATTTCCCAGCACCAACCTAGAGTGTGGCAGTGTTATTGGGTGGCTAGACCTAGAAGAGCTATAGTAATTACTGTAGTCTGGCTCTCAGGAATTCCTACTCCTAGGAAAAAGGGGAGAGCACTACATCAAGGGAACACTCCATGGGACAAAATAATCTAGACAGCAGGCCTTGAATCCCACATTTTTCCGCTGGTGGGAAGTGTGTCAAAGGAGAGACACAATTGCAGTGCTGGAATCTGCATCTCTAACCCAACAGTCCAACAGCCTTCATGTTTATGAAGGGTCTTGAAGAAGGGGTTCTTGTTCTTTCCTTGTTTACCACTGTAGACACAGTTGAGGTTTCTCCCATAGGAACTCAGTGTAAATGCACCTATGGACAGCCTTACTGAAACAATTTGGGGTGATTGCATCCTGACAGGTGGAGCAGTCCCCAGGATCAGGCTTGCAGAAGAGGGACAGTCACAATTCTTTCAATTTGGAACATTAACATTCTTATAGATAAGAAGAGGTGCCTGTCTGATAGGAATAGCCAGAGCACTGGGACAGGAGTGAGGTTGGGAGGTGGATAAATTTTCTTCCAGTCTGGCAGGGGAGCTGAAATAGCTCTCACCCTTCACTCTGATGAAACCTCAGTACATCTAATTGAGAACTCCCCTAGCTACTTTCATCAAGGTGGGGACCTCTGCCAAACATTAGGTATTGCATCTACCCATGTTCTTTAGCTACAAACAGTTCCTACCCAGGGGTACCTCTCTTACTCCCCTAAAGCTTGAATTATCAACTCAGTAAATCAAATACTGAGGAAAAAATAAATAAATAAATAAATAAATAAATAAATAAATAAATAAACCAATAAATATATAAGTAAGTAAATGAAGTGCACACCATGGGGGGAGAATGAGATGACCTTCAAGAGATCCTTGCATTTCAACCCCACAGGAGACAGTGAACTTTTCCACAAACCAAGTACGTACTACTACTGCCAGCATCTAAAAAAGCCAGCACACCAAGGCTCTCTCAAGGAACCTATATAAAAGTTTTAGTTCTAAAAGCATCAAATTAGGTGATAATAAACTATAAACGTTAAAGTCACATCCTTAAGAGGGGGAAAAATATAAAATAAAACACAGTCAAATTGAAAATAAATTAAAGAACAATTTGAATAAATGGCCTATCCAAATAAGAGAGAACCAGAAAAGTAATTCTGCTAATATGACAAAACAGGGTTCTGAGACATCCCCAAAAGATCACACTAGCTCCCCAGCAATGGATCCAAAATAAGATGAAGTCTTTGAAATGCTATATAAAAAATTCAGAAGGTTGCTTATTAAGCTACTCAAGGAGATAGCAGAGAAAGTGAAAATCAACATAGAGAAATTTGAAAAAAAAAAATTCAGGATATGAAAGAAAAATTTCACACAGTGGTAGAAACCATAAAGAAAAAAACAATCAGAACTTCTGGAAATGAAAGACACCTTTAGGGAAATACAAAATGCAGTGGAAAGTTTCAATAGACTAGAACAAGCAGTAAGAAAGAATTTCAGAGCTCAAAGACAAGGCTTTTGATTAATCAGACAAAGATTTGAAAATAAGAATAAAAAAATAAATGAGTAGAGTCTCCAAGAAATGTGGGATTACTTAAAGCAACCAAACCTAAAAATAATTGGTGTTCCTGAGGGAGAAGAGAAGGCTAAAAGTTTGGAAAATGTATTTGAGGGAAAAACTGAGGAAAACTTATCTGACCTTGCTAGAGATTTAGACATTCAAATACATGAAGCTCAAAGAATTCCTGAGAAATTTATGGCAAAAAGATCACCACCAAAGATCACCAAGGTACATAGTCATCAGGCTATCTAAAGTTAACACGAAGGAATGAATTCTAAGGGCTGTGAGGCAAAAGTATCAGGAAACCCATTCAGAAAAACCTTTCAGACTAACAACAGGCTTCTCAGTAGAAAACTTGCAAGCTAGAAGGAATTAGGATCCTATCTTTAGCCTACTTAAGGAGAATACTTTTTAGCCATGAATTTTGTATCCAACAAAACTAAGCTACTAAGCTTCCCAAATGAAAGAGACATAAAATCTTTCTCAGACAAACAAATGCTGAGGACATTTGCCACTACCAAGCCAGCACTACAAGAAGTGCCTAGAAGAATTCTAAATCTTGAAACAGAAGCTCAATACGCATTAAAATATAAACTCCCGAAAGCACTAAACTTACAGGACCTATAAAAGAATAACACAATGAAAAAAACAAAGTATTTATGTAACAACTAATATGATGCATAGATTAGTATCTCACATCTCAATATTAATGTTAAATGTAAATCTCCTAAATGCCCCACTTAAAAGATACAGAATTACGGAATGTGTTAAAAAATACAACAAACCAAATATCTGCTGTCTTCAAAGAGAACTCCCTAACACATAAGGATTTATATAAACTCAAGGTACAGGGGTGGAAAAATATATTCCATGCAAATGGAAATCAAAAACAAACAGAAGTAACTATTCTTGTGTGAGATAAAACAGACTTTAAAGCAATAACAGTAAAAGAAAAAAATAGACAAAGAAAAACATTATATAATGATAAAAGGACCAGTTCAACAAGAAGACACTACAATTCTAAATTTATATGTGCCTAACACTGGAGCTCCCAGATTTTTAAAACGATTACTGCTAGACCTAAGAAATGAGATACACAGCAACACAGTAGTAATGGGGGACTTAAGTATTCCACTGACAGCACTAAACAAATCATCAAGACAGAAAGTCAACAAAGAAACAATGAACTTAAACTATACCCTAGAACAAATGGACTTAATAGATAGTTACAAACCATTTCTCTCAACACTGCAAACTATAATTCTTCTCATCAGCACATAGAACATTCTCCAAGATAGACCGTATAATAGCCCACAAAACAAGTCTCAATAAATTTAAGAAAATTGAAATCCTATTAAATATCTTGTACATCACAGTGGAATAAAACTGGAAATCAACTCCCAAAGAAACCCTCAAAACTATACAAATACATGGAAATTAAATAATCTGCTATTAAATGATTGTTGGGTTAACAATGAAATCAAGAT
Source organism: Rhinopithecus roxellana (assembly GCF_007565055.1). NCBI lineage: Eukaryota > Metazoa > Chordata > Mammalia > Primates > Cercopithecidae > Rhinopithecus > Rhinopithecus roxellana. The sequence goes on along the minus strand of NC_044549.1, from coordinate 11,155,449 downwards.
GGAAGTTTAAAAATTATTTGAAATGAATGAGAGTAGTGACAGAAGTTATCAAAACCTCTGGGATACAGAAAAAGAAATGCTAAGAGGAAAGTTTATAGTGTTAAATGCCTACATCAAACAGCCTGAAAAAGCACAATTTGACAACCTTATGTCACACCTCAAGGAACTACAGAAATAAGAATAAACCCAAAGCCAGCAGAAGAAAAGAAATAACAAAGATTGGAGCAGAACTAAACAAAATTGAAACAAAACAAAACAAAAGTTAAAAGAAACAAAAATATGGCTCTTTGAAAAGATAAATAACATTGATAGACTATTAGTGAGATTAATCAGGAAAAGAAGAGCAAAAGCCCAAATAAGCTCAATTAGAAATGAAACAGAGATATTACAACGGATACCATAGAAATACAAAGGATTATTCAAGACTGCTATGAACACCTTTACATACACAAACTAGAAAATCTAGAGAAAATGGGAAACATTCTGGAAACATATAACCCCTGCTGTCTCCCAAATCTCATGCCTTTGAAATTCAAAATACAAGCATGGCCTTCCAGCAGTTCCCCAAAGTCTTAACTAATTCCAGCATTAACTCAAAAGTCCAAGTCCAAAGTCTCATTTGAGACAAGGCAAGTACCTTCTGCCTATGAGCCTGTAAAATCAAAAGCAAGTTAGTTACTTCCTAGATACATTGTGGGTACAGGCATTGGGCAAATATAGCCATTCCAAATGAGAGAACTGGCCTAAAGAGAGGGGCTACAGGCCCCATGCAAGTCCAAAATCCAATAGGGCAGTCATTAAACCTTAAAGCTCCAAAATAATCTCCTTATACGCCATGCCTCACATCAAGGTCACACTGATGCAAGAGGTGGGCTCCCATGGCTTTGGGCAGCTCTGCCTTTGTGGCTTGGCAAGGTACAGTCCCCCTCCCAACTGCTTTCATGAGCTGGCATTGAGTGTCTGTAGCTTTTCCTGGTGCATGGTGCAAGATGTCAGTGAATCTATCATTCTGGGGTCTGGAGGACAACGGCTGTCTTCTCATAGCTCCACTAGGCAGTTCCCCAGTGGTGACTCTGTGTGGGAGCTCCAACCCCACATTTCCTTTTTGCATTGCCCTAGCAAAGGTTCTCCATAAGAGCTTTGCCCCTTCAGTAAACTTCTGCCTGAACATCCAGGCATTTCCGTACATCTTCTGAAATCTAGGTGGTGGTTCCCAAACTGCAATTCTTGTATTTTGCACACCTGCAGGACCAACAGCATGTGGAAGCTGCCAAGGCTGGGAGCTTGCATCCTCTAAAGCAATGTCCTGAGCTGCTCCTTGGCCCCATTTATCCATGGCTGGGTAAAAGACGGGGACTGAATGAACTGAATGAACTGATGAGTGTGAATTTCGTAATGACTTTTTGTTTGAAAAAAAACCTGGCTCCTCAATACTTTCCATATTTATGTAAACTTCTTTTGTTTCTTTTCTCTTAAGGTATAATACACAGCCAAACCACATCATTAAAGTTTAAACTTTTCATGAGATACTCTGAAATTCGTTTATAAAAAGAGAAAGGAAGAGGAGCAAAGACTGGTTTCTGGCTACTGCAAAGTTTAAAATGGGAAGAACAGTCAACAACGGAAATCAAAATTGATATTCTGGAGGAAGATCCAATGCAGCAGAATAAAAACTTGAAGAGTGTGATTTAATGAAAGACAAGACAGGGTAGGAATGTAGACTCTAAGAAAGATACTCAAAATATAATTTCAAATAATGGTAAAAATATGAACAATCAAGTTGGAGAAGGGCATAGACCATGATGGAATGGTGGGTGACCTTTATTAGGTTGGTGGAAAAGTAACTGTGGTTTTTGCCATTACATTTAATAGATAGGCCTAATACATAGGGTTTTCCTGCAAGACATATCTAAAAAAATGATTTTGGCAAAGATCTTGAAAATTTGAAAGAGAAAGTCATGTGAAGTTCTAGATGAAGAGTTATCCAGGTCATGAAATCATATGCATGAAAGCTGAAATGGGTACACACTTAAATTATTGCAGGAATATCAGCCTATCCAATGTGGCCAGAGCTGAAGGAAATGTAGTCTAAGATGTGGAAAAGACCAGGTTAAGTGAGACTTTGTGTATTGTGGCAAGGAATTGGTATTTATGAATGGTGCTTTTCAAGATTGGATAAAACAAGGAGTTAAGTAGTATAAGGAATCTTCCAAAAGTGTATAGAATTTAGAGAAATCCTTATGATATTTCCAACAGGTTTGACCCTTAAGAATAATACTCAATTACTTAACATTACCATGTTTACTTCAAACATTACTAGAAGATTTAAAAATAGACAGGTAGGTAGGTAGATAGTTAGATAGATATAAATGGGCAGATTTGAATTAATGGGAGGTATTTCAAAGGTTTTGAGAAAAATTGAATTTAAAAACAAAAAATTATTATGGGGATAAAGACTGTATAAAACGTAGAAGCTGATTTTAGTAGTTCAGACTAGGTATGGTGATAGCTTGTATTTGGTGGTAAAAAGTGTCATTTCTGACTGGATTTTACAGGTAGAACCCACAAAGAATAATGATAGATTAATTATGGAATTTGAAGAAATTGAAAGAGTTGGTGTTTGAGAAGAAAAAACACTTTACATTATGTGATTTGTATCTGGTGTATTTACCCATATATTTTCAGTTTTCTGATACCCATAACAGTAATTGCTTATTAAAAAAAGAACAACCATGTCTTTTACATTAAAAAAAATTGCAAGAAAATATGAGAGTTCTGCTTGTTATGTTAGAATATTTAAAGGAAAAGAAATGAAGCGTCAAAGTTCTTGAGACAATTTTCCAAATTTTTATGAATTCTACTTAAAGTAGATAAACAAAAAGCTAAGAAAACCAAAACTTGTCCAGAGTCTAATCAATTCTTCATAGAATCTGATTCTTATATGTGATTTTATGCTAACAGTGATTACAAAGTGAAAATAATTTCTACGATTGCTGAAAAGAATTAGAGCGAGCTAATCATATAAAATATGTCTACAAAAAATACATAAGAAAATGTAAAGTTGGGTGACATTTTCTGTTAGCTATCATATATAGATCCATGTTTCATTTATACATTTCATATATTTATACATAAATATATATTTCCATTTTTTAGCTCTCTGAGTTAAATAAGGTAACATTAAGACATTGTGTTTTATTTTCAAAAATTTAAAGATCAAATCTGTTAGAAATACATGAAAGATTCCTCTTAATTTTGCACTTTTGGAAAAGTACTCAAAGCTATTTAACTTATTTTATCCAATCTTCAAAAATGTGACTCATTAATATAACATGTTTTACATTTAATCTGTAAATTAGAAACTAAAACCAAATTATAATGTTTGATCTTGGGTTAAATAATTGGAATATTATCCTGTAAATTTTCCAAGGGTCCTAAAATATGGAATTATAAAAAAGCATAAAATATTAAAGGATCTGTTTTCTTAATGATATGGAGGCTGAAGATCTATGAAAACATTGAATATCCTCCAATATTAAATATGGTATGAATATCCAGATAAATAACTGTAGCAAAATGTTTATAAAACACAAAACATTTGATGATTTTGATGAAAACACCTGATCTCATGAAGGGGTGGCCTGCCCCTCCACACCTGTGGGCATTTCTCATTAGGTGGAATGAGAGAATTGAGAAAATAAATGAGACACAGAGACAAAGTATAGAGAAAGAAAAAGTGGGCCCAGGGGACCTGCGCTCAGCATACAGCGGACCCACACCAGCTGGTCTCTGAGTTCCCTCAGTATTTATTGATCATTATCTTTACCATCTTAGAAAAAGGGAAGTGGCAGGATAATAGGATCATTGTAGGGAGAAGGTCAGCAGTAAGACATATGAATAAAGATCTCTGTGACATGAATACGTTTAAGGAAAAGTGCTGTGCCTTGATATGCATATGTAAACATCTCCATAAACCTTTTTACTGCATAAAGAGCAGCATTGCGCTAGCAAGTCCCACCTTCAGCCCTAAGACGGTTTTCTCCTTTCTCAGTAAACAGAACAGACAATCGGGTTTTACACCGAGATGTTCCATTGCCCAGGGACAGGCAGGAGAGAGATACTTTTCTCTATCTCAACTGCCAAGAGGCCTTCTTTCCTCTTGTACTAGTCCACCTCAGCACAGACCCTTCACGGGTGTCAGGCTGGGGGACGATCAGGTCTTTCCCTTCCCACGAGACCATATTTCAGACTATCACATGGGAAGAAACCTTGGATAATATCTAGCTTTCCTAGGCAGAGGTCCCTGTAAACTTTGGCAGTGTACGTGTCCCTGGGTACTTGAGATTAAGAGAATGGTGATGACTTTTCACAAGCATACTGCCTTCAGGCACTTATTTAACAAAGCACACCCTGCACAGCTGAAAATCCTTTAAACCTTGAGTCACCACAGCACATGTCTCTTGCAAGGACAAGGTTGGGGGTAGGGTCACAGATTAACAGCATCTCAAATACAAAACAAAACGGAGTCTCTTATGTCTACTTCTTTCTATATAGACACAGTAACAGTCTTATCTCTCTTTCTTTTCCCCACAATCTCATGATAATAATTTTCAGAGTAGCTTATCTAACATAAACATAAATCTATGTTAGATATCCTCTCTCTATTTTTCTCTCTACTTCTCTTTTTTTCCAAATTTTTAGAGCTACCAGTGTACTCCAGCACAATTGTAAGACTACTCCAGGAGGCATATCAATCATCTTCTTCCACGTACATTTGGTAAGGCTTAAAACATTTGTGCTTCCTTATATGACAGCTAGATCCTCTTGCTTCCCCCCAATTCCTCAAAGCTGCCAACCACAGTTGAAAAAACTAACTGAGAAATAAACACTATGCATTTAAGGGACAGATAAACCTAAGGCTGTGAAGCATTAGGCAAGTTATTGGTTTCTCTGAATGTTAATTTCCCATCAGAAAAACTGGCTTTATTATTCCTGGCTCACAGAATCATTGTGGGATGGAATGAGACCAGGGACCTGAGGACAACACTGCATAGTGGTCTAGAGCTCAGATGGGGAGCTTCCTGAATGGTCACTCTGTTTACCATGTGACACTCAGACCCCAAACAAATGGACTTAACGGGGCCAATTGTGCTTCAGGTGATACTGCTGTCTTCCATTCTATCACAATATTTTGATCCACGTTGGGCTAAATATATTTACCAGATGATTGACCCTCAAAGAAATCCACAGCTCTTTGGGGAAGAGTCCTTTTGGTGTGTTAATAGTAATGGTTATTGGTGTAACATGAGAAACAGGGGTTATCAAGGAAAAAACACATTTACTTGATGACTCAAGTCAAATTCAAATAGATTGTTTTGTCTTTTCATCTATTTTGTTTTGTTTTATGGGCACACTGTTAAGTCCTTTAAACGAATCTGTTATACTATTTAGTCTTTATTTACTAAGTGCGACATGATTTTTGAATAGGTAATTTGTATGAGAATATTAAAAAGTCTGATGACATTCTGGTTTAGAAATTTATACTTTTAAATTTTTTATGAAACACAAAACTTTTGGAATTGTGTGTTTGTTAAATAAGTAGAATGTAAGATATGAAAACTGCATTTTGATATGGCCACAATGAAAATTCCTAACTGTATAAATTTCAGGATTGTGCTACAGTGCTGGAAATTTTAAATACAAGTAAGAATGACAGACTCTAATGAAGTATACTTGTCTGTGCCATCTGGAAGCCTTTTACAGACCATTAATTGGTAGGATTATTACTATGTTCTCAGTTAATGGATTCTGTCAGATTCAAGCTCCAGATTTTTTTGTGTTTGAAGGGCTGTTTGTGGGTTTGAATTAAGTGCTTAGTTATTTCAATGATGTGTGTGACTATCACTAAATGGTACTTATTCATCTCTCTATGTCTTACTTTTTTAATGGATTAAAACTCAAAAATTTTACTGAGGCTTTTGCAATTTTTGATCAGCAGTAATGAAAAAGTACTTATTGTGTGCATAATTGCACAGAGTCTACAGAATACTACTTACCCTTTATTTAGGGCTACCTTAGGTTAAGTGAAATGTTGAACATTAATATGGAATGGCAATCTTAGTTAAAATATGTTTACAAGAAGTGACATAATATCTGCTTACTGCTTGAATGTATGTGTTCAATTTTGTATCGTTTTGTTTTCTATTTCTCATCTCACTCTGGCTTTTTAAGAAAAATTACTCATATCAGTGCAGAGCCAAAGTATTAATACAAGTCAGGAGGTTCATCGCACATTAAGGCACATGTAACCCTGAGCACTATCAGAAAGGAGCAACAAGTCTGGAATTTGGAGTAAAGCAGGGACATATTTAAGTCCAAGCTGCAACACATGCGAGCCATGTCACCTTGAACAACTTAAACTTTTCCCAGCTTCAATTTTCTCTTTTAAAAATTCCTACTTTAAAGACTGTAAAATATTTAGTGTTTAGCACAGTGATGAGAACATAATACATGATTGATAAATGGTAACCATTTTCAACGTGATTATGAGATTCTGTTTTTTTTTTTTTTGTTGGCTTCAATTTCTTCTTTTTTTTCAAATGAGCCACTTGGACTAGGTAATTACTAAGGATAATTTCATTTTTAACTTTCTGACTCTTAATTTTTTTAATTTAATTTTGACATTCTGTCACCACCTCACTCCATCACTATAATTTACAGAGTCACACTATGCAATTATTTCATAAAATAATTATCTATTATTTCATGCTATTATGAAATAAGTCTCTATTATTTCATGAAAAGCAAATAATTAACTCAAACTATTTATATTGTCTCTGACATTTCACAATAACTCTGATATAATAGTATAATAGGTTTTGGAGTCTCTTCGATCTGTCATCTTTAGGACATGTTGTCACATCTTTCAGAGGCATTTAAAACCATAGGTATATTACCTGATGGTAGAACAACGTCATTTTTAAATAAATTATCTTAACCCTTGCAGTTTGCCAAAGATTTGCCCAGGAACCCCTATGGAAACAGGAAATTTCCTTATAAGCACATGACTGGCACACCAGTTAAACAGACATTCTAACTTAAGTACTCACTTTCGGTAGGTGTATAACATTGTGTTAAATAAAATGTTTGTGAAAATTGAGTAGGACCTAATGATAGGTTTTACAAATAAATATAAATACAAAATTTACTTAGATAGCATTTACATTTTTGCATTTCAAAAATTAATGATTTATACTTTTCAATTTATAATCAAAATGTTCAGGGGTATAGGCCCCATAAAAATAATTAGAACTATAGTCTATGTTGCAGATATTGAACTTTGGATATTTTCATGCTTAATGCGAAGACAGTTATGTAAATTGGATGACTGAAGAACAGAATAAAGTTTCTAATTAATAGCCAATTTAATTACACTTTGCAAAGCTTTGGGGTCTGAGTTATTTGTTTTTGGTATTTTTATTTCCTTAAAATCTTTGCTCCTAACATGATTACTATGAAGTAAAAACAAAAATTCTTGTCTTTAAAATGGTTGAGGAGGGACAAAATGGGGCAAAAATCCTTTATGTAAACCGTTAATTTTGGATGAGTGGGAGAAAAAAACCCTACAATGAAAATTTCCTATTTGCTAATGAAAATTGTTAAATAAATATGTCGCTTTTCAGAAAAAGTCAAAAGGGTGCCTAAGTACTCAAACTCTACATTTTTTTGTGTGTAGCAATTTACAAGACTATCATCATCCTTACACTATACATTTGATTTTTATGGGCCTCAAATCTTCTTTATATTGAACTTCTGTTGCATTGTAATCACAAGAGAAGATTTATTATAGTACAACTCTTTTGCTAAGTGGAGGACTGAGCCTGCGAACTGACTTTTGATAGCACATTTGTGGAATGGCAAACTATTAGACAGACAAATGTTTTTTTGATAGTAGTTGCTAAAACCCATAACAGAGAAATTTCGTTTACCAATAAGAATTTAATGACCAATAAAAGCTGTATGGGAGAAGGAGAATCAATATAAAAATATAAGAAATTTCAGGAAAATGCTGCATATTTTGACCTATCACAAAATGCTATTATTTCAAATAAAAAAATGAAAATATGTGTAAGATTAGATTTACTTTTTAGCTTATGAGAAAAAAATCTTAGAAATGGGCCATATTTAAATTGACTTATAACTTACTGAGAATGTATTATAATGTCATAAATTCTAAAACAAGGTGTAACTGCTTCCAATTGACCTCTGTGTAGGTCTATTTCCTAGATGGATGGCTGAACAATTTCTCAACTGACATAGTGTAGAGGTTTCTTTTCTTTTCTTTCCTTCTTTATTTATTTATTTTGCGTGAATTATCTAAGATGACTGATTAGATTTCCACTGCATATTTGCATAGTGTAGAAACAGACTATGTGTCTTCCCAGAAGGCAGGTCAAATTCAATTATATTTTTCATACTGACTTTTCAGTCTCTGCTTTCTCAGGTACCAACAATTCATACCAAATGTCCATATCTGGTCCTAACTTTCATCTGGCCCTGTTGTTATTAAAAAGCCTTCTAATGGTGTAATAAGCAATTTGAGTGGGTGAATCAAGGACAAAAACATTTTTCCAATATCCTCTGGTCAAAGAGGTTGGGAGGGTTAATCTTGATTCTGCAGCTGTTCCTCCAATAAATCTTAAAAGTTATTTCCAAACAGTAGCTTTATTTTAAATATTTTGATTATCCTAGATATTTATTAAAATATGGTTGATGTTAAACTTGCTGATCAGGGCACAATGAGTCAAAAGTCATGTAAGCCTTATAAAATTATAAAACATAGGAAACAGGCAAGACAAAATTCATAGGCATGTAATTTCAAGTAAAATAATTTCTTTATGTAGATATAAATCAAGAAAAAAATAGCATATAATTTTTTTATCCAAAAGCAGACCACTGAAACACAAAGAGTTATCTTGGGTGGCACTACCCAAACCAAAAATATGGTTATTTTATATGAATCAATAAATAGCTACGTTATGGTATTTAATCTAGCTCATAACATTCATCATTAACTAAAAGATAATAGTGTTTCTTTTTATTTTGTTGCTTGTATTCCTGGCTCTTAGTCCGTTAATGTAAGCTTTCTGATTGAAGGCTTTGTCTGCTGTTTGTCACTACCTGCCTCACTGTCAAAGCTCAATTAATATTGGTGACCAACAGATACTGAGTTCCTATTTACCCTATTTATACTTTAAGTTCTAGGGTACATGTGCATAACGTGCAGGTTTGTTACATATGTATACTTATGCCATGTTGGTGTGCTGCACCCATCAACTCGTCAGCACCCATCAATTCATCATTTATATCATGTATAACTCCCCAATGCAATCCCTCCCTCCTCCCCCCTCCCCCCTCCTCATGATAGGCCCCAGTGCGTGATGTTCCCCTTCCCGAGTCCAAGTGATCTCATTGTTCAGTTCCCACCTATGAGTGAGAACATGCGGTGTTTGGTTTTCTGTTCTTGTGATAGTTTGCTAAGAATGATGGTTTCCAGCTGCATCCATGTCCCTACAAAGGACGCAAACTCATCCTTTTTTATGGCTGCATAGTATTCCATGGTGTATATGTGCCACATTTTCTTAATCCAGTCTGTCACAGATGGACATTTGGGTTGATTCCAAGTCTTTGCTATTGTGAAGAGTGCCGCAATAAACATACGTGTGCATGTGTCTTTGTAGTAGAATAATTTATAATCCTTTGGGTATATACCCAGTAGTGGGATGGCTGGGTCATATGGTACATCTAGTTCTAGATCCTTGAGGAATTGCCATACTGTTTTCCATAATGGTTGAACTAGTTTACAATCCCACCAACAGTGTAAAAGTGTTCCTATTTCTTCACATCCTCTCCAACACCTGTTGTTTCCTGACTTCTTAATGATTGCCATTCTAACTGGTGTGAGATGGTATCTCATTGTGGTTTTGATTTGCATTTCTCTGATGGCGAGTGACGATGAGCATTTTTTCATGTGTCTGTTGGCTGTATGAATATCTTCTTTTGAGAAATGTCTGTTCATATCCTTTCCCCACTTTTTGATGGGGATGTTTGTTTTTTTCTCATATATTTGTTTGAGTTCTTTGTAGATTCTGGATATTAGCCCTTTGTCAGATGAGTAGGTTGCAAAAATTTTCTCCCATTCTGTAGGTTGCCTGTTCACTCTGATGGTAGTTTCTTTTGCTGTGCAGAAGCTCTTTAGTTTAATTAGATCCCATTTGTCAATTTTTGCTTTTGCTGCCGTTGCTTTTGGTGTTTTAGACATGAAGTGCTTGCCCATGCCTATGTCCTGAATGGTACTACCTAGGTTTTCTTCTAGGGTTTTTATGGTATTAGGTCTAACATTTAAGTCTCTAATCCATCTTGAATTAATCTTCGTATAAGGGGTAAGGAAAGGATCCAGTTTCAGCTTTCTACTTATGGCTAGCCAATTTTCCCAGCACCATTTATTAAATAGGGAATCCTTTCCCCATTTCTTGTTTCTCTCAGGTTTCTCAAAGATCAGATGGCTGTAGATGTGCGGTATTATTTCTGAGGACTCTGTTCTGTTCCATTGGTCTATATCTCTGTTTTGGTACCAGTACCATGCTGTTTTGGTTACTGTAGCCTTGTAGTATAGTTTGAAGTCAGGTAGCGTGACGCCTCCAGCTTTGTCCTTTTGACTTAGGATTGTCTTGGCAATGCGGGCTCTTTTTTGGTTCCATATGAACTTTAAAGCAGTTTTTTCCAATTCTGTGAAGAAACTCATTGGTAGCTTGATGGGGATGGCATTGAATCTATAAATAACCTTGGGGAGTATGGCCATTTTCACGATATTGATTCTTCCTATCCATGAGCATGGTATGTTCTTCCATTTGTTTGTGTCCTCTTTGATTTCACTGAGCAGTCGTTTGTAGTTCTCCTTGAAGAGGTCCTTGACATCCCTTGTAAGCTGGATTCCTAGGTATTTTATTCTCTTTGAAGCAATTGTGAATGGAAGTTCATTCATGATTTGGCTCTCTGCTTGTCTGTTACTGGTGTATAAGAATTCTTGTGATTTTTGCACATTAATTTTGTATCCTGAGACTTTGCTGAAGTTGCTTATCAGCTTAAGGAGATTTTGGGCTGAGACGATGGGGTTTTCTAAATATACAATCATGTCATCTGCAAACAGGGACAATTTGACTTCTTCTTTTCCTAACTGGATACCCTTGATTTCTTTCTCTTGCCTGATTGCCCTAGCCAGAACTTCCAACACTATGTTGAATAGGAGTGGTGAGAGAGGGCATCCCTGTCTTGTGCCAGTTTTCAAAGGGAATTTTTCCAGTTTTTGCCCATTCAGTATGATATTAGCTGTGGGTTTGTCATAAATAGCTCTTATTATTTTGAGGTACGTTCCATCAATACCGAATTTATTGAGCGTTTTTAGCATGAAGGGCTGTTGAATTTTGTCAAAAGCCTTTTCTGCATCTATTGAGACAATCATGTGGTTCTTGTCTTTGGTTCTGTTTATATGCTGGATTACGTTTATTGATTTGCGAATGTTGAACCAGCCTTGCATCCCGGGGATGAAGCCCACTTGATCATGGTGGATAAGCTTTTTGATGTGCTGCTGAATCCGGTTTGCCAGTATTTTATTGAGAATTTTTGCATCGATGTTCATCAGGGATATTGGTCTAAAATTCTCTTTTTTTGTTGTGTCTCTGCCAGGCTTTGGTATCAGGATGATGTTGGCCTCATAAAATGAGTTAGGGAGGATTCCCTCTTTTTCTATTGATTGGAATAGTTTCAGAAGGAATGGTACCAGCTCCTCCTTGTACCTCTGGTAGAATTCAGCTGTGAATCCATCTGGTCCTGGACTTTTTTTGGTGGGTAGGCTGTTAATTGTTGCCTCAATTTCAGAGCCTGCTATTGGTCTATTCAGGGATTCAACTTCTTCCTGGTTTAGTCTTGGGAGAGTGTAAGTGTCCAGGAAATTATCCATTTCTTCTAGATTTTCTAGTTGATTTGCGTAGAGGTGTTTATAGTATTCTCTGATGGTTGTTTGTATTTCTGTGGGGTTGGTGGTGATATCCCCTTTATCATTTTTTATTGCGTCTATTTGATTCCTCTCTCTTTTCTTCTTTATTAGTCTTGCTAGCGGTCTGTCAATTTTGTTGATCTTTTCAAAAAACCAACTCCTGGATTCATTGATTTTTTGGAGGGTTTTTTGTGTCTCTATCTCCTTCAGTTCGGCTCTGATCTTAGTTATTTCTTGCCTTCTGCTAGCTTTTGAATGTGTTTGCTCTTGCCTCTCTAGTTCTTTTCATTGTGATGTTAGAGTGTCAATTTTAGATCTTTCCTGCTTTCTCTTGTGGGCATTTAGTGCTATAAATTTCCCTCTACACACTGCTTTAAATGTGTCCCAGAGATTCTGGTATGTTGTATCTTTGTTCTCATTGGTTTCAAAGAACATCTTTATTTCCGCTTTCATTTCGTTATGTACCCAGTAGTCATTCAGGAGCAGGTTGTTCAGTTTCCATGTAGTTGAGCGGTTATGATTGAGTTTCTTAGTCCTGAGTTCTAGTTTGATTGCACTGTGGTCTGAGAGACAGTTTGTTATAATTTCTGTTCTTTTACATTTGCTGAGGAGTGCTTTACTTCCAATTACGTGGTCAATTTTGGAATAAGTGCGATGTGGTGCTGAGAAGAATGTATATTCTGTTGATTTGGGGTGAAGAGTTCTATAGATGTCTATTAGGTCCGCTTGGTGCAGAGATGAGTTCAATTCCTGGATATCCTTGTTAACTTTCTGTCTCGTTGATCTGTCTAATGTTGACAGTGGAGTGTTGAAGTCTCCCATTATTATTGTATGGGAGTCTAAGTCTCTTTGTAAGTCTCTAAGGAATTGCTTTATGAATCTGGGTGCTCCTGTATTGGGTGCATATATATTTAGAAGAGTTAGCTCTTCCTGTTGAATTGATCCCTTTACCATTATGTAATGGCCTTCTTTGTCTCTTTTGATCTTTGATGGTTTAAAGTCTGTTTTATCAGAGACAAGGATTGCAACCCCTGCTTTTTTTTGTTCTCCATTTGCTTGGTAGATCTTCCTCCATCCCTTTATTTTGAGCCTATGTATGTCTCTGCATGTGAGATGGGTCTCCTGAATACAGCAGACTGATGGGTCTTGACTCTTTATCCAGTTTGCCAGTCTGTGTCTTTTAATTGGAGCATTTAGTCCATTAACATTTAAGGTTAATATTGTTATGTGTGAACTTGATCCTGCCATTATGATATTAACTGGTTACTTTGCTCGTTAGTTGATGCAGTTTCTTCCTAGCCTCGATGGTCTTTACATTTTGGCATGTTTTTGCGATGGCTGGTACCGGTTGTTCCTTTCCATGTTTAGGGCTTCCTTCAGGGTCTCTTGTAAGGCAGGCCTGGTGGTGACAAAATCTCTAAGCATTTGCTTATCTGTAAAGGATTTTATTTCTCCTTCACTTATGAAACTTAGTTTGGCTGGATATGAAATTCTGGGTTGAAAATTCTTTTCTTTAAGAACGTTGAATATTGGCCCCCACTCTCTTCTGGCTTGTAGAGTTTCTGCCGAGAGATCTGCTGTTAGTCTGATGGGCTTCCCTTTGTGGGTAACCCGACCTTTCTCTCTGGCTGCCCTTAAGATTTTTTCCTTCATTTCAACTTTGGTGAATCTGGCAATTATGTGTCTTGGAGTTGCTCTTCTGGAGGAGTATCTTTGTGGCGTTCTCTGTATTTCCTGAATTTGAATGTTGGCCTGCCCTACTAGGTTGGGGAAGTTCTCCTGGATGATTTCCTGAAGAGTGTTTTCCAACTTGGTTCCATTTTCCCCCTCACTTTCAGGCACCCCAATCAGACATAGATTTGGTCTTTTTACGTAATCCCATACTTTTTGCAGGCTTTGCTCATTTCTTTTTCTTCTTTTTTCTTTTGGTTTCTCTTCTCACTTCATTTCATTCATTTGATCTTCAATCGCTGATACTCTTTCTTCCCGTTGATGAGTCGGTTACTGAAGCTTGTGCATTTGTCACGTATTTCTCGTGTCATGGTTTTCATCTCTGTCATTTCGTTTATAATCTTCTCTGCATTAAGTAGTCTAGCTGTCAATTCTTCCACTCTTTTTTCAAGATTTTTAGTTTCTTTGCGCTGGGTACGTAATTCCTCCTTTAGCTCTGAGAAGTTTGATGGACTGAAGCCTTCTTCTCTCCTCTCGTCCAAGTCATTCTCTGACCAGCTTTGATCCGTTGCTGGCGATGGGCTGCGCTCCTTTGCAGGGGGAGATGTGCTCTTATTTTTTGAATTTCCAGCTTTTCTGCCCTGCTTCTTCCCCATCTTTGTGGTTTTATCTGTCTCTGGTCTTTGATGGTGGTGACGTACTGATGGGGTTTTGGTATAGGTGTCCTTCCTGTTTGATAGTTTTCCTTCTGACAGTCAGAAGGACTGTCTGTTGGTCTGTTGGAGATTGCTTGAGGTCCACTCCAGACCCTGTTTGCCTGGGTATCAGCAGCAGAGGTTGCCGAAGATAGAATATTGCTGAACAGCGAGTGTACCTGTCTGATTCTTCCTTTGGAAGTTTCCTCTCAGGGGTGTACTCCACCCTGTGAGATGTGGGGTGTCAGACTGCCCCTAGTGGGGGATTTCTCCCAGCTAGGCTACTCAGGGGTCAGGGACACACCAGAGCAGGCAGTCTGTCCGTTCTCAGATCTCAACCTCCACGTTGGGAGATCCACGGCTCTCCCCAAAGCTGTCAGACAGAGTCGTTCGCGTCTGCACCGGCTCCCGCTACTTCCCCTGTTGGTCTTCAGCTGTGCGCTGTCCCCAGAGGTGGAGACTACAGAGACAGGCAGGCTTCCTTGAGCTGCTGTGAGCTCCACCCAGTTCGAGCTTCCCAGAGGCTTTGCTTACCTACTTAAGCCTCAGCAATGGCGGGCGCCCCTCCCCCAGCCTCGCTGCTGCCTTGCGGATAGATCGCGGCAGACTGCTGTGTTAGCAGTGAGGGAGGCTTCGTGGGCGTGGGACCCTCCCGGCCAGGATTGGGATATATTCTCCTGGTGTGCCTGTATGCTTACAGCGCAGTATTGGGGTGGGAGTTACCCGATTTCCCAGGTGTTGTGTGTCTCAGTTCCCCTGGCTAGGAAAACGGATCCCCTTCCCCCTTGCGCTTCCAGGTGAGGCAATGCCTCGCCCTGCTTCAGCTCTCGCTGGTCAGGCTGCAGCAGCTGACCAGCACCGATTGTCCGGCACTCCCTAGTGAGATGACCCCAGTACCTCAGTTGCAAATGCAGAAATCACCGGTCTTCTGTGTCGCTCGCGCTGGGAGTTGGAGACTGGAGCTGTTCCTATTCGGCCATCTTGCTCCGCCCCTCCTGATCCTAATTTTTATTTATGTAGAACTTCACAAAAACTTCTGATACATTATCTTTTTAAACCTCCAACATCACTAGAGGGCTTAAGACATGCATTCATTTTTTTTTCATGTAACGGTTGAGAATATAGAGGTATACATAGTCAAAAGATCTAGAAATCGAGTTGAATCTGTTATCTCGCTAAACAGCTTGTGTTCGCTCACATGTGATATGATTTTAGGACGCTTCACCTTTAATGAAGGTAAAGAAGGTGTTTTGGTGCTCTGGTTTTAGTTTTTATTTTATAATGGTCAAAGACTGAATGCATTACACAGGACAAATCAGTCCATGAGTGACAACAAAAGGAATTGAAAATACAACCTAATAATTAAGTCACTGGATTGGTAAATAATGCGGTATGTGATAATCTCCCCCCAAAAATAAAATGTCAAATTCTTCTGGAAAGTTCTATCAACATTATTTGAAAAAGTAACTTTGAACTAACACCAAGATATACTGAAGTAATAATCATCATTTATCTCTATAGTATTTTTACATGACTAAGCCATTGTTTAGAACTCAATAATCAAATTTGACTGCTAAAATTTTTGTTGCAAAATCTAATAACTGGAAGTTAATGTAAAGTAAATGTTTATTCATATCTACAGAGAACTGTTTCTAACTCCAATATTTAATAGAGTGTCAGAGCAAATTGTGACTATCAGTTGCAAATTTTATTTTCTTTTTTTTTTTTTTTTTTTTTTTTTTTTTTTTGAGACGGAGTCTCGCTCTGTCGCCCAGGCTGGAGTGCAGTGGCCGGATCTCAGCTCACTGCAAGCTCCGCCTCCCGGGTTCACGCCATTCTCCTGCCTCAGCCTCCGAGTAGCTGGGACTACAGGCGCCCACCACCTCGCCCGGCTAGTTTTTTGTATTATTTTTTTTTTTCGTAGAGACGGGGTTTCACAGTGTTAGCCAGGATGGTCTCGATCTCCTGACCTCGTGATCCGCCCGTCTCGGCCTCCCAAAGTGCTGGGATTACAGGCTTGAGCCACCGCGCCCGGCTGCAAATTTTATTTTCTATATGCTATTTCAAGTGTGCTTTGTTTTTTCAGCAGACCAGTATAGGTGGTAGAGG
Source organism: Rhinopithecus roxellana (assembly GCF_007565055.1). Lineage (NCBI taxonomy): Eukaryota > Metazoa > Chordata > Mammalia > Primates > Cercopithecidae > Rhinopithecus > Rhinopithecus roxellana. The sequence continues at coordinate 11,138,919 of NC_044549.1, read as the reverse complement.
GGTAGCAGAATCTGAAAATAGAAAAGCAAATTAATTCAGCTGTGGATTTTGTATGAGATACGATGATCTGCTTACAAAGTTTATAACTAATGTCATGGGTTTGCTATTTCTTATGTCTAAAAAGCAATAATCTACTCTGTGTCACTGGTTTCTGAGCGATTTGGTAATACAACATTTCACTATTCTTTTGTACATATAGTGTCACAGTGGTTGCAGAGTTAAATAATAAGCTTATAAACAGCAATTTTTATGCTTTATTTCCACCCAGAATTCATATAGTAGGATTCTTTACTATAAAAAATGTTTATTAATAAGAACAAGTTATACTAAAATACACTTGTTATACTAAATTAAGGTGGACTAGTCAACATGTTTTAAATATACTACAGACTCCAATATGATACATATGTTATGTTAACTTTTTGAGGGGCATATTTGAGGGGTATATAAACAGAACAATTTTAAAACTGAAATCATACCTTTGGAATCCAAATTCAGAGCTTAGATAAAATAAAGCCTTGGTAATGCAAGACTAAAATGGCTCTTACTTTTATGGAGACTATTTGTGTTCCTATTAAGTTTTTACTCAGTGCTGTAGCTTTCATTTTGCTATTTCAGAATTTGACCACTTTCCGTTTCATGTCTTATTACTTACCCCAAAACACCAAGAAGGGAATATTGTAAGAAAACTGTGTACTTGTCTAAGTGTTACAACTGATGACCGCTGATAAAATTTATCTGATCTTTTATACAAATTGATCTTTGCAAACCTCTCAATGGTTCATTTTAGTTTATTTTTTTTCTAGTATTTTGAGGAGAAAAGGACATTTAAAAGCAATTTAGTTTAACTCTCTGTTAAGACAATTATTATTGATGATAGGTCATTTGTGCAAAGAAAATCTGTTCTTAAAGAAATCAAATACTTCAAAAGATTCTTATTCACCTTTTAAAATATGATTACTTTTTTCTTCATTTCACTGAAGAATACGAGCATTTTACTGGAGGCTATGGGTAGAAAAGAGAAGGAAGGAACAGTCCTTTCAGAAAAGAAAGAACATCAAAGGACAATATACCTAGAGCCGGAACTGAAGCTAAAGGCCTGTTTGAGAAAAGGCATGCCAAATTATTGAATAGAGTATCAGAGAAGGAAGAGGGAGAGAAAAACTTTACATTTATCCAACATTTTTCTGAGAGCTTGTTCTGAGCAATGTTCTCATTTTAAGACTCAACCTAATTCACACTGTTTAAAGATGAGAAGAAAACTTAAGAAACGAAAGGATTTTTTTTTCTATACACTAATAAGCGACAGTCAAGTAGGTTGCCCTAAGTATTTTAGATACAGTCAGTGTGATTTTATCAGTAATGATAACAGTGTGTGTGGAATAAGGAAACTAAATATACACAGTCTAATTCCTCCCAGCCCCATAAAATGTTCCTATACTTTAAATAGACTTTAACAGTATTTCCAAAGAAAAGGAATCTATTGCTGCCAGTGGGCTTAATTAGTATAAAATGCTATTTATAAAATATTCACGAGCTGTAGGTAAAAAAAAATTGTTTCTCCAAACTGAGAAAATAGATGCTTGTTAATATTTTTGAACCAGTTATTTCTATTTGATTATATTTTTGAAAGTGAATTTCAGCAGTTTTGGGGGAGTGGTAAAATGCTGTCATGTTCATGTTCTCACTTCGATGTTGTGCTTTAAGGCTTATCTTCCTAAGTAGGTTTTAACACTTTACCCTGTTTTTCAATTAGTCAGATATCCTACACTTTAAGGATAAGTTTTATTACAGTTGCTAGTGAAAATACAAAAAGTCGAATGATATTGATTGAATTCTAAGTAACGAACTCTATTTGAAAGACCTGAATATGGGTCTAGCAGTAATAATCCATAGCTCAAAGCCCAACCCTAACCACACAATCATGATCAACTCTTTGCAGGTATGTTAGAAAAGTGGTAATTCAATCATGCTGATTTTCATTTAAACCACTGAGTCTCTTATAGGTTCAAGTAAAAGCTTCTGTGAAACTAATATGATGTCCACTCAATGGCTAGATAGTAAGGCTGAATACTCTCCCAGGTAGATTGTAGTTTGTTACACCTAAGATAAAAGTAACAGCTTTGTGTTCCACAGATTTCCAGTGCCTACGTTTGGTAGTTTGGTCTTCTGTAACACATTTTTTTCTCTCTCTTTTTTTTTTTTTTGAGACGGAGTCTTGCTGTGTCACGCAGGCTGGGGTGCCATGGCACGATCCCGGCTCACTGCAACTTTCGCCACCTGGGTTTGAGCAATTCTCCTGTCTCAGCCTCCCAAGTAGCTGGGACTACAGGTGCACACTACCACACCCAGCTAATTTTTGTATTTTTAGTATAGATGGGGTTTAATGATATTGGTCAGGCTGGTCTCAAACTCTTGACCTCAGGTGATCCACCCGCCTTGGCCTCCCAAAGTGCTGGGATTACAGGCATGAGTCACTATGTCCGGCCTGTAACACTTTTTTAAAGAATGAAGATTCATTAACAAAGATAGCATTTGCACAGACAAAGATTCAAAAGAATACAGAAAATTCCTGTAGAGCTTTCTGATTTTCCATTGTGGGGCCTAAATTGTTCAGAAACATTATTCATAGCAAATACAGAAAACAGAAAAAAATCAACTAAAGTTATTTCTTTGAATTTTCCTTTGTTATTATTGAGTTTTCACAGAAATATTTGACAAAATACAGCCATATGTCTTAGTGTTTAATGAATTCAACATGACGTTTGTATAAGAAAGAATCTATAACTTTGTTTTTAAAAAGAAATTACACCAAGTAGACTCCACATGGATCAGTCAAATTCAATAATTCTGAGGAAGGTCCTTTAGACCCTGTATGATAAAATGATCATGCGTTTATTAAATACTAAGTCACACACTTCTATACTTATTAGTTTGGCCAGCTGTATAAGTGTTTATCCTCTTGTACTAAATTCCTGAGAGAACAAGTGTGTTCTTGTTGACATCCCTTAAACTGCTGTCCCATAGGGGTTCAAAGCAATGAAGCAAGAAATTGAGTTGAGGAGGTGGAGAGGACTCTTGACAGTATCAGCAGCAAACTATTTTGTGCTAATCATGAGACATGGCCTTGGAGAATTCTGGGTCCTAACTATGTCTCTTTTGATGGCTCTGTTAACCTGCAGGAATTGGCCAATCCGATTGTGTTCACAAGAATCTACAATTATAAATTAAAAAGCAAAAGAAAAAAGTTGGACATTTAATTCTCTGTTCTAAGTGCTGTATAACAAATAAACATTGTGACTCTTTCTTTTCCAATAAAGCAATTGACTGGAAATAAAGTAAACATAGTTGTGCTCAGAAGTCAAGTGTTATCTTGAAAAAATAACATCCTATAATAGAAAACCAAATACATGAATAGTAAGGAGCCTCCTATATAAACATGTAAGAATGTATGTACACCATTACAATGCCAAGGGACTTACTTATATTTATTTATCTTTATGCAGTAATTTATTTATTCTATTTTTAAAAATAACTATGTTATAAATCATTTGGTAGATTCTATAAGATACAATGGAGGGTAAAAAAAGATTCCTGACCACATGGAGATTACAATCTAAGAAAGTAGTAAGACATGAGGCTAAAAGCAATTAATGCTAAATACATAGCTGAAAACAACGAAGGCAAAGGTCTGATTTGTGGAGTCAGTAAAGAGAATCAATGCAATCTCTTTGATTTAAATCAAGAAGGCCTATAACTTTAAAGGTACATAATGGGGCATCTGTATTTTATTTCTTAGTAGTTTTAATTAAAAAAAAATTAAGCATATTTGTATCTGAAAACAGGTTGTCTGTTTTTTAAAGTAAAAGCCCTATTAAATGCAAATGGGAACTGTATTTCAATGCTTAAATCTCTTCTGATGTCATATTTTCAAAGTGGACTCTTTTTAAAGAATAATTTACACTTGCCGGGCGCGGTGGCTCACACCTGTAATCCCAGCACTTTGGGAGGCCGAGGGGGCTGGATCACGAGGTCAGGAGATCGAGACCATCCTGGATAACACAATGAAACCCCATCTCTACTAAAAATACAAAAAATTAGCCAGGCGTGCTGGTGGGCGCCTGTGGTCCCAGCTACTTGGGAGGCTGAGGCAGGAGAATGGCGTAAACCTGGGTGGCGGAGCTTGCAGATCATGCCACTGCACTCCAGCCTGGGTGACAGAGTGAGACTCTTGTCTCAAAAAAAAAAAAAAAAAAAAGTAATAATTTACACTTAGAGTTTAGACAGATGCTTTTTACAATGGTTATCTTTCTGGATGCGTCTGTTCAGTGTGTTTTTCACAGTTCCAACAAAAAAGTGACATTTTGGGCTGTGATTCTATCATATAATCACATGGAAACCTGTCAATTCTTATTAACACCTTGACATTTTATTGCTAAAAACTTATCATAAGTTCTTCTGATATAAGATAGATTTAAATGCATGGAAATGGGCTTTTTCTGTGTGCATGTCCACTAAACTCTTGATCTTTTGCTCCTTACATCAGAAAAACTTTCAGTAAAGTAAATCAGTTGTTAGCCAGAATACAAATTATAGACTAGGCCCTGAAAGGTTAACAGTTGCTATTTGGAATACAATTGCAAAGCTAGAGGAAACAAAGAAAATAAACGTGTGTTAAACTCTTTCATATTAACTTCTACACAAGGTAACTGACATGTAAAGCTCCTTGTATTTAGACATTACCCAGCAGAGGTGCAATGGTTTCTTATTACCACAATATCGTTCTTCTGTTGTTTAATAGAAGGTGTTAACCTTTCAGTTGCTGCAAAATTAAAGCTTTCGCCTGGAAACCTGTATCCAGACACAAAGAAAAACCATTATCTGAGGCTGTAATAAGACTCATCAAAAGCCAGAAAGTGTTCCAGAGATTATGCTCAGGTGCATCAGGATATAGTACATGGAAAATGTCACCGTGATATTTTGTCTGTGTCGCAAAGAATTAAAGAACTATGAACATAATTCTGATCCAATATGTAATAAGAACATTGAATGCACATCAATGAATCTATAACAAAACGCATCCTAACTAAAGGGTTGTTGAAATTACATCTAAAAAGAATCGCAATTTCTCAACTATTTATACTAATGTTAATTTAAATAGTTCAATATATACATATTAAAAATACAATGTGGGACACTTACATTTCTTATTATGCACGTATGTCCAAGACAAAACTTAAATTCAAGACAAAATTATTAAAGATTGCTTATTTCAAAAGTATGGTAAGGGAATTCATCTGCTACATGGGTTCACAGATACTAGAAAATAGTACATTTTACAGAGTACTAAAAGGAAATACTGATAAAGCCCATGAACAAAGCAATTGTTCTTTGAAGGTGAGGGTTTTGGAAGGCAGTTTGGAGGTGAAACTGACCCAATGGTTCCATAGACAGGTTTTTTGGTTTGTTTTTTGTTTTCTTGGAACTAAACATAGAAATTGACCTTTCTTGTCTTAAAGCTTGAAATTTACATTTGTTTTATCTCATTTCCCTCCTAAGGAAAGAACCCCAGGTCTCTCAAAAAGTCTCAAAGAACTGAAATTCACAAGATGATGGTATCCAGACACTGAGACTCCAGGCCCCTCATTCATCATGATTGCTTACTTGCCCCTCCTGAGTTTCCATTTTCTCACACATGGTTACATTTCTTCCCTGCTAAACAAACCCCCAAGTTTAGTTGGTCAGGGAGTTGGATTTGAGACTGATCTCCCATCTCCTTGGCTGCAGCACCCAATGACAGCCTTCTTCCTTGGCAATAATCCTTGTCTCGGTGATTCGTTTTCTTTAAGGCAAGCAGCAGGACCTAGACCAAATCCCTGATGTCTTGGTAACAGAGAGATTTCAAACTAGTTTTCAGGTATATTTGGCAGTCCTTGGTTGGCTACAGGGGAGAAGTTTGGAGACATTTCCAAAAGAAATAATTATTTATTGTTGAGACTGGGAAAAGGGCTTTCTGAGACCAGCCATATCTTGATTCAAGTCAGAATCAATGGGGTGCTTTTTGGAGGTCAAACTCTTATAATGGTTTCCATAGATGGAGAGAGGGAGACTATTGTCCAGACAGTTTTTAATTTGTTAAAGTGAGTTTGCATTTATTGACCATGAAGTGACCTATTTGAAGGTGGAAATTGATGATGATATCTCCCTAAATCTGTTGATGGCAAGGAAAGACATCCTTCAGTGAAGTCTGACATACAGAATCCTCTTAAAGTATACCCCCAAGAGATGTTATAAATATTGTGGCTGTTGGAAGACAAAAGAAAACCCATAATTTAAAAATGCTTAACTCTATAACTATTTTATTGGTAGGAACTGAAAATAGAAAATACATTTTGTTGTCATGTAATCGCAAACACTGTTTCTCTTCATCATTAACACAAGAAATCACCACCATTTAACTCACCATAGAAAGCATGAAATATAACTAACTTGTTTTTATGAACTACTCTCTCAAGCTTGCACATCCTCCTCCTTTTTCTTCAACAAATATAGACTATTTTTCTTAGTCAAAAAATTAATCAATGAATCAACATATAGGTAATGGCAAGGTACTTTGCTAGGTGAAGTGAAGAATGGGAGTTTTCCCTGCAGTCTAGTTATTACAGCCTACAAGAAGACAATACACATATGCACCAAAAAATAAGAAACATTAAAAGGCAAGATAAAGTTTAAGTGTGTCCTGAGTTTTGCGGCAAGTATAGATGAATTGATAGACAATGGGAACCCCAAAGCATGACTGACTAAGGCTAAGAGACATATTACAGAGTTCAAGGTGGTTTGAAGGAGCTGCATGACATGGCCTATGAAGAGTCACAACATTCTGTATGGAATGCCCTCAGTAAGATTCCACTAGCAGATTGATGTCTCAATAAAAATGTGAATAATTAAATGAATTGCTCCTTGGATGAATGGTGAAATTCAAAGACAACAGAGCAGAATGACAAGGCAACGTTAAGAACACAATATTTTTGTTTGGAACAGATTAGGGCAGTCTAGTTTTTGTTGCATCTTTGTGTAAACACCAGTAAGGTTAAAAAAAAAAAAAAAAAAGATCGTGGCAATATTGTAGTTGCTAAATAGATGGGACTTTAACCAGCAATTAAGTGTTCTTTATGAGATGATTTCATACCTCAGTCTCCGATTTTCTTTCTTCTCATAGTCCTACTCTCTTCTCATTCTCTCTTCGAAAACCCAAAATGTAACTATTAATTACCCTACTTGCTCACAGTATCTTGTGTATATATCCCTGGCTGGTAGCATTCTCTTAATATTTAGAGCTATATAGAAAAGTAGGTATTAGGTGGTTCCACATCAATGTCCTATAAATATTTCAAACCCAACATATCTAAAGCAAACATGCTGTATTTCTACCGTAACTTTACTTCTCCCTTGTTTTCTGTTTCAGTAAATGGTCCCACCTAACATTTGTTCTTGACATCTGCTTCATTCTTACTCTCCAATCTGATGCATTACCAAGTTGCGTCAATTCTACTCTGATATATGTTTCAAATTCATTCATTTTTTTAACCCTCTGCCACAAATTTAGACAAAACACCATTCATATGTTTCAAATTCATTCATTTTTTTAACCCTCTGCCACAAATTTAGACAAAACACCATTCATATGTTTCAAATTCATTCATTTTTTTAACCCTCTGCCACAAATTTAGACAAAACACCATTCATCTCTTGTGTTGTTGACTGCAGTAGCCTCTCAGCCTCAAAACTGGTTCCTCTGCCTTCAGTCTTGCTCCTTTTCCAGTCCTTCTCCATGCAATAACTAGGATGATCCTTAAAAATGCATATTTCACCACATACGCATCAATTAATTTCATAAATATTAAATACCTCATGTAAGATTTTCATAAGTTAGTGAATAAAGTTGAACCTGACTATATAGAATTCACCCTAAATATAATGAATATGGACTTCATCATTGTCCTTTAAACTCCCCTTTCTTCACACTTGTTCAATTTTTCTTACTGTAATTTCCTTTCTCTCAGATCTGGTTGTTAAATATCCACATTTTCCTCAAAGTTTTAAGTAATATTAACAACATTTTAAAAAAATCACAATAACAGTATTGCCTTAAATTGTATACGCTCATTTACAATTCCCAAATGTTTCCTCAAAAATAGAACTTTCTAAATTTATCAAGGAAGACATCATGATTAATACTTATAAATAATATCACATCTCAGAGAAATTAGTTGTCTGTACAAGGTCACATAGCCATTAAATGGCCACCTCTCCTGTTTCCAGATTTCACTGTGAAGTCTCTCTCTGGAACTCTTTTATCTCAAAGCTCATGATATTTGATTTCTAAATATTTTGACACATGATAACTACAATCTCTTACATATACAGTGCTTCTATCTTTGTGAAACCATGTTCCCATGCTAAACCCATTTTTAAATAAATAAAACTCTTTTTAAATAAACATTATGTATGAAAAGTTTTCAATTTACAGAAAAATTACAAAGACTTTACAGAGTTCACATAAACATATATCAATTTATTATTAATATATGTTAATATAGTATATTTTTTCTTAAGTAGTGAACCAATACTGATGTAGTACTAACTAAAGCCATACTTTATTCAGATTTTCTTACTTTTTAGAAAACCAGTTTCTTTCTTTCTTTTCTTTTCTTTCTTTTTTTTTTTTTTTTTTTTTTTGAGACAGAGTCTTGCTCTTTTGCCCAGGCTGGAGTGCAGTGGCATAGTCTTGGCTCACTGCAACCTCCGCCTCCCTGGTTCAATCAGTTCTCTGCCTTAGCCTCCCAAGTAGCTGGGATTACAGGTACACCACCATACCCCGCTAATTTTTTCTATTTTTAATAGAAACTGGGTTTCACCATGTTGGCCAGACTGGTCTTGAACTCCTGACCTCATGATCCGCAAACCTTGGCCTCCCAAAGCTTTGGGATTACAGGCGTGAGCCACCACGCCAGGCCAGAAAACCAGTCTCTTATATTTTAATCTAATATTCTTTGCTTCCATGAACCCATCTAGAATATCACATGACATTTAGTTATGTTTCCTTAGGATACTTTTGACTGCAATAGTTTCTCAAAGTTATTTTGGATAACCTAGATGGTTATAAACAACACTAATCTTTTTTTTTTTTTTTTGTAGAATATACTTTAGTTGGAATTATCTGTTGTTTTCCTCATGATTACTCTTAAGTTACAGTTTTTTTGAAAGAAGACCATAAAAGGTAAAATGCCGTTCTCATCACATCACAGCAGAAGTACGTATTATCCAAATGACTTATCACTGTTGGTGATAATCTGTATCACTTGGCTAAGTTTTTGTGTCGTAAAATAGTCGTAAGATTACTATTTTTCTTCTTTCCATATTCTAGACAAAAGTAACTACGTGCAGCTCACACTTAAACAGTGGGAATTTATGCTTCACTTGCTCAAGGGTAAATTACTTATGTTATCTGGAATTCTTCTGCATGGGAGATTTGTTTATCACCATTTATTAATATGTTTGCTTATTCAATCATTTCTTTGTATCAGAATATTTATTTTATACTTTGGATTATAATCCAATACTACTTTATATTGCTGCTTAAATATTTTCAGCTTTGGCCATTGAGAGCTCTGTCAGTTGGCCCTCATTTGTCTTTTATTCTTACAACTGCTTTGAGAAGCTATACTGTTCTTTCCTTCTCTCAGGATACTGATACTTCTCCTTCATTTTGTATAATGGAAAAAAGAAAAAGGGTAAACTATTTCGCAAGTTAAATTATCTTCATCCCCTATCCTGACCTCTTCTGGTATCAATCTCCAACTATAAAGGAGATTAACCTTGGTTAATCTTCTATAGCTCAGGTAATCTATTACTTTTTAAAATATTTCTTCACTTTTCCTTTTTTTGGTTTTAGTAAACCTTGGATGTTGAGTTTGTTTGTTTGTTTGTTTTTATATTCCCCATAAAGTATGGATATACAAGATGTATTTCATGCAGAGAACTCCATCAAGTACTATACAAGAAAGTCATCCTCAAGACACATAGTCATCAGATTCTCCAAGGTTGAAGTGAAAGAAAAGTGTCACAAGCAGTTAGAGAGATGAGGAAGGTCACCTACATAGGGAACCCCATCAGACTAACAGTGGATCTTTCAGAAGAAATCCAATAAGCTACAAAGGATTGAGGATCTATATTCCGCATTTTAAAGAAAAGAAATTTCAACCAATAATTTAATATCTAATCAAACTGAAATTCATAACTGGCCGGGCGCGGTGGCTCAAGCCTGTAATCCCAGCACTTTGGGAGGCCGAGACGGGTGGATCACGAGGTCAGGAGATCGAGACCATCCTGGCTAACACTGTGAAACCCCGTCTCTACTAAAACATACAAAAAACTAGCCGGGCGAGGTGACGGGTGCCTGTAGTCCCAGCTACTCGGGAGGCTGAGGCAGGAGAATGGCGTGAACCCGGGAGGCAGAGCTTGCAGTGAGCTGAGATCCGGCCACTGCACTCCAGCCCCGGCAACAGAGTGAGACTCCGTCTCAAAAAAAAAAAAAAAAAAAAAAGAAATTCATAACTGTAGGACAAATAAGATACTTTTCAGACAAGTAAATGTTAAGAGAATTTATTGCCCCCAGATCTGCCTTACATGAGATTCTGAAAGAAGTGCTAAATATGGAAAGGAAAGACTTGTACCAGCTACCTCAAATACATACTTAAGTACATAGATCATTGACACTATAAAACAACCACACAATCAAGCCATTGTAATAACTAGCTAACTACATGATGACAGGATCAAACCTGCAAATGTCAATATTAACTCTGAATGTAAATGGGCAAAATGCCCCAATTAAAAGGTACATAGCAGCCATCTGCTTGAAGAAGCAAGACCCAACTGTCACATGAAATGACATCCATAGACTCAAAGGAAAGGGATGGAGAAAAATATACCACACAAATGGAAAATAGAAAAAAAAAAAAAAAAAAAAAAAAAAGCAGGGGTTGCTATTCTAATTTCAGACCAAACATACTTTAAACCAATAAAAATCAAAAAAGACAAAGAAGGACATTGCATAATAGTTAAAGGGCTCAATTCAACAAGAAGATGTAACTGTTTTAAACATGTATATGCACCCAACACAGAAGCACCCAGAATCATAAAGCAAGTTCTTAGAGACATATGAAGAGGTGTAGATAATGACTGAAAATAGTGGGAGACTTCAGCATGCGCAACTGGCAGTATTAGAAAGATCATTGATGCAGAAAATTAACAAAGATATCCAGGGCCTGAATTTGACATTGGACCAAATGGGCCTAATAGATATCTCCAGAACTCTCCTCTCCAAAACAGCAGAATATGCATTCTTCTCATCTGCACATGGCACATAATCTAAAATTGACCTCAACTGAGGGACTGGGGTTAGGGCTTCTCATTACCGAGAAAAAAAAAGAAGACCCTTTATGACCTTTACTGAAATAATCTAACTTAATGACTACATCAATTAATTCCTCAATAATATAAAGTAAATCAGTTATTATAATCAGTAGAGTGCATCACCCAATAGTCCTGATAAAACAAAAATTATTCAACTCCAACTCCAGAGTTTCTAATCAGTAAATTTTAGATGGGACCAATATTTTTCAGTTCTAAAAAGTTTCCAGGTATGTTAGTTTTCTAGGGATGTCACTACCAAATACCACAGACTGCGTGCCTTAAACAACAGAAATTTATTTTCTCAAAGTCTGGAGGCTGGAAGTCCAAGATCAAGGTTTCAGCAGTATTGGTTTCTTCTGAGTTCTCTCTCCTTTTCTTGCAGATGGTGGCCTTCTGGATGTTTTCACATGGTGTTTCTTCTGTGTGCACAAATATCTGGTGTCTCTCCTCTCCCCTTCTTATAAGGGTAACAGATATATTGGATTAGGAACCACCCTAATACCTCCAGCTTAACCTAATCACCACTTTAAATGCTCTATCTCCAAATAGTGTCACAATCTTTGAAGTTAGATCTTCAACATGAATTTCAAGGTGACATAATTCAGCCCATACCACCTGGCTATCCTGATGCTGCTCTCTGGGACCACATGTTGCAAATTACTGGCTTATGTCATTAAATAAATCCAAACATTTGCTAAGAAGAGCTGACAGTGATTGGGATAAGTAAGAGTTCAATATCAGTAAGGAGAATTCAGAAGATTAATTCTGGATATAGTGGCTCCTCTTTTTCAACATTGATCGAGAGTGACAATCTCATACAAGATGGATTATTAAAAAGAAGCTGAGTTATAGTCAACTTGATCCTTTGTCCCTTGCCTTCCATGAACCCTGAATCAATAGAAGTATATCCATGTGAAGGATATTTACTGTCACTAGAAACTCTTAGCTCTAACAAGTAATTTGCAGGTGCACTGGTTCATATATTGTTTTCTGCTTTCTGTTTGCCTTGTGGCTTTCTATAGATTACTCCTAAATGTGTTCACTGTGGGACATTAGATTTTCCAGACTTATGGCGGCATTTTTATGAATAAAAGCCCTTTGGATAAACAGATCCAAACTTGTATATAAACACCCAGAGGAAAAATCGAGGTTCTTTAGAAGACAAGCCAAAATTAGGAGAAAAGGAGGAGAGAAAAAAATATTTTCACATATTCATTAGATAGATCAATCAGATTATCTAATAGATCCATTAGATAGATCAATCATTATCTAATAGATCAATCATAGATATTATCTATGATAATGATTACCTAGGTATGATTGATCTATCTAATAGATCTAATTTTTCTGTAAAGTTGACTTTTTAACATCAAAATCATTTACAGTAATAAATTTGAAACCAAACTTTAGTTCAAAATAATTTTTCTTCAAGTTCATGCTCTTTAAAAATATTTATATTTGACCTTCAATCTTCTCATCTGTCAAATGAGTTAACAATACTTATATTAGGAATTTGCCATAATGTTTAATGAAATACAGAATATTCAGTAATAGATACATAGGATGCATTCAAAATGGTGGTTATAATTATGAAGACTGCTATAGAGTATTAAATAGAGAGAGTCCATAGTGTACATACATCATATGATTTGGCAAACATCCCACTAAAGAAAATGTTTAGTGGAATTGGCTAAGTTATCAGCACTCTTTTCTCCCCCTACCTTCAAATAATCTCGACATCTCTTATGTTTTATTCTAGTTTGAATATGGCCACTCCTTCAATCCTTTCCCTAAAAAACCTACTCTCAACCAAGCTCACCAGAGTAAGTTGATTCCTGGAGAAAATTGGAAAACCCTTTAAATGCCAACATGGGAGATTTGTCTAAAAATGCAAAATTACATGATAATTTATTGTATTTTGAGTGGCTATAAGAAGGCCATGCATATATGAATAAGGTCCTCTAAAGCTGACATAACAACATATCTGAGACTGGATAGCCTAAACAACAGAAATTTGTGTTCTACAGTTCCGGAAACTAATAGCCCAAGAACAAGGTGCTATGAAGGTTGGTTCCTTATGAGGCCTCTCTGCCTGACTTGTAGATAGCCTGTCACATGGCCCTTTCTTTGTGTGTGTTGGGGAAAACAGAGAGAGAAATCTCTTGTGTCTCCTTCTCTTCTTGTAAGAATACTGTCCTAGGGCCCCAAACTCATGACCTCATTTAGCCTTAGTTACCTCCCTAAAGTCCCTCTCTCCAAATACAGTCACATTGGGGTTCAGAGTTTCAACATATAAATTTTGGGAAGACACAATTCAGTCCACAACATAAAGTAACTAACAATATGGTTAAGGTCTGCAAATCATCAACAATATTTCACAGTATGAATAGACAATGAATGCATATACGTTTTAATTTTTCACATCATCTTTTAACACTAACCTCTAATGATTCTGAATGGTTTTACTTTTGATCACACAGAGCCCATATAAAATTTTGTTTGCTGTGTATTTGCCTTTTTAAGTAAAATAAAAGTGTTTGACAAAGATTATGTGACATTCATAAAATCCCGTAAAATAAGTGGAGAAAATTATTCTACAGTATTTTCTACTTTTTATGCTGTGATATATTTGGAGATATGTCTGGAGATTGAACAGGAAGATACGTACAGATAAACAACCCAATGTGATATTAGATCTAAGAGTTTATGGTAAGAGTCAAGAACATTTCTATTTTCCATGGAAGCAGTCAACTATGAAATTAACATAAAACTTTTTCAATAAAACAAATTGTTTTTCCAAAATCTCACTGAGTAGATTTATCTCACTGAGATGAATATCTCACTGAGTAGAAAGAAAAGGAGAAGCCTCATTGAAGGCATTGTTTCAATGCATTATCAAACTGCTCTTATATATTGACAAGCATAGTGGTTCAAACAAATCCTTTTGGAAAAAGTATTGAATTTGGATGGTAAATATACATTTTGTAACTGAAACTATTTTAACAAATTTTAAATTATACTAAAAGAAATGGCAAACTATGGCAGTGGAAAGATACATAAGTTTGTTTATTTCTCCAAATAAGTTATCCAAACTAGAAATCCACAAATGTAGATCAAAGCATTCTGGTTCTTAAAGAGTGACAAAATATTCATTTTTATAAATATTTTCAATCTTTTCTTGCAGCTTCTAATAAAAGTTATGCTTGACTCTTTGGCAACATTTGATATGACAATGTATGTTTGGTATATAGCACTCAACACTTTTCAGGGATTTGAAAACACAACAACATTAAATAATTTGTGATTGATTTTCTTCTAAACCTTGTGAAAAATAATGTACGTAAGAAACAGAGTAGGATTTGTCGATTTGCATTCACAAATGCATTCAGCCATGTTTTCAAGGCATGCCAGGAACATTAAATCCCCCAAGTCAAGAAATAAAATGAATTGAATGAATACAATTCAGATGAACTTCTAACTGAGACATTGAGTGGTGAAGGGAAAATGTATTATTTATTAAATTTTTCTCACATTAAAAGAAAAGAAAAAACTTTAGCCTGGTTAAATACCAGACATTAGTTTGGATAAGAATTGTATACATTCCTCAAATCTGTTCCAGCACCGAGTCTGGATTGTGATTCAGAGAACAAGTGTCTGCATTGCCTGTTTATTCTGATTCAGTCCAAATGTTTTAAAAAACCAAAGACAGAATTAAGTCAATATGACCTACTTTCACAATTAAAAAAAAAACTTCTGCAATTCTTGAAAAAGACCTAAGCCAATTATATATTTGGTAGCATTTTATGTTAGAAGAATCACTAAAACCTGGAAAAAATATTCTGTAAAAAGATAACACTCTTAAAGTTAAAAAATAAATCTCACTCTTTTTGCTGGAATATCCATTTTGATGAGACCACATGTTTTATGAGCTTTCACTGGAATATCTCACTGAGTAGAAAGAAAAGGAGAAGCCTCATTGAAGGCATTGTTTCAATACATCATCAAACTGCTCTTATATATCAACAAGCACAGTGGTTCAAACAAATCCTTTTGGAAAAAGTATTGAATTTGGATGGTAAATACACATTTTGTAACTGAAATTAGTTTAACAAATTTTAAATTATACTAAAAGACAAGGCAAGCTATGGCAGTGGAAAGAGACATAACCTGTCATTACCACAGAATAGAATTTCTTGTTCCTCAAACTGAGAACAAGCTGACTCTAGAACATACAAGTCTACAAGTTTACTTTTTCTAATTAGGAAAATACAGGACAATAAAAATAGATAGTATAATAGTTTGGGGATTACAGAATAATTCTTACCTTGGTTTAGCAAATTTATAACACAATTTACATCTGTAAAAGTGCAAAAGACAAAACTGTGGGTTCTCTTTTATATTAAACTTCATAATAAATTTTTATTATAAATAATAAATAAAATATTCATAATAAATAAAAACTATATGTTCTAGGTTATCTAATTGTTAGGTGACTAAGCAATTAGAGGTCTGTATTAGTCCATTTTCATACTGCTATGAAGAAAAGTCTGAGACTGGGTACTTTATAAAGAAAAAGAAGTTGAATGGATGAGCAGTTGCACAGCGCAGAAGATGAAGTAGGAGCAAAAGCATGTCTTACACGGTGGCAGGTAAGACAGTATGTGCAGGGGAACTGTCCTTTATAAAACCATCAGATCTTGTGCGACTTATTCACTATCATGAGAACAACACGAAGAAAACCTGCCCCTGTGATTCAATTAACTCCCACTGGATCTGTCCCATGACACAAGGGGATTATGGGAGCTACAATTCAAGATGAGATTTGGATGGGGACACAGCCAAACTGTATCAAGGTCCTTAACCAAAAATGTGACAATAAAATCTCAGATTTGGGATTTTAAATTTTAAAATTTAGTTTTCCAGATTTAATCATATATCATGTATTCATTCTAACAAACATTTATTAATTGCTGCTTTTTCCGATGGTATAGTTGACCTTATACAAAATGTCTAGAGTAAGGGTCACAAACCTGAGTGCCCAAAGGAGTAATGTAAATGATCAAAGTTGGCCCTGTGTGGAGTGAGGCTCCCTGGAGTGTGAGCATCCACCAAAAAGGCACAGGTTGTCTTCAGCTTCAGTATGGTTATGTGGGCACAGTTTTTCCAGATTTATCATTTTTTACAAGAGATTAGAAATCTGACATTGTAATTGCAGTCTTCTGATTTTTAAGTACCAATAACTAATTAAGTTTAAAAAATCATTTTTTTAAATAAATAAATAGCCAAACAAAATGTGTTTATGGACCTGATGCAGCCTGTTTGAAGTTTTTCCCACTGATATAGAGATTTATCAATACCTTTGAAGTATGACATTTTATTCAGATTTTTGGCAATGAATAAATAGCCTCCAAGTCTGTCATTGGTTCTAAAGATAGATACCTGATTCTCTGTTATCTGTTCAGATTCCATAATACTCAATCTTTCTATCAGTCCCTTGGAAAATGACATTGTCAGATCATCTTTAAGTTTGCCTGATGATACCTATTTGTAAAGGGAGAATGTTACACTGTTTAATACAGATCAGACCTGAAAATAAAAGTATTTTGAGAAAGTAAAACAAGCTATTATTTGAGTAAAAATTACTTTATGTGCACACCATATATATACATACACATTATATATATATATACACACACACTTTTAAAAATATATATATACACACACATTATATATACACACACATTATATATATATAATATATATATACACACACACACACACACACACATACACACACGCACGGTAAAATATTCATAGAGATTGAATCAATGGTCATTAATCAAACTTTATGTTAGTAGGAATTATCTGAAATAAATGTACTTTTTAATATGAGGTTTTCCTCCAAGAGATGCAGATCCTGTAGTAAAGAGGACCCAGGGCCTTTTAAAGAAGGCTTCATGTGGTTTCAGGCTCATGGTTATAAGGTTGATGTTATAAACACTAAGGTAGATTAAAACACTAATAAAGAATAAAACATCAATTTGATATAAAATTAGCATCATTGCAGTGAAAGTAGTCAAGGTCCTACCCCTTACGTTTTCCTTTTCAAATAAATGGTGGTTGACTATTGGATCATCCTCTTTAGTGTCAATATTCTATACAGTGGAAGAGTAAGTAAATATAGATGGTCCCTGACTTGTGATGGTTTAAATTACAGTTTTTTTGTTTTTGTTTTTGTTTTTGTTTTGAGACGGAGTCTCGCTCTGTTCCACAGGCTGGAGTGCAGTGGCACAATCCCGGCTCACTGCAACTTCTGCCTTCCAGGTTCAACCAATCTCTGCCTCAGCCTCCCAAGTAGCTGGGATTATAGGCACCTGCCACCACGCCCGGCTAATTTTTGTATTTTTAGCAGAGATGGGGTTTCAGCATCTTAGCCAGGCCGGTCTTGAAGTCCTGACCTCATGATCCACCCGCCTCGGCCTCCCAAAGTACTGGGATTATAGGTGTGAACCACTGCACCCGGCCTAAAGTTACAATTTTTCAATTCTATGATGGTGCAAAAGTGTATTTACCTTTCTCATGCAACTGATAAAGACACACTCAAGAATGAGTGATTTATAAAGAGACAGAGGTTTAATGGACTCACAGTTCCACATGTTGGGGGAGGTTCCACGATCATGGTGGAAAGCAAAAGGCACTTCTTACGTGGTGGCAGACAAGAGAGAATGAGATGCAAGAGAAAGGGGTTTCCCCTTGTAAAACCATCAGATCTCATGAGACTTACTCACTATCATGAGAGCAGTATGGGGGAAACCATCCCCATGATTCAATTATCTCCCACTGGGTTTCTCCCACAACACGTGGGAATCATGGGAACTACAATTCAAGATGATATTTGGGTGGGGACACAGCCAAACCATATCAAAAATCAATACACATTTGGAAGAAACCTTTCTTCAAGTACTTCAAGTACTCATATAACCATTCTGTTTTCCACTTTCAGTGTTCAGTAAATTACATGAGATATTCAACACTTTATAATAAAAAATAATTTTTTGTTAGGTGCTTTTGCCCAACTGCAGGTTACTGTAAGTTTCTGAGCACATTTAAGGTAGGCTAAGCTAAGCTGTGATGTTTGGTAGGTTAGTCATATTAAGCACATTTTTGACACAGGGTATTTTGATATTCTGAACTCACGGTTGATTTGTAGACCCCGTTGTAAGTCATGGATCCTCTGTATTATTTCACATTTGTGAACCAGATGGTTGTGCTCATTGGCTGACAAGTTTAAATAAATATAAAAATAACAATAAAAACAATAAAAGCTAAAATTGAGAACAGTACCCCCAAGCACATCGTTATTATTGTTACTCTGCTTTTACAGAGAATAAAAGGGACTAGTCAAATATCTTCCAGTGAGGCAACTTGCCAAGCATCATAATATTTAGTAAGTGGTTTCTCCATGGAGAAAACAACCAGAAATCCCTGTCATTACAAAGGGAGAGAGGATAAGGTAGACATCATCCTAAGCACCAATCTCCCATGTCACACTTAGTTGGCATTTCAAGCACAGGGTGGCTAGGATACAACAGGCAATATTTTTACTTTGTGTGTCCATATACCTCCTTAATCATGAAACCATATATAATTTATATATATATATATGTGTGTGTGTGTGTGTGTGTGTGTGTGTGTGTTTTAGTGATTCAACAATTTTCTCTCATCCCTCTGTCCCAAGCATATAGCCATCCTAGAGTATTCTAACAGACGCATAATCCTCTTCTGAGATAAGCCTTTGATATTTCTAATTGGTTAAAAGTGACTCTCACTCTTTGATATTTATCTGTCTCAGCTCTCACTGAGTAGAGATATTTAATAAGATGGCTAGTTAAATCCTGCCAGCCAATCTCTTTCTTCTTCCTATGCCTATACTAGCATCATGCTGGTCACAGATGACAGTACGCTCGCAGATCTTGATCTAGTCACAGTGTCAGAGGATTGGAAATAATAAAATGTCCCTCTCAGGACAGAATAGGGAGGTAACATGATGTAATGTAAAGAGTAAAAGAGAAGATTTTTGAGGAGGATGAATCCTAAATATATTAGTTTAGCTCTTTGACCTAAGGTAAATTATTTAAGTTATCCTTTCTCAGTCTCCTCACCTAACATCCCTACCACACAGGGTCATTGTCAGTGTTCACTCAATAACTCTTTGCTATTGTAGTTATCATTAACAAAGAAACATGGCTCACGCTTGTAATCCCAGCACTTTGGGAGGCTGAGGCGGGTGGATCACGAAGTCAGAAGATTGAGACCATCCTGGCTAACACGGTGAAACCGTGTCTCTACTAAAGATACAAAAAATCAGCCGGATGTGATGGCACGCGCCTATAGTCGCAGCTACTCTGGAGGCTGAGGTAGGAGAATTGTTTGAACCTGAGAGGTGGAGGTTGCAGTGAGCCGAGATCACATCACTGCACTCCAGCCTGGGTAAAAGAGCGAGACTCCATCTGGAAAAAAAAAAAAGAAACAAAATCTGAGAGCTTTTTTTTTTTTTTTTTTTTTTTAATGCATATGCCAGACTACAAAATGTAAATAGTGCGAAATTCCACACTCACAGCCATCATTTTATTCTCTTACCTGATTATAGTGGTGCAGATGTAACATTTCTATATGATACAAATTAAAACAAAGGAGGAGTTATAACAAAAGGAGATCCAGGAGAATCACTAAAACTAATTTAAAGTTGATACTAAGCTCCGAGATAGAAAAAGAAGAAAGGGGGAAGGAGAAAAAATACAGCAACATCTTCCAAATATTGGTGAGTATTAAAATTGTTGAGGAAATAAACACATAATTTTGGCATCCTAGACCCAGATACTTTGATTCGGGAAGTCTGGAGTTAGGTCCAGAAACATACATTTAAATTTCCCCTGTGATTTTGATATTTAGTTCACTTAGACCACCCCTACATAAACACTTAAGGAAGGATTGCTTACTCTGAAAAGAAAACTAAAAAGGACTTTTTATCACTACCTTCACATCCACAAATAATATCTCACTGAGTAGTATTGTCATTGTTTTTTCCATTCTTTCTAATAACTAAAGGTGAAGAAATAAAATTAATATACTTGTTCAGGAATTTTATCTTAGCTATCAGAAATTTTAAAAAAATTAAAGAGTAAAAATACAGAAATCAAATACTGGATATCTATGGTTATGGATGTCCCAGTTTAGCAATCTTTTGAAACAAAGACTAACTATTATCATTTTAGTTACAGATTAGGAGTTAAACTGTCCAGATCAATTTTAGGAAAGAGAACTAATAACTAATAGCTCTCCTATATGTGAACATTATTTTTCTTCATCTAATCCTCACAACAACCTTTTAGGTAGCTCTCACTCACCATTATTTTTTACGTGAGGATGTGGTGCTTGGAAGCACTGATAACCTTGCCCAAGTTTACATTATTAGTCAACTATTACACCAACTTGCAAACTCAAGACCCCCAACTAGAAATTCCTTCATTTTCTTTTAGATGGTCTCTCTCCAGACTGAAACTTTTCACAATAAATACATTACCATTCATCAATTTTTTTCCCCCATAGCACAGCACCAGAATTTCTCTCCAGCAGCTGTAGGTCATTTACCAGCACTAAAATCTTTAGTAATTTCCCACTTCTTAATTAATTTTGAATTAATTCAAAATTCCCTAACAGAGCACAGAAGATCTTATGCAACTTATTTCTAACCTATTTCTTCAGCCTCACCTTGATTTCTCCCCAGGCTTTTACTAAATAGATTTATCTTTCTTTGTAGAATGACAAGATGCCTTGATCAGAGTTCTCTGTCTGGAATACCTTTAACAGTCTCACTTTCCTAGTTCATTCTGAGCCATTTTCTGAAGCCTGCCGTAAATACCTTTTCTCTGACACCAACAACAGAACTAATTTTTACTCTTTTGTAATCTCATGCTATATTCTGTACATTTCTCCCTTTGTCATTCATTCAATTGTTACATGATATTACCCATGATTGAAAAAAGCAACTTGAAGAAAGATCCCAGTTGTATTCAATTTTATATCCCCAGTACCTAGTTCTTAGTAAGTGTTCATAAACCCTATTGAGGTAAATTGAACTATTTTTATAAAATAGTCAGTGCTGTTGTTAGTCTTCTTTAGCAATACATTTCAATCCACCATGGATGTATCCCACAATTAAAATATGAACTTTAAAATTCACTACATATTTATAAGGATGATAATTATAACTTATTTTCATATTTTCATTAGCATGTCAAGGTATCTTCCTAATAAATAATTACAAAAAGTTTTAAAAATCCTCCTCATCAAGGATGAAGAGATTAACC
The DNA here is from genome assembly GCF_007565055.1 of Rhinopithecus roxellana. Classification (NCBI taxonomy): domain Eukaryota; kingdom Metazoa; phylum Chordata; class Mammalia; order Primates; family Cercopithecidae; genus Rhinopithecus; species Rhinopithecus roxellana. The sequence goes on along the minus strand of NC_044549.1, from coordinate 11,117,071 downwards.
ACTATTAGCTAAAATATGACTTTGACTTGTATTTAAAATTAACAGCAGGTATATTGGCATAATTAATATGATGGTATTTAAAATACTTAAAATAGATATTATTTTCCATACCAAGAAATAGATTGCATCATGCATCTATAATTTTTTTCTCTAAATTATATTAAAATATGACTTTGTGAATATCCATAAATTATAATAATTGTATATTACTAGCAAGATACAGAGGACAGACAAAAGAGTCACAGCGATGGGTCTACGCATTTGTGGGATGAACTCCTTTAAGGCTCTGTGGGCTGAATGCAAAGACACCCTCTATACATTTGTATTTATTTTGTATAAACAAATCCGGAAACCAATTCCAAATGTATGCTCTAAACTATTTTCTGTATATCTTGTATGCTTGTGCATTTTTCTGGAGACACGCACGGAGAGTAAAAAAAATTATTCAAAACCCTTAACTCTACACTTATTATATGAGATTATAATGACCGAGGCTCACTTTTCACACACTTCAAGCCCCTTGTAGTATTCTATATCCATTAGAAGTATACAGCAATTCATGAGTAACACTAGAATTTTAACACATTCTTAGAATCTTCACACACTTAGTTTCATTAATTTTGTGTTTTTTCTTTTTTCTTTTGGATTCTAATTATGCTGATAACTAGACCATTCTTTGACATACATATTTCTAAAACTTTTCTCCCTATTCTTTCTTCTATCTTTCGGTCTCAGTATAATAAGTTCAACTGAATTTCTTCCAATTGGATTTTTTTTCTCTTTTGGTCCGTGTGAATTTAGTTGTCTATGTAACTCTGGAAAATTGCCTGAGAGAGGACTGCATCATTAGCAAAAACAGGTGGAGTGGTTTACCGAAGGAATGCATTATTTCTAACCTCCTCCATTGTGTGTCAAGCAACATCTTGACTGATGTTGCTGGATTACCTTTAACAAGACCATTTGCAGTTGCAATTTGAAAGTGATGTATTCCATGAAGTTCCTGATACTGCTAAGAGCAGAGGCTGGGTTTCTGTGGTCATGATGATTGTTAGCCAAACACTTGAATTACTGAACTTCATCAATGTATCATTCTGTAAAATCTGAGGAAAGAAAAAACAACTTAAGAAGGTAGCTACATGTACTTTTAGGAAACATTGGACCTTGACAAATCATTTCAAAGACATCTCAAATTAATTAAAGTATCTTAGTTCAAACCTCAAAAATACTATATTCCCTTATATGTTAGATTACAGGAAAAGCCTAAAAATGCTGATCTAACTCTAAAGTGGTAGAAAGTAAATCTTTAAATAGAAAACAAACAGTAAAAAATCTCAAAACACTATTTTGAATTTCATTTAAAAATATAATAGTATGCTTCAACAATAAGGTTTTTAAGCACTTCAGTCAAACAAATGGTAAAATACACTTCCCTTTTCACTTTTTCACTAAAAGCAGAACAATAAAAGTAATTATAATTAGTTCTTTGTATATGTGGACTACAGTGATGTCATTCATGGGTTAAGGATTTTAACTTTCTCTGCTGTGTTTATCCATTTCGCATGAACTATCCAGCACCTAAGCCAGAGATATTGGTTCCTTTTCCTTCATTATCGCTGGCCTTACAGGTATGTCTAGTCCCTGAGGAAAGAGTCCTCTACAAGTCCAGAGATAGAAATGCTCTGTCTCACATCATAGAGTAGAAGCTTTATTGCTTTGCCCTCATTTTACCATAGCTGTGAGATGTCCAAAGCTAAATGTTATTCTCCATTATCCTTTGCTCTTGGATTTTTAAAGATAATTTTCTTTGTTTCTTAAATGATTCTTATATTTTTATCTAAATTTTAATTGTTTTATCTTGAAGCCATTCCGTGAAAACCATCTTAAATCATTTTTGAAAACTTGGTTGTTACAAATAATTTAATAAATTTGCAGGAAAAAGAAGTAGGAGAGCCTGCCTCTGTTAAGCTACAAGCGAGATTTCGAATAGCTGTCTGCACAGAATATTTTCTCTAGTGACATTCAAAATTTCACTCTTGTTAAAAAAAGGTAACAAAGAAAAATAACATTCTTTCTTCAGCCATTCTCTGTATATGAGTTCATCAAATTCATCTCCTTAAGTGACTAACAGAATCAGGCAGCCAATGAAGTGTCTTTGATGAGATAGGCCGAAGTGCAAAACCCAGACCAAATTAAACCAAACCAAAGCACAAATCATGGAATAGTGGCCCCTGAAAAGAGAGGAATACAGAAGAAGGAAGACATGCTCCTTTCTTTTTTTTTCTAAGATTGTCGCCTCCCTTCCATTACTACATAGTAGTTTCTAGAAAGTACAGAAAGAATAACTTACTGAGATTTTTTGAAAAAGAAAGGAACCATCGTACATTGTGGGATAAATAGAAGGATAATCACAAACTACTGCTATGTAGGAACTTCAGCCTTACATAATCATCTTATCTTCATGAAGGAAGATTCCACGACTTTCAAGCTCCATGTTACATTATGCCAAACTCTATTTCAGACCAATAGGTTAATTTGTTAATAATTTTTATTGGTGGTGACACATCTTTAAAAATGTTCCTTGAGGACTCACATGTATGTTTATTTTAGTATTCAAAAGGGCTGGGTATGGGAAAAGCTTTAACATGTGGTCAGCTTAATGTATTATGAAACTTAAATCATTGATCCTAAATTTAAAAGGTATTTATTTCCTATCTTTTGTTTATAAATCTATGTTATATTTTTACTCTTGGCCTTAGAAAACTTTATTAATGTAATAAAGCTATGGTCTCATGTATATAAAAATGTTTTCTCCAAGTTGCTGTTGGCTGTAGCCTGCTTTTCTTTCTAAGTTCCTTTATCTCTGTAGTTTGGATTCAAAATTTACAGGTAAAATCAGATTACTCGTTCAACTTCCATTTCCCTAGTAAAAAATTGACCCTGTACAACTAAAACTAATTATTTGCTGGGCATTTCCTTGAGCTAAGCAATGTGAAGTACTAACTCAGGCCCCAGAGTACTGTATCACACAGTGAAACACTCACTTTGCTTAATGCCCTAGTGAATTGAAGAATTAATACATTTCTTAAGTGCCAAATATAATCCCATGTGTTAGATCATGTTTTGGGGGAATGTAGTTCAATTTGAGAAAAACAACTTGGTATTGGCACATAAAATAAGTAGTTTATGAAAAATAGAAATAAAATATATCCCTAAGCAAAAAATGTATTATTTCCAAGAGAAGTTTGTTGAATAATAGTGACAATTTATCAATTATAGTATGCTCTAGGGCTAGTTTCACACTTATTGTTAAGAAAAGTATTGGGCTCTTCCAAGATGGCTGAATAAGAACAGCTCCGGTCTGCCGCTCCCAGCGAGATCAATGCAGAAGATGGGTGATTTCTGCATTTCCAAACTGAGGTACTTGATTCATCTCACTGGGACTGGTTGGACAGTGGGTGCAGCCCATGAAGGGCGAGCCAAAGCAGGATGGGGCATCGCCTCACCAGGGAAGCACAAGGGGTCAGGGGATTTCCCTTTCCTAGCCAAGGGAAGCTATACCTGGAGGAATGGTACACTTCTGCCCAAATACTGTGCTTTTCCCACAGTTTTAGCAACCAGCAGATCAGGAGATTACTTCCCGTGCCTGGCTCGGTGAGTCCCATGCCCACGGAACCTTGCTCACTGCTGGTGCAGTAGTCTGGGATCAACCTGGGAGGCTGAAGCCTGGCCAGGGGAGGGGTGTGAGCCATTGCTGAGTCTTGAGTAGGTAAACAAGGTGGTCAGGAAGTTCATACTGGGCAGAGCCCACTGCAGTTCAGCAAGGCCTACTGCCTCTCTAGACTCCACCTCCATGGGCAGGGCATAGATGAACAAAAGGAAGCAGACAAATTCTCCAGACTTAAAGGTCCCTGTCTGACAGCTCTGAAGAGAGTAGTGGTTCTCCCAGCATGACATTCAAGCTCTGAGAATGGGCAGGCTACCTCCTGACCCCTGTGTAGCTTGACTGGGAAACACCTCCCAGTAGGGGCCGACAGACATCTCATACAGGTGGGTGCCCCTCTGAGACAAAGCTTCCAGAGGAAGGATCAGGCAACATTATTTTCCTGTTCTGCAATATTTGCTGTTCTGCAGTCTCTGCTGGTGATACCCAGGCAAACAGGGTCTGGAGTGGACCTCCAGTAAACTCCAACAGACTTGCAGCTGAGGGACCTGACTGTTAGAAGGAAAACTAACAAACAGAAAGGAATAGCATCAACATCAACAAAAAGGACATCCACACCAAAACCCGATCTCTAGGTCACCAACATCAAAGACCAAAGGTAGATAAAACCACAAAGATGGGGAGAAACCGGAGCAGAAAAGTTGGAAATTTCAAAAACTAGAGTGCTTCTTCTCCTCCAAAGGATTGCATCTCCTCATCAGCAATGGAATAAAACTGGACGGAGAATGAGTTTGATGAGTTGACAGAAGTGGGCTTCAGGAGGTTGTTAATAACAAACTTCTCCGAGCTAAAGGAGCATGTTCTAACCCATTGCTAGGAAGCTAAAAACCTTGAAAAAAAAGCTTAGATGAATGACTAAACAGAATAAACAGTGTAGAGAAGACCTTAAATGACCTGATGGAGCTGAAAACCACAGCATGAGAACTTCGTGACACATGCACAAGCTTCAATAGCCAATTTGATCAAGTGGAAGAAAGGATATTAGCGATTGAAGAACAAATAAACGAAATAAATCGAGAAGACCAGTTTAGAGGAAAAAGAGTAAAAAGAAACAAAGCCTCCAAGAAATATGGGACTATGCGAAAAGACCAAATCTACATTTGTTTGGTGTACCCAAAATTGACGAGGAGAATGTAACCAAGTTAGAAAACGCTCTTCAGGATATTATCCAGGAGAACTTCCCCGACCTAGCAAAGCAGGCCAACATTCAAATTCAGGAAATACAAAGAACACCAAGAAGATACTCCTTGAGAAAAGCAACCCCAAGACACATAATTGCCAGATTCGCCAAGGTTGAAATGAAGGAAAAAATGTTAAGGGCAGCCAGAGAGAAAGTTCAGGTTACCCACAAAGGGAAGTCCTTCAGACTAACAGCAGATCTCTCAGCAGAAACCCTTCAAGCCAGAAGACAGTGAGGGCCAATATTCAACATTCTTAAAGAAAAGAATTTTCTACCCAGAATCCCATATACAGCCAAACTAAGCTTCATAAGTGAAGGAAAATTAAAATCTTTACAGAAAAACAAGATCAAACAAATTCAAAAGTTAGCAGAAGTCAAGAAATAACTAAGAGCAGAACTGAAGGAGATCAAGACAGAAAAAACCCTTCAAAAAAAATCAATGAATCCAGGAGCTTCTTTTTTGAGGAGATCAACAAAATAGATAGACTGCTAGAAAGCCTAATAAAGAAGAAAAGAGAGAAGAATGAAATAGATACAATAAAAAATGATAAAGGGGACATCACCACCGATCCCACAGAAATACAGACTACCGTCAGAGAATACTATAAACACCTTTACACAAATAAACTAGAAAATCTAGAAGAAATAGATAAATTCCTGGTCACAACCCCCCCCCCCCTCCCAAGACTAAACCAGGAAGAAATTGAATCTCTGAATAGACCAATAACAGGTTCTGAAATTGAGGCAATATTTGATAGCCTACCAACCAACAAACGTCCAGGACCAGATGGATTCACAGTCGAATTCTACTAGAGGTACAAAGAGGAGCTGATGCCATTCCTTCTGAAGTTGTTCCAATAAATAGAAAAAGAGGGACTCCTCCCTAACTCATTTTATGAGGCCAGCATCATCCTGACACCCTGGCAGCGACACAACAAAAAAAAAGAGAGTTTTAGACCAATATCCCTGATGAACATCGATGCAAAAATCCTCAATAAAATACTGGCAAACCGAATCCAGCAGCACATCAAACAGTTTATCCACCATGATCAAGTGGGGTTCATCCCTGGGATGCAAGGCTGGTTCAATATATGCAAATCAATAAATGTAATCCATCACATAAACAGAACCAAAGATAAAAACCGCATGATTATCTCGATAGATGCAGAAAACATCTTCAACAAAATTCAACAATCCTTCACGTTAAAAACTCTCAATAAACTAGGTATTGATGGAATGTATCTCAAAATCATAAGAGCTACTTCTGACAAACCCACAACCAATATTATACTGAATGGGCAAAAACTGGAAGCACTCCCTTTGAAAACTGGTGCAAGAAAAGGATGCCCTCTCTCACCATTCCTATTCAACATAATGTTGTAAGTTCTGACCAGGGTAATCAGGCAAGAAAAAGAAATAAAGGAAAAGAGGAAGTCAAATTGTCCCTGTTTGCAAATGACATGATTGTATACTTAGAAAACCCCGTTTTCTCAGCCCAAAATCTCCTTAAGTTGATAAGCAACTTCAGCAGAGTTTCAGGATACAAAATCAATATGCAAAAATTACAAGCATTTTTGTACACCAATAACAGACCACCAGAGAGCCAAATCATGAGTGAACTCACATTCAATTGCTAAAATGAGAATAAAATACTTAGGAATCCAACTTACAAGGAATGTGAAGGACCTCTTCAAGGAGAACTACAAAGCACTGCTCAACAAAATAGAAGAGGGCACAAATGGAAGGACATTCCATGCTCATGGATAGTAAGAATCAATATGGTGAAAATGGCCATACGGCCCAAGGTAATTTATAGATTCAATGCCATTCACATCAAGTTACCACTGATTTTCTTCAGAGAATTAGAAAAAAGTACTTTAAAACTCATATGGAACCAAAAAAGAGCCCTCATAGCCAACATAGACCTAAGCAAAAAGAACAAAGCTGGAGACATCATGCTACCTGACTTCAAACTATACTACACGGCTACAAAAACCAAACTAGCATGGTACTGGCACCAAAACAGATGTATAGACCAATGGAACAGAACAAAGGCCTCAGAAATAACACTACACATCTACAACCATCTGATCTTTGACAAACCTGACAAATACAAGAAATGGGGAAAGGGTTCTTTATGTAATAAATGATGCTGGGAAAACTGGCTTACTTGTGTGGAAAGCTGAAACTGGATCCCTTCCTTACACCTTATACAAAAATTAACTCAAGATGAGTTAAAGACTTAAATATAAGACCTCAAACCATAAAAAACTCTCGAAGAAAATCTAGGCAATAACATTCAGGAGATAGGCATGGACAAGAATTTCCTGACTAAAGCACCAAAAGCAATGGCAACAAACACCAAAATAGACAAATGGGATCTAATTAAACTAAAGAGCTACTGCACAGCAAAAGAAACTATCATCAGAGTGAACAGGCAACCTACAGAATGGGAGAAAATTTTTGCAGTCTACCATCTGACAAAGGGCTAATATCCAGAATCTACAAAGAACTTAAAGAAATTTACAAGAAACAAACAAACAACCCCATCAAAAAGTGAGCAAAGGGTATGAACAGACATTTCTCAAAAGAAGACATTTATGCAGCCAACAGACACATGAAAAAATGCTCATCATCACTGGTCATTAGAAAAATGCGAATCAAAAGCACAATGAGATGCCATCACACGCCAGTTAGAATGACAATCATTAAAAAGTCAGGAAACAACAGATGCTGCAGAGGATTTGGAAAAATAGGGACACTTTTACACTGTTGACGGCACTGTAAATTAGTTCAACCATCATGGAGGACAGTATGGTGATTCCTCAAGGATCTAGAACTAGAAATACCATTTGACCCAGTGATTGCATTACTGGGTATATACCCAAAGGATTATAAATCATGCTACTATAAGACACATGCACAAGTATGTTTATTGCAGCACTATTCGCAATAGCAAAGACTTGGAACCAACCCACATGTCCATCAGTGATAGACTGGATTTAAAAAATGTGGCATATATACACCATGGAATACTATGCAGCCATAAAAAAGGATTAGTTCATGTCCTTTGCAGGGACATGGATGAAGCTGAAAACCATTATTCTCAGCAAACTATCACAAAGACAGAAAACCAGACACGTCGTGTTCTCACTCATAGGTGGGAGGTGAACAATGAGAACACATGGACACAGGGCAGGAAATATCACACATCAGGGCCTGTCGGGGAGGGGGCTGAGGGAAAGATAGTATTAGGAGAAATACATCATGTAAAGGACTAGTTGATGGATGCAGCAAACCAACATGGCACATGTATACCTATGTAACAAACCTGCGTATTGTGCACATGTACCCTAGAATTTAAAGGATTATAGAAAAAAAAAAGTTTTTTACAAACTACAATTTTAAAAAGTGATATGCAATTTATTTTAAAGAGACAAATGAAGCACAGTTGATTATTACTTAAGTCCTCTCTGTTGCATACCAATATGTCAGATTGTAAGCATGGCTCCCCAAACTTCTTGAGGAACAAGTAATGAGTTCTGCTATGAAACCAGAAAGTGGAGACCTTGTACAATGTTAAGCAGATGATTTTATACGTTTTTGATGAAAACGGTATCAATCTACACCAATTCTGTAATTTCTTCACAATAGAAAATATCTTGCTAGGATGATCTCTATTTAAAAACATAAACAGGTTCAAGCTCAAATATGACATCATGAGTCACTCACCAACAAAACTGGCCCATCAATACAAAGCAATTGGTAAGACTGATTTTTTAAACTGATTTCTATTAACTGCACAGACCTAACTGGAAATTAAAGGGTATACTCCAGATAATTGCTTTGTTCACAGAACCTTTCCTCTAATAAAAACATCTGTCTTATTTTTTCTCTAGTATTTCCTGTACTTCATATAAACCAAAATTATTATTAATCCTAAAGTATTATAGTTTTCTATATATGCAACAGACATCCACCTGAAGCTTCAGTGGAAAATAACAAAAATTAAATTAATACAAACCCATATACTATCTGTCAAACAAGAATAATGAGCTAATGGTTAATTAAGAGTTTATTTTTTAAAAAGATGAGGGGAGTTTGGATTGTTGGGGGGAACCTTACCTTGAGTGACATCTAGTGGACTGCTGCAAAATGACATTTTTAAAGGTTCCTTTATTTTTTAATAATTTCAACTTTTATTTTAGATTCAGACGGTACACATTTTTTAAAGTTGAAGCTACTACAGATAGAGTAGCTGTAGCACCTTAACACTTTGCATTTGTGCAAGTAAAATAATAATCTACTCAAACTTTATGTAAGCCATAAAATTATTCTCAAAGGGAAATTACAGATGACTCAGAAAAACTATAAATGGAAAAAAGAAAATCTTAAATTTTAAAAATTTCCTATATGTATAATTGCTTATGTTGTAATATACTATTATTGGAAAATGTTTTTAATACTTTTGAGTGCCACTAATAGTTAAGATCTCTATTTTAAGTAAATAAAAATATATACTCTATATTTTTACTCTAAAACCTCAATCTTGGGATCTTTAAATTTTTGTTTTATTACTAAATTAAGAAGCTAATTTATTTTACCAGAAACATTTATTTTTGCTGTATAATTTCATTTGTGATTATTTGAAATGCAAAGCTGTAGTCTTTTGTTAATAGTGGAACATTGGCATATTTTCTCATTGTTCCTTGACTATCCTTTTTCAGTACTATATAGCATAAGAATATTATGTATGATTTCCATTGCTTTATTTCTATGTAGCTCTTTGCCTTTGAGGCCACACTGACCTTATATTGTGTTTTTTCATCTCCACTCATAGTATATCTATTGGTAAGAGATGTGGTGCTTGACCTTCATTTTGCTTCGGTATCACTGTGTAAAATTTCCTCTCCATTCTGTTTTTTGTATGCCTTCTACAACCCTGTTCATCTCATCGGAGTTTTCCTTTCTGTGTCGTTTAGTTCATGCACCTTCTGATGTATTCTAAACTGCCTTGCATTATTCTTATCACCTTAATACTGTCTCTGTCTGTTTAAATGTTGGCCACTAATCCTAACAATCTCGCAAGAGAGAATAAGTTGTGAACTTTAATTATTTTCCTTAATAAATCCTTTTCTCTCTATTCAAACACTGTTTACTCATTTGTCATATCCACTTTCCTGCGGTTCCTAAGGTGATAATTGAGTAATTAAAAAATTAATTTTAATACTTCACTTTCAGAATATTGATATTCGCTTAAGGGAATTTCCTTAACTAGCTTTATCACCATTTCTGAAATTAGCAAATTCAAGTTCTTTTAGGGTTACTGAGGAAATATAGCTTGTTGTCTATGCCCTGAAATGATTAATCTAATGATATCACATGTGAAGCAGCAACAAAGAAGATAATAAATAATCAAGTGCTAAATTTTGTAGTATTAGCATAAGTGTTATGTTAAAAATTTAGAGAAGGTAGAGAACAAGATGGAAAGAGTGGTATTAAGGGACTCATGGAAAGAGTAGAACTTACTTGCTATCATTTTAATGTTTGTATCCTCCTTAAATTTCTATGTTGAAATCCTAAGCCCTAAGGTGATTGCATTAGGAAGCAGGGAGACTCTTGGAAAATGCCCAGACCATGAAGGTGAAATTCTCATGAATAGAATGAATTTCTTTATAAAGAGGCCCCAGAGGGCTTCCTTATCTCTTTCACCGTGTTTCTACACAGCAAGAAAGTGCCCTTTTTAAACAAGAAAATGGGCTCTCACTAGAAACCAAATGTGCAGGCACCTTGATCTTGGACTTCCTGGCCTTTACAACTGCAAGAAATAAATTTCTATTATACAAAGCTATCCAATTTACGTTTTATTATAGCAGCTAGCAATCTAAATGGACAGTCTTTAAATCACTTGAAAATAGAAATAAAACATGTATAATTCATTTGTTTTTCAGTTACCTATATTTTCTTATAAATAAATGCTTTCCCCCATAAATCCTACTTCCATAGTATTAATTTTATGTCTTTCAATATATAAATAAGAGATGAATAATAAACTTGTATTTAAGAATATTTTATAGTAAAAATAATTAAGAAAGAATTAAGCAAAGTTCATTGTCATTTTCTAGCATTCTAAACATTTGATGTGATTTTAATATTCCTTGTCTTAGACTACATAAAACAATAATATAAATTTTAGATGTGTTGATAATTAGGTTCTCATTTTTAAAAGTTTGAATATCTGAATAGTGATTGGAGAGAAGTGAAGAAATCAGTGAACTCACAGAGAAAAGAGAGGAAACTAGTGAGCTCATAGAATTCAGGGCAAACATAAGACCAAGGGGAGAAGAAAATAGAATGTGCCTGAAGAAAGGTGTAGCAAACAACTTAATTAAACCCAGAAGCATATATGGGGAGTAAAAAACAAAAAAACAAAGCAGGCAAACAAATAACATGAAAGTCCTTGAAACGATGAAAATTTTAGCATCAGGAGAAAAAAAAATCATCTCATAAGTAGTAAATGTGGTCATTATTATTTTTACCAAGGAGCCACTAACAGTTTTTAGAAGGTGGAATAACTTTATCAAAGTACTATTAAATGCAATAAAGCTGATCATGGTACTTATTGGAGAAAATAAACCAATAGATTGGGAGATCATTAAGCAAGCATCACACAGGCCCAGGTCTGAAATCCTGGTGAGCCTTGTCTAAGATGCAGAGTGGTCAGTTTAGAGAAGGAAGGATAGAAAACAGACATTTCAAGAAGAAGCTTAATAAAACTCTAAGATTAGTTGCAATTCTATCAACATAGGTTTTTATTTGAAATCGTAAAATGAAATTATTGCTGATTAATTAGTCAAGAGTTAATTAAACTGCTTCTGTGTAGCTCACAGGATCATTTAGAAACCTGGAAGTAGACTCAATCCAAAGCTTCCAGGAGCAATATCTAAAAAAATGGTGTTTGAAGAAATCATTACTATTGGTGTTACTCTGTGAGCACTGGAGAACACAGCTTGCTATGTTGCCTTTCTCCAGCAAAATGTGTACATTACAGTATTTTATTTCATAATGTGGATTTCCAAATTAAGGTTTCACGTGGACAAGTCTGACCGGCAAAGTCTTCATCACATGCTTACAGGTGATTTGTAAAATAGACTGGGGAAGTGAGATGAGATGCATAAAGGTTGTCACTGATCAAACATAGCAAAATACTCAGAACAAGCTGTTCTTAGTATCTTCTTCTAGTGATAATGAAGTATATCGTTTTGAACCAAACTTCTTACTGAGAACAACTAGAAAATATGGAGAAGATTCAACAAAAGTTATTGTTTGAGGGTCAGTTTACAGGATTGGAACCTGAGCAGAAGTTTGACATATGTCCAAAGAAAAATCGGCCAGGCTTGGTGGCTCAGGCCTCTAATCCCAATACTTAGATCATCAGACGTCAGGAGTTTGAGACCAGCCTGGCCAATTTGGTGAAACCCTGTCTCTACCAAAAAATACAAAAATTCACTGGGCATGGTAGTGTGCATCTGTAATCCCAGTTACTCAGGAGGCTGAGATGGGAGAATTGCTTGAACCTAGGAGGCGGAGGTTGCAGTGAGCTGAGATCGTACCACAGCACACTAGCATGGGTGACAGAGTGAGACCCTATCTTGAAATGAATAAATAAATAAATAAAAAGAAAAAGGAAAGAAAAGGAAAATCAAAATTTGATATCTTCCTAAAAGGAAGAGAAGATTACATTCTACAGAGTCTTAAATTACCTCTGTAACTTTCAATCTACAGTATCTTCTGTTCATTGAAGTACATAGAAATATAAGTTAAAAACTAGATAAACTTTCAATAAAAATTAAGAGAAAACTTATATAATAGGAGAGGACCAGGAGTAGGGCAAGATATTTAAGTTATCTGAGACAGTATTTAAAATTAAATGTTCAAATAATTAAATAGCAAGATAGAGAATTGGGGGAAAAATGGAAACTCTAGAAATATCAAACAAAATCTAGAAATAAAAAGTACAGTAGCTGAAATTAAAACAGGATAAATGGCTTCAGTAGCAGATTCGATATAGTATAAAATATGTAAAAACAAAATAGCAGAAGCATAATGAAACAAAGAAATACTGAACAAATAAAATAGTATATGCAGCATATGGGTGAAAATATTTAACACATATGCAGATAGAGTCCTAGAAGGGAGGACTAGAAGAGAAGCAGTCAATATTTAAAGAAAAGACTGAGAATTATTTTTTTTTAACTAAACTGCTTTTTAAAATGTATGTGGGTACATAGGTGTGTATATTTATGGTGTACATGAGATGATTTGATACAGACAAGCAATGTGAAATAAACATATATGGAGAGTGAAGTAGCCATCCCCCCAAGCATATGCCCTTTGAGTTACAAACAATCCAATTACACTCTTTATTTTAGAATGTACAATTAAGCTATTATTGATTATATTCACCCTATTGTGCTATCCAATAGCAGGTCTTACTCGTTCTTTCTAGCTTTTTTTTTTTTTTTTTTTTTTGGTACCCTTTAACCATCCCCACTTCCCCTCCAACCCTCTGCTACTTTTCCCAGCCTCTGGTAACTGTTCTTCTACTCTCTATTAATATGTACATGAGTTCAATTGTTTTGACTTTTATATCCCACAAGTGAGTGAGAACATGTGTTTGTCTTTTTGCGCCTGGTTTACTTCACTTAATATCTCCAGTTCCATCCCTGTTGTGGCAAATGGAGGGATCTCATTCTTTTTTATGACTAAATAGTACTCCATTGTGTGTACATGTACTGCATTCTCTTGATTCATTCATCTGTTGATGGACACATATGCTGCTTTCAAATCTTGGCTATTGTAAACAGTGCTGTAGCAAGCAGCAGTGCAGTTATCTCTTTGATATACTGATTTCCTTTATTTGGGGTATATACTCAGCAGTGGGATTGCTGAATCATATGCGAGCTTAATTTTTAGTGTTTTGAGGAACCTCCAAACTGTTCTCCCTAGTGGTTTTACTAATTTATATTTCCATCAACAATGTACGGGGGTTCCATTTTCTCCCACATCCTCGCCTGCATTTGCTATTGTCTGTCTTTTGGATATAAGCCATTTTAACAAGGGTGAGGTTGTTTAATTGTGTTTGTGTTTCATTGTGTTTGATTTGCATTTCTCAGATGATCCAGTGACGCTGAGCACCTTTTCATATGCCTCTTTGCTATTTGTGTGTCTTATTTTGAGAAATGTCAATTCAAATCTTTTGCCCATTTGTTAATTGGATAATTAGGTTTTTTTCCTAAAGAGTTGCTTGAGCTCCTTATATATTCTGGTTATTAATCCCTTGTCAGATGTGTAGTTTGCAAATATCTTCTCCCATTCTGTGCATTGTCTCTTCACTTTGTTGATTGTATCCTTTGCTACACAGTTGTTTTTTAACTTGATGTGATCCCCTTTGCCCATTCTTGTTTTGGTTGCCTGTGCTTGTTGGTCCTTGCCCAGACCAATGTGCTAGAGAGTTTCTTCAATGTCTTCTTGCAGAAGTTTCATAGTCTGAGGTCTTAGATTTAAGTCTTTAATCCATTTTGATTCGATTTTTGTAGATAGTGAGAGACTGGGGTCTAGTGTCATTCTTTTGTATACGGCTATCATTTTTTTCAGCACCATTTATTGAAGAGCCTGTCTTTTACCTAGTTTACGTTTTTGGCACCTTTGGCAAAAACGAGTTCACTGTAAGTGTGTGGATTTGTTTCTAGGTTCTCTGTTCTGTTCCAGAACGTGATTCTGCGAGGAGGTGCTAGCCAGGCTTCCTGAGTCGAGTAGGGGCTTAGAAACTGTGAAACTTCTTGCATCAGGATTTCTTTCGGTCCTGGATAAATAATATTAAAGACACATGCTTCAAATATTCTTAACACTGGGATTTGTGCATGTGTTTTCTTTCTCAAAAAAGCTATAAACAGCGAAAATTTTGCTGTAAGCTTCCCTGTGTCCTCTCCCCTTCTCTCCCTTCCCCATCCCCTGAAACGAAAGAATGTTAAATGACCGTTTTTCTGTGACCAGCGGACCTTATCTATGCTTCCAATTCCAATTCCAATTCCTTATAAACATACTTTGCGAAGTCCTGTAAGATCCTGTCTCCTTTGCCATGTCGCTGCAAAGTCATAAAGTAGATAAAACCTAAGTTGTAATTCCAGTTTTCCTCAAAATCTAAGACGTGTCACAAAATAATGTACTGCCTTTATTTCTCGCTCTAGTAACATCTTCCTACCCCACATATTTCCCGCCTTAAAGAGTTTAAAAGGCAATGACCCAAACCAACAGTGGCTACCTGCTCAGGACCCCTTCCACGCTGTAGAAGCTTTGTTCTGTCACTCTGCTCACTAAGCCTACAGCTTTTTTTCTCTTAGTCCCTATCTCCATCACTTGCCCCAAGCAGCTGCCACACCAATTCTTTGGCATGGCTAGGGCAAGAACCTTTAGTGCTACAATTTGGCAAGCCAGCCAGGAGATCCAGGAAAGGCATCTAGATCGTCACACGGTGAGTAAAATTGAACCTGTTTCGCTTGCTATTCTGTCCTGTCCTTCCTTCCCATTAACAGGCTAAATACCAGGCACCTGACGACCATTTAAAGGCGATTAGCATGGCCACCCGACTAAAGATACAGGTGTCAGGCTGTCTGGAAAAGGGCTTTCTAACAACCCCTGACCCTTCCGGTTAGGAGCATTAGTTAGCCTGGACCCAGTTCTAACTCTTTCATGTTCCGAGGTACACTCTGAAGTGATCAGGGGACATCTTAGTCTCCTAGAGATCCTGGCGGAGACCATGGCCCCATAGGAGGCTCCCCCTGCAGGGGCTGCTGAGCCTAAGGCAGCCACAGCTCTGACCCCTGCCTCCTAGGTCCTAATGTCCGCCAGTTAGACTTCTTTTCTCATCTGATAAGCAAGATTCTTCCCGCTAGGCAGGATGGAGATTCCCTATTTAGAAGTCTTAAATTCTAAAGGTGGCAAGCAGAAGATCCCTGTTCATGGTGCCCTCTAGGCAAGTGTGGCCATTGGATGGCTATTTTGAAGGGTCAGTTCCCCACCGTAGTGTATGGTCCCCCACATCAGGACAATTTAACGACAGGTCTGTAGTTTTCATGTGGATAGTAGAAGCCTTAAGGCATTTCCTCCACTGCTGGCCAGAGAGACTTTCCCCTTCCTTGGGCCCTCTCAAGTACAATCTGTGGTGCATGGGGACAGCTCGTACAGCCGTTAAATTGTTATTTCAATCATTCAACAATTAGTATTGGAAGGAAGAAAATACAGTCAGTTAGGACACAGGATACTAGTACTGCCTTGAGAGAGGGGCCTACTCCTTTAAAGGCAAGGAAGGACAAAAGGCTAGACTATAGCAGCTGTTCTGTCAGCTCTGGCCTAGAGGACATCCACCAGCCCCTTTAAGCTTACTATACCTCCTGTCGCTAATTCAGAGATTTCTCCTTAAAAGACAGTTTCATGGCCAGACCCACGTAAATTAGGCCTTACCATGCAAGCATCAGTGGAGCCCCAGACCCGGGACTTGCCACCCTAGAACAGGTAGGATGCATTAGTTATAGGATCACAATAAATCCAATAGCCCTTGTGCCCCATTTAGTGGTCAATAGGCACATGGCAGGGGCAAGGGAAGTCTCCATCCTGCCGGTAAGCATGATTAAATCCGGTATATGGAGAGCTCAGGAAAAGCGGCCATGAGCTCTGAGC
Organism: Rhinopithecus roxellana; assembly: GCF_007565055.1. Classification (NCBI taxonomy): domain Eukaryota; kingdom Metazoa; phylum Chordata; class Mammalia; order Primates; family Cercopithecidae; genus Rhinopithecus; species Rhinopithecus roxellana. The sequence continues at coordinate 11,100,431 of NC_044549.1, read as the reverse complement.
ACAATTAGACCTGAGCCTTAGAGGATGCCCTAGGGGAAAACGAGTCCCAGGACGAACCAGGGGTGCGGTATCCCTGCGTTGAAAATTCCAGATAGGCACCACACCTTCAAACCCGGACACTTCTTTAAAGATGTATCCTGAATAACTGGGACAAATTCGACCCTGAAACCTTAAAAAAAAAAAAAAAAAAAAGCGACGAATTTTCTTTGGTACCACTGCCTGGCCACAGTATTCCTTACAAAATAGAGAACCTTGCCCTCTAAATGAAGTATTAATTATAACCCCTTCTACAACTAGATCTTTTCTGTAAACAGAAAGGTAAATAAAGTCCCTAACGTACAGGCTTTCTTTACCCTTCGTAACAATACTGCCCTGTGCCAAGCCTGCAGGCTTTGCCCAAATGACAGAGGACCACAACTGCCTCCATACTCAGGGCCTCTTCCCTCAGCCCCACTCTCCTCCGCTACTGACTCTCCTCCATCCGGTCCCACCAAAGTGTTAAAGGCACACCGGAAAGAGAACATAAACTCTGCAAGTCAGGCACCCAAACTGTGTTCCTTACCAGCAGTAGGAGGAGAATTTAAGCCCATTCACGTGCATGCTCCCTTCTCTCTCTCAGATTTAAAACAAATAAAGACAGGTTTAAAGAAATTCTCAGATGATCCTGTTAACTACATAGATGTCCTGCAAGGCTTAAGGTAGTCCTTTAATCTAACATAGAGAGATATCATGTTACTTCGTGATCAGACCTTAAGTCCTACTAAAAAAGCGGCTTTAGCAGCAGCCCAGCAATTTAAAAATCTGTAGTACCTTCCTCAGGTAAACAATCGAATGGCCCTAGGGGAAAAGGAAAAAAATCCCCACAGGGCAACAGGCAGTCCCCACTGTAGACCCTCATTAGGATACTGACTCAGATCTTACAGATTAGAGCTGAAGGCATTTGCTAACTTGCATTTTAGAAAGGTTGAGGAAGACTAAGGAAAAGCCTATGAACTACTCAATGCTATCCACAATTATGCAAGGAAAAAAAGAAAACCCCTCCACTTTTCTAGAAAGGCTAAAGGAGGTCCTAAGAAAGTACTCCTCCCTAACTCCAGATTCTGTAAAAGGCCAACTTATTTTAAATAATAAATATATCACCCAATCAGCAGGTGACATTAGGAGAAAAGTCTGCTTTAAGCCCAGAACAAAATTTGGAGACATTATTAAACCTGGCAACCTTGGTGTTCCATGGCAAGGACCAAGAAGAACAGGCCAAAAAGGAAAAGTGAGATAGGAGAAAGGCTGCAACCTTAGTTATGGCCCTCAGACACGCACACCTTGGTGGCTCAGAGGGAACCAAGAGAGGAGCAGGCCAGCTGCTTAGTAAGACTTGTTATCAGTGCGATTTGCAAGGACACTTCAAGAAAGATCGTCCAACCGGAAACAAACCGCCCCCTCGCCCATGTCCAATATGCCAAGGCAATCACTAGAAGGCTCACTGTCCCAAAAGGCAAAAGCCCTCAGACAAAGGCCCTCTAGGCCAGAGGCACCCAACCAGATGATTCAGCAACAGGACTAAAGGTGCCCAAGGCAAGTGCCAGCTCATGCCATCATCCTCACAGAGACCCAGGTAATTTGAACATTAAAGGTCAAGAAGTAGAATTAAACACTAGCACCGCTTTCTCAGTTTTAATCTCCTGCCCCAAACGACTTGTCCTCAAAGTCCGTTACTATCCGAGGAATCTTAAGACAGCCTGTAACCAGGTATTTCTCTTGCTTCCTCAGCTGCAATTAAGAGACTTCGCTCTTTCCACATGCCGGTCCCACACCATTATTAAGAAAGAGCATATTAGCCAAAGTAGAGGTTATTAGCTACATAAATATAAAGAACAAACTACCCATTTGTTGTCCACTACTTAAAAAAAGAAACGACTCTGAAGTCTAGGCATAAAAAGAACAATGTAGAAAGGCAAAGAATGCCCATCCAGTTCAAATCAGGCTAAAAGACCCCAGCACTTTTCCTTATCAGAGGTAACATCCCTTAAGGCCTGAAGCTCACAAAGGATTACAATATATTGTTAGACATTTAAAAGCTCAAGGTTTAGTTTTAAAAAAAATGTAGCAGTCCTTGCAACACTCCAATCCTAAGAATACAAAACTGAATAGTCAGTAGAGACTAGTGCAAGATCTCAGAATCATCAAAGAAGCAGTAATTCCTTTACATCCTGCTGTACCCAACCTCTATACACTGGTCTCTCCAGCACCAAGAAAAGCAAAATAGTTAATGGTTCTAGACCTCAAAGATGCCTTCTTCTGCATTCCCCTGCACTCTAACTCCCAGTTCATGTTGCTATTTCATTAACCAGTCAGGGATCATTACTAAAAAGGTCAAAGAAATAAGAAAACGGTTAGAAAGTTAAAAAAAAAAAAAAGGAGCTTAAACACTCAAGACCCTAGAATATGTTAAACCAATAGATACCTTGGCTCCTCCCCTTTCTAGGCCCTGTGACAACCATCCTACTATTACTCGCCTATGGCCTTAGATTTTTAACCTCCTTGTCAAATTTATTTCCTCCAAGATGGAGGCCATCCGGATACAAATAGTCTCACAAATGGAACCTCAAAAGGGCTCAACTCCTGGCTTCAATGGAGGACCTCTGAACTGACCCGTTGGTCCTTCAGTAGCTTAGAAAGCTCCCCTCTGAAAGACACCACAGCTGAAAGGCCCCTTCTTCACCCCTAACCTGCAGGAAGTAGCCAGAACGACTGCCGCCCAGTTCCCAACAGCAGTTAAGGTGTTCTGTTTAGAAGGGGGACTGAGAGGAGGTGCTAGCTGGGCTCCCTTGGTCGAGTAGGGACTCAGAAAGCTGTGAAACTCACTCATTTCCTGCATCAGGACTTCCTTCGGTCCTGGAGGAATAATATTGAAGATACATGCTTAAAATATTCCTAACACCAGGATTTGTGCATGTGTTTTCTTCCCCAAGGAAGCTATAAACAGCGAATATTTTGCTCTAAGCATCCCTGTGTCCTCTCTCCCTCTCTCCCTTCCCTCTCCCCTGAGACTAAAAACAATGTTAATTGCCCATTTCTCTCTGGCCAGCAGACCTTATCTATGCTCCCTATTCCAATTCCTTGTAAACATACTTCCTAAAGTCCTGTAAGATCCCGTCTCCTTTGTCACGCTGCTGCAAAGTCATAAAGTAAATAAAGCCTAAGTTGCAATTCCAGTTTTCTCCAAAATCCAAGACATGTCACAAAATAATTTACTGCCTTTGTTTCCCATTCTAGTAACATCTTCCCGCCCCCGCACGTATTTCTGCCTTAAAGGATTTAAAAGGCAATCACCCAAAACAAACAGTGGCTACCTGCTCAGGACCCCTTCCATGCTGTACTGTCACCCTGCTCAATAAAGCCTACAGATTTTTTCTTCACCCAAAACAAACAGTGGCTACCCGCTCAGGACCCCTTCACGCTGTAGAAGCTTTGTACTGTCACTCTGCTCAATAAAGCCTACAGATTTTTTTCTCTTAGTCCATGTCTCCATCACTCACCACGGGCAGCCACCACACCAATTCTTTGGCGTAGCTAATGCAAGAACTTTTACCATTACAATTCTTCAAATTTTGTTCTTTTTGCTTAGGATATGTTTGATTATTCTGGGTCTTTTGAGGTTCCATATACTAAATTTGGTACTAATTTAGTTCCAAATACTAAAATGTATTATTTTTCTATGTTTCTAAAGAATGCCATTGATATTTTGATAGACATTGCATCAAATCCCAAAGATTGTTTTGGGTATTATGAACATTTTAATAATGTTAATTCTTCCAATCCATGAATATAAAATATTTTTCCATTTTTGGTTCCCTCTTCAATTTCCCTTGTTAGCGTTTTATACTTTCCATTATAGATATCTTTCACTTCTTTGGTCAGTTCCTAGCTATTTAGTTTTATGTGTGGCTATTGTAAATGGGATTACTGTTTTATTTCTTTTTCATGTTGTTTACTGTTAACATATATAGATGGTACTGATTTTTGTATGCCGATTTTGCATCCATAAACTTAACTGAATTTGTCTATCAATCCTTACAGTTTTTCTTGTGGAGTCTAGGTTTTTCTAAATGTAAGATCATATCATCTGCAAGCAAGGATAATTTGACTTTTTTCTTTCCAATTTGGATGCCCTTTATTTCCTTCTCTTGTCTGATTGTTCTAGCCAGAACTTCCAGTAGTACGTCGAGTAATATTGATGGCAGTGGGCATCCTTGTCATGTTCCAGATCTTAGAGAAAAGGCTTTGAGTTTTTCCCCATTCAGTATGGTACTAGTGGTGGGTCTGTCATATATGGCTTTCACTATGTTGAGACATGTTCCTTCTATCCCTAGTTTCTTGAGGGTATTTTTCATGAAGTTATGTTGAATTTTATCAAATACTTTTTCATCATCAATTAAAATGATCGTATGGATTTTATCCTTATTCTGTTGATACAGCTTTGCTTTTGCTTTTGTAGGTATTTTAGATGCATCACATGGTTTTCATCCTTCATTCTGTTGATATGATGTATCATGTTGATTGATTTGTGCATGTGTAATCACCCTTGCATCCCAGGGATAAATCCCACTTGGTCATGATGGATGCTCTTTCTAATACATTGTTTATTTTTGTTTGTTAGTACTTTGTTGGGGATTTCTGCATCAATATTCATCAGTGTTATTGCACTGCAGATTTATTTTATACATGTGTCTTTGTCTGTTTTTAGTATTAGGGTAATACAGGCCTCATAAAATGAGTTTGGAAGTGTTCTCTCCATTTTTTGGAATAGTTCGAATCGTATTAGTATTAGATATTTTTTAAACGTTTGGTAGAATTTAGCAATGAAGCCATCAGGTCCTGGGCTTTTCTTTACTGGAAGACTTTTTATCATGCCTTTGATCACATTACTTGTTACTGGTCTGTTCAGGTTTTGCACTTCTTTTTTTTTTTTTCCTGATTCAGTCTTGGTAGATTGTATATATCTAGGAATTTGTCGATTTCTTCTAGATTTTCCAATTTTTTGGCATATAGTTGCTCACAGTAGCCCATAATGATCCTTGAATTTCTGCAGTAACATTAGTAATGTCTCCTTTTTCCTTTCCAATTTTGTTTATTTGGATCTTCTCACTTTTTTTCTTAGTCTGGTTAAAAGTTTGTCACTTTTGTTTAACTTTTCAAAAACCAACTTTTTGTTTCATTAATCTTTTATATTTTCTTTTCATGTAAATTTCATTTCTTTCACCTTTGATCTTTATTATTTCTTTTCTTCTGCTAATTTTGAGCTTGGTTTGTTGTCGCTTTTCTATATCTTTTAGATGCATCGTTGCATTGCTTATTTGAAATTTTTCCTCCTTTTATAGGTAAGCTCTTATACATATAAATTTTCCTCTTATTACTGTTTTTGCTGTATCTCATACATTTTGGTATGTTATGTTTCCATTATCATTTTTCAATTTACTTCTTAATATTTTCATTGACCCACTGCATATTCAGGAGCATATTGTTTGATTTTCATGTAGTTGTATATTATCCTAAATTCCTCTTTTAATGATTTCTAGTTTTGTTCCATTGTGGTCAGTGATGATGCTTGATATTACTTCATTTCTTTTAATGTCTTAAGACTTATTTTGTGACCTAACATATAGTCTTCCTTGAGGATAATCTACATGTTGAGAAAAATAATGTGTATTCTGCAACTGTTGGATACATGTTCTGTAAATACCTATTAGATCTGTTTGGTCTATACTGCAGAGAAAGTCCAACATTTCTTTGTTGATTCTTTCTGGAAGATCTGTCCGGTGGTGAAAGTGGGGTGTTGAAGTCTCCAGCTATTATTGTATTGGGACCTGTCTCTCTCTTTAGCTCTAATAATATTTCCTTTACATATCTGGGTGCTCCTGTCTTGGGTGCATATATATTTAAAATTGTTATATCTTTTTGCTGAATTGATACTTTACCAGTCTATAGTGACCTTCTTTGTCTCTTCTTGTTGTTTTTGTCTTGTACTCTATTTTGTATAAATATAGTGATTCCTGATCTTTTTTGGTTTTCATTGGCATGGAATACCTTTTTCAATCCCTTCATTTTCAATCTATGTTATCTTTACAAGTGAATTGTATTTCTTGTGGGCAATAGATCAATGAGTCTTGTTATTTTATCCATTCAGCCAGTCTATGTCTCTTGGTTGGAGAATCTAGTCCACTTACCATCAGTTATTAATGATAAGTAAAAGAGCTTACTCTTGCCATTTTGTAATTTGTTTTCTGGTTGTTTTGTGTTCTTCTCTTCCTTCTTTTTCTTTCTATCAAAGTACTCCCTTTAGCATTTCTTGTAGGACTGGTCTGGTATTGATGAAATCCTTCAGTTTGTTTGTCTGGGAATCAATTGTTTGTCTGGGAAATCCTTTATTTCTCCTTCATATTTGAAAGATATGTTCACTGGATATACTATTCCAGGGTAAAAGTTTATTCCCTTCAGCACTTTAAATGTATCATGCCACTCTCTCCTGGCCTGTAAGGTTTCTGCTGAAAAGTCTGCTGCCAGACACATTGCAACTCCATTATATGTTATTTGTTTCTTTCTCTTGCTGCTTTTCGGGTCCTTTCTTTATCCTCGATCTTTCGGATTTTGATTATTCAATGCTTTGAGGTAGTCTTCTTGGGGTGAAATCTGCTTGTTGTTCTATAACCTTCTTGTACTTGGATATTGATATCGTTCTCTAGGTTTGGGAAGTTCTTTTTTTATCTTTTCGAATAACCTTTCTAAATCTATCTCTTTCTCTACCTACTCTTTATGGCCGATAACTCTTAGATATGCCCATTTGAGGCTACTTTCTGAATCCTGTAGGCATGTTTAATTACTTTTTAGTCTTTTTCTTTTGTCTCCACTGACTGTGTCTTCTCAAATAGCCTGTCTTCAAGCTCAAACTCACTCATTCTTTCTTTTGCTTGATCCATTCTGCAATTAAAGGACTCTGATACATTCTACAGCATGCCAATTTTCTTTTCAGCTCCAGAATTTCTGTTTATTTTTTAAAATGTATTTCTATATCTTTGTTAAATTTGTCTTATAGAATTCTGAATTCTTTCTTTGTGTTATCTTGAATTTTGTTGAGTTTCCTCAATGCAGCTATTTTGAATTATCTGCCAGAAAGGTCACATATCTCTGTTTCTCCAGATTGGTCCCTGGTGTCTTATTCAGTTCATTTGTTGCTGTTATTTTTTCATCAATGGTGTTGATGTTAGTATATGTTCTTCAGTGTCTGAGCATTGAAGAGTTAGGTGTTTATTGTAGTCTTCTCTGTATGGCCTTATTTGTAGCTATCCTTCTTTTGAAGGCTTTCCAGGTATTTGAAATGACTTAGGTGTTGTGATCTAAGCTATTTCTGCTTTAGAGGGCACCCAAAGCCCAGTAATGCTGTGGTTCTTGCAGACTCATAGAGGTACCTTCTTGATGGTCATGGACAAGACCCAGGAGAATTCTCTAGATTACCACGAAGAGACTCTTGTTCACTTCTCTTACTTGCTCCCAAGCATTCAGTTTTTGTCTCTGTTCTAAGCCACCTAAAGCTGGGGATGGAGTGACACAAGAGCCCCTGTGGTCACCACTACTATTACTGCACTGGATCAGATCTGAAGCCAGTACAGCCCTGGGTCTCACCCAAGGCCTGCTGTAACCACTCCCTGGCTACTGCCCATGTTTGCTCAAGGCCCTGGGGCTCTACAATCAGCCCCAGGTGGCAAAGCCAACCAAGTCAATGTTCTTCCCTTTAAGACAGTGAGGTCCCCCCAGGCCCCAGGTTGGCCCAGAAGTGTTGTTCAGGAGTCGGGGACTATAGTCAAAAATCTTAGAAGCCTACTTGGTGTTCTATTGTACTGCGACTGAACTGACGCTCAAACCAGAAGATGCAGTTCTTCCTACTCTTCTCTCCCCTTTCCAAAGGCAAAGGAGACTTACCCCATATCCACTGCCATCCCTGGCCATGAGGAGTACTGCCAGACTATATCCATGTTCCCTTAAGGCCCAAGGCCTCTCTTATGTCAGGTTGTAGTGAATGTTGCCTGTCCTGGGACTCACCATTCAGGGTACTGGGCTTCCCTCTGGCCCACAGCAGGTGCAGAAATGCCATCCAAGTATGAAGTCTTGAAATTGAGAACCCCAAGAGTCTGCTTGGTGTGGTACCCTCCTGTGGCAGTGTTGGTACCCAAAGTGCAATACAAAGTCCCTTTAACTTTTCCATCTGCTCTTCTGAAGCAGAAGGAATTTTGCCTATAGTCCTCATGGCTGGTAATGCTCTGACTCTTATCTGAAGCCAGAAAGTCTCAGAAGCTCACCAAAGCCCTTCATGTAGTACCTGGGTATCACTGATGGTTTTTAGGGCCCAAGGGCTATTCAGGTTAGCAGGTGATAAATGCTACCAAGACTGGGTCCATTCCTTCAAGGCAATGGGTTTCCTTCCGGCCCCGAGTGTGTCTAAAAATGTTGTCTGGGAGCTAGAGAGACTGAGAATTTTCTGAAATTGTCTAATGAATAATTTTTAAAAGCTGATTTGATACTTAAAGCATTATAAAAGAAACCAACTACCAATACAGGATATTATATCCTTTAACATAGCTTTCTTTCCCCCCTTTCTTTTTTTTTTTTTTTTCTGTTTTTTTTGAGACTGAGTCCTACTCTGTCACCCAGGTTGGAGTGCAGTGGCTCTATCTCAGCTCACTACAACCTCTGCTGCCTGGGATCAAGCAATTCCCCTGCCTCAGCCTCCCAAGTAGCTGACATTACAGGCACCTGCCATCATGCAAAGCTAATTTTTTTTTTTTTTTTTTTTTTTTTTTTTTTTTGTATTTTTAGTAGAAATGAGGTTTCACCATCTTGGCCAGGCTGTTCTTGAACTCCTGACCTCGTGATCCACCTGCCTTGGCATCCCAAAGTGCTAACATTACAGGCATGAGCCACTGCACCAGGCCTAAAATAGCTTTCATAAGTTAAGATAGTAAATATATTTAAAGAAAATAAGTTCAAAATATGAGAGAATTTTTCACCAGCTGATAGGCACTAAGGAATACTAAATGGAGTCTCTAGGCAAAAGGAAAATTATTGTATACAAAAAACAAAATTTGTAGAAACAAATGAAAAGCAACTTAAAAGGTAAATAGAAGAGTAAATACGAATTGATGCTAACTGACTATTAAGCCCTAAAGGATAATATTAATATTTCATGTTGTTTAAAATCTATAGAATAAGAAACCTCCAAACTATTTTCAAGAGTGGTACTTTTAAGAGTACCACTTTGCTTCATCCATGAGTGTATAAGCGATACTGTTTCTCTGCATCGCAGTCAACATTTGATGTTATCCCTGTTTTCTACTTTTGTCATTCTGATAGGTATGCAGTAGTATCTCACTGTGGTTTACATTTTATTTCCCTAATGGTAACTGTTATTAAATATCTTTCCATGTGTATTTTTGTTGCCACTTTTATAACTTCTCCACTAAAATGTCTGTTTCTATAATGTGTTATTTTCTAATTGGCTTGTTTATTGTTGAGTTTTGATAATGCTTTAATAAAGTACAAGTCCTTTGCCAGTTATGTGACTTTTGCATATTTTTGCCTAGTCTGTCTGTACCTGTTGTTCTATCACCTTTGCAAGGGTTTTGCAGAAGAAAATTTTTAATTTGGATGGAGTTTAATTTAGATAGGGTCCAAATTCCCCCCCCCCCTTTTTTTTTTAAGACGAAGTCTTGCTCTGTCACACAGGCTGGAGTGCAGTGGTGCAATCTCATCTCACTGAAAGCTCAGCCTCCCGAGTAGCTAAGACTATAGGTGCCTGCCACCACGCCTGGCTAATGTTTTTGTATTTTTAGTAGTGACGGTATTTCACCATGTTAGCCAAGATGGTCTCAATCTCCTGACCTCATGATTTGCCCACTTCAGCCTCCCAAAGAGTTGGAATTACAGGCATAAGCCACCATGCCTGGCCTAATTTTCTTTTAAGAATCAGTCTTTTGGTGTTAAGTTCAAGATTTCTACACTAAGTCTTAGTTCCCAAAGATTTTCTTTAGAGTTTTCCTAAAAAGACATGTACTTTAACATTTTTAAATTTAAGTCTATGATGAATTTTCGGTTAATTTTTGTGTAGAGTGTGAGGTTGAAGTTAGGGCTCTTTTACAGCTTACCATATGACATAGCCGTTGCATTTTTGCAACTTTTGGCATATTTCAGTCAGCTTAGGCTGCCATAACAAAATATCAAGGACTTGGTGACTTAATCAAAAGGATTTATTTCTTACTGTTCTGAGGATTGTGAAGTCTACAATCAAGATGCCAGCCACTTCAGATCCCTAGTGGGGCTCTCTTCCTGCCTTACTGGCGAGCAGCTTCTTCACATGGCACATGTACCTTCACATGGCACAAAGAGAGAAAGAAAATGCTTTGTTGTCTGTTCTTATAAGAGAACTGATTCTATCATGAGGTATCCATTCTCGTGATATGATCTAAACATGATTATGTCTCACAGGTGCCACCTCCTAATATGAACTTTGAGAGGACACAAACATTCAGTCCATAATAAGTATTTTTTTCCAGGAAAATGAAAACTTATGTTTACTTGAAAACTCACATACAAACGTTCATTGTAGTTTTATTATAAAAGCATCATACTGGAAACAGTTCAAATGTCCTTCAGTGGGTGAATGATTAACCAACTCTGCTACATCCATACTACAGAATACTAGTAATAGAAACAAAAGGACTATTAATATATAAAATGATCTGATAAATCTCAAAGGCTTTGCACCAAGTGACAAAAGTCCATTTTAAAAAGTTACATACTGTGTAATTCCATTTATATAACATTCTTGAACTGACAAAATTATAGAGATGCTGAGAAAATTAGTGGTTGCCAGGAACTAAGGACCAAGGGATAGAGGCAAAGATTGATGTGGCTATCAAAAAGAATCCTTGTGAAGATTGTACAGTTCTCTATCTTAACTCAGGCAGTTACATAGATTATACATGTAACAAATTTGTGTAGAACTAAATGTGCATATTCATGTGAGTAAATTTGAGAAAATACTAATAAAGTTGGTGTACTATACCAATGTCAGTTTTCTAATAGTAATATTTTACTATTGCTATGTTAGATGTTAGCACTGGGATAAACTGTGTAACGAGTACAGGAATCCTCCATGTATTATTTCTCAACGTTGTGTGTAAATCAATAATTATTTCAAGATAACGTAATACACACACAGAATAAAAATACAGAAAAATATAGAAATAAAATATAGAAAGACAATCATTTAAAAAGAGAAAAGCAAACCTTGTGGAAAGATAGAAATGAAAGCAAAGTTTACAATAGTGACTGATCAAAAAATAACAACAACCAGAGCATAGCAGAAGGAATCAAAATTAGTAAAAGTTGCTTCTCTGATACACAATGGATTTATAAAATTTTGTTAAGACTGATCAAGAATTTAAAAAAATACAAAGTCAATATTAGGAATTAAAAACAGGAACATTACTACATATAGTCTAGATGTTAATAATATAATAAAGAGACATAATGAGCAACTTGATGCCACACATTAGTGAAGAAGCATTCTTAGAAAAACTCAACTTACTCAAAATGACACAAGAAGATAATTAAAGAACCTGAAGAGTCTTGGATCTAAGAGGAAATTGAAATGTCTAATAAAAAACCTTTTTTTTTTTTTTTTTTTTTTTTGAGACAGAGTCTTGCTCTGTCGCCCAAACTGGAGTGCAGTGGCTGGATCTCAGCTCACTGCAAGCTCTGCCTTTTGGGTTCACACCATTCTCCTGCCTCAGCCTCCTGAGTAGCTGGGACTACAGATGTCCGCCACCTTGCCCAGCTAGTTTTTTGTATTTTTTAGTAGAGACGGGGTTTCACCTTGTTAGCCAGGATGGTCTCCATCTCCTGACCTTGTGATCCGCCCATCTCGGCCTCCTAAAGTCCTGGGATTACAGACTTGAGCCACCGCGCCCGGCCATAAAAAACCTTTTAACAGGTAAAATGTTATGATCAACTGGCTTCACTGATAAATTTGACTGATTATAACATAAAACATAGAAGGAGGGAAAAGATGGCTATGACTAGACACAGACAGGAAGTACTGCTCCAAAAAGAGAGAGCAAAAATTTGAATAAACCAACATAATTTGAATAGATCTTCAGAGAGAAATTGGCAAAAGGAGATGGAGACACAGCATGGACACTGAGGCTAAAGAGGGAGGAAGCCAGGAACCCTCCATGGGGTACCCAAACACTAGGGCTAGTTCCAAGGTCCAAATTCGTAAGGAAGGGGTGAATGAATGAATTGTGGGGCTTCCCATTATTGCCAAGGATTTCTGGGAATCTAGCTAGACATGACTGCATAACCCCAATGGACATTTGATCTGGCTGGAGGATCTTCCAGGAGAGCAGACAAAGACAGGGCTTCAACTGGTGTGGAGCCAGGGGCCTTTGAATCCAGAGGCACCCATCCCCCAGGGTTCCTCATTTCCCTCTAAGAAACTCTAGCCCCAACTAATCGCTAGACCATGAGGAAGTGGGCCTAGTTCCCCCATGAGACTGCAGCACATTTGTTCTGCAGGCCCTCCTGCTCAGTGTTCTCTCCCAGGGTCCCTGTATGCCTCCCATCAGGAATGTGTGGGCAGGGCAGCCTCTGCCCTGGGATGCAAGGCAAGTTCAACATACACAAATCAATAAATGTGACTCCCCACATGAACAGAATTAAAAGCAAAAATCGTATGATCATCTCAATAGACATAGAAAAACCTTTTGATAAAATCCACCATCCATTTATGATTATACAAAAAAAAAAAACCTAAACAAACTAGGCATTTAGAAACATATCTTGAAATAATGAGTCATCTATAGCATACCCATAGCCACCATTATACTAAATGAGCAAAATCTGGAAACATTCCCCTTGAAAACTGGAGCAAGACAAGGATGCCCACTCTCACCATTCTGATTCAACATAGTACTGGAATTACTACCCAGAGAAATCATGCAAAAGAAAGATATAAAAAGCATCCAATTAGGAAAGAAGAAGTCAAACTATCTCTCTTCATGACTGATACAATTTTATACCTAGAAGACCCAAGAGACTTCAGCAAAAGGCTCCTGGAACGCATAAACAACTATAGTAAAATTTCAGGATACAAAATCAACGTACATAACATCCAGGCTAAGAGTCAAATCAAGGACACAATCTTATTTACAATAGCCACAAATAAAATAAAATACATAGGAACAGAGCTAACAAAGTAGGTGAAAGATCTCTACAAGGAGAACTATAAGCCACTGTTGAAAGAAATCAGAGATGAAGTGGACAAATGAAAAAAACATTTCATGTTCATGGATTGGATGAATCAATACCATTAAAATGGCCATACTACCCAGAGCAATTTATAGATTCAATGCTATTTCTTTCAAACTACCAATGTCATTCTTCACAGAATTAGAAAGACACTATTCTAAAATTCATATGACTCCAAACAGAGCCCAAATAAGCAAAGCAATCCTAAGCAAAAGGAAACAACCTGGAGGCATCACAATACCCAACTTCAAACTATACTATAAAGCTACAGTAACCAAAACAGCATCATAGTGATATAAAAACAGACACATAGACCAATGAAAGAGAGAAAAAAACCTCACAAAGCTCTACACCCACACCCATCCGATCTTCAATAAGACCTAAAAAAAACAAACAGTACGGTGTTGCGGGAACTCAGGGACCCCAAACAGAGGGACTGGCTGAAGCCATGGCAGAAGAACATAAATTGTGAAGATTTCATGGACATTTATTAGTTCGCCAAATTAACACTTTTAAAATTTGCTACGCCTGTCTTTACTGCAATCTCTGAACATAAATTGTGAAGATTTCATGGACACTTATCACTTCCCAATCAATATTCTTGTGATTCCCTATGCCTGTCTTTACTTTAATCTCTTAATCCCATCATCTTCGTAAGCTGTGGAGATGTGTTAACTGCACAAATTGTTTGTAGAGCATGTGTATTTGAACAATATGAAATCTGGGCACCTTGAAAAAAGAACAGGATAACAATGATTTTCAGGGAACAAGCGAGATAACCTTAAAGTCTGGCTGCCTGTGGGCCACATGGAACAAAGCCATATTTCTCCTCTTTCAAAAGCAAACAGGAGAAATATCGCTGAATTCTTTTTCTCAGCAAGGAACATGCCTGAGAAAGAGAATGCATTCCCAAAGGGAGGCCTCTGAAATAACCGCTTTGGGAACGTCTGTCTTTTATGGCTGCAGGTAAGGGATGAAATAAGCCCCGGTCTCCTGTAGTGCTCATAGGCCTATTAGGACGAAGAAATTCTCACCTAATAAATTTTGGTCAAACCGGTTATCTGCTCTCAAACCCTGTCTTCTGATAAGATGTCATCAGTGACGATGTGTGCCCAAAACTTCATCAGCAATTTTAATTTTGCCCCAGTCCTGTGATCTCACCCTGCCTCCATTTGCCTTGTGGTATTTTATTACGTTGTGAAGCATGTGATCTCTGTGGCCCACACCCTCCCCTTTGAAAATCACTAATAAAAACTTGCTGGTTTTGCGGCTTGGGGGTCATCGCGGAACCTACCAACATGTGATGTCTCTCCCGGACACCCAGCTTTAAAATGTCTCTTTTGTACTCTTTACCTTTATTTCTGAGACCAGCTGACACTTAGAAAAATAGAAAAGAACCTATGTAAAATATCGGGGGCTGGATTCCCCCATATCTGGTGCCTACGTGGTCTTTCTTTTTTCCCAAGTACATGTGGGAACCCGATTCCCTTTGGTAGGTGCGGAGAAACATTATCGATTTGTTCCACAGATATTCGTGTTTGACTCCCTGACGAAGGGTGAGTAGTCTCTGTGTGGTCCAGTTTAACTATGGGTCACACGGAGTCTAAACACCATGCTTATCTCTGCTATATTAAACTCTGGTTAAAACAGGGCGGTGTTCCAGTGCCTATGCGAAATATGGTCACTCTATTTAGGGCAGTCCTTGGTTTCCTGGAAAAGGAACCTTAGATGTAGAACTATGGGATTGTATTGGTGCAACATTCTGGGAACTAGTCTCCACAGGAAACTATATTCCCGTCACTGTTTGGGGTGATTGGGCCTTGGTCCATGCCATCCTGATGACATAACATTCCCATGACCCCCTATATTACCACAATTTTCTGAATCTGATAATCTTCCACCTCTTTCTCAACCTTCCTCTCCCGCACAACCTTCTTATCTGATAAGCCTCACCCTTCGGCTACTCCTTCCCCACCTGACGATGTTGAGAATTGAATGTCTAACTCCGGTGACTTTGGATTACCGTCACCCCCTGATGATCTTATTTCTTTTCATGAAGATCCAGTATTTGTAGCTCCAGCAGCCCCGATTCACATAGCCCAGGACCATATATATGCTGATTCTTCTCTTTTCAAACCTCCGAAGTCAGCTAATGGCTCAGGGACCAAACTACAATTTACTTATAATTTTTCAGGCGCTCCGCCGTCCACTTCAGCCCCGCACCCTCCTGTCGTTTCGGTTCCTCAATCAGTCACTTTGCCATCAACTCAGCCTGCTTCTCTGTACCCTTCTTCACACATGAACACCAGTAATCACCAGTATGCTTCTGCTCCTTCTGCTCCCCCAATGCCCCTTTCTCACACTCTCATTCCAGTCCGACCCTCTCACCCTCAGTTTCCCTTATCTACACATGCTTTCTTGTCACTTCTATGCTGACTCCATCTCAGATGCCTGCTCTTGAAACTTCAATGCAATGCTTATTACACCAAAACAAAGAAACAAGTGGATTAGATACATGGATTTATCTGGTTGCGCTAGATCCACGTAACTTCCAAGGGGTACAAATGCATCATTATGTACCTCTTAATCCTACCTTTTTAAAAGAATTTAAGGATGTTTGTACTTAGTATGGTCCTACTTCTCCTTATGTTAAAATGGTATTACAAACTTTTTGTACCGAGGTTACTTTACTTCCTTTAGACTGGGACCGTTTGGCAAAAGCTGTTCTGACCCCATCTCAGAATTTACAGTTTCGAACTTGGTGGTCAGAAGAGGCTCGTTTGCAGGCTCAGCTAAATCGGACTAATGGCATTCTAGTTACTCAGGCTCAGTTCACAGTCTCTGATAGTTTCTCTGATACTTATGCTCAATTAGGCTTTCATGCGCTTACCACGAAACAGGTAACAAAAGTGTGTATGAGAGTTTAGGATAAATTAACATGCCCCAGGCCAAGCTCCTGTTTCTTTTACTACTGTTAAATAAGGTCACTGATGTTTTTGTTATTTCCTCTAGTTTATGGCCTTCCTCCTGGCTTAAACGCCCTGCTAATATGGCACTAGTAGGTGTTGGAAAAGCCAATGAAGTTTATGAGAGCACATTTATCTTGTCTTACATTGGTCCTGATGGTCAAAAGCGTACGATTCAGGCTTATATCATGCCAATCCCCATTAATCTTTGGGGTAGAGATTTACTGGCACAATGGGGGATGAAATTAATATTCCACATAACTCTTATAGTGCTTCCAGTCAGCATATTATGTAAAACATGGGGTTTGTTCCTGGGCTCGGCCTTGGTCCAAAGCATGAAGGCATTACTAAACCCCTCCCAATTACTATAAAATAAGACAATAATGGTTTAGGTTATCCTTTTTAGTGGCAACCGCTGCCACATCTCCTGATCCTATCCCCTTACAGTGGAAATCTGACACACCCATTTAGATTCAGCAGTGGCTGCTTTCTAAAGAAAAACTAGAGGCTTTAACTCAGTTGGTTTCTGAACAGTTACAACTTGGAAATGTGGAACCTTCTCTTTCCACCTGGAATTCTCCTGTGTTTCCAGTAAAAAAGAAATCAGGCAAGTAGCGGATGGTAACCGATTTAAAGGCCATTAACGCTGAAATTAAAACATTTGGGGCTGTCCAACCCGGCATGCCTGCCCCTGATTTAATACCTAAAAATTGGCCTCTCATAGTTATTGATCTTAAAGATTGTTTTTTCATATTGCTTTACATGAATTGGATTGTAAAAAATTTGCCCTTACTGTATCATCTCTCAATAATCAGGAGCCTGCCGCTCGTTATCAGTGGAAAGTACTTCCTCAGGGAATGCCAAAGAGCTCTACAGTCTGCCAGCTTTATGTTGGGCAAGTGCTTTCACCAAATTCCAGCCCATTTTCCCCAGGCCTATATTCTTCATTATATTGGTGATATTTTAATTGCTGCCCCCACTAATAAACAATTAATTGACTGTTATCAAATTTTGAGCTGCCGTGTTACAGAGGCTGGATTACACATCACTCAGGATAAAATTCAACAGACCACTCCTATTCAACACTTAGGAATGGTGGTCGATAAACAATGTATTCAGCCTCACAAAGTTCAAATTAGGAGAGATTCTTTGAAAACTTTAAATGACTTCCAAAAACTCTTGGGTAACATTAATTATTTAAGACCTACTTTAGGCATTCCGACCTATGCGCTGTCTAACTTGTTTTCTGTGCTGCGGGGAGATCCCGATCTCTGCAGTCCTAGGACTTCGACCCCTGAGGCTTGACTAGAACCAGAATTCATAGAGGAAAAAATTCAGACCGGCCAGTTATCTAGAGTACAGTCATTTCAGCCTTTTCAGCTTCTGGTTTTCGCTTCATTACACTCCCCTGCTGGACTAATAGTTCAACATAATGATTTAGTGGAGTGGTGTTTTCTTCCTCATTCTGTGTCAAAAACTTTGTCTGTTTATCTGGACCAAATATCCCATCTTAATTGGACAGGCTCAGTGTAGAATACTTCAAATTTCCTGATTTGGTCCGAATTTAATTGTAATTCCTTTAAATCGGCTCGAAGTTCAAGCCGCCTTTCAACATTCTATACTGTGACAAATTCACTTGGCTGATTTCATTGGTGTTACTGACAATCATTATTCAAAGAACAAATTGTTTGATTTTATAAAAATGAAGTCTTGGGTGGTCCCTCGATTAATCAAAGATCAGTCCATTCCTGAGGCCATTACAGTGTTCACTGATGGCTCCAGTAATGGCAATGCTGGTTATGCAGGTCCTACAGACAAGCTTATTTCTACCTCTTATACCTCTTCTCAAAAGGCAGAGTTAATTGCTCTGATTACTGCCTTACAGGATTTCCCCAAACCTTTAAATGTTGTCTCTGATTCTACTTAATGTGGGAAAGAGGATATGCTTGTGTTTCACCAGGAGATCATCAAAAGAAAACCACAGAGAAAAGACGTCCATGTCAGAGACCTCCCTCAGAGATCTGAGGTGAGATCTGTGCCAACTCCTCAGAAGCAGGCACACCAAATCACAATGTGTCTCATTCAATCCTCCCTGATGGCAATGGAGACCCATCTAACTAATCCCACTTCTCCTGATTACCTTTCTTTTTCTCCTTATGCACCTAAAAATCTCACCATTTCTAATAGCCTGAAAATAATATCCCTCTGCTCTCTTCCTCCTTCACTACTCAATCTCACTTACAATGGTTTTTATTTAATTATTCTCTTCCTTATGCTTCCTGTCTCACCAGTTTCCTCTCAAACCGATTTATCTGCTACACAAAATTATTCTTGTTGGGCTTATGTGCCTTTTTCTCCACTTATTCAACCTCTCACCTGGATTGATGCTCCTGCAGAAATCTACACTAACGATAGTGTGTGGATGCCTGGAGCTACAGATGACCATTGCCCTGCTCAACTAGGAGAAGAAGGCACTGCATTTAATGTTACCATGGCTTATAAATATCCTCCTTTGTGCCTTGGACATGCACCTGGTTGTATCCATGTAGAAACTCAAGTCTGGGTTGCTTATCTTCCGGAGAGATCAACTAGAGAGGAACCTGGACATTTGGTCTCTGGCCTCTCCCTTTCTCCTTCAAAGCAAATGAAAGGGGGAGTAATGGGAGATACCTCATACTTTCAATGTAAACCTGCAGGAAAACCATGCCCTAAAAATTTTGAGGGTCCATCTAAAACTTTAATTTGGGAAGACTGTGTTAACTCACATGCAGTAATATTAAAAAATGACTCATATGTTTTAGTAATGGACTGGGCACCAAAGAGCTATTTAAAAAACAATTGCTCCTCTGGTGGAAGGTAATGCCTGGAGGCTAGTTATTGTATTTCTTATCACGAGAAGGAGAATCATCATTCTACTTTGCAGAGGAGGTTCAGCTCATTCTTTCCTATAAAATGGGAAGATAAGGGCATTACCCCCACCCCCCTTGCCGAGGCCTCGTATGATACTCCCCATTCTGCACCCAGAACACCCAGAACTCTGGAAATTGGCTATTGCCATGTCTGGACCACGAGTATGGGAAGGGGAAACTATTCTCAGTATCAACGTAGATGCAGACATTCTGCTTTACTTACCTCCAACCTGACTGTTCACATACAGAGCTGTGTTAAGCCTCCTTCCATGCTGTTAGTGGGAAATATCAAAATTTGGATGAACAATCAAACTGTCCAATGCATTAATTGTCATTTATTAACTCCCATATTGACTCCAGGAAAAGTGTAATGTAGGTTTGAGCTCCAGAAGGAATCTGGATTCCAGTAACTTTGCCCAGACCTTGGGAATCCTCCCCCTCGATACATTTGATTAATGAAGTGTTACAGGAATTCTAAAAAGATTTAAGAGATTTGTTTTCACTTTAATTGCTGTGATCTTGGGTCTAATTATAGTCACTGCAATGGCCACCACTGCCGGAATGGCGTTACACCAATCTATTCAAACGGCTCATTTTGTTAATAATTGGCAAGCCAATTCCACGCAAATGTGGAATTCTCAACAAGGCATTCATCAAAATTTGGCTAATCAAATTAATGATTTAAGGCAGTCTGTTATTTGACTTGGAGATCAGGTAGTGAGTCTCGAACATCACACGCAAATGCAGTGCGATTGGAACACTTCAGATTTCTGTGTCACCCCATATTCCTATAACAAGACTGATCATTCATGGGAAACGGTCAAAGGACACCTTCTGGGTAGGGAAGATAATTTATCATTGGACATAACTAAATTAAAGAAACAAATTTTTGAAGGCTCTCAAGCTCACTTATCCATTGTGCCTGGAGCTGAGGTGTTAGATCAGGTGGCAGAAAATCTTTATGGACTAAACCCCATGACTTGGATTAAGTCCATTGGGAGCTACATTGTACTAAATTTTGGAATTATGTTTCTCTGTTTAATCAGCTTGTTTTTAGTGTGCCAGACCAGTAAAAGAATCCTGTGTCAAAATTGAGAGAATGAACAAATCTTCGTTGCTATGGCACATTTATATAAAAGGAAAGGGAGAGATGTTGCGGGAAGTCAGGGACCCTGAATGGAGGGACCAGATGAACATAAATTGTGACGATTTCAGGGACATTTATTAGTTCCCCAAATTAATAGTTTTATAATTTGTTATGCCTGTCTTTACTGCAATCTCTGAACATAAATTGTGAAGATTTCATGGACACTAATCACTTCCCCAATCAATACTCTTGTGATTTCCTATGCCTGTCTTTAATCTCTTAATCCCATCATCTTTGTAAGCTGAGGATGAATGTCATTTCAGGACCCTGTGATGATTGCGTTAACTGCACAAATTGTTTGTAGATCATGTGTATTTGAGCAATATGAAATCTAGGCACCTTGTAAAAGAACAGGATAACAGCAATTTTCAGGGAACAAGGAGATAACCTTAAAGTCTGGCTTCCTGTGGATCGGGTGGAACAGAGCCATATTTCTCTTCTTTCAAAAGTAAATAGGAGAAATATCACTAAGTTCTTTTTCTCAGCAAGGAACATCCCTGAGAAAGGAATGTGTTCCTAAGGGGAGGCCTCTGAAATGGACGCTTTGGGAATGTCTGTCTTTTATGGTTGCAGATAAGGGATGAAATAAGCCTCAGTCTCCTGTATCCCTCACAGGTCTATTAGGATGAGGAAATTCTCACCTAATAAATTTTGGTCAAACTGGTTGTCTGCTCTCAAACCGTGTCTCCTGATAAGATTATCAATGACAATGTGTGCCTGAAACTTCATTAGCAATTTCAATTTCACCCTGGTCCTGTGATCTCACCCTTCCTCTATTTGCCTTGTGATATTTTATTACCTTGTGAAACATGTGATCTCTGTGACCCACACCCTATTTGTACACGCCCTCCTCGTTTGAAAATCACTAATAAAAGCTTGCTGGTTTTGTGGCTTAGGGGCATCATGGAACCTGTTGACATGTGATGTCTCCCCTGGACACCCAGCTTTAAAATTTATCTTTTGCACTCTTTCATTTTATTTCTCAGACCAGTTGACACTTAGGGAAATAGAAAAAAACCCACATGAAATATTGGTGGCTGGTTTCCCCTGACAATAGGGAAAGAACACCCTATTCTATAAATGGCACTGAGATAACTGGCTAGCCATATGCAGATTGAAACTGGATCCCTACCTTTCACCATATACAGAAATTAACTAAAGATGAATGTCAAATTTAGATGTAGGATCACAAACGATAAAAATCCTAGAAGAAAACATCGGTAGTATCTTTCCCGACATTGGCCTTGGGAAAGAATTTTTGGCTAAATACCCAAAGGCAATTGCAACAACACTAAGAATTTACAAGTGAGACTTAATTAAACTAAAGAGCCTCTGCACAGCAAAACTATTAACAAAATAAACAATATAGAATGGAAGAAAATATTTACAAACTTCATATCTGACCAAGGCTTAATATCCAGAATCTATAAGGATCTTAAACAAATCAAGAAGCAAAAAACAATCTTATTAAAAATGGGACCAGGTGCAGTGGCTCGCACCTGTAATCCCAGCACTTAGGGAGACTGAGGCAGGTGGATTACAAGGTCAGGAGTCTAAGACCAGCCTGGCCAATATGGTAAAACACTGTCTCTACTAAAAATACAAAAATAAACTGGGCTTGGTGGTGGGCACCTGTAGTTCCAGCTACTTGGGAGACTGAGGCAGGAGAATTACTTGAACCTGGGAAGTGGAGATTGCAGTTAGCCAAAATTGCACCACTGCACCCCAGCCTGGGTGACAGAGCGAAACTCCATCTCAAAAAACAAACAAACCAAACAAAACAAAATGAAACAAAAAATGGACAAAGGACATGAACAGACACTTTTCAAAAGAAGATGTACAAAAAGCCAAGAAACATGAAAAAGTGCCCAACATGACTAATCACCAGAGAAATGCAAATCAAAACCACAATGAAATATCATCTCATGCCAGTGAGCATGGTTAATCTTAGAAAGTAACAAACCAACAGTTGCTGAATATGCTGCAGGGAAAAGACGATGCTTACACAGTTTTGTTGGGAATGTACATTAGTCCAGCCACTGTAAAAAGCAGTGCAAAGATGTCTCAAACAATTTAGAACTACCATTCAACTGAGCAATCCCATTACTGAGTATATACTCAAAGGAAACTAAATCGTTATACCCAAAAAATACATGCACTTGTGTTTTCATGGTAGTGCTATTCACAATAGCAAAGATGTGGAATCAACCTAGGTGCCAATTAATGATGGATTGGATAAAGAAAATGTGATACATATACACCATGAAATACTACACAGTCATGAAATATAAATTGTGTCCTTTTCCAGCAACATTGATGCAGTTAGAGGCTATCATTTTAAACAAACTAATACAGGAACAGAAAACCAAATAGCATATGTTCTCATAAGTGGGAGCTAACGATTGAGCACACATGGACATAAACATGGGAATAAGACACTGACGACTCCTGGGAAGAGAGGGAGGTAGAGGTCTGTGGGTTGAAAAATTACCTACTGGGTACTATGCTCACAACATGGGTTTTGGGATCTGCACCCCAAACCTGAACATCATACAATATACCCATGTAACAAACCTGAACTTGAACCCCCTGTATCTAAAATAAATTTTAAAATAAAAGAGAACGTGTGGTACATATGCACAATAGAATACGATCCAGACACAGAAAACAATGAGATCCTGCCATTTGCAACAACGTGGATGGAAGTGGAGGACACTGTGTTAAGTGAAATAAGCCAGACACACAAAGGTAATCTTTGCATGTTATCACTCATATATGGAAGCTAAAAATTAAAACAATTGAACTCATGGAGATAGAGAGTAGAATGATGATTACCAGAAGCAGGAAACGATAATGGGCTGAAGTGGAGAGAAGTAGGAATGGTTAATGGATATATTCATCTGTTCTCACATTGCTATAAGTTCCCAGTAAGTTCCTCATTTCCATCTGAGACTTCATCAGACTGGCCATCTCTGTCCGTATTACTATCAGCAGTTTGGTCACAACTATTCAACAAGTGTCTAGGAAGTTCCAAACTTTTCCTCATCTTCCTATCTTCTTCTGAGCCCTCCACACTCTTCCAATCTCTGCCTGTTACCAAGTTCCAAATTCACTTCCATATTTTCAAGTATCTTTATAACAATACCCTGTCCTCAGTACCAATTTTCTATATTAGTCCATTCTTGCATTGCTATAAAGAAATGCAAGGTTTAATTGTTTCATGCTTCATGTTTCCTCAGGCTGTGCAGAAATCATGATGGCTTCTGGGGAGGCCTCAGGAAATTTTCAATCATGGTGGAAGGCAAAGAAGTAGCATGCTATCTTATGTGGCTGGAGAAGGAGAAAGAGTCAAGAGCAGGGAGGTGCTACATACTTTTAACCTATCAGATCTTGTGAGAGCTCTATCATGAGAATAGTGCTAGGGGAATGGTGGTAAACCCTTAATCCCCATAATCCAATTACCTCCCACCAGGCTCCACCTCCAGCATTGGGAATTACATTTAAACATGAGATTTGGGTGGGGACATAGATACAAACAATACCAATGGCTATAAATAGAGTAAAAAAGTAAGATCTAGTATTTAATAATACAGTAGGGCAACTATAGTCAATAATAATTTATCGTACCTTTAAAAATAACTAGAAGAGTGTAATTGGAATGATTGTAACACAAATAATAAATGCTGGATGGGTATCCCATTTATCCTGATGTTATTATGCACTGCATTCCTGTAACAAAATATCTCCTGTGCCCATAAATATATACACTTACTATGCATGCATAAAAATAAATTTAAAAAAAAAACAAAAATATACATGATTTTTCCAGGATATAAAAAGCGTTGCATAATTTTCAACTTAATTCCTGAGGCAAGTATAACCAATAACATAACCTGATGAGGACATTACAAGTAAGAAAAAACATTGACCAACCTTTCTCATAATATGAAGTGAAAAATCCAAAAGACGATACTGAGGAGGTAAATCTAGAAATAGGTTTTAAAAACGTGTTTAAAAATACAATTTTATTTTCTATTGCTATCCATAATAATGTGAATTAGTCTCACAAATGTATTGTTGAGAAAAGGAGGACATAAAACTAAATAATGCATACTGTGTAGTTTGTGTATGATATAAACACAGAGAAAACTAATCTATGGATTTTAATGTCAGATTTTTTTATAACCACTATGAAGAAGCAGAAAATAATGATTGAAAGAAATCCCAAAGGGACTTCTAGAAATATGGTAAATTTCATTACTGGCCTGTAGTAGTGGTTACATACCATAAATATGAACAATGCTACGCTATATTATACTTTATTTAAAATACTTTTAAAATTAAATGAATATTAAGTATTGTGTGCCTAGAAAACCTGGCAAGCATTTACTTCTATTGAAGAGAAAGTGAGTCAAATGTTATATGACAGTGTGGCAGAGGTAGTGCATTAATACAAATGTTTTTTGAGAAAAAAAGACAGTTCAGGAATATATTGAATTGATGGATTTAAATAAGTCGTTCTTAAGATGATGTTCTAGTACCTCCCCCAAAAATGTTCCTTAGGCTGTTGGAGATTGCACCAAAATAAGAACTTAAACATGCTTTTTATAGGTGGCATGTAAAAAAGTATATAAATAAAAGTTGAGAAAGTATACTTTTGAATCCTTCCTCTAGGGCAGAAAGGGAAAGCAAGTCAGCAAAGGAACCATTTCTTAAAATCAAATTGAAAGTAAAACAACTATAATTTATTACTCTCTCTTTTTTTTTTTTTTTTTTTTTTTTTGAGACAGAGTCTTGCTCTGTCACCCAGGCTGGAGTGCACTGGCCAGATCTCGGCTCACTGCAAGCTCCGCCTCCCGGGTTCCAGCCATTCTCCTGCCTCAGCCTCCCCAGTAGCTGGGACTACAGGTGCCGCCACCACGCCCGGCTAATTTTTTGTATTTTTAGTAGAGATGGGGTTTCACCGTGTTAGCCAGGATGGTCTCAATCTCCTGACCTCGTGATCCGCCCATCTCGGCCTCTCAAAGTGCTGGGATTACAGGCTTGAGCCACCGCGCCCAGCAATTTATTACTCTTTCCTTAAACTCTAAGTTGCTGACCAACGAATGAAATTTGGATTGAAAGTTTCTCACTGGAATGTGGGCTATGCACGTTGGAAGGTATCGAATGACATGAGTCCTGTGTTCTGCTTGCCCAGTGACTGGTCCTGGAAGTGAGTAGAATGGCTTTTAAAGAAAAAATACAAAGTATTTGTGATCTCAAAAGACTTCTTGGAAGATTAAGGAATTATTGGAAAGGAATACTATTAAATAGATAAGAAGAATTCTAAGATCTTGCAGATGATGTTCTGCTACATTTTGTTTGTGGGGCTGTAAGTGATAACAATCATACTGGTGAACGTAGTTCATATTAAGAACAGTGGGAAATTAAGTTTGCAAAACATTATTAAAAATAGATGCTGAAATATTCTAGTTTTAGCAATTCTCTGTCTTTCCAGCCTCATGTATTATTTTAGTCAAAGTATCAATTACTTATTGAACGGTGGGCACAATGGAACCTACTTTTGCAAGTGTCTTTTTTTAATGTAAAGCAGAGTTATTAATTCTTTTTTATCACTTTCCTTCCTTATATCATGCTGGATATTACTTATTTTCTCACTAGACTCTCACAGATCTTATCTGTCTTCAGGGTACAGTGGGGAAAGATGGTGTGGAAGAAAATAAAAGAAAATAACAACCTTTCTTTATAAGTTTCATGCTCCCAGGACTAAAATCTCCTCTCTGTAGAAAGTCTGCTTTCATGAAGGGGGATTAGAGCAAACCTTTCATCTTCCAGAGCTCCATGGGCTGCGTCCTCTGCTTTCAGGGTCTTAATGTTATTGGCATCTGCTGTGTTCTGGTCACTGGTTATATTTGTCCAAATATCCACCTAGAATCAGTAGTTTTTCAAGGGATTTGAAAAATTTCTTCTCAACTCTCTCCACCTATCATTTTTTTTTTTTTTAAAGATCACTTATCAAGATTATTTTAAAACTCTGTCTCCTTTTCTAAATATTATCTCTGGACCTCTAGCTGAAAGATCAGAGTACAAAAAGGCCTTCATGCTTGTCTTCACATTTTCTTCCAGCTTCTTCTTGAACATCCTGCTTGTGTGAATAGGACTGACGTTTATCTAAAATCATTGCAACAGACGGATGCTGAAAAGCTTTCTAAATTTAGATTTTTTTTGTTTGCTTATTTTATTTGGCAAATGAAAGAAGAGAATAAATGGAAAGATCATCCTTATTTGCTAACACCCAAAATAGCCATTTTGTTTCTCAAAAGTAGAGGTCTATTTAACCACGTTTTCTGTGGAGTGACTCTACAGCCCTGCTGCCATTGCAAATGTCTGATGTATACCACACTTAACTCCAAATTTGAGATCAAATATGTAAAAGTTTAAACTGC
The DNA here is from genome assembly GCF_007565055.1 of Rhinopithecus roxellana. NCBI lineage: Eukaryota > Metazoa > Chordata > Mammalia > Primates > Cercopithecidae > Rhinopithecus > Rhinopithecus roxellana. Next base: position 11,073,604 of record NC_044549.1, on the reverse strand, counting down.
AGCCCTCTAAATAAACAAGTTGAACTGATCCACACTGCAATGGCCTTTTTCTTGAAAAAGCAAAATGTGAACATAGACACCAAATGTAAGTCCGGTTTTCATCTTTGAGCTCATTCTCATGGTTTAATACAATCAGTAGTGATTCTGAGGGATAGCCATTAAACTGCTGATGATACCATTTTGTGGACAGGTGGAATGTAGTAGATAGTATTTCAACAACGATAACAAAAATGTTACAATGAAATTAAATTCAGTAAAATGAAGATAAATTTTTAAATGTAAGTAGTATTTAATGGGGTGAGTTTAAATCAATGCTCTCAAAGAGAAGAAAAGCAAATAATGGGAACCAGTAGATACCACAAGGCATGTTGCACAGCAGGCTCCACGTATTTGTTTTTCCTTTCTTTCATGTATTCACTCATTGAACGCATATAGCTAGGACAGATCATTACATTGAAGCTTGTTTCACCGAAATACCAGGGTTTGGTCTAGGTACTGCTGCTCCCTGCACAGAAAGCCAACGACTGTGAAGAGGAGTATTGCAGAAGAAAAAGGCTTTGATCAGGTGCTGCAGCCCAGGAGATGAGAACTCAGTCTCAAATCCATCACCCTGACTGACTAAAACTAGCGGTTTATATAGCACGGAAGAAATGTAACAATGTGTAAGAAAACAAGAGCTGGGGGATGGGGGGTGCAAGGGGGGGATCTGGTGCTCTGATCTTGTGCAACTCAGTAGTTGCCCAACCATTCAGAGTTATTTTTCACCATTTTAAAGCATTTGGACTTTAAACTCAAAGCAATCTGGGAAAACGGAAAGGTATTAAGAATCATCACTGTTGGCCAGGGGCGGTGGCTCGCGCCTGTAATCCCAGCCCTTTGCGAGGGCGAGGCAGGCGGATCACGAGGTCAGGAGATCGAGACCATCCTGGCTAACGTGGTGAAACTCCGTCTCTACTAAAAAACACAAAATAACTAGCTGGGCGTGGTGACGGGCGCCTGTAGTCCCAGCTACTCGGGAGGCTGAGGCAGGAGAATGGCGGGAACCCGGGAGGCGGAGCTTGCAGTGAGCTGAGATGCGCCGCTGCACTCCAGCCTGGGGACAGAGAGAGACTCCATCTCAAAAAAAGAAAAAAAAAAAAAAAAGAACCATCACCGTTTCTAGTTTGAGTTACTGTAATCACTTACTAACATACTTGCTGTCAGGACAGAGTAATATGTTTAAATACCCAATCCTGCACATGCTGTGCTATTTGACAATATCCAATAGACCATCAGTCTAAAGACCCTGTGCATCCTCCTGTGAAAACATTGCACAGTAATTATCTTGTCACATGTCTTTTCTCACCATGAACCTCTTGAGGGAGATTATCTAACCAGCATATTACTAGCATCTACCTCCATGTGTGACACATGGTAGTTGCTCCAACTTAATAATAAATTTAAAGATGATTAACATTTGACTTAGAGAAATGGATTTAATACCTTTAACATTATTTTCCAAACTGTAACTGCACAACTCAAATTGTCAATAACCGTAATTTGATCCCTGGATCAGCAGCATCAGCATTACCTGGGAACTTGCTAAGAAAAGCAAGTACTGGATCGGGCACGGTGGCTCACGCCTGTAATCCCAGCACTTTGGGAGGCCGAGGCAGGTGGATCACGAGGTCAGGAGATCTAGACCATCCCGGCTAACACAGCGAAACCCCGTCTCTACTAAAAATACAAAAAAACTAGCCTGGCGTGGTGGCGGCGCCTGTAGTCCCAGCTACTGGGGAGGCTGAGGCAGGAGAATGGCCTAAACTCAGGAGGGAGGCGGAGCTTGCATTGAGCTGAGATCTGGCCACTGCACTCCAGCCTGGGCGACAGAGCGAGACTCCGTCTCAAAAAAAAAAAAAAAAAAAGAAAAGAAAAAAAAGGAAAGAAAGGAAAAGAAAAGCAAGTCCTTGGGCCTTATACTAGATCTACTGGTTGAGAAACTCTAGGGGAGTGCCCAGTGACCCGTGTTTTAATAAGCCCTCCAAGTGACTCTGATGCCTACTGAGGTTCCAGACCACTCTTTATACAATAGATGTCTCTGTAGGGAATGGGTTGGTTTTGCAACATAATTGGGCCACAGATATAAAACTCTAGCATATTACTGATAACTTGTTTTTCATTATTCTTCAGGGTATGGCTATGGCTTACACTTCTGCTGGTGTTAATTGGGATTTTTTCTGGAGATTCAATAAGAAATTTTTTTATATTTATGTTTTAAATTTATGTTTAAAATTTGCAAGTTGACTTAATTTATTTGCCCACTTCCATTATTCTTTGTAAGACATCAGGCTGAGTTCAACAACTGATACAAATTCAGAAGCCAGGACCTTAATTCAGTAATTTATCGACTTATCTATGCAAATGATGGAGAAATTTATTATAGAACAGTTTTAGAGCTATTAATTAGCAACAAAATTCAGATAAGGAATGAGAAATGACAATTATGAACTCAGAAAGTAGAAGAAAACACAGTCTGCTTTATTGATTCAGGCATTTCTTGGACATCTGGATCAGTGAGTCAGGCATAACATAAATTATAACAATAATTTTATTTTTCCATAACTGGTTATCAGTATTTATGGGTTTCAATTGCTGCCTTTGTTTGTTTTCTTATTCACAAATTTGTTCTGGCTTCTTGTCCTCTCGATTGCTTTGTAAGCATTGTTTAAAAAGGTAAATGCATTAAGAGCAAATTGAAAGAACAATGTCACATTGAATACTATGGTCAACATCCTGTTACTAATTCCTGTTTCATAATGATCAATTAGATAATTTTACACTAGAAAGCCTTTTCAAAATGTAATCAATAAACTATTTTACGTTTCTGTCACCACTGAAAAATATAAATCAAATCAAACCAAACAAGAACAGAAGCAGAAGCCTTTATTCTCCATGTCAGTATATACTTATGTAAAATATATCAAACTACAGTGCTTTCAATTAGATTTTCTTTCTTGCTCAATAATAAGGAATTATAAGATACAGTCACTCACAAATCATCTGGATAGACTCAAAGCATCTTGGAATGGAAAATATTATACATTTTTTCTTTGCTTCTTCTATATTATCTTCATGAGTTATTCGAAATCCAGAGACATTAAGTGACTTTTCTGTGGATAGTTCATTTGTGACAGAGCCTTAAGTAGAAAACAAATGTATTTACTATAAGTTTAGTGCTGGCAAAGGGAATATTTATTAACTTGTATATATATATGTATATATATGCTTAATTTATATACATTTACAAACATCTAGGTAACACATTTAAGAGACTGTAGATAACAGAGGAAAATTAGGAAGTCATTTAAAAATGTTGGATAGTTTGATAATTTTTGTAAGTATTTCTAAGGTTTTAGTTCTATTTCCAATTTTCTATTGTTTTTAAATCTATATTAGAGGTAAAAGTTAAGAAGACCAAAAAGGAAGAAACAGCTCAGAATATGATGTTTCACTTCTGTTTGTAGTAACGAGAGTCAGTTTATTAAATATGGTAACAGACTTTCAAAAAGGAAAACAGTGATCTACTCAAATGTTCTTTATATTTAGAAAGGTTATATTATTCCTTCAAAAAATATGTATAAAATCCTAAGAAGTTCCAAGTACTACTTGTGGTGGTGAAGATATAGAAGCCAATAAAACACAGACAAATTCCTGCTCTAAGGAAGCTTGGAGTCTAGTGGAGGAAGTAGGGTAACAGACAAAGGCATTGGGAGAATGCATAGTGTATAACACGGTAATAGATGGAAAAATTAACACATAAGAATAATAATAGGAAGCATGGAAATAATATAGGATACATTTGAAATAAAATGGTCAAGGTCATACTTGGAAAACACCTAAAAGAAGTATGAGAGCAAGCAACATGTATTTCTGGGATAAACACGTATTAGAAAGTAAAGCAAGTACAAAAGCTGTCGGGCAGGAGGAGGCCTGGAGTGTTCAAGGAGCAGAAAGGAGGCTAATGTATCAATAGAAAAAGAAACCAAATGGAAATTCTGAAGTTCCAATATATAATGACTGACACAATAACGCACTAGAGAAATTAATGATAGATTTGAAGTGAAAAGTTAAAAAAATCAGCAAACTTGATTATAGATCAAAAAAACCATGCAATCCAAGAAACAGTGTAGAATAAATAAAACATAAACAGTGCCTCAAACAAATATGGGATATCATTAAGTACATTAATGTACATATGAAAAGATTACTAAAAAAAAAGAAAAGAAACATGAAGAAGGCCAAAGAAATAATGCTTGAAAACTTTCCAAATTTGCTGAGAAGCATGATGTAAACGTTACACTGTAAATATACTCAAAAAGCTCAACTAAATTAAAGTAAACTCAAAGATTAATACTCAGAATATCACAGTACAATTGTTTTATGCCAAAGACAAAGAAAATTTTGAAAGGAACAAGAGTAAAATGACTCATTGTGTACAAGAGAATCACAGTAAGACTAACAACTAACTTCCCATGGAAAACAAAGGAAGCCAGAATGCAGTGAGCTAATACAATCAAAATGCTGACACAAACAACCAAAAAGTCCATCAATAATCTCATGTTCATCAAATCTACATTTCAAAATTGAAAAGAAAATAAAGAAATTTCCAGATAAATAAGAACGCAGGAAGTTATTATTAATAAGCAGTGCAGAGGAAGCCAGAGGGAGAGATGAGAGATTCAATCCATTACTGCCTTTCACATATTCCCCTTCTTGAATTTTCTCTTCCCCATTGATAAGGTAGACAGGAACACGTCAAAAGGTGTAAAGTAGGCGTGGTATCAGAAAGCTTTCCATATTCACCAGACTCTCAGAACTGGCCTAGAAAATCCCCTAGGATTATTTGCCATCTAAACCACATCATTTTGCTCCTAGAAATGCTATTCCAGAGTAGAATCTCTGGACCAGTTTTCGGAATTCCACGGATGCCAGATATCACCAAAGATACAGTCAGTAGATCAAGAGTAGATAGCCTCCTTAGATAAGCTGGCTGCTGACTATATTTAAAAAAAAAAAAAACTTGACAGCAAATTCTGTTTTGTTTTACAATTGAATCTGGAATGAAACCTAGAGGATTTAAAACTGGATAAAATGCAGAAAATTAAAGTGTTATTTGATATTTGGCAAAAATGCTGGAACTTTACTTTTATGTTATTTCAAATGTTTTCTTCCATTAATATAAATATTGTTGAGAAGTTGACTGTAAAACAATTATATAGTCTTTCAAGTATTTTGAGAGTTGACCAGCTAAATACTAGATTTTCTTTTTCATGTCATATATTTTATATCATTATTTTTAGTAAAGCATTTTTTTGAAGACTAGAGTCATAGAAAAATTTTAAAAATTCTATATTTTTATTTCACTGCACCCTCTCAAAATGCTTTCATAGATGGTAAAATTAGCTGACATCTCCCACATGCAGGTCACAGAACGTAAGGTGAAATTTCTGGAAACCACCTAGGTTTTATCTCAGCCTTATCCTAACTTAAATATAGTTGTTTATTTGTTTGAGTGTGATGAGTTCTCATGGCATTAGTTCTAGAAATGACTAGAGGCTTTTGGATCGGATTCCTACACTCTAATTACACTTTCGCCTTACAATCTTGTGAAAGTAATTTAACCTCTTTACGTAGCAGTCTTATAATAATTAGAATGGGTTATAGCTATCAAGTTCATTGGATTAATACAAAATATATAATGATACTATATACCTCAATAGTATATGATAAAGATTAAATGAAAGAACTATATATAAATAATCACCACAATTATGGTTTTATGTAATTATTTTTAGTAAGGAATTTTTTAAGACCTATTTCAGCATGTCTAATGTTATGAGTGCCTTCAGTTGATGGACACTCAATAATTGCTAGCTGTGATAATTAACAAATGTCTTCCTTGCTAAACATTGAGTTTGCTTTTACACATTAGACATCTTTATTTTAATTATTGAATATATTCAAGTATTTTTCAGAAATATGACATTCATTTTATGTTCTTCTCCATTTACACAACATAAATTGTACTAACAACATATTGATACCTGAACTACATCTTAAATTTTCAGCAAAGGAAACTGTGGCCAAAGAGGGACAGTATCTCAACCTCATTAGAAGTTGTGTTTTGCTTTCATGCTGGGCCAAACTTCACACTTCAGCAATGTCAAGGTTTTTACTTTTCCCTATAAATTATTGGTAATATTAATAACAACAAGATGATACTATTTAATATGAATTAAGAGTTTTCAGGGCACTTTCACATTTATGGTTTTGATGTTTTACAGGAACTCTGTTGTATTATTAGTGCATTCTCACTCTGCTATAAAGAAATACCTGAAACTGGGTAATTTATAAAGAAAAAGGTTTAGTTGGCTCATGGATCTGCAGGCTGCAAAGGAAGCATAGTGGCTTCTGCTTCTAGGGAGGCCACAGGAAGCTTCCAATCATTGTGAGCGAGTCATCTCACATGGCAGGAGCAGGAGCAAGGAGTGGGGAGGTGTTACACACTTTTAAAAGACCAGATGTCATGAGAACTCATTCACAAGCACAAGGGCAGTGCCAAGGGGATGCTGTTGAACCATTAATGAGAAATCTGCCTCCATGATCCAATGACCTCCCACCAGGCCCTACCTCCAATATTGGCGATTACAGTTTGACATGAGATTTGGGCAGGGACGGAGATCCAAGCCATGTCATCTACCATTCTCAGTATTCAAGTACTTTTAGTTTCTCAGTCGTTAGGGGAGTAGCCCAAATTTGAGCAGGTAATAGCCAGTGGCTCTAACATGGAAGCCTCTATCTTCTGACTCCTTATCTGAGTTTCTTTCTACCCTGCCATATTATTTCTACTTCCCATGTGAAAGAAAATATTTGGCATCATGTAAGGACAGGCACAACAGACTTCATATTATGCATGGAAAGAAATCTGAGGGAGATAAAGCTTAACAAAATTGCAAATTTTATTAGTCTTCTTCAAATGATACCTGTAGTTTCATACTGTTATTCTCCGATTATCTTTGAATTGATGGAAGGAGAGATACTAAGAATACACTAGATTAAATTGCTGGGGTCAATCTAGTAAAATGATAATGTTTCTAATCTTTATTTGAAAAAATATACACATAAGTATGTATACATCTTTACTTTTACATAAAAAAGCATTGTATGTACATAAGCATGTATGTATCTTTACTTTTACATAAAATGTATTGACAGAAAGAATAAATTATGCATATCTTTGGGTATTCATAAGGATTTTCCAACTTTTATTGATTTTACTATAGTTATAAGTAAAAGTTGGAACTGAAAATTTTCAATACATATTTTCTTTACAAAAATATATTCAGAAATATTTACTTAGGTTAATGGATTACCTTAAATAAGGCAATGAGTGGATATATGTGTCAGTGTGTGTATGTGTGTGCATGTGTGTACATAGCCACATATTTGCTAGAAACATGTGGATGAGAATTAAACAATTTAAGCTAATTGCAAGGGGGATATTTAAAGAAATACAGCATTATTAGTCCAAAGAGAGAGGCGACATGTGTGCACCAGCAATTACTCAGGGGACACAAAATTCTTGGAAGTAGACTAAGGCTAGCCTTAGAGGGGGTAGAAAAGAAAAACAAACAATCCAAGAAAAAAAAAAGGAAAGAGGAGAGGAGGAGGGGGGGAGATTTAACTTAAAGCAGTGAGTTCAAACTGACCTTTCCCCTCTTGTAAGTATTGGAAGCAGATGGCTACTCCTGTAATTTAGTCCTTCCCTGCTCTGATACAGAAGGTTTAGGGTTTTCCCCCTCCTATAGCTCTCTTTGCTACAGTTATAGTCTCTTTAAAACAGAAAGACCAGGTTTAGGTGTGCATTTGTGAATCATGTAAGATAGCATTTTCTAATTTATATTTAAAAACTGGCAGTGAAAATGCAAACAGAAAAGGTACAATGAAATACAGTTCAGATTTAATTTGATATGACACATCAGCAACTCATTGACTGACTCAATCACAAATTAGCCTACTGAAATTTTTAATTACAATTACTTTTAATGAAACAACATCATTGGAGCTTGGATACACTCCATCAATTAGAAAGGAATGGAAGAAATATAAATACTATATAGGCTATGTAAATTTTTCATTTTTAACATGCTTATATGTTTGCATGAATCACAATGCATGTATTTGTAAATTAACTTAAAATAGGACAAAGCTGTTCAATAAACCAATTATTTAAGCAGCAAAGCTTTAAAGATAACAACAAAAACTCCACCAAATAACCACTGAAAGAATAAACTGCATAATGAGAATTAAAAGTTTCAACAATACCCATTAGGATATTCTACTGCACCATTGATTCCACTACTATCAATTGCTTTCAGTTAGCTGAACCTTTGAGTGCTTATTGGAAAGGACTAATAAACCACAATCAACTTTCTTTTTAACCTCACAAGGGTAGCTTGACTGAATTAAATGCTCTCCCCCGTTTTCCATTTCAGACACGTAAGTAGTAGGAAAATCTTAAACGTGGCCTTTTATAAGTCTTTTCTCCCATAAATAAAAACAAGAAAAACATATGCGTCTATTCTGTCTATGATGAAAATATCAGCATTTTCCGCATGCTTTAGATCATTATTGTACCTATTAAACTTTACAGATGTGCTTCTCTTTGTTTCAGGTTCAAAGAAGCAAAAAGATGAGACCACTAAACAAATTTGGTGCTGCCCATTAACTAATTCAATTTGCCTCAATTTTATTGAGGTGACAATCTGCATATTCTAAAAAAGTAGATAGGTATACATATAAATGGATAAACAAATAGATAAATGGCTTATATGTCCAGCATCAATACTTTCAGGTATTTGGCAATTGCAGAGCAAGATAGATTTAAACTGATAATTCCTTAGTGTTTGTGAAAGGATGTTGTGTTACCATGTCAAAGGACAGGACGTTTGTCTCTGTACTAAAGATACAAGTAAAATTTGTTCATAAAATATAATAAATTATTAGACTTTAAATTACTAGAAGTATATAGATACTATGATTATTGCTGTTCACATTTTTTACTCCTAATTTGCTCTAAAATAATTGCATAACTTTCAAATATTAAACACAATGCTTAAAATGAACTTTTAGAAAATTCTGAAACTATTTAGAACAGAATTAAACATTTTTATTTTGTCTTGAATGATTTAAATTGTTAGAAGAATGTAGCTGCTAATAAAAATCCAGTTATTTTCTGCTGAAGATCAAGTGATGAAATTTTGTTAAATGTGAGGCTGAGATGTTCCAAATTTACCTGAAAATCTTTCTATGAAAGACAGTTTTGAAGGACATTATTTTTATATTGTATAACATTATTTTTATATTGTGTATATAATTATGAAATAAAAAGACTCTTATTAATTTTAAAATAGAAAAATACTGACTTACAGCCATCAATGTTTCAGCCAAAATCTCAGTTGTCAGACTATAATATTTCTGTAAAAGAAGACATCAGATTTGTACATCATTGTTAAAATTTGGGCCCACTGATTTTTATTTAGAACTATCTGAGTTTAGAAATTTCATCTTTTCCTAGATATATACTTCATGAATTTACTGGAATCTTGAGATAAATTTGAGTGGCTCACTAACATGTCAAATTCTTATGCATGAATACAACATTTGATTCCCTGGAACCTAGAATGTGTTTGTTGCATAGAAAATTCCTGTTGATTGCTGTTGGCTTGGACTCTTTCTTTTCCTTCAACTTTTATTTTAAGTTCTGGGGTACATGTGCAGGATATGCAGGTTTGTTACATAGGTAAACGTGTGCCATGGCAATTTGTTGCAAAGATCATCCCATCACCGAGGTGTTAAGCCCAGCATCCGTTAGCTGTTCTTCCTGATGATCTCCCTTCCCCCACCCCCATTGACAGGCCACAGTGTGTGTTGTTCCCTGCAGTAAGTCCACGTGTTGTCACTGTTCAGCTCCCATTTATAAGTGAGAACATACAATGTTTGGTTTCCTGTTCCTACATAAGTTTGTTGAGGATGATGGCTTTCAGCTCCATCTATGTCCCTGCAGAGGACATGATCTCATACCTTTTTATGGCTGCATAGTCTTCCATGGTGTATATGCACCACATTTTCTTTATCCAGTGTATCACTGATGGGCATTTGGGTTGATTTCATGTCTTTGCTATTGTGAATAGTGCTGCAATGAACGTACATGTGCCTGTATCTTCATAGTAGAACGTTTTATATTCCTTTGGGTATATACCCAGTAATTAGATTGCTGGATCTAATGGTATTTGTGCCTCTGGATATTTGAAGAATCACTACATTGTCTTCCACAGTGGTTGAACTAGTTTACACTTCCATCAACAGTGTAAAAGCATTCCTTTTTCTCTACAGCTCACCAGCATCTGTTGTTTCTGGACTTTTTAATAATCAGAATACTCAGTGATCATTTTAGAATTTTGGGGGAGTGTGTGGTTTGAAATTGTACATTGAAAATAATGTGTAACAAATTATGATGAGATACAACCTAACAAATCATAACACAGGGTGATTCTCAGTTTGTGAAATCTTAGTAGGACACATTCAGTAGTGTGCTAGCGATTCTTAACAACTGGCTCCCCTGCCTATCTTTTCTCTCAGACAGCCTGCTTTCGTGCTAAAGGTCTTGACCTGCTGGTTATTTGTACAGCAATAAATATATAGCAGTTGAGAAGTATACCATCAAATGTAAATTTCAGCATGAATGCATATTTAATATGCCATCCATGCATGATTATGTGTGAGCTCAGCTCTCTTAAACTAATTATCTCAGAGAATTAAGATGAATTTTTGTAATAATTTCTGAAGTATAATCACAAGAAACTGATATAATTCACCAAATACGTTAACAACTAACTCCAAAGAAAATTTTCAAGGACATTAAACACACAGGACATGGTTTACCACTGAGAATTTACTCATTGAAATTGAGAAACTTCATCCACTTTCCATAAATAAATATCACTGTGGTGACAGACAGAAAAGTAAATTTCTATCTATACTGAATAATAAGTCTTTAGGAAAACTGTCATTTGATAAAATGTCAAGCCGTTCATTTAAAATGAACATAGTCTATGAACTGGTAATTTTTGAAAATTGTCAACAATTTTTCAAAGATTAATTTATCAGTTTTTGATTCTCTCTAAAGCATCCTTGCTTTCCTCAGCTACACAAACCACTTCTGCCTGGAGGGAAAAATACTAAAATGGCTACAGCAACTTGAGCTTTTCAAGGCATGGCCACTATAATGAATGAATGCTCATGGTTAGCCCCTCTCCCAGCGTACCTGCAGGGAGACTGAATCATAGTCGTGATAAAGTAATGATTCTACTTCTACTTCGCATTGTTTCAGGCCCTGCCCTGCAGATGTTCCCTTTTAGTCTGTGGAGGCTGGAAACTCATGAACCACTGTAACATAAGATAATTTTGCTGAGTCTGTGTTGAGGGAGGGGCAGACGCTAATAGTAACTAAGGGTGAATTTACTATCTCTAAATGAAAGGAAAATAGAATTGAATATTTAATCTACCCTCAAGTCCATTTGACTGAAACTTGCAGTCGGATAAGTTATTTAATCATTGTGTGCATGTGTGCACTGTGTGTGTGTGTTTGTAGGCATTTTAGAAAACTACAAATTCTCAAAACAAATATCTCCTGACGATTATCTCTGCTCCTCCGCTTGTTTACCTTGGTTCCCCATCTTACACACAATAGACTCATGAACATTTTCCCGGACTATTACTTGGAGTGGAAAATTAAAATCATAGATTTTCTCCCATATTATTACCAAGTCAGTAATACCTTTGGTCTTAAAAACTATCTCAGAGGAAGTATCAGAAGTATTAGTTTGGAAACTAATGCAGTCTTCAGCATGTGAATTTTTGAAGGCAGAGTCTTGATGCAATTTGCATCATCAAGCATGGAGTGGTTGACTTTTCTCAATCTCTTCTTTGTGCCTAAATGTAAATAAATTAACAAAGTATCAACACTATAAGTCATTCATGATGGTTTTATAAATGTATGTATTTTATATGAATGAATTTGATATACCACATACAATATGCAAACACAAAATTTACCCATAAATGTTTGAAATATATTTTTATCCATATCACAAGTATGTAACATCTATCAGCTATGAGACCAGGTATAGACCATAATGTTGCTCAAAAGACTTATCACACAATCTGGGGCATGAGGATATGTGTAAAGGAGCAATAGATACTACATGTGCTAGCAGAGGTTTTCTAGAAATATTTGGGAGAGTCAGAAGTGATGGTCAGAGATCTCAGAGATGGGGTGGTATTAGAGCTGAGGTTTTAAAGGGTACCTAGTAGATCTCCAAGCTATCAAATAAAGGAAGAGTAGCATATTCATGCCACATTTAGAAACTGTAATTAGTTAGCTGTCATTAAAGGTTAAGATTGACAGGGGGACAATCTGGAAAGAAACGTTTCAATATGGTCTGCATTTTGGACTTAATACTGGGTCACTGGAGAACGAGATAGGGTTTTTAATGAGGAAGTTTATGTAATTAGTCATTTTTTAAAATAAATGTATTTTGACGACCGGAGAAATAAGAGTCTAAAGGCAGAAAAAGTAGATGGGAAGCTATTTTGATAGCCCAGAAGGGAGATGAAGTCCATGAAGGTAAAGAGTCTAGTGCAAGAGGTAAACATATTGAAGACTATGAAAGGACGTATGAGACTATACAGATGTAAGCTTGCTTTCACTACCAAGGACAAATTGAAAACACTCAATACAAATACACACAGGCACACACAGAAGCACATACACATAAAATCAACTTGCCAAAGAGAAAATGAAAAAATTTGGAAATTTGGGCAACAAATTGGTCCTAGCTTCATTTTATCCTTTTTATTACAAGCCTTTTATTCTGAAAATTCATTTAAACATATAACAAGTATTTATTATAAGTTATTTGTGTGCAAATGTCCATTCTAGGTGCTGAGATTTAGAAACTTAGAGACAAATTCCCTGCCAAAATGGAATTTGTATCCTAGTAGAATGTCATTGATATTGCTTCACTTTAAGCCTAAAAGATAAATCAATGGAGGAAATTTAATTTAGAAGACTTAGCTCTGTAATAAAAAATAGGATCTGCTTCTATGGGACTTTTTCCTAAGAGAGTAATGATTTCTTAGTAATTATAAATAAAAAGCACCCTGAAATTTATTGTTTTACAGAAAATACTTACAGAAGTAAAACTCTTAAAAATTAGACAAAATAAAAACAGAAATAATAATGCCATAGTATTATTGTATAACTCAAAATCATCTTTGAAAAGTTGACTTAGAAAAGATAATTATAATGGAAATTGGACTATATTTATATTTTTCATAATTTGGGTTAAAAGCCATCTAGAAAAAGAATCTGAATGTACTGGTTCTATCATAAATATTCTAATTAGGAACAATTAAATTCAATAATTAAATTACATTAAATTCTAATCTCCCCATACTACATAAATAAAATATGTATAAAACTATATAAATACGTACATACGTTATTAGATATATTTATGTACACACATATAGATATATATCACTTCTGTTTCCTGATTCTAGAAGCTTTCTGTCAGATTTCTTGTTTCCAAGTACATCAAATACAAAAGCAAAAAAAAAAAAAAAAAAAAAAAAACATAATTTTTACAGACCTCAGGCCAGTGACCCAGGTGAAAAGAGAAATGAAACAAAGCTTTCCTGATGGAAGAATAAGAGCTTTCTCATCATTCTGCACCAAGCTGTGAGCCATGCATAAAAGGTCATTTATTTTCGGAGAAAAAAACAATGAAATTACTCACTGGTGAAAACATAATTGGAGAACTAGAATTTGGGGAGACAGACACCCATATATGTATTCTCTTGAATCATTACACACACGATGTCTAGATGCTAAGAAATTGCAAGGAAATTTTAAAAAGGGTATATAGAATTCCCAAAAGTACCCCTTATTTCTCAGTTGCTTTCACTAGTGAAATATATCTTTTTAAACTAGTTAAACCAGTTTAGTGGATACTTTTATATGCCCCTGTAGTTAAGTGAGAGTTTTTTACCTCAAGCTGTCAATTAGTACTGCTCTAGACACACCAAGTGGCTGATGTCTCTCACCCTGTTTGCTCTATTTACTACCTAAATGTTTAAATCTTGAATACTTAATGGATATGTTCATAGTTGTTTACTCATCTCCTTGTCCTCTATTCAGCATGTTCCAAGAATGCTCCTGTTCTCCAAATATTATCTACGTGTCTGGCACTTCTGTTCCCTTATATCCAGATGAGTTAGCTGCCAAATACTTAATCTAGAATTTACTCATGTCAAAAGGGAGCAACCCTGTACTGACCTTCCAGGGGACCAGATGGTGCAGGCAAATGTCACAATAGCAGATGTCACAATTAGATGTCACAATACAAGTATGCATAAAATACTTAAGTTAAAACAATATTGGAATGGTAGTGTGCATATATTTTATATGTATTCATTTAATTAAATAAAACATTGTGTAATTGGTACACAAGGAGGTTTTTACAAAGCACAGATATACAATGGAGAACAAGGTCACACTTTTAAAGTAAAAAGGATCCTATTTATGTCCATCCAGCTTCTTCCTCAGTCTCTCCTCATTTTAATGTCCAAGTAAGTTTCCCCAAGTGAGTTTCAAAGTGAAACAGGAAGAATGAGCACAGACGTTCTGTGCGCCATTGAATAGCTTTTCGGATTAGTTTTGGATGAATGCTTTTTAACGTGAATACTATATTTAGGTGCTCAGCACAAAAGGTCATTCCATAAGCACTCCCTAATAGAGTAATTTGTGTTACTTTTAGAGAATTCAGAATTCTGTCACCATCTCAAACGACTTAATGCTGCCTGGCAATTCTACTATTAGACAAAGGATAATTATACCCTTCTCATTACATCTTCAAGAGGCCTACCACAGCCATGTTTTGTTCAATTTTATTTAAGGCCTGCATAGTTTAAAAGTAACCATTCATTATAATTTTAGTTAACATTTACTTTAAAATCTTGCAGATATTTTTTATAATTCATACAAGGCCAATAATAATAACTAATAAGAAACAGGAATTCTCATCAGCTTTTTTATTTTTAAAAACATCTTGCTTTTAAGACTAACAAAGGAAAGACTAGTGACATGAGCTTTGAAATAAATTTTATAAGGATCAAAGAAGAATAGTGTCAGCAAGAGTTTTCAAATGATAAATGAGAGCATTTGAGTTTCATGAAAGTAATGAACAGACTAATATGACACCATGTCATTTAAATCTTGCGTCTGAGATTGCTTCCTGTGTGATTTTAAAGAGGTGGAGTAAATAAAGAGGCAAAAACGTGAAGCATTTTTTAAGTCAAATAAGAAAATTTTAAACAGCTAGCTTCTTAAATCCTTAAGAAAAGGACTGCAGAATTTGTAAACTGTGACAAATCTACAATTCACACATAGTCATGGCTTTTTCAAGTTTTACTAGGTGATCTTCTTGACTGGGTTAATGAGCAGTAATAGACACAAGCAGGTTTTTGGATAGATGGTGTTCGTTATTCATGTGTGTGTTCTCCTCATTGTTTAACAAAGAACCTTACAGATAGTAAATAGTCAATGAATTTCCGTTTGACCAAATTTTGAATAAAAACTTTTTACCCATTGTTAATTGCTGATCAAATCACAGAGTTTCGTTTTTTGTGTGTTTGTTTGTTTTCCCAACAAATTTACTATTGTGGTATTGACCAGGGAACTCTTAACTCTTTCTATGTTTTTTTCTTTTTTTGACAGAGTCTCACTTTGTTGTCCAGGCTAGAGTGCAGTGGAGGGATTCTCGACTCACTGCAACCTCCTCCTCACGGGTTCAAGCGATTCTCCTGCCTCAGCCTCCCGAGTAGCTGGGACCACAGGCGCCCGCCACCTCGCCCGGCTGATTTTTTGTATTTTTAGTAGAGACGGGGTTTCACCACGTTAGCCAGGATGGTCTTGATCTCCTGACCTCGTGATCCACCCGCCTCGGCCTCCCAAAGTGCTGGGATTAAGGCGTGAGCCTCCGCGCCCGGCCCAGTGAACTCTTAACTCTATAAATGTAAGGGCTTCACACTATTACCGTGTCTGTGTGTGTGTGTGTGTGTGTGTACAATAATATATAAATAAGCAATTAAACTTATTTATTTGTTACATTTTACAAAGCTCAATCTAAAATGATATTCTTATGACACTTTATTTCAGAAAATTATTTTATGGAAATAAAGTGAGTTTAAAATAACACATATTATTCCTTATTATGTGAAAAAATTAAGGTTGATAACAATTTAAGTATGAACAACCAACCACTCACAGTGACAGACATGATTTACAATAATGATGGCAGCATCGAAATATAAACATATAATTATTTTAAGTGGTCAAGAAATTAATGCTTTACTTTCTAGCAATCATCATATCTACTTTTCCTACGGGTTTAGGCAATTCTAAGAGTTTGCTTTCCCTATCATAAACAATATGAATATTCATGCTAAAATGAGAACTGTTAAATCAAAGCATGAATTATTTACTGTTGCCCAGAGATGCATTAACTTCACAGAATATTACTAATTCACAAAGGTTTTGAACATCTACCTGAAGTCAGTTAAACATTCATAATACATAGTTCTAAAAATAACATTCCCCAAAGTGTGCAATTTTAAGTTGAAAAAGTCAATACAAATCGGTGATGAACAGTAAGAGAGCATCCGGGTCAGAAAAATGTATTTCTTTTCTCTCTGCAGGTTAAGAATGAAATAGTGACTTCTAGACACACCTTTTGTGAAATGGAAACAAGGCACTTGCTCCTGAGTGTCCTCACCCCTATGGACTCTTCACAGCAACTGCAAAAGGCTGGGCTAATGATGTTTCATGCTGACATTTTGATGGCACCAGTGTCCCATCACGACACGGTGGGGAAACTCAATAGGGAAGGATTAGATAATTTTGCAAAAGATAATTAAGGGAATCTTTTCTTTTGGTTCCCAATTCATGAAGTTGGGACTGTGTCAGAAACCTTCCCTTACCTTTAGAGCTAGTGTGGTGCAGTGCAAAGAACACAAATGTGAAGCTGACTCATCTGTGTAATTGTGTGCAAATAAATGAATGTTTCCAAATTCTTGGTTTTCTGTGTTAAATAACTACATCCTAGGGATGATGGGTATATTAAATAAATTAAAGCATGCTAATTACTTCTTATAGCTCCTAATGAGTTAATATGAATTTACAGAATTGGACTTTTGGGATCAAATTATCAGTCTGGCTCTTGTGCATTTTGGTAATTTAGAGGAAGCTATTTAATTTTTCTCAATTCCATTTTCCTCAGTTGGGAAATGGAGATAATAGTATCACCCAATATGGTGTGTTGTTGTTTGGGTTAGGGAGTGAATTCGCATCCTAAATAGCATACCATAACATTCAATTTAGGTTAACTTTTATTTTATAATCAGTTATTTTCATTTCTATGATTCACTTGATGATAATAAAATTAAATGACCTTACTGGTTGCTAACATTTCAATTTTAGGGGAAAGATGAAGTTTTAATATTTGGAGAAGGAATAAACAATGAATATCTAGCACGAATACCGACAAATTTACATTAAAATTATTTTAAAGTACTCATTATTCTGGGTTACTGAAGCCAAATATGTGTCTTGGTCTTCGAGATGCAATAACAAAATATGAAAAATCTTTTAGAAATTTGTTAGTTTTTTAATTTTTTTAGATACAGGGTCTCACTTTGTGGCTCAGACCGGAGTGAAGCGGTGCAATAATAGCTCAATGCATCTTTGAACTCCTGGGCCCAAAGATGCCTCAGCCTCCCAAGTATCTGGGACTACAGGTATGTGCCAGCACATCCAGCTGATTTTTATATTTTTCAAAGAGACAGGATCTTGCCATGTTGCTTCCAAAATGATCCTCTTGCCTTGGATTCCGAAAGTGCTGAGATTTACAGGTATGAGCCATAATGCCTAGCCTAGATTTTTTTACAAGACTTGTAAGAAGAGCATATGACAAATTGCATTGCTAATTCTTTGGCTAATCTCGGTTCTATTAAAGAAATAAAAGAGAAAGTTTACGTTAAGCACTTTTGTGGCAATCAGTCAACAGATCCGAATTCAGAGCTCCTCTTAATGAGGTATAAAATTCAATTTATTTATTCAATCATTATAAAGCTCCTTATTAGGTGACCATTGTGTTTGTCCAATACTTTTCTAAACTTTGAGCATGTAGCCCTAAAATCGTAGGCAAAAATCTATGCCCTTAGAACATTTTTTTCTGGAAGAAAGCAATATTTAAGAAATACTTAAACATGGTATAGGATAGATGGATTTAAGTGATGAAGAGTAACAGATGGTTAGCAGGATATGACATAGCAGTGAGGTGCTGCAATTTTAGATGGAGGTTCTGGGAAGGCCTCGCGGAGAAGGTAACATTTCAGTAGAGACCTGAAGGAGATGAGCGAGTAGTTGTGTGAATCTCTGAGAAGAGTTATTCTAGGAAGAGAGAGCTGCAAGTGCCAAACTTTCAGTAAAGCATGTGTCTGATGTGTTTAGAATGATGACCATTCCAGAAGGATATGCTTAAGTCTGCAGCCTTTGTAGGAGTCCCTAAGCTACCAATCTTTGTTATCTGCCTACCTTAATTCATAACTGGTGCCAGGAAGAGAAAGCTTCAGTCTGCAGTTAGAGAATGCCTGCCAAGACCACATAGAGACTCACATAGGAACACTTTCCATCACCAGTCCAGAGATTTCTGTTTCTTTGTTTTTAATTTCCCTATATGCACATACATGTCTTGTTACCAAAAATAGATGAAACGTCTCGTTCCCTACCTTCTCAAGTTGTTTATAGGATCTTCCTTTACATGTAAAGAATGTTGTCTTTTTAAGGGAGGGAAACAGGAAAAATAAATAGAATAGCTGGTAAGTGGCAAGGGAGTGAGTTTTCTCAAAGGCTGTTTCAGCTTGGTATTTATGTAGTGATATAAGGATTATTTAATACAGTTTTATGTGGTATTATCATAAGAAGGAAAGGAGAGACAAACATTTTATCTTACCATAAAATAGCTCACAAAACTGCTCAGCAATAGAGAATTGTTATCTGTGCTAGGAGACTGCCTTATGGGTAAAATACCTGTTCCTCCTGATATTATAATAATTAGTATCCCATTTAATAGGTTTAAAATTTTCTACTCTTTATAAAATTTATTAAATAATCTGTATAAAACAGAAGCCTCAAATTATACTTATTTAAATAAATAAAAAGCCCACATTGAAAAATAATGTTTGGTTAGAAGGTGGAAAATTAAAAACAACATGTTAAGAGTGGCTATTTTTGGGGTGGTGGCACTTGTAATGATTTTCTTCCTCTGTGCTTTTGTTTGTCAAATTTCTCCAAAATGAATACAAAAAAAAAAAAAAAGTAAGAACAAATAACTCAGAAACCTTTATGCCAGAAATGTAAATGCTTAGGCACTGTTTACATGTAAAAATAAATAAATAAATAAACCCTTCTACATTATTCTGGTCCAGATGACACTCAGTTTGTGTTTTCTATGCATGACATTTGAAAGATAGGACTTTTAACATAAAATAACGATAATAATAATTGTAATAGCAGCAATCTCATGAGGTCCGCCGGATTCCAGCTGGGTTACTTGAAAAGTGAATGAAAGCAATGCCTGCCTTGTGCAATTTAACTGATCAGTTCAGGAACCATTGTTATCACTGCAACAACCAGATGTCACTGTAGACTGTGAGAAAATGTCAGAGAAAATGAAGCAAATCTAAGTAGTAGTAGAAATGAAATCTCACCCTTCAAGTATATTCTTTCCCACCCTGAAGATTGTCAATTTGAAGACTCTTTTGTTCATTTTCAGCATTTACTCTGACTGCAACTCGTAGTCTGAAAATATTTCCATTTATCTCGAACCAGTATCTCAGCTCCTCCACAGGCTCATTAGGCTTCGAGAGGTCTGACCAAAATACAGGTACTTCAGAGTCTGATAAAAAGAAGCATGAAACCTTCCCAGGTGCTGAGGGTTTCACAGAAAGGGGAGGGTGGGGGAAGTGAAGAATGTTATTAAGTTGCAGCATAGAGTATGACATATCATTTTCTGGATAGATAGACAGAGTAATGCATGTGCTGATCTCAGCTCTGCAGGAATAAAATACGTTTAGTGCAATCTGGTTTTTACTGCCATTACAAACAAGCCTTCTAAGGACTTTTTCATTAAAAGTGAAAGCCGACCATCTCTAAGTTTAAGTTTGGAATTTGAAAGTGCAATCCTTTAAAGTCAGACACTTTATAACAGGGGAGTGGAATCTTCTTTCTGGGGCTAGTTTTCTGGTCACTCAGGCTGGAGGGTATTTAACTTTTCACGGTGAAATACTGTGGCCTGGTAACAAAATTCTATTTCTTCAAATAAAAACAGCTTCATAAAATATCCTTATGGTAGGCCTGGTGCGGTGGTTCAGGCCTGTAATTTCAGCACTTTAGGAGGACGAGGCGGGTGGATCACGAGGTCAGGAGATTGAGACCGTCCTGGCTAACATGGTGAAACCCCGTCTCTACTAAAAGTGCAAAAAAAAAAAAAAGAAAGAAAAGAAAAAATTAGCCAGGCGTGGTTGCGGCGCGTGTAGTCCCAGCTACTAGGGAGGCTGAGGCAGGAGAATGGCGGGAACCCGGGAGGCGGAGCTTGCAGTGAGCCGAGATCCCGCCACTCACTCCAGCCTGAGTGACAGAGCCAGACTCCGTCTCAAAAAAAAAAAAAAAAAAAAAAAAAAAAAAAAAAAAAAAAAATCCTTATGGTACACATTCTTCAAATTATAATTTTAGCAATAAAATGAATCAATAATGTATGCATGTATCATACTTGTTAAATTGTTATTAATAACTGATGTATTCAACTTTTGAGATATACTTTAGACATAAACATAATTAAAATATTGGTGTGCCTCATGTCTGTTGGCTTATCTTATTATGATAACTCTGATCAAATTTTGACAGTGGTAAAATATTATAAACCATAATTCTGAAGTGAAAACAAAATAAAATCTGAGGGCCAATGAAATGGAAAATTAGTACAACGAATTGAGGCAATTATAAAGTTCATGGAAGGTGGAGATACAGAAACAGTAAAGAAAATGACTCATTTTCTTCCCATGAAAACACTTTTTCACAATTTCATTGGAAATTGATTAATTGTAGATGCAATTTTTGTCAAAGCTATTATCTCACAGAATACTTCAGAGCAGTTGTTATAGAGAGAAAACCACTGGATAACATGTCTCAGTTCAGTTATGCGTGTTGTGGGTTCCTAGGCCAATCATCTAACATCTTGGCATCCTCATCTTCAAAATGAGGTAAGAACACCAGAGGTGCTGGTAGGACATTGCCTGCAATGATACGCACCCATGCAATTTGTAAACGACGTGTTAAAAATGTAAGTATGAATTATTGTATGTCAAGTACTCAGCCCATTGGAATTAATAAATGTGCGTTTTAGTTGTTGTGTGCCGAGTCAAAGAATGTGCAACTTGGCTCAATTGCAGATCTTGGTGTGCTTGTCCGTGGTGTGAGACCTCAAAGCTGTGAAGAAGCCGAGCGCATCTCCTAAGATTGGAAACATATTCTCTTATTAGTGCCTTAGCTCTCTGCCGTAGGGCTTTAAAAAAACAAACAAAGACAAGGATTTTCTAAAGCAACAAAGATAGATAAGTCTGGTTTGATAATTAAGGGCGCTCACAGCTTAGGTTCAATAAAACACAGAATCTGAGTTGGGAGGAAGAAATGATTTCTCTCTTATAATTAGGAAACCTATTTCCCAGAAAGAAGGGCAGAATGGGAACGCATATTACTGATTTCTCACTTTTTCCATCCTCCTTACCTCCTTTACTGTATAAATTAGCAGATTTGCATACATAAAATATATCTCAAAAAACTCAACGAAAGCATGATTTAAAAATATGCAGCTAATTATATGAGAATGTTCATCTCGTCTTCCTATAAGGCAAATGAATATTTATCAAGTTAAATTCCAAGATACTTATTATCTCACTTGCATTTTGAATATAATTACATTGGAAGGCAATTGTTCTGATGGGTGTAGGCAGAGATTAAAAGATTTGTATGCACTTTTTAAAAATGCAAAATAATCATAGTTGTTTTATCATTAACAGAGTAGCTCAACCCTTCCCTTCAGATGAAAAGTAAGTTAACATTGAAGCACAGTAACTCTAAAATTATTACAGCAAATGAAGATGGTCAAATAAAAATGAGGTTGCGATTATTTTTAGGAAGTTCAATTTTTAAACACTAGGAAAAATGCCTGAAATATTTAAAGGGGCTATTTAACCTGGTGTTTTAAAATTCAGATTTATAAATAACCGTCCCTAAATTATTTCACTAATACAATCTAGATAAATAATATAAAATTGAATAAAATGTATAAAATAACAAAGTCAATTGTCTTTAAATTAATAAAATGGTATAAAAACAAGATTTTATATATCTATATTCATAAAACGTTTATACCTTTTTTAACTGTATCTCTCATGACACTTACAATAAACAACAACAAAATTCAGTTATTCACGTCTGTCGTATTTCCCCATTTATCTCTGAGCTTCCAGAAACCATGGCTTATATATTATATTTATTTCATTGATTCCAAGTTTCTTTCAAAATGGCCTTATAGCTACTTAGTATTCCATAAATATGCTAACTCTAAACAATAAAAAAAAAAGCATAGAATATTTTTAACACTGTAGCCAATTATATATAACACTGGATCTAATTACACTACAAAGCAAATACCTGGTCTACTAGGTATGCCTTGTTACATATACAATCTATCTTTTCGTATCATAATTTTGTTCTTTGATATATCTACATGTGTTAGCAAATTTTGTTAAGTGTTTTTCGCGATTAAACATTGGATATAAACAATAGCTAAAGCTGCTCAACTGCAGGCAAGCAAACCGTACTTTCTTGTTTGACCAAAATTCTTTAATAATTGTGTTAAAAGGAAAACTTCAGTTAAATTAAATTTAAAGGAGTTTAACTGAGCAATGAACAATTCACTAATCGGGCGGCCCTCAGAATCACAGGAGATTCACAGAGACTCCAGTGCAGCCACATGGTGGAAGATAATTTGTAGATCAAAAAAAGGGAAATGATGCACAGAAATTGGAAGTGAGGTACGGAACTGTTGGATTGGTTACAACTCAGCGTATGCCTTATTTGAGCACAGCTTAAACACTCAACAGTGTATGAATGATTGAAGTATGGCCACTGGGATTGGCCAAGACTTAGCTGTTGTTACAGGTGCATACTCCTAAATTCAGTTTCCAATCTTGTCTATTAAGCTAGGTTACAGTTCATCCACAAGGACTCAAACATAAAAGCATGGAGTCCTTCTCTGGCTATATTTAGTTTGCTTTAACAATTGTAAGGTGTAAAGCTAAAGTGTTGGGTGGTGAAATTTGATAGAAATTCATACAACAACTGCCACTGGAACAGTGAAACAAAGTCTCAAAAAGACAATAAGTTTTAACTTAGATTATCTCTGGAGAATTTTATGGCCAAATAGGAATAGAAATATATTGCTGTTTAGAAAAGTTATCCATTTTTATTAAAAATATTATATGTACATGTAGTTTGTTTGACCGAGGAAAAAAGAAAACAATCTTTTGGACTCTGGAGTCCTTTTATAAAATTTCTAATTAATTTTGATAAATTCCTTTGAATATGGCAAGGAGTTCCACTCAGGCTTCTCAGTTTAAGAGTTATACTCGTACTCAGTGGACTAGAAACTGCCCTCAGATAGTTATGCATAACACCTGCTAAAGTTAATAGATATTCCACATGAGTAGCAGATTTTGCTATAGAGTCATGTGGAATTAACTAATAATGAAATTTGGCTGGCACTATCTTTGCTTTTTCCATTTAAAGACTCTTTATTACCTTGGATTGCCTTCTTATATAATTAATTATTTTTGATATGCATTCATTATATTTCAGATGTGTCATCAATATTTCCCCGATGCTATAAAATTAGGCAAAAAATATTTCTAAAGTCTTATCTTCTAATTTTTATTACAAATGTGGTAGCAGCATACTAATACACACATAGAGTATAAATTTAAGAAAACTTGTTAATGGACAATATATTGTTTTTGCAAAATCCCTGTGGACTCTGAAAGGCAAGGGTATGTCCTTTTGAAAAGAAATATAGTTATCGGTTTAATAATGTAAGTACTAAAATTTTTAGAGATATTATTCTTAGTAAAAAAAAAAAAAATTGGGGTAAACAGAAATGCAGGCATGGCTGCCCTGCTTGAATTCAGTCACCCTCACAGTACTGCTTTCTTTTTCTGTGTTCACACCCCCATATACATTGCTTGTCTCTCTTGGAAAACCCTTTCATTGCTTGCCTGTCTTGGAATACCCTTTCTTCAATTTCTTTTACACAGAATTTTTAGAGTTTAGGTCTTGACTCACATGCCTGGTGCAGTCTTTCCAAACCTATAGAAGTTACTCTTTCCATTAAATTGATTCCTCACTTATTAACATGTAGTTTACTTAGAACAAACTGAGATTATATCCGATGTCTGTGTCCCTTGTTTTGTTATTCAAATGGAAAGTTCCGTAAGCACAAGATGTGTTCTTACATTCAGGGTTTCTTCTTAGGTCCTTATCTAGTAAATAATGTTGAGGAGGTGTTTAGAAAAGAATCATTCAGAGTGTTTTATTTATATTGATGCAATTGACTGAATTAGTATGAATAGGAATTCTGTATAAGGTACTAGTGTGATGCACTTAATCTGGCTAGCAATACCAAGCACTATTTTCCTGTCTAAATATAATTTCTGTAAGATGAAGAATACTACCATACATACTCCTCATATATCAATTTATTGAAAAACAAACTAGTTGCTGATATATATGTATAACAACTGCTGATACATACGATGTTTGTCTAACAGTTGCTGATATATATGTACATATGTACATATAGAGAAAAAAGTCCATATATGTACATATATATACACATATATATACACATATACTGTTATTTCTGCTACTAAAGTCCAGTGTTTTCAAATGAAAAATTTCAAATATATATATTTTTTGAGATGAAATTTCGCTCTTTTCATTCAAGCTGGAGTGCAATAGTGTGATCTTGGCTCACTGCAACTTCTGCCTGCTGGGTTCAAGCGATTTTCCTGCCTCAGCCTCTTCAGTAGCTGGGATTACAGGCACCCACGACCATGCCCAGCTAATTTTGAATTTGTAGTAGACACGGGGTTTCACCATGTTGGCCAGGCTGGTCTTGAACTCCTGACCTCAGGTAATCCATCTGTCTTGGCCTCCCAAAGTGCTGGGATTACAGGCACGAGCCACCACACCCGGCTAATATTACCTTTCTATATATCACTTCTTAGGGTCCATATTTGTATCCTTTTATTTTATACTTATAAATATTTATTTTACATAATATACTGTGTACTCAGCACATTAAAGGCTAGAAAGAACTTAGAGTTGTAATTATTTCTCCAGGGAATTTCAACTTTTATATGATAAAAATTAAAATCTAAGAAAATGTTGTAATTATCTGAAGCACAAAGATAGTGAATAATTGTTCTTGGGTCTACAAATAGTTCAGGGAAATGATGCCATGTGCTCAGACAAAAATGAAGATATTCTAAAAAAGCATATTAGATTTTATATGTGAATGAGGGATCTGAATAGGGATATTCTAGGCAGATGTTGCATATCCTCTGAAGAGTGGATCATCGGAAGCAGGATATGAATCGGAGGGACATCAGCAGATTGGTGGTGGTTAAATCCACTTGAGTGCACACATTACCAGAATGAATGTAATTAAAGATGATTAGAGAGTCAAATACCAAAAGTTCTGGGACAATCACTCTCAACAAGCAAAGTAGGATTTAAGACGGGGGGTGGGGGGGACCTAAGCTGAGAAAAAGCTAGCAGAGAACAGAAGCCCAGAAACTGACAGAGAATTTCAAAGACATTCATCAGTAGATATTTCTCTAGCTTTCTCAATAGGTCTCTTTCACTCTATACACTTTTCTTTGTGATGTCTTTAATCCACATCTCTTTAATCACCACATATTGTCCTCTTCACTTCAGGTCTCTTTTCCGACTCGTGAACCTATATGATCAGCTACTTTCCAGATATCTTGTGCTTGTCTTCCAAAGATATCAAACTTGACTGAACTTGGCTGTGGCAGAGATAGCTAGCTCTCTCTTGTTCCTTAGTAATAACATACCCAAAATATTTCCAGGCTCATAAGCAACAGGAATAAAATCTACATTTTTCATTCCCACTGGCAAGTCATTGTAGCCTCCTGACTAAGTATTGGCCAAGGGGGTGGAAGCAGTAATGTGCAACTTCCCCTATGTATATGTAAATAGCACAAGCAAGCCATCTTCTACTCTATCCTGTTTTCTGGCTGTCTGAAATACAGATACTATAGTTGAATTTGGACCTGACTAAGTGATACTAGATTATGAGATTGATCTGAGAGCCGAGGCCATGAAAACAGAGCAACAAGATCAAAGGAGTCTTAGTTCCTGACACCGTGATGGACTCTACCAGCTATGGACATATAATTGAACTTTAATGTGAGACAAGCCTGTGTCTTGGTTAAGTTACTATTATTTGGGGTCTCCTGTCACTATCCAGCAAAAAAAAATTCTAATTAATACAATATATTTAATTACATTTTTTAAACTTTGAATGGTACCACTAGTCATTCAGGTATGCAAAACAGAGCCTTTTCTTTTTCCCTCATTCCTCAAGAAACCGACACAGGTACTATCTCTACTGCCACTACCTTAGTTCATGCTCTTGTCATTTCTTGTCAAGATTATTTCAACACCTGCTACTTCCCATTTCTAGTTTCGTTCCCCCTCAATCCAATATCCAATATCTCTATTCTGCAGCAACAGTTATCTCTTTTATAAGGTAAAAAAATCTTGGCACTCCCTTGTCTAAAATCACCTAAGGGTAATATGTAAATTTCCATGTATTATCTCTATCAGCTTTTTCCTGACTGGCCACTTGCCTATGATTCTAATCCCATTGTTCATAGGTTTTCAACCTTCTCCCTGCACTCTAATCACTTCAAATCTTTTACAGAAACTAATTTGACTTTTCATCATTTCCTATGACTGTTTCATTTGCATAAAACTCTGTTTCTCCTTCTGTGCGTTATTTAGGACACTTGTACTTGCCGTTAAGTCTCTGTGCAACAATCTTTCTTCTGGATACTTTGGACGAAGACTGCCCACCTTGTGTACTCCTCGCTGCCCCACCACATTCTGGGAAAAGTTCAACCTGATCTCATTCTTCTGTGCATCTCATATCTTGAGAACCATCACAGTGTAGTTGATACTTTACTAAACAGTTTACAAAGTGAAATGTAAAGAGGGAAAAACTGAAGTTTGTCTTCCTAGAGACAGTTTTAAAGCCTGGTACTTTTATGATTTTTACAGTACCCCATACACAATCTTATTTTTTTTCACAATAACCCTTTGATTCAGATACTGCCATTATTCCTCTGTAGATACAAAACATAAGGCTCAAAGAAGCCATGATTTATTTAAGCCTATTAATTTGCATATGCATATAGGAAGTACTGTAGTTTTATTTCAGAAATCTAAAGACTAATAGATGTGATGAGTGGAAATTATTAAGAGTAATATGGAAAAAACTATTTGCTTAACCAAGTTAAACATCCATTTCATTGTCTTCATTGACAGTTTTTTATAAAAATAAAACCTTTAAAAAGAGCTGAGTGACATTTTAATCACTCTATTTGTAAAATCATGCATGATTAGACTGAGAGTTAAAGAAATCCAAATAATCGTGTATATGTATGTACTTATCTCAGTCATTTTTAACTGCTTAGTTTAATCCTTATTCATTCTCCAGATTTGAAGAATACATGGCCCCTTAATTCAGCCTTGAACCTTTAGGGTTGTATAAAGAGTGTGAGTGTCAAGTCATGTAGAATATTTTTCTTGTGTGGCAAGAAATCTTTTTTGTTAAAATCTTACATTCACAGCTCCATACATGGATCTAGTCTTGGTGCTTGGGACTTGAGGGCATTCTGGTGTCAAGAGCCCTTCAAAATCCTTCTACTTAGCCTTTAATCTTTTCTCTAGATGGAGAGATTTGACTACTTCTAACTTAATAAGAATGTTGGATTTGGTTTACTTTATAGTTCTTCCAATTAGCTTTTGGAGTGTTTTTTTGGAGACTTTAATCTTGCCTAAACTTGTGGGAAAGTAGAGAGAGGAAAAAAAGAACACTCTTACTTAACAAAATATATTACAATTAACTGTCAGTACACTTGACTTAAATCATCTCATAATTTGACTATGTGGAAGTTACTTTAATTATATGATAGGTGTCATTATTTCTAAATGAAAGGCATTTTTATTAAGAATTGGATAGAATTTGAAACTGAATTGAAGGAAAGTTCTATAATGAGACCAATGAAAATAAAATTGTAATAGTATCAAATTCAGTATTTTCAATATTTCCAAAACTGCCCCCAAATTAATGCTGATTTAGGGCTATTTCATTGTATATCTTAAGCCTACATGGAGATATATGTATGTGCACATGTTTATGTCTTTTTTTTTTTTTTTAAGAAGAGCTACAGTTTGCGTTTCTGTCTGTGATCAGTAAACCGGAGTTTTCTGCTGTTTTAAGTCAACTGAGTGACCTACACGTCACTAGCGCTTTACCACTACTAACTCACATGGAACTTCATTGGTCTGGAAATAGGTTAGAGAACTGAGTTACTACAGAAACGATTTATATAATTATATATTTGTCTCCAGGGACATCACAGTACAGTTAAGAAATTATTTGTTCAGACTTTAAGAAGGTAACTGCTTTATTTTTTTGAATTATGTTAACTTTTCCCTAAAATAGTTGTAATACGAGTATATGAATTACACTCCAATTTGATAACCAGAATCCTTTAACCTACTAGAAGCAGCTCAAAAAAGTATCTAAATTAATAAGAATCCACAGGTTTCGGTACTTCAGCAACAGGAGTAATTGTATCTTCTGTAAACTTGCCTCTCTGGAAACCTATAGAAAAAGCATATAGTTGTTTATGGCAGGTATTTTAAACCACTATTTAAATGCACCTTTTTTCAGAAGAAACACATGGAAATACACAGCTTTCACAACGAATAATGAAGTAATTATCAGAAAAGTGCTAATGCTAGGGAAGCTTGAATGGGTTTTATGCTTGTCTAAGCCCTGTTGGATAAAGCTCAAGACAGAAGCATACTTCCACAACTTGGCAAATAGTTGCCAGGCCTTAGCCACTCAACTCCACCCTGAGGAGCTACCCTATCAATGAAAAGTGACCTGTTATTCTTGCCTATAGGCCAGGTGAACAAGGAGATTTGAAATCTGTCATAACCATGCATAGGGGAAATAAATCACTGGTAAAAAATAGAAGTCTTAGTCCTGCCTCATGCGTAGCTGCAGAATCCAAATTAATACTGCAGCATGAGCATGATGTAGGAGCCCAAGCCAATCAATTAGCATAAAACAGAATGGTTTACATACAAGAGCTCTTGAGGAGGAAAAATAATCATCTCTCTCTCTCTCTCTCTTTTTTTTTTTTTGTTTTGAGATGTAGTCTCGCTCTTTCACCCAGGTTGGAGTACAGTGGTGCGATCTCGGCTCACTGCAAGCTCCGCCTCCCGGGTTCAGGCCATTCTCCTGCCTCAGCCTCCCGAGTAGCTGGGACTACAGGCGCCGCCACCAGGCCCGGCTTTTTTTTTTTTTTTTTTGGTAGAGATGGGGTTTGACTTTGTTAGCCAGGATAGTCTCCATCTCCTGACCTTGTGATCCTCCTGCCTCGGCCTCCCAAAGTGCTGGGATTACAAGCATGAGCCACTGTGCCCGGCCAAAATCATCTCTTTAAAACTTTTCACAACTCACGGATCATAGCAGTCTGAGAGAAAACAAATCTCATTGAAAGAGAACTAGCAATATTGCCTAAAAAAAGATGACCAAAAATTAAAATTAGAATTAAAAAATCAAAGGAAGGTGGTAAATAAAAATAGAAAAATTGACACTTGCTTTTAATCAGAAATGATGGAACCATTTGAAAAGCATCATAACATATATGTTTTAGATGACTAAATATATAAAATAGATGTGTCAACAAAATATAGAACATGAAATAAGAACAAGTACCTTTGAAAGATAGCTAAGCAAAATTGCAAATATATTTTAGAAACAAATGAGTCGTTATTTTTAAAATCCTATGATTTAATCACAGTTAAAAAATAAAATTGTGTCCTCAGTGGCTGTATCATCCAGAATGACATACTGGGATATATATAGGTGTGGAAAATGTTAAAGAAGCTAAAGAATATAATGAACAAAAAAGAAAACATATCTACTACATGTTTATTAGAACTTCCAACTTCATATTAATCTGTGTGTCTTTCAGAATATTCAATAAATCTTAAATAAATAGATGGATGAATGGGCATTTGCTTAAAAAGTTAGTGAACAGATATGATAAAACTCTATGCCTAACAATCAGTAGTATGATACTTTGTGATTAATTTATCTTTAATAGAGTTATTTTTAATCCATTTCATCACTTTTTATAACTTTTGGCCTTTATTTCCTGATGTCTAAAATTGGCTTCATTTCTAATTTGCATCAAATTCTTAAATTCACTCATTAAATATTTCCCTTGGCTATATTTCCAATTTCATAGTCTAGCTTTTGACCTAGACATTACTTTTACTTTATAAGACACAATTATAAAAACATTTTAAAAGTCTATGAGAAGCTCTCAATAAAGAAATGTAGTGTGATTTCACCACAGTATATATTTGATAAAAACATTTAATTCTACTTTGCTGGGGAAAGTTTCCAGCTAAAATCATTACATGAATGTTCTTAGAAAATTTGCCTATAATTGGAAAAGCTAGATTGCAGCCAGGTATAGTATCATATCAACTTTCTCCTAAATCCCCAGATGGCATGCTTATGCACCTACCACCCAGAGACGGAGGGTCGAAAACTCAAAATTCCGTAGGGGACAAACAGGTCACATAAATGAATGAAGCTGGCTGGCTGTAAGATGAACTTACTATTGATTTTATTGTTAGAGAAACATGCTTGATATTTCCAAAGATGCATGTCCTTTTTGGTTCACCTTTTATTTCTCCATCATTAAAGAGAATTTTTTCCTATATAAAAATGTAAACGTTTGATGAGTTGTCACAAATAACAATAGACACAAACCACTGTGTCAGGAAACAGTGAGAGTAGTAAGAATTCAGGGGAAGCGTATGTATCATAGGAAACAGGCAGCCACTATTTATCTACAGTGTTTTGGGAGAATTCCAGGCACAAAGCTGCCACTTATGCAAAACATTCAGAAACTTGACTGTAGGAGGGTTAATGTGGTCCATCAAAACGTGTTTCCGGACTTTTAGTTTGCACATATTTTCTTGGATCCCCAAAGAAAGTTTTAATAGTCCTATTTCAATCATTCACCACAGAAAAATATTCAAGAACCCTTAACGTAACAACACTGACCTGCGTAACCTGGTTTTACATTGCTGAATTTCAATCTTGCATCTCAGGTTCATGGTTCCTGGGCCCTGACAGTTGCTGTTTAGACTATGTAATGACTTCCTTACTGTTCTGTCAGACTCATGGCTTCCCAAAGATGTCTACATCTTAAAACCCATTTATTCCTAGTGTTTCATTATTGGAATGCTAAGCATGTAGGATTTATTTATATCCTACTGCTCAGGGTCATCGCCAACGTCTAATTTCAAAATTCAGGCATAAATGGGTTAATCCCTGGAGTCTGTGAATATGTTAAATAGAAAAAGATACTAAAGGTAGCAGATTAAGTCATGGTTTCTAATCAACTGACCTTAAAAAATGGAGATTACCATGGATTTTCAGGATCAAAGGTAATCACAGGATCCTTAAATGTGGAAGAGAAGGAAAGAAGAGTTTGTGTTAGAGTGATGAGGTGTAAGAAAGACTCATGTGGCCATTGCTCTCTCTAAAGGTGGAAGGGGGTCATGACACAGGAATGAAGGCAGTCTCTAGGAGCTAGAAAAGGTAAGAAGATGAATTCGTTCCTTGAGTCTCCAGAAAAAACCCAGCCCTGTTTGCACCTTGATTTTAGACTGGTGAGACTCTTTCAGAGTTCGGACATTCAGAACTATAAAATGTTTTGTGTGGTTTTAGATCAATATATTTGTAGTAATTTTTTACCATAGCAATAGGAAACAAATACACTCACAATTCCAGTGTTCTGCTTACTGAGTGATCGTATTAACCTTCCCGAGCTTATCACCTGTTAGATGGCATTATTGAAAACTGAACTATCCAACTAACATCCCTGTTTTATTTCCACATGTGGTCCTAAACTATCCGGGATAGTTTGGAGTCAGGATTAATTTGTATTTTAATCTGACTTTTACCATTTACCTACGGTGAGCTTTGGTTTTATAATCTATTAGATGCCAACCTCATAGACTTGCTGGAAAGATAAATTTAGATATTGAACGAAAAGCAAGTGCTTAATTCAGTGTAGGACTCCTAGTGAGATACTGAAAATCTAGGTAATAGTGTTTTTATTATTTTATCCTTGTTAAAACTTTAGACAGTTTTGTCAGGTGATGTAACCCTTAGTTAAAATTTTCCTGACTCACTCTGAAATACAGTTGTGAATCTTTGACCAATGCTTTATTTCATTTGCTGACATTCACGTTCATCTTTCTCCTTCAGACTGATATCTACCTGTAGGCCATGCCGTTGGAATTTGCATGTCACTGTCTTTACTATGGTACTGGCATACCACAGTTGGGCTTTGTTCAGCCATCGCAGTAATCTCATGTCTGACACATTAGCTATTCTCTGTTGTTTAAGATTAGAGCATTAAAAGTGATCTGATTTGAATGTAGAAATTCATCCACTCAGAATTTACAAACAATTGTGATTTGTTTAAAAGAACACTATCTTACAAATAAGAAAAAAGAGAATAAATAGACTACAAAGCAGCACAACTACCTAATACAGTGAGATCTAGAGATTTCACTAGCTTTATTGAAATATACTTAAAATGTCAGCTTATTAGCTGCTAACAAGGTGTATGAGTATAGATGAAGATCAAAAAGTCAGAAATTGAAGGGACATCAGCATTGACAGCCATCCTCTCACGTTTTTGCTATGTACGTAGCACATTTTAAAAAATGACCTTCCTTTTCTTTGAATTAGATACTCCCACATTTTTACTACAAATATTGTAAATAATTAGATTTATTAATCAATGACTAATTTTTGCTCTTGATTTTCTTAAAAAACCCAATGTTCCCTTATTTACATTTTATATTCATTTCAATAAAGAAAAACATGTTTAAAATCCAATTTGAGCAGGTTGTAGGGGGAATTTCTACTCTGACATTGTATAAGGTAAGCATGTTTTCTAGGGCTTCTGTATTTTGTATAGTTCTCAAATGGTGCCTATAGAATCTTTAAGAGCAGCTGCATATATGTATACATGTACATGTATTTGTATGTGGATATATACATATATACACACTTATATTTAAACAGATGATAGTCATCATGTTGAGTCACATAATCTGCCTAAGTAAGACTTTCTAGGGAGGCAAGACTTGCCTTCAATTCAATATTAGCAACAACTGGCACATAATTTATAAAACTATCTCCAAAAATAGAAATTTTTGGCACATGCACTATGAGAATAACTATAAAGCTGTAATTCTTTGTCGTGTGAAAGGGTTAATTACACAGTGAATAATTACAAGTGCAGTAAAAGCTATAAAGTGACTTTATAGTTTGGCAACCTCCTTTGAAAAATAGGTAATTTGTAATGGATTTATGTATTATATTATTTTAAATATTTCTTTGACAATGTCTAAATATCTCAAGCATACTATTTTTAAAGAAATAATGTTTTCTAAATTTATTTACCTCGTTCTCTATATATGAATTGCATGTGGTAGCAGGCAATATTATAAATGATCCTTTTGAAGAACAAGTAATATATAATGCCTTTAGGTACAAGAAGACAGAGTATGCATGGTAGATGCTTAGTTAATTTCTGAGACACTGGCATTTCACAAGTCCCTTCTTTAATCATCACGAGATCACCTTGCGTTCTGTGGGACCATGATATTTCTTCCTTCAGAAATAAAGACCAGGAAGTAGAATTGGGCTCTAAGGATTTTTGTGTCTCTATCTCCTTCAGTTCTGCTCTGATCTTGATCATTTCTTGTCTTCTACTAGCTTTGGGGTTTGTTTGCTCTTGGTTCTCCAGTTCTTTTAGTTGTGATGTTACGGTGTCCATCTGAGATATTTCTAGCTTTCTGATACGGGCATTTAGTGCTATAAATTTCCATCTTAACACTGTTTTAGTTGCATACCAGAGATTCTGGTTCATTGTCTCTTTGTTCTCATTGGTTTCAAATGACTTCTTGATTTCTGCCTTCGTTTCATTATTTACTCAGGAGTCATTCAATGTGTTCAATTTACATGTAGTTATGTGGTTTTGAGTGATTTTCTTAATCTCTATTTCTAATTTGATTACACTGTGGGCTGAGAGACTTTTTGTCATGATTTCAGTTCTTTTGCATTTTCTGAGGAATGGTTTACTCCCAATTATGTGATCAATTTTACAGTAAGTGTCATGTGGTGCTGAGAAGACTATATATTCTGTTATTCTGGGATGAAGAGTTCTGTAGATATGTATCAGGTCAACTTGATCCAGTACTGAGTTCAGGTCTTGACAGTCTTTTTAAATTTTCTGTCTTGATAATCTGTCTTATATTGACAGTGGGGTATTAAAGTCTTCCACTATTATTGTGTGGGAGTCTAAGTCTCTTTGTAGGTCTCTAAGAACTTGTATTATAAATCTGACTGCTCCTGTATTGGGTGCCTATATATTCAGGAACTGCTTTTTTGAAAAAATTAACAAAATATATAGACCACTAGCTAGACTAATAAAGAAGAAAAGAGAGAAGAATCCAATCAACACAATAAGAAATGCTAAAGGAAATATCACCACTGACCCCACAGAAATACAAGCACCATCAGAAAATACTATAAACACTTATATGCAAATAAATTAGAAAATCTAGAAGAAAAGGATAAATTCAAGGACATATACACCATCCCAAGACTAAACCAGGAAGAAGTTGAATCCCTGAAGGGACCAATAACAAGTTCTGAAATTGAGGCAATAATAAATAGCCTACCAACCAAAGAAAGCCCAGAACCAGATGGATTTACAGCTGCATTCTACCAGAAATAAAAAGAGGAACTGGCACCCTTTCTTCTGAAATGATTCCAAACAATCAAAAAGGAGAAACTCCTTTAGCATTTTATGAGGCCAGCATGATCTTGATACCAAAACCTGGCAGACATACAAAAACAAAAAAAAGAAAACTTTAGGCCAATATCCCTAATGAATATCAATGCAAAAATTTTCAATAAAATACTGGCAAACTGAATACAACAGTACATCAAAAAGCTTATCCACCACAATAAAGTTGACTTCATCTGCAGAATGCAAGGATGCTTCAATATACACAAATCAATAAATGTAATCCATCGCATAAACAGATTTAAAGACAAAAACCATGATTATCTCAATAGATGCAGGTAAGGCCTTTGATAAAATTTAACATCCCTTCACGCCTATAATCCCAGCACTTTGGGAGGCTGAGGCGGGCGGATCACGAGGTCAGGAGATCGAGACCATCCTGGCTAACATGGTGAAACCCTGTCTCTACTAAAAATACAAAAAAAAAAAAAAAATTAGCCGGGCCTGGTGGTGCGTGCCTGTAGCCCCAGCTACTTGTAGGCTGAGGCAGGAGAATGGTGTGAACCCCGGAGGTGGAGCTTGTAGTGAGCCAAGATCTCGCCACTGCACTCCAGCCTGGGCGACAAAGTGAGACTCCATTTCAAAAAAAAATTAACATCCCTTTATGTTAAGAACTCTCAATAAACTAGGCATTGAAGGAACATACTTAAAAATAATAAGAGCCTTTTATGACAAACCTACAGCCAATATCATGCTTGAATGGCCAAACGCTGAATGCATTCCCTTTGAAAACCAGCACAAAACAAGAATCACCTCTCTCCACACTCCTATTCAACATAGTATTGGATGTTCTGGCCAGGGCAATCAATCAAGAGAAAGAAATAAAGGTTATTCAGATAGGAAGAGAGGAAGTTAGATTGTCTTTGTTTTCAGATGACATGGGATCGTATATCTAGAAAACCCCATCCTCTCATCTCAAAAGCTTCTTAAGCTGATAAGCCACTTCAGCAAAGTCTCAGGATACAAAATCAATGTGCAAAAATCACAAGCATTCCTACATACCAACAACAGGCAAGCACAGAGCCAAGTTATGAATGAACTCTCATTCACAGTTGCCACAAAGAGAACAAAATACCTAGGAATATAGCTAACAAGGGAAGTGAAGGACCTCTTCAAGGAGAACTACAGACCACTGCTCAAGGAAATCAGAAAGGACACAAACAAATGGAAAAACATCCCATTCTCATGGATGGGAAGAATCAATCTCATGAAAATGGCCATACTGCCCAAAGTAATTTATAGATTCAATGCTATTCCTATTAATCTACCACTGACATTCTTCACAGATTTAGAAGAAAGTATTTTAAAATCCATATGGAACCAGAAAGTAGCTTGTATAGCCAAGGCAATCCTAAGCAAAAATAATGAAGCTGGAGGCATCACACTACCAGACTTCAAACTATACTACAAAGTTACAATAACCAAAACAGCATGATACTGTACCAAAAAAAAAAAAAAAAAAAAAAAAAAAAAAAAGACACATAGACCAATGGAACAGAATAAAGAACACAGAAATAAGACCACCCATCTAAAACCATCTGATTTTTGACAAACATGATGAACACAAATAACGAAGAAAAGATTACCTGTTTAATAAATGGTGTTGGGAGAACTGGCTAGCCATATGCAGAAAATGGAAACTGAACCCCTTCTTCACACCTTATACAAAAATTAGCTCAAGATGGATTAAAGACTTAAATGAAAAACCCAAAACTATAAAAACTCTAGAAGAAAAACAAGGTAATACCATTCAGGACATAGGCATGGGCAAAGATTTCATGACAAAATTACCAAAAGCAATCTCCATAGAAGCAAAAATTGACAAATGGGATCTGATTAAGCTAATGAGCTTCTACAAGCAAAATAAATGATTATCAGAAAGAACAGGCAATCTAAAGTGTGGGAGAAAATTTCTGCAATCTATCCAACTGGTAAATGTCTAATATTCTAATATCCAAATCTACAAAGAGCTTAAACGAGTTTACAAAAAAAAAAAAAAAAAAAAAAAAAAAAAAAAACATTAAAAAGTGGGCAAAGAATATGAACAGACACTTCTCAAAAGAAAACATTCATGTAGCCAACAAACACATGAATAAAAGCTCAACATCACTGATCTATCAAAACCACAATGAGATACCATCTCATGCCATTCAGAATGAGGCGATTATTAAAAAGTGGAGAAGCAAAAGATGCTGGTGAGGTTGCAGAGAAATAGAAATACTTTTACACTGTTGGTGGGAATGTAAATCAGTTCAACCATTGTGGAAGACAATGTGGCAATTCTTCAAAAATCTAGGGCCAGAAATATCATTTGACCTAGCAATCCCATTATTGGGTATATACCCAAAGGAATATAAATCATTCTATGACAAAGATACATGCATGTGTATGTTCATTGCAGCATTATTCACAATAATAAAGAGGTGGAATCATCCCAAAGGCCCATCAATAATAAACTTGATAAATAAAATGATGTACATATACAACATGGAAGACTATGAAGCCATGAAAAGGAGTATCATGTCCTTTGCAGGGACATGGATAGAATTGGAAGCCATTATCCTCAGCAAACTAAAGAAGGAGCAGAAAACCAAACAACGCATGGTCTCATTTGTAAGTAGAAGGTGAATAATGAGAACAAATGGACACAGGCTGGGTAACAACACACACTGGGGCTTGTTGGAGAGTGGGGTGGGATGAGGGAGAGCGTTAGAAAAGAATTAAAAAAAAAGAAGAAGCTGGGCTCTGAAATGTAAAAATTAGTGCTCCACAGACTTGAGATAAACACTATCTATCGATGATGCTAAATTAACTGTGTTTTAAAACCAAGATTGAGATACTGCTAACATTGAAAACAAAGCACACACTTTGGAGTTGTATTGACTTCATTTAATCATGGCCTTACACTTACTGAATAGGCAAATATGTACAATCTACTTCACCTGTTAGAACCTGATTTCTCATCTATAAAATTACTATAATAATACATATAACCTCAAAAAAAAATGAGTACTAAAATGAGTTCAATAAAATAAAATGTTTACCCATGCAAAGTACTGCCTGAGATTTAGCACACACTAAAATAATTGACCCTTTTATTGACAATACAGAAATGTTGTATATTTCTAAAACAATGCACATAATCCCAAAATCTGTAGTACTAAATACAAAATGTATTTTTCACAGGAAATGTTATCATGTTTTAGTCTTTAAAATGGTTTTAAAATGACTTTAAACTACAATTTGTGCTTATAAGCCTAATTCATAGAAAGTATAATGCACATAATTTATTTAACTCTGTCACATAAGCTTCCCTAAGTAAACAAGTGACATTTGAGTTGCTATTTTGCAGTTCTCTGTGAGGCACTATGTATGTGAGATTCAGTCAGGTTTTGGAAAACATTCTGTCACGCACTTTAAGACAGGAACTTCAGATCAAAGTGGATTTTTTTCTTACTCTTTGTCTTAATATTCTTTATATGTGGTTTTAGGATCAAACATGATATGTTAGAAAAAATGTATTTGATTTTAAATGTTTTATTTATGAAAAAAAATACACTCAGCTATGCCACAAACATTCTTGAATTATCTTGGTTAATTTATGACTTTAAAGTGTGGCATGAGTAGCAAATAACCAGATTTCATTAGAGCAAAAAAAAATATTGGAAATGTATTAGGACTAAGGTTAAAAATCTGGCTATAATTCAGATTACAGAGAATTTTGAGGGCTGAAGAGATGAGATTAGTTTGATGGCACTGTCACTAGAGAAATACTGCAGAAAAAAAGGGAATAGGCTAGAGAATACCATAGTGAAAAATACTTGAGGTACATTAATCCAGCTGCGGATGGTATGGATTCTGAATTCTGTTTTTTCCGTTCATTCTATTATATAATTGTGAGTCTTAGAAATAGGTGCTACTCTCAGAAAATAGATTTGACTCCTATCTTAAACCAAGACAAATGTTGTTTTTCTACCAAAAAATCCTTCTAGTGTGCATCGATGCATGTGAAAAACATAGTGAGAAAAAAAGTCTTAATAATATTTTAAAAGTAAACGAACAGAAACTAATGCAAGGTATAGATAACTTTCATTTTGCTTGGGTATGATTGCAAATTGTCGTTGTGGGCAATCATCCTAACAACCCCAGATAATTCAGATTCAAATAAAATACACCCAGTAAAGGTATCTACTATGAATAACTTTGCATTTCCTTATCCATGCTTAGAGATTCAATTCTGATGCTTGAAGTGGATAATAATTAGGCTGATTTTTCCATTGCTAATTTATATATGCATGAATGGTAGTATATACAAAATATACAATCATTTGATTCAGGGTAACAAAAGGACTTGGCAAGTGAAGTCTCATGGTGAGATTACAGGAAGTCTGTTTTTGTAGGGGGGTTTCTAAGGGTTCTGTGCATTAAAAATCCATGAGTATCCATTTTCTACATAAAAATGCTTCAAACAGCTGCTAACTTTCTATCTGTAACTTTCCTTTTCCATGTTCTTTCAGTTTTCTGATTACATTAGGGGAAATACTTGATTGGGAGCCAGTGGTCTTTAACACCTGCTAATCTCTCTTTGAACAAGGAGAGTGTTTGCCAGGCCGGGCCATCTGCAGGCAACAGAGGGCTAGAGTGGCACCAGGGGGGCAGGATGCAGTGGATATTCAAATCCGCATATCCTGAATCTTTGAATCAAGAGGGTTTCCTTCATTGAACACTTGAGTGGGGTCTCCTAGCAGCTAAGGAAGCCCTGTAGATGTGTAGTTAAAGGACTCTATTGTGCCCTAACACAGTGAGATTGTAGCTACTCCTCATTCCCATAGAATTGAGCCAGCTCCTTGTGCCCACTGCAGAGTATGTGCTTATTCTCCAGGAAGTGCATGGCTGCCCCTCCACTGTGGGAAGATGAGTGTGAAGGGTTGTAGTATGTTTCCTAGCAGTGGAAAGCAGCTTCTACATTGTTGAAAAGGATGTGGTGTTTAAAACAGCACCTGGACTCTCCTAACATCCATGCCTGTCGAGCCTGGCTTAAACTTTAATAAGGCCCTCTGGGAAAGAACGTTCTACATATATTTTTAGTTCTTGCCAATTCTTAGCCCACAAATGAAATAATGAAAACCCCGTAGCTGAGTTGGACGTTAGAAATAATAAGTTGTATCCGCTTGCTTTTCTCAAGGGTGAAATGTGGCCAAAGTTAAGCAATATTTAGTTGAAGTTCTCAATCTTCTGTTTCCCAGAACTTTTACCTTCACTTTGTTTTATAATTCAGTCAAAGAGAGTCAGTGCGCAGGCATTGTATGCCAGACCCCATGCTAGAATTTCTGATATAACAGAGCATAAGATAGAAATAGTCCTTCATAAACTTAGAAGTTAAGGGCAGAAAATAAAAACAAGTGATAAGTGTTTGGATAAGAGAAGAAAGTGTTACTATGGAAACAAATAGTGTCAAATAAAGGAGTGTGAGTAACTTAGATTAGCATCACAGTCATGGTTGTTTTGTTTATTAATTTATTAAGACAACACAATTTTAAATTAAAATATAAAGATATTTGTAAATTTTATTTATCAAAACATGCAGAGATCACTGAGATTACGTGATTACTTAGACATTGTGTATCTCCTTGAAAGTACATCACAAAACTCCAACAAAATATTTTTCAACTGCAGATTTTTTGTGATTAAGGGGGCATGGGTTCTTCAAAATGCATAAATAAATGCATTAATTCAAGATATTTTATTAGAGTAGTTAAAATATATTTGCACCTTATGGAAATAAGTGTTTTTATTTATTTATTTTTTTTTAAAGAAATGTATTCTCCTTGGCATTTATCTTTTTGTGAAACATGTTAATGTTAAGTAAGGAATTTGCTTACTGTGGATTGTAAATGTAACACCAAAATCATGCCTTAAAGAAAGGCTGTATCATACATACTGTAGATGAAATAATATTAGTCTAAATTCAGATTTAATGCATTTTGACATTATTAATTTATTTTTGAAGACTAATTCTTAAATATATTAGGGAAGGATGAAGTCTGAAGACCTATTTGAATATCATATTAAAACTGAATAACCTTCTTAAAAAATGTATACACCGTTGCTTTTTCCACAGACTTCATGTCCCAATCAAGAGAGGTCTGTAATCATATAGCTCAGAGTTTTGTCATTGACTCCACCTTATTTTTATTGAATAATCAGATTACAATATAGAAAAGGAAATTGAAAAAATTATAGATGGCACCATGCTATGAAAAATAACGTAAAGTATGTTTGGTAACCTGAGACAATAGACTCAAAATAATGAATATAAGATGGGAAAGTATAATAAATGGTGTATATTTAAATTAAAATTATCAAAGGAATAAATAATGTTGGTCATATCTTTTTTCTTTGCTGTGGGGATACATATCTGAAGGTCTAATAGTAAATATTGGTTCCATATTTATGAAAGAGTATTGCTGAACTAGAGAGCATTAAGGGAAGGTGACAAGGGGGATAATGACTGGACACAGTCACCTGAGCTACTATGTACTCACTCACAGATTTCTAACCTAGAAAGAGAAACTTAGGGACACACTTCTCTTCAAATGCTTCATCTGAGCTGAGGTAGGAATTAGCAGCTGTTGGTGTGTTTTTCCCATTGATGACAGGTTCTTAAAGGCAAGCTCAGTTTAATTTTTTATTCCTAGCACTGTGTTCCATAAATATTGGTTGAGGAACAGAATATATTTTACAGGGAAGAAAACTACAAAATAAAGAAAAAATGTTAAAAGTATTAGTTGAAAGAGACTAGTGGGCTCACATCTTTGAAATTCCTCCAGTAGACACCGAATGATTATTTAATAAACCTGAAGAAGAAATTCTTTAATTGAGAATGAGATGAAGATAGACAAATTTTAAGTGCTTATTCTACTTGAATAGTTTATGGATTCCTTATAAAGAGGACTCTCTGTCTTTCTTTCAGAGAGTATTACGGGTTTGCAAGGAAAATTAGGATTTGTTTTTCTATCTAATAATGTATATATTAAGAAAATGGTACATCTATTTTCTATAAATGTATTAATGCACCAACACTGGTAACCATTTAAACTGTAAAATCTTATCTCTTGGTTCAAAGGAGCAAGATAAAATATTATCTTGTTGGGATTTGCATTAGCAATCATCGCAAATCCCTCAGACTGAATTTATATTAAAAAACATACACTTCATACTTCATTTTCAGCGATGCGCTCCCAGGAATCTTGGCTCTATGAAATTATAAGTAATCAACTTGATAAAGATAAAGATTGCTGAGTCAAAAACACGAAACTGGAAGATCAAACAGAGGAAATCATGCCAATGTTAAGGTAATTGTTTCATTAATACGAATTAACAAAATAAAATTTATTTTAATTTTAAATTGCATTTAGAGTTTTCTTCTGGAGTAAATACGTCAGACTATTTCCATTTCCATTTGAATTTTCAAGCCGCAATACAAATACAATACAAGTACAACTTTATTGTGGGAATCAACAAAACTTGGCTAGTATCAGGCTGTTTGCAGACATGTTTTGTGTATCAGCTTCAATCCATGCAAATGTATTATTTCATTAAGAAGCATGATTTGGTCCCATAGTTTATCACAATTTACAATCAGCACATTCCAAAGGCTGACAGTTAACTTAAATGATGATAGTGACTAGTTTATCTGCTGTTTTTGAATTTCATCTGTAAGCATACAAAGAAAAAAATTAGTTTTTGTTTTTGTTGTGTTATGTTTTTACTTTAACAGTACCCAAAGAAGAAACAAAGTATATATATAATCTTATAAGAATAGCTAATGAATGAGATGAGGAAGGATAATTCATTGTGCCACCATAGCCCTCTTAGAACATCTTGTTTTTTTTTTTTCAGTTTTAACTCCTGGACTTATTAATTGTGGACTTCATAAGGAGCTTTTATATTATCTCTGCAACCTACACAGCACAAAAGTTTATTAAAACGTTACTAATGTTTACTAAATATTGTCTGTAAAAAATGTTTTGGTTGGCGTTTCATTTCAGGATGCAAATCATAATGCATGATACACAGACCATCTTTCAAAACTCTGTCAACACCCTTAGTGTTATCCTCTTAGTTTTTAAATCAGATGACCCATCAAATTATTATGTGAAATTTATATAAACTCCAAACACTAAATGAATGAATTAAAAAAGAAGAACAATGAAAAAACATTTGTTGAGCATCTGTTATGTGCTTGGCAGTTGAGCAATCAAAAGAAATAAAAACATCAATTTTCTTTGATAAATACTTACTGCTTCAATACTCTTTTTATCTTAATTTTGCTTCCCAATCAGAAAGAAATGTGTTAGCTAATGACTCAAATTTTTGTTCTACTTGATAAGGTTGAAAGTTCTAAGCTTCTTTTTAATTTTTCTTTTTTTTTTTTTGAGGTGGGGGTTTCACTATGTTGCTTAGGCTGGTCTTGAACTCCTGGCTTCAAGTGATTATTTTGCCTTCCCAAAGTGCTGGGATTACACAGCACTAAATTCCAAGGTTATTTAGGAGCCCTGTGTCAGGAACGGCAGTCAAAGTTCAAATATTAGAACAGCTACTCTCCTACCATCCCTGTCAAGTAGGGTTTTAGGTGCTCTGTGTCAGGAACTTGGGGCAAAGACAC
Organism: Rhinopithecus roxellana; assembly: GCF_007565055.1. NCBI lineage: Eukaryota > Metazoa > Chordata > Mammalia > Primates > Cercopithecidae > Rhinopithecus > Rhinopithecus roxellana. Next base: position 11,029,356 of record NC_044549.1, on the reverse strand, counting down.
ACACGTATATGTTATTGCTTAAAATATGATAAGTTGAGAAAACGTGTTTTGAATTTCTAAAGCAGATTTCTATATTTCTATATCATTAAATAGGATAGGCAGATAAGTAATAAAAGCACAAAGACTCAAATACAGAAAACAATGCATGACATATTCTGGAACTTTATGGCATTAAAATTTAAAAGATTGCATATTGTAAAAGGAAATAATGAGAATTTAATAATAAAATTTTAAATCAGAAGAATAATATGTAATTACCCTGGTAGATTATCTTCAGTTAAAAAGAGGAAACGTGTAGAAAAGTAAACTTTATGACCATTTGCACCTTCTGATGATACAGCATGCATTTTTTAGTTGTCTCTTCAGTCATCTCTACCCGACTTTTATTATCCAAGTATATTCTCTTCATGTCAAGGTTGTACTGTGAAATTACAGAGAAATAGCCAATACTCCTAATTAAATTTAGAAAAGTATGGGCTAAATATATGTCACAACAAATTAAAATGACAAAACCATGGTCAGAGACAATATAAAAGGTCTGTTCACCCAAAACACAGAGAAATGGGCAGAAGTAGAAGGCATAGAACTGAATTCCAGGCTAGGGGGACGAAAAAGGAAGCACATGTGTTTCAGAAATGGCAAGATGGAGAACCAGGCTTACTGTATATGACTAAAGCAATGGTATATTCTTTATTCCTGGGAAAGGGGGTTAAATACCCACAATGACTGCACAGGTCTACATTTGGCATTGAGTTGTTGTTGCATTTGGGGGAGCCACATGACCAGGACCGTGAGCAAGACAAGCACTGACCATCAAAATGGATCAATACTGCCTCCACAGAAGGACAGCCCTGGATTACCACTATAATTGCAGAGTTTGAAATGAAAAACCTGTTTTATCAGGTAGAGTAAAACATAATTTCAGACATGAAAGGGAGGTCATGATATTATGGGTTTAGAGGAAAGTAGATTTAAGAAGAAAGAGAAGGAAGGAGAAAAATGAAGAGAAGCAGCTCTTAAGATGAGCCTGCAGCCTAAATTTCACAACATAACAGAAAAACTAAATTAATAAACAATAGCCAATAATTTCAATAAATGGGTTAATCCATTCCAATGAATGAAGTCCAATGAGCAATTTGAAAAAGACATAAGATACACATTGTAAAGAACTCAAAGGAATAAAAGAAGAAATAGCCAAAAACAAAGAATAACAATTTATGAAGCAGTGAGAAGCAGACACATGCAAGGTCTAAGAGAACTGAAAAGATCAAATAGGAGCATATAGATATAAATTTACACACATTATATAGATCTAGATATAAATATGCACACATAATATATATATATTGCTAATATGATGGAAAAAACAGGTAGTATGGACAAAACAGAATGTAGAATTAATGACAAAAAGATATATGAAAATTAGAACATAAAAATGAACTTGAGAAATGAGGAACCTATTGAGATGCTCCAACAGATGTCTAGCAAAACTTTCAGACAATCAAAGAACACACAGTTCAGAGACATTGTTAAAAAAAAAAGACATGTCTGACGATTTTTAAGAGTTGAAGGAATTATAAATCCTTAAAAATAAAATAAATATCTAGTGCTGAAGAGGAAAGTAAAACACATCCAAACCAAGAAATTTTATACCTAAAATAAACAATTACAGTGATAAAGCAAAAATGAAGATTACTCAGGAGATAAAACAGATGATCAACAGATAAATGGCATTGCACGATCTAACTTTTATCTGTAAAAATTTATGTCAGAAATAAATTGAATTAATATCTTCAAAGAAATGAAGGAAAATGACTGTCAATGCTGAATTCTAAACCTAGCTAAACTACCAGTTAAAATAAGAACACAGTAGATAGAGATATTTTGGGGTAGAGAGACAATAAGATTCTAGTAAAAAAAAATTAAGATATAAACCTATCAGCATGAAAATAGCCTGAAGCTAAAAAAAATAAGTCACAGAATATACAATCTAAGTTTCTCAGAACATGCTGGAAAATGGGAATAAAATAGAAAACATGTTAAACAAGACACAATGGACTCAACAATACAGCCTGATAATAAAATAATTCATAGAAGACTTAGCATTGAGATTAACCTCTTTTGAGGAAGGGTACTATTAAAGCACTAATTTACCTTAGACTCAGGAAATTATGAAGGTAAGTATGGTTGATAAAATATTGAATTAATTAATAACATAATGTTAATATAATTTCCAAATTAGCACAAGAAGAAATAATATAAGAGAAATTCAGAAAGAATTTGAAGACAAAGATAAAATCATAATAAAGACTAAACACATTAGGCAATAGTAGACGTAAGTTCAAATATATCAGTAATAGTCAAAATTATAAACAGATTTTAAGTCACTTGTTAAAATGCACAAATTAAATATAATCTTTAAAAAATCTCAAGTATATGTCGCTTACAAAAGATATACCTTAAACAAATAAGCAAAAACAGGACATGGGAAGTATAAAAATGTAAAGATGAAAAATAGTTTCATCATGCTTTCTTATAACATTCTGAATTTTCAAAGTTTATTTCATTGGGCTTAATATAAAAGCATCATTTACATATGTCATATAAATAGCTCATATATTTTATGACATGAATTTATGTCAGTCACCAGTTTTTCAGTGACCTATTCCAACAATTAACCGCATCTTATTCTTACTAAACAAAATGAGCATTTATATCTGGGCATGTATGCATCATCAGTCCAATCACAATCAGCATTGAACACTGTCATCATATCTTCCTTTACTTGTTTAATCATGGTTTCATTTAGTTTTTTAAGCTGATTTACAGTGGCTACTTTAAAGGCTTTGTATTTCAAATGTGAATTCTGTTTGCTTTCATCATTTTTGTTGCCTGCTTTTTAAAATCTATATGGGTCATATTTTCCTGTTTCTTTGAATGTCTAGTAATGTTTTTTGTTGGAAACTGGGCCATTTAGATCATATGGCTGGTTTTCATTATTCACAAATTCCATATTTGTGAATTTACCCACTTGCTAAAATTTGACACCCCCTCCGCCCCCGCCTAAATCAGTCTTCACTGTGCCTTCATGGTCTTTCATGGATAGGAGAAGGGACGTGACATATTTTACTCACCCAATGCACATGTTCTCAACTGAGGTCAGACATGGCAATCTCACATTATAAGCAAGTGTCTTTTCACAGTCTGTCAGAGCCACTTTTTTGGTGCTATTTCACTGTTTAAAATGATCCCCAAGCATAGTGCTAAAGTTCTGTCTTTTGTCCCAAGTGCAAGGAGGCTCTATGGAGAAAATACATGTGTGAGATAAACTTTATTGAGATGTGAGTAATAGTGCTGTTGGCCTTGAGTTTAATGCTAATGAATCAAGAATATATATTACATGAAGTTTCTTCACACAGAACAGAAACATACAAATAACAAGGTTATGCATTGATTAGTTGACAAAAATTTGGCTCGCTGGAACCTATCTTTGTATTTTCCCCAAGAGCAAATAGTTTAGTATTTATTAATTCAGTGTTTGTGGTAACTTATAGAACATAACTGCCTATAGTAATAAGAATTAACTGCATATTGCCGCAACCCAGTGTATTGGTTTTCACCTTCCCCCACATCCAGAGTTTGTTATTGTTATTTATTTGTCTACTTTAGTGACTGCCTGGATTATTTTGCTAACGACTCCTTCTACTGCCATACACACTCACCCCAACCTCAACGTTACTCTGCAGTGTGAACCTTCTGATGCTGCTCACCAGAGGCCACAGCCTTAGGTTTGCACACAGTTACCTGGGGTGATGGTGATATGGTGGGATTCTCTTTCTCTGGCTGTCTTTTTCTTAACCACACTCAAGTGTAAACTCCATTAATTGCTGGCTGATTAATCAATTGTTTTTAACAATGCCTTTAGACACAAAATAATTTAATGACTAATCCAGTTTATTTGAGGAGATAGCTCCTGAGTACAGTGTTTAAGATCTGTTATGACCAGAAGAAGTTATTTCCAACCTCTTTCCCTGTTCCTCTTTAAAAACTAGCAGACCTGACCGGGCGCGGGGGCTGGCTCCTGTAATCTCAGCACTTTGGGAGGCTGAGGCAGGTTGATCACCCAAGGTCAGGAGTTGGAGACCAGCCTGGCCAACATGGTGAGCCTCCGTCTCCACTAAAAATACAAAAATTAGCTGGGTGTGGTAGCGGGCACCTACCCAGCTACTCAGGAGGCTGAAGCAGGAGAATTGCTTGAACTCGGGAGGCAGAGGTGGTGAGCCGAGATCGTGCCACTGCACTCCAGCCTGGGCAACTCTTCTGTCTCAACAACAACAACAAAACAAAACAACAAAAAACATCTAGCAGACTTACATCTGCAATGAGTTAATCTCCCAATTCCCTTTCAGCACAACTTTCACATTTTTGAGAGTACCTCTAGGCTTGCTTTTCTCCATGAACTGTTCTAAATTATGTCATTTCCTCTGGAGGCAGAATTAGGGCTCTCTTCTACAGTTTGCTTTGCCCCAAAATCTCTGAGCTACTGCCCTGGTAGTGTTTGGGGGCAGGGATAATTATTCACTTCTTTCTGAACAGACATTCCCACTTTAGGAGCTGTGTGCTTAGCAGAGGGCAGGGCAGCCGGCCCACGTGTCTTCAGCTTGATTCTCCTGATGTGTCACTTCCTCCTGTAAAACGAAAATAAATCCTGGGGCCCCCACATCACTAAGTTAAAGGGGAAAGTCAGGCTGGTAACTGCTTAGGGCCAACCTGCCTCCCATTCTATTCAGTCATCCCTCTGCTCACTGTGATCAATGCATATCTGATTGCCTCCTTTGGAGAGGCTCATCAGAAACTCAAAAGAATGGAACCATTTGTTTCTTATCTACCTATGACTTACCTGGAAGCCCGTTGCCCACTTCCAGTTGTCCTGCCTTTGCTTCCAGTTGTCCTGCCTTTTTTGGACCAAATCAATGTTCATCTTACCTATGTTGATTGATGTCTCACGTATCCCTAAAAGTTTAAAACCAGACTGTGTTCTGACCACCTCGGGCACATGTCAAGACCTTCTGAGGCTGTGTCATGAGCCTGCATCCTCAACATTGGCAAAATAAACTTTCTAAATTAACTGAGATGTGTCTCAGACATCCAGGCTTCTCACATCCCAGGAGCCAAGGCAGGAGAAATTAGGGTCCCACTATTCTCAGCAGTGCTGTTCTCAAGGTAGCTGGAGGTTGGAAGGTGAAGGGAGACCCTACCTCTAGGCCTCAGAAGGAGGCAGCTAGGGGCAAATGGAAAATGCTGATGTTCTGTCAAAGTGGCATCGGGCATCGTTGTCTGAGAATACACCCAGGGTTTGTTGTCTTGCGCTAAGGAAGACAAAGATGCAAACACACACACACACGCACGCGCACACACACACACATTAAGTGGGTTCAAGAGCAGAAAGTTTATCAGGCAAAAGAAGAGAGAGTTTCCTTGTGCAGATGAAGGGGATGCCCGAGTTAGCTTCAAATGTCGGGTGAGATTTGGTTGATTTTATAGAGGGGCTTGAGGAGGCGGTATTTGATTTACAGGATTGGTTTGATCAGGTGTGCCTTTTACATAGCCTGCTAAGAGGCTGGCCATCCACCTTAATCTTTTATTATGCAAATGGGGCTTTTACCTAGCTGTTGCCATGACACCTGCACACATTGGGATGGACAGGATAAGGGAAGAAGGAATCGCCATGTTGGCTATAGCTGGCTTCTGGCATAGCTGCCAGGATTCACCTATGCACGGTTTTAGCCTGCTTATCTCTGCTTGCAGCTTGATTTTTCAGGCTACTTTTCGTTAGAAAAGAAATGGTTTGGGGGCTTCTTTTTATTAAAGGGAAATTCCACCAAGAACTCATTTATCCTCACTAACTGCCTAAATAACGTCTTATTAATACCTATATCATTTCCCTCCTCAGGAGAAGTATTTCTAACTGTTTTGGGGCATGTTGGACAACGACTCTTTCAGGCTACTTCCTGTTAAAAAGGGGCATTGTTTGGGGGAGCAGCAGCTAGGGCTCCTGCTGGGGTTGAGCTAAGGGTCCTCAGAAGAATGGCGTGTTCATGCATGGTTCTGTTTGCAGCATCATTTAGAGTTTGATTGCTTCTAGGCAAAAAGAGATACATTTTACAAGAAGGTTTAGAATATAGGACTTGAACATGAGTATTAAGATTACTATTATTAGTGCAGGTACTGTAGGCCATAACTATGACAGTGAAGTTTGATACCAGTTAACTATTTTAATGGATTTTAAAACTAGCTTGCTTCCACCAGATTTTGCTGTATTTTACCAGAAGTGTTAACCTATAAGTAATATTTTTCTTTGAGAAAATACATGTATTCCCCACCCCCCTGAGACTCACCATTAGAAGATAATTTTTGGTCTAGGCTACTTTTTAAATTTGTAATTTGATTGGGAGAAATATTTTATCGGGTGGCTAAAGTAACTTTAGTGTTAATCTTGACAATTTCTTTTCTTCAATTATTCATCCTTTCATGACTTTCACAGACCATCTGACAACATTCTTAAACTTTCTGACTTCTCCTAAACATCCTTCCTCCAGTTGTTTCCTTTTAGGACAAGAATTTACCATACAAGATCCTTGCTTATATAAAATCTATATTCTTTATAAACTTCTTTTCATAGCTAGAATGCACCATATTACCAATATCAATAAAATGTCCTAGCAAGCTCAGTGACAGTAAATCTTTCATGCTTACATCTTTTCTGTAACTATTACCCCTGCTATAAGGATAATAATTAAGCAAAACAACCTTGGCTAAATCTTTCCTACAATTGTTAATCCTGTTAAAAAGATGATAATTAGGCAGAATATTACAGCAATTAGAATTTTACAATCAGAATTCCACATTGAGGGTGTCACAGTGTATAGTTCTACTCCAAATCATAGAGTGAGTATATCAATTCCTGCAAGGGTGGTGTCGTAGATAATTTCTATTTAAAATTTTACTTGCTAAGATATGGAATTTCCTTTTGGGGTTCTACAAAGTTACAAATGCAATCCCATGAATGATTAAAAATTTCCTTGTAAATATATGTTAAAACAAAGTTCCAATATTTGGTGGTGAATTTTGAGAGGAAAAGTCTACATGACAGAAAGTATTTGGTGAGGTAAAGGTAGGACTCAGTAAGATGAGTAGCCCTCACTCAGTTACTTATCTTTCAAGATTTTCAGCTTAACATCTATTTCTTCACATTGATACTTAGGATGTTCCTCTGGGCTGCCAGAGGTGCTCCCTTAGCTCTCCAGGCTTTGACTTGAGTGCAATGTATCCAAGAGTTGATTCCTATAACTTTTATTGCCAAAGGCATTGAAAGAAGAACAGTGTAGGGCACTCCCCAGCTTAGGCTTAGAGAAGACGAGAGAAAGAGCAGTGTTTATACTAATACCCAGTATCCTGGGTTAAATAAAGGTGGTTCTATTTCTTGGGTTTGGGCTTTTGCTAATTGTTGTGTTAATTCCTGTTGGAAGTGAACCAGAGAGGTAATATGCTTCATCGACTTAGAGGTTTCCTGATCTAATAAGAAATCATTGGTAATGAAGGCCAGCTATACAGCATTTTGAAAGGTGTGTTTCTTACCCATAGTAAGGCCATGGGAAGAAAAGTGACCCAAGGAAGGTGAGTTTCCCGGGAGAGTTTTCTGAGGAGTCTCTTGATAATATCATTTGTTTTCTTTACCTTTCCTGAGGACTGGGGTCTCCAAGCACAATGGAGATGACAGCGTATGCCTAGTGCTTTTTGAGACCCCCTGCGTGACATCTGATGAAATGAAGGGCCACTGTCACTTTGAAGATACTTAGGTAGGCCAAAGTGGGGAGTTATTTTATTAACTAGTAATTTTATTATCTCAGAGGCCTTTTCCATACATTATGGAAATACTTCCACCCAGTTAGTGAAAGTGTCTACCCATCCCAGGAGGTATTGCATGCCCTTTGATTTTGGCATGTGGATGAAGTCTACCTGCTATTCTTCCACTGGATAGCTTTCTATCCTTTGGGTTTGAGGAGAAAAGAGCCATCTGTTTAGAGGATTATTTTTAAGACAGACCTTACAGGCATTTACAGCCTGTTTGACTGTTTTTTAGTAAGTTTTCTTCTGAAAACAATTTCTGAGCACATTGATAAGTTTTATCCTTTCCCAAGTGAAAAGTTTGGCGAAGGATTTTAAGGATTTTTCCATTGGCTAGAGGCTGACAAATGAAGTGTGCCAGCCTCTGACTGTGGCCATCCTGAAGGCTGGAAAGTACACCCTCAAGAAGTGGTCTATTTTATTTTTACAGGGGAGTGCTGAGGGTTAATTTCTTTTACAGAGCCTTCCCGGATTAAAGGGGATTGAAGTGTGTTGGTGTCTTGAGGCCTCCTTGCCACTAACTCAGCTGCCTGATCAGCTAACCTAAATCCTTCTGCTACTTCCTCTGTTCCCTTTTGATGTCCCCTACAATGCATTGCTGCTATTTCTTGTGGAAGGAAAACTGAGGATAATAACCTGTTAATTTCCTGGCGATATTTTATAGGACATCTATTAGTGATAAGAAAATGTCTTTCCGTTCAAATGGCAGCATGAGTGTGGAGAACTAAGAAAGCATACTTGAAGTCAGTGTAAATGTTAGCTACCTATCACTTGCTTAATTTAAGTGTTGTTCCAGGAGTTATCAGTTCAGCTAACTGAGCGCTTGTGCCTAGAGAAGGAGACACACTTTCGGTGACATCAGTTAGAGTGACTATTGCATATCCTGCCTTATGAATTTCTTGCTTTACTGGCTGTTTGTTAACCAAAGGTTCCCCTTAGAGGACAGTGATACTGCACATTACGTGGAGTGTAAACTGTTATTCCTTAGGGTCAACTTGGAGGCTTATCTGACTAGTATAGCCACTGTGACAGTAGCTTGGAGGCATCTGTAAATAATAGGTCCCCCCAACTGAAACTAAGGGGTTGAGCAAAATATTGGATTAGAGTGGAGTTTTTCCTGAGATGGGCCTTATGATCAGGCTGTGGAAAGATGGGAGGTCTGGATTAGAGATGAGAAGAGAGAGAGACTGGCTCTAGTGTTCCTTCCTTTAATTTTCAGAATTATCCTAGGCTCCTGTGCTGTAATGACAGTTTGAGCTATTGGAGCCAGGGGTTTGAGCACTGGGACCCTCCTCCTGCTGGATCATCTGTGAGACTGGTTCTGAACTCAGTGACCCCCATATCCAAGGGGGCAGTTTGATCCCCAGTGATCTCTGCCACAGGCTGGACAGGGTTGAAGTGGCTTCTTTTTGCTGCCTGGACACTTTTTTAAAAGTGCCCTGACTTGCCACACCAATAGCAATTAGGAGATGCATCTCAGGGATCCTGGACTTTGCAAGCCTGCAAAGTAGCTATTAGAGCCTCTGTCCTTCTCCTGATTTTCCTCTTTCTCTTGGGCCTCCTCCTAACCCCTATTATAAACTACCAAAGTGGCCACCTTCAGAAGGTTCTCCAAGGTGCTATCTGTTCCTATAGCCTGCTTCTGTAGTTTTTTTTCTAATACTGGGAGCTGTCTGTGTAATAAAAATTGTCCTTTAGAATGAGCTGTCCCTCGACTGAATCAGGGGATGAGAAGGTGTATTTCATTAGTGCCTCTCAGCCTTTTCATTTAGGCTGTGGAATTCTCATCTGACTTTTTTTTTCTCTCATGGACAGTTTAGAGTAATTAAGAGGTTTGGATCTCTTTCTTCATAGGCCCTCTAATATGCATGTTAAAAAGTGTTTCCTTTTCCATTCATCTGCAGAGCTATTGGGGTTCCAATCAGGGTTGTCAAGAAGAAATACTTCCTATTTGAAATGTTTTTCTATTATTTATTTGTCTTCCCTATCTTCTTTCTTCTTTTTCAGTTTATTTTAGGAAACACATTTCTCATCTCCAAAATTCTCTGCTGCCTGTAGAGGTGCCTGCTTTTCAGCTGCAGTTACGGTTTGGCTTGGGAGGAGCATAACATCCCTCCATGTGAGGTTAAACACCTGAGTTAAATTTTGGAAAGCTTCTATATACCTGTAGGGATTGTCAGAAAATCGAACTAAGTCTTCCTTTATTTGCCTAAGGTCCCGTAATGAGAAGAGAACTTGAGGGATCCCTAAATATGGGGGATTCTCAGATGGGTCTCCCAAAAATTGCTTTTCTAATTCTTTATAGGACTGCCTGATATGACTACTAAAAGAGCTGGGTTGGATTTACAATGCTTGCAAAGGTCACAACATTGTGCAAAAGAAAATGAGTCACTTTTCTCTTCAAAGTCCTCGGGTTAAAGAAGTTCCAGTGTTTCAGAATACACTCCAGACAGGTGCAAGGTGAAGCTGGCCTGTTACCAATCTAGAAAGTTAAGAGAGAAGAATAGGCTTCCCCTTAGTCTCCCTCCTTTCAGTGTGACCTAGGGCAGAAAGGAAGACAGTAGGAGTATCCCCCATACTGTTTTCCCTCCTGGGTCCTAACAAGGGACTCCAGCCCCTTGTTAGAGGTGCTGCCCATGGTTGTAGGCGTGACCCTCCAAGCAACAGAGCTAGAGAAACCACGTGATGGGATTAGTCACATGTACCCATGCAGCCCTAGTTCTTCTCTTGTGATTCCCCTTTGAATTCCTAGATTCGTGTGATCTGTGTGCATCCCCAAAAGATGGATCAGGAGTGTGCTAGATTGAACTCTATATCCTATTATTATAGCCCATGCTAAAGCATTGACCCTTAGAGAATTGTTCTGGTTAACTTCTGGACTTTAAAGCCCCTTACTAATTAAGTACTATTTCAATTGGAGGCAGAATGGGTGCCTTAAAAGAACGTAGGGACCGAATGACAGTTTTCCTGATGACAGGACAGTATCAGACTAAAATTTGGCTTTGGAAGAATTTTACTCCCAATTGTTGAAAGCAGAGTTTTCCTGTTCACAGAAGAGGCATACAGCCTGGTCTCTCTAGTATAGGGTCACAAAAAGAGAGGAGAATTGGGAAGCTAGAGTGTTCAGGCAAAGCACAGACTGAAATCCTGCCTCATGGAGAGGATTTCTATTCCACTAGGTGGTGGTGTTGGCTTAGAAATACCATGTGCTCAGCCAGGCACAGTGGTCCATGCCTATAATTCCGAGGTGGGCCCCTCACTTGAGGTCAGGAGTTCAAGACCAACCTGGTCAACATGGTGAAACCCCACCTCTACTCAAAATACAAAAATTGGCTAGGCATGATGGCACACGCCTGTAATCCCAGTTACTAGGGAGGCTGAGGCAGAGAACACCTTGAACTTTGGAGGCAGAGGTTGCAGTGAGCCAAGATCATGCCACTGCACTCCAGCCTGGGTGACAGCATGAGGCTCTGTCTCAAAAAAAAAAAAAAAAAAAAAAAAAAAAAAAGAGAGAGAGAGAAAGAAATGCCATATGCTCACTAGAGAGAGGGCAGAAAGAGAAGCAATTATTGGGAAAGACTCCTAGAGAATCACAGAAAATAGATAGGATTCCCAGTTACCACAGCATTTGATATTTTTTCCTAACAGTACTATTTGCCTGAACTGTAACAATTCCCATACATTGCATACCCAGAGAGGATAGGAGGATAGGAGACATGGCAATCATGAATAGGAAAGGAAGACATTTTGTGACAGGATAGTTGGAAACCCTTTTGCCAGCACCCGGTCAGGTGGTCAAAGGCTGGGGTTAGTCCAGAAGCCTTTGGATAACACCAGGGTGTAGAAATCTTTCGTTACTTTAGCACCTTTCCCAGCCCCACATTATGGCTAGGTCCTCCCTGAAAGGAAACTGTTTTGAAGCATGGCCAACATGCCTAGTGATTCATAGGCATTGGGGAGTTCTCCATGTTATCCCCAGCAAGCCTTACATCTGAGACTTTAAGAAAGGAAGTCACCTTTTCAGCATTTACATGGCTGTTGGATGCCTCTTACTGATTTGATTTAATTTTAAATGGAGATCAAGAGCCTCAAAATGAAAAGACACAGTTGAAAGCTAAGGTTCACTCCTATACTCACTGCTCCCTCTGATGATTATAACTTCTGTTCTGATTCAGATCCTGGACGAGCCCCCAAAATGAAGTGGCATCACTGTCTGGGGAAATACCTGAGGGTTCGTTCTCTCTCATTAAGGAGAACAAAGACGTGGACACACACACACACAAAGACACAAAGACACAAACACACACGAAGTGAGTTTAAGAGTGGAAAGCTTAACAGGCAAAAGAGGAGAGAGTTTCTCCATGCAGAGAAAGGAGATGCCCATGTGAGTTTTGGGTTTGGGGCAAGATATGGTTGATTGTGTAGAGGGGCTTGAGGAGGTGGTGTTTGATTTACATAAAGTTTAGTGTACTGGTTTGACCAGGTGTGACATTTACATAGCCCACAAAGAGGCCATCCTTTTCAGCTTAATCTTTTCTTATGCAAATGGGGCTTTTACCTGGGCAGCACCATGGCACCTGCACACATGGTGACAAGGAAAAGGGAAGAGGGAATTGCCAAGTTGGATATACCTGGCTTCTGGCATACCTGCCAGCATTCACCCATGCAAAATTCTGGCTTGCTTTTCTATGCTTGCTGCTTGATGTTTCAGGCTACTTTTTGTTAGAAAGGAAATGATCTGGTGGCTGCTTTTTATTAAAGGAAAATTCCACTGAGAAGTCTTTTAAATGCCTAAATACTTTCTTTTTTTGAGACAGAGTCTCATTATCTAGCCAGGCTGGAATACAGTGGCACCAACTCAGCTCACTGCAACCTCTGCCTCCAGGGTTCAAGTGATTCTTCTGCCTCAGCCTCCCAAGTAGCTGGGACTACAGGTGCATGCCACCATACCCACCTAATTTTTGTATTTTCAGTAGAGATGGGGTTTCACCATGTTGGCCAGAATGGCCTTGATCTCTTGACCTAATGATCTGCCTACCTCAGCCTCCCAAAGTGCTGGGACTACAGGCATGAGCCACCGTGCCTGGCCAATAATTTCTTATTAACTCCTATATAACTGTCCCTCTCAGGAAGATTATCCTCTCACAGGGACTTGGGTGGAGAGTGCACCTTGTTTTTTTGGCTGTAGCAGATGATGTGGAGTTTCTCAGTGACCTGGGAAGTGGGACAGATGCTGTGGGTTTTGGTTGCAACAGCACAGAGTTTTGCATTTCTTAACAATTGTTTGCATATTATCTTGAATAATTTTTTTTTCACTTGTTATATGCCCTTAGGGCCATTTTCAGAAAGTTTAAGTTGTCACTATTTTTAGTAATATTTACTAATTTCACTGGGGCAGGTGTCATCAGAGCACCTAAGACTCCCATGCTGGATGTGGAACTCCTTGTTTATGTTCTGTAATATTTTTAGCAATACCACATATTCATATGCAATACACTCAAAATCTATAGTCAATTCTACTGTTTCTGCTACTTGTGAAAGGATAAGTAGGTTGTGCATTATAAGACATCTGTGATGAACAATCATACGATAGAGATTAAACTATTTATAAACTACTAAAATGTATGCATGCAAGTTGCTAGGTACCACTGCCCTAGATTATTATCTTTGCTGTAAATTCCAGTTGCATTCATTTGCTAGGGCTGGTGTAACAATGTACTACAGATGGGGTGGCTTCAACAACAGATATTTACTTTCTTGCATTCCTGGTCACTGGAAGCCTAGGCATGGACAAACAGGGATGTAAGGTACAAACCTGCTCCAAGTCCGTCTCCTTGGCTTGTAGATGACTATCTTCTCTCTGGGTCTTCACATCATCATCCTTCTGTGTATGTTTGTGTCCAAATTTCTTTTTCCATAAGAATGCAAGTCATTAAATTAGGGCTCACCCTAATGGCCTTACTTAATTTACTTACCTCTTTAAAGAGTACCTCCAAAAAGGGTTACATTCTGAGGTACTAGGGGTCAGGATTTCAGCATATAAATTTTGGAGAATAAGGTAGAGCCTATAAAACTAAGTAATAAGGTTATATTAAGCTGCTATTCAGTTTACTTTCAAATTATTTTAAAAATTTGCAAATGAATTATAAGAAAATATAGAAATATCAGACTTTCCAGTAGAACCAAGTGGGTAATAAAAGAATGTTGAGTAAAATTGCTAATAAAGTTTTAAAACCTCATGGGTATCTTTGCATTAAAAAATACTACTTGGCATATATTTTGAAGAAACATTTGAAATGACATTAAAATATGTTTAAATATGATTAAACATGCTTAAATATGCTTAGATATGATTTAATCATTTTAATATATTAAATCTCCAAATCTTGTAGCACTGATCAAAAGTGCAAGTCCCATAACCAAAACATACTAGCACATTTTTAAATAACAGGATAAATTTTGATAGATCAATATATTTAAAACTGGAATTTTAAAGTGTAATAACTTTCAATTTTAATATGGTTATTTATGGTCTAAGCACACTTAGCTAATAAAACAGTAAATCTGTCATAAATTTAAGTAATGATATATTTTTCATTGACAATCTTCAAGATGGTATTAATTTCCATTATTTCCCCTTTGCTTTCCTTGTTTTCAGTGTTTAAATGAAAGTTAAAACATTCCTTGTCTCTGTTTCCCAATACTCAGAAAGTATACGTATTCCTTTACTAAAAATCTAATATGTAATTTTAAAAATACATAGATATTATTACTATATATTTAATATTTTCCTAACCTATTTATTAATACTTTCAAAAATATTTCTACAACTACAAAACAAAGCATTATAGTGCTATCAGGCCAATTTTAATGCATTTTATACTTGGACTTGCAAATTACTCTACTTTATTAAAGAAGGTAAATGAACAAACTTAGTCCATTTCCCAACTGCAATTTTTTAAATTTCCTGTTGCTCTAATCCGAATATTTTTGTTCCCCCAAAATTTATATGTTAAAACATAATTACCACTGTAGGAGGCAGGTCTTTTGAGAAGTGATTAGATCATGATGGCAGAGCCCTCATGAATGAGGTTAATGCCCTTACAAAAGAGGCCCCAGAGAGCTGCCTTATGCCTCCCACCATGTGAAAACATGGTCAGAAGGTCTCACCTTGAAACCAGAGAGCAGGTCCTCATGAGACACTGACTCTGCTGGAGCTTTCATCTTAGGCTTCCTATCCTCCAGAACTATGAGAAATAAATTTGTTTTGTTTAAAAGCCAACCAGTCTAAGGTATTTTTTTTACAGCAGTCCTCCTTTAAGATATACTTTTAGCTTTCCTTTTCATTTATTTGTACTTCCTCCAAATTCTTTAAACCTAAGCCAGTAAGTGTATTAACTTAAATGGACCCAATCAGCATGATAAAGTTTGTATTGTAACTGAGTTCTGGACCAGTCATGGTGGCTCACGCCTATAATCCTAGCAGTCTTGGAGGCTAAAGTTGGAAGATTGCTTGAGGACAGGAGTTCAAGATTAACTTGGGCAATGTAGTGAGACCCCCATCTCTTAAAAAAAAAGAATTCTGGTATATAATGGTCACAGCATAATTTACAATTAACCAGAAAGTAACTAATATTGATTTTGTTCACTATTACTGTAGGAGGCACCAGGGGAAAAAGTGAGCTTGAGAAGGTCTTTGCCCCGCAATCCTCAAACCATGTCAGTAAGAATCATTCCTTGTGTCACCAAGAAGCTGCCATCCAATAAATGAGCTGATTTCAAGTTTTTCCAGTGATTTAGACATAATTATTGAGAAATCCATTGTAATGGTTAATTTTATGTGGTGACTTGATTGCACCAAGTGTCACTTAGATATCTGGTTAAACATTATTTTTGAGTGTGTCTGGGAAGATATTTCTGGAAGAGATTAACATTTGAATTGGTGCTGAGTAATGCAGATGGCCCTCCCCACTGTTGGCAGGCATAATTCAATTCCTCAAGGTCCTGAATAGAACAAAAAGGTAAAGAAAGCTTGAATTCTTTCCTGTTTGAGCTGGAACATAGATCTCTTACCCTGGCATCCCTGGTTCTCAGACCTTCTGGCTCAAACTGGAATCTATACTATCATCCCTCTAGTTGTTAGGCCTTACATCTAGAACCCCGGCTTTCCAGGGTTTCTAGGTTGTAGACAGCAGATTGTGGGATGTTTCAGCTTCTATAATTGCATGAGCCAATAGCTCATAATAAATCTATTTACATGTATTTTTTTCTTTGAGGAGAATCCTGGCTAATATAATCATATGTCTTCTTCTAGAACATAAAGAGTCTCCTAGACTTGTACCCTTTTCAGTATTTTTCTAAGACTAAATTAAAAAAATTTTGGTCTAGTGCCACTCCAGTGATGTTCTAAAATTATATTTTTCTTTATTTTCATTAAAAACTCTGACAGGTCACTTCATAGTTTTTAATATTTCCATTCTCTTTTGCCCATTGTCAGTGGTGCCAGGAATCATTTTGTTGCAGTTATTTCTCTGATGGTAATGCCTCCATTAACTAGTTTATCAGTTTCCTGTATCCTAGCCTCTTTAGATTAATAAGGTAGATCATGTGGTTATAATATAGTGGACAATGTGTGTTCAGTTTTAAAAACCTCATATACTTCATTATTTTAGGTAATGAAATGTCTATGCTGTCTCAATAGATACCATGGAAACCAAACAATATAATACAAATACATTGATGCAAATCCATCTCCTTTCCTGAAAAAACAAATCAATTGAATGTTCTACTTATGGAGATCTGATCATAGAACCTGTAAGTGCTTATAGATTTATTAAAAATTAACCAATTAAAAAACTACATAAATCATCACTTGAGAATACTTAAAAATGGCTTCCATAATCTTAGTCAATGTCTACTGCAGCATTTAGTATAATGGACTTGGAGTTATATCAACTAGATTTAAAATCATATCCATGACACTTACTGTGTGAACTTGGAGAAGTATTTTGCCTCTCTAAGCTTTAGATTTTCCAGTTTTAAAATGGAAATAATAATATCCACTAGATTAATATAAATGTGCAGAATGACACAGGGTGGCAGACAGAAAGAGAGGACTTCCTGTAGTTTTCATATCATCCCTCAGCCTCCTTTTCTTTTTCAGGACCAGCTGCATACTTTCCCTTTGATTTAGAAATGCCTTAATAAGGACAACTGCAATAACAACAGTAACGTATTATAAGCAATCAGATGTCACTGATGATAGGCTCTGTTCTATATATTTTTTTAAAAAAATATTTACTGGTCACAGTAACCTTATGAATTAGGAGATATAAATATTTCAAGTCTACAGAGGAAAAAATTGGAGCACGGAGCGGTCATGTAACTTGTCTGAGGTCATACAGAAAGCAAGTGCAAGAGTTAAGACTTAATTCAGCTCTTCACAATCATGTACATTTCATTCAATACTGATATCCTTTCAGTATACATTACTTCTGCTAAATCTTGTGTGAATTCTGTTTGTGACATTTGCAACCAGTGTTCCTAATGTATATCTCACACAGTATTTAAAATGCCTTCCAAAAATGGCAGGAATCATCATTACAGCAGTAATCCTACTAGCAATGTCAATGATGATGATGATGATGATAATGACTAAAATTGAATTGTTTACTCTGTGACATGGTAATATATGTCAACATGTAAAATACTCTGAATTGCTTATAAGCAAATTTTTATTATGCAAATTTAAAATGAAATTGAGTGATGAACTAACTACCTCTTTATAGCAACAAAAAGGAACAAAAAGAGACCCCAAATAACTCAATAAGCTGAATTCAAATATGAGCATATGTGTGAAATAATATGACTGAATCGTTTATGAAAAGCTGTCAACACATATTCAGTATAAGAATTGGATCAACTAAGTCTTAAATTTAAAACTGTTTCAACAAGCTTTTGCTTAGTCTATTTCTTCTTTATTTTTTCCTTAAATTACTGCAGATATTCTTATACTTAGGGAGAAATGTACTATAAATTGTTGCCCTAAATGTGACAACACATTTGCAAGTTATTAATGTGCTTATTAGAGAAACAGTCTGTATTTTCTTTGAAAACCTCATAGTGCTTTTTTCTTGTTAAGAAAATCTTCAACCTTTTGCCTTAAGCATTGCTTTTTCTGGGTGATACAATCCCAAAGAGCATTGGTGATGAACAATTTTAATAGAGAGTATAAAAATCCTTTCTTAAAGGATATACTCCAATGGAAATAATTTATTTCCTAAAAGATAATATTTTTCTCAATCTTCTTCGTTTTTTCTTCAAGATCAAGTGTGTAAATCTCACTTTGCTTTTGGTGCTCTCCATTTATGGCTATTAGAGTTTTGGGTTCATCCAATCATACTTAAAGATTGCCAGCTAAAAACTTCGAAAAATATCAACATATAGACATACAGAGGCATACATACAATAACATTATAAGGATGGAGAAATCTAGGAGATAAAAATTTTAAATCACTCTTTTTCTTTGTTTTCTTGTCATTCCTCTTTCAGATACTATATTATTAAAATTTCTGAAGCTATCAAAGTGGTTTATTTACAGATATATTAAGATATAAGACACTAATTATTATATGATCTACTTTTAAATATTATAATCAGGCAAAGGCAAATACCCTTTATGAATGGGAGAAAGAATGAACAGTGTACAATATACTTGTAAATTAAAATATATTTGCATTAATAGACAATACCATGGGCATTCTTCATCAAATATCAATGAGAATTTTCTCCCTTTGCCTCTACTATTTCATTATTCTATCTTCCACTTGTCAGCTAGATTGAATTTTGATGTTGTATGTATATATAAAATATTTTGTTTTATAGTATACTATCTCATATAATTTTTAAGTCTTTGAGGAAGTGTCATAAATGATTACAAAATTAGACTAAAAAGTTTGAAAAAATTTAGACCATCTGAAACAAAGACTAAATGAGCATTCAAATAACTTTATATTCTTTACAGAGATAAAAATCTTCACCCAATATTTGGAACTTCCTCCATATTTTGTAATACTTTTGGACTTTATTAAAAATTTGGAGTTTTAAATGTATTGTAGCCTAGCCATTGAATAGTGGTATAAATTTCAAAACAAGATTGAATAGATATTTTTATCTGTCTCAATTCTTCAAGCATTATCAGTTAAAGTGCTCACAGACAGAAGACTTCAGCAAGATAACTAATAGTTACAGTGAAGAGATTTTTTTGGTAGAGAAGGAACCTGCATTTGGCTAAGACAGTTATCTGACAAAGTGGCAATAACATTAAATTTTATAATAGGGAATGGGGAAGGTGAACTAGACTTTGTGGCTCATGCAATTTAGTCACACAAAAACTTATCCAAAATGCATGCCACTGAGTATTCATGTAATTAAGTTATTCTCTGTATCTCCTTATAGTATAACATAAAGACCTTATGCAGCATTTATTCACCTGGAAAAGTCTGTAATAACTAAATTTTGACTTGTTTTTACATATGCTACTTTGACAAGGAGAATTCAATAAATCAAATTATATAACTAACTCTCATGTTCCTTGAAAGCATGTTAATAACAAGTCTTATGTTTAAGGAAAACTAAAAGCCTAGGGTAAAAAATTTCTATGCATGGACTCCAGTAGAACCAATATCTCAATAATCTAATTGAAAATAGTTCCATCTCATGTGGAGACCTGCAGATACAGTATATAGAATAATAGTTATTCAGAGATATGAGAGGGAACTTCATTAAGGATAGTGTTCAAAGTAAAAGTGAAAAGAGACAGTAAAAATTAATGAAATATATGCATTTAAAAACTTAAATCCAGCTTATTTTTTGAGAACTGATTACTTGTATACTTACAGTTTCAAGTCAAACTGCAGTAGAATTACTCTCGGTGTTTACATTTACTAAAGTAATATCAAGTATAAGAAGAAACTCTGATCCCCGAGTAATGATAATGAAAAATTTTTCAAGCAACAATTAAATATTCAGGAATCCTCCTGTTTGCAGAGCTGCCTTAGGCCACATTTAGTTACAGAGGCTATGGAGGCAAATCAACAGTGAGCAATGCCCCATTTATTCTACATTGCTGGGTAATGAGGTATTCCAGCAAAGACAATTTTTCCAGTGAAGTTTTATACCCTCAAAAAATGTTTTTATGGAAGCCAGTTTTTTCTACTAGCACTTATTTTTTCTAGTCTTGTGGTTTTCTACCAGCATTTGTGCCTCTAATATTCAAATTCTCTTCTGCAAGTTTAAAAAGTCCATTTCTAACTCAAAAGTATATGATTCTTCAAAATTTTTCTAGTGTTATATTTAGCTTCTTCCTTTAACAGAGTAGTTTCCAGAGACTCTATAATTAAGTCTTAATGTCATTGATACAGTTCGGATGTATGTCCCCTCCAAATCTCATGTTGAAATGTGATCCTCAATGGTGGAGGTGAGGTCTGACGGGACATGTCTGGGTCACAGGGGCAGATCCCACATAAATGTCTTAGTGTCTTCCCCATGGTAATGACTGAGTTTCTCATTCTGATGTTCACTCCATTGTTTAATGGAGGCTGGTACTTCCTCCCCTCCCTCTTGCACCCTTTCTCACCATGTGATTGATATGCCTGCTCTCCCTTCACCTTTTGTCATGAGTGGGAACTTCCTGAGGCCCTCAAAAGAAGCAGATGCTGGCACTATGGTCTTGCACAGCCTGAAGAACCATGAGCCGCATACAACTCTTTTGTTTATAAATTACTCAGCCTCAGGTATTTTTTTTACAGCAACACAAAACAGACTAACACAGAAAATTGGTGCTGAATTGTGGGACATTGTTATAATTGAATTGAAAATGCAGTACCAACTTTAGAATTGGGTAATGAGTAGAGGTTAGATGGAGTTTGAAGGGGTCAGAAGAAGACAGGAAGGTGAGGGTATGTTTGGAACTTCTTAGAGACTGGTTAAATGCTTTTAACCAAAATGTTGATAGAAATATGAACAGTGAGTGCCAGGCTAACAAGGTTGCAGATGGAAATGAGGAATTTTTTTGGGAACTGATGCAAAGGTCTCCCTTCTTAAATCTTAGCAAACAACTTCACTGCATTGTGTCCATGACCTAAGAATGTGTAGAAGACTGCCGAGGCAGGCGGATCACGCAGTCAGAAGATCAAGACTATCCTGGCTAATACAGTGAAACCTCATCTCTACTAAAAACACAAAAAATTAGCCAGGCATGGTGGTGGGCACCTGTAGTCCCAGCTACTCGGGAGTCTGAGGCAGGAGAATGGCATGAACCTGGAAGGTAGAGCTTGCAGTGAGCCGAGATCATGCCACTGCACTCCAGCCTGGGCAACAGTGTGAGACTCTGTCTCAAAAAAAAAAAAAAAAAAAAAAAAAGAATGATGACCTGGGGTACCTGGAAGAAAAAAAATTCTAAGTAGCAAAGCATTCAAGATGTAGTGTGGCTGTTTCTAACAACTTATAATCAGATGTAGATGCAAAGAAATGACTTAACATAGGAACTGATATTTAAAAGGGAAGCAGAGTGTTCAAGCTTGTAAAATTTGCAGTCTGGATATGTGATAGAAAAGAAAAAAAGCATTTTCAGGAAAGGAATACAAGAGGGCTGCAAAGCAACCACTTCCTATACTAATTAGCATGACTAAAATTGAGCCAAGTACTCATAACCAAGGCAATAAAGACTTTGAAGACATTTCAGGGATGTTTGAGGAAGCCCCTTCTATTACAGGCTCAGAGACTGAGAAGGAAAGAATCATTATGGGGGCCAAGACCAACACCCTGTTGCTACACACAGCTTCAGGACACTCTTCCTTGTATCAAGACCACTCCAACTCCAGCCTCAGCTCAAAGGGCCACAGACATAGCTCAGGCTTCCATTCTTAAGGTCACCATAACCCCTGGCTGCTTCCATGTGGTGTTAACCCTACAGGTGTGCAGGATGCACGAGTGAAGGAGGCTTCACAGCTTCCAGCTGGATTTCATAGATGTATGGCAAAAGCCTGCTGTAGGGAGGAAGCCCTATCATAGAGCTTGTACTAAGGCAGTGCTGAGGGAAGACATAAACTTGAAGCCCAGGCACAGAGTCCCTGCCAAGGCACTGCCTAGTGGAGCTGTGGGAAGGTGGCCACTGCCCTCTAGGCTCCAGGACAGTGGAGCAAATGGCAGCTTGTATCCTGAGCCTGGAAAAGCTAAAGGCAGTCAGCTCCAACCTTTGCAAGCAGCCATGGGGAATATACCCTGTAAAGTCAGTCACAGGGGCAGAGCTACCCAAGGTCATGGGAGCCCACCCCTTACACCAATATGCCAAGGATGTGAGACATGGAGTCAAGGATTATTTTGGAGCTTTAAGGTTTAATGTATATAAACACCTGCTGTGTTTTGGACTTGCATGTGACTTATTGCCCCTTTCTTTTGGCTGATTTCTGCCTTTTAGAATGGGAATGTTTACCCAATACTGGTACCACTACTGTATCTTGGAAGTAAATATGTATTTTTTTAATCTTGTAGGTTCATAGGTGGAAGAAACATGCCTTGAGTCTCAAATGAGACAAATGAGACTTTGGATTTTTTAGTTAATGCTGTAAGAAGTTAAGACTTTGGGGTCAGGCACAGTGACTCACGCCTGTAATCCCAGCACTTTGGGAGGCCAAGGCGGGAGGATCACAAGGTCAGGAGTTTGAGAACAGCCTGACCAACATAGTGAAACCTTATCTCTACTGAAAATACAAAAATTAGCCAGGCTTGGTGGTGGATGCCTGTAATACCAGCTACTTAGGAGGCTGAGGCAGGAGAATCACTTGAACTCAGAAGGTAGAGGTTACAGTGAGCCTAGATTATGCCATTGCACTCCAGCCTGGGTGACAGAGTGATAGTCCATCTCAAAGAAAAAAAAAATAAACTTTGGGGGACTATTGGAAAGAGGTAATTATATTTTGAAGTGTCAGGACATGAGATTTGGGGGGCCAGAGGTGGAATGTTATGATTTGGATGTGTGTCCTCTCCAAATCTCATATTGAAATGTGATCCCCAATGTTCAGGTGGGGCCTGGTGGGAGGTGCTTCAGTCATGGGTTAGAATCCCTCATGAATGGCTTGGTGCCCTCCCCATGGTAATGACTGAGTTCTCATTCTGTTAGGTCACATGAGAGCTGCTTGTTGAAAGGACCCTGGCACCTCTTCCTCTCCCCTTTGCTGCCTCTCTTGCCATATGACATGCCTGCCCTTCACCTTTCATCATGAGTGAAAGTTTCCTGAGTCCTTTACCACAAGCAGATGGCAGTATTATGCTTATTGCACAGCCTACAGAACTGTGAGCCAAATAAACCTTTTTCTTTTTTTCAACAAATGACACAGGCTCAGGTTTTTTTTTTTTTTTTTTTTTTTTAATAGGAATGCAAAACAGACTAACAGTCATAATAGCTCTCAGTTCTCTATGTTTAGGAAAAACCATATACAAAGAAAGAAGTTCTTATATTATCTCTAATTAAGATTTTTAAAAAGAGGATATTGAAGAATCACCTGCCTGACCCTATAGCTATGCTTCAGGATATTTTTTAGAAACCAACTCTCTATGTGAACTAAAACATACTAAGCTAGAGAGACCTTCTGCCTTTCTTAATCTAACCTCCTCCTTTTAGGATGAGGAAACTGAGCCCCAGATTGGTAAATGTCTTGCCTAGCCAATAAGTGTCAGTGCCATCACCATGTACTACATCATGGGTTGGCGAGTCATATCCTCTAGGCCAAATTCAGTATTTGTTCTGTTATGTAAATAATGTTTTATTGCAACACAATCCTGTCCGTTAGTTTATGTATTGTCTATTGCTATTGTTATGTTACTACTGCAGAGTTAATTGGTTGTAACAGAGACCAGAAACAGGAACTTCTGGTCCTCAAAGCCTAAACTACTTACTATCTGTCCCTTTACAGAAAACATTTGCTGACATCTGCCTTAGATAAGCTGATTTTGACACTTCTCTCACTCTTTCCTAGTATATATTATCCATGTGCTAGATTTACCCACACACAAGTACAAGTAACATACAGGGACCTACAGAACTTGATAATGAGAACTTGATTATGTGCCAGTACTTTGTCTAAATAACATCTGCTTCCAGAAGGCAAGCATCTGAAGACCCCACTACTTTTAGATCACGCTACTTTTAAATTACACTATGTCATATTATTTAATTCCAAATTAATGGGATGGGAAAGATGCAGAAAGAATGAATCTCCATTTAATCTTCTTTCTGCAGTGCTGGTTTATATCAGTTAGTCTACTGGAGAAAGACAATGTATGGGTTAGCTATTCATAAACCTAGACAAACTGCTATAACAATAACAAACCTCGGTAATATTTTTTGTTTATGGTATATATTTATGAGAGTAAATGTAAATTGTGCCTTCTTTAAAACTGAAAACTCATATGAATTCACTTATGATGACAAATTAAGAAATGTCTTACTCAATAAGGAAGTATCTTTTCCTTTCTTCCACTAAGGCACAAGCCATATATATAGAAGCTGGAGTAATGAGGAAACTCCTGTTGAAATTCAAAACATTTCAGGCAAGCTTTCTCATGCACAAAATATTGCTTTTAATTGGTTCTTAACTAAATTAATTAAGCTGGTATGACTCACTCTCCAGTCACAACTCAACTTGAAAAACACAAAGGAATATGGCTGGGATAACAAAAGCTAAGAGCCCTGAATTACTCCTGATTTTCATATTAACAAGGGAGTTCAGCCTAGAGAGAAAAGGTTAATTTGTTTTTTAATAGGCTTTTGAAAGACGTGATCAGGTCTGGTGTGATAATTTATGGTTAATCATATGTTTAGAGGCAAAAGGGATTAATCTTTTAATATTAGAGCCATTTTTTCCTGTAATATAAAACAAAGTTCTTTTCATAGCAACATTAAAAGTCAGATCAAACTTCCTTTGGAGCAAAGTTGGCAAATTGACAGCAAGGAAAGAGAAAATCTGTCTGAAAAGCAGCATAGTAAGAAGATCAGACCAGCAGAGTAACTGCCTGCAAAAGCCTCTTTCCCAATCTGTCCCTTCTTTTATTTTACCATAAGTGATGTAAACCAAAAATAAAATTCTACGACCCCTACCAACTGAACCAGCTCCCTCTTAGCCAAGGAGGCCACAGTGAAACTTAAAAACTGAATTCCTGGCCATATCCTGAAGGGCATTCAGATTAGCCTCATTACACCTCATCTTTTTTGGAGTATATACACAACTAACCAGCATTAAACTTAAAATAGAGAACGTAAGACAGACAAAATAGACTCTTTGTGGCTGTATTATTCTGTTCTAATGCCACTATAAAGAACTGCCCAAGACTGGGTAAATTCTAAAGGAAAGAGGTTTAATTGACTCACAGTTCCACAATGCTGTGGAGGCCTCAGGAAACTTACAATCATGGTAGAAGGGGAAGCAAACACGTCCATCTTCACATTGTGGCAGGAGGGATAAGAATGTGAACCAAGTGAATGGGAAAGCCCCTTACAAAACAATCAGATCTTGTGAGAAATTAGTCACTATCACAAGAACAGCATGGGGAAAACCACCTACTTGATTCAATTACCTCCCACCAGGCCCTTCTCACCACATGTGGGGATTCGTGGTGACATATGGGTGGAGACACAGCCAAACTATATCATTCTGCCCCTGGCTCCTCTCAAATCTCATGTCCACACATTTCAAAACACAATCATGTCTTTGCAACAATCCTCCAAAGTCTTAGCTAATTCCAACATTAACCCAAATTCCAAGTCAAAAGTCTCATCTGAGACAAGGCAAGTCCCTTCTGCCTATGACCCTGTAAAATCAAAAGCAAGTCAGTAACTTCCTAGACAAAATGGAGGTACAGGCATTGGGTAAACACACCCATTCCAAATAGGAGAAATTGGTCAAAACAAATGGGTTGCAGACCCATACAAGTACAAAATCCAATGGAACAGTCATTAAACTTTAAAGTTCCAAAATGATCTCCTTTGACTCCATGTCTCAAATCCAGGTCATACTGATGCAAGAAGTGGCCTCCCATGGCCTTGGGAAACTCTGCACCTGTGACTTTGCAGGCTACAGTCCACCTCCCAGCTGCTTTCGCAGGCTGGTGTTGAGTGCCTGCAGCTTTTCCAGGTGCACATTGTAAGCTGTCAGTGGATCTACCATTCTGGGATCTGGAGGACAGTAGCCCTCTTCTCACGCTCCATGAAGCAGTGCTCCAGTGGGGACTCTGTGTGGGGACCTCAACCCCACATTTCCCTTCTGCATTGCATTAGCAGAGATTTTCCATGAGGGCTACATCCCTGCAGCAAACTTCTGCCTGGACATCCAGGCATTTCCATACATCTTCTGAAATCTAGGCAGAGGTTTCCAAATCTCAATTCTTGACTTCTGTGCATGCACAGACTCAAAACTACACAGAAGCCACCAAGGCTTGGGGATTGCATCCTATGAAGTAATGGCCTGAGGTGTACCTTGGCCCCTTTTAGCCACAGTTGGATATGAAACAGCTGGGATGCAGGGGACTATGTCCTGAGGCTACACAGATCAGGGGAATCCTTGACTGGGCCCAGGAAACCATTTTTCCTTCACAGAACTTCAGACCTGTGATGGGAGGAATTTCTGTGAAGGTCTCTGACATGCCCTAAAGACTTTTCCCCATTGTCTTGGTGATTAACATTTGACTTCTCATTACTAATTCAAATTTCTTGCAGCTGGCTTGAATTTAATCCCAGAAAATGGATTTTTCTTTTCTATCACATTGTCAGGCTGAAAATTTTCCAAATCTTTATGCTGTGGTTTCTCTTGAATGTTTGGCCACTTAGAAAGTTCTTCCACTGGATACCCTAAATCATTCCTCTCAAATGCAAAGTTCCATAGATCTCTAGGGAAGAGGAAAAATGCTGCCAGTCTCTTTGCTAAAACATAGCAAGAGTCACGTTTTCTCCAGTTTCCAGCAAGTTCCTCATCTCCTTCTGAGACCATCTCAGCCTGGACTTCATTGTCCATATTACTATCAGCAATTTGGTCAAAGCCATTCAATGAGTCTCTAGGAAGTTCCATACTTTCCCAAATCTTTCTATATTCTACTGAGTCCTCCAGACTATTCCAACCTCTGCCTGTTACCCAGTTCCAAAATTACTCACACATTTTCGGTATCTTTATAGCAGCACTTCACTGGTACCAAGTTTACCGTGTTAGTCCATCCTTACACTGCTATAAAGAACTGCCCGAGACTAGGTAAATTATAAAGGAAAAGGTTCAATTGACTCACAGTTCCTCAGGGCTGGGAAGGCCTCTGGAAACTTACAATCACGGCAGAAGGGGAAGCAAACACATTCTTCTTCACATGGTGGTAGGAAGGAGAAGAATGAGAGCCAGGCAAAAGGGAAAGCTCCTTATAAAACCATCAGATTTTGTGAGAACTTACTCATGATCACAAGAATAGCATGGTGGAAACTGCCTCCAGAATTCAATTACCTCCCACTGTGTTCCTCCCATCACACATGAAAATTATGGGAACTACAATTCAAGATGTTGGGTGGGAACACAGTCAAACTATATTGGTGGCAATAAGATACTAAATTATAAATAAAAACTAAGGCCATTCAAGGCAAGGGTTAAGTAATGCCTCAAGGACATAAATCTTGGTACACAGGTTATTTGGCCAAGTAAATTGCGTCTGACTCTGACATACCATCCTTATCTTAACTTAAACACTTCTACTGACTCCCAGTTTTAGATAGAGCCTTACTTTTTTAACCAACTGCAAATTAAACAATTTCTAAAGCTACCTATAACTTCTAAGTCCCTGCTTCAAGATATCCCAACTTTTTAAGCCAAACAAATTTATGTCTTCCATGTATTGATTTATGTCTTTTCATGTAACTCCTGCCTTCCAGAAACATATAAAGCTAAACTGTAATCTGTCCCCCTTGGGACCGTTTATTCAAGGATTCTTAGGTTTGTGTTTTCCTCAGGCTGTTGTCACTCATATTGACTCAAAGTAAACCTCTTTAAAATATTTTACAGAACTTGTTTTTTTCCATTAACAATAGTAACATATATTATTTCAACCAACTTATGTATTGGTGGCACTGCACACTGAACAACTGAGCAAGGGCTATGTTCTGTGCCTTCACAAATGAAATGAAAAAGAGATTTCTTCAGCCATTGCCTTCAAAAATGTAATGCTTGGAACAGCAGTTTACTAAACTCAACTGCAGTTATTTTAACATACGGGAATCTTGCAGGAAAACTCTTACAAAGAGAGACATCAGTGTGGAAAAACAGCATACAGTTTAAGTTGCCAAAACTACATTGAAGGCTTTTATGGGTTGACTTATCTTTCTCCTAGAACCATCAGAAAGAGCATAGCCCCTCCAACATCTGGATTTTAGATTTCTAGACTCCAAATCCTCCTATAATGAGGCAATACATTTGTTTTGTTTTAAGTCATACAGTTTTTTGGTACTGTACTTTGTCACTGTACTGTTGGGGAAAAAAGCTTATACAGGATATTAGGAGATACCAGGAAATACAAAATTATCTTCTTCCATGGCATAGTGTTAGCACTTCAGGAAGAGTAAGAAAGGTAGACGGAAATAAACAATGTCATATTGGTTGAGATCCCCGTATTTTAGAATTTAAAAACCAATTTTATGTGGCTTAAGCAGTAGCATAATTTCAGAGATGAAAGATCATCTCATTTTGTCCATCCCTCATATTTACTAGACTTCATTTTTTGGGCACCATTTCTGCCATACAGACAGGCATCTCTTATGAGTAGATTGGATCCATGAAATCTCAATGATAGTGCTGTGTCTTTTCTCTTGTCAACAGGGTTGGTACATGTACAAAAATAGTATATATACCTAATCATAAATGATGAAATTTAACAAGCTTCCAGATACAGAGTTGTGTTTTAGAGGAAAAATCTTCTAAGAAATTATTTATTGTTTATAGATACTTTATATGTGTGAAAGGATCTTTGAACTTACCCTGTCCAACTCCTTACTCAAAGTGAAAGGGCTTTCGATGCAGGGTGAATGTAACATTCTTAGGTAATCACAGCTCTAGCACTTTTCCCCTTAGTATTGATGTGACCACTTGACTGTACCTATAGACTCAGCTCCATCCAAAGGTCTGAACTTGGCTAATCTCCTAATTCTCACCCTCTTACACATCTAGGCTCAGCTTCATGTCCTGCCCTAGTTTTGATTACATTGCTTAGTTCCACAAAATGTACTTTATTTTCTACTCACTTGATTGTGTCTGAGTCTTCAAGTAAAATCAAATGAGTTAGATAAGAAATGCCAGCCAAAGCCTTTCCTTTTGATGCCCTGCTGTTTTTTCACATTTTGATCATCTTAATCACCAACCAGTCTCAAGTTACCTGCACCAGCATAAGAGGAAAAATAAATTATTTATTTGCAGTGTCAAATCAGTACCAGGTCTGTCCTAAACTTACTGCTTTCCTCTTTGTTCATCTTACTTTTCACTTCTTTTGAGAAAATTTAGTAAAAATCTCCATTTTCTAAGATGCAGTTTGGTATTTGTTTTCTTTTGCTGTGTCTTTGTGCTGAAAATTTCAGAGCTCCTCTTTCTATGTCCATATACTCACTGATTAAATGACAATTTAGACCATTATGCCAATAAAGAGAACAGCACAGATTTTATTCTAGAGGGGCTAATTGCTACCTTTATTTTGTTCCAAGGCCAGAGACTACACACTTGTCAATTGCATTTGTAAACAGGACCCAGCTAAATGTCCATTATGACTTAACGTAATTCTACTAACTAATCTAGAAATAAAGAATGTATAAGGATAGTCTTTTAGAGAAAATATACTGTTTATTTCAAATAAAAGAGAAGTTTTAGATAGAAGTACATAAAAGAGAGAGGAGGGAGATATTGACTAAGCTATTTGAATCTTCCAAATCAATATTGAATATCAACAGGTTGACAAGTAAGATGCCCAGAGCTTCCTTGACTCTATGCTTTCAGGATGGGTAAATAGTTATATTTAACTCTATTTTAAAACACAAAGTATTTTAAGGACATCGTTATGAAAATATTTAAATATATAGAGATATATGTCCTAATTTTTAAGGTGCTTTAACACTGTGAACTTATCTGTCCCTTGCATCCAGTCTATATACCGTCAGATGAAAGAACTGTAGCTTCCAGAGAGTAAAAGCATTCCCAAAGTCACAAAGAAAGAGAATAGCAATTAATATTCAAATATAAGGCATATATCGATTCAATAAGCATTTATTTATACTTATTTTATCCTTAACTTATGCTTGGAAGACGGCAAAACATTTTCTTGTTATATTGCTATGTTTTTGAGGTACATACTCTAAATAAATAGAATAAAAAGATAATCATCTTTTCGAGTCATTGTTAAATAATGTTTATTTCAAAACAGTCTCCCACGGCTTTGGTTTAGGCATTAGAATTTGTTAAAGCTCAAAATATACAGTCAAACAGCACCGAATGATCATGTGCAAACGCCTCTTAACTATTCGTGTATTTATTTGGCATGTGGAATTGTAGCAACTTTACTAGATTAAGTTCGATTTCTATCTAAGTAACAGGAAACACAGATACTACTCTTTACATGAATTTAACTCAGAAACTGTACCTGGATGTTTCTAATGCATGTCACACTCATTTCATAAGTCACACTCATAATTAGATTTTGTAACCCAAAATAAAACATCCTGTTTTGTTTTATGTAAACAATGTCAACAACTGCAAGGAGACATATCATAATTTCTTTTTTTTTTTTTTTTTTTTTTTTTTTTTGAGACGGAGTCTCGCTGTGTCGCCCAGGCTGGAGTGCAGTGGCCGGATCTCAGCTCACTGCAAGCTCCGCCTCCCGGGTTCCCGCCATTCTCCCGCCTCAGCCTCCGAGTAGCTGGGACTACAGGCGCCCGCCACCTCGCCCGGCTAGTTTTTTGTATTTTTAGTAGAGACGGGGTTTCACCGTGTTAGCCAGGAGGGTCTCGATCTCCTGACCTCGTGATCCACCTGTCTCGGCCTCCCAAAGTGCTGGGATTACAGGCTTGAGCCACCGCGCCCGGCCATATCATAATTTCTTGTCATTTATGTTAAAAAGAGTAACTTGCGGCCAGGCCTGGTGGCTCATGCCTATAATCTCAGCACTTTGGGAGGCCAAGGTGGGCGGATCATGGGGTCAGGAGATGGAGACCATCCTCTAACAAGGTGAAACCCCGTTTCTACTAAAAATACAAAAAAAAAAAAAAAAAAAAAATAGCCAGGAGTGGTGGTGGGCACCTGTAGTCCCAGCTACTCAGGAGGCTGAGACAGGAGAATGGCGTGAACCCAGGAGGCGGAGCTTGCAGTGAGCCAAGATCTCGGCACTGCACTCCAGCCTGAGAGGCAGAGCGAGGCTCTGTCTCAAAAAAAAAAAAAAAAAAAAAAAAAAAAAAAAAAGGAGAGTAACTTGCTTATTTGCAGGGATATAAGTAGAAGGAAGTTGCAGGTGCAGAATCTCATAAAATAAAATAAAGCACTTCGCTTTTAAAATCTAATTAAATATAGTAAAGTCATTCAGTAGGACTTTGTCAGTTGCCTTCATCAGGGAATTGAGGGGGAAAATATGTAAACTCTAGGTAATTCAGGTATTTGACAGAATTCTGTTACAACTAAGCCAGCTTTCTTTGTTACTTGGTTCTCAATAACGTGCTTTTCGGTCTTTGCACAAACCGTCCACCCACAGATATCCAAGAGCTTTTATTAATCTGTCATTTGAAACATTCCTTGGATATTTATTTTTATTAATTCATCCATTCACTTCGATCTCGAGTTCACTCACTCAG
Source organism: Rhinopithecus roxellana (assembly GCF_007565055.1). NCBI lineage: Eukaryota > Metazoa > Chordata > Mammalia > Primates > Cercopithecidae > Rhinopithecus > Rhinopithecus roxellana. The sequence goes on along the minus strand of NC_044549.1, from coordinate 10,997,543 downwards.
CCCTTCACTTCTTAATTCTATGGGATTCAGGCTCCATAAATGCTTAGAGCTTGTGATAACGTTCAGTACCATTCTCCTACCTGAGAGCATGGTTTTGAAATTTTCAGTCTCCATGGACCTCTGGATAGAAATGAGACAGGTAAGGCCAGTTACCTGCACTAGGCCAGACTCATTGGGGAGTTAACCTTTACAGTTTCACCATGACCCACCTTTGCTGGTTTCGATGCTAATTTTTTGTCAGTGCATCCAAGTGTAACCAGTCTTTGAGTTTCAGTGATCATATTTAAAAGAAATTGTTTTACAAGCCATAACCAACATAATATATGTATTTGTTTTCTCTGACATAGCAACCCAGGATTACAATTGGATAGAAGAACTTTGGTCACGGCTCAACATAGTCCACTCCAAGTATGCAAGCTTATTAAGATACATAAATGAAGATTAGGAGGATGCCTAGTGAATACTGTGTTATAGAAAAATGAGTAGACCACTTTCTGAGAATTTCTGTATCCTAACTGAAAACAACTTGCCTCTACTGTAGAGAAACTTGAGTTTAAAGGAAATAAATCAATTGTTAGGAATGTAGCTTTCCTTGGAAGATACCAAGGACACTAATAAAGCTATAACTCATCATACTTCAATAGCCCCTTTCTGTTACATTTAGCATTATATCTCTACTTTTTCTTTCAAAATACAGGTAATACTTATTTTTTTTAATCTTGGATAGATTTTTAGATTTTGATAGAAAAATCTCATTTATTTTATAGAGAAGCTTTGTCTAAATTATACCATGAATTATTTCTTTACTTCCGTGGTTTCATAAACACCAAATTCTAAGTATTGCTTCATTTGTTTATTTGCTTGTTTTCATTCGTTAATTTAAAAATAGCATAATGAGTCTTGCTAGAGTCAACCAAAGAGAATAACATACCTTTATTTTTTTCTGAACTTTCACTTAATGATTTCCTTCAATAATTTTCTTGAGTAATTATTAGACCTACTTTTGTAACTCAAGTTTGGATTTTCATCCTTCCACAGTCTACTCTGGCTTGGGTCAATTCCAATATTCCAAAGAATACCTAAGTTGATTCTAGGTTTGTGTCCTACAGCTTTGTGTCATGGAGGATGTGGTTTCTGGAAATCTGAGCTTTCAGTTGCCTGTCTTTGGCAGTAGGAAAAAAATGAATGCTTCAATAATCCCTCAGAGTCTGTTTTAATATGAAATTATCTACCTGTTCTCATAATTATGATAGGTTTTTAGCAGTATATTTAGGGTTTATATATCTTAGTCTATCTTAACTTTTATATTAGAATTTTATTTGATTTTTTAAAATAGAAGATATCAGACAACTTTATATTGCCAGGTTACACTGATTCCTTGTTAATGTAGGGCATAATCGGCCAGCTTGAACCACTGCTTTGACAAAGGATGTCTAAAAGTCAAATAGTGCTCTTTCTTGACCTTAATGTGGTTTCAAGAAAAATCATCTCCTTTTTCAGAAGTGTTGGAATGTGGTTGCTTTTTCTTTATATTCTGAAAGGTGAGTCGTACTCTGCAAGATAAGGAAAAGTCCCAGAAACATTGCTAAAGAGAAAATTAAGAATGGATTAAATATCAGATAAGTTACTTCAAGGTACAGTTTGACTGTCACACTGTACAATATGAGATCTAGACTTAGGAGAGTCCATCAATTTTAGACTTCTGACTTGCTTTCAAATTATGGGTTCCTAAAGAGGTTATTGTTATAATGAGATCAGTGGAGATACAATAGCAAATAGTAAATTTGATTATAGTGAGATTATACTTAAAAACACCTAGTATATAACACAATTGTATTCCATGGTGAATGCAAGACATAATGCATAGGTGTGTTTTGTCTTTTTAAATGATAGCTAGTACACAAATGCACTCACTTTTTAACAAAGGTATGTTAAGTAATAATTAGCACTATAAAAAGATTCCTGGCTATCTTCTAATAATAGGAATCTTAAGCACATAGAAATATAATTCAGTTTAGAAAACCTTGATGTGCATATTTATGTTTTAGAAGTACATAAATTTCATCAATATTATTTACAAATGCATATAAAATTTGCTTGTCTGTGATATCCTTGGTCTACTTTTTCTTTGTGATTATACAAACCTCTGATTCTTACAAAACAATCAATAATTTCTTGTTTATTTTATATCTTTGGGGGAATATGTTAGAATACAACTATCAAGAAGGTTTCAAATGATAAATGTTCAGAAAAATATGTATCACTTAAGCTTGCAAAATTCTTGTGAAATATTTTTGGCCCAATTAGTACTGGTTTAAAGGTTTATGTATCTGTCAAAAAAACAAAAACAAACAAACAAACAAACAAAAAAACGAACAACAAAAAAAATCTACTTACTGACACTGGCTCAAATAAGGTAGCTGGTTGCAGTAGCTCACGTCAGTAGTCCCAGCACTTTGGGAGGCCGAAGTGGGTGGATCACGAGGTCAGGAGGTCAGACCATCCTGGCTAACACGGTGAAACCCCATTTCTACTAAAAATACAAAACATTAGCCAGGTGTGGTGGTGGCGCCTGTAGTCTCAGCTACTCGGGAGGCTGAGGCAGGAGAATGGTGTGAACCCGGGAGGCGGAACTTGCAGTGAGCCGAGATCGAGCCACTGCACTCCAGCCTGGGCGAGAGAGCGGGGCTCTGTCTCAAAAAATAAAATAAAAAATAGAAAAATGAAAACAGAAGACATAAGGAAACCCCTTCTTTTGAAGCAGTCTCTGATTTGCCTGTGACACTCCTCAGTGTCTGCCCACAAGAACAAAAAATGGCAGATTACTTGAATGTTTAAGAAATAAATTGATGTTAACAGTTGAACGATGAATTCAGTGTGTATATTTCATTTTGTCTGGCATTGCCTTTAGACAGTGAATAGAGACGATGGCAGCTATATTTCACCATCCTTGAAACATCTTTCTAATCACTTTCAAAAAGTGACCCAGACTTCAAAAACAAAGCATCCATTCATTCACTCTCCAGTCAACATTGATAGAATGCCTACTCTTATGCCTATACTGACCTGTCTATTGAAAATAAAATTGTGGTTTAAATCAGCAATCCTTAAAATAAAATAATTTAAACTGCTCAATAATATTGCCCCTATGATCAATTTTAGTATTTTTAGGAAATTGCTTAACTACTGGGCTTTCTAATTTCCAATTTTAGAAACGCTCCAGTTAAAGATTTATAACGCCTGAAATCTATGAATAATACTTAATAATTCTAAATATTCGACATCCTTAGATAAAATATATAAATCACTTCTCTAACAAGGTAAGAAAAAATTGTCAGCATTTAATGGAACTTTAAAGTGCATTCTTAATGGGTTTTACTTGTATTCACCAAATGTAAGATAATTCAATTTGTGTCTAATTGTGACATTATTTTATAATTCCAAAATATTATAGGTTTAAATGTTGCCATTCAATTTACTACATCACAGGTTTATTCTGTTTAGTATAGAATTCAGGTAAAGCTTATGTAAAAGAGTGAATAAGCAATTGTTTAACATTTACCCATTCAGTGTGTGTTTATTACTCATATCCAATAGATTCAACAGAAGCAGAATTATTAGAAAGATATAGAAACCTTATAAAAGTTAATGAAATTGAAGCCAATGTAATCCGTGAGCATAAACTCGTTAAACAGCCAAGGAGCATGTTCCATGGGGGTACACAGGAAGCATGAGTCCATGTTTGTGTTCAACCAAGGAAGTGTTCACTTCAGGCTCAGTCTGAAAAAGGTACTCTTTGTGCAAAAAGCTGGCAGGGAAGAACCTCTTCCTTTACATTAGCAAACACAGATCATAGCGGCCGTGAGCAGAAGAGGCACTGGATAGAGCAGTAGCATGATGAAACTGAAAACCAACTCTTCTTCAGTACATGTCACCAGTCATATAGTTTGCTGAGCCTATTAAAGGAAAGCAAGACCTCAGTATAGAGCTAATAATAGTCTATGCCTCATATAAATGTTGAACAACTGTATAAACAAAGGTTGAGAATTTTTGCAAATAATAAAGGACGTATCCGTGCAGATTATTCTGAAAGAAGAAAGACAAATAAATTGCGCAAAAGCATTTTAGTGGAACTTGGGGAACAAAGAACTGAGAAAGAAAATTTCCTAGACCCACAAAGCAAATAAATAATTTTACCTAGTCTCTTAGTAAGTTAAGTTGAAATTAAATTCAAAATTTTACTGCTTGTTTTTTATTAATTTTGAACACAATTATTTTTATATCACTTATTACTGATCAGTTGTATAGCATTTTCACTCCAGAGGACAGTGCCATTGTGTTTTATTCATAAGCATCTTTTCCATATAACTCTGGATTCAATTTCACTGTAATTCTGGGTTGCTGTGTCAGAGAAAACAAATACATATGTTATGTTGGTGTCATCAAAGAAACCAATCAAACTGAGGACAGACTAAATTATAATCTATGAGAACAGGTTAAATAGAGTCCGTGTACTTGCCAAATATTATGCACCCATTAAAAATAACAAACAGGATCTATAAAAGGTAGTCTCAAAGAGTTAACTAAGAGGTTCTTGCAGGTGAAAACGCAAGGTCAGAAGAATATTAATATGATTACAATTTTGTAAAGTCACGAATGGACCCCAAGTTCTTTGAATATGTATGTGTATGTACGCAAACATTTATAAAAATCTATATAAAATTATGTAAGCCTGAAGAAAATAGAGAAGAGTCCATACTCGGTGGTTAACAGGTTGCTAAGAGGAGTGGAGGTGCAGAGTGGTGTTGTTTTGAAGACAAGAGAAAAATGTAACAAAAAATCTGGGTCAAAAAAGAGGAGGAAAAAGAAGGAAAGCAGGAAAGCAGTTCCTTAAAAAAAGGCATTGATTTGACAACATTATTTATATATATATGTATCATTGTATATTTGTTTATGTGTAATAAGAACTTTTGAATTTGCAAGGAAAATGATTCTGGTTCAGAGTGATGAAAATAATAAGTTGATACTCCACACAGAGACTTTCTTCGTTCTTGAGGTTTATGCTTCACTACAAAAAGAATTTCCATTCAATTGCTTTCATCTACCTTACAAGAGTAATGGCAAATTCAATTTGTAAATGTAATTTGGGGTTATTTCTAAAAATAAATTTCCTGGACAATATGATGATACTCCATAGGAAACAAACACAGATAAATATTTAGAAATAAATTCCTTTAATATTTTCTAATTGTGATAATTTCTGAATCCTAATTTAAAATTATACTAGTTTCAATGTCCAAATAAGAATATCAATAATTCTATTTAAAATCTGGATGCACAGGGTAACTTTTTTAAAAAAATTGTTTTGGAATTTGGTAATAAAGAATATATATTTAGTTTCTGTTTACAGTTTTGTTAAGTAAAGCAAAGATTCACGATTCCATATACAATGCAGAAAAATACCTTTTTAAAGTAATGAATTATTGAAGAATAAGAATGCAGCTATTTTTTCCAAAGGTCTTTAGATATTTTTCTTTAACGTAATAAAGTAGATGAAGTATCTGTAATTCAAATATTATTTTATATGAATACAATTTTAAGAGCTTTAGCAGTTTTTTTTTTTTAAACTCCTGAGAACTCCTGTAATATGTTGAATGTGTAGCAAACATTTTTTCCACACTGAGAAAAATAAATTTTGGCCAAATTCAGAATTTTTAATGTCCAAATTAGTTGACTTCTATTATGTTTGCAAACTTAGGTACTATAAGAGTGTTTTTTTTTTTTCTAAACCTAATATAGTCTAGAAAAAATTAGATACATAGAGTAACAACAAATAGTAAATTTCAAATGTAGGCAAGTATATTCCTGAGCGCCCCAAAAAAGGGACTGAGAATAGTTGAATTGTCAATGGTACTTCACATTTTGACCAACCTTCATCCAGTATCTAAAAACAGTCTAACTTCTTAATCCTTGAAGATCTTAGTAAGAGTTTAATGAGAGCTAACATTCTTTGAGTACTTTCTCTATGCCAGTTGCTGGTCTTGGTCATTTATGCATGAGCATATTTAACCCTTACAATGATTATGTGAAATATTCAAAAATTTTTATGAATTTCAGTATTAATATTGTATATAAAACACATTAAATATCAAAAATATTTATATTAAAATACTTAATCACTTTTATATGAAGAAACTGAACAACTAAAAGATTAAGTATATTGTTAAGAAATCTGGGCTGGGCACGGTGACTCACGCCTGTAATCCCAGCACTTTGAGAGGCTGAAGCGGGCAGATCACCTGAGGTCAGGAGTTTACGACCAGACTGACCAACATGGTGAAACCCTGCCTCTACTAAAAATACAAAAATTAGCAGGACGTGGTGTTGGGCACCTGTAATCCAGATACTTGGGAGGCTGAGGCAGAATTGCTTGAACCCGGGAGGCGGAGGTTGCAGTGAGCCGAGATTGTGCCACAGCACTCCAGCCTGAGTGACAGAGTAAGACTCTGTCTCAAAACAGAAACAAAACAACCACAGGAAGAAATCTGTCTAGATCATTCAGGCAGGATGTGTAGAGCTAAGAATCAAAACCAGAGAACTCATACCCTTAACCACTACAGCAGAGTTTCTCAACCTCAGCACTATTGATATTTTGGATCAAGTAATTTTTTTTACTGTAGAGGAAGTTACTGTGCATTGTTGGATGCTGTCCTCTGCCCATTAGATGCCACTAATTATGACAATCCATGGCTCTCGATATTGACAAATGTCCCCTGGGGACCAATCTCCCAGTTGAGAAGCATTAGATTAAGGAACAGATAATAAAAATTGTGGTTCTATTGGGAAAGAGAGAGGGAGGAAAAGATGTTGGGTAACTGATATTCAGTATTCACCAGATGTCTTGTCATGATTTATTGTCTTTGTCCTCTATTTTAGTACATTTCTCAAGACTTTGTTTTGCTTCTTGCTTCTCTTACCTCTAGTAGCTGTTCTATACTGGGTTATCAATACATTGCTTTTGAATAAATACATAGACCATCCATTGGAAAAGGGATTTTTTTTAGTGCTCTTTCAACTCTACCCAACAGTCAATTTGTAACAATTGTCAAAACCTCCCTGTGAGACAAAATTCCCTCAGGTTGAGAACTATTGTACTAGACACTGCCTCCTACTTGATAAACAGTCCATATATTTATATAAAGTTGAGTATTTAAAACTTTTATCAGATACATTCTTTTGATTTCCTAGTGAGAGTATTATGACAAGATAAGAAGCAGTCCCTATTTTAATGATATTACTATCCCTTTTTTCTTCTTTTTTCCCCAAAATGCCACTGCATCTTTATGTCAAGTCATACCTATCCTCAAATTCTGGATTCCAGACAGCATAAGCTCCTTGATGTTCTTTAAATGTGGCAAATTATTTTCATTTATCTCTCTTCAGAATGACTACTCCCCCACCTTTATATATATATAATTCCTGTTGCTTTTTAGTATTAATCTCTCAGAGCTTACACCTTAATAACCCAAGGCTTGGCTAAAGTTCCTCATACACTCCTATATATCCTGTTTGTATTTCTGACATAGCATGTATCGCACTTATTATATTCATGCCAAGTTGTTTTTTTAGTCACCCTAGCCTGTAAATTTATTGAGAGAAAAATATGTCATCCCTTATATTCCACTGCCTAGCACATAGTAGGCCTCTACTTATTGAATGGAAGAAGGTTGGAATAAAATTATTTTGACACTCAATGAAGGCCATTTATTGATTAATTTACTTCCCCAAGAAAATGTTTTAAAATACGCTTATGTTAGCATATATCACATGGCAGCTTAGAGCATGCATTTTGTTGATCCTACGTGACAACTGAAAACTCTAAATAAACTTAACATACGTGGAAATGCTATGCAGCATAAAAAAAGTTTTGAGTGGTTAAATATCAACTTTGACATTGGAATTGCTCTGTGACTTTTATCTAGGTAATCTGAAATCTTCAAATAGTATTTTCTTAATACAATAATGCCCAGGGGATTGTGTTAGGTATTGAATGAAAAAATATGCACAAATATGTAATGATTTTCTTGTCTATGGGCAGGGAGATTGTATGTTTTGCTATATAAATCAGGATCTATTTCAGAATGACAAAGAAGAAACTACACTAAAGAAATTACCCAACTCACAAGAACCTGAATAAAAAGTAAACCGTATTATCTGGGGCAAAATAGAGGTGCTATCCTAGGGAAATGACAATGTGCTGCTTTGTGATTACAATTGGTCCAACAGGTCATGACACCGTATGTAAAAAGTGTATTCACGCCTTGACTGCTTTTACCACAGCCTCACCATGTATAATTTTTAAGTTTTATAGGACTAAATTTGCCTGAAAAAAAAAAATTCTCAACTACAACTTCTGTCATTTCGAAGCTTGTTATATTTGGTAATAGTATACCCTGTTCTCCGTAAACACTTAAAAAGTTTATTGGCTCTACAAGTGTTTAGAATACTATATATCCATGAAGATTGCATTGGAAAGAAGCAGGAGGCTTCCACCTTACTTCTGCTCGAATATGTGTTATGTTGAAAAGGATGTTATATGTTGTGCTCACAAAATCTTGAATTTTCATGGTCAAATATTCTGTGATTAAAATGTTATATTTGTTAAAAGTGAAGATAAATTACTTGATTATACACTGCATTAAATAGACACCTTGGTTTGTGCTGTACTAACTAAACAGTAACTAATCTTTAGAGAAACTACAGGTATAGTTAAAACCTACATCAATCTGAAGCTGCAAGGTCAACCTGGATTATCATAGCCTTCTATTTTAAATGAGATAATGTTCCAGTACAAGTGTGATCAAAATGTATGATGTAGCTTTTCAAAGATACACACTTTTATATGACTTTTAATGTTTGTAACCTCAAGTGACCATTGCTGCTCACTTTTATCTCTGTGCAATGTATGTATTCATTGATCCATCTAGGTATATGTTCAGGCATTATTGACTGAGGTGAGCTAGACTCTAACTTCAATGAACCTAGTATAGATAATAAACTTTATTTGCATTTTGTGTAAATTCATTTTTACATTTCAAGCCTATAAAAACAAAGAGTTAATCCATATAATGCACAATCATGGAGCTTATATTCAGAAAGTTTTCTTTTAATCCAAGAGTTTAGTTTATATATATAATATTATATATATAATACGATATATATAAGATATTAAATATGCTATATTACATACATTGTATTATATATGAAAGTATTGGTTGTGTATTTAAAATTATTTCAGTGACTCAGATTTTAAAAGAAAATTTAAAAAATAGTGCTAAGCCTGTCTAAAGACAGAACTTTTTGAGGCAGGCGGATCACGAGGTCAGGAGATCAAGACCATCCTGGCTAACACAGTGAAACCCTGTCTCTACTAAAAATACAAAAACATTAGCCTGGCGTGGTGGTGGCAGGTGCCTGTAATCCCAGCTACATGGGAGGCTGAGGTAGGAGAATGGCATGAACTCGGGAGGCGGAGCTTGCAGTAAGCCGAGATCGCCACTACCTTCCAGTCTGGTCGACCAAGCAAGACTCTGTCTCAAACAAAACATAACAAAACAACAACAACAACAAACTTTGCCAAAAGTATATCAAATAGTTCTTGATTGATTCAAACTCCTTACAAACATATTCAAAATTCTATTACCTGGAGGTCATGGATAAAAGTTGAAGGTCGGCCGGGCGCGGTGGCTCAAGCCTGTAATCCCAGCACTTTGGGAGGCCGAGACGGGCGGATCACGAGGTCAGGAGATCGAGACCATCCTGGCTAACACGGTGAAACCCCGTCTCTACTAAAAAAAAAAAAAAAAAAAAAAAAAATAGCCGGGCGAGGTGGCGGCGCCTGTAGTCCCAGCTACTCGGGAGGCTGAGGCAGGAGAATGGCGGGAACCCGGGAGGCGGAGCTTGCAGTGAGCTGAGATCCGGCCACTGCACTCCAGCCTGGGCGACAGAGCGAGACTCCGTCTCAAAAAAAAAAAAAAAAAAAAAAATTGAAGGTCATGGGTATTTAAGAATGTTTACAAATATTCAATGGTATTAATTCCTTAATTCTTTGTAATCTTCATAGCAAGTCTATGATATATACTATGATATATCACTTATATACCATATATATATGAATGATAATATATACTATCATTATTTCCATTTACCAGTGAGAGAACTGAGCTCCAGCTAGGTTACATGACTGCCCGTGGTCATAGAGCTAAGAAGTAACTGAGATCAGAAACAAAGAAGACTGCTGCAGGATTTGTGTTTAAAACCATACTATAATGATTGTATCTAGAGTATTCTGTCATTCCTCATACTATACTTTTAAGTCAATATCACTATTTTCTGCAAATTGTTTTATTCTAAAGGAAACTCATGATACAAGGACTTATTTTCTTTTTTTAAGCTTTATTTTAAGTTCAGGGTTACAAGTGTATGTTTGTTAAGTAGGTAAATCTGTCTCATGGGGATTTGTTGTGCAGGTTATTTCATCATCCAAGTATTAAGCATAGCACCCATTCGTTGTTTTTTCCTGATTTTCTCCCTTCTTCCTCCTCAAAATAATAAGAGCAACATATGACAAACCCACAGCCAAGATCATACTGAATAGGCAAAATTTGAAGCATTCTCCTTAAAAATTGGCACAAGACATGGATGCCTTCTCTCACCATTCTTAGTTAACATGGTACTGGAAGTTCTGGCCAGGGCAATCAGGCCAGAGGAAAGAAAGGAAGGAAGGAAGGGCATTTACATAGGAAGAGAGGATGTCAGACTATTCCTGTTTGCAGATGATACCACCTTATATCTAGAAAACCCCATTGTCTCAGCCCCAAAACTTCTTAAGCTGATAAACAACTTCAGAAAAGTCTCAGGATAAAAAAGTCAATGTGAAAAATTTCTAGCATCCTATACATCAACAATAATCAAGCCTAGAGCCAAATCGAGAAAGAACTCCCTTTCACAATTGCCATAAAAAGAATAAAACGCCTAGGATTGTAACTAACTAGGGAGTGAAAGATTCCTACAAAGAGAACTGCAAACTACTGCTCAAAGAAATCAGAGTGGACACAAAGAAATGGAAAAACATTCCATGCTTCTGGATAGGAAGAATCAATATCGTGAAAATGTCCATACTGCCCAAAGCAATTTATGGATTAAATGCTATTCCCATTAAACTACCATTGACATTCTTCACAGAACTAGAAACAACTATGGAACCAAAAGTCATATGGAACCAAAAATGAACCCGAATAGCCAAGGCAATCCTAAGCAAAAAGAACAAAGCTAGAGGCATCACATTATTTGACTTCAAACTGTACTACAGAGCTACAGCAACCAAAACAGCATGGTACTGGTACAAAAACAGACACATAGAACAAGGGAACAGAATAGAGAACCCAGAAATAACACCGTACACCTACAACTATCTGATCTTAAACAAACCTGACAAAAATGAGGACGATTTTCTACCTTGAATGCATGGGCAGAACCTCTCTTTATAAATAATATCCTTGAAAGATATGATATTCTATGCCATTTCTCAAACGAAGTATAATTTGTGACTTGTGTACAACAGCATATCTGACTATTATGTACTCAGTTAATAATAGGCATCAAAAGAGGGCATGACTTATATAATATTCTCTTATGCTATTTTGAAACAAATATGTCTTAAAGCTTAGTTAGTGAAAAAAAAAAGTCTAAAGAAGCATAAGTAGTATAGACAAGTAAAGACAGACAAGTATAATTTCTATTTTCCATGCCTTCAATTCTTGATTTACTATTGTAATACATTAGATTCAGACAAGTCAGCATAAAACAAGTATCACCCTATTTAAAAGACTTCAATTATACTTCAGTTAAAACTATGAAGAGAACTGATAGTTGACTTTTGATTAAGAAAACAATTTGGAAAATTCATAATTTTTGGAATTACATTATTCATCACCATAATCTAAACATATAAGAAATAAGAGTATCTTGATGTATGTGTGCTTTACTGAGAAGAGCAAAGTCTCCCCAGCTTCTCCGAGAGAGAGAGAGAGACAAAGAGAGAGAAAGAGAGAGAGAGGGAGAAGAGATGTGTGTAATTCCTTTGTGTAAGAATTTATCACAACAGGATTGATTAGAGATTTTTTACTGTGTTTCAGTTTTACATATTATTGTAGTAGATGTAATTTCTTATGCCATTAAGTCAGTTAAAGACACAAATATGTTTTAATATTGGAAAATCCTCTTTTGTACAAATAAAGCTGTCTTTACAATGTTCTGAAATCATTTCAGCTCTATTGCTATAATTAACAAAAGGATTTTAAATCTATTAAATTACATTAAAAACATTAGTGAATGCTTCCATATAAATACTGAATATACTAATGCATTATTAAATATGTAAATTACATGTGCAAAAGAAAATGCAAAAATATTTCTCTTGTCTGTAAAACGTTCTTGAAGTATTTTAAATTTATGAAATATCTAACATCAAATCTTATTTCAGATACTTTGAAAGTTATACAGCCAAAATAAATATTTTGTCTGTGCTAGACTGTTAGCTCTAAATCAGTCTCCATCTTCACATTATATTTAATGCTTATTTTTGAAACATAATAAATGTCTTTTGAAATGTGGCTTATTCCTTTGTATGGTCATATATCATGTAAAGCAAATCATATATATCAGAACAAAATATGTTAATAAAACATTTGTTATTATATCATTAGCTAAAGTAGCATTTTAAGGAAATATTAGTGCTGTTTATCATTATCAAAGAAGTATCTTCATAAATTTTTTCTCATAAATGTCTGATGCTTTTTCATGTAAAAAAGTCTGAGGAAAATATGTATCCTTATTTTATAAGCAAAATTAATTTGTATATTATCATCACTCTCTCTCAATTATACTCTGTTGTTTTGTAAATTTTTTGAACATTTTATTTTCATTTCTGAGAATTCATGAATGTTTTATCATGGTGACAAATGAGATAAATTACAATATTCCTCTGTCTTCAAATATTTAGGACATTTCTAAACTTAACTCATTATGTTATAGACTATGCAAAGTTTTTAAAAACTACACACTAATAATTTTCTAAACCATATTTGTAATGTTTCCAAAAGATGTAATTTAAAAAACAAACCAAAACAAACAAGCAGAGCAGAAATAAACATTTTTGTAACTCAAAGACTCATTATCCATGTGGATATATTGTTGTATAAGTTCACTTTATCACGTGAACAAAAATATCTTCATTCAAGCTACTGCCTTATATTCAATGCTAGAGTCGTGAGCCTATTATCTTCAGTTTATTTGACCTTCCTAGGATGCAATGGCAACTTCTGAGTTCCAAATACAACCGCAATACCCTTTAAGGTTTCCTAGAAGAGAATTCTGCCAAGTCAGTATTCAGTTCACCAAAGGGAAAGGTTAACGATTTAAATTTAGAGGTAATACATATTTTCACAGTTAACATTCTTGGGCATGTCCCAGCTAATGCAAAACGCTAATGTAAAATGTGGAATTAATTTCTGGAGAGACACTGGAGAATGACACCAGGTTTCATGAGGAAGTCAGCTAACAAATGAAAAGACCCGTATGTGAAATCTTTTCCTCAAGTTAGCACTGCAATGGCCTTTGATGATCACCTAGGGCTTGCTCATTCTGGGAAACAATGACTAGAAACCAGGTTATTAGTACTGTGAGCGAGATAGCTCATTTAAAAATAAGCAATGCAGGCCGGGCGCGGGGGCTCACACCTGTAATCCCAGCACTTTGGGAGGCCGAGACGGGCGGATCACGAGGTCGGGAGATCGAGACCATCTCTAGGATCGAGACCATCCTAGAGACGGTGAAACTCCATCTCTACTAAAAAATACAAAAAAAAAACAAGCTGGGCGAGGTGGCAGCGCCTGTAGTCCCAGCTACTCCGGAGGCTGAGGCAGGAGAATGGCGGGAACCCGGGAGGCAGAGCTTGCAGTGAGCTGAGATCCGTCCACTGCACTCCAGCCTGGGCAACAAAGGGAGACTCCGTCTCAAAAAATAAAAATAAAACTAAAAAATAAGCAATGCATAAGGTTATTATACCTTCTTGTTCTAAGCTTGGGATTCTCGTAATGAATAATAGCAATCACTGTTTCATTAATAGCATATTGATAAGCATCAGATATTGAAAAATTCCATTTAAAATGATATTTTATCTTTTATGGATATTTATTATATTTTTGAAAGTTGTTATTAGTTTTAGATAAGGAATAATGATGCTTATACAAATACACAGAAGGGCATTTAAGTGGATACTTCATGAATTGAAGTTATAAAAAGTTTCATCATTTCAAAATGTAATATAATATAATCTCTGAACCTTATAAGTAACTATTTATGGAAAGTTACCAACTGTGGGAAGACACTGGTCAAAGCCTACCAGTTTTCTTATAATACCTAGATTTGTCAATATGTATTTTTTTGCTAGTATAAGTAAAGAAAGTAAAATAAAGTTTTGAGCTGCTTCATTACAGCCTGGGCAACAGAATGAGACCCTATCTCAAAAAGAATAAAAAACAAAAATAAATATTTGTATTCTGGACAAATTTCAAAACCCCAAAATATTATTTTCAAAATAATATAGATATATACATCTCTTGTAAGTTTTATTCCTAAGTATTTTATTCTCTTTGTAGTAATTGTGAATGGGAATTCACTCATGATTTGGCTTTCTGTCTGTTATTGGTGTAGAGGAGTGCTTGTGATTTTTGCACATTGATTTTGTATTATGAGACTTTGCTGAAGTTGCTTATCAGCTTAAGGAGATTTTGGGCTGAGACAATGGGGTTTTCTAAACATACAATCAAGTCATCTGCAAACAAGGAGAATCTGACTTCCTTTCTTCCTATTTGAATATGCTTTATTTCTTTCTCTTGCCTGATTGCCCTGGCCAGAACTTCCAATACTATGTTGAATAAGAGTGGTGAGAGAGGGCATCCTTGTCTTGTGCCAGTTTTCAAAGGGAATGCTTCCAGGTTTTGCCCATTCAGTATGATACTGACTGTGGGTTTGTCATAAATAGCTCTTATTATTTTCAGCTATGTTCCATCAATACCTCGTTTATTGAGAGTTTTTAGCATGAAGGGTTGTTGAACTTTATCGAAGGAGTTTTCTGCATCTATTGAGATAATCATGTGGTTTTTGTCATTGGTTGTTTATGTGATGGATTATGTTTACTGATTTGCATATGGTGAACCAGCCTTGCATCCCAGGGATGAAGCCAACTTGATCATGGTGGATAAACTTTTTGATGTGCTGCTGTATTTGGTTTGCCAGTATTTTGTTGAGGATTTTCACATCGATGTTCATCAAGAATATTGGCCTGAAATTTTCTTTTTCTGTTGTGTCTCTGCGAGGTTTGGTATCAGGATGATGCTGGCATCATAAAATGAGTTAGGGAGGATTCCCTCTTTTTCTATTGTTTGGAATAGTTTCAGAAAGAATGGTACCAACTCCTCTCCTCTTTGTACCTCTGGTAGAATGCAGCTGTGAATCCGTCTGGTCCTGGGCTTTTTTGGTTGGTAGACTATCAATTACTGACTAAATTTCAGAACTTGTTATTGGTCTATTCAGGGATTCAACTTTTTCATGGTTTTGTCTCTGGAAGGCATATGTGTCCAGGAATGTATCCATTTCTTCTAGATTTTCTAGTTTATTTGCATAGAGGTATTCTCTGATGGTACTTTGTATTTCTGTGGGATCAGTGGTTATATCCCTATTATCATTTTTTATTGTGTCTATTTGATTCTTCTCTCTTTTCTTCTTTATTAGTCTGACTAGCGGTCTATCTATTTTGTTAATCTTTTCAAGAAAACAGCTCCTGGATTCATTGATGTTTTGAAGGGTATTTTGTGTCTCTATCTCTTCAGTTCTGGTCTGATCCTAGTTATTTCTTGTCTTCTGCTGGTTTTCAAATTTGTTTGCTCTTGCTTCTCTAGTTCTTTTAATTGTGATGTCAGGGTATCGATTTTAGATCTTTCCTGCTTTCTTCTGTGGGCATTTAGTGCTATACATTTCCCTCTAAACACTGCTTCAGCTGTGTCCCAGTGATTCTGGCACGTTGTGTCTTTGTTCTCATTGGTTTCAAAGAACTTATTTATTTCTGCCTGCCTTAATTTCATTATTTACCCAGTAGCCATTCAAGAGCAGGTTGTTCAACTTCCACGTAGTTGTGTGGTTTTGACTGAGTGTCTTAATCCTGAGTTCTAATTTGATTGCGCTATGATCTGAGAGACTGGTAGTTATGATTTCCCTTATTTTGCATTTGCTCAGGAGTGTTTTACTTCCAATTATGTGGTCGATTTTAGAATAAATGTGATGTGGTGCTGAGAAGCAAGTATATTCTGTTGATTTGGGGTGGAGAGTTCTGTAGATCCTATTAGGTCTGCTTGGTCCAGAGCTGAGTTCAAGTCCTGAATATCCTTGTTAATCTTCTGTCTCCTTGATCTATCTAATATTGATAGGGGGTATTAAAGTTTCCCACTATTTTTTTTGTTTTTGTTTTTGTTTTTTTTTTGAGACAGAATCTTCCTCTGTTGCCAGGCTGAAGTGCAGTGGCGTGATCTCGGCTCACTGCAACCTCTGCTTCCCAGGTTCAAGCGATTTCCCTGCATCAGCCTCCTGAGGCATTCACCTCCATGCTTGGCTAATTTTTTGTATTTTAGTAGAGACAGGGTTTCACCATGTTGGGCAGGATGGTCTCGATCTCCTGACCTCATGATCCGGTTGCCTCAGGGTCCCAAAGTGCTGGAATTACAGGCATGAGCCACCAGGCCCAGTCCTAAAGTCTCCCACTGTTATTGTGTGGGAGTCTAAGTCTCTTTGAAGATCTCTAAGGACTTGCTTTATGAGTCTTGATGCTCCTGTATTGGGTGCATGTATGTTTAGGAGAGTTAGCTAGTTAGCTCTTCATGTTGCATTGATCGCTTCATCATTATGTAATGCCCTTCTTTGTCTTTTTTTTTTTTTTATCTTTGTTTGTTTAAAGTCTGTTTTATTAGAGAGTAGGATTGCAAGGATTGCAACCTCTGCTTTTTTTTTTTTTTTTTTTTTTTTTTTTTTTTTTTTGCTTTCTATTTGCTTAGTAATCTCCCTCCATCCCTTTATTTTGAGCTGTGTCTGTCTTTGCATGTGAGATGGGTCTCCTGAATACAGCACACTGATGGGTCTTGACTCTTTATCCAGTTTGCCAGCCTGTGTCTTTTAACTGGGGCATTTAGCCCATTTACATTTAAGGTTAATATTGTTAGTGTGAATTTGATCCTGTCACTATGATGCCAGCTGGTTATATTGTCTGCTAGTTGATGCAGTTTCTTCATAGTGTTGATGGTCTTTACAATTTGGTATGTTTTTTCAATGTCTGGTACCAGTTTTTCCTTTCCATCTTTAGCACTTCCTTCAGGAGGTCTTGTAAGGCAGGCCTGATGGTGACAAAATCTCTCTGTACTTGTTTGCCTGTAAATGATTTTATTTCTCCTACACTTATGAAGCTTAGTTTGGCTGGTTATGAAATTCTGGTTTGAAATTTTTTTTTCCTTTAAGAATGTTGAATATTGGCCCCCACTCTCTTCTGGCTTGTAGGG
Organism: Rhinopithecus roxellana; assembly: GCF_007565055.1. NCBI lineage: Eukaryota > Metazoa > Chordata > Mammalia > Primates > Cercopithecidae > Rhinopithecus > Rhinopithecus roxellana. The sequence continues at coordinate 10,979,877 of NC_044549.1, read as the reverse complement.
TTTCTGCAGAGAGATCTGCTGTTAGTCTGATGGGCTTCCCTTTGTGGGTAACCTGACCTTTCTCTCTGGCTGACCTTAAGATATTTACATTAAATTTCACTGTTAGATTTACTTCATCCCAGGAAATATATTGGGTTGGGGTTTAAAGGAACTAAAGCTTTGTAACCAAATACTAATGGGATTTTACCACAAATATGTAATAGAAAGTGTGTCTTTTAAAAAATATTAATCTAAGCCACTAATTTGTCAAAGTCTGAGTTAGCTAACTAAATGGTTTAGCATTTGAAAAATTTCTTTATCTATGTGATTTTCCCAAGGATGAGTAAGTTCTATACTCTGAATAATGCCCATCTCACATAACCAGGCATTTGACTAGCTTTTCACTTAAATACTGATATACAGAATAAGCAATCTTTGCTGAATCAACTGATAAGATCTTGGTGGTTGAAGTATGCATGAAAGGCCTGCAAAAGAAGAGTAGACTGATTAATGACAAAATCACTATAAATTCTTTTCCTCTGAGGCCTCCATTATCCAATATTTTTATCTTTGTGAATTCTGTTTCTTGTGTATTTATTACACCTTATTTTCTTTCTTTTTTTTTTTTCTGCAACCTTCATTTTAAGTTCAGGGGCACATGTACAGGATGTGCAGGTTTGTTACATAAGTAAATATGTGCCATGGTGGTTTGCTGCAGTGTTTAGTTTTCTGCTCCTGCATTAGTTTCCTGAGAATAATGACTTCCAACCCCATTTATATCCCTGCAAAGGACATGATCTCATTTCTTTTTATGGCTTCATAGTATTCCATGGTACATCTTATTTTCTAACCAGAGTTCAGACTTAGGGTAAATGTGTAACTAACCTCAATCTGCTCTTCTGGCTCCTCTATGGCCACTCACTTGGTCATCTCTCTAATTCTGAACCATTTCTTAGCATTTCTAGGGTCCTGTTCTTCCAGGCTCCACTTAGTTTTGTGAGATCAAGCCACTGTTCTCCATGAAAACTCACTGTTTTCCACACTTAAAGTGTGAATCCCATTATCCTGGGTCATATTGGTCCCACAGTTAATTCCGTCTTCTGAGACTGGAAAAAATATCCATGTTCTGTGGGAATTCCACATATCTGCTTTTTGATTTTTACTATTTAGGCAATTTAGGGTCATCAACACACCAGTTTCCTATAACTTTTTAAGTAAATGTGCCTTCAGAGAATATAACGAGCTCAAAATATTTCTTGAAAATATAGAACTTTCCCATAAGTAAATAAATTATTTTCTTATAAAATAGCTTCTTTCATCACAAGTGCAGTCAACCTTGAAACAACTGTGTACTAGAATGTGGAAAGAAAAAGAGCTAATCACCCCAGTTACAAATCCCCCATCATAAAGCTGCTGGGAAGATTGTACCTTTGCCTACTGTATTCTGTTAATTGGCATTAACATATCTATTTCTTGTGATTTTTAACCAAAATACATTGGCAGTGTGATTTTTTAAAAATCAGCTCTCTTAATATTTTCCTGGTTATTACTCAGTTTGACTAATAATAATCTGTTAATTTCAGCATAAAAATGTAGTTATAATTAATAAGAACTGACTGTAAGTTCTGTCAGAATATTTTTGGAGAAAAAAACTCACAACTTTGTTTACCTCAGACCAATACTTTCCCAACTTTCTCTTTTAAAAGTTGAAAAACCCATACAAATACCCTAATTTCAGACCCAATCTGGAACAATGCTTACTGTGATTTGGAGATATTATAAATTAGCTGTTATTTAAATGAGTTTTTAAAAGTATACCTATATAAATTTCTCAGTGAAGAAAAATGGTTAAGAAATCTGTATAATAAAAAATTATGGTAAGTGCTTAAAACGTTCTCTTTTGCTTGGTTTTGCTTTGCTGCTATTAGTTTTTATTTCACATTTACAAAAATTTCTACCTTGAAAAATAGTCTCTTTTAATAGATAATAAGCATAATTAAGATATGTATTGTATTCTGGAACAACTGAAAATATAATGATAGTGTACATATGATATTGCTCTGTAGTTTTCTTTATTTGGTCATATCATTTTTGCGCTTTGCTATCAGGATGATATTGACTTTATAGAATAAATTAGGGAGCATGTGCTTCTCCTCAATTTTGAAACATTTTCAGTAGAATTGGTACCACTTCTTTTTTCCATGTTTGATCGAATTCAGCTGTGAATCCACATGGTCCTGGGCTGTTTTATTTATTTATTTATCTTTTTGGTGAAATTTTTTATTACCAGTTCAATCCACCACTCATTATTGGTCTGTTCAGGGTTTCTATTTCTTGATGGTTCAACGTAGGGAGGCTTTTCAGGAAGCCCCATTTCAGGAAAATGAGAAAAATGAGGAAAACATTTCAGGAAAATGCTTTTAGGAATTTTTCCTTTTCTCTATATTTTCTAGTTTTTCTGTGATATCAGTTGTAATGTCTCCTTTTTCATTTCTTACTATGTTGATTTGAATATTGTCTCCCCTTCTTGGCTAGTCTTGCTAGACCTAGCCAGAGGGGAATCTCTCATCCCATTTGTCAGAACTCTAATTTTTTGGCAAGTCTTGCCACCACAGGCTGAAGTGCTCTGGAGTTCTAGGTAAACTTGAGAGGCAGTCTAGGACACAAGCACTGTAATTCCTAGGCATGTCTTAGTGCTTGGTGGGGTTGAGAGCCAGAGGTCTAGGGTGGCATGTGACCTAGGGAGAAACCAGCCAGCATGGCTAAAGGAATGCTTGCACCACCCTTACCCCATCCCCAGGCAGGGTAGTTAGCAACAATGAAAGTTTCTTTTTTCCTCTGCCTAAGAGGTAGAGAGTGAAAAGTAAAGAGTATTCTGACTTGCATCTTGGATACAAACTGAGCCACAGTAGGATAGGGCACTGGGAAGGGTTGTGAGGTCCTAATTTCAAGCCCTGGCTCCAAGATGACATTTCTAGACACAGCCTTGCCCAAAAGGAAACCCACTGCCTTGAAGGAAAAACCCAGTCACTGCAAGATTCATCATCTGCTGACTAATGAGCCATTGGGCCCTGAATAACCAGCAGCAATACCCAGGTAGTATGCTGTGGGGCTTCTGTCCTGACACATGCTGATTACAAGTGTAACCATGCACATTCCCAGCTGTGATGGCTACAGTGAGACTCCTTCCCTGAAGGATGAGTCCCAGGCCTGACAACATTCCCCAGAAGCTGATGAAAAAGCCCTTGGGCTTTAAGAGAACATCAATATAGAGATCATATATAGATCATATGGCATGTAGATCATATAGATCATATGCCAAAATATGAACTATATGCCACTAAATTGGAAAATCTAGAGGAAATGGATGAATTCCTAGGCACATAAAACCTACCAATATTGAACTATGAAAAAATCCAGAACCAAACAGACCAATAATAAGTAGGGAGATCAAAGCCATAATAAAAAGTATTTCAGTAAAGAAAAGCCTGGGACATGATGACTTTACTGCTGAATTCTACCAAACATTTAAAGAAGATCTAATACCAATCCTATTCAAAGTATTCCAAAAAATAGAAGAGGAGGCAGTAATTCCAAACTCATTCTACAAGGCTAATATTACCATGATATGAAAACCAGACAAAGACACATCAAAAAAAGAAAACTACAGGCCAATATGTCTGATGAATATTTATGCAAAAGTCCTCAAAAAAATAGTAGCAAACTGAATTCAACAATACTTTAAAAAGATAATTCATTATGGCAAATGGGATTTATCCCTGGGATGCAAGGATGGTTCAATCTATGCAAATTAATCAATATGATGTGTCAATAGAATGAAGGACAAAAACTATATGATCATTTTAATTTATGGTGGAAACACATTTGACAAAGTTTAACATCCCTTTAAGATAAAATCCCTCACAAAACTGGGTATATGCTCACTTTCATTACCATTAATAAATGTACTACTAGAAGTCCTAGCTAGAGCAATCAGACAAGACAAAGATATAAAGGGCATCCAAACAGGAAAGGAAGAATTCAAATTGTTCTTCTTTAGCGATGATATGATCCTATATTTGAGAAAACCTAAAGACTCCATCAAAGCACTATGAGAACTGATAAACAAATTTAGGAAAATTTCAGGATACAAAATAAACATACAAGAATCAGTAGCATATCTACATGCCAACAATGAGCACAAGAATGACGCTAGGCACCTATCTTTTGCCATATTTTTTAAAAAATAGATCAGAATGGATTAAACACTCAAATCTAAGTGTTTCAAACTACGAAACTACTGCAAGAAAACATTGGAGAAGCTCTTCAGCACATTGATCTGGACAAAAATTTCTTGAGTAATACCCCACAACCACAGGCAACCAAAGCAAAAATGGACAAAAGGGATCACATCAAGTTAAAAAGCACCTGCATGACAAAGAAAACAATCAGCAAAGTGAAGAAACAACGTACAGAATAGCAGAGAATATTTTCAAACTTTCCATCTGACAAGGGATTCATAATTAAAATATATAATGAGCTAAAATAACTCAATAGAAAAAAATTCTAACAATCCGATTTAAAAATCGGCAAAGGATTTGAATAAACATTTCTAAAAAGTACATAAAAATGACAAATAGGTATGTGAAAAGGTGCTTAACATCATCGATCATCAGAGAGGTGCAAATCAAAACTACAATGACATCATCTAACCCTAGTTAAAATGGCTTTTATCTAAAAGACAGGCAATAACAAATGCCAGACAGGATGTGGAAAAATGGAACCCTCATACATTGTTGGTAGGAATGTAAATTAGTGCAACTGCTATGAAGAACAGTTTGGAGGTGCCACAAGAAACTAAAAATGGAACTACCATATGATCTAGTAATCTCACCGCTAGCTAGATACCGAAAGAAGGGAAGTCAGTATATCAAAGAGGTAACTGTACTCCCATGTTTGTTGCAGCACTGTTCACAATAACCAAGATTTGGAAGCAGCCGAATTGTTAACTGACGAATGGATAAAGAAAATATGGTACTTATACACAGTGGAGTAGTAGTTAGCCTTAAAGAAGAATGAGATCCTGTTATTTGTAACAACATTGATGCAACTGTAGGCCATTATGCTAAGTGAAATAAGTCAGGCACTGAAAGACAAACATTATGTCTTCTTATTTGTGACATGTAAAAATCAAAACACATGAACACATGGAGATAGAGAACAGAAGGATGGTTACCAGATGCTGGGAAGGGTAGTGAGAAGTCATGGGAAGTGGGATGGTTAATGGGTATAAAAACAATAGTTTGAAAGAATAAATAATATGTAGTATTTGATATCACAATAGAATGATTATAGTCAAAATAATTTAATTTTACATTTTTAAGTAACTCAAAATGTATAATTTGATTGCTTCTAACAGAAAAGAAAGTGCTTGAGTAGATGGATACCCCATTTTCTTTGATGTGATTATTGCACTTTGCATGCCTGTATGAAAATATCTCATGTAACCCATAAATATATACACCTAATCTGTACCCACTAAACATTAAAAATACAAACAATGTTTCTTTTATCTGATATAAGCATAGTTGCCCTGCTCATTTTTGGTTCCCAATGTTGCTACAGACATGAAGTGTGCAATATCTTTTTACACCCCTTTACCTTCAGTGTATAAATGTTTTACCAGTAGGGTGAGTTTCTTCTAAACAATGTGCAGTTGGTTCATGTTCTTTGGCTCATTCTGCCAACAGACTTTTTTAGTGAAGCATTTAATCCATATGTGTTCAAGGTTAATATTGAAGTGAAGCTTTTTTTTTTTTCCTGTCATAATGTTAACTACTATCTTGTCGTTTTGTGGATTATTTGTTCCTTTTTAAATCTGTCTGTCTTTGTGCTTTGATGAAATTCTGTCCTATTGCCATTTAATATCTTTCAGGGTCACCATGAGTTGGCTGGAAATAAGCCTAAGTAAGGTGTGGATTTGCCACTGCTACACCAATTCCCTGCATGAAAAGAGAGGTAGCCCATGGCCCATGTCTCTAGCCCAGATGAGCCGGTGGGTGTGGGATCTGCTTTCTTCTCATTCTGCAGACCTAACAAGGCTCACTCCCTCATTCTAACTGGAAGAGCAAGTTAGAACACTCAGTGAAGTCACATGCAGTGTGTCTTTTAGTTTGCAAAACTGTTTCTGACTGCACAACTTGCTGCTTGGGCAAAACCACACCTTTCCAGCCAATCTCCTTCTGCTCTGGTCTACATCAAGAGAGTCCAATTCCAGCGCTTATGACTAGAAAACACACCACATTTGCCTGTCAGTTCCGGCTGTGGGGTCTCTTCCCCAGCAGACCCAGCACTCTAAATTCCATCTTCAAACTCTGTAATCCCCGTGACTATTGTAGCTGCTAGCTTGCATGGACCCAGCCAGCCTGTTATGAGCTAAAATTGAGAATGGCATTCTCCAACTGGGTCGCAAGTCTGGACCAATGCTTGAAGCACTTCCCGGTGACATTCCATCTTACAGTCTCCCAGCCTCTCCCCAGGTTAGGTCCAGGACTTGAGAGGGACAGGGTGCTCACCAGTGGCTTGGGTGGAGAGTTCCCCAAGGGAAAGGTGGATCATTGAAGCACACTCTCCTCCTCTCTCCCACCTTGGAGTTTCACTCACAGACCTCAGCCAGGTCCCTCAATGCAGACTGCCTGTCCACCCTCTCTTCCCTAGTATCTGACATGTTCTCTTGCTTTCTGTTAAATTCTCATGGTCCTTCTTGAATGAAAGTTCACAACTGAATCTCTGCACACTATTTTGCTTCTTCCAAGTGGCTGAAGTATATTGGAAAAATCGCTAATTTGCCATCTTGAAATAGTAAGACTTAACAGGAAATATTTCTGTCAATAACAATTATATAGCTTCACATCAGTAATATCTTTCTCACAATTTATTTATCATAATTTCCAAAATGCTAATTAACTAAATGTGTTACTATCTTCCTGGAAATATAGAAATAGAACATTTATTTTTATTTTCAGTACTTATTACTTTTTAATACAGCTTAATTATGTTTATATAATTTATTCTTTTATTCCTTTAAATAGATTTTGTTTTTTACAGTGGTGTTAAATTCACAGAAAGATTAAGCAGAAAATACAGAAAAATTTCATATACTCCTTCTCCCTACATGTGCACAGCTTCCACACTATAAACATCAAGCCCCAGTGGTACATTTATTACAATTATGAATCTATATTGACACATCATGATTCAAAATCCAGCTTACATTAGTTATTTCATTTTTTTGTATATTCTATGGGTTTTAGAAAATGTAGACATATATCCACCATTATAGTAACCTACAGAATAGTTTCACTGCCCTAAAAATCCTCTGTGTGGCCGGGCACGGTGGTTCACGCCTGTAATCCCAGCACTTTGGGAGGCCGAGGTGGGCAAATCACAAGGTCAGGAGATGGAGACCATCCTGGTTAACACGGTGAAACCCCGTCTCTACTAATAATATAAAAAATTAGCCGGGCGTGGTGGTGGACGCCTGTAGTCCCAGCTACTACTCGGGAGGCTGAGGCAGGAGGATGGTGTGAACCCAGGAGGCGGATCCTGCAGTGAGCCGAGATCGCGCCACTGCATCCAGCCTGGGGGACAGAGTGAGACTCTCTAAAAAAAAAAAAAAAAAAATCCTCTGTGCTCTGCCTATTCATCCCTTCCTCCATCCCCTCTATACCTGGGCAACCACTAATATTTTTACTTTTCTATAATTTTGCCTTTTCCAGAATGTCACATAGTTGAAATCAAACACCACGTAGATTTTTCACACTGGCTTTTTTGAACGTTGTATGGTTGTAATCATACACTATATAGACTTTTCACACTGGTTTCTTTGACTTAGCAATATACATTTAAGTTTCCTCTGTGTCTTTTCGTGGCTTAATAGTTTATTTCTTTTGGTGTTGAAAAGTATTCCATCGTCTAGATGTATCACAGTTTGTTTATCCATTCACCTACTGAAGAATATCTTGGTTGCTTCCAGATTTTGGCAATTATGAATAAGGCTGCTATAAAAATGTATGTGTAAATTTTAGTGAGAATTTAAGTTTGCAACCTGTTTAGGGAAACATCAGGAAGTACCATTGTTGGGTCATATGTGAAGTGTTATGATTAGTTTTGTGTGAAACTGCTTTTATTTTCTTTCAAAGTGGCTATACCACTTTTTATTCCCACCAGCTATGAGAGTTCCTGTTGCTCCACCATCCTGGTCAGCATTTGGTTTTGTCAGTGTCCTGGATTTCGGCCATTCTAATGAGTATCTAATGGTATAACATTGAAGTTTTAATTTTCATTTCCCTAATGACATGTGATATGAAGCATCTTTCCATATGCTTATTGACCATCTGTATGTGTATCTTCTTTGGTAAGGTGTCTTAAAATCTTTGATCCTTTTTTTTTTTTTTTTTGAAACAGGGTCTTGCCATATTGTCTAGGCTGGCCTCAAACTCCTGGGCTCAAGTAGCTGGGACTACAGGTATGTGCTCCTGTGCCTGGTTCCAGCCTATTTTCTATTGGAATTTTTATTTTGTTATTGATGAATTTTAAGAGTTCTTTGTATATCTTGAATAGCAGTCCTCTATTGGCTGTGTTTTTGCAAATATTTTTTTCCAGTTTGCAGCTTGTCTTATTTTCTCCACAGTAACTTTTGTAACACAGACTTTTTGAATATTAATGAAGTCATGAAGTCTATCTCATCAATTCTTTCTTTCATAGGTTGTGCCTTTGGTGTTGTAACTAAAAAGTCATCCACATCCGCAAAGTCATCTAGGTTTCCTGCTATGTTATTTTCTAAGAGTTTTAAAATTGTATTTTACATTTAAGTTTATGATCCATTTTGAAGAATGCTATGCATGGAATGCTTGTGTACCCCAAAATCATATTGAAACATAAATTTCCAATGTAATGGAATTTGAAGATGTGTACTTCGGGAAATGATTATCTCATGAGGATGAAGCCCTTATGATGGGATTAGTGCCCTTATCAGAAGGGAGTCTCTCTCTCTCTTTCTCTCCACCATGTGAGTATACAGTAAGTTCATAGTATGGCAATGAACTTTAGCTTTCTTTTGAGATATAACAAAAAACTAGTAAACTTTGGCACCTGTTTACTCAAGAAGTTGTGTTCCGCAGTAATTATTTAATGATGAAATCAATTCATCAAAGTGCATTTTATAGCATATATAATATTTTAGATGATCTAATTGTGAGTCCATCCACTCCTCATAAAGCTATTATCACTCTCCCTAAAATTTCTGCATCCAAGGGATTCATAATATCTATAAACAATCAGAGAAATAAGTAAACACAGTGCAGCACTGTCAATTTAGATCTAAAAACCCATTTCCTATGGAAAAAAGTCTATAATCTCTATCAAATGATTAGTTTGCAAACCATTTCATATTGCTTGAGAAAGAAAGCTTTAGGATTGTTGGCTATAACTATTTTGAAAACTCTATACCTTCTTTGAAAATTTTCTCAGGAGGAAACAGATTTATCCTTCCCATCATTGAAACTGAAAAGGCTAAAGTGTAAACATATTTCTTTTGTAAAAGAAATTATTAAATATCTAAGTGAAAGCAATTCAAATCTCCAAGATAATTCCATTTCTTCCTTCTTCATTATCATTTTGCCTGTCAATTACTTTATTTACATGAAGCATTGTTTAAAACTTATTGTCATGAGAGAAAACATTTCTAAAAAGCACTAGAAAATTAGGAGGTACATAGACTGGTAAGAATGATTTGCTTTTGGGAGGGAGGCCGAGTGTCTGGGGTCTTCTCATTTTCAATTTAAAAATCTATAAATCTCTTGTAATAATCTTACACAATACCTTTTGTGATTAGTTATTAATTTCTACTTTGTCCCAATATATAATTTTTGTGAAATGTTACAAATATGACCATGAACAGTTAGGCATAAGCTGTTCTAAATACTAGTATTACTTAATGTTTTTCATTTATAATAACATGTTATAAAAATACTTGAGTATATGGATATCATCTCAAATATACAGATTTAAGAGATCTATTTGTAATGATGAAGAATCTGCTTATTTCTCTATGATCTATTTTTATTTACTGCACTTAAAATTTGCCCAATTCTTGACTGTAGACATTTAGGAAAACATTAACAAACTAAGAAACATTCAGAAATAGGAAACCAGGAAAATACAATATTTTGTGATTATATCATATAAGAAATGGTTGAAGAAGTATGGAGTCAACCTATCAACTCTTCCCAAAAAGCAAAATAGGATCAATGGATATAATTTAAAATGAGACACTTTTTCATATAACTTATAAATACTGAAGTTATATCTCTTCACTAAAACCTTGAAAAGCTGTAAATTACCCAATACTAAAAATGTTCAAGAACAAGATAAATGACTATTTATTAGAAATGGTACAGGATTAACTCACTGACTAAAGATTGAATTAGGTGACCTCCAGAATACTTCAAAATTCTAAGATGGAATTACTTGTATTACACATAGATATATTCTTGAGAATTTTTTGGAGCTCCAGTAATGTGTGTTATGCTGAAAAATAAGATTTAACAAGTATTAATGGGCTATTAAATCATGCCCAAAGGTGTCTTCAAACCGCACGTCTTTCAGGCTTACATTTAATTAAAAATTAAAGGCCATTTTTGGCTATTGAATCTGCTCTTCCATCAGGAAAAGCTTAGTAAAAAGTAAAATTATTCACTTCTCTTGTTAAATGTTCAGCTTCAGTTAAACTTTTTTCATACCACTAACCACTTGCTCCCAAAGTTCTAATTCTAGAGACCCATTTTATTTGCATAATACTTTTTACTTTGTGAACTATTTATGGTAATACTTTTACATTTAGATAAGCTCAAAGGCCATTATAATTTTAAATGGATTTATAATCTATACATAGAAACACAGTTTTTTTTCATATCATCTTGTTAAGGTGATATTCAAAAGAGCAAATCTTTATTATGAATGGACGAATTTGTATTTTTTTTTGTAGTTTTTATTACAAACCTGACTTCCCAAAATGTGTTCATACACATACATACAATGATGCATACTTTGTTAATTGTAATGCATGTATTACATTACAATGTTAATGTAATGTAATATGCTCGACGCAACTATTACCTATGTTTTATTTGCAAGAAAAGATTCCAAAAATGTCTGTAATAATATTTTTAAGAGAACAGCATCAAAAGGGAGAGCTCTGAATCTAACAGTTCCAAAAGGATGGTATTGGAAATGTTGTAATTTGATTGTAAATGGCATGTATTAATCTTCTGGGAGCTCAACTGTTGATGGATAGAGGAATAGCGAGAGAAAAAAGAATAAAAAATTAATGTAATTCAAAAAGAAAATTGTTAGTTCCACAATGATAGGCAGAATTTGCAATCTGAATTTGAGTACAGAAATGTCTTTTGTGAAGGGATGAGGATGCCAGGTGTAGCAAAAATTTGGTCCTATAAACCTTAAAAGGCATCACTGAGATGGCTCTAGTTGAATGAGCTATGATTTGACATTCAAGAGGCAATCTACCAAGTAATAACCATGTGAATTTTGCTGAGACTATAACTTCACATGCTTGTGCTCCACCCCTGCTCCAACATAGAAGAATTTGGTAACTGTTACCAGCAACTAGAACAAAAGCTTGAGATTTGCCAAGTTGTTAATTTTTAAAATCATAGAAAGTTCTGACATTGTAGCACACCAGATTTTAAAAAGAAGAAAAACTGTTAATGAAAGTATTATAAATAAATAAGAAACAGATAATATACTATGAAAGTATTTTTTAAAATTACCTTAGTATGCTCTATAAATGGTCTAAAATGAGGTTACATATTAGCATTGGAACAAAACACAGTTTCTATGCTCTCTGGCTTAAATATTTATGAACAACTTAGAAATGAAAGAAAAAGCAATAGTTAGCAGTATTAAGTTATATAAAATCAGAAAAATTAATTGAATTTATTAAAATTTTGAGTATATAATTAAGAATATAAGACATATCCCTTCCTTTCAGAAAATGCATATTTTTTTCTGGAAAGATAAACCATATGGGGCTAAAAGAAATATTGTTCAGCTAGAAGCAATCTAGACAACATCTGTAATTAAAGGAGGAAAAAAAAGCTAATGTTCCATGATATTTAGCTTAGAAATGAGTCATAATTGCTGTAAGATAAAGTGACTCTTTTGTAATCAAATAAATGCTTTTGGTTATCCCTATATCTTCACTACTTTTAGAGATATCTTTGGTCTTTTAGTTAAGATATAACTTTAGTCTTCTAGTTAAGAGATATATTTAGTTTTTTTTTTTTTTTTTACTGCTAATACACAAGGGAGAGAATTACTTTCACATAAAGCAAATAATAAAACTTTCACTACATACCAAATTCCTTTTGTTTTCAGACAATGACAGTGTATGAGAAATGTAGTTAACAGTTATTGCTGTGAATGCCAAATATTTTCTTTTTCAGTGTGGTGAAATTTAGGTTATTCAAGTACTTTACATACATGTCACAAACACAGTTTGACCAGTAGAGGGAACCATTATCTACATAGTCTAAATTTGAAAATGAAGTATTTTATGATCATGAAAGAAGCTATCGTAGAATCTTACAGTCAATATATCAATTCCTTTTTTAAATATAAAATAAATAAACTACCTATATGCATTTAATGTGTTTTTAGTTTTCAAAACAAATTAAAAATCGAGCTCACTGTAACTTCTTTGGAGGCAATAGTAAAATGAATACCTTTTATAATGTGCTGAAATTTTTAACCTTTCCCCAAATGTGTTAAATGTCAATAATACTAAAGTAAGTATATACATAGCTATTATACCAGTATATGTTTCTTTTCACATTATTGTTATAGCTATTTAGCTTCATTGTTTCCCAAACTACATAAGTTCAAACTACATAAAATTAGGTAGAAGATTTATCTGTATATCTTCAATATTATTTTGTAGTCAAATGAAAGGCCATGTTCTATCTTCTAAAAAAATTGACTTTCTCATTGGATTTTTAAAAAGATAGATTTTTATATACTATAGGAATATAGTAAGAATTCTGTTTTGATAGAGTATAATTTATTTAATAAACAATTTTTTGTTTGTTACAGAAAAGTATTAGGAAATCTGTGTTTGCCCAGATGTTGACATTTAATAACATTGGTGTGATATTTACAGTTTGTATATTTATTAAAAAGATACTTAAAAATAATCATACACAAAGACTCATATAATTATTCACATATTTTTGTGAATATATGAATAGCACAGCTTGACACACTCACCCTTCATATTTTTAAACATGACTCAAAATAAGTTTGTGATTAAAAATCTCCACACTCATATTCCAAATGCTCAATTTGCTTCCCATAAATATATATGAATTAACACCTGTGTTAATCAAATAAAAATATTCTGTGACTATTTACCTTTAAATAATATTTCACCAGAGATTGTAAATGATTCACTTTTTTCACAGTTTTCAATACCCTTACTATTTAGCACAGTTCTTACAATCACAGTTGTGCGAGCTACACAAACATGACCCTTGTTTGTATCAACCTTCACAGTCGACATTAGTAGTTCAGCGAATATATATTAACACCGACATACACCAAGCACTGAGCTACTAGAGATAAACAGTTGATATAGCACTGCCAGAACAAGCTCCCACAACTTCATCTCTAACACAGCTTAGGTAGTAAGAAATTAGCTAAATTGGTGTTCCTTGGTAAGGGAGATGTCCATACCCTTGCCACTCAAAGTGTGTTCCACTAACCAGCAGCACTGGCCTCTCCTGGGAGCTTGTTACAACTCTAAAGTCTCAGGCTCCATGCCAGAGCTACTGAACCTAAATCTGCATTTTAATAAGATCCCCCAGGTCCCGGGTACTTCAAAAACACATGCCATTTTGGAAAGCACAGAAAAGCACACACCACCTCTTTGCAAAGATTTCTCCAGGACACGGGATATCTCTAACCTTCTAGTTTCTCAAGTAATAAATATTTGTAACTTTGAAATTGGGTAGTTTTCAAAAACTACAAGAAAGTTTTCTAGATCTTAGATGTTCTGTTAGTCCCAAGCAATTCTACTGTAAATCATGACTTGAGGGTGGGACATAGATCTGTTATGTAGTTTCACATGCTAGATTTAATCTTAAAACCACTGAGTTCATGTCCTTTGCAGGGACATGAATGAAGCTGGAAACCATCATTCTCAGCAAACTAACACAGGAACAGAAAACCAAACACTGTGTGTCCTCACTCATAAGTGGGAGTTGAACATTGAGAATGCATGGACACAGGCAGGGGAACATCACACACTGGGGCCTGTGGGGGAGGTGAGGAGCAAGGGCAAGGAGAGCATTAGTGCAAATACCTAATGAATGCAGATATTAAAACCTAGATGACGGGTTGATGGGTGCAACAAACCACCTTGGCACATGTATACCTATGTAACAAACCTGTATGTTCTGCACATGTTTCCCAGAACTTAAAGTATGATTAAAAAAACAAACAAACAAAAAACACTGAGCAGCTATGTATTTGTTATTTTATCTTTTTCAATGGAAAAACAAATTGATCAGAAATGCATCTAAGACTACTCTCCACATATTTCTTTTCATGCTTTCCCCCTCATGTATCTCCAAAACTTTTCAGTTTAAGTAATCACTGTAACATAATTAGTGTTTACAATAGTGATGCAATACAAAGTTAAACTGCACTGGTAGTGATAAGAAACTTCATGTCACCCGGTACATAAACTTTGAGATAACAAAGCTGAGAATGAGTTAAATGTCACCGGCCGCTCCTTATGAACAGAGGAGGCAATTCAGCCTGTGGAATACTGTAATTACTTGTTATCCACAAACCTGCACTCATAGCTCTGCTGACAGGGTAATCATCCTCATATTCAGCAATTTTTGGTGCTGTTCATACTTAGCCAAATTATATCTTCAATGTCCTGAGCAATCTCACCTTTATTATTACATGAAATGGACAGACATAAGAGCAAAAATCATGTAGAGCTAGCAAAGAAAACGGAAGCTTATCCCCCTGCACAGAGCTGGCTTTTTGTCACTTGCAAGGTGAGAGATAAACTCAAACACATCCCTCCTAAAGCATCATGTCTTATATGGAATAGAGTAGAGGGGAGATAGTAGAAAAAATGTAGTTGCGTGTGTGCGTGTGCGCGTGCACGAACACAACTATTGTTCTCTGTTTTCCTGTCTTTTCACCATTATCACAATCTCAGTGAATCAGTGTCGTGTCATTGAAGAGATGGAAGAATCTGCTACTTTATGACAGATGCAGAAACGAATTCACTAGGAAAGTGAGGCTAGGAAGTGAGGGTAGGAAAATTGCTTACACTTTAAACTTAGTTTGCAACAGGACTCATATTCAAAATAAAGGTCCATAAAGTGCTCCTTTCTTCCACACTCACCTCCAAGACTTCTGATATAGTTTGGATGTGTGTCCCTGCCCAAATCTCATATTGAAATGTAATCCCCAATGTTGGCCTGGTAGGAGGTGATTGAATTATGGAGGTGTGTTTCTCATGAATGATTTAACACCATCCTACTTGGTACTGTCCTTGCGACAGTAAGTTCATTCTCGTGGATCTGGTGATTTGAAATTGTGTAGCACCTCTCTCCTTGTTCTCTTGCTCCTGCTTTGGCCATGTGATGTGCTTGCTCCCCTTTACCATCCATCATGAAGTCGAGCAGATGCCAGAATCTTGCTTCCTGTACAGCCTGCAGAACCATGAGCCACTTAAACCTCTTTTCTTTATAAATTACCCAGCTTCCGGTATTTCTTAATAGCAATGCGAGAGCGGACGAGCACAACTATATTTTTTAAATATGATTTTATGTTTCCTTCAAGGCAGCCCTTTTAAACTGTCTTTGACATTGGGAGGATGGGGAAAATGCTCCATACATTAGGGACTATAGGCATGTAGACTGATTTAATTGATTAAGTAGTTATTAAGCATCTATGGTGTTTAGTGGTGAATACATACATGGGAAAGCTCCTCACTGCTCCTCACACAGCTGGTATGTATGCTTAGGCTAAGGGTTGTCACCAGGCTGCACAAACCGACTAATTCTCTCTGGTAGGAGGTTACAGTAGCCTGTCATCAAACCCTAGTGGGAGAATGTTCTTCTTTCTCCCTTGTCCTTCACGCTTATACCTATAGTACTGCACACACCCCTAGGAATTATAAATTATCTGGGAACACAAATAGGTTTACCTGACTTAAATGTGGTTCCTTGGAAAAGAACAGATCAAGGTCCCGTGCTGACATGAACATTTGCTTGAATTTGAGAAGAAAAGATAAGGGAGCCATTTAAATTTTGAGCACAGTATTGTGTTGTTTAAATTCCATCATTAATCATCTGTTTTTATCAAATATGACCATAAATTTATACACTCTATTTTGCCAGGCATTGTGTTTTGCAAAAATTAAAAAAAAATGACTTCAGCAATTTAAGATGTGTGTATTATTTGGAAAAACTTGTTATAAAACTGCAAATTAAAATTCTAATGTTTGGATCTTTGATCTTGTTTATTTTTCCCTGTTGATAAAATGATCAGTAGCGTGCATCAGCGTCCCATTCAAATGTACACATGAATCCTATTGTTTTTGAAAGAACACAGTTATAATTCTGATCAAGAAAAATCATAATCCTCTTATTATATCATTTTCTTCTTTTGACAAAATCAAATAGAAAGATGATGGGAAGAAGACTGGCATTATTAGGGATTTTTATCTCTTAAAGTGCTTTAGCACATGCTGAAGAAATTCCAATATCTCTAGCTAAAATTCTGTTGTTTTAAATCATTCAGATGTTCACATAGAAAACGAAGCACAGATCATTTTAACACTTACAGCAAAGGATGAGTATTTGGCTGTACAGGTGAAAGAAAAGATGGAATTAATAAAGAAAAAATGACAGAAAAGAGACTGCTGATACACTGAACAAAATATATGTTAACTATCAACAGTGCACATGTACATAGCAATAGTATAGAATTTCATTTTTGATGCCATCATTATTGCCAGAGAAGTCTAATTCCTCATTTCTCACTTGAAATATTGCTTCAGCTCCCTGACTGGCCATCCTCCCACAAGACTTTCCCTAGTCAAACCCATCTGATGAATTGCTACAAAATATTCTCCCTAAGAACATAATCTGCTATGTAACTTCCTGGCTTTAAAATGCTGCTTCTCTGTTGCTTGTCTCTAGGATTAAACCCCACTTTAACCTAGGCTTTCACATCATTTGCAACTTTGCTGCAGCTTCTGTTTCAAGCCCCATCTCTCCCTTCCCACTTCCTCAAGACCTGCTGCCTGCTTCCTGAAAAATATAACTGGGCTCCCAATATTTTGAGGTTTCCCAAATGAGTGAGGCATCATTTAAACCTGTTGATGCTTTAGTCTCTACCTGGAATGTTCTTTCTCCCCTTTCTCACATAGCAAACTCCTCCTAGTTTTCTGTGCAAACCTCACGTGGAAGCAAATGAGTGAGAAAGGTAACATGGCCTCAACTCTTCAAGTCACACTTAACTTTGTGTTGTTTAATTTGCAACATCTGTTCTTATGTCTGCAATAGTGACTATAAAGTGGTATTACAATAATCTATCAGTTTTTTCTTCTATTTCTTACACCAAATTGGAGACAGGCCATGACTTACATACTTTTCCATTTCTAATTTTCATTACTGAGCACAGTAGTAGGCATCTGGTTGTTTCTCCATTAGTAATTGCTCAGGGGAAGGTGAATGAATGACTCTAATCATTGGAAAAGCACATTCATAAAATTAAACCATTCACTCTTTTCCAATTTATTAGCATAAAATTTTGTCGCTCAATTTATACTTCAAATTTTATTTAAAGGCATTACAACTAGCATTTGTTGGCTATTTCTCATGTGTGGTATTTATTCTTTCTTTTGACCGAGAACAGTGTTATTAAAATGTCTTCTTAACATTTAGAACCCTACTAGAGTATTAGTGGGATTTTTTCTGCTATTGAAAAATAAATAAAAATCACATTTGGCTCTTAGATCTCTATGCAACTTTCTACAGTATTTTGCACAATTATGATTAGTAGAACACTATTGAAATGATAAAATATCCTGATATAGCTTTCAAAACTGGCATACTTGAAGTACATTATAAAGTTATCATCTTGCACCAAGTACTTCAGAAATTGCAAATTAAATTGAGGTTATATGGTTTTAACCTCCTTCTTTTATGTGCTGTCATGGTTAATACATGATCTCAGTGTACTTTGCGATGGCCTGTTGATTCAGCCTTGTAATAACAGGGAGTGTTAAACTTGTGGTTCTTTTAACGTGATTATGGATTTCAGAAAACCAGAGAATCTATGTTGTTTTTGTTCTCTGGAAACTGTGATTCACCTATGTGACATAAATCCAGGTTAAAATTGCTTAGAAATTAACTGCACAAAACAACCTATACCCTATAGGATATTATGGCTACAAATAATCTGTAGCCAAGGAGCTACCACAGTGGGATCCAGTTTCTTTGGCAGACTATAGTGGGATACTGTATCCCACTCTAGTAGCTCTCTGGCTAACATCACTCCCTTCAGATGTTTTTGGACAGATGTGACACCACTTCCACTTGTATAGTACAATGTTCAGTAGCAACGTGAAAGGAGACATTCCTTTTTTGTTCTCAGTGTTGAGGTGGGAGAAATGTTTAATACTTTACCATTAGCTATGATGAGCCTTGTAGATTTTTGTAGCTGCCCACTTGTAGATAAGGAAGTCCTCTTTCTTTTTTTTTAGTTTGCTTATAGGTTTTGTCATGAATTAGTGTTGCATTTTGTCAAATGATATTTTGTGTCACTTACATCATCATACAATTTTTCTTTAGACGGTAGCAGAGTATATTGATTTTTTATGTTAAGCCATTTTACAATCTGGAGATAAAACCAACCAGTCATGTTGTATTATCCTTTTTTATGAATTGCTGGATTGGATTTGTTAATATTTTGTTATGCTCATGAGGAATATTGGTCTGCAGTTTTATTTTATTGCAATATATTTGTCTGGTTTCCTATCAGGCTTACATTTACTTCATAAAATGAAGTTAGAAAATGCTCCTTCCTCCCCTAGGTTCTGAAGAGCTTTGTTTGATATTGGTATTATGTCTTTGGTACACGAGTTACAGAATTCACCACTGAAACTATTTGTGTCAGGAATTTCTTTGTGGGATTTTTTTTTTTTTAATTACAAAAATATCAGATAGAGATCTACTAAAATTTTCCATTTCTTGATTTGAATTTGGCAAGCTGTGATCTTCAAAAAATATGCACATTTCACCTCAGTTTTCAATTTAGTTGGCATAATGTTATGATCCTTTAAATGTCAGAAGTATCTGTAAAGATGTCCCCTCTTTCATCATGATATTCGTGCCTTGCATCTTTTTCTGTCTTTGATACTCAGTCTTCCTATGGATTTAACAATTTTATTAACCATATCAAAGACTTAAGTTTTTTTTTGTAAGTCAAGTTGTAAGGAACAAAATTAACTAACTTTTGACTGCCAATTTAGCTATTGTTTATTTATCTTCTATTTCATTTTCTGCTATTATTGTTATTATTTTATTTTTCTGTTAATTTTAACTTGCTTTTCTTTGTATATCTTCTTAAAGTGGCAGCATATCATTTATTATGCATCTTTCACTTTTTCTAATATAAGCATTTAAAATATGCATTTTCTTGGACACATTCTCTGGCACCCTGTTAATTTAGAAATACTGTGTTTTCATAAACATTCACTTAGAAATTTTTTAAAACACTTACTTGGATTTCTTCTATAAATCTATGATTTATTGGAAAATGAGTTGCTTAACTTCTAATACTTGAAGAGTTTTCAGGTATCTTTTTGCCACTTATTTTCAGTTTAATAGCACTATGGTCAGACAGTATAATCTATACGACTTTGACTCTTTTAAACTTGCTGAGACTTGATTTATTGTTCCTTCTCCGTGAATTTTCCATTTATAATTAAGAAGAATATGCTTCTTGCTGTTTGGGAATGTCATATTCTATAAATATCAATTAGTGCTGTTCCAGTTTCTATACTTTTCTTTTTCTACTTGTTTTATCAATTACTGTAGAAAAAGATGTTAAAAGTCTCAAGCTAGGTCTTGAATTTCTTTTTCTTTTGGTACTTTTAGGTGTGTCCATTTTTGATATACATGTTGGGAACTTTGTTGTTAGGGGCACACACATTTAAGATTATTGTTTTCTCGAGTAATTCATCTTTATGTAATATTATATTTTCTTGTCCAACTTGGTTTCTGTTATCAATTTATTTCAGTCTAGAACTAACTTTTAACATTTCTTATGTTATAGGACTGTTATAGACACACTTCTAGATTTTGTAATTTTGAGATTGTCTGCTTCACATTTATTTTTAAGGAATACTTTCTTGGATATAGAATTCAGAATTAGCAGTTATTTTTTCTCTTTCAGCACCTAAAAATGCTCATTCTTTATATTTTTCCTCCATTATTTCTTTTGTCAATTCAGCCATTATTTTTATCATTGTTCCCCTGTACATAAGACACATCTTTCCTTTGGCTGCTTTCAAGATTTTCTTTTTATCATTAGCTTTCAATAGGCTGACTACAATGTACCATGGTGATGTCTGTTTTGTATTTATCCTACTTGTGAATTACTTAATTCATTCGACTTCTAGATTACGTCTTTCATTAATTTGGTTTCACTCCTGGATATTATCTCTTCTAATATTTCTCCTGTACCCCTCTTTCTCACTTCTTTTTCTGCAACTCCAACTATACACTTGTTTTGCTATTGGCTCGCAGATTTCAAATGCTCTGTTTCATTTTTAAATTATTTTTTATTTTCTCTTTTGTTTCAGTTTAATTTATATTGACTTCTCTTCAGGTACATTGATTGATTATTCTGCTGTCTTCAGTCTGCTCATAAGCATCTTGAAAAAAACTCTTATTATTTGATATCATATTGCTTTTACATCTAGTGTTGTTTATTGCTCTTTTATATAATTTTTATCTGCCTGATAAAATCCCAATCTGTTTATATGTTTTATTATATTATTTTACTACTTGATGAATTTTAAAAGCTTGTCTGATAATTTTAGTACTTGTGTTATGTCTGAGTTTGGATATATTGTTTCCTCTCTTGAGACTAGGTCACATTTTCTTGCATCTTTCAGTGACTTGTACATTTTGATTGGCTGCAGAACACCATCTTATAAAAGGCTAGTAGAGAATGAAGTAAATGATATTTATGCCTAGAAAACACATGCTTCTTCTACTGTCAGGCTATGATTATGGGACATGGAATCAATCAAATCTGTAAAGCTGGATCTTGACTGGTGTTTCATTTGGTTAGATTTGAATAACTGTCATTTTTAAATTATTGATGGGCATAGGGGTTAAGTGCTTGGAGCAGTTATGGTGCCTCAAAGACGATGCTTTTCTTAAAACTCTCTGCCTCTCTCCTGGTTGTAGAGTCATACCAAGTACTTCGTGTGAAGTCTGAGTCATCCTTCAGGTTTCCTTTGCTCTTCCTGTCTGCCCTCAGACTTTCACATGCCTCACATGCCTAGGCTTCAGCAGAGGATGCTTTCAGCTCTCCTGCCTGCAGTCTCTCTCATGATCTCTAGGTGAAAGCCCGTAGAAAAGAATTGGCAAGTACTTGCAGATTCCCCTTGAGTCTGAGACTAAGGAGTGTTACATTATCTTAACAACTCATACTTGGTCTTTTAAAACTATGTTGAAGGTTTAGTTGTCTTTGTCTTACCTATGTCTATTCTTTCTCCTACTGATACTCCACCAAGGGTGAAAGAAATTTGTGTCTTTTCTTCTCTAGAAGGGATTTATCGCACTTTTAAAAATTTTGGTTTATTATATTTTTGAATTATAAGCTCCCTGAGGCTCTTAAATAATTACGATATTATAGGTTATCTAGCTGTTTCTCATGGTTAGTTAGAAACGATGTTCTTTTGTCACTTGCATCAACCTAAAAAGAAGCAGATGTCTCCTGGATTGCTTTTAATTCCCCACCATAAACAAATTTATTCCTATCTGGTCACACACAGGTTGCATAAACATAATATTGAATTTCAATGGGAAGAAACTTCTAATGTAGTTTAGCATGAAAACCTGTTAAAATTGAACAAGAATAAGAAAATAAAGCTGAGTTTGGTTATGTATGTAACCAATGCAACTGAAAGATAATAAATCTAAAAATGTGTCAAAGTGTGGGACCTCAAGATTTGTATTTAATCGAGTAAATATACATAATGGGTGCCTGTGGGATTCTGGTGTAAACCTAAATTGCTTTCAAGACTCTTGGTCCAGATCTAGACAATTTTTTCCCCAGTGGAAAAACGAGAAACAGCATCTTCCAGCAAGTCAGTCATCCATGATCAGCCAGAGGTTAGGTCAAAGCCATCACTTTTATTATTTCTGTGACAAAAGGAACAAGGCCTATGGAGACTTTTCAGTAAAAGAAATCCATCTTAGTCCATTTTCTGTTGCATATAGTAGATAACTACAACTGAGCGATATATAAAAACGGAATTTATTTCTTACAGTTTGGGAGGCTGAGAAGTCCAAGAGAGAGGGACCACATCTGGTGAGCGCCTTCTTGCCAGTGAGGACACTACAGAAACTTGAAGCAGCACAAGATATCAAATGGAAACGGAGCTGAGCAGGTTCACTGCAGGTTCTGCCTCCCGGGTTCACGCCATTCTCCTGCCTCAGCCTTCCAAGTAGCTGTGACTACAGGCACCACCACCACGCCCAGCTAATTTTTTTGTATTTTTTTTAGTAGAGACGGGGTTTCACCGTGTTAGCCAGGATGGTCTCGATCTCATGACATCGTGATCCGCCCTCCTCGGCCTCCCAAAGTCCTGGGATTACAGGCGTGAGCCACCGCGCCCGGCCCGGATTAAGTTTTACCATGAATTTTCGAGAAGACATTCAAACCGTAGTGCTATCTTTCTCTAGAAATCTAGGACAGAGGTTTGGATAAAGGCGGAAGAAAATATATCTATGCTGTTTCCTATTCTAATGATTTCATATCAAATATGCTCTTCTGTTTTAGCAGCTTATATATCATGAGTACTATATTTAATCAGCCATGCAAAAGATAGGAAGGAAATTGAAATCTCCTTCAACTTTAAGATCTATTAGGCTTGCTCAGTAATTCAGAACCAGCTTGGGGAAATTATAGACTGTGATCTGTAGGGAATATTGTGCGTAAGCGAAGCGCAGTGGCTCACCCCTGCAATAACAGCACTTTGGGAGGCCGAGGCAGGCAGATCACAAGGTTAAGAGATCAAAACCACCCTGGCCAACATGGTGAAACCCCGTCTCTATTAAAAACACAAAAATTAGCCGGGCGTGGTGGCACTTGCCTGGAGTCCCAGCTACTTGGGAGGATGAGGCAGGACAATCACTTGAACCTGGGAGGCAGAGGTTGCAGTGAACTGAAATGGTGCCACTGCTCTCCAGCCTATTGACAGAGTCAGACTCCATTTCAAAAAAAAAAAAAGAAATATTATGCTTGCGTAAATAGCATTCGTCTGTTATTCTCACCCTTCCTCAACACACACACACACACATACAAACACACTCATTTATCTATCTTTTGAATCTCCACATTGAGATCCCAGAAATCACCAATTTCTGAATTTAAAATGATGTATTCCTAGATATAACATTTTATCCCTTTTAAATTATCTTTTAAAAATAATTTCAATCAAAATCTTTCATTCAGTGGCCCCATGAGGAAATATTCTATGCGTTTTTTTCTTTAGTGGAAATGTAAGGATAAAATCCACGAAGAATACACTCATTGCAATCACCTTGTTTTTCCCTTCTTTGCTGCTTCAATGTTCAACAAATAAAGTAGTGTGGAAATATTTTAATTTAAGATAAAATAATTAAAGGTCTTCTATTAGTTTGCAAAACAGATTTGTTGCTTTCCAAGTAGTCTATTTGTCAAATTATTTTAAAAAGGTATTGCAGTGTCCTTGAAACCACATTACAATCCTATAGCCAGAAGCTTGTTTTTCTGCTGCAATGCCTATTTGCTAAGATGCTTTAGAAACCAGAAGAGTGGGGGAAGTTGTCTTCATTAGTAGTATTTTTTTTGTAATAAATTATTGTTAAAATTGCTGAAATTTTAAAAAATTGTTAAAACAATTTCTTATGACAGAGCAGCCTTTACAATGACGATTTTCAAGTGGAACATTTGTAGCAAAGTGTACTGTCTTTTTTATTAGATGTAATTTGTAATAACATGTACACATGTTTTTGCCCTATCCTTTGTTATCTGTTTTGTTATTACATTGATTTATATGATTTTACTACATTTTCTATACTCATATAATTAGGTAGATGAAAATCAACTCAAAGCCACAAGCTGGGGAAATTCTGTACAAAACGATCATTTAAATGTGTTGGTATTGAGACTTGATAAGGTGTATTTATTGTTATTGTTTTTCATGTCAGCCTTACAAAATCTTAAGGGACAAGATACATTTTTTAAAGTATTTAGAGTTAGAGTTGGGGCTATCTGTATGTGTTTGCTTTCAGCTTATCAGAGAGTTACTTGTGTGTTCCAAGGGTAGCCTGGCTTACAAGTAAAGTTGGGGTACTGAGAAGCAATAGAAGTAGCCAACTGTTTAGCAGTAGCCTCAAGTAGTGTTGAAATGATTAGTATATTACTAGTTAAAAATATCTCCATTAATAAAAAACAAATCATAACCTCTTCCAACAATCATGGCATAAATTTGGTCATATTCTTTGTCTAAACTCTCCCTGCTTAGTAACATTAGACAAAGGACTGAGTTTTGGCTCATTGAATTTAACTGGCTAATCTTTATTATAACCACTTAAAATAGTTTATGCTGCTTGAATAATTGCTCCACATATTTGAAATTATACTATTAAAGAAAATAAGAGTTCATGAATGTGGCAATCAGTTTTTTCAAACCTAAGTATACGTATCTCAGGAAGATTTTTGTACCTACGAAAATATAAAAATCATTCTCATTTTTTTATCAGGATATCCTGGAAGTTTTCATTAGAGAAAATTATTGTCTATAGTATATATTTATCACACAGATGTTCATTTAAAATGGTAGGTATTTTTGGCTATATTTATATCAATTTATATTATTTAGTACCTAGACCAATATTACACATATATACACACACACAAATATACACATTTATAAGGAAAAATAAACCAATAGAATGATTTATTATACTATGCAATTTATGTAAATCCAAATATAGAAATATGTATTAATGTTACTGTTCTAGATAAACAGACTGTATATAGTTTTGAAGAATATAATTCTATTTGTAAAACAAAGAAGCAAATTTTAAAGCTTACAATAAAATAGAGCTCTTAAATTACCTGGTAATGAAGAGATGCCCTAAAAAGTGTTGCTCTGCTGTGAAAATCATGGATAGTAAAGTTCTCTGGAGACACTCCAAGATTTATTATTTGCCTTCTGCAACGAATAATTTATTTTTGTGTAGATCAGCATTTATTTTTGTGGAAGGAGAAATACATAGATGCATGAAGATAATATAAATTTAACAAAGAAGAAATTTTTATAATCAGGGTTAGCAGGAGTAGAAAGCCAGCTGGGACGTTGAAGCCATCCAGTTTTCAAGTCTAGTTGCAGAAGCAAAAGGAATGTCTGCTACTCAAAAGCAACAATTTGATTGCCCTTTAAGTCCAATCACATTAATATCAGCGTCAAGAGTATACTATATTCTCCTATCTTTGGATTTTCCCTTGGTCAAATGAACACCACAGATTCATGGCAATAACCTCCTGGCTGATTTTGGCCTAGAGACTCTCCCGTTTGTTACCTTCTTTAGTATTTTCATCCTGGGAAAACGAATTTCAGTTCTGTTAAATAAATTCTTGTTATTATGCTTCTTTGTCTCTCTGTTTTTTTTTTTTAATTTAAAAATTTTCCTTCTGTCTTCAAAAGACAATATCACTTTTTATATTTTGCTGCTTTTAAGTAGGTGGTTTTTATGCTGTTATGTTAAACATTAAAATACTATCATGTAAAATTTCTGAAATATATGCTGATATTTATGGTGGAATATTATTAATACCTAAAACATTTTGATTAGTTATTTCCATTCACATTTAATTGAAATATTAAGATGGTCGAGAAATATATTTGTTTAGAACTTCAAAATTTATTATCTCACATTTATACTTTGCTCTTAAGTTACAGAAAATCAAAGTTAGAGCATTTGCACAGTAATGCCAGTCCCCAGTACTTTCTACATATCCTGCATCCTTGTCAGTTATTAAATCAGTGTGCTTCATTTTCCCAGCGCAGACTTATGCTACTGCTGACGTGATGTGAACAGTTGAAGCAACTGCTTGAATTTTGCCTGAATTTCTCAAATAATCCAAGCAGAAATAGAAAGTTGGCTTGAAGTACTATTGTTATCCTTCTCTTCGCAAGTTGAGTCATCCCCAAGTCTGTCAATCAAATGTTCTCTCTGTTAGACGGTTCCACTCTCTTAACCACTGCTGCTCAAAATGTCTAGACCTCATACATTTTCTTATTTTATTCTTGGAAACACTCTTTAAAAATATAGGCTTCACTTTAGATAAAGAATATATATAACAGAAATGCACTCTGGCACACATGAATTTATTGCAAATAAAATAATTTATTAAACATTTCTATAGAAAAATTCCCAACCCTTTATACTAACCAAATTACATTTTCTCTACTACATAAGTCATTATGAAAATAGGCATACTATACATGACTATAAATTATTATGAATTTCTAAAGAAACATTAGGATGTACACACCAAAATATATTAGTACATTCAAAGTAGTCATTTTTAAAGATTGTGTTTTTATCCAAAAGTGGCTATAACTTTGCAGATAAATTATTTTGAATATTTTTGGAGAATCAACTTGAATGTCTGCTATAGATTCATTCAAAATCTATAATTCTTTTTCTATAAAAGGTGTATTTAGTCATCAACAACCCTATGTCCCATATTCAATCCCATCAGGGATTTTTTTAATGTTAAAATTATAAATTTGAGCCTGGTTACCTGGAAGCTCCTTATGTTATCCATCCAAATTATGATCTCCTTACACCCTTCAAAGTGACCAATATCCTGATTTTTATTTTCAGAAACTACTTTGCCTTTTTATGATTATTATCATTCAAGTGCCCATCCTTAGATTACTGTTTAGTAATTTTAAATTTAGTAAATAATTTAGTAATTAAATTTAAAATAGTAAGTTACACTTAAATAAATAAAATTAAAATTTGCTTGATATTTATTTCTTAAGCAACATTTTATCCCTTTATTAAAATTATTTTTCATTAATTATTAAGTCATTTAACATATAAAACTTTTCATAGTCTAGAAGTTGCAGATTGCATGCTTCTGGTGTAGTGCAAAAGGCTACATTGTTCTCCCTATTTCCTATAGACTGGCGGTTGGATCCAGACACTTCATCAGAATCAAGTTTGATACCTTTGACAAGACCATGGGTGGTGATGTGCATACAACGTGATACCGTGTGCGTGTGCATGTGTGTGTGTGTTTGTGTGTATTTCAGGAGGCATATCTCTCCAGTTTGGGTCCTTTCTGGTGTTGGTATCTGTTGCTGTCTGATGCGTAAAAACTTTGTTCTAATAGGAGTTGTAAAATGATGATATTCTATTATTTTATTTTTATTTACCGACTGTACTGATTTTATTTTAAAAATGCATAATTTTTAAATCTATTATTTAGTCACAGAGTAGTAAGAAAGGCAGGATAAATACTTCAATGCTTTTATTTATCAGGAGGCCTTGCCAATTATAACAACTTCTTGCTTCTTTGAACCCAGGGAAAATAAGCTGGCCTAGCCCCTTACAGGATAAGAAACCACCTGGAGAGAGGGAGCCAGGTGACTTCCAACATGCAAATGAGGTTATCTTGAATCATAAAACCTCTTTCTCGCACTGGCTACCAGCTGACTTCCAATGTAGGAGTTTTCCCGGAAAAGACCAGCAGCAAGAAACTACCCGACAAATGGCAGGGAAACTGTATATACTGTTTATATACATACATCGAGATATAGATATGATGCAACCTAACATAAATCAACATATTTGAATGAGAAAACCCCATTGAAGTGGCAGACTCAAAAAATGATTAGCAACAAGAGAAAAATGTAAGCACACACATATATGTATTTATATGCACACACATATATATGTGCAACATATATCTGTATATGTATTAAATATATACACATATATGTATGTATTAGTGAAATATAACTTTTGTTCAAGAATCAAATTTGGAGCTAAAATTTAGAATTCTAAAATTCTAAACAAATGTGAATTTAGATAGTCTAAATTGTTTGAATTATAATCCAATACAAATGGAACTTCAGTATTCAGTTCAGAGTAGACAATATTGTATATTACCTTTTGATAGTGAGAGTTTGATGAAACAATCAATCTTACTGATATCTCATATCTATAAAATGTATAATAAGTTGTGCTTCACTATAAGAAATCAGGTCTTCTTTGAAGGCACATTAAATTGCATTCCTAGAAAACAATAACTAATTTTTGTCTTTACTCAATGTTATCACAAAAAATATCCTTACATAGGTACTTAGTAACTTTTAGAAATATAGAGAAAGTTTGATCAGAAGCCATACCCTATCATAGAAATAAAAAAAAATCTTTGTTATGAGAATTCAATTATTTATGAATTGATAACTAACAATATGATTACATTACCTCTCCAGAATAACCTGGAGATTAAACAAATTATCCTTACCAAAGTGAAACCAGAAACAATAAAGAAATGCTGTGTGTGAAACCTTGCAGATCAAAGGACACATCATGGGTACAAAGCAATTTCCTAGATTTTCTAGAAAATTATGCAGTGAGAAAACGTTTCATGTTATTTCTTAAGATAATGTGAGAACTCCTTCAATTTTATACTCTAATGATCTTCGACCCTTTCAAAATGCGCAAGTTATTTCCTGTGCAGAAACAGGTATATATTTGTTTGGTCTAATGATATGTGTGCAGTTGATTGCATTACATTCTTTTTATAAAGTTGATATTAAAGGGGATAGTGAAAATTAAGGTATTCATCTTAAGTCTTTTTTAATACAAATTGGATTAACACAAGGAAAGTTTTTTATGCTACCATTTAAAATAACATTTATTTTATTTATTAAAAGCTGCACACTACTTTTTATCATTTTTCATTAGAAATATTTTTAATCTGAAATGTAACAATATAATATTTAGCCTGATTTTAACAGATCAAATGTGCTAGTGTTCGCCATTCAAGGCCGGCCATTAGCACATTGCCCTTTCTCAAATGGTGTTTGGAAAATGTCTTTTGAAATTGTCTTCAAGATGTTTTGGAAAATGGCAGCAGTGGTGGTAGCATTTTGGGGAGGATCTTCCATAATCTACATACAAGCAGAAAGAGTGATTGGAGAGCTAAATTAAATACACACGTTCAAAATTTATAACAAAACTAGATGGCAAAGTATTCCCAAGAACTGCAAATTACAAGGTGGCGGGATTAAACTGGCAACACATGGTAATGATGTGCTATATCCACCTGTGCAGAAGAAACCAGAAGGAAGCAATGGGATGACTGATAGAAAAGAAAACATGAAACCCCCAAATAGCTAACTGTTATGCACTAGAAGCCATCAGAGACCAACTGGCAAATAGCAGCCGAAAGAGGCGGGAGAGTTGCTCCCTCTAATAATGGGTGACTGCATGAAGTCCATGGAAAGATGAGAAGAGACTTGGGCATTTGCTATCTTGTGAACTCTTGAAACTGACCAGCCAAGATGCCTTTCTATAAGATCACCACACAGTCTGGAGCAGAACTCAATTAAGCAGGACAGAGATGAAGGAATAAGAAATAGCCAGTTGAAAACAGGTTAGAACTTATGCCAAATAATTTCACAAAGCTGTCATCTTTTAAAACCTAAACAAAACTTTCCTAAAGTTGGGAAAGCTATCTTGTCTAAGCCCTCTTCTAAGAGTTTATGAACATTAAAACCACATACATATAAGCAGCAGAAAAAAAATAATGTCAAATTCCACATGAAGTTGTTATAAGGTAAAAGGAATAAAGAGGAAATTACTTCCCTACAGAAAATAAAAGCCCACCAGAAAGTCAGACTCAACACAAAAGAACAGATCAAAACTCTATTGTACTATTTCAATATAGAGTAAAATATATTAAGAACAATGATGCAACCTAACAGAAATCAACATATTTGAATGAGAAAACCCCAATGAAGCGGCAGACTCAAAAAAGGATTAGCAACAAAAGAACAGTGCTTTATATATGGAAACTAAAGTAGAATAGAAAAAGAGAATAAACACTACAGATAGTGCTCTATTAAAAATATAAGCTAAAAGGAAAATAAATTAAATATCAAAAATAGTGAGTTAGGAGATCAAGTCAGGCAAATTACTTGAGGCCAGGAGTTCAAGACCAGTCTGGCCAATGTGGCAAAATCCATCTCTACTAAAAATAAAAAAAATTAGCCCGACATGGTAGTGTGCGCCTGCAGCCTTGGTAATAGAGCCAGACCCTGTCTCCAAGAGAGACGAAAGGAAGGAAGGAAGGAAGGAAGGAAGGAAGGAAGGAAGGGAGGGAGGGAGGGAGGGAGGGAGGGAGGGAGGGAGGGAGGGAGGGAGGAAGGAAGGAAGGAAGGAAGGAAGGAAGGAAGGAAGGAAGGAAGGAAGGAGGGAAGGAAGGAAGGAAAGGGAGGGAGGGAGGGAAGGAGGGAGGGAGGAAGGAAGGAAAGAAGGAAGGAAGAAAGGAAGGGAGGGAGGGAGGGAGGGAGGGAGACAAGAAGATTTGAGTGAAAATGACAGATATTGATGATAAGCAAATAAGATCAAGAGAAACTTCCTTGAGGAACTGAAACTCAGGAACCGCATCTACACCTGGATGTCATCTAAATCAATAAATCTTTAAACTTGAGTCTGAGCTTGATGTTATATGATATAAGACTTTTGGGTGATTTTACAAATAATGCAATAATGTATACAATGTTTTAGACACAGAATAAGTCGATAGTCTTAAAATTTTTGTACATTCTTCCCATGAGGTTGGGGAACTGTGTCCCTTTCTCTTGAATTTGCGTAAGCATAGGCTGCTTTGAACACACAGTATGAGGAAATTCATAAAAGACTGTATCACCGGGAATAATGAAGCCCTCAACTCAGTTTCCATGTCAAATTTCAAACACCTGGAGACCACCAACTGTAGAGGCCTCACATAGATACTTCACCCAGGAGTTCTAGCTAAGTCTGGCCTGTCCAAGCACCAGATGTACATGAAAAAACTTTTCTACAGCCCCAGGCATTGCAGAGCAGAAAATAGTTGTCTTCTTTGTGCCCTTTCCAAGTTTCTTTCCCACAAAATATGTAAACCAAATAAAATTGCTGTTTTGTGCTGTTAACTTTTGCAGTGGTTTGTTATGGGACATCAACACATAATCTAGCACATCTTCTGGAATTTAAAGAAAAGGAAAGCAAATATTTTAGACATATAGAACAAAAAGAGCATGTGACTTATGTTGAAAAGAAAATTAACATCACACTTTCCAACAGAAATGCTTTATTTCAGAAGAAAATACAGTAAATATGTAAGGTTCTCAATTAAAATGTAAGACAAGTTATATTCAATAAAACTGATCTTTAATTAGGAAACTATTATTTTTTTCTGTTTAAAAATATTAAATTTATTATTTTTTTAATTCATTTATTTATTTATTTTTATTATACTTTAAGTTCTAGGGTACATGTGCATAACGTGCAGGTTTGTTACATATGTATACTTCTGCCATGTTGGTGTGCTGCACCCATCAACTCGTCAGCACCCATCAATTCATCATTTATATCATGTATAACTCTCCAATGCAATCCCCACCCCCGCTCCCCATGATAGGCCCCAGTGTGTGATGTTCCCCTTCCCGAGTCCAAGTGATCTCATTGTTCAGTTCCCACCTATGAGTGAGAACATGCGGTGTTTGGTTTTCTCTTCTTGTGATAGTTTGCTAAGAATGATGGTTTCCAGCTGCATCCATGTCCCTATAAAGGACGCAAACTCATCCTTTTTTATGGCTGCATAGTATTCCATGGTGTGTATGTGACACATTTTCTTAATCCAGTCTGTCACAGATGGACATTTGGGTTGATTCCAAGTCTTTGCTATTGTGAATAGTGCCGCAATAAACATACGTGTGCATGTGTCTTTGTAGTAGAATAATTTATAATCCTTTGGGTATATACCCAGTAGTGGGATGGCTGGGTCATATGGTACATCTAGTTCTAGATCCTTGAGGAATTGCCATACTGTTTTCCATAATGGTTGAACTGGTTTACAATCCCACCAACAGTGTAAAAGTGTTCCTATTTCTCCACATCCTCTCCAACACCTGTTGTTTCCTGATTTTTTAATGATTGCCATTCTAACTGGTGTGAGATGGTATCTCATTGTGGTTTTGATTTGCATTTCTCTGATGGCGAGTGATGATGAGCATTTTTTCATGTGTCTGTTGGCTGTATGAATGTCTTCTTTTGAGAAATGTCTGTTCATATCCCTTGCCCACTTTTTGATGGGGTTGTTTGTTTTTTTCTTGTATATTTGTTTGAGTTCTTTGTAGATTCTGGATATTAGCCCTTTGTCAGATGAGTAGATTGCAAAAATTTTCTCCCATTCTGTAGGTTGCCTGTTCACTCTGATGGTAGTTTCTTTTGCTGTGCAGAAGCTCTTTAGTTTAATTAGATCCCATTTGTCAATTTTGGCTTTTGCTGCCGTTGCTTTTGGTGTTTTAGACATGAAGTCCTTGCCCATGCCTATGTCCTGAATGGTACTACCTAGATTTTCTTCTAGGGTTTTTATGGTATTAGGTCTAACATTTAAGTCTCTAATCCATCTTGAATTAATCTTCGTATAAGGAGTGAGGAAAGGATCCAGTTTCAGCTTTCTACTTATGGCTAGCCAATATTCCCAGCACCATTTATTAAACAGGGAATCCTTTCCCCATTTCTTGTTTCTCTCAGGTTTGTCAAAGATCAGATGGCTGTAGATGTGTGGTATTATTTCTGAGGACTCTGTTCTGTTCCATTGGTCTATATCTCTGTTTTGGTACCAGTACCATGCTGTTTTGGTTACTGTAGCCTTGTAGTATAGTTTGAAGTCAGGTAGCGTGATGCCTCCAGCTTTGTCCTTTTGACTTAGGATTGTCTTGGCAATGCGGGCTCTTTTTTGGTTCCATATGAACTTTAAAGCAGTTTTTTTCCAATTCTGTGAAGAAACTCGTTGGTAGCTTGATGGGGATGGCATTGAATCTATAAATAACCTTGGGCAGTATGGCCATTTTCACGATATTGATTCTTCCTATCCATGAGCATGGTATGTTCTTCCGTTTGTTTGTGTCCTCTTTGATTTCACTGAGCAGTGGTTTGTAGTTCTCCTTGAAGAGGTCCTTTACATCCCTTGTAAGTTGGATTCCTAGGTATTTTATTCTCTTTGAAGCAATTGTGAATGGAAGTTCATTCATGATTTGGCTCTCTGTTTGTCTGTTACTGGTGTATAAGAATGCTTGTGATTTTTGCACATTAATTTTGTATCCTGAGACTTTGCTGAAGTTGCTTATCAGCTTAAGGAGATTTGGGGCTGAGACGATGGGGTTTTCTAAATATACAATCATGTCATCTGCAAACAGGGACAATTTGACTTCTTCTTTTCCTAACTGAATACCCTTTATTTCTTTCTCTTGCCTGATTGCCCTAGCCAGAACTTCCAACACTATGTTGAATAGGAGTGGTGAGAGAGGGCAATCTGTCTTGTGCCAGTTTTCAAAGGGAATTTTTCCAGTTTTTGCCCATTCAGTATGATATTAGCTGTGGGTTTGTCATAAATAGCTCTTATTATTTTGAGGTACGTTCCATCAATACCGAATTTATTGAGCGTTTTTAGCATGAAGGGCTGTTGAATTTTGTCAAAAGCCTTTTCTGCATCTATTGAGATAATCATGTGGTTCTTGTCTTTGGTTCTGTTTATATGCTGGATTACGTTTATTGATTTGCGAATGTTGAACCAGCCTTGCATCCCAGGGATGAAGCCCACTTGATCATGGTGGATAAGCTTTTTGATGTGCTGCTGAATCCGGTTTGCCAGTATTTTATTGAGGATTTTTGCATCGATGTTCATCAGGGATATTGGTCTAAAATTCTCTTTTTTTGATGTGTCTCTGCCAGGCTTTGGTATCAGGATGATGTTGGCCTCATAGAATGAGTTAGGGAGGATTCCCTCCTTTTCTATTGATTGGAATAGTTTCAGAAGGAATGGTACCAGCTCCTCCTTGTACCTCTGGTAGAATTCAGCTGTGAATTCATCTGGTCCTGGACTTTTTTTGGTGGGTAGGCTATTAATTGTTGCCTCAATTTCAGAGCCTGCTATTGGTCTATTCAGGGATTCAACTTCTTCCTGGTTTAGTCTTGGGAGAGTGTAAGTGTCCAGGAAATTATCCATTTCTTCTAGATTTTCTAGTTGATTTGCGTAGAGGTGTTTATAGTATTCTCGGATGGTAGTTTGTATTTCTATGGGGTGTGTGGTGATATCCCCTTTATCATTTTTTATTGCGTCTATTTGATTCCTCTCTCTTTTCTTCTTTATTAGTCTTGCTAGCGGTCTGTCAATTTTGTTGATCTTTTCAAAAAACCAACTCCTGGATTCATTGATTTTTTGGAGGGTTTTTTGTGTCTCTATCTCCTTCAGTTCGGCTCTGATCTTAGTTATTTCTTGCCTTCTGCTAGCTTTTGAATGTGTTTGCTCTTGCCTCTCTAGTTCTTTTCATTGTGATGTTAGAGTGTCAATTTTAGATCTTTCCTGCTTTCTCTTGTGGGCATTTAGTGCTATAAATTTCCCTCTACACACTGCTTTAAATGTGTCCCAGAGATTCTGGTATGTTGTATCTTTGTTCTCATTGGTTTCAAAGAACATCTTTATTTCTGCCTTCATTTCGTTATGTACCCAGTATTCATTCAGGAGCACGTTGTTCAGTTTCCATGTAGTTGAGCGGTTTTGATTGTGTTTCTTAGTCCTGAGTTCTAGTTTGATTGCACTGTGGTCTGAGAGACAGTTTGTTATAATTTCTGTTCTTTTACATTTGCTGAGGAGTGCTTTACTTCCAATTATGTGGTCAATTTTGGAATAAGTGCGATGTGGTGCTGAGAAGAATGTATATTCTGTTGATTTGGGGTGGAGAGTTCTATAGATGTCTATTAGGTCCGCTTGGTGCAGAGATGAGTTCAATTCCTGGATATCCTTGTTAACTTTCTGTCTCGTTGATGTGTCTAATGTTGACAGTGGAGTGTTGAAGTCTCCCATTATTATTGTATGGGAGTCTAAGTCTCTTTGTAAGTCTCTAAGGACTTGCTTTATGAATCTGGGTGCTCCTGTATTGGGTGCATATATATTTAGGAGAGTTAGCTCTTCCTGTTGAATTGATCCCTTTACCATTATGTAATGGCCTTCTTTGTCTCTTTTGATCTTTGATGGTTTAAAGTCTGTTTTATCAGAGACTAGGATTGCAACCCCTGCTTTTTTTTGTTCTCCATTTGCTTGGTAGATCTTCCTCCATCCCTTTATTTTGAGCCTATGTATGTCTCTGCATGTGAGATGGGTCTCCTGAATACAGCAGACTGATGGGTCTTGACTCTTTATCCAGTTTGCCAGTCTGTGTCTTTTAATTGGAGCATTTAGTCCATTTACATTTAAGGTTAATATTGTTATGTGTGAACTTGATCCTGTCATTATGATATTAACTGGTTATTTTGCTCGTTAGTTGATGCAGTTTCTTCCTAGCCTCGATGGTCTTTACATTTTGGCATGTTTTTGCAATGGCTGGTACCGGTTGTTCCTTTCCATGTTTAGGGCTTCCTTCAGGGTCTCTTGTAAGGCAGGCCTGGTGGTGACAGAATCTCTCAGCATTTGCTTATCTGTAAAACATTTTATTTTTCCTTCACTTATGAAACTTAGTTTGGCTGGATATGAAATTCTGGGTTGAAAATTCTTTTCTTTAAGAACGTTGAATATTGGCCCCCACTCTCTTCTGGCTTGTAGAGTTTCTGCCGAGAGATCTGCTGTTAGTCTGATGGGCTTCCCTTTGTGGGTAACCTGACCTTTCTCTCTGGCTGCCCTTAAGATTTTTTCCTTCATTTCAACTTTGGTGAATCTGGCAATTATGTGTCTTGGAGTTACTCTTCTGGAGGAGTATCTTTGTGGCATTCTCTGTATTTCCTGAATTTGAATGTTGGCCTGCCCTACTAGGTTGGGGAAGTTCTCCTGGATGATATCCTGAAGAGTGTTTTCCAACTTGGTTCCATTTTCCCCCTCACTTTCAGGCACCCCAATCAGACGTAGATTTGCACTTTTTACATAATCCCAGACTTCTTGCAGGCTTTGTTCATTTCTTTTTCTTCTTTTTTCTTTTGGTTTCTCTTCTCGCTTCATTTCATTCATTTGATCCTCAATCACTGATACTCTTTCTTCCAGTTGATTGAGTCAGTTACTGAAGCTTGTGCATTTGTCACGTATTTCTCGTGTCGTGGTGTTCATCTCTGTCATTTCGCTTATGACCTTCTCTGCATTAATTAGTCTAGCTGTCAATTCTTCCACTCTTTTTTCAAGATTTTTAGTTTCTTTGCGCTGGATACGTAATTCCTCCTTTAGCTCTGAGAAGTTTGATGGACTGAAGCCTTCTTCTCTCATCTCGTCAAAGTCATTCTCTGACCAGCTTTGATCCATTGCTGGCGATGGGCTGTACTCCTTTGCAGGGGGAGATGTGCTCTTATTTTTTGAATTTCCAGCTTTTCTGCCCTGCTTTTTCCCCATCTTTGTGGTTTTATCTGTCTCTGGTCTTTGATGATGGTGACGTACTGATGGGGTTTTGGTATAGGTGTCCTTCCTGTTTGATAGTTTTCCTTCTGACAGTCAGGACCCTCAGCTATAGGTCTGTTGGAGATTGCCTGAGGTCCACTCCAGACCCTGTTTGCCCGGGTATCAACAGCAGAGGTTGCAGAAGATAGAATATTGCTGAACAGTGAGTGTACCTGTCTGATTCTTACTTTGGAAGCTTCCTCTCAGGGGTGTACTCCACCCTGTGAGGTGTGGGGTGTCAGACTGCCCCTAGTGGGGGATGTCTCCCAGTTAGGCTACTCAGGGGTCAGGGACCCACTTGAGCAGGCAATCTGTCCGTTCTCAGATCTCAGCCTCCGTGTTGGGAGATCCACTGCTCTCTTCAAAGCTGTCAGACAGAGTTGTTCACGTCTGCACAGGCCTCTGCTGCTTCCCCTGTTGTTTTTTAGCTGTGCCCTGTCCCCAGAGGTGGAGTCTACAGAGACAGGCAGGCTTCCTTGAGCTGCTGTGAGCTCCACCCAGTTCGAGCTTCCCAGCGGCTTTGTTTACCTACTTAAGCCTCAGCAATGGCGGGCGCCCCTCCCCCAGCCTCGCTGCTGCCTTGCGGTTAGATCGCCGCAGACTGCTGTGTTAGCAATGAGGGAGGCTCCGTGGGCGTGGGACCCTCCCGGCCAGGTGTGGGATATATTCTCCTGGTGTGCCTGTTTGCTTAAAGTGCAGTATTGGAGTGGGAGTTACCCGATTTTCCAGGTGTTGTGTGTCTCAGTTCACCTGGCTAGGAAAAGGGATGCCCTTCCCCCTTGCACTTCCCAGGTGAGGCGATGCCTCGCCCTACTTCAGCTCTCGCTGGTCAGGCTGCAGCAGCTGACCAGCACCGATTGTCCGGCACTCCCCAGTGAGATGACCCCGGTACCTCAGTTGAAAATGCAGAAATCACCGGTCTTCTGTGTTGCTTGCGCTGGGAGTTGGAGACTGGAGCTGTTCCTATTTGGCCATCTTGCTCCGCCCCCAATTATGAAACTATTATTAACACATAAAACTCAGGGAGTATCATTCACTTGCTTTTATCTTAAGATATAATGTTTAAAACAAGTTTCAAACAGCAAGAATGGCTATAGAAACATTAATGTAAGGACTTGTGTTGAGCAATAAATACATAGTTGCATGTAATACTGGTTTAGTGAGCGTTAAATGGGAGAAAGCATAGTATATGACTCGAAAATCTGATGATGTAGATATAATAAAATTTTAACTCTATTCTCCAACCTCTCTCACTATCCCTCAACTTCTTTCTCTTTTCAATCTTGGTGCCATCTTTCAATCTCTCCCTTCTCTTAACTTCAGTTCCTTTCCTTTCCTGGTAGAGACAGAGGAGATGCATTTTATCCATGAACCCAAAACTCCAGCTCTGGTCACAGACTCAGGAAGACAGTCTTCCCTTGGGTTTAATCACTGCAGGGACGCCTGCTTGATTATTCACCCATGTTTCAGAGGTGTCTGATCATGCGGAGATGCCCACCTTGGTCCTTCACCTTTAGTGGCAAGCACCACTTTCCTGGGGGGCAATCACCCCTGACCCCTTCTCTCCGTGTCTCTATCCTCTATTTTCTGTCCACTTTCCTGGGGGGCAAGCACTCTCCACACCTTCTCTCCATGTCTCTACCCTCTCTTTTCTCTGGGCTTGCTCCTTCACTATAGGCAAACTTCCATCCTCCATTCCTCCTACTTCTCCCTTAGCCTGTGTTCTCAAGAAATTAAAACCTCTTCAACTCACACTTGACCGGAAACCAAAATGCCTTATTTTATTCTGCAATGCCGCTTACCCCAAAACAAACTCAACAATGGTTCCAAATAGCCAGAAAATGGCACTTCTGATTTTTCCATCCTACAAAATCTAAATAATTCTTGTCATAAAATGGACAAATGGTCTGAGGTGCCTGATGTCCAGGGATTCTTTTGCAGATCAGTTCCCTAGTCTCTGTCCCCAGTGCAATTCATCCCAATCTTCCTTCTTTCCCTCCCGCCTGTCCCGTTAGTCACAACCCCAAGCATTGCTGAGTCTTTCCAATCTTCCTTTTCTACAGACCCATCCGACCTCTCCCCTCCTCCCCAGGTTGCTCCTTGCCAGGCCAAGTCAGGTCCCAATTCTTCCTCAGCCTCCACTCCCCACCCTAATCCTTCTCTTACCTCCCCTCCTCATACCCGGTCCAGTTTACAGTTTAGTTCCGAGACTAGCCCTCTGCCACCTGTCCAACAATTTCCTCTTAAAAAGGTGACTGGGGCTAAAGACAGAGTCAAGGTTAATGCTCCTTTTTCTTTATCTGACCTCTCCCAAATCAGTGAGCATTTAGGCTCTTTTTCATCAAATATAAAAACTTAGCCCAATTCATGGCTGGTTTGGCAGCAACCCTGAGACGCTTTACACCACTAGACCCTGAAGGGTCAGAAGGCCGTCTTATTCTCAATATTCATTTTATTACTCAATCTGCTCCTGGCATTAAATAAAACTCCAACAATTACATTCCAACCCTCAAACCCCACAACAGGACTTAATTAATCTCTCCTTCAAGGTGTACAATAATAGAGTAGAGGCAGCCGAGTAGCAACATATTTCTTAGTTACAGTTTCTTGCCTCCACTGTGAGAGAAACCCCAGCCACATCTCCACATAAGAACTTCAAAATGCCTAAGCCACAGTCGTCAGGCATTCCTTCAGGATCTTACTCCTTCTCCTCCAGGATCTTACTTCAAGTGCCAGAAATCTGACCACTGGTCCAAGGAATGCCCGCAGTCCGGGATTCCTCCGAAGACATGTCCCATCTGTTTGGGACCCCACTGGAAATCGGACTGTCCAACTTGCTCAGCAGCCACTCCCAGACCCCCTGGAACCCTGACTGAAGGCTCTCTGACTGACTCCTTCCCAGATCTTCTCGGCTTAGCAGCTGAAGACTGATGCTGCCTGATTGCCTTGGAAGCCTCCTGGACCATCACAGACACTTTGGGTAACTCTTACAGTAGAGGGTAAGTCCAGTCCCTTCTTAATCAATATGGAGGCTACCAACTCCACATTACCTTCTTTTCAAAGGTCTGTTTCCTTTGCCTCCATAACTGTTGTGGGTATTGCTGGCCAGGCTTCTAAACCTCTTAAAACTCCCCCGTTCTGGTGCCAACCTGGACAACATTCTTTTATGCACTCCTTTTTAGTTATCCCCACCTGCCCAGTTCCCTTATTAGGTTGAGACATTTTAACCAAATTATCTGCTTCCCTGACTATTCCTAGACTACAGCCACATCTCATTGCTGTCCTTCTTCCCAACCCAAAGCCTCTTTCGCATCTTCCTCTCTAATCCCCCCACCTTAACCCACAAGTATGGGACACCTGTACTCCCTCCCTGGCAACTGATCACACATCCATTACTATCCCATTAAAACCTAATCACCCTTACCCCACTCAACGCCAATATCCCATCCCACAGCACGCTTTAAAAGGATTAAAGCCTGTTATCACTCGTCTGCTACAGCATGGGCTTCTAAAACCTATAAACGCTCCTTACAATTCCCCCATTTTACCTGTCCAAAAACCAGACAAGTCTTACAGCTTAGTTCAGGATCTGTGCCTCATGAAACAAATTGTTTTCCCTATCCACCCTGTGGTGACCAACCCATACACTCTTTTGTCTTCAATACCTTCCTCCACAGCTCACTATTCCGTTCTTGATCTTAAAGATGCTTTCTTCACTATTCCTTTGCACCCTTTGTCCCAGCCTCTCTTTGCTTTTACCTGGACTGACCCTGACACCCATCAGTCCCAGCAGCTTACCTGGGCTGTGCTGCTTCAAGGCTTCAAGGACAGCCCTCATTACTTCAGTCAAGTTCTTTCTCATGATTTACTTTCTTTCCACCCCTCCGCTTCTCAGCTTATTCAAGATATTGATGACCCTCTACTTTGTAACCCCTCCTTTGAATCTCCTCAATAAGACATCCTCCTGCTCCTTCCACATTTATTCTCCAAAGGATATCGGGTATCCACCTCCAAAGCTCAAATATCTTCACCATCCATTACCTACCTCAGCATAATTCTTCAGGAAAACACACGTGGTCTCCCTGCCAATCCTGTCTGACTGATCTCTCAAACCCCAACCCCTTCTACAAAACAACAACTCTTTTCCTTCCTAGGTATGGTTGGATATTTTTGCCTTTGGATATCTGGTTTTGCCATCCTAACAAAACCATTACATAAACCCACAAAAGGAAACCTAGCTGACCCCATAGATCCTAAATCCTTTCCCCACTTCTCTTTCCATTCCTTGAAGATAGCTATAGAGACTGCCCCCACACTGGCTCTCCCTGACTCATCCCAACCCTTTTCATTACACATAGCCAAAATGCAGGGCTGTGCAGATGGAATTCTTATACAAGGACTAGGACCTCACCCTGTCCTTTCGGTCCAAACAACTTGACCTTATTGTTTTAGGCTGACCATCATGTCTCCGTGTGGCAGCTGCCGCTGCCCTAATACTTTTAGAGGACCTCAAAATCACAGACTATGCTCATCTCACTCGCTACAGCTCTCATAACTTGCAAAATCTATTTTCTTCCTCACACCTGACACATATACTTTCTGCTCCCCAGCTCCTTCAGTTGTACTTTTGGTTGAATCTCCCACAATTACCATAGTTCCTGGCCTGGACTTCAATCTGGCCTCCCACATTATTCTGGATACCACACCTGACCCCCATGATTGTATCTCTCTGATCCACCTGACATTCACCCCATTTCCCCATATTTTCTTCTTTCCTGTTCCTCACCCTGATTACACTTGGTTTATTGATGGCAGTTCCACCAGGCCTAATTGTCACTCACCAGCAAAACAGGCAATGCTATAGTATCTTCCACATCTATCACTGAGGCTACCACGCTGTCCCCCTCCACTACCTGTCAGCAAGCCAAACTCATTGCCTTAAATGGAGCCCTCACTCTTGCAAACAAACTACGTGTCAATATTTATA
The DNA here is from genome assembly GCF_007565055.1 of Rhinopithecus roxellana. NCBI lineage: Eukaryota > Metazoa > Chordata > Mammalia > Primates > Cercopithecidae > Rhinopithecus > Rhinopithecus roxellana. The sequence goes on along the minus strand of NC_044549.1, from coordinate 10,937,804 downwards.
CTGACTTTAAATATGCCTTCCATATCCTATACCACCGTGCTGTTATGTGGGCAGAAAGAGGTTTCCTCACTACACAAGGGTCCTCCATCATTAATGCCTCTTTAAGAAAAACTCTTCTCAAGGCCTCCTTACTTCCAACGGAAGCTGGAATCATTCACTGCAAGGGCCATCAAAAGGCTTCAGATCCCATTGCTCTAAGCAATGCTTATGCTAATAACGTAGTTAAATAAGCAGCTGGCTTTCCAACTTCTGTCCCTAATGGCCAGTTTTTCTGCTTCTCATTGGTCACTCCCACCTATTCACCCGCTGAAACTTCCACCTATCAATCTCTTCTCACACAAGGCAAATGGTTATTAGACCAAGGATATATCTCCTTCCAGCCTCACAGGCCCATTCTACTCTGTCATCATTTCATAACCTCTTCCATGTAGGTTACAAGCCACTAGCCCGCCTCTTAGAACCTCTCATTTCCTTTCCATTGTGGAAATCTATCCTCAAGGAAATCACTTCTCAGTGTTCCATCTGCTATTCTACTACCCCTCAGAGATTGTTCAGACTCCCTTCCTTCCCCACACATCAAGCTTGGGGATTTACCCCTGCCCAGGACTGGCAAATTGACTTTACTCACATGCCTCCAGGCGGGAAGCTAAAATACCTCTTGGTCTGGGTAGACACTTTCACTGGATGGGTAGAGGCCTTCCCCACAGGGTCTGAGAAGGCCACTGCAGTCATTTCTTTCCTTCTGTCAGACGTAATTCCCCAGTTTGGCCTTCCCACATCTATACAGTCCAATAACAGACTGGCCTTTATTAGTCAAATCACCAAGCAGTTTCTCAGGCTTTTGATATTCAGTAAAACCTTCATACCCCCTACCGTCCTCAGTCTTCAGAAGAAGTTAAACAGACCAATGGTCTTTTAAAGACACACCTCACCAAGCTCAGCCTCCAACCTCCAACTTAAAAAGGACTGGACAATACTTTTATCACTTGCCCTTCTCAGAATTTGGGCCTGTCCTCAGAATGCTACAGCGTACAGCCCATTTGAACTCCTGCATGGATGCTCCTTTTTATTAGGCCCCAGTCTCATTCCAGACACTAGACCAACTTGGACTGTGCCCCCAAAACTTGTCATTCCTACTATCTTCTGTCTAGTCATACTCCTATTCACTGTTCTCAACTACTCATAAATACCCTGCTCTTGTTTACACTGCTGGTTTACACAGTTTCTCCAAGCCATCACAGCTGATATCTCCTGGTGCTATCCCCAAACCACCACTCTTAACTCCCTCTTAAAGTAAATTAATAATATTTGCTGGCAGGGCACACTCCAATCCTTTCACCCTGATGAAGTCCTATTCTTTACTTTTATACTCACTCTTACTCTCGTTCCCATTCTTATGCCACCCTCTACCGTTCCCCAGCTATCTCCACCACACTATCAATCTCATTCCCTCTCTCCTAGCTGTTTCTAAGCCTCCTTTAACAAACAATTGCTGGCTTTGCATTTCTCTTTCCTCCCAAATCGCTGAGGCCTCAACTTACTCACTGCTAAAAGAAGGGGACTGTATATTTTTTAATGAAGAGTGTTGGTCTTACCTAAATCAATTTGGCGTGGTGTATGACAACATAAAAAGTCTCAAGGATAGAGCCCAAAAACTCACCAACCAAGCAAATAATTACACTGAACCCCCTTGGGCACTCTCTAGTTGGATGTCCTGGGTCCTCCCAATTCTTGTCCTTTAATACTTGTTTTTCTCCTTCTCTTATTGGGAAAATTGTGTCTTCCGTTGAGTTTCTCAATTTATCCAAAACCATATCCAGGCCATCACCAATCATTCTATTCAACAAATGCCCCTTCTAACAACACCACAATATCACCCCTTACCACAAAATCTTCCTTCAACTTCATCTCTCCCACTGTAGGTTCCCACGCCGCCCCTAATCCCACTAGTAGAAGCGCCCTGAGAAACATTGCCTGTTATCTCTCTACACCACTCCCCAAAATTTTTCACTGCTCCAACACTTCAATACTATTTTATGTTGTTTTTCTTATTAATATAAGAAGGCAGGAATATCAGGCCTCTGAGCCCAAGCTAAGCCATCGTATCCCCTGTGACCTGCAGGTCCAGATGGCCTGAAGCAAGTGAAGAATCACAAAAGAAGTGAAAATGACCTGTTCCTGCGTTAACTGATGACACTCCACCATTGTGATTTGCTCCTGCCCCACCTAACTGAGCCATTAACCTTATGAAATTCCTTCTCCTGGCTCAGAACCTCTCCCCCTGAGCACCTTGTGACTCCCGCCCCTGCCTGTAAGAAAAAAATTCCCTTTGACTGTAATTTCCCACTACCCACCCAAATCCTATAAAATGGCCCCACCCCGTCTCCCTTCACTGACTCTATTTTCAGACTCAGCCCGCCTGCACCCAGGTGGTTAAAAAGCTTTATTTCTCACACAAAGCCTGTTTGGTGATCTCTTTACACAGACACACGTGAAAAAGAGTGCTTAAAACTTTCCTCTCAGCAAATTTTCACTGTAAAATATAATATTATTAGCTAGTCCTTGTGCTGTACATTAGACCTCTGGATTTGTTCATCTTACATAAATGTAAGTTGGTGCCTTTTGATCTGCACCCTTTCATTTTCTACCTCTTCCCACCCCTGGTCACCACGGTTCTACTAACTGTCTCTATGTATTTATTGTTCTGTTTTGTTTTCAGATTCCACATATAAGTGAGATCCTGCAGTAATTTTCTTTCTCTGTTTGACTTATTGCACTTAGCCTAATGTCCTCCCAGTTTATCTATGTTGTTGGGAATGGAAGTATCTCCTTTTTTAATGCTGAATAATATTCCATTGTATATATATGTACCACAGTTCCTTTATACATTCACCTGTTGATGGGAACTTAGATTGTTTCCAGATTTGTTTTTTATTTTTATTTTAGAGACATAATTTCCCTCTGTCACCCAGGCTGGAATGCAACGATGTAGTCATAGCTCACAACAGCTTTGAACTCAAGGACTCAAGGTATCCTCCTGCCTCAGCTTCCCCAGTATTTAAAATCACAAGTGCACATCTCCACACCTAGCTATTTTTTCTTATTGATTTTTTGTAAGGGTGGGGTCTCCCTGTGTTGCACAAGTTGGTCTTAAACTCCTGGCCTCAAGCATTCCTTCTGCCTCAGCTTCCCAAAGTGCTGGGATTTAAGCCATGAACAACTATGCCTGGCCCAACAGCTTGGCTATTGTGAGTAATGGTTCAGTGAATAAGGGAGTGCAGATACCGCTATGAGGCAGTGATTTTATTTTGTTTGGGTATATACCCAGGACAGGGATTGTTGAGTCACAGGGTTGGTTTATTTTTTTTTAATTTTTTGAGGAGCCACCATACTGTTTCACATAATGGTTGTGCCAGTTTATATTCCCACCAACAGTGTACAAGGGTGCTTTTTTTTTCTCTTTCTCAACAATTACAACAATTACAACAATTGTAATTTCTTGTCATTTTAACAATAGCCATACTAAAAGGAGTGGGATGACACCTTGATGTTTTGATTTGCATATCCCTGATAGTTACTAGTGTTGAGCACCTCATCATATACCTACTGACCATTTTCTTAAGGCTAGTTCAGTGACCTGTTGGCCATGTTTTATGTTTTCTTTGGAGAAATATCTATTTAGATCCATGGCTCATTTTATTTATTTATTTTTATTTATTATTTGCTATCAAGTTATGAGAGTTCCTTATATATTTTGGATATTAACTCCTTATCAGATATATCATATGCAAATATTATCTCCCAATCCATAGACTGCTTTTTCATTTTCTTGATTGTTTCGTTTGCCCCACAAAACTTTTTAGTTTAATGTAGTCCTACTTGTTTATTTTTCCTTTTTTTGCCTGAGCTTTGGTGTGATATCCAAAAACAGTCATGGCAAAGGCCAAAGTCTTTTCCTGTTTTCTCCTAGGAGATTTACAGTTTCATGGCCAGTATAAGAATCCAGGTTAGTTCCTTTGCATGTAGATATCCGGTTTTCCCAACAGTATTTATTGAAGGTACCATTTGTTTTTTTCTGTATTGCGCCTTCTTGGTGGCCTTGTCAAAAATCAGTTGACTGTATATACTTGGTTTTTCTATTCTTTTCCATTAATCTGTTTGTTTTTATGCCAGTACCATACTGCATTGATTACTATAATTTTGCAGTGTAATTTGTAATTTATAATATAAAAATCAGGAAGTATGAGGTTTCCAACTTTGTTTTTCTTCATTAAGATTGTTATAGCTATGTGGGGTCTTTCACAATCCATACTAATTTTAGAATTGACTTTTCTATTTTTGTGAAAAATGCCATTGGAATTTTGTAATGTGTATCTTTTGACAATTTATTTTAGGTTTAGTTATTAATAGTTTTATTTTTTAACTCTTACACATCATCATTGAGTCCTAGAGTATTCCAAAAAATGGCACTTTTTACTTACACAATTGCATTTTGTACTTTCATATGTTTAATGCTATTAGTTAGGAGCTTTTTGTTGCAGTATAAAGAACTTCCTCTAGCAATTTCTGCAAGGCAAGTTTAGTGGTGATATATTCCCCGGGTTTTTGTTATTCTTGTATAGTTTTTTTCACTCATTTCTGAAAGATAGCTTTGTTGGATAAGATATTCTTGGTGGCAGGTTTTTTTCTTTCAGCACTTTGAATATCTTATCCCACTCTCCAGCTTTCTAAGCTGAGAATTCATGGACAGTTGTACTGGCATTTTAAATGGTTTTTTTAATATCTACCCCTCCAAATCTCATGTTAAAATGTGAAATCCAGTGTTGCAGGTCGGGTCTGATGGGAGATGTTTAGGTCATGGAGGAGGTAAATGGCTTAGTGCCATTTCCATGGTAATGAGTGCGTTCTCACTCACTTCTCATGAAATCTGGTTGTTTAAAAAGTCTGGCACCTCCTCCCTGCTCTTTCTTACTCTCTCTCACCATATGACATGCCTGCTTCCCCTTCACCTTCCATCATGATTGTAAACTTCCTGAAGTCTTACAAGAAGCAGATGTTGGCACCATGCTTATGGTACAATCTATAGAATCATGAAACAAAATAAACTTCATTTCTTTATAAATTACCCAGTCTTAGGTATTTCTTTATAGAAATAGATGTGGACTAACACCAAAAATTGGTACTGAGCAATGGGACATTGCTATAAAGATACTGAAATGTGGAAGTGGCTTTGGAACTGGGTAACAGGCAGAGGTTGGAAGTGTTGGCAGTCTCAGAAGAAAGGAAGAAAAGGGAAAGTTGAAACTTCTTAGAGACTTATTAAGTGGTTGTGACCAAAATACTGGTAGAAATATGGGCAAAGACAGGCTAAGGTCTCAGATGGTCATGGGGAAGTTATTGGGAACTTCAGTTAAGCTCATCCATCCTAAACCTTAACGGAGAAGTTGGTTGCATTGTGTTCATGTGCTAGGGATCTGTGGAAGGTTGACTTAAGAGTGATGAATTAGGGTATCTTGGCTGTGTCATAGTGGTCAATATGTGACCTGGCTGTTTCTAACACCTACAATCAGATATAGATCTCCAAGTCATTTAATACACACAATGATACTGACTAGCATGATTTCAAATTCATTAAATGTATCCCTGATAATTTGAAGATGATCTTTAGCTTCAGCTAAGAAGCCTAATACATTTCTCTAGTCAGTCATTCTCACTATTTGCCAGATGATCATTTTACTATTTTCTTTCTCTCTAAATGTGGGAAACCTTCTGCCAGTTCCTCATTCTCAGCTAATACATTTGCTTTTTATATCACTGATAAAAAGAAGCAAGAAGATGACTTTGCTTTTTGATGTCACTAAAAAGAAAAATTCTACATGCTTTCCCATGAAGCTACCAACCTGCAGAAAGGTGATTACGCACTCTTACTTTCCTCCTTCTGCAGTGTGTGCCCTTCCATCTAATGTGATCACTCTGCTGCAACGAAGCACATCCACTCTTCACTTAAGGACGTCAATTCTGAAATTTTTTAGCCAATATAATCAATTTTCTTTTCTATTGTCTAAGTCATATCAGCAAGCACACATGGTATTATAATTCTAGTTTTCAAAAAAATTGTTTTACATCCCACTAAAATTAGTATTTCCATCTCATCTCAGTTCATTCCTCACTTATAATAAAACCTCTTAAATTTTTTTTTTCTGTACTCAATGTTTGCGATTCCTGACTTTCTCTCCTATTATGAATCCATTTGTTTCCAACTATTAATACTTCATAAAAATTGCTCTTGTCCGAGTCTCCAATCATATCCATGTTGTCATATTCAATAGTAATTTTTCTCAGTACCCATTTTAAGCTATCAGTAGCATCTGAAATAATTGTTCGCCTTGAAATACTTTATTCACTTGGCCTTTGAAGTTATTCTAGCTCTTAAGCCTCCTCCTAATTCACAGTCTACATTGCTGCAAAGCTTTTATCCTTCTAACCTTTAAATGTTGTATTTACCCAGTAGTTAATTCATGGATTCTTATGCTCTCTACATACATTTACATTTTTAGTTTATCTAAATTACTTTTTGGCTTAAAATACTATCTTTAAGCCAGAGATTCTCAAGCTTATATCTGTAACTCAATCCTGCCCTAATCCCTGTACATGAGACTCACATACCCAACTGCCTATTCAATAATTGAGATTTAGAAACTTCAAAATTAACAGGGTTGGAGTTTTAAAATTTATTCTCATGTCTTGCTGCCAAAGTCTACTCATCCCTGAGTCTTTTCTGGCTTAGTATATCGCTGCTGTGTTTTAAAACAAGCTCAGGACAAAAGGCTTGGTCATCTTCCTTGACCTCTCTTTTTCTCTCACATAAGCACATGCAAATCCAGAATCTAATCAAACCGTTTTATCACCGCTAACACCATCATAGCCTAAGTAATTATTATATGTTACTTATGTTATTGTAATAACTTCCTAATAGTTTTCCTACTTCCAATTTCACTCTTCCACCCTCTATTGTCCCATGGGCAGATGGAGTAAGCATCATTTAAATTTATTTATTTCATCTTACTTCCTTAAAATGTGTTGAATAATTGATAAATGAATATATAAATACATAAATTATCTTTGGGAATACAGGGTGTAAAAGAGGAAAAGGGAGAGAAGAAAAAATATGTACCCCAATAATTCTTTAAGTAACTGAGGAATATTAGAAGATAATGGTAAAAGGATAATATACTATAATGTGATTACATTAATAAAATTACATGGAACTGAATATTGTCCTGGTTTTGTACTACCTTTATTGTGTTATCTTTGGTTCATTATTTTTCTGTGAGTCTAGGTTTGTAAACTCTGGTAGGTAGGATTATAACATGGCCCTCATAGTGTACATGCACTGATGTGCACACGCTTTCTCCCTACTCAGTCAAACACTAATATAAACACTTCCATGAAGAGATTTCGCAGATGTAATGAACATCCCAAATCAGATGACTTTAAACAAACATAACCTGATGAGCCTAACCAAATCAGGTGAGGCCTTAGAATGGACTCCTGATGATGAAGATTGGAAACACAAAGGCAATTTTCTATGGCTGAATTCAAAGACGGAGGATGGCTTGTGTCAATAAATGCAGGTGGCTTTTAGGAGCTGACAAAACCCCCCACCTAATAGCTAGCAAAGAGGTAGAGTTATCAGTTCTACAGTCACAAAATACTGAATAAAGACACAATCTCATGACTTTGCCTGAAAGCTCTGAATTCCAGATGAAAATACAACCTGACTTACACTTTGATATTAGCTTTGTTACACCCAGAGAAGAGAACTCAGTCCCACCGTGCCCAAGATTCTGACCTACAGAACTGTGGGCTGATAAAGATGCATTGTTTTAAGCCACTACATCGGTGGCTATTTCCTATGCAGCAATAGAAAATGACCACATTAATCTCTAAAATAGGGATTGTAATATCATCTCTTTTATGAAACCAAGGGAAGGTAGCACTTATTTTTTAAATAGAATTTGCATAGTACCTCTAAATTTGAACAAAGAAACTTGTGGAGAGAGATATGGGTAAGACTTTCAGCTGGCACAATGAAAGATTATAGACTAGGAAATAAGAACAATAGCTGCACTCTAAGGATGTTAATATGCCTCATGGAGCTGGGGCTGAGTATGCAGAACTCCTGGAATATGAATACATATTCATCATCAAATTCTATTGCAGGATATATTTTATTTTATTGAAAATGTTCTAATATACTTAGTGAATCTACTTTTTGCAATATATTCTAGATTTTGTATAGAAAATAAGAAAAGCTACTATATTATTTGATTCTGACCATGTGGTAGGCACTATACTAAATATTTTACTTAAAATGTCATATTTAATTTAAACAAAAACAGATAATTAAAATTAATAATTGTCGTAGTCTGTTCTCACACTGCTGTGAAGGACGACCTGAGACTGGGTAATTTATGAAGGAGAGAGGTTTAATTGACTCACAGTTCTGCTTAAATGGAAGCATTGCTCTGAGGCCTCAGGAAAGGTACAATCATGGCGGAAGGTGAAGGGGAAGTAAGACACTTTTTATGTGGTGGCAGGAGTGAGACAGAATGATGGGGGAAGTGCCATGCACTTTTAAACCATCAGATTTGTAAGAATTCACTCACTATCATGAGAGGAGCAAGAGAGAAATCTGCTCCCAGAATCTCATCACCTCCCACCTGGTCCCTCCTGAGACACGTGGGGATTCCAATTTGAGATGAGATTTGGGTGGGGACATAGAGCCAAACCATATCAACAATCAAGGCTGGATTTGTCTCATAAACATCACCATACCACCAAAAGATGCCAGAGATTCTAGTGCTCAAAGGAAAAATGGTTTCTCAAATATAAAATATTTTTTAAGTATTGATGCACAAAATAGCGTTTTAATATTGAGTCATTAGAAATCGTATCTTAGAATGAGTTCACAGTCAGTTCAGTTGCCATTATTTATCATTTTGGCTTAAGATTTGTTGCCAGAAATGTCTTTAAATTGTGGCTCTTTCCCATGCTCAAGAATACCCTGAAAATCAAGTTCAGAGTTTCCACCTGGTAGACATTTTATGTTCTCTGATAATTTTCTCAAGTTCATCCTCCATTCTCACATCTCCTTTTAACTAGGTCAATCTATTTATTCAGTGTTTTAACTTTACTATTATACACATTTATTTCTAGAAGTTCTAATTTTTATATATAAAATATGTGATTTTTATATTATAATTCCTTTTTATATTTAATCAGTGAAACATTTTAACTTTATTATTTCTCACAAGTTGATTTATTATAAAACTTCTTGAGTTCGGAATTCTATTCTTTTTTATTTCTGTTGACATTTCAGAAGCATCATTTCATTGTTTATTTTAAATTTTTTAATTGTTAGCTCGTGTTCAATAGGAATTTTAAATTTTTCCTGTGGTTTTTCTATGCTCTATAGATGGTAATTGTTTTATAGGATGATTTTTTTTTTTTTTTGGTCTGTTTTTCATTGGCATCTTAGGATCTTCACAGTTCCATAACTCACTGGTTAAATTCTTCACTTAGGAGACCAGTAACATGGGTGATATAACCTGGATTCAATGTCAGAATATGCACAAAAGACTAGGGCTTTGATTTTTAATGGGTCTGCCTTTTCCTTTATCAAAACATCTAGGCAGTTTCAAACTTCTTTATTACTTCCTTGGATAGCCAGAATACAAATTAACTTCCTCTATGTTGACAGGACAAAACATATTTCTTCTCCTGTGGGCATTGAAAGTTTATCTCCTTGCCCGTGAGGCTTTTGTCGGATGCAATATATGTTTATGTAATAATAGTTTGCTGGATCCCTGCTCAGACCTTAAGCCTTCTTCCTTTTCATACCCATAAATATCTTTCTTTTGATTATGGCTATATATTATAATGGAAGACAATCCTCTTTCATCCATTCCACGCTTTCGCTGGAACCAGAAATCACTGTATAATTTCAGTTAAAAAAAAAAAGAAGAAGAAGAAGAAGAAAAGGTTGGGGAGTGTCTGACCTATTGTATGAATGATCTTAGAGAAATAAATTTAATCTTTCTGAGCTTGAGCTTTCTCACCTGTAAAATAAAAATGCTATTTTCCATTTAGAAGGGTTATGGGAAGATGAAGTGAGGATGTCTTATTTTCATTCTATTGTTTGAGGTTAGAGCCAGTTAAAAGTCCATTTTTAAATGCAGGAGGTGGCTGTCTCACAAAGATTGAGATAGGGCCTGGGTGTTCTTTCTTAGAAATCACTGGGACTCTGGATAGGCTGTGGAGAGAAACACAAGTACTGATGATACAGTATCATTACTTTACAGAGAACTTCCATGTGAGAAACTGCGTCTTCAGACATTTAGGAAACAAACTCAAGCAGAAGTGATAACACATTGGATCTTAATGACATTTGTTACAGGCTTGAAATCCTACACAATAAAGCTATCTTCTCCTACATCTATTAGGTTAAAGAATTACATATTAATGTTGTACTGGAACCTGCACTACCGGCTCATGAGTGCCAATTGTTAAATATTAGGAAACTTTGTGAACCAATTAGTAGAATGAAATTGACCAAAGAGGAAGTAGTTATACCGCAGAAGTTAACAAATACCACAAATCAGGACATTGGTAGATTAATTAACTTGGAACTGCTTTACCAGCCAACACTGCATATAAAAAATGATAGTTATACAATTCCCTCCTATTTAATTATATTTCATTTGACTTTAGTTCCAGTAAATTTTTCTTATTTTAACTATTTAAACGACAGTTATAATTAGGGAGAAGAGATTTATATATCAAACTGGAGCAATGTGAGGAGAGTCTGAAAACCTAGGATACACTGAAAGCCTTAGAATTATTCTAGATCTCATCTCACTAAACTAAATACTACTATGATTGGCTGAAATTTTGGCTTTCCCTACCTGCAACAGGGCCCCATTATAAAAGCATGTTGTTTGAGAAGGAGCTATGAAAGTTCTCAGGCTAGGTTTGGAGATCTCACAAAAACCGATTGAACATGCCTATGAAAATGATTCCTATTATTAGATAAAATGAAATTCAAATATGTGGCAAATACAATTTCCTGAAATATTTGTTCAGAGGAAACTACTTATACCATTATAAAACACTCTCCCCCAATAATTTATTCTGGTGTATTTTCCATCAATATTTTGGTTTCCTGTTATAAATGTAGTTAAAATATCCAGTGCATCCTGCTATCTGATTTCCGTCACACTAAAGGTATGTTTGACTAATGACTACTTGTATAACTTCTTGTTTTACAATATCCTTTCTAATCCTAAATCACTCTCAAAGCCAGTAATAGGTTCTGATGTGTCATGTCACTCAGCATAAAGCTCCTCATGTATTTTTGATGCCACTCAGACTATGGCACGGAAACTCTCAACCTAAAAATCTTACTGTGAACTTTCCAAGGAAATAACTTCTGTAACAGTGAGGGTTTTTTTCAATATTTTTTGACCTACACTTACTTTTGATGAATAACTCCCTAATAGCACCTAATACAACATCATGTAAACTAGTCGTTGTACCTTTGGGGTTCTTTGAATTCTTCATGCATTATTCTCTCTTTAATTTTGAGCAGATATTTACATTTAATCAGAATTATGTAACTGTATTTTCCATGTATTTACTTTGAGGTGCCCTAGTCACCCTAAATATACATTTCTGCTTTGCCTGACCAGTGAGCTAATCAACTCCTGAAGGGGCCATATATTTTTAGTATTTTATATTTTATCTGGTCAAAGTGTCTAAAATGAAGATCAATACTTAGTGGGAAGGCAAAATATGTTGAAAGATTCTTCTTACTTGTTTGTCAAATATGTGTAATAGATATACTAAGTCTAGGAGATACCGTGTGTAACTGGAAGAGTCATCAATTTGTAGCTATGAAGATGGAACATTGCAGTATGGCTTTTTCTTTTTAAGAATCACTATGCTTTAAAGGAATCAATAATTTTATGCTGATATTTTAAATATTTTCAATAAATATAGCATGTCCAGACCCACCAGGCTGGCCAAATTGCTCAAGTTCTTCTGTTAGTCTGGTCTTATAATTACAGTTAGTTTGGGGAAAGGAATTGTTGGTGCATATAGAGGTTCAAGAAATTAGGCCGGGGCTCTGTAACAGAAAATATGAGAGATTTCAGAAAGTCTGAACTTTGGAGCTGAATTTATCAACAAGTGAGGCTAAGGTCCAGACTGATAAGAAGGTGGAATCATGGAGAGCTGAAAACAAATACTGGGACTTGGTGAAAGGATTCTAATATCCTGGAAAATAGAGTTTATGTACTAAACAGGATTATCAGTTCAGAAAAAAATCATACTCTAAAAGAGAATTAAAGCAGAGTTAATTTAGCAGAGATGGTATCACATTCAGGCACTGGAAACCAGGGTAAGAGATCAAAGTAATGGCTGGCATAAGACTGTCTCGCTCTCTAGATGCTTGCCAAATATAGGGCTGTGAGAGTCTACATATCAGAGTTAAATGATTTTATTTAGGAAAGAAAAGCAAAACAAAGGCCGACAATATAGAAAGATTACTAAAGTCTTGTTACACTGGTTGCAAATAGGATGATCCTGCAAAAATTCTTTGGAAGGTGAAAGATACACAAATTTGATATATATGTGAAAAGTTCTTCACAGATATTTATCTCTACCTCTTCCTTCTCCTTCTCCAAGTTCCACAATTTATTCAGAAGACAGAGACAGAATCACTGAGTAAAACAATATTAGCAGACTGGTCATTAGTATATTTTAGGCTTGAAAGCATTTGAAGCTTTTAGCATATCTAAATATATGTAACTATTAAACTATTAAAAGTGTTTCTGATCAAAACACATGCTTTCAGATATACACCAATTCAGAAAGTCACTTTAAACTTCTTGAGAAACACACATTTTATAGACAACGCTAAATACTAAGCAGTACACCAGAAAGTTATTTCAATTAATCTACTCAAGTATATAAATGGTTCCATTAGTTAGACTTTCATAAGAAAAAGTGTCCATAAAATGTCAACAGACTTACATATATGTTTCTTAATATACACACCTTATTTGCTCAGCTTAAATTTAACTAATAGTTTTCTCCAGAAAAGTTTTAAAAGAGGAATTATTTCCAAATTGCAAAGAAGTGCTTAGATCATGTTGTGTAAAAATAGCTATACTGGGAAAAGTAACCTGAAATATCCCTTTTAATTCATGAAAGGTTTTAAAAGTATAGTACATGTGTAAGTTAGCTTCATTGTGTATTAAAGTGGGAATAACCTGTGAAAATACAGTGTTTATTAGGATAATAGGATTTCAATGTAAAAACATTTTTATCCCCCAAATTTAGATTTTTTAAAAATTCACATAATTCAAAAATCAAAATAACCTGTCAGTGTAGCTTTCATTTTTATTTCACACAAAAAGAATTTGTTCTCCGGAAAAGCAAATTATATGTTTGATATTTACATATAAAATATTTGGGTTGCCTTTTATAAAATCTATTAAGATATAAATATTTATACATATAACCTTCCATTAATATTAGTCTATTTAAATTGTAAGAAAAATATACAATTTTATCAGATAAGGTGGAAAATAGGGCTAATTATCTAAATAATATCCGTGCACCCCCCGAACACATTCTCTTTCAAGTGTCTTATTATTTTCTGAAAAATGGTCTGTTAGGTATTCCCACTGATTTAATCTACTTAGATTATTAGGGTAAACACTGGTTGCATTAACCAAACAAAAATCTATGGTCACATTAGTGTTATTTTAATCAAAGAGCAAAAAAAAAAAAAAAGAGAGAGAGAGAAAGCTTTGGAAAATGTTTTAAAAATCTCAATTGTTTAACATAGCATAGTAACAACCATATACACAAACAGGGAAATGACAAATATTCATTCAAGAAACTCATAAATATCTTTATAGTTTCAAATAATGAAAAAAGTGCTATAATTTTAGACAAGTTAAGTAAGCACATGCAAGACCATGTGTTTAAAATAACTGCCAACCTGATTATTATAAATAATCAAAGATAAATTGTATCATGCCAATATATTAAAAATATTTTAAAGTATTGGTTAGGGTTATTAAATATATAGTTAATTATAAATAATGACAGTTAATTAATATATTAACTATTTGAATATAAACTAATAACAATAATACAGAGAAGTGACCAGTAGCATGAGACATGTACAGATAATCAGAAATTAAAATATTTGGATGTAAAGATATTAATATGCAATACCTGCCACACTTCAACATAATTTAAACTAAGTCATTTGAATTAAGGCCTTCTCAACAAGACATATTCCTAATTCTAACCCTGGATACATCTTTATTCTTTTGAAATCAGGGCAATGCTTAGGGATCTTAATTAAAGATAATAAAATTGTAAGAATAACTATCATGCCTGTGTTGACCTTCTAATCCTAAATGTGAGGAAACAACCTTTACCTAGAGGCTCCAACACTTTAAATAGAAAGCAAAATATTTCTACATGGAGAAGGATTTTGTAGTGAGTGTGGCTGAAGAACTAAACTGATAGATGTTGACAAAGAATGGAAGGAAATCTGTGCAGAAAGGAGATGAGCTGCTCATGAGCACTGTTTACTCTTGACATTTATATTACCATAACTGAGAATGTCTATAACTTAAGCATGTGTCAAAACTTTCCTGGACTCCTCTGCAGCAACCTCCTAAATCTTGCTTCCTCTGCAGTGCCCCAAATCTTCTGCTTCAGTTACAACTACTAACACTAATCATGACAATTAGCAGGTGACAAAATACAATTCTCTCTATTGCCCATTATTATTGGCCAGGAATTAGCACCATTAGTGCTGCTATTAAGCACCGATCTGTCAGTCTATTTCCAACCCATGCAAAGGATAACAAAACTGAACTCACTATAAAATGGAAAAACATTATTTTTACTACTTAAACTTTATAATATCATTCATGCTACACATACTGTGACAATATCTATTTCTTTCCTCTGATTCCTTTTCCTCTCTCTAAGAAGACTTGTTTTTAAATGTTTCACCAATATGTAAAATCAATCTTTGTTATCTTTTTTCCTATTATCTTCGTAGGTACTGACAGAATAGAATTTATCGCAGGTCACCTTTGTTTCAAATTACAAAACTCCCTTCTACACAGCCACGGTTGTCATGTTTTCTTCTTCATATGAAAAACTGAATATCAAACATGATCTGTTATTATTAACTCAAATTTTTTACATGACTAATTCGTTTAGTTGGGCAATTTACCTACTATACTTTGCAACTGAGTGTTATTATTTATGGTTTTATTTAATTTTTAAAGTAAACAATATTAAGAGTAAGAGACATCTGTCAATTATTGTTTTCAAGCTAAAGAAGGCAAATAAGAAAATGATTATGTTGTCATGGAAACTAGTAAAATATAACAAAAACATTCAAATTCTGTGAAGCCAAAACTGCAAAAATAGCTTCATTAAAGGGGATAATCGAACTATGTTTAGGAGAAGAGAACGAATATTCTCAAGACAAAAAATAAAAATGTAAGGTATAAAAAAATACAATGAACACAAACTGGTAATATGCTTTTAATCTACAGAAAATTTTGATCTATAAAGAAAATAGAATATACGTGTGAGGTTCAAGAATGAATATTTTGGAAAGTCAGTGATTCCAGATGTTTGACTATTAAATACTCTAACATCACCATATTACAATACAATTATCTCTCTTGACATAAATGGTAAAGACTTTTACAAGATCTGAGGCATACTGATAAAAATTAGTATGTATCTATTTATTTATTTATTTTTGAGACAGAGTTTCACTCTTATTGCCCAGGCTGGAGTGCAATGGTACGATCTCAGTTCACCGCAACCTCTGCCTCCCGGGTTCAAGCGATTCTCCTGCCTCAGCCTCCCGAGTAGTTGGGATTACAGGCATGCGCCTCCACGCACAGCTAATTTTGTACTTTTAGTAGAGAAGGGGTTTTTCCATGTTGGTCAGGCTGACCTCAAACTCCTGACCTCAGGTGATCTGCCTGCCTCGGCCTTCCAAAGTGCTGAATTTACAGGCATTAGCCACTGCTCCTGGCCTCTTACAATTTAAAACTGATACAAAATAAATGGCTTTAATTTCTGACATTTTAAAAATCATATTACTGGTCTAAATATTTCCACTCATTTTGAAATATAATACAATTATGTGAACTGGTTATCTAATTTAACATCAAAGACACAATCTAGAAGAAAAAGTATCTTGCTCTTTTTATTTTTTCCTTCCTTGCTTTCAGCTAATGTTTCCAGAACATCTTAAATTATATTTAAGTTGATCTTAGAAATTCTTCCATTGTTTCACATATTCAACATTTTATATATTGCATTAATTTATTATAATTATTTTGTTATATAATTTGTACTTTGGATATTTACTTTACAGAGAAACCTATACAGTTAAATAAAACAGAATACAATGTTATTCCAAAGGTTTTAAAACAAACTATACATTTGATTAATCTATTAACTTCCTATACCAAAACCATAAGAGTAATCTTGAACAAAAGCAAAAGTCACAACACAAAGATAAACTGAAACAAAGAATTCATTGCTCAATTATCTCATTTATTCTTTCTTTCTTTATTTTTGAGACAAGATCTGACTCTATCACCCAGGCTGGAGTGCAATGGCACAATTTTGGCTCACTGCAAACACTGCCTCCCAGACTCAAGCAATCCTCCTACCCCAGCCTCCGAAGTAGCTAGGATTACAGGTGCATACCACCACGCCAGGCTAATTTTTGTATTTTTAGTAGAGACGAGGTTTCACCATGTTGCCTAGGATGGTCTCGAACTCCTGAGTTCAAGCGGTCCACCGACTTTGACTTCCGAAAATGCTGGGATTACAAGTATGAGCCACCACACCCCGCTATTCTGTATTTATTTTGATTGTGTAAAATCTGAATTTTATTTTGTAAGATTTAAACTATGATCAATTAAGGAAAAAATTTCAACCAAATTAATAAATACTTATTCTGACAGTCTTTAAACATGGCCTGTTTGTTTACTAACTCTCCCTTTTATTCATACTCTGATAACTCTGCTCCCTCTCTTTGCTGTAATTCTTAGCAAACACACATTCTGTCTCTCTCATCTATCTCTGTATCTCTCTATTTGTCTACTATAAATGTATACATTTGGAGAAACTGAGAACCCACAATATTAAATGATATACTCGAAGGTCACACAGCTCACTTTTTGATGAGTCATGTCTAGAGTTCAGGAATCTAATCTCCTATTTGGTGCCAAGTTACCCCTTAATTCCTAAGCACAGAGCAATTTCCCAGCAATTTTAAAATTATGAGCAGATGTTAAATGAGCAATGAACTATGAAATTGTATAAACATGAATAAAGTTTAGAGTGGTAATCAAATAAAACTTATAACAAGTGCATTTAGCACATCCTTAATTGTATGTACAATCCATATTTTACTGCATGGTAATTGTGGATAAATAGTAAGCAAAGATCATAAAAGACTGCCATTAGTCTTTTAAATGGACAATTGTATTGTTTTAATTCCTTAATTGTTTAAGGCCTACGTTATTAGTTATTCTTGATTCTGGCTTACCTTTAGCTGTGTTCAGTCAAGCTGTATTTAGAATGATTTCACGAGGTACAAACACACACACCTTCACCGGAGCATTTTGAAGATATGCTACAGATAATTGAAAAAAGCAATCTATTCAAAAGCAGCATGGGGGCAGGAAAGGCTTCTGAAAAATCCAGGAGCATGGACTAAGTCTTAGGGGGAGTTAGAACATGTTTCTGGCAGTGAACTATTTTCATCAAAAAAATAGTACAAAAAAGTTTCTAACTTTAAAGAAAAAGTTGCTTGTTGCTTCAAGTAACAGAGTGTTACCAACTGGGACTGCTGAGCTCAGGGTTAAGGTAAAAGTACAATGATAAGCAGGGGAAGAGCAAGGAATTAAACTTGAAAAATCCTGGAGCATAAAGAGGAAGCAAAGGGGGAGGCAGGCTGAGTGACTGAATCACACTGGCTCCTTGCCAGTCAGCGCCAAAATACATGCCATGCCTATTTCACTCTTGGTTCCCCCTTAAGTTTAGAATCAGAAAATCAACACATGACAAGTTAAGGGAGGACCACTGGCTACAAGTTGCTTTGTGATACTTTTACTAATTTTCACATAACACAAAAGGATACTACTATCTTAGAAGAAACATCATTTCTTATCATTTGCTTGCTGAAATTTAACTAATTTGACTGCTTTTTGTTTAAGGAAAATTTTATCTTAAATGAACAGGGAACAACAAAATAAACTATAATAGTACAATTGTTACATAACTATTTTGAGATTCTTTGAAGGAAAAGATTATTTCAGGAGCTGTTGACTCATGATCAGAAAAGTCAAAAAGGATAGGTAGATGTTGAGTATTAAGGATGAAAATTTTAGAAAAATAATTTATCAAACTCACTATGGCAGAGCTTTTGTTTTTGTAACCTATTAATGAGTCATGAAACCAATTTAATGGATCAAAACCAGCATTTAAGTGGTAACTGGAATAGAATAAAAAACCAACAGAAATAACTAGTGCATGATTTATGGTAAAGATAAATATTGTTTGAGGAAACATTTGCTTTTATTTCATGAATGTGTGGTGGGATGTGTGTGTGTGTGTTCTGGCTCACAGCTATGGATTAAATGTGTCTCCCTCAAATTCAGGTGTTGAAGCTCTAATCACCAGTGTAATGGTATTTGAAGGGGAAGCCTTTGGGAAGTAATTAGGTTTACATGAGGTCTTGAGGATAGAGTCCCCATGATGGAATTATAAGAGCTCTTATAAAAAAGAGGAAAAAACGCGAGTTTCTTCCTCTCTCTCTCTTTCTCTCTCTCTCTCTCTCCCCCCACCAGCCCCCTCCTCTCTCTCCCCTTCTCTCTCTTTCTGCATGCACAAAGGTAAGGCATGTGAGGACATAACCAGGAGAAGGACCCTCACCAGGAACACAACCATGTTGGGTGGTGCCTTGATCTTCAACTTCCAGCCTCCAGAACCAAGAGAAATTAGTTTGTTGTTTTAGCTACCCCGTCTATAATAATATGTTATACCAGCCAAACTAAAACATTCACTATGCTAATTTGTTATTTGAGTTATATTAAAAAAAAAAAAAAAAAAAAAAAAAAAAAACTACATCTTTCAAGAAAGAGCGACTTTGAAAATCATTACCCTACCTCCCCCACCCCTGGTATAAATTGAAAGGGACAGATGCCTAGGAATGTACAAACAGTCCTTTGGGTGGTAAAGTCACAGGAACCCACCAAAACTTTACTTCTCAATCCCATTTTATTCTCACTGTGTAAAAGTTCTGTCTTCCTAACTTGATTTCTATTTTTAATGTTCTCTCACATGCACACAAAAAAGCACCACACTCAGTGAAGCTCACGCAAAAAGGATCCCACAATACATTATACTTACTCATGCTAATTAGCTTAACTTCTTTTTAACAGCTTGCTTTTTTTGGCTTATAATTATTTAAAATTGGTACATCTTTTTTCAGAATTAGGAATCTATAACAATGATGGCCAATTGCTATCCACTCACTTTTTCTATTTTAAAAGACACTCCTCCTATTTAAATCTAAGTATATATACACCAAACACATATACACATATACACATACCAACCACAGGAACAACAGGAAACCTTTGGAAAATCATTGTTGTCAACAGGCTTCAGGACCATTCCCCTACCTATTTTCTATTCATGCATAAATGGGCAGAAAAGCAGCATTCCATCTGGCTCATCCCACTGGGTTTCAAATATGCCATCTGGCCCATATTCCGGAATTCTATTCATCTCTTCCAACTACCTAATAAGACTACAAAAGAAACTCTGAATCTACCTGATACCATAAGAAGTATTTATTGAAGAGTTATTTATTAAGGTCATGTTTTTATACAATCCTTTTTCTAAATCATGGTTATGTTTGATATCTCACTCCTGAATCATTTGACCCTGTGGAATGAGCATCACTACTTTTCAACACAGTGGAAAAGTGAGCTGCCTCACCTCCCCCTGTGATAAAAGAATGACCGATACTAATGCTAGTAAAGGTGGAAAACTCCTATGTGAGTTTTAGGAGAAAGAAATGGTATATATATATAATACAGCCATATGTCTGTATAAAATGACTTACAGTACACAATTATCCTATAATAGCTATCAAAACTAGAATTTTTCTAAGGTTTTTAATATAAAATGTCCTACATGCAGTGAACAATGGATTTACAAAGGATGAGCTACTCAGTTTTGTTAACATTATTGGATTTTTAAAAATTTTTTTGCTGTCCCAGGTTAATAAATAAAAGCGCTAGTGAAAGTTAATAGTCCTTCTGTTAGGAGAGTTTTTTGTCCAAACAATGTATGGAGCAACAAATATGTTATGTGAAGAAAGTGTTTGGTGTTAAAAGTCAGAGAGTGTAGCTCAGAGAGGCTTAAGTGATTCTGTGTGACTCAAGATTGATGCAAGTAATAATATGGGTTAAGGGGCAGGTGGAGGTAGCAAAGAGGACAATAAGTTTGTTTAATGGAATGTCTTACTCTTATATTACTGATGAAAGAGAAGGCTGTTATCTGCTGGTACACACTTAACTTTATATATTTCTTTGTTTTCTTGTTCACAGATTTACAGTTTCTTAGAATATGTGCAATCACTAAAACTCTAATATCTTTATCAAGCGTAAGTTCAATTTTTTTTTCTAGGTGCTTAAGTACACTAATTCATTTTGAAGGACCCGGAAAATAACAACAGATTAAATGTGCATATCATATTTCTCAAATTATTTCATGGTATGAGTTAAAAATTTGCATAGCTATCTGTCATCCATGTATTTTTATTATGGTAAATTATATGTATTAAAAATTCCCGTCTTAACCATTTTATATGTATAGTTCAGTCGCATTAAGTCCGTTAATATTGTTGTATATCCATCATCATTATCTATCCTAAGAACTTTTTTCATCTTTTCAAACTAAAACTCTATACCATACTCACTAAACAATAAACTGCCCATTGCTCCTCTCCTCAGCCCCTGGTATTTATCATTCTACTTTCTGTCTCTGTGAATTTGACTGCTCTATGTACCATATTTAAATAAAATCATTCAGTATTTGTCTTTTTGTGACCAATCTCACTTGGCATAAGGCCATCAAAGTTCATCCATCTTGCAACATGTGTCGGAATTCCCTTATTTTTAAGGTTGAATAATATTCCAGTGTACATATATCCCATATTTTGTTTATCCATTTATCTTTTCTTTTTTTTTTCTTAAGATACGGAGTCTCGCTCTGTCGCCCAGGCTGGAGTGAGTGGCGCGATCTCGGCTCACTGCAAGCTCCGCCTCCTGGGTTCCCGCCATTCTCCTGCCTCAGCCTCCCGAGTAGCTGGGACCACAGGCGCCGCCACCTCGCCCGGCTAATTTTTTTTGTATTTTTAGTGGAGACGGGGTTTCACCATGTTAGCCAGGATGGTCTCGATCGCCTGACCTCGTGATCCACCTGCCTCGGCCTCCCAAAGTGCTGGGATTACAGGCATGAGCCACCGCGCCCAGCCCCATTTGTCTGTTAACAAACGTGGGTTGCTTTCACATTTTGATTATTGTGAATAATGTTGTTATGAACATGGGTGTATAAATATTTGTACAAATCCTTACTTTACATTTTTAGGGTATACACCTAGAAGTATAATTGGCAGATCATATGGTAATTCTGTTTTGAACAGTATTGAACAATAGTTAGAAATCTGGATCTCTATATTTGCTTATTTGTTCAATTCTGGTATACTTGTATAGAGGCTTCCGAATTGCTAACCGGTACTCACCACAATGGAAAAAGCTTAATTAATTTTAGTATTGTGTTTATATATGCTTTCTTTTGCCTTTAAGCTTGTAGACGCCACTCATTTCCAAAGATACTTAGATCATTATCTTAACCTCTATCCCCTTCAGTGAGGTTATTTCATATACTTATAATACACTTAGATCTTTTTACTACATTTTGCATTCCATCCTTGCATCCACAAACTCCAAGTTTTTGGTTTTAATTTATATACTTGAAGATTCACTCTTTGTACTGTAAAGTTCCAAAACTTTTGAGAAATTCATAGTGTTATGCATTCAACATAGCAATATCATACAGAATAATTTCACTGTTCTAAGATACACCGTTTGCTTCACTTGCCCAATCTTCCCCTCTTCCTCTGATCTACTGACAACAACTTATATCTGTTTTACCTGTTTGGGTGAGGGAGAAGGGACAAGATGGAGGAAGGTAAACAAGAAGGCACCGCCCCTGTTGCTTCCAGGTTCTTCATCACCAACTTACCCGGGCGCGGGAAAATGCAGCCCGCCCCCGAGAAGATGCAGATCAACCGAGCATGCGCCAAGTGATGTCAATCCGAAGGGATCGAAACTTACCCGGCCACGCCTATGGAGATGCCCCTATCACGCCCTTATCCCGCCCACTGCCCTCCCCCTTCCAGTACCAATGCATAAAAGTCCGCTGCTGGCAGGAGCCAGCCTGACCTTCGGACCGGCATTCGTGGACCGGGGAACCTCACCGGAGAGTGCAGGGGTGACTTCCCTGGCCCGCTGCACCTGAGGACCAGAGAACCTGGCCTGAGAGTGTGTGCATATTTGCAATAAAGGGCTGCTGCTTTCTTATGTACTTTGGCCTCATGTTTAATTACTTAGCTCTCCTAAATTAAGTTACATTAAATTAAATTAAGACATTACCATCTCTACAGTTTCCTTTTCCAGAATATCATATAAGTGGCATATACTCTATATAGTTTTTTTAGACTCTTCTTTCACTTACCAATACGTACTTGTTAATTGAACTATGTCTTTTAGGATTGGATCTCTTGAAATACTATTGTTAAATAGTATTTCAGTGTTTGGATGTAGTATGGATAAACTATTCCCCTATTGAAGGACATCTTGGTTGCTTTTAGTTCTTGGAAACTGTGACTGAAACATCCACAGATATTTGCATGCAGGTTTTTTTTGGACACAAGTTTTCAAATCATGTGTATAAATATCTGTAAAAACGATGGCTAAATTATGCGGTAACACTAAGTTCAACTTTGTAAGAAACTGCCATGCTGTCTTTCAAAATGGCTGCACCATTTTCTGTTTCCACCAGCAATGAAGGAAAGTTTCTGTTTAGGTTTTGTTTTGAACTAGCAATTTGGCAATTTCAGAAATAACTGGATAAAGAAACAAAGTTGTATTCTGCATTAAACCTGCATTTGAAACCTCCTCGGTGATTCCTTTATATGACATAAATCAAGGACAAGGTTGTGGAGTGAAGAAAAGCTCTGTCAACTCACAGTACAGACTGAAAAACCACTGGTAAGCTATATGATCTTGGAGTAGGAACTATCCTTTCTGTGCCTTAATTCTTTATCTGTGTAAAGAAATCATGTGGTACCTCTTTTCTAAGAATTTTGAAAATTTAGACGAAATCATGCTTGCTGAAGACAATCATGAAAGGTTTTTTGTTTGTTTGTTTGTTTTGTTTTTTCCACTAATACCATGGGCTGATTTCTCTTGACTTTTACTATTGTTCATTTCACTGACTTCCTGTTACCTTTCACGATGAATTTTTCTCAAATAACTTTGATAATGTCTTAACTACAAACCTGACTCCACACTGTTAATTCTTGGCAAATGATCTTTCCTCTTAGCACAGTAGATTTAAGAAAATTAATCACAGTTTTATGGTTTATAACCATATGGTATGATATTTATAATCATGTTTTTAATATTATATTTATATACGGTTATATTTATATGTGTGTGTGTGTCTGTCTGTGTGTGTTCATGTCTGTAATACCACCAGCCTAGGTGTCATCTAGTAGAAATACCTGTAGCTCTTGTTCTTACACATATTCTTTCTCCACAACTGGAAGGAAGCTTAGCTCCCGATACCCCCAGGAACTGAGTAACATTTGTCATCTCTCTGTTTACTATTTTACTGAGACTCCTATTCTGTCCCTACCAACATCACAAACACACCCACACACATACCGTCTCTCATTATTATCTGGAAACTATTCTTTGTGTTTCTGAGGCATCTGGGACTGGCACAAAGGAACTAAGAACATATCTGTTTCTTCTGTTTGTCCTTCATTCCCTAGGGAAGTTTGGAACACCAGGATGGTATGAAAGAGGAACCTAGAAATTCTATCCCCTATCCCACCCACCCTCCCCTATATTCTCTAGGAGGTGTGCCTCTATAGTATCAGCAACTACTTTTCCTTTCTTCCCTGCACACCCATGCCTGGTGAAGCTATCTCCAGAATTAGGAATCTCTACCCACAACCTAGAGGTAGCTATCTCCAACTTATAAAAGAAATGTGTGCTAGACACAGGAAGGGGAACAGCACACACTGGGGCTTATTGCAGGGGGCAGGGGGAGGGAGAGCATCAGGATAAATAGCATACAAGGCTCAATACCTATGTGATAGGTTGATAGGTGCAGTAAACCAACATGGGACATGTTTACATATGTAACAAACCTGCGCATCCTGCACATGGATCCTGGAACTTCAAATAAAATTAAATTAAATTTTAAAAAACTTAAAAAACCCGAATGTGTAAAAAATTACTCTTTTATCTGTTATCCACTAAAATTTCCTGAGCACCTAAAATGTACCAGTAACAAATAATTGGCACGTGTTACTGCAAAATACCTTTAATATCATCATCACTATTGGCATTATTATAATATCATCATAAATCCACAAATGTTTATTAAAACACAACTACTGGAGAAATTGCAGTACAGTGGTAGGAAAAACTGTCCTTGTCCTACATTTAATGGAATTTATAGTCTATTGGAATAATAATAAAATTTTACACAGTAGATTTCAATTTAAAAATGCATTCAGTTACACCATCTATTTTCTCTTTATGACATGTTAAACTCTAAATTCCTGAATATTTTACTTCTCTTGTGTTCCTATTTTATCATAAATATAATCCTCTGGTTTTACTCATCCAGCTGCTTGTACCATGATATCTATCATTTAATCACGTTATCACAGAGGTACTGCTTTCTGGAGCATCTGTCTGGGAAGGTTATTCGAGCTTTAAGCATGCTGCACTTACAATGGCACATTTAGTTATAAATATTCCCTGCATAAGCAGCTGTCCATAGTATACACAAGCTCAGGAGGGAAAGCCTGGTTGGAGATTTGAAATGAATGAGTTACATTGTTGGTACATGAGGCCATTGATAAAACCATCCAGGAAAAAGAAAAAAAAAAAAATTAGATGAGAACATAGGAGAAAACCCTAAGGGTTTACATCTAAGAAACAGATGGAATTAGTCAAAGGAGAAGCTTGCCTAGGAGACATGTTATAATAGTATGTGATACGTGAGAAATTAAGAGACTGTGCCCGGGATGGGAGCTTACAAGAACAGACAGTGGTCAAATATGATTAAGATCCCAGACTAAACAATTTCAAAGTAGTTTCTGCAATTAGCGTATTAATGGTGACCCATAATAGGTGACTTCAGGGAGCTGGAATTGATTTTGTATTTCAAGAGTGAATGTGGTCAGGAAGTGAAGAAAGCCCGACTATATGAGCATTATATTATTGACAGCATGAAGAGTACATTTTTATTTTATTTTTTTGTGTCCACACTTCTAAAAATCAAATATTCTCTTCTCTTTTTTAATCCCCTCCCCTCGCCTCCCCTCCCCTCCCCTCGCCTCCCCTCCCCTCCCCTCGCTTCCCCTCCCCTCGCCTCCCCTCCCCTCGCCTCCCCTCCCCTCCCCTTCCCTTCCCTTCCCCTCTTCTCTCTCTCTTTCCTATCTTTGGTACCCTGAGACTACTTACCAGTATTCTTCAGACACTAGAATGCTGGAGTGAGAATTTGACTGTCAGGAAAAAAAAAAAAAAAAGTTGAAATTATATAATTCTTTAAAAATGATAACTTTTACTTCCCTGGTACTGGATTCAACATGTGGAAGGGGTTAGGTGTCTGCTTCACATTTCTGCTTCTCTGGTAGTCAGCTAAAATCAATCTGGTAAATAACACTGCTCTTTGGGGGTGCTGAATGCCAAGATTGGTAGCTGGTTCACTGAGTTATCTCTGAAGTGGCTCAAGAAAGAAAAAAAAAATCTGATCTCTATGGAACATTCTTCTAAAAACAGATATATCAACCAAATGAAAAATTCTTCACCAAAGCATTTATAGAGCAAACTTCCTGGTACTGAAATTTTGGCATGGTAGACCAATCTAGGGAGATTTATACTTTTACTTTTACCCTAGAAAAACAGTATCATAAATTATTCCAAAACGATTCCTTCTCTATTTACAACACTACTTGGAATGCATTCTAGAACATGAGTTAAGTGATTATTTCACCCTTTTCTACATATTTGATGTAGCTTCCTGAATCTCTCCTAGTTTAATGAATTCTCCACATTATGTGACTAAACTCATACAACAGTGCCTAACACAGAAGAAGCATGCGTGAAATATTAAGTATTTTGGGTGAGAGGCAAATCCTGTGTCTTCCTTGAAGCTGAAATGCTCTGTGATTGCTTTTCAACCTCTTTGTGCATCTAGGATGCAGACACATAACCTAGATTTTAGCAAAAGAAACACCTTTTATGGTTTTTTAATTGAAATACACTGACAGAAGGATATTTACACTGACAGAAGGACATTAAAGAAACAGGGACAACAGAACTTACATTCTGACGGCCAACAGTGGCCATGGGGCAAATGTGCGGATTTCTGGGGCAAAAGTAGCAATGCTTCTAGGAGCAGTCTATGATGTCCATAGAAGCTGGATCATCCTGTGGCAGCTGGATCATCTTGCGTTCAGTGGTAGAGACCTGTTCCTCTTCTGTGCCATGAATTTGGCTAAGGTCCTAACTGCACCCTAGCATTCTTTTTCCTACTCTTTTTCTGTACTTCGTTTTCAATGTTTTGGGTATTTTGTGATCTATTCACACTATTTTTAAAAAAATTATTTTCTACTTAAATCAGAATCAGACTCTTTAGCCTACAGCTAAAAACCCTGAAAGATACAATTGCTGTATACATCAAAACTCGGAAACAGTCACCAAGGACCTTATCATATTTGCCTGACTATATATTATTAGTGCCTCAAAACGATTCAAGTATGGTATACCGATGTGAAAATAATGTTTATTCTCCAGATCTTCCACTAAATGAGATATAAATGCTTGGTTATTTAAAACATCAGTTTGGTGACTGAGTCCATAGAAGGTCATGATTGATTTCCACCAATGGAGATGGTTTGTCTAGTTTGATACATAAATGCCCAAACTCAATGGGCCATTTTCTGGCTGATTTCTAGTGATGACCACTGAAAAGCATGTTGATTAAAAAAACAAACAAACAAACAAAAAAAAAAAACCAATAAAACTGCTTAATAATGTCCCAAGCAATATTTCCAGTCTCTGTACTTTAAGGACTGTTTTGAATGGTGATCTCCAGACGCTACCTATTTGTTTACTTTCACAGCTTTATGATTAGGGCCCTTCCTGATGGACCACTGTCCTACCTCAATACCTTTGTTGCCAAAGCAGGAATTTTCTAGCTAATAAGGAAGTCCGTTGAAAATGTGTACCAGTTTCTTCCTGTTGAAGCTGGAAGACTGAGCTCCATATTTCTTTAAGAGGAAGGGTATGCTTCTGGGTTTGGCTCAAAATAAATCTTTGGTTTGGAAATATCATGAAGAACATGTATCTTTTTCTTTGTTTCCATTGTTTACTTCCTTTATTTTTTATTTTATTTTATTTCTGGGATACATGTGCACAACATGCAGGTTTGTTACATAGGTATACATGTGGCATGGTGGTTTGCCGCACCCATTAACCTATCATCTAGGTCATCTAGGCTTTTTGTTTGTTTGTTTGTTTGTTTGAGATGGAATCTCGCTCTGTCCCCCAGGCTGGAGTGCAGTGACGCGATCTCGGCTCACTGCAAGCTCCACCTCCCAAGTTCATGCCATTCTCTTGCCTCAGCCTTCTGAGTAGCTGGGACTACAGGCGCCGCCACCGCGCCTGGCTAGTTTTTTTTTTTTTTTAATTTTTTAATTTTTTTTTTTTATTTTTTAGTAGAAATGAGGTTTCACCATGTCAGCCAGGATAGTCTCGATCCCCTGACCTCATGATCTGCCTGCCTCAGCCTCCCAAAGTGCTGGGATTACAAGCTTTTGCCACCATGCCTGGGCTAGGTCATCTAGGTTTTAAGCCCCACATGCATTAGGTATTTTCCGAATTCTCTGCCTCCCCTTGACGTATATCTTAATATGCTAAGCTATACTCCGTATAAGAAGAATTTTCTCTTGATGGATTTATTATATAGGATAATACATAGAAGTCATCTAGAAGTCTAAAATTTAAAAGTCCATATTGATACTTTGAGAGTATCTTTGAGTAAGTGAAATTCGTATATTTCTGCATGGGGAAGAGAAAGATCCCCTAGTCTCTATATGCAAATAAAGTGGCTTTATTTTCTTAAGTTGGAAGTAATATTAGCCAAGAAATGCCCTTAGTACCTACTTGCTACCATAAAGAGTAATTATATGAAGAAGAGAACCTCCAGCTGATATGTAGATAAACAGATTGCTCAGAAAGTTAACTTATTTAATAACCTAGGAAAACAATTGAAAAAGTTCTCTTCCAGTGTTCAGCTGAAGTTACAAAGAATATTATGCTTTACCAATATTATTTAATTAGCAAGATAGACACATCATCAAATCCAATATCTTTCAGGTAAAACCAATGTAGGTTGACATATAACCTAGAAGTTTCACCTTCAGGGTTTGCATTAAACCAAACTTGTTTTATTTTTAGGAAAATCTCATCCACATTAATGGCTGTTCTTTTCAGTTTGACACTCCTCAATTTTTAAAAGAGAAAGAGAAGTCTCCTGTAAGCTCAGCTGATGGTTTAAATATATGATTTTATTGTTTTTCAGAACAACATTAAGATCTGCTTTCCAGTATTTGTCAAAGAGCACAGTCAGTTCACTGCTATGTAACACTCATTGAAACCTGCCAGAGAATTTTTAGAGTAGTGAAACTACTGTGTGTAATACTATAATGGTGGATATGTACCATTAAAAATTGGTGTCAACCCAAAGAATCTAAAACACCAAGAGTAATCCCCAATATAAACTATGGATTTTGGTGATAATGGCTTTGGTATGAATGTAAGTTCATCAATTGTAGCACACGTACCACTCTAATGGAGGAATGTTGATAATGGGGGAGGCTATGTATATATGGGGGCAGGAGGTGTATGGGACATCTCTCTACCTTCCAATAAATTTTGCTGTGAACCTAAAAATGCTTTAAAAAGCAGTCTATTAAAAACAACAACAATTTGGCTGAAATGAATAATTTCTATAGAATATTGCCTAAGAGAAATCTAAACATTCCATTCATTTATCAATCAATTTACATTATTGCTTGCTATTTTTTAACAAAAGCTCTGGAACACTGTAAACAAACAAGGCCTAGTCTAAGCAGTTATATGTAATAAAGAGAGATGAAAGTAGAATAATCTTAGTTAGAGTGCAAAGGGAAAGCCCTGATTCTAGCCACCGAATCCCTGGAATCCCATAGATCTGGATAGCAGAGTTTGGAAAACATGACATTGCATACTGTAATCCAGACTGATGTGTTGAAATGTTCCATCAAAGATTATTGTATACCAGGGACATACTGTTTTGAATTCTCACCACCTAGGATTTAACGTATTACATTGCGTATGCTGCGTGGCATGGGTCATTGGCTAGATTTCTGACAGATACAGCCCTCTAAAGCTCGTCACTGTATTTATTATAATTACAATGTGAAGAGGTTTGCCATACTTGCCATGCAACTTCTCTTTACTCACAGGGAAACTGTATTTCACATATCACAGCTAGAAATAAGTGTACCCAGGTGGATCAGTTTGTTTCCCTCTTTGGGACACTGAGACACACACATAATGTGTTCCTCATTTGCAATGTTTTCTAACAAGCTCAAGGACAAATTTGTGGCTAAAATCTAGCAAGGATATAATTACTTCTGGCCATACTTTTTGTGCTAATTATTAATTTCATGTACTTTGCTTGTATCTTTAATTTTGTTTGTTATTGCTTTTTTAGACTCTAATTTGATCTTTAACCTGTTTCATTTCCTCAACCAAAACAAATGAAATGTTTGTATTATTATATTATTATTTTTGGAACAAAAAAGATACAAGTTCAATAAAATAATATAAAAACTTACTCATTGTTCCTCATCCTTGTGAAGTCTTAAGTGTGTTTATTTCATACAGTGATATGGTTTGGCTGTGTCTCCATTCAAATCTCATCTTGAATTTCCACGTTTTGTGGGAGGGACCTGGTGGGAGGTCATTGAATCATGGGGGCAGGCGCTTCCTGTGCTGTTCTTGTGATAGTGAATAAGTCTCACAAGATCTGATTTTTTTAAAAAGGGGAGTTTCCC
Source organism: Rhinopithecus roxellana (assembly GCF_007565055.1). Classification (NCBI taxonomy): domain Eukaryota; kingdom Metazoa; phylum Chordata; class Mammalia; order Primates; family Cercopithecidae; genus Rhinopithecus; species Rhinopithecus roxellana. Next base: position 10,907,182 of record NC_044549.1, on the reverse strand, counting down.
TACACAAGTTCTTCTCTTGTCTGTCACCATGTGAGAAGTGCCTTTTACCTTCCACTGTGATTGTGAGGCCTCCCCAGCCATGTAGAACTCTTAAGTCCAATAAACCCTGCTTCCTTTGTAAATTGCCCAGTCTTGGTCTTTATCAGCAGTGTGAAAATGGACTAATACATATAGTAACTTCTGATGTTTTTATTTTCTTTTCTCAATATGTGTCTTCAACAAATTCACTTATTCCTAAACTGTCCTTACACATAAATGCACACACACACACTCACACCCCATATAAAGCACTATCAGGTTTTCAAATATTTGATGTGATCTTGAACAGCTCTTTGTGGACAGTCCTTTTTCCTCAAAGATAATTTAGATAGAACCATTTGTCTTCCACTTTTAATTCAAATACCTCCTAGGTTCCCAGTTTGGAGCAAAAACATGAAATTCAAAATGCTTTCAAAACCTTAATAACTTGGCAGAGCAAATAAATAATAAAGGCAGTCACTAGTGTCTTTGTACTTTATTAGAAGAATACTTAATGGCAGAGCTTTTTGAAAATGTTTTCAGAAGCTAGGCAGACACACCAAAGAGAGTTATTATACATATACAGATATAAGATATGTAAATTGAGTTGAACTTTGTTTGCATCTATAAACCTATCCTCAGTGAAGTTAACCATGAATTTTATAAAGCTCTGCTATAGTAATTGGTATATCTAAAATAGTAATGTTTCTCCCAGGAATGGTCTGTTGGAAGCAACAATCTCAACATTGAGGACAACAGAAATTTATCATTTCCAACCGTATTTCAGGGCAATAGGGCAGTTTCTGTGCCATCAGTTGATTGACCAAATTAACAAACAATACTCAACTGTCCTTAAATAGTTAAATAATTTTATTAGAAGTATTCTTCTTAAAGTGTCAGGCTCAAAAAGCTATCTAGTTGAAAATAAATATTTCCCAATGTTAAAAAATTATCTGCTTAATAGTCAGAGAGCCCAGCAGCTCCCCAGGGATAATTAGACAGAATCACACTATGGAAACTGGGAGGCACATCAAGCAGATAATTTTTAATACATTTTAAGCAGAGGCTCTCCACTTTTGGCCTGTAATTATTTCTCACACAATATGATCCTTCCCAGGGCAGAATTTTTGAATATAAACATAACTTTCAGTGGGAACCACTAACGAAGGAGCAATGCTTAGTGCTATCTAGCACAAGGACATGCATAAATAATTATCCCAAAATGCAAAAACAGAATGAACTACTCTATTATTCAAGAGTCATGGTGCTCAATACATTAGTATCCGCCAAACTAATGATATCAAGTAGACTTTTATTCTAGCTAAAACTTTCTAACCCACAAAAGCAATATAGATAAATTTATCTTTTTCAAGTTTGAGGTATTTTATAATTTACTGTATAACTTTCAACAACATACTTGTAGTATTTCTATCAAAGTCAGCATTTTAATCAAACCAAATTTTCTAAAATATTGATTTATGCATTGAATATTTTGTATAAATTAATCTAATGTTTTATTTATAGTAATTGTATTTATCTCTGATTTTCTTAAAACTCTGCCACAGGACAAACTCTGTAGATAGATTTCACAGACTCTAGATGCAACATAGTATTTATAAAGCCCACTAGACAATAAATGATGACAAAGAAAGTTAATGATTTTTTATACTCCACCTGGAGCCAAGACCAAGATAGGAAATGAAGCACCTTATTGCTTTCTAGTTTTTTTTTTTTTTTTTTTTTTTTTCTGGCTTACTAAGTGAGAGAATAAAGGAATCCTGGCTTTGCTGGGGGAGTCGGGAGGAAGGGATGTGTGTGGATGTGTGCTCATTGACAATAGAGGCAGATTTCTGAGCTGACCTTTCACCTCCCCTTAAATGTGTAGCTGGCATTAGCAGAGAGCACACATACATGTTTACTCCAAATTTGGCAGATGCTATCTTGGAAATACTACTTGAGATGACTTCATCCTTCATGACCCTGTGTTGTTTCTAGCTTTCACTTATTTCTTTTTACAGTCCTTCCAGTTTATCCATTTAAAAAAAGAAAAATATGTTTTATCGTCATGTTTTATTTAGTACTTTTGGTGTTCTGAATTGGGAAAACCTGTTTGCAACAACTTGCTAGCATAGTTCCAAAAATTATAAATTACATTTTTGGGATTGCAGCAATTTCTCACATACTTTAGTCTTTTCCCTCTATAGAATACTTGATGAGGCAAAACATGAATTGTATCTATGTGCCCTCATGAATTAGACATGTCCAGGGCTGCAATTATTCTACTTCCCAAAGAAGAGGTTGAGATAAACAATACTGAGGATTTTTAACCCTATCTTTTGTTGTATTGTATTACTATGTCCAGCTATTTCCATCAGAATGGAGAATAAACTCTAATACTATGAATATGGTTTTGCTCTGTGTTCCCACCCAAATATTATCCCAAATTGTAATCCCCTCATGTCGAGGGAGGGATTTGTTGGGAGGTGATTGGACGATGTGGGCAGTTTCTCCCACACTATTCTCGTGACAGTGAGTGAGTTCTCATTTCCTCACTTCCTCGCTCTCTCTAGCCTGCAGCCTTGTGAAGAAGGTGCTTGCTTCCTTTTTGCCTTCCGCCATGATTGTAAGTTTCCTAAGACTTCCCCAGCCATGTGGGACTGTGAGTCAATTAAACCTCTTCTGTTTATAAATTACCCAGTCTTAGGTAGTATTTTTATAGGGTGTGAGAATGGACTGATACAACTACTTATTGTAGCCTTTTTTTACATTGTGAAGATGAATTCAAAAACTAGGGCCCAGTTGTTGGTAGATATTCAACCATCAGATCTGTTAGCAGCTCTGTGGAGAAAAACAAAGCAACTCAAAACAACTCAAAATGACAAGACTTTCTGTTAACTTCGTCTCATAAGAATAGCACCATTTTGACAAGATAAAAGATTTATGATGCATAGTTTTATTTGGGTCTCTGGATTACAATAAAGGAAGACACCCTATATATATTATTGTAATTTTAAGGTAGAGTCAATGAGAAAAAATTATTTTGGAAATATGGGACACATGAACATATTTCAATAACATTTTACGTTGAAATTTTCATGTAAAAAAGTTCATGTAAAAATGATATCTGCTAAGTACAGTGATGGACCTATTAAAGAATATAAATTTGAAAAAAATAAATCTTATTCTTCATTCCTTTCTAAAACTAACCTTATCACACAAAGCATGTGTCTTTATATATTTTGCTATGCCTCTCCATTCAATTTAATAATGAAATAAGAAAGACTAAATTATCCACTCCAACATTTGTAAAACGTGATTGGAGTTGTTTGCCATGAGAAATAATTGTTTTCCTAAGCATATTTAGTATTCTTTCAGTCCTTTACCTTCCTTGCCCCTAAATGTGGAATGAATGGTTCTATCTATAAACTTCCAAAGAATAACCTAAGGAAGAATAACTTGGGCACCTTTCTCATCTTCTTCTTGGAAGTTTCCAGATATCATATGCTTACGTTTGCTGCGCTGCTCTATTGTTTTCTCATTTGAATGTCATGTGGCACTGCCTGTTAACATCTTATAAACTGATGGTTATATTTTGGAATTTACAAATTTTCAAACTGCCAAACTGCCCTTCAGACCAAATTGTTTTCCCATTTAATGTCCATCAGAAATAAAGATTATATGTTGGCTTTCATCTTTAACTTTCATTTCATTTTTAAAATTTCTTTGAAGAGTACTAACTTATAAATCATCTCAGAGACACCAATAAAACACACATAAACTTTTGTTTATATAGCTTCTTACTGACTATAAGTTAATGCATAATTTCAAATTCATCTCTGAAAGAATTATATATAATGGAAGTGTAAAAGCAATTAACAGACATACTTAGGAGAAAAAGTTTGAAATATGCTGACATCTAGTATGCTTTGTCAAACCACACAAACTGTTCACTGGGCTTGTGCTGACTGATACATAGGTTGGGTTTTGATGAATTCAAAGTTTCAAATATGCCTAAATATATTTTGTTTTCCTCATTACCCTTACATCACATCATTTCTTTTAATGCCTTTGACTTTGTTTCTCTAGAGATTCCAAACCACAGGCTCAGAAATGGTATTAGGAGGACCTTATTCACTTGCTTTATTTTTCAGTAGAAACCAAGGTGTAGAAACACTGAACCGTTTATTCAATATCACACACCTCATCAGAAACAGAGAGAAAATTACAATTTAGTTATGAGAAGAAAATCAAACTCTTCAGGTGTTTAATTACATATGTAAGGGAGGCAGTTACTATTACATGAATAATATGATAAAGGCTTACATTTGTTGAACACTTACTCTATGCTAAACATGATTCTCAACAATTTACATACACTACTTCATTTTTGTTTTTGTTTTTCTTTCCAACATTTATCTTAGGTTCAAGAGGGACATGTGAAGGTTTGTTACATGGAGAAACTGTGCATTGCATGAGTTTAGTGTACAGATATTTTTGTCACCCAGATAGCAAACATAGTACCTGATAGGTATTTTATTTTTAATCCTCACTCTCCTCCCACCCTCCACCCTCAAGTAGGCCCCTTTGTCTATGGTTCCGTCCTTTGGGTACTCAATGTTATAAGTTAGAATATGCTCATACTTCGTTTTCTATCACAACGACTCTATAAGGAACACATATTATCTCACTCATTTGCTAGATGGCAAAAGTGAGACTAAAAAAGTTTATGTAATCTGCCCTCATTGCATGGTGGGTAGTTGAGGCAAGAGGAATTTGAAACCTGGCTTGACTAACATAAAGCTTAACACTTTAATCCACTGTGAAGCTGTTCTCTCTCTTAAAGTGGAAATGGTTCTCAATTTTCATCCTGGAACTACATTTACTTTTTAAATTTCCAAACTCTCCATTCTATCTTATCCTTGTGAGAAACCATTTAAAATTATTTAAAAAGATATATTAAAAATAAATAATATTCAAACATAGATATTCGGTAATTATCTTTTGCTCGTAACATATAAATATGGGTCCAGAATCATCTAACATAGGAAGGGGAACTTAAATGTCAATAACCAAATTAAAATTTTAATGACCACAACTTTGCATTGTGCCTTCTGTGCATTTTCACAAGACACTTGACAAAATAATACATATACACACACACCTACAAGTATATATTTATTTGCATGTGACACAAATAAGTTTACACAAAAAAATGAACTTAACTCTTACCACTTAATTTAGCTTTTACTCTTGTAGGCATTTTACGAATATAAATTTGTAATATAAAATCCACTTCATAAATTTAAGCACTAAGATATAGATAAAACTATTCACATCATATCCATTTTACAGGTAATAGAACTGAGGCAAATGAATGTCCAAATTCACACAGGTAGAAAAGTGGATTTGAATCTAAGCAGTGGAGCTTCAGTGTTCATGCCACTAACGATATTCTTTCTTGCCTCATGGTTTTGGGTCTTGCTATGCTTAAATAAAGCAAAGGAATTCTTTCAATAAGTGAACACTACCTAATACAACCAGCTAAATACTATTGCATGAAACTTTATTGTAGCGAAAGACAAAAACCACTACAAATTGTATTAATTGTTGAACATTATTTGTTATGTACAAATTTCATATAAATAAAATGTTATAAATATAGGATTAGATTGTTTCTGTATCAGCACTGTCCAGCAGAACTTTCTGTGATGATAAAAGATTGGACCCAAGATGTCCAATAAAGTTGCCACAAGTAATTATTGAGCAATTAAATGCAGCTGCCTTGGTTAAGAAACTGATTTTAATTTTATGTAATTTTAATTCATTTACATTTAAATAAAATAGCTATCATATTAGACAACTCAGCGCTAAAGAATGCCCTGAAGTCATGCTTTCGATCTTTTATGACCATGACTAGAGTAAGAAATATATTTTACATCACAATGTCATATGCCATATGGATCAAGTGAATGTTTGGATGTGTATGCAATGAATTTTTTTAAATAAAATAATACTAACAGACAGTTATTCTGATATTAGCTTTTCAATTCTATTGTATAATGAAAAGTTTGACTCAAAAAAATTGATTCTATGTCATAACAACAGTTTGAAATCAGCTGTTTGACAAATCTAGCAAAGGGTATGTGTGTGTGAAGATGTCACTTCTACTCTCTTTCTACTCCCTTGTTTTATAAAGAGAACTGAATGTCACTGCCAAGAACAGACAAACGGCATTGAACATTTTACTGCTGTCCTTCCTCCAGTGGAGTTAAAGGAAATAAAGAGGGTCTTGAGTCCTGAGAGGAGAAACAGCCTCAGTGGTAGACTCACTTTCGATTTTCAGAAAGGGCTGATGCTGATGCTTAAAGAGAGTCTTCAGGATGTCAGAAGACTTAAGGAGAGAATGTGGGGATAGGGAAAAAGAAGCTTTCTCTTTTCAGGCCAGAAGTGTAAAAAGTGTGCTCAGGGATACATGCATCTGAAAGACATCACAATGGATCCCAGTAAGTAAGCACAGAGAAGGATCTATGCTAGAAGGAAATATAGGAAAAGAGACTGAGACAAGGAACAAAGTCAGTCTTCTCTACTCTGGGCTGTAGAAGAGGTTGGTCTATACTTCAAAACACTAATGTATACACACACACACCCCCGTACCCTTCCTAGTGACTGGATAATCTGGTCTTAAAATAACAAAGGTACATATTAAAACTGTCACAATTAGCATATGACAAAGCTAATGCTTATTGATGATGTCTGCTAAATAAGTTTATTTCAAAATGGTATATGAAAGTACTTACAAGTAGCATGTGCCAGGTTGTCTTGTTATCTCACATCTAGGGGAAGGCTGTCAACCTCCCCTTTTAAGTTAATAACTCAGAGCTAGGTTTTTAAATAGTAATATTATATTATAATAATTTGTCTTAATTGAGTTACTAACAAAATATATGCAATATGCTATTGAAACTGTTTTCTAATTTTACCTTTTTGGCAAGGAGGTTTTTTTTTTTTTTTTTACTTTTCCATGTATATATATGTACACACACACGTATATATTTACACACATCTAATAGTAAGCCTACGTTGTATTAGCATTTCAATGCATATTCATTATATGTGCGTGTGTGTGTGTGTGTATATATCCACATCTTTGAATTCCATTTATGCAATGTATTATTATCTTATTCTCATATCATCTCCTCTCCCTAAAGAAAAATATTCTAGGAAATCATCCCAGTTAAAACATAATCATTGGTGTATTTATTACAAACATCTAATATCGACAAAATTAACTATAGAAGTGTTTTGGCTTTGAAAATGTGAATACTATAAACTTTACAAAAAACGTGATGCTCACTTCATAGCCCACATACTAAAATTGGAAACAGATAGATAATTAGTGAATGTGCAAAGACTCTATCTAAGGATAAGACCCAAATTCATTTGGACTCTTTTTTTCTTCTGTATTCTCCTTGCATCTTTTTACATAAGCCTGAGATAAATTTTAATGAGAGCAAAAACTGAACAGATATTTTACAACCAAAATATAATCATTAAAAAATAAATAAAGGTTAAATGGGAGCAAATCCATTTATATCTGAATATGTGTAATGAAAACATCCACAATCTTGACATAAATTTGATAATCTCCTCTAACAATAAATACGGTAAAATACAACACTTTCTAAAAACTGTTTAGAAACTGGGATAGAGAGTCAGGCAACGCATTTAGAGCACAAGTTAAGATAACGCTTTAGAAGCAGTAACTTTTTAGTAGAACTTAATAAGAAAATAAACAAGTACAAAAATACAAATTACTTTATATTGGTATTTTAATGAATATATATTTCCACATCTTTTAAAAAGTAAAATTGTTTGTAATATACATACGACTTTATTTCTGCCTTGTTAATTTAAGCAATAATATATTACCATTGGAAAGAAATATAAGTATATAATATATAATCATTTATATATAAATCATTAATATATTTTTATATCATTATATATAATCATTTATATCTATTGTATATAAAATCACATATAATATATAAAATCATATATGTGATGTATAAAATCTTTTATATATAATCATTTATATATAATCAAAGTTTTGTTAGATGCATATTATATTATTAAAAGATGAAATAATTATTTAATCAATTTTTATTAATGAACTTACACATAATTTGCCATAATTAATTAAATAATACTGAAATGAATATCATCTATACACAAATTTATGTTCTTTAAATATAATTTAACGTAAAACATTTAAGAATTTCGTATTGTTTCCTTAGGATTAATTTCTATAAGTGAATTTGCTAGGTTAGTTAGTTTTTATACTTTCAATATTTTTTATACATATAATTATGTTCTTTTCATATACTTTGATGTCAATGTAGCACTAACAAAATAATGAATACTTTCTGCCAAGACATCAGAGAAGGCAAGAAAAGAAAGTCTGACATTTGAATTGCTTTCTCTTAAGGTAGTTATCAAATTTTGGTGCACATCAGAGTCACCTGGGAGGTTTATTTAAACAAAGACTGGTGGCCCCAACCTCAGAATTTCTAATTCAGCAGGTATTAAAAGGGGCTTGACAATTTGCATTTCTAGCAAGTTTCTTGGTGGCATTGCTGCTACTTGTGTGAGGAACACACTTGGAGAAACACTGTCCTAGGGACCTTGCAGATTTGTAGAAGTATCTCTCTGACAATTACAGTAGAGACTTCTGACAACAGAGAGCTGAACAGAACTTGAAACTGGAGGGCACTACCAGATAGCCTTACTGGATTTTACAAATTTTAAATGAGGAGATAATACCATAGTCACAGAAACTTTTCCATAAGACTAGCCATAGCTCAATTTATGAAGAGAGAATTACTTTAAAACTTAAACCTGAGAAGGATATTATAAGAAAGGAAAATTACAAGCCCAAATCACTCATGAACATAGAAGTAAAAATACAAATTATCAGTAAATTTAGAAGTACACTCAAATTTAACAATTTTTTTAATGTTTGACAGTTATTTCTGAAACAATTAAACATCCACTTATTGCCAAAACACGTAGCACACAACAACTAGAAGGGGGAATTTCTTAATCATCTAAAAAACAATAAAAATCATCAAAATTATGGAAGAAATTTTGAAAGATGTTTTTCTGTGATATAAAGGGATAAGGATGCCCATTACCACAATGTCTATTCAACATTACAAAGGCAGTTCTTCAGAATAAAATAAGTCATGAAAAAGAAATAAACCATATTAAAATTTGAAAAGGAAAATAACTCTAACTTATGATGCATAGACAACTTCATTATTTACGTAAAAAAGTTTAAAAACTGAGAAAAAATATTTAATGTAATAAGTGGCCTCAAACAAGCATTGTGAGTATAAAAGTAATTGTTTTAGCAACAGATATTTAAAAGATATAGTTTTATAAGATGTTTCACTTACAACAGCAAGAAAAAAAACAATATGTCTAACCAAAGATGTCTGAGGCACCTACATAGCAAAATTATAAAACATTATTTAGAGAAATTAAAGAAAAACAAATAAAGAACTATGACATGTTCATCCACTGTAAGAGATAATACTGCAAATATACAAATACAATGTGATCTCAACATAAATGTAAACTTTTGAAAAAGACAAATGGGTTTAAAAATATACTTGGACATAAAAGAAGACTAAAATTATTCAGGAAAATCTTTAAGAAGAACAAAATGTGAGGATTTCCTCTAGGCCAAAGTTAGTTTGTATATTTTTAATAATTTTTATGCATATTACTATATTGTTATGATATACTTTGGTATCAACACAGGCCTAACAAAGTAATGAATGATATCTCCCATTAGATATCAAGACTTACTATAAATCACAGTAATCAAAATAATGAAGTATTGACTCTAGGAAGAACAGAATGATAAAACAGAATAGACAGGATAAAAACAAACCCATGGATATAAGTACAGTTTAATTATTACAAAGGTGTTAACGTAGAGTAGTGGGAAAAAGATGATCTATTCTGTAAACAGAACTAGGTCAGCCATCCACCTAGACTGGAAAATAAAAAGCCAAACTAGCTCCTAACCCACAAGTACACATGAATAAATTTATATGAAATGATAGATCTAAAAGAATAAAGTAAAACAGTACTTATATTAATAATATTAACATTTATTATATTTAGATAACACTAAGATATGTTAAAATAGCATGTGTTTAAAAAGTACTCGTTAAGAAGAATACAGAACTTAATAGTATAGTATAAATTGGATTATTTTAAGTTGTAAACTTTCATTTTTCAAGACACATGTAATGTAATGAAAATCCACAGAGTAGAAGAGCAACATATATAACCAAGAAGGTTATTCTATCCAGATACATAAAAATGTTATCATGTTAATGAAGAAAAGATAAACATAATTTTTAAATAGATTTTTAAACTTCAGTAAAGAAGTTATTCAAAGGAAAAGTAAACATATAAACTTGTTTAACTTTATCAATTACCAGGGAAATGCAATTTAAAGCCTCAATGAACTATTACTATACACATTAAGATGTCTGAAAGCTTAACATTTGTCTGTACCAACTTTGGCCAAATATATAGTGCATAAGATTGTCTTATATACTGTAAGAACAAATGTAAATTGAAAAAGCCACTGTGCTTAGCAATGTGAAATGATCTCCTTAAGATAAATGCATGATTGTGCTGTGACCTACAAATTCTATTCTTACAGATATATACAACAGAGATGTGTCCTCAGGTGCACCAGAAGATATGGACAAGAATTTTTATAGTAGCTATATTTATAAAAGCCAAATCTGGAAATAATCTAAATGATAAACAACAGAATTCATCTATAAATTGTGATACATTTACCAAGTCATGCTGTACAATAATAAAACCAAATCACCTAGAGCCCAAGGTGATGGAAAGTTCTAAGATTAGACTGTAGTGATGGTTATACAACTATAAATATACTAACATTTATCAAACTCTACACTTAAAACCAATGAATTTTATGATATTTTATTTAAAAGTTGAAATTAATAAAATAAATTACGTATCTAGAAAATTGTTTTAAATAAGTATTCTTCAGAAAAATATCAGTAAATTGGTGCTAGAGATAGAAATGATTAAAAGGTTATTAAAGTTTTAAAAATAGATTTTAATGGGTTTTTTTGTAGTTCATCCAATTTAACAAAATCAATTTGTCAGTCAATACACAAAGGTTATTTTAAATGGATACTATTTTAATAATTTTCGTGCTTCTTATTTTCAAAAGTATCTTGATTTGGACAATAAATTATGTGATCACATCAATCATAGATCCTTATTTCCACAACTTTAAGAAACCCTTCTTTAATTTTTTTCATAAAAAGGTAGAACTCAAACAATATATTTTATTACTTGATATTAGTATGAAGCACCACTGTTTTTAAAAGTGTGTTCAGATATTTGTTCATATTTCTCAGCCAGTACTGAAATATCAATGAAGGTTATATTAGCCTGATATTTACAGTAAGATAACTGAAACTCAGACTTTTCTAAAATCCCAAAAGGTGAGCGATGGTTGCGCTCTACTGCCTCATCCACAATGGAGCAGGAAATTTGGATCTGTTATCCTGGATCTCACATTGGTATTAATAAAGTATGAGTATGAATTATGTTTTTTACAGAAATAAGGCCTTGCTACTGAGAACTTTTCCATAACAATGACCCTGTCTAGTTTGCCTTTCTTGTTCCTCTTTTTTATCTTGCTGCTCTTACTTAAACGTGTCCCAAGAAAATTCTATCATCTGCCCCAGGCAGCTTCAGGATTTCCATTTTGCTTGTCTTTCCATTATTTCAGTTTGTTTTCAGCAACAGTTCAGAAGAGAGATTGGCCTCCAAGGCTTTGTATTTTACAGGATTTTTGCCTTTTGAATTTTACTGGTATTGGGTTATATTTTTGCTTCCCTTTTTGCTTCTCCCAACATTAAAAATACCTTTTAATATGAAATCCTAAGTAAAAAAACATTACTTTATCTTGGATGTTAAGTGTGTGCACATAGGACTGTAAATTATCTTTGTGTCCACATGATTGACTCCCAAACTAAATAAATGTAGTGTGCTTTGCTCCTTTATCACTTTTCAACTTCTTATTGAAATTATAGTGTATTCATTCTTGCCTAAAATAATTTCAGATCTTGTTTATTGTTCTAATATCTTTCAAAAAATGACAACTAAAATTATAATGTCTAAATGAGGAGTCATTATCTATTAAAAAGCTCTATGTATGCTGTGATTTCCATATGTGGACATGTTTTTAAATATGTAAAGTGCAGCAATTCCTAATTGATTCTTTGAAACATGCATCAATTTTTAGAAACGTGAACATAACAAAACAAAAGATTTCTGTTTTGTAGTACATGGAGAATCTATATTTCTTCACCAGTGTTACAGAAGAAATTAAAGAGCTTCAAAAATCATTTGTTATTTGATTTAAGGTTATTATTGGTATTATTTTTCAAATGTTGATAAGGTCCTTTCTGTACTTTTTGCTAATATATTAAATGATTTAGGTTTAAATTGTCTTCAACATATTCCCATTTTTTATTTTGTTCTTTGCTATATTTCAAAATGTGAGCAAACCATAATCCATTTATTAATTACAAGTGAAAATTTGCCTTATTATTACATGACAAAACCAAGATTTCAAATTGATAGAAATTCTTCTCTCTCTAAATTCTTACAAAGAATGCAAAACATTAACTTGTGTCAAAAAGAATCTGCTACTTAAAACAAGATTACGTGCCAGATGCATTGGCTCACACCTGTAGTCCCAGCACTTTGGGAGGCCGAGGTGGGCGGATCACAAGGTCAGGAGATTGAGACTATACTGTCCAACATGGTGAAAGCTTTCTCTACTAAAAATGCAAAAATTAGCTGGGCGTTGTGGCGCAGACTTGTAATTCCAGCTACTTGGGAGTCTGACGCAGGAGAATTTCTTGAACCCAGGAGGCGGAAGTTGCAGTGAGCTGAGATCTCACCACTGCACTCCAGCCTGACAACAGAGTGAGATTATGTCAAAAAAAAAAAAAAAAAAAAAAAAAAAAAAAAAAAAAAGAACTTTTACAGATGCTGGTGAGGCTGTGGAGAAATAGGAATGCTTGTACACTGTTGTTGGATGTGTAAATTAGTTCAACCATTGTGGAAGACAGTGTGGCGATTCCTCAAGATTCTAGAATCAGAAATACCGTTTGACCCAGCAATCCCATTACCAGGTATGTACTCAAAGGATTGTAAATCATTCTACTATAAAGACATGCACACATATGTTTATTGAAGCACTATTTACAATAGCCATGACTTAGAACCAATCCAAATGCCTACCCGTGATAGACTGGATAAAGAAAATGTGGCATATCTACACCATGGAATGCCATGCAGCCATAAAAAAGGATTGAAGCTGGAAGCCATTATTCTCAGCAAACTAACACAGGAACAGAAAACCAAACACCTCATGTTCTCACTCACAAGTGGGAATTGAACAATGAGAACACATGGACACAGGGAGGGAAACATCACACACTAGGGCCTGATGAGGGGTGGAGACTAAGGAAAGGGAGAGGATTAAGACAAACACCTAATGCATGTGGGGCTTGAAACCTAGATGAGGGGTTGATAGGTGCAGCAAATCACCACGGTACATGTAAACCTATGTAAAAAGCCTGCACGTTCAGCACATGTATCCCAGAACTTAAAGTAAAATTCAAAAAAATAGAGAATATGCATAATAAAGGGACTTTTATACGTACAAATATCCATTTTTTTTGGTTTCCAATGCAGTTGACCTTGATATAAATGTTAACCTCAAAATCTACGTCCTTCCTGATTCTGCGATCTGGCCAAATTTATTCAAGCATAGGTTTTTATAAAGAACTCTGTGCTGAGGTCATCTCTGTGGAAATATAAATCAAAATGAGATCTTTACCCATTTAAGGTACTTTACGACTTGTGTGAAATGTGCAGTTTAGAGAGATGAGAAGAGTTAAAGAGTAGCTATTGGTTTCGAGTCATCTTCAGGGAGAAAAAATAGCTATGATATGCTTTGGCTTTGAGCGTGATTCTGAAAGTTTTATGATAATGCGCAGTCTACCAAGTTGCCACATGTGACAGCTAATCAACTAGAAGAAGAAAGGTGCCAGGGCAGACAGTTCCCATCAGGATGAATTCTTGTGTGCAGTGACCCACTAGCATCATATTTTGAAGCTTTCCTTATTATCATTTCATCTTTTATTTAATATTTCAACTCTATGGTTTCTGCCATGCCCTTGTTTTTACTACACATATTAATAAAAATGTATGCAACAACACATTTTAAAAAGTATCTCTGTCATGAAGGAAATCAAGAAGATATTATTACCTCTGTAACTCTAGGCATGGAGGACATTTTAAATATAAATCTAAAACAGAAAAAAAATAAAGTAAGGTCAATTTTAGGTAAAAGGTTGACTTTGTATTATATAAAAAGTTTAGTCAAAGTTTGAAAATTCAACAGAAAAATGGTAAAGTGTATAAATATGCATTTTTCCACAAAAAAATGCAATCAGCATTTAATTTTTTAAAATCACTCTTACTGGTAATCAACACAATGCAAAGAAAATTAATTCAACACACGTGGCTTCTCAAATTGGCAGAGATTTAAATAAAGATAGAAATGTAGAAGGGGGCAGGAAGAAAAAGAGAGATTGAGAGAGTACTCTGGGTTGAATTGGAGAGGCACAGGAAAAAGATGTGGACTAGTAGTCCACATCTACAGACTTTTAAAGTATCCAGTATCAAGAAGAAAGCATTCAGTAATATACAGAGATATTTAGCTTCATCACAGCCTTGCTTTTAAAACAAAATAAATACTCAAAAAGAACAAAGGTTCAAAAAAAGAATACTTAAATAATTTTTCATGCCTGAGGAAAATGTGTGTTTAACACATTTTGTGTAGTTACTATATTCTAGAAATTTTATATTAAAAACAATGCTTCAAAAACATGCAAGAAAATTATCCTTATTACATAATATTAATAAAATTAACAGAAATTTCAACTATATTTCTATATACATGGTATGAATCCATGGTTAATTTATGCATAACAAAATTTTGAATGTTTTTATGCTTTTTGTGTATTTCTAAATGTACAGTCTCTACAATTAATACATTACTTTTCTAATTAGAAAGGAATTTGAAAATAATAGCTGAACATTGTTGACATATCATTTACTGATAGCTTTATTTATCTTTTAACTACCTAACCCTTTTTTAGAATTACATTTTTTATCTTTGAAAACGTACCTTGTGAAATAAACTCATAAAGATTATACAAATTATGTAATTTGGAAATACTTTCCTTTAATTCCTAAGTTAATTTGCAGAGAATTTATTAAAATTTAATTACATTATATCAACTCTATAATACTGTTGGCTCGCCTATAAAACACAGAGGCCAATTAAACTTTGGGAAGGCTGGTAGTCTTAATTTAATTAAACACATACTTTTGTGCACCCTGCTAAGCAGTGAAAGGATAATCAAAACTTTAGTTCATTTAAACATAATTGAAGTAAATTTGATGGTAAGTGACTTTTTGAGCCCAAGCATGAAGTTATAAGACCTTGTATCTTCCATCAAACAGTTGTTCTGTGCTATCTATATAAAATGATAACAATCATAGACTTTTAAAATTATTTGACTAGCTTAAACAAAACATATGACTAAAAATTCCTAAATATCCTCTACTCACTATTCTTTCAAAATTAAGAAAAGGAATATAATTCTGTTAAAAGGCATCTTGCAACTTTGAGGTATCTGTTTTCAGATTCATGCCTAACAAGCTATGAATGAATTGAAGGGAACCATCCTAGACAGCCAGAACTCAGTCATTCTGACAGCTACGTCACCTGACTGAACAGGCCCAGCTGAAATCAACAGAGGCTGCCCCAAATCAATCAAGCCACCTAGATCATCAGTAGACTCACGAGAAATTAAAAAATATATATATTTAAGTCATTAAGTTCTAGTGTTTATTGTTGCAGAGTAGTAGCTGATACACCTGTATCAAATAAAGCCTATATTTATAAATTATTAATTATAACATTTTTAAATTAAGATGATCAGATTATTTTTCCATTTTAAGCTCAGTACAGTTTCAAGATGTCCTATAACTTCCAGGCATTTGTTCTGAGATTCATCTTTTAATAAGCTATTTTAAATATTTAATAAACTATTTTAAATATCTTAATGTCAGACCCTGGGAAAATATATTTGGGGCTAAACAATGCAGCCATTTATACTTATAGGAGCTACATAACCATAAATATTGAAAAAGTTTTTAAAAAGAGATAAACTTTTTGCCTTATATGGAATAGAGTAATGTCTAAGTAATAATTTAGTATACACAAATGAAATAAGGCCAAATCACAACATAATCCCAGTATGTGTTCATCTCCCTGTGTGAAAGTAAGAGTACGAAAAACACTGACATTAACTTTCAAGACTCCATTTCCGCCCTGCCCTCAGTTTACTTTCACTTTCCTCAGCTCAAGAGGGTTTCGCATGAAGCCCTGGGTTCCAAATTACCGTTTCTCAAACTGGGAGATAACGTGTCATTACTGTGATTTTTGTGATTTTCTGACCCTGAAAGACTAGACTAATAGTAAAACAAGTAAAACTATTTGGAGAGTAAACATTTTCTTTTGTTTTGAATAATGAAAATAAAAGCATAGTTAGGTATCTAACACATTATCCACTGATATTTTAAAACATCTTAAAAAAATACCTTAATAATACATTAACTACTTAATTATTAGATACAAACTTATTAACCTTATTCACCCAGTGAAAAAAAGATGAGCACAAATTAACTGTTGAACAGGTTCTCAAGTCTTTAAAATTTTCATCAGGAAAAGCTCTTGATGGGCATATGTGGGGGATTCATATTTCCCAAGGCTGTCTTCTGGAAATGTGAGTACAGAAAAGTGATTTTGGGGCCGGGCGCGGTGGCTCAAACCTGTAATCCCAGCACGCTGGGAGGCCGAGACGGGCGGATCACGAGGTCAGGAGATCGAGACCATCCTGGCTAACACGGTGAAACCCCGTCTCTACTAAAAATACAAAAAACTAGCCGGGCGAGGTGGCGGCGCCTGTGGTCCCAGCTACTCGGGAGGCTGAGGCAGGAGAATGCCGGGAACCCGGGGGGCGGAGCTTGCAGTGAGCTGAGATCGCGACACTCACTCCAGCCTGGGCGACAGAGCGAGACTCCGTCTCAGAAAAAAAAAGAAAAAAAGAAAAACAAAAGTGATTTTGGGAAAGCAGGTGAGGTAGACTACTGAACTGGGTAATTACGAGACCCGTGTTTCAGTAGAGTGGTGGGGTGCCTATGTCTTTCAAAATAATTATTGCCTATCACAGTACGCAAGTCTCATAGTCTGACATATGACTGGTATGGTGAGTATTAGAGCAACTTATCTGGGTCAAAGTGTTTAGTGAAAACTCATTAAAATGCAAATATATTACTCGAGAAAGGTAACACATTAAGTCACAGTACATATTAATAATTTAACATATATTGTGCTCTCCTAAGCTTCTCATAATTGATCTGTTGACACAGCTCTTAGAAGGCATATTCACTTGCATTTTTAATAATAGGCTTATCAAATCCAACATGATTTTATCTCAATTCTTGATCTCCACTCTCTGCATAGTTTTTTTTTTTTTTTTTTTTTTTTTTTTTTTTTTTTTTTTTTCTGGAGTATTTCCTCTCTTAGTATTGCGTCAACCTAATAAATGATATTACCATCCACTCACCTTGTTTCTCAAGGAAAGACCCTTGTGTTTCATCTTTCATTCACTTATTTTTTTTAATATTTCGCATCTAAGACAACAGCAAGTCCTTTGATCTATCTTCTTCTTACTCTTCCATTGAAAAATTGTCTAATGCCTTCTCCTGCAATAATAATTCAATCTAAACTATTCATTTTAACCCCTGTCTACCTCTCCTACCCATCTCTTAGCACGCCCCTCTTGGTTCACTCACTTTAGTCTCATTAACCTTTCTATTGCATACATCACAAAGTCTATTCCTACTGGAGGCTTCTGTATCTGCTCTTTCTGTGCCAAGCAGGCTGTTCCTCAATAACTTCTTGTGGCTGTCACTTTCTTATCATTCATGCCTTTGCCTTGTCTCCCTGCTCTGAGGGTTCTTTCTGACCATTCTAGCTAATGTATCATTGTCTGAACAATTATTATTTTTCGTTTGTTTGCATAAATAATTTATGTGTTACTCCATAAAGTAGTTCCCATAATGTGTGAATGTTGTTTATCTGTTGCTGTAACCCCAATGTGAACAATACCACCTTAATATGTCATAAATGACTCAAGAGGTTACCTAAAGCAGCATCCAAGACATGTTAATACATTTAATTCTGTCACACAATCTAAAGAAACTTTCTTGACAGAATATATGCATGAATAACATTCAGTATAAAATCATAATTCTAGTCAAATATGGGAATAAAAGAATCCCAAAACCTTTGAATAAAGCATAACCAGATCATTCCAGAATTTTCCCATAGAGTATATTTGTAAAATATTCAACATCTTTGGCATTTTTCTGAATAAAAACAAAGAAATGGTAATATTTATAAATGTACCCTATATGAAAGTTTTCAGCTGAATATATTTAGGTTTTTCGGAAATATGTTAACAATTATAACTGACAAATTTTAAAAGGCAGAAATTATGTTCATTAATTCTTCCCCCAGACACACACAGATTGGAAAAATATGATTGTTATTTACTATTAGTTAAGTTATTCAACTCTGTATTCATTGTATAAACATGTATTAAGTAACTATAAGTGAGGCTAAAGAGTGAATTTCATGTCAGGTCACAAATATTTATATATGATATGATCTCTGTCCTTAAGGAAATGAGTCTAGGTATGACGAAAGACATGAAAATAAATGGTTAAAATGTGGTGGAGCTGTGTTCAGAGGTGACATATACATAGGTGTATTAGTACATTTATATTGCTATAAAGGAATATGTGAGGCTGGTTAATTTATAAAGAAAAGGGGTTTTGTTTTGACTCAGTTCTGCATGCTGTGCAAGCAGCATGGCACCAGCATCTGCTTCTGGTGAAGCCTCAAGAAACTTACAATCACGGTGAAAGCAAAAGGAGACTCAGCATATCACATGGAGAGAGCAAGTAAGAAAGAGAGAAAGAGGTACCAGGTCCCTTTTTAAACAACTAGATCTCGTGTGAATTCATTCCAATGGGGAGTGCACCAAGCCATTCATGAGGGATCCGTTCCCATGACTCAAACACCTCCCACAAGGCCCTTCCTCTAACACTGGAAATCACATTTCAATATAAGTCTTGGAGAGGACAAATTTCCAGACAATATTAATAGGCTAATACGAAGCAATATGAGGAAATGCTTCCAATATATGAAATGCTGTGGAGAGTGGAAGTCAAGAGGAGGGGTCCAGGAAACTTCAGTGAAGAGATTATTTCTAAACTGAGTCTTAAAAGTCAATTAGGTGGCCAGGCACGATGGCTCACACCTGTAATCCCAGCACTTTGGGAGGCTGAGGAGGGTGGATCACGAGGTCAGGAGTTCAAGACCAGCCTGGCCAAGATGGTGAAACCCCTTCTCTGCTAAAAATGCAAAAATTAGTCGGGGGTGGTGGTGGGTGCCTGTAATCCTAGCTACTTGGGAGGCTGAGGCAGATAATTGTTTGAACCTGGGAGGTGGAGGTTGCAGTGAGCCAAGATTGAGCCACCACAGTCTAGCCTTGGTGAGACAGCGAGACGCAGTCTCAAAAAAAAAAAGAAAAGAAAAAAGAAAAAAAGTTGACTAGGTATTAGCAAGGCAAAGGAAGACAGAGTGGTTCTAAGTAGGGATCAACCTGGAAGGCAAAAGTACACAATAAAAAAGATAAAAGATGAAGAAGAGAAAGCATGAAGGAATCTGACTGTGCCTTATTTGCCTTGTTCACCTCTTTATTTATTGTCCATTTGTTTCTTCAATAGGCATTTGCACAGTTCATATGTACCATGCAAAATGCTTCATAGTGAAGAGCTTGCACTTTGTACTACATGTGAGAACAATAAATTTCATATGAGCTTGTATTTCAGGACATGTTACTTTGGCATTTCTCTGCAGGGAAAAAAATGGAAGGAATTAAGACTGCAGGCATGAAGAGAGGCTGTTGTAATAATACATGAAAACTTGATAATGGTCCACATTAGCAGAGTGGTAATAGAGAGGATGAGACAGATTTAAGAAATATTTAAAAAGCAGCAGGGTGGAGCAAGATGGCAGAATAGAAGGCTTACTGATCACCCCTGCTGCCAGCAAAAAAAAATCAATTACCAATTTAACAACTATCTACACAAAATAGGACCTTCATAAGAACCAAAAATAAGGAGAGCACTCACAGTACCTGGTTTTAACTCCATAACACAGAAAGAGGCACTGAAGATGTAGGAAAAACAGTCTTGAATCACTGAAACCACCACTCTCCCATCCCTTAGCAGCAGCAGCAGCACAATGCAGAGAGTGATGCTGTGAACTCGGGAGAGGGAGAGTACAACAGTTGTGAGACATTGAACTCAGTGTTAATCTGTGTCAGCAGAAGGCAAAACTGGACCAAATTCAACTGACTCCAACCTATGAGGTAGCATTTAAAGCAGCCCTTGCCAGGGGGGAATCCCCAATTCCAGCAGTCTGAACCTGAGTCCCCACAAACCTCACCACCATGGGGTAAAGTGCTCAAGGGCCCTTGGGCCCTAAGGGAACATCAGTGGTAGTCTGTTAGTACTGCCCATGGGCCTGTAATGATCATGCCCATAGAGTAAGACTCCTCTACCTTTTGAAAGGGGAGAGAAGAGTGGAAATATAGTTCCCTGTAATTTTCTGTGTTAAGCAGAAATTCTGGATATGAAAAATGCAACTAACTGCATCTTTCGATGTGAGTGCTAGCTCTGCCACAGTACAGTGGAATACTAGGTAGACTTCTAAGAATTTTTTACTGCAGTCCTTAGCTCCTGAAGACATCTTTGGACCCACCCAAGTAAAGTGAAGGACATAGGCCTAGTTGTGTTTGCCCTCTACTGATTGCAGAGTCCTGAGATCTTGAGCAAACATGGGCCATAGCCAGGGAGTGGTTACAGGGGGCCTTGGGTGAGACCCAGTGCTGTGCTGACTAAATGTCTGACCTAGTGCAGTCCTTGTGGTGGTGACCATGGTCATGCTTATGTCACTCTACCCCAAGCTCCAGGTGGATTAGAACTGAAATAGAGACTGTGTTTGTTTGGGAGAAAATAGAGGACAAGAACAGGGGTCTCTGCCTCGTCATCTAGAAAATTATTCTGGATATCGTTCAAGACTATCAAGCCTGTACCTCTACGAGTCTGCAAGAACCATACTGTTACTGGACTGGGTGGCCCCTAAAGCAGACAGAGCTTAGATCACAACACCCAAGTTTTTTCAAATATCTGGAAAGCCTTCCCAAGAACAATAGGTACAAACAAACTCGGTCTACAAAGACTAATTTAAATGCCTAACTCTTCAACACCCAGACACAGGCAAATATCTGCAAGTATTAAGACCATCAAAGAAAACCTGATCTCACCAAATAAGTCAGCAGTAACCAAACCATATGTTAGGTCACAAAACAAGTCTTAAACCCTTAGAAAATTATTACAATATCAAGCATTTTCTCTGAATACAATGGAATAAAACTAGAAATCAATAACAAGAGGAATTTTGAAAACTATACAAATACATGGAAATTAAACAGTCTGCTGCTGATGACTAGTCAGTCAATGAAGAAATTAAGAAAACTGAAAAATTTCCAGAAACAAATGATAATGTAAACACAACATACTGAAACCTATAGGATACAGTCAAAGCAATACTAAGAAAGAAGGTTATAAGTACCTATATCAAAAAATAAGAAAAACTTTAGGAAACAACCTAATAATGCATCTTAAAGAACTAGAAAAGCAAGAGCAAAACAAAATCCAAAATTAGGAGAAAACAAGGAAAGCAAATATCAAAGCAGAAATAAATGAATTTAAAATGAAGAAAACAATACAAAAGATAAACAAAAGTTGGTTTATAAACAAGTTAAACAAAATTGACAAACCTTTAGCCAGACTAAGAAAAAAAGAGAAGACCTAAATAAATAAAATCATAGCAAATAAAGGGTGCATTACAACTGGCAGAGCAGTATTTGAAAAGATTATTACAGGCTACTATAAGCAACTACTTGCCAACAAGTTGGAAAATCTAGAAGAAATCAATACATTCACAGACACGTACACTCCACATGATTAAAATATGAGGAAATTAAAAAATACAAATAGGCCGATGAAAAGTAACAAGATCAAAGCCATAACAAAGTCTCCCAGTAAAGAAAAACCCAGGACCCAATGACTTCAATACCAGATTCTACGAGACATTTTAAAAAGAATCAATACCAGTCCTACTCAAGTTATTTCAAAAAATACAGGAGGAGGAAATACTTTCACATTCATTCTATGAGGCCAGTGTTACCCTGATACCAAAACCAGACAAAGACAAATCAAAAAAAGAAAACTTCAGGCCAATATCTCTGATCAATATTGATGCAAAAATCCTCAACAAAATACTTGCAAACTGAATTTAACAATAAATTGGAAAGATCATTCATCATAATCAAGTGAATTTGTCCCTGGGATGCAAGGATGGTTCAATATATGCAAATTAATCCATGTGATACATCATATCAACACAATGAAGGGCAAAAACATATGACCATTTCAATTGAGGCTAAAAAAAAAAGCATTTGATAAAATTAAACATCACTTCATGATATGAAAAAAAAAACTTGAAAAAATTGGGTATAGAAGAAACACACCTCAACATAATAAAAGCCATAAATATCAGACCCACATGTAGCATGATACTGAATGAGGAGAAACTAAAATTCTTTCCTGTAATATCTTGAACAAGACAAAGATTCCCACTTTCACAGTTGTTATTCAACATAGTGCTGGATATCCTACCTAGAGCAATCAGACTAAAGGAAGAAATAAGAAGAATCCAAATTGGAAAGGAAGAAGTCAAATTATCCTTTTTGTTTTGCAGAATATAGTACCTTACAATTTAAAAATTACCTAAAGACACCACCAGAAAACTACTAGAGCTAATAAACAAATTCAGCAAACTTGCAGGACACAAAATCAAAATGTGTAAAAAACAGTAGCATTTCTATGTGCCAACATCAAACAATCTTAACAAGAAAATAGATGTAATCCCATTTATAGTAGCCACAAATAAAATTAAATACCTAGGAACTGATTTACTTCAAGAAGGAGAAGATCTCTATAATGAAAACTGTAAGACATTGATGAAAGAAATTAAAAATTTCTTTTTTTATTTGGAAAAATTAAAAAGGATTGGAAGAAATAATATTGTTACAATGTGCATTCTACCCAAAGCAATCTAAACATTCAGTACAATCACTATCAAAATACCAATGACATTCTTCACAGTTAGAAAAAAAAAATTCTAAAATTTATGTGGAATCACAAAAGACCCAGAATAACCAAAGCTATCTGAACAAAAAGAACACCACTGAAAGAATCACGTTACCTGAATTCAAATTATACTGTAGAGCTATAGTGACCAAAACACCATGGTACTGGTATAAAAACAGACACATAGACCAATGGAACAGAATAGGAAACTCAAAAACATATCCACACACCAACAGAGAACTCATTTTTGACAAATGTGCCAAGAACATGCATTAAGGAAAAGACAGTCTCCTCAGTAAATGGTGCTGGGAAAATGGATACCCATATGCAGAAAGATGAAACAAGACCCCTATCTCTCACCATATACGATAATCAAATCAAAATGGACTAAAGACTTAAATCTAAAGCCTCAAATTATGAAACTACTACAAGAAACCATTGGGGAAAATCTCCAGGATATTGGTTGGGGCAAAAATTGATTTAGTAATGCCTCACAAGCACAGGCAACTAAAGCAACAATAGACAAATGGGATCACATCAAGTTAAAAAACTTTTTCACAGCAAAGGATACAATCAACAAAGTGAAGAGATAACTCACAGAATGAGAGAAACTATTTGCAAACTACCCATCTGACAAGGGATTAATATCTTGAATAATCTGATTTAAAATGGGCAAAGGATTTGAATAGACATAAAATAAGCCATATAAATGGCAAACAGGTATATGATCAGGTACTCAATATCATTGATCATCAGACAAATTCAAATCAAAATCAAAATGAGATGTCATCTCACCCCAGTTAAAATGGTTTATATTCAAAAGATAGGCAATAACATATGCTGGCCAAAAGGTGGAGAAAAGGGAGCAATCATAAACTGTTGGTGGAATTTAAATTGGTACAATCACTATAGAAAACAGTTTGGAGGTTCCTCAATAAACTAAAAATAGAGCTACTATTTGATCCAGCAATCCTACTGCTGGGTATATACCCAGAAGAAAGGAAATCAGTCCATTAAAGAGATATCTGCACTCCCATGTATGTTGCAGCACTGTTCACAACACACAAGGTTTGGTAGCAGCAAGCTAAGTGTCCGTTAACAGATGAATGAATGAAGACAATGTGGTACTTATACACAATGCTGTACTATTCAGCCATAAAAAGAATGAATTCCTCTCACTTGCAGCAACAGAACTGGAAGCCTTTATGTTAAGTGAAATAAGCCAGGTACAGAAAGAGACACATTACAAGTTCTCACCTGTTTGTGGGATCTAAAAATTATAACTATCGAACTCACGGAGATAGAGTAGAATGATGGTTACAAGCAGGGTAGTAGGGAATTGAGTGAGAGGTGGGGATAGTTAATAGTACCAAAAATAGAAGGAATGAATAAAATCTAGTTTTTGATAGCACGACAGGGTGGCTATGCTCAATAATAATTTAATTGTACAGTTTAAAATAACTAAGGTATAATTTGAACACATTTGAACACAAAGGATCAATGCTTGAGGAGATGGATGTGCCATTTTCCATCATGTGATTATTATACATTGCATACCTGTATCAAAATATCTCATGTATCTCATAAATATATACTATGTACTCACAAAAATTAAATTTTAAAAATTAAAAAAAATCAAGACAAAACATTCGTAGATTTTACAAGAGAACTAATTGTCAATGGTACGAAGTGAGCGAAGAGAGGTTATTAAACCTTGTCTTTTATCAGCTCCTCGCAGCTGAAAGGCAGTTTCTATAAAGTGGCATGACATGTCCTGTCAAGGTAATTCAGCCACACTCCCAAAGAGGATAGGGGAGAACTCTGCTTCTCTAGTCCTTTCCATGCTGCTCTTTCACTGGTCTTACAGCCCCACAGAACTTCTCTCTCTAGAAAAGAACCCTCTGATGTGTTCAGAGAACTTTTGGAAACATATCTACATTTAAATACTTATATTTTGTACACATATGTAATTGAAAGTCATGAAAGAAGAGATTAAAAACTCTCACCCCAATCCTGTTATAGTTGTTTGGTCTGCTCTTCTCTTCTTCTTTTTCTTTTTTTTTTTTTAAATCTCAAATTGTATTTTAGGTTCAGAGAGTACATGTGCAAGCTTGTTACATGGTTTTATGCTCACAACCTGTGTGACAGGATTATTCATATCCCAAACCTCAGTGTCACGCAATTTACCCATGCGCTTCTCTTAGTACCTGTATCATGAAACTAGTAGAGAGAAGAAGAGAATTCTGAATATCTTGCATCTTTGCAGATTGGATTTTGATGTACCACCTGTGCCAAAGGAAAAAACCAAAAAGAGGCTATTCAATCTACCTTTTGCCTTTGCGCTAAATTTCAACTAAAGAATCAACGATAGCCTAGGTCTCTTATTTATAATCACCAAGACAGAAAATTATATAACCTCTGGGCTACAATATGAGTTTATTTAGAAGCATATTCTTAATATTTATGTAAGCAAACATGTTTTGAAAGTAGACATGATGTCTTAATGTACTACTTGAAATTTAAAAAATAAAATTAATTTTTAAACCCAAAATTTTAGTTAAATTTTGTTACTGTACACTATCTCACCAAATACTGTAATAATCACATCAATTTTTGATTAATGAATTATTGGAATCCAAATATTTTTAAATTTATATATGATTGTATTTATGAGTTCAAAAATGTCTATTTTATCTATAAATATAGTACTACTCTTACACACATGAATACATTTGTATTCCTAATGACAATGTATTTGTAACCATAGTTTGAAGAAATGAACATATTAGAAAAATTAAAACCATGTGTAATGAGTAAATGTTATATAAATATATAGATTTTCATTTTACTAACATTAAATATTACTCATTTTTTAAATTCAATAGTATTTTGGAAGGAACGTCTTGTTTAAATATAACTGTTTCCTTTCTTTTTTTACTTTTACTTTAAGTTCTAGGGTATATGTGCACAACGTGCAGGTTTGTTACATAGTAATACATGTGCCATGTTGGTTTGCTGTACCCATCAACTTGTCATTTACATTAGGTATTTCTCCTAATGCTATCTCTCCCTCTGCCCCCTATCCCTCGACAGGCTCCGGTGTGTGATGTTCTCCGCCCTGCGTCCAAGTGTTCTCATGGTTCAATTCCCGCCTATGAGTGAGAACATGTGGTGTTTGGTTTTCTGTCCTTGTGACAGTTTGCTTATAATGATGGTTTCCAATTTCATCCATGTCCCTGAAAAGAGCATGAACTCATCCTTTTTTTATGGCTGCATAGTATTCCATGGTGTATATGTACCACATTTTCTTAATTCAGTCTATCATTGGTGGACATTTGGGTTGGTTCCAAGTCTTTGCTATTGTGAATAGTGCTGCATAGCCAAGACAATCCTAAGCAAAAAGAACAAAGCTGGAGGCATCATGCTACCTGACTTCAAACTATACTAACCGAAACAGCATGATACTGGTACCAAACAGATATATAGACCAATAGAACAGAACAGAAGCCTCAGAAATAACACCACACATCTATAACTGTTTCCTTTCTAAAGGACATTAGATTATACAACTAGAAGATCTAGAGTGTCTCTCTAATACAATTCTGTACAGATCTTAAGTTACATAATTTCAAAAGATTTTCTGTTAGCCAACATGAGACTGTAAATGTTCAATATTTGAATATTACCACAAAATTTATGATTGATAGTTCCTATCAATTAAATACTGAATTGTTTTTCTTAAAATGTGTTTAATCATATAATTGAGAGTACAACATAACCTTTAAGTAACAGAGCAATTGTAATACATTTTGGCACTTTTCTTTTTTTAATGCTTTGTTAAGATTGTTAGTCCATTTTGCACTGCTATAAAGGAATACCTGAGACTGGAAAATTTATAAGGAAAAAATGTTTATTTGGCTCACAATTCTGCAGGTCATACAAGCATGACACTAGTATCTGGTCAGCTTTTGGTGAGGCTTCTTGTAGCTTCTACCATGGCAGATGACAAAGGGAGAACAGATGTGTCACATGGCAAGAGAGGCAGCAAGAGAAACAGGTGGAGGAGGAGCCAGGCTCTTTTAAACAATCAGTTCTCTTGCAAATGAATAGAGCAAAAACTCATTACCATGAGGAGTGCACCAAGCCTTACATGAGGGATCTGCCCCATGACACAAACACCTCCCAGCCAGGCCCCATGAATATTGGGGGTCACATTTCAACATGAGGTTTGGAGGGTACAAATACCCAAACTATATCCAAAGTTAATTTATGTTATTCTTAAAGGGAAAAGAAAGTAACTAGAATAGGCCGGGCGCGGTGGCTCACGCCTGTAATCCCAGCACTTTGGGAGGCCAACGCGGGTGGATCACCGGAGGTCAGGAGTTCGAGACCAGCCAGGCCAACATGGTGAAACCCCATCTCTACTAAAAATACAAAAATTAGCTGGGTGTGTTGGTGGGTGCCTCTAATCCCAGCTACTTGGGAGGCTGAGGCAGGAGAATCACTTGAACCCAGGAGGCAGAGGTTGCAGTGAGCTGAGATCGTGCCATTGCACTCCAGCCTAGGCGATAAAAGTGAGACTCTGTCTCAAAATAAATAAATAAATAAATAAATAAATAAATAAATAAATAAATAAATAAATAAAAAGTAAATAACTAGAATAAATAGATCTAAAGTGAATTAAAATTGCAATTATGAAGATTGTGAGAACCCTAGGTTAGATCTGGCTGATTTTTACTTCATTGCATTCAAAAATCCAATACCATTATGAATTTTTAGACTAGAGTCCAGCAGGATTTAAAATATAGACTAGGTCATTTTAGTTGGAGTGCATATATGTATATATACACACATATATTCATATACACATGTATATATATATTCTATCTGCACATTTTCAGAGTTTTAGTAGAAATTTAGTCTTCAAAAGTGAAAAGGCAAAAGTTGTGTTCTTCTTCTCTGTTTATGTAATGCTTACATTTTTCCTCAACGGGGTTCTGCCAATGGACGTGCTTTTCATTGTGTAAGGGCAATATTTAGATGCCTGGCACTCTCTGTCAACGGAGTAAGAAGCTGAGGAATAGTAAAAGAACTGCCTGCTCTTCATTAGGACAAATACCTAATGCATGCAGGGCTGAAAACTTAGATGATGGGTTCATAGGAGCAGGAAATCACCATGGCCCATGTATACCTATGTAACAAACCTGCACATTCTGCACATGTATCCCGGAAATAAAATTAAAAAAAAAAAGCAAACTGCCTATTCATATATATATAAACAATCACTATCAGTCTACCAGACTGTTTAAAATTTCATCGATTATTTAGGATATTATATCTCCTATTAATATGAATACATTAACCAGAATGGATAATGCAAAAATTTATTAAGTGTTTTGTAAAGTATAAGATCTAAACAAATGCAAGCTAATAATAGTGCATAAGACATACTTTGGCATGGATTATTTCTATCAGGTATCCACCCAGAAAACAGAAACTTAAGTAACAGAAAATTCAAAATAATTCTATTAATCATCTTAAAAGGTGTTAAAAGAGAACAGCTGCTCATTTAAAGATAGGAAAACTACCCCTAATAAGAAAGTGTTATGCAAAAATAAGAAAGTGTCATAAAAAAATTTATAGTCTATTTTAATAAGTAGCTTGCCAATAAAAATTGTCATACATTTTTATAAGCTGTCTAATAGCATTTTAATATATTATACTTTAATTGGGGGAGTTTTGGAAATTTATAAGTACTAAATTATATTATTAGTTTCTTCTGTGTTTTAATATAAATGAAATTCCAATATGCTAAAATTCATTTTATATAGGTATAGTTTTAATAATTAAAGGCATGGAGCAGTCATATGCTTTTAGTATGTCACAGATTACTATGCAATGAAGAACAATATAATCTCTTAAAAAGTCTTTTTGTGTAGAGTTCCATCGATAATACATTTCAGAACACTGTAATATAAAATGAACAAGAAAAAAATGCCATCATCATCTCTTGGGTATTGTACAATGCAAATTTTATCAGTTCTTTTCTAAGGCAAAACACAAACCTCTCACCTATTAAACATGATAAATTAACATAAAAGATACACTGGAGTCCAAAGACAAAAATGGAAGAGATAGTATTACTCAGTGGGAAGCACAAACACAATGGAAGAACTTGAATTATTTTTGCTCTGTTGTTCCTGCACAATAAAAGAACCATGGCAGACATTGCAAATTCATCACACACATTCACTCTACTTGCACTTTCTTTCTGTTATAGAAAATGTATTCTTTGATATATTAAATAGATGTGTTCCCTCAGAAATGATAAATTCCATATATTGAGTGCAGTTGTTTTATTAATATTTAATACAAATATTAATGTAATTTCTTTCAGGAAAGTTTTCCGAAATAACAAAATTGGAAACATATCTAAATCCCCAAAAACAAAAGGGTCAGAAACAACAATTGGAAGATAAGTGGCTCTTTACAATGAAAAGTCATGAGAAAAAAATGGTTTTATACATATAACTGTGGGCCCAAGGAAGGCAGGTGAGATGTCTCCCATCACGAAGAAATGCAGACCAGTAAGGTCCCAAATTTTTATAAACCTAAACCTCAGATAAGTTTATGCTCTAATTTAATAACCCCATCTCAAAAATCTCTGCAGAAGAGGCAATCATGTTTTTATTTTAAGTAGAATCCCAAACTACACATTGTGGTAATGGAACACAAAATATGCTGGATAAAATTTTAACATTCATCTTTTAAAAATGCATAGAGTAATAAGAAAATAAGAATCCCCCAAATTAAAAGTAATATGCAATTCAACAGACATAAGCAAGCACTAAATTGCTCTAGAAGCATCTGCTGACCTCTGGTCTGAGGTGGCCTGGAACTTTGGTTTAACGGTCTGTGCACTATAAACAGGGCAAAATCTGGACAGGGGTTTGGATCAAAAGATCTTTATAAAGTTGGAACTCTGGGAAGGCTTTACCTTCAACTAAGTGTGTCTCAAAAAAATCCTAAAATACAGAAGGAGATGTTTGGGACAATTTCTTGAAAAAAAAAATATAAATAAGTCTCCTAGGATTTCCTTTTTCTTTCTTTCTTTTTTTTTTTTTTTGAAACGGAGTCTCACTCTGTGGCCCAGGCTGGAGTGAGTGGCGCGATCTCGGCTCACTGCAAGCTCCGCCTCCCAGGTTCCCGCCATTCTCCTGCCTCAGCCTCCTGAGTAGCTGGGACTACAGGCGCTGCCACTACACTTGGCTAATTTTTTGTATTTTTAGTAGAGACGGGGTTTCACCGAGTTAGCCAGGATGATCTCGATCTCCTGACCTCGTGATCCACCCGCCTCGGCCTCCCAAAGTGCTGGGATTACAGGCGTGAGCCACTGTGCGTGGCCCTGGAATTTCTTAACTACATTCTGCTTCCAGACTTGCTTGACACCAGAATTTCTGAAGTAGCGCTGAAATAACAAGCTGAAGATTGAGCTTGAAGTGGCCCTAGTCAGGCCCTTGCTATTCTTACCTGAGAGAAACAACAGAAACAGGCTCAAAAACAAACAAAAACCCCCAAAACCCACAAAACTTTAAGACAAGCCTTCAAATAATCTCCAAGATTCATTTTCTAAAATAGAATATTAACAAAAAATTAACTTGACAAGAAAATACATATCCTGAGTGAGAGCTTCTGACACAAAAGAGACTATCAGAATGATCTATGTACCAATGAGTAAGAAGCAAATCTATAAACACATAGGTCACCTAGAAGTAAAAAACATATTAACTAAAATTAAAATAATACAGACTGGTTTTACAACTATTTAGAGAAAACTGAAAATACAATTAGTAAGCTGAAAAAAAGTCAATGAAATTTATTCCAAATTGAAACACAGATTTAAACATGTGAAAAACCAGTAGGAATAGGCCAGGTGCGGTGGCTCATGTCTGTAATCCCAGCACTTTGGGAGGCTGAGGTGGGCTTATCAGGAGGTCAGGAGTTTGAGACCAGCCTGGCCAATATGGTGAAAATCCGTCTCTACTAAAAAAAATACAAAAATTAGCCAGACATGGTGGCATGTGCTTGTAGTCCCAGCTACTTGGGAGGCTGAGGCAGGAGACTCTCTTGAGCTCGGGCGGTGGAGATTGCAGTGAGCCAAGATCGAGCCACTGCACTCCAGCCTGGGTGACGGAGTGAGATTCTGTCTCAAAAAAAAAAAAAAAAAAGAAAAGAAAAGAAAAAGAAAAAAAAAAAAACAATAGGAATAGGAATCATCTACTATGCATTTGTACAGAATACAAAAGAAGAGAGAAATAATGAGAAATAAACAATATGTGAAAAACAATGGCTATTTTCAGAACTGATGAAAACTATTATGCTATAGAATCAAAGATCCCAATTTATTGTAAACAGGAACAATTAGAAATCTATGCATAGACATTTGTAATAATAATATTGCAGAAAATAAAAGACAGTGACAAATTCTTAAAAGGAGCAGAATTCTAGGTGAGGGGAGAGACCATCTTAAAAGCAATCTTGAAAGGATTGCATTAGGTGGACAGATTATTTATAACAGCAACAATGTAAACTAAAAAATACCACTATGCTAAAAAAGAATAACTGCCATCCTAGGAAGCCACACTCTACACCTAAAAATTTTAATCACTATTATGAATATTGAGATATATTTTAGTGACACTGTTGGAAAGTAAAGATAAACAATAATTTCTTGGACATCCTGACAAAGAAAAAGAGTCATTTACAAAAGGCAGAAAATGATAATAGATTTTCATTAGACTTCTAAAACCAATAGAGAAACTTTTTTAAATGATTTCAAAACCAGAAAGCATATCACAGATGCTGTAGCCAGCCAAATTCTCCTTCAAGTAAAATGGCTATGAACAGTTAGTTGTGAAAATGCAAGGACTCGGGAATAATTGTTCCCATAAGAACTGCTGAGAAACTCTTAGAGAATGACCTTCAGACAAGAAAAAATGATTTGAGAAGCTTCAGCATAAGGTTTGTGGATAATCATTAAATATATTTAATTGTTGGATTTAGACTAAATAAGAGAGGTAAAGTGCCAGAATAGTATGTGAACATTACATAATTGGACAAGTGCATCACTCCTCTCTGAACTGTGGAAGGGAAAAAGGCACGAGAACTATAAAGTAACAACTTCTTTTTAACCCATATCAGAGCTGATATCACAGAACAACAATACAACCTGAAAGCTGAGGAGAGACCAGCTGGAGATATATGTGACCACCACCAAGTACAGAAGAATTAAAGAACCAATACTTCAATGAATTGCTAAAAGCTGAGTAAGTGTTCACATGGCAAAATAGGATCTCTGGATGGGAAACTGAAGACAGCCTCCCTCTGTGGTTGCAGGTAAGAAAGGGACAGTCACCACTGCAGGAAAGATGAACCAGTAGAACCGGGAAATAATGTAAACAAAGCTTTCTTTTCCAGTAGATGGTATTAACATTCACACTTCTCAAATGACCTGTGGTAAATGGCCAGAAGTTTTTTGAAAAACGATTTAAGACCCTTTTTTTTTGTAAAATATAGTAATAATACAGTAACAACACACTAAGATGCTGTGACAATTCTACATTTCTATGAAAATTTTGCTATGCTTATTCTGAATTTCTTCACATACTTCCTTGCAGATGAGTAGTGAACACTGGGTGGAACAGCCTTCGTCTACAAGTCGCATTTTGAGTAGATCTGAAACTATACATTTAAAAAACGTCCCTATCATTTATATTTTGTTTAATAGGATGTTTAGGGCTGGGCACAGTGACTTATACCTGTAATTCCAGTGCTTTCAGGGGATGAGGAGGGAGGTTTGCTTGAGCAGCCTGGGCAAATTAGAGAGACTTGGTCTCTACAAAATTTACCTGGGTGTGGTGGCCTGTTGCCAGTACTGCTAGCTACATAGGAGGCTGTGGCAGGAGGATAGCTTGAGCCTAGGAGTTTCAGACTGCAGTAGACTATGATCCTACCACTTCACTCAAGCCTGGGTGACGGAACAACATCGACTTTAAAAAAAAAAAAAAAAAAAAAAAAGGTGTTAAGCAAGGTATTTGTTATAAGGGCGCTAAATACATGTCAACTCCATTTCTTTTTACCAAAAAAAATTGAAAACAACTTAAAGTACTCATCATCTGCTCACAAATAGATACTTTCAAGAAATAAATCCAACAAAGATACACAAGAGCTCTATTGTAAGGAATTAAAGATTATGTAAACATCTTTTGGGAAACTCAGTACTGTGACAATATCTGCATTCCACAGATTGATTTGGATATTCAGCTTAATTTTAGTCACATCATAACTGAGTATTGTTTGGAAGTTGTCAGGCTAATTCTGTATTTTAAGTGCTGGAACAAAGAGCCAAGTATAAGCAAATTTTTACATGAAAGAAGTACAAGGAGTGAGATGATCTATTGTAAAATTTTATTAAATAAAACATTATTGTGTTTACGCTCAAGTACAAATAAATAGACTGACTTATTTATGAAAGTAAGACAGAAATAGCATTGCAGATGATGCAGGAAATGGTGAAGTATTATAATAGTTCTGGCTTTTATTGAAGAGTCAGTGCTTAGCTTTAGTGTTGCTTTTTTATTCTTTGGTTATTTTAAACCCTTTTCCCTGTTTGTTTGTGGTTTTGCTTTGTTTTGCTTTCTTTTATGTTTTAGAGGGAAGGATGATTTCAACAGAATTACTACGCTTCGCCTAGGTATGCCTTGCTGTATGTTTATCCAGTTTACCTTGATTCCATAGCTTTATTGCTGAATATCTCCAACCAAAATTTTGAAAATTCTCAGCCATAATGTCATCAAATATTGCTTCTGTTTTATTTTCTATCTCCTTCAAATACTTCAATTACAAGTATGATAAACCTATCATAGTTACCAAATCTATCATACTTATATCCTCTATGTCTCTTGTACATTTTTAATGTATTCTTTCATTTAACTTATTCATAGTTCATTATGAGTATTTCTTCTGACCCATATTCCTATTTGCATTTTTCCCAGCTCTGACTAATGTGTTAATCTCACCTTTCAGATCGTTCATTTCTGTTATGTATAATTTTCAGCTCTAGAATTTCCATTTGGTTGCTTTTGAAAGAAAGATATCTATCAAATTTCTCAAACTCATCTCGTATTTTCTTTAACATATTACCATAGTCTTATCTTTTTTTTTTTTTTTTTTTTTTTTTTTTTTGAGACAGAGTCTCGCTCTGTTGCCCAGGCTGGAGTGCAGTGGCCCAATCTCAGCTCACTGCAAGCTCCGCCTCCCGGATTTACGCCATTCTCCTGCCTCAGCCTCCTGAGTAGCTGGGACTACAGGCACCCGCCACCGCGCCCGTCTAATTTTTTGTATTTTTAGTAGAGACGGGGTTTCACCGTGGTCTCAATCTCCTGACCTTGTGATCCGCCCGCTTCGACCTCCCAAAGTGCTGGAATTACAGGCGTTAGCCGCCATGCCCGGCCTCCATAGTCTTATCTTTTTAAATTCAGATCTGATTTTTTAAAATCTAGATATTACATTTGCTTGCTCAATAGGCATGATTATTTTTGATTAAATGCTAAGCATTGTAGAAAAAATAGTAGAGATCTTTTCAGCTCTGGAGGAAATGTTCTTCACGGAGCATTTGTATTTTCTTCTGCCAGGGGGCTAAGGCAAGAGCAAATCCAAATCAATTTACTCATTCTACATTTGGGACAATTTGAAGCTGTCTTTCTCTCAGTAAGGGTTTGTTTATCTGAGTATCTTCTACTAAGCTATAATTCTTTGGGTGACCTCTGTAATACTAGTCAGGTCCATCAGGGCTCCCAGTCCCTGGTAGATCCTAAATTCCAACTTTTGTCCCCCTAGCCTTGTGAGTCTGTTCAAATTTCCTCTAAAATCCCAAGCCTGCTAAGTAAATTAGGGCCTCAAATACTTAGATAAAAGTTTTGTTTAGTTTTTCCTCACAGATCCAGACTTGTATTACCTTGGTAGCTCTATATCTTACAACATATATTTTCAGCATATACTCTCCAGTTTTTCTATTTGTTCTCATCATATATGATGGTTCAAGTACCTAATTCACTGTTATGGGAAAGAGAAATCTGATAACTTACCTTTGGACCTAAAAATTAGGCACTAATAACATTTATGACACCTGAAGGCTGTTCTTTATAACTATTTTTTAAGGCATTAAGTGTGTGTGTAGGCTAAGAGCTATCCATATTTTTAGTATAAGTAAGTTTATTTTTGTTACTACATGGGAACCCAAACAATATTGCTGCTAATATAAATTGGTGATTGAGTTGAAAAATGGGCAAGTTCTACTAATTTTAACCATTGACATTGCTGTTCAATTCTACTGATTTGTTTCAACAGAAAAATGTGTGTTCCAACATCTTCTGCTGACCTCTTCATTTTCTGAAAAAACAATTTACCTGCAGATAGGAACAGAAAGGCAGGGTGTGCATACTGGTGAGAATTATGAAACAAAGATTAATGAATGGTTCTTGTCAAAGATTTGCTGAAGTCAAGTGTTTTGCACAGGTTGCCTGATATAGCAGTCATGCATTCATTCAGTCTAGAGAGTTTAGGACATAAAAATGGAATCATGCCAGATGAGTGAGCTAACGAAATGTGAGTGCCTGAATGGTAGCAATGCACCCCACATACTTCAACTTAATGAAATCTGGCAATTCTCCCTTCTTAGACATCATTTTTCCCTCTGTTGGTTGAATATGGATAACATTTCTAAAAGATAAAGGACAGGAGTAGGGATATGCAAACTATTTACATCCTTAATTTACTCTTAATTCTACTGGACTTTCCAAGCATGCTAGCCATGGTCCCAACAGGCAATTTAAGGTAAACTGATCTGTGTTTAAAAGAAGATTAACCATAGATAAATTTAAAATGGTAATATAAACTGTAGTCACAATTCACAGCACCAGTATAATAGATTTCTAATATCATTGGAAATTAGAATTATCATTTTGAGAACATTGGAAAGCAATGTTTTGTTTTCCTTGTAGTAGTTTGTTCTCTATTTTACATACATAGAGAGAATTGTATCCTAATTAACTTCTTTTTTTTTTTTTTTTTTTTTTTTTTTTTTTTTTTTTTTTTGAGGCGGAGTCTCGCTGTGTCGCCCGGACTGGAGTGCAGTGGCCAGATCTCAGCTCACTGCAAGCTCCGCCTCCCGAGTTTACGCCATTCTCCTGCCTCAGCCTCCCGAGTAGCTGGGACTACAGGCGCCCGCCACTTCGCCCGGCTAGTTTTTGTATTTTTAGTAGAGACGGGGTTTCACCGTGTTAGCCAGGATGGTCTCGATCTCCTGACCTCGTGATCCGCCCGTCTCGGCCTCCCAAAGTGCTGGGATTACAGGCTTGAGCCACCGCGCCCGGCCATTAACTTCTAACTTAAATACTGGGAGCTTAGTTTGGATGTCAAGTCCCTACATTAATTGATAACCAATTATTACTCAAATGTGCAGGCCCTGAGATATTTATAATATGCCCTGTGATACTGTTTCCTTTTATTAGTTGATATGATTTGACTCTGTGTCCCCATACAAATCTCACTTCCAATTGTAATCCCCATAATCACCACATGTCAAGGGCGGGAGAAAGTGGAGGTAATTAAATCATAGGGGTGTTTTCCCCCATGCTGTTCTTGTGATAGTGAGTTCTCAAGGGATCTGATGGTTTTATAAGCATCTGGCATTTCCCCAGCTTGCACTAACTCTGTCCTGCTGCCTTGCAAAGAAGGTGCCTGCTTCTCCTTTGCCTTCTCCCGTGATTGTAAGTTTCCTGAGGCCTCCCTAGCAATGCAGAACTGTGGGTCAGCTAAACCTCTTTCGTTTATAAATGACCCAGTCTCAGATATCTTTTCAAAGCAGTGTGAGAATGAAGTAACACAATAGTCAAAAAGAATAGCAAGAATATAAGGCAGTAACAAAAATCTTCCTTTACAGAGAAAGACACTTGTTTATCTAGAGAAAAAACATGGTTTCAAGATAAAAATCTAGTTCTCTATGCAAAAATTATCTCTGCTTTAAGGTTGTTCTATTTAGAAATATTTACTTGCTATGTATAGAGAAACATTCCATTTCTGTTTAGATATTTTGTTTAAATCAAAGTGAACGATCATGTTCTTGAATAAAATTATGTAACTCATCATTCTGATGATAAATTAATAGTTTGTTTCAATATCATGTTTTTTAGACATTTAAATATTTAAAGTTAAATTTAAATCAAGTTAGAAGTATTTGTGAGGAGATGAGAATAATTGTCCCTGAGAACATTTTAAATCACTATTTATAGATTTTCAAAATTAAATTCTTTTGTGCCATAAGTTGATGAAGCAATGACAAATTCAGTGGTTAGAAGAAAAGGCATAAAAAAATAAAACTGAGAGAAAAAATCTATAAAAACAATAATGACACTGAGCTATTTCTAAGTTATGGCTGCTGGGGGATTAGAAAGCTGCACAAGAAGTTTTGGGACATTTTATTTTATTTTATTTTATTTTATTTTTTATTTTATTTTATTTTTGCACAATAAGAGAAACCTTTTATCCTGGATTCCAAGAAATAAATATCTCCCTAATAATGATAATAAAATAATAATAATTTAATTTTCCCTGCTTTCATAACCACTCATACACATGGCTTCAGTAAATAGAAAGTTGATCTAGAGGAGATGTTCCCACTGCCCACCTAGTGGGTGATAAAGAAATGTTTTAATAGGTGAATGAGACAAAAGAATGGTGGTCATAAATAAATCTAAGATAGTTTCTTTACTATAGAACTTCTGAAAGCATGTAATAAATACATAAACGTAGAATACGAATCAACTTGGAAAGAGTATAGTATATGAACAATAT
The DNA here is from genome assembly GCF_007565055.1 of Rhinopithecus roxellana. Classification (NCBI taxonomy): domain Eukaryota; kingdom Metazoa; phylum Chordata; class Mammalia; order Primates; family Cercopithecidae; genus Rhinopithecus; species Rhinopithecus roxellana. The sequence continues at coordinate 10,868,677 of NC_044549.1, read as the reverse complement.
TTAATACTTTTTATGACCACAGTGTGATAAGAAGACTTATAAGATGGCTTCCCAAGATTCCGGGACCCTGGTGTACACACACCTTCTTCCAGTTATTAAATGAAATACTAGTCTAGGTACTACTGTGAAGGACTTTTGCAGTTGCATTTAGGGTTCCAAATCTGTTGTTTTAAGGTTGGGGAAATAATCCAGAGACCCTGACTTAGTTAGGAGAGGCCTTTAAAACATGTTTAAAATGTGTTTTCTCCAGCTGTTTGCAAAAATGGAATTCAGGGATTTGAGGCACAAGTAGGAAATAATGTGTCATTGTTTACGTAGATAGAAGTAGCCACATGGCAAGGAATGTGTGTGACCTGTGGGTGCTGACAGTGGTCTCCGGCTGACAGTCAGAACGTAAATAGAGCCCTCAGTCCTTCAACAAGAAGAAACTCAATTTTGGCACAAATAATAAACTTGGAAACATTTTTCTCATCTAGAGCATCCAGATGAGAACTCAGACTGGAGAATGCTTTTATTCCAGTCTTATAATACCCTGAGCAGAGAATAAGAATGCAGTCATGCCGTGGTGAACTGACTTACTGAACTACCAGCTAATAAATGGGTGCTGTTTATTCAGCTGCTCTGTCAGTGATAATGTATCACACAATAAGAAAAACTAACACACAAACACAAAAATATACCTCACTTTTTAAAATTTGATGAACTTCCTAACTTCTGCCTTTCATTTTTTCCCAAAGCCCAGTATAATTACTATGTATAAAAATAATATGCACATGCAGTTTCAGAGAGCAATACGTGATATTTTGTAAAACATCTTGCAAGACTGAAATCTATTTTCAAATTTATTATTTACTTTTTGTCAGCTGTCTTTTCCATTCCTCTAAGGCCCTTCATTTCTGGATTCTTCTGTTTCCTTCCTTCTTGGCCAATTCTTGTCGAGCTCATTTCTTTTGGTTTATACCTTGTAAGGGTACTCAGTAGTCAGGAACACACAACTAACCATGTCTCTTTCCAACCATATTTCCTTAGAGTTGCAACTCAGTAGGCACATGGTATGTCTCCCAATTTATTATTGAAGAAAAGGTTAATCAAATGTTTTACCGAGTAGTAACAGGTTGTTTCAGCCTTCCAACTTACTATATTTGTTTCTTCTGTGCCCATCAACTAAGAGCCACCACAGAGACACATGTTAGAGATTTTGTTATGATAGTGCTCTAGTAAAAGCTGGCAGTTACTTTACTAAAGGATACTAATTGCCAAGACAAGCAAACCTCGACTTTTCAGAGGCTTAACACAATAGAAGTTTATATTTTGCTCATCTAATTGTTCAGTGTAGGGTTACACTGATAGACATGAGAGAGAGTGGTGATAGAGGCGAACATTCTACACAATGATTCAGGAACCAACACTGCTGGCCATTATGCTGTTTTCTTCAATTGGACACCAAGGTTTACCTGACTGTCAACATCTAGTTGATAGATGGGCAGAGAGCATGACAGAGTATGATGCAGGAATAGTTTATTGGTAATATGCTTTGAATATCGTCTCCAAAACTCATGTTAAAACTTAATTCCCAATGATGAATGGATGGCTTTAAGAGGTGATTGAAGTATGAGGCCTCTGCCCGCATGAATTTATTAATTCATTCATGGATTAAGGAGATAATGAATTAATGAGTTAATGGATTAATGGGTTACAATGGGAGAGGAACTGGTGTCTTTATATGAAGTAGCAGAGAGACCTGAGCTAGCACATTAGGATGCTGAGCCCCTTTGTCACGTGATACCCTGAACCGCCTCAGGACTTTTCAGAGGGTTCTCATCTGTAAGAAGGTTCTCACCCAGTGTCGCCCCTTGACTTTGGACTTCTCAGCCCCCATGACTGTAAAACATAAATTCCATTTCTTATAAATTACTCAGTTTCAGGTGTTATTTTATAAGCAACAGAAAATAGACTACTACAATGTGGTGGGCTTGAAAGTGGTGTGATTTTGTATGCAGCATTCATTCAACTTGGATTCAGTCACATGACCACCACCTGGATGGTGGAGGGATGCTGGACAATGTCACCCAGCTGTGGGTTAATTAAGAAGAGAAAACAATTTGAGGGATACAAAATATTTCTGTCTCAGTATACTTTCCCACCTGTTCAAATCTTTTTTGAGTTGTTAATTCTTTTAATTCTCTTAATTACCTTTATTTCCCTAAGAAAAACAAGTGTGTGTTATCTTAAAACATGTTTATAGAATTTTCATGTAACATTGTGATTGTTTCTAAAATAATTCCTGAAGAGTACATACATATATAAATAATTTAAGTACCATATTGGTGACATACAAACGTTTAAAGCCTTCTCAGCGTTACATAGTTATTAATATCTTCACATTGATTTCTTTAGTTTACTGATTTGTGTCTATCAACAAATTCTATCTTACCAACTAAACCACAGACTCCAGAGTAGTTGAAGAAATATGAATGATATTCCAGTCTATTTAAGGTGAATAAAGTGATATACACACGTCACATCAAAATCTTTTAGGTAAACAGTTGCTTTTAACATTTTATTATTAAAATTTTTGAAGATACACTGGAGTAGAAGAAATAGTGCCATGAACTAACATCTATCTGTCACCTATTTTCAATAGTCATTGACTGCTATGGACTGAATGTTTGTGACTCACCTACCACCACCAAATTCACACGTTGGAGTCTAATTTCTGCTGTGGTGGTATTTGGATGTAGGGTCTTTGAGAGGTGATTAGGTCATAAAGCTCTCAAGAGGTCTCCTAGGTCATATGAGCTCTCAAGAATAGGCTGGAGCCGTTAGAAAAGAGAACTCAGAGATCTCCATTGTCATTTCCATGAAGTGAGGATATAGTAAAAAGACAGCCATCTATAAGCCAAGGAGAAGGCCCTCACCAGACACTCAATCTGACAGTGGCTTGATCTTGGACTTGCCAGCCTCTAGAACTCTGAGAAATAAATGTGTGTTGCTTTTAAACAACTCAGTCTATGGCATTTTGATATAGCAGTCCAAATAATCTGAGACATCAACTCACGGACAATTAAAGAAGTATGTTTTAAGTGAATGGTAGCACTTCATTTTTCCAAGGTATAACAATTTTTGCATAATATTTTGTTCAGTCAAGTGGGAATGTTCAATAATCATGAAAGTACTATTGTTGAATAAACCTTTTAAAATTTCATGATATGATAATTAAATGTGCAAATCATGAAATAACATCCACACACATTACCCACTAATATTGTATATAAGACACAGAAATGACTAAAGACTCTTTTTTGCAAATGTGTAATAGATGCCTTGAGCTATATTATTATTCTCAATTCTGTTCGGTTTTCTTGAAAGTTCTAATAATCTTAAAAGCCAAATTTCATACATTATTATCTTTAAAAAATGCTTTTATCTAATATTTTTATAGACAATAAAAAGTTGAACCTGATGCTGTTTTAACTCTCAAACAATGTTTCAGTTAGATAATAGTTAAATAAAACATAACAGAAATTGTCATAAATTCAATCGAGAGGCAAAAAGATTACAGTGATTCAGATAACTAACAAAGCACACATATTCAAGTGAGAGAAGACTACAAAAAGCGACATTTAATATGGGCTTTAAATAATTGTTAAGTATTTAATTATATGAGATGAGAAAATGTTCTAGTCAGAAATAATACACACATACATTCATGCATATACTTCTCTATAGACGGTCCCTAAACAAGATATAAGATTGGTCAGATTTTTTTTTAGATAGAAAACTCTTCACACTTTGACTCTCTTGTGACCAGCATTGAACTGACAATTTTTTGGGTTTCATAAAGGTTTTAGAATATAGGTACTATGTATTTATTACATCTGTTAATTATGCAGCATGTTCAATTTAGTCACATGACACTGAAATAGCATTAGGCATCAGAAAGATAGTACAAAGCTACGTGATGAGCCAAAAGGTATTGGCAATATAGTTCAATATAGATGACACAGCAAATGACTCCGGAGACTCTATTCTAACCTGAAAAGAAGCCAGGATGTGTGGTCAAACATTTGAACTTCAGAAAACACAGTTGTTTTATTTTTAAATTAAAAACTGCAAATGTATACAGACATGTTTACATTGACATGCTCCTTTATTCAATAACTAATCAATTAATGTCTATCATCTGGGAGAGGGTCTCATATGGATTACAAAGAGCCACTAAGTACTGTATTTCAAATTTTAAGAATAAAACTAAAGGTGATTTGCTTGATCTCATAGCGTGTAAAAAACAGAAAAGGAAATTGCTTTTGCTTTATATGTCACTTAATGGTAACAGTGTTCATCAGGTCTTTCAACTGTAATCATATGCAAAGTACTTCAGATATGTCTCTAAAAATCTGTTTTTCTCTCTTTCTTCTCATTGTTACTGCTTAGTTCAAGCTCTCATATCTGTCACATGAAATATTATAAACAATCATCTAGCCACTTCAGTTATTACTCTTAAAATGGAAATAAGTCATCTATTTACCGGTATTAAAACTATTTTGGCACCCTGGGCATATGGAATAAATGGAGTCCTTGGGTGGGCATAAACTGTAGGCTTACAATGCACAGTATAGCTCTGGTGTCTTATTTGCTATACCTGTCTCTATCTTCCCATCCCATCTCTGACAGTGTAGTCTGTAAAACTTTTTGCCATATCTTAGACATGTTAGATTATTTTATAATCATAGAGCTTGGCTCAGTTTACTCCTCATTGTATAAAATCAACTCTCCCCAGTTGAAGTCTGACTATCATTGAAGACCCAGCCCAAATATAACCTCCTTGTTATAGCATTCTTCGTAAGGCCCAGGCAATACTGATTTTCTTTTCTTTCTGCTACCTTAGAATTGTGTATAAATATACTCATATATATTAAGTACAAACGTATGTTATATCTGGGTGTATGTGTATTCCAACAAAAACATTTTTATAGTGTATTATAATTACTTAGTGCATAGGTTTTCATCTACCTTACTATACTAGGCTAAATAAATTTAAGTTTCATTACCATTTATCTTTTTATTCTTAACATCTATAATAGCATATTTCCTAAATGACAGTAACAAATGTTTGTTAAATAAATAAATACATCTGATGGAAATGATGGTGTAATAAAAATAAGGCTTTATACATAAACTATATATTTCTTATTTGCTTTTTTGTTTATTAATCAAGCATAATTTTATTTTCTATTGTTAAGTGTGGTAGCAAGAGAATGGGTTAAGTTTTGTGAATTAAATTTGTTCATAGTCAATACATTTTCTCAACAAAGGATGGAATTTTGCCTGTTGAAGTAAAATATTTTCTCCTCTCCCATCAGTTCTGATTTATGCCCTCTTAGTATGCCAATATAAGTTCAAAGTTTAAATATATGTACTATATTTTTACCCTTGAGACAACGCTTTTTAAAAAATCTATGTTTTTGTGAGAAAATCTCCACATAATATCAAAATCAACTCAGAAATTGGTAAAATATAAAAATCACAATTTTTTTTTCTAGGAAGTCTGTCAGACTTCAAAAACTTATATAATTAGAAACTTTTTATAGACTTTCCTATTTATATTATATAATACATTTGAACAACATTTCTCTGGTTGTGAAGATTGCGAGAGATACTTATTTAAAATTCATGGAGCACTGTACAATTTAGTAAACTATTTCTGAACTTCATTATTATTAATATCAGTATTCTTCAGCAATGTTCTAGAAATGTAATTTAACCTCTGCCTAAGAAAAAGCAATTTTTTCACTTTTTAGTCTAAAAATTTACATATGAAATCTGAGTCTATACCATATGGAGTAAGGTGGTGGATAATGGAGTGAAGAAAAAAGAAAAAATATTATTTATTTTTCTTACCTTCTACTCTTTTTTTCTAAACCAAATCCTTTAAAATATGAAGTTAGAAAACCAAAGTTAGGGGACAAAACAGTAAGATGAGATATTAGGAAAGAAAAATAAATAAATGAGAGACACGGTGTGAGAATTTATGGAGTCTATTCTGGAGTGGTTGTGTAACTTCAGAATCTTTTCAGAACGAAAAGAAATATTTCTAAAACTAGAGCTCTCTTTCACTTCATCATGCATGACTCAAACGTTTCATTAGCTATCTTTCCTTTTTGATTCCAAAAAGTGTTTGTGGTATACATTATAATCTGTTCAATGAATACAGAATTATATATATATATTATTCACCATTGTAAATTATTATTTGCAGTGTTCTTCCCCAGATTTCTAAATGATAGCGATTTTTAAATTTTGAATACTAACAATATATAGAACACAAAAGTGTACCTGTAAGACTAAACAGATTTTACCTTCTACCAATTCTTCTCTCTACAATTAAATGCCATCAAATAACTAAGCTGATGAAACTTTCTAATGTCCTTTAGTTTTGGCAAATCTTAAGAAAATAATATAATAACATTAAAATAAAACTTTGAAGAAAAGGCTATTATTCAAAACTTTTAATGAAACATTTTCAGTTCTTATTCATGTGTGCACATATATTATTGTAAGTATAATCATATTGCCAACTTTTGTTGCTTAAGTTATCATTATACTCCTGCATTTTCCATGCAGCCATACATGATGAATCATTTATTATATGTATCATTTAAGTATTTTCAATTAAAATATATTTTAATTTTCAATTATTGCAGATAATGCCTCATAAATGTAGAAATTTGTTCTTGAAATAGTTTTTTCGGTTCCAAAATGAAGTTGAAGGAAAAATAACAATATACCTAGGAAGAGAACAGATTTCAAATATGTTTGGTTTTGAATGATTTATAAAGAGTAATATGTATAGATCTTGATACTTTAAGGTTTTTGGAACTTACACATGGAAGTGTATATTCATTTGGGAAAAGAAAGTGATTGAAAACCACAAAGAATATTTCTGCTATCCTGGGTGAGTTATTTAAGACTTCTAAAAAGTCATGGTCTCCTTTGTATACAAAGATGATTATTTGACTTTTCAAAAAAAATTTTTTTGAAGATTGAATAATTTTATATATATATATAATTACCACTACACCCAGCTAAGTTTTGTATTTTTAGTAGACACTGACTTTCACCACGTTGGCCGGGCTGGTCTCGAACTCCTGATCTCATAATTCACCCATCTCGACCTCCCAAAGTGCTGGGATTACAGGCATGAGTCACTGTGTCCAACCCCAGCATTTGTTATTGTTACTCCTTTTATTTTAGCTGCTGTAATAGACATATAGTTGTGCAGAGGGGTTAACGTAGCAAACCTGAGATTGCTAACCTTAAAGCGCCCTGCTTGCAAGGCTTGGCTCATGTTTCATTTTGAAACACGGATTTGAAACATGGATTTTGAAAGGGTCCCCACTATCTCTGATAAAAATGGCTTACCTGTACTTAAACTGTTTGTACAAAAAGTTGGTTTATGTTGAGCATCTATGTTCAGTCTGGGAGTCTGGGATTTTGATGTATGTTAGTCAGTGAGTGCCTACATGACCAGCCCCCAGTAAAAATCCTGAGAAATTAGTTTAATGAGCTTCCTTGGTAGACACCATTTCATATTTGTTGTTACAACTTACTGCTGGAGAAAGTGTGTCCTGTGTGACAATACTTGGAGAGAAATGTTGACAATTTCTGCCTGATTTCTGCTGGAATTCTCTCTATGCAGTTTTCCTTTATTAATGTTACTGTGCATTATTTCACTATAATAAATAATGGCCATCGGTATGACAATATGCTAAGCCCTGTGAGTCCTCCTAGTGAATCAGCAACCTGGTGGTGCTTTTTTGGATCCCCTGACAAAGTAATAATATTTTACATTAGTCTCAATTTGCATTTTCCCACTGGCTAGTGATATTGAACAAATGTGCTCATTTGCTATGTGTGTGTGTTACCTCTGGTAAAATGTCTCTTCCTGTTTCATGTATTTGTTTATTTTTTGGTTAGGCTTTTTTTAACAGTTGAATTTTGAGAGTTGCTCACATAGTCTATATACGAGTTCTTTATCAGATATTTAGTTTCCAGACATTTTCTTCCAGTGTATAATTTTTCTTTACATCCTCTTGATGGGGTATTCAAGAGACAAAATATTTTAACTTTGATGAAATGATATTTATTGATTTTTTTATTTATGGATCATGTCTTTTATGTTATATTTAAGAATACATCATCAAGTCCTATGTCCAAGGATGCTTTTGTTTGTTTTCTAAAGAGTTATAGTTTTCACTTTTTATATTTAAATATCTAATCCATCTTAAGTTATTTTGTATAAGATATAAAGCTTAGAATAAGGTTTCTGGTTTGTGCATGTCTGATATTTCCATCTCCAATTGTTGAAAATACTATTTTTTTCCTCCACTTAATTATTTTTGTACCTTAAAAATACCCATTAGTTATGCTGTCATAGAGATAATTCTGGGTTCTTTATCTTGTTCTATTGATCTATGAGTTTTTCTCTTCACCAACACCATGCGGCCTTGATTACTATAGTTATATAACAAGTCTTCATATCAGGTAATATTTTTTCCATTTTCTTATTCTTTTATCAAAATTGTTTTAGGTATTCTAGTTCCATTGCCTTGAAATATAACTTTAAGAATAATCCTGCCTATATCGGTAAGATAATCTTGCTGTGATATTGAAAAGAATTGGGTGAAATCTGTATAACAATTTAGGGAGAATTTTCATCTTTATTACGTTTAGTCTTTCAATCCATGTACATAGTATATCTCTTCACGTTTTTGTATCTTCTTTGATTTCTTATATTAGAATTTTGTAGTTTTCCGTAAAAAAAGTCTTGTGCATGTTTTGTTATATTTACATCTAAATATTTCTCTTTTTGGGTGTTTCTAAATAGTGTTGTATATTTAATTCTTTTGTATATGTATTTACCACTAGTATACAGAAATTATATTTTTAGCATATTTAACTTATATCCTGAAAACTTGCTAGACTAGTTGTAGGACTTTTTTTTTTTAGTAGATATTTGTAGATATTTTGGTCTTTTTTTTTAGACTAGTTCTGTTCTAGGATTTATTTATTTATTTATTTATTTATTTATTTTTTTTTATTTTTTGAGACGGAGTCTCGCTCTGTTGCCCAGACTCCACCTCCCAGGTTCACTCCGTTCTCCTGCCTTAGCCTCCCAAGTAGCTGGGACTACAGGCACCCGCCACCAGGCCTGGCTAATTTTTTGTTTTGGTTTGTTTTGGTATTTTCAGTAGAAACAGGGTTTCACCATGTTTGCCAGGATGGTCTCAAAAAGCTGAGCAAAACCCAGACAATACAAGCCTAAAGAAATCTGCCAAAACACACGTAATCAAACTTCTGAATATTAAAGATAATAAGAAAAGTAAAAAGTGGTAAGCTTTTGACAGATTTCTTTAGGCTTGTATTGTCTGGGTTTTTCTCAGCTTTTTGAATCTGTTGGCCTGCATCTTTTGCAAAATTTGGAAAATTATGAGTCATTATTTCTTTGAAAACATTTTCAGCCACACTTCCTTTCTCCTCTCCTTATGGGTTGTGATCATATTAATTGCCATATATTTTTTAATTGTCCCATAAGTTTTTGAGGTTCTGCTTATCTTCATTTCAGTTCATTTTCTTTTGTGGTTAAGGTTGGATGATTTCTATTGTTTTATCTTCATGTTCACTGATTCTTTCCTCTGTCCCCTCCATTCTGTTTTAAACCTACCCAGTGAGTTATTTTCTTTTTCTTAGTTGTTTTTTGTTACTATATTTTTAGTCACAAAGTTTATATTTGGCTTTGCATATTTACTTTTTCTTTACTCACATTTCCTATTTCATGGAAGACATGTTCTATTTCTTAAATTAGTTTTAAGCTTGCTTGTAATTGCCTATTAAAACATTTGTTTGGTGTCTGCTTTACAATCCTCGTCAGATAATTCTGTCATATTTGTCATATAGTGTTGGTATCTACTGATTGCCTTTTTTCATTCAATCTAAAATTTTCCCACTTCTTGTATTAAAAGACCCAGCAATCCCATTACTGGGTATATACCCAAAGGATTATAAATCATTCTACTATAAAGACACTTGCACACGTATGTTTATTGCAGCGCTATTTACAATAGCAAAGAGTTGGAACCAACCCAAATGCCCATCAATGATAGACAGAATAAAGAAAATGTGGCACATATACACCATAGAATACGGTGCAGCCATAAAAAAGAATGCGTTCATATCCTTTTCAGGGACGTGGTCAAAGCTGGAAACCATCATCCTTAGCAAACTAACACAGGAACAGAAAACCAAACACCACATGTTCTCACTCATAAGTGGGAGTTGAACAGTGAGAACACATGGACACAGGGAGAGGAACATCATACACTGGGGCCTGTCAGGGTGTGGTGGGCAAGGGGAGGGAGAGCATTAGGACAAATATCTAATGCATGTGGGATTTAAAACCTAGATGACGAGTTGATAGGTGCAGCAAACCATGGCAGATATATACTTAAATAACAAACCTGCATGTTCAGGACGTGTTTCACTGAACTTAAAGTAAAATAAAATTTTAAAAAAGTGATTTTCAATGAGAAAAATGACCATTTGTTTTATTATATTATAAGACTCTAGATCTTATTTTTCTTTATTTAGTTTAGCCAGAGTCTTCTGACATCACTTCAGAAGCGGATGTGGAGAGGTACCGTCTCATTACTGCCAAGCAGATTCATAGAAACCCAGATTTCCCTCTTGACCTCCAATGATACCTTTAGGAGTGAAGAAAGGGCTTCTCATTGCTATTGAGTAGAGATGGAATTTCCAGTTCCTGGTCTGCCTCTGCTGAAACCAACCTAGTTGCGAGGGGCAAGATTCTTGGTACCTTTCCCCACATGGCCTTCAGTGACACTGCTGGGAGAGGAAAGGTCGGCACTGTTGAGTGGTGATCAAAGCCTTATTTCTCTGTTAGGCCTCTACTGGTGCCACTCCAGTGGAAAGGTAAGGCACCTCATTTTCAGAGGGGAAGGGTGGAAGTGCAGGCTCCCCCTCTGGTGTGCATTCACGCTACTGGTGGGAGTGGGGTAGATAAAACACTTTCTTTGTTATAACTTTAGCAGCAGTGTTAGGGTAATTCCTTATAGCCAGGTGGGATTGTTTCCCTAAGTACTTCACTTGGTACTCCAAGCCTTTGAAGTATCTAGGTACTATGTACTCCAAGTCTTTGCTGCTGGTTGTGGAACTGTTATTATGCTTTGAATCTGTGTGTTTGGTTGGAATAGAGGGGTTTTCTTTTGTCTAAAGTATTTGTCTTGTTAGACACCTTTCTTTCACTGTCACTTCGCTAATGAGAGAAAGCATTTGTTTGTATATTTTCATCTGCAATTGGCATTTCTGGTTTGCTAGTTTCTCTATCACTAAATCTGGGAAAATTAGGGAAAAAAAACTCAGTAACTTGCATTGTTATTCTTCAGGTCTCAAGACTCTTAACTAGTCTACCTCCTTTTCTTTATCTTTCAGAACCTTATGTCTATTTTTTATATAATGGTCAGAGTTTTTAGTTATATCCAGCTGGAGAAATATGAAAAAGTACTTCTACTCCTTCTTTCCAGAAGCAGAAGTACCCACAGGGTTTCAGCGAAGAATAAATGAGATAGTTTTTTCAAAGACCTAAACACTGACTTTTAGGGATATTTAATAATCATTAATATTCTACTCTGATATATGGAAAAATATTCTGAAAATTAATTAAAAGAGTGGTTACATAAAATGACGAATTAAGTTTTCTCATTGATGATGTACATTAAGCTTACATATTGGTTAATACTCTTATCAATAACTTGTATAGAGTTTGTTAGAAAAAGTGAAGATTTTTAGGATAAAATCTACTAAATGACAGTAATATTTCTTCTACACAGCACTTGCATAAGATTTAATTATTTTGAAATCGGGTACATCGTCCCAATTTATGCTCCTTAGACATAATTACTAAAAAGGAATTGCATCAGCTGGTCTTACTGCCCTATTGCTTTCCCATCTCTCCTTGACATTTAGATGGGTTTTCTGAGGATGAAAGAACCTCATAAAAGAGAGAGAAAGAGAGAAAGAAAGTGATAAGAGCATAAATGGAACGAGGTCAAATCCTGAATTTTTCCTCCCATTCAGCAGCTTGAAACCTTAGAGAGTCTACAGTCTGCAGATATACTTGCTAGTTAAGCTGTTCCACATCAAGTTTTATTTACAATGGTGCAAAATAAAGAACTGGATAGTAAAGCATGCCCAATTTAACAGTCTTTATCCGTTTCTCTCCTTACTGTGGAGACTTACAGATTAGTACCTCTATTATCTTTCAAAGACTTGGCACAAACATCGTTGTCTGAGAATTTGCAAATTTGTTGTTTCCTAGTTTTCCTACTGTTTTATCCTAACCCTACTGCCTACACACCACCTTCTCATTTTTATTTTTGTGTTTTTTTCACTTCTATTATATTAAATGTTATGATTTCCAAAGCCTTTGCACAGAGCGCTGTGTTCTTAGAAGAAAGAGCACTATATAAGCCTAACAAGCAAAACTAAGATTGAAATCCAATAAAGGCGAATCTCTAGAAATTATTAGACTCCACTGACAAAGAAATTAAACCTTGCTATCCCATTTCCTTATCTTTTCACTGCTGTAGAATTACTGAAATCAATATATCTGAAATGAAGTGCAAACTGTCCATTCAGAAGAAAGGCACTGGCACAGAAATGAGTGGCTTCCAAACTTGCCAGGACTTCTTTTTCCTTGAAACAATGTGCATAGAGAGTTTTAGCAAGGTGTTTTTTTTTTTTTTTTTTAAAGTTATCTGCACTGTTAAAGTGAATTCCAGTGCTTTTGACCCCAATATTAAAGAACTGAACATCTCATAACATAGTCAGGATATAATAAAAGGTCATCCCATTTTCACATTTGAAACTCAGGAGCATCAGGATAAAACTAATGTTTATAGATATGATAGATAAGCAAATAGTTTGAAATTCAACTAGGAGGCACTAGTACCTAATCTAGAGAGAGAGTAACAAACATTTAGATCAGCTTTGCAGAGGACATATGCCACCCAAGAGTCACCAGATAACAGGAAACACAGATGCTTTGCTCTTTCGTATTTTTTCTATGCTAGCTGATCATATATATAATATATATATAGATTCAAATAATGTATAGGTTAAGCATGGTGGCTTGCACCTGTAATCCCAACGCTTTGGAAGGTAGAGGTGGGAAGATCACTTAAGTCCAGGAATTCGAGGCCAGCCTGGACAACATAAGGAGACCCGTCTCTAGAATAAATACAAAGATTAGCCAGGCATGATGGCATACACCTGTGGTTCTAGTTACTTGGGAGGCTGGAACAGGAGGATGGTTTGAATCCAGCAGTTGGAGGTTGCAGTGAGTTATGATCATGCCACTATATTCCAGCCTGGGCAATGGAGTGAGACTCTAGCTTTGAAATTGTGTGTGTGTGTGTGTGTGTGTGTGTGTGTGTGTGTGTGTGTGTGTGTGTGTGGAGACAGTGAAGAAAAACCTAAAAGGTAAAAGAGTACAAAAATAATACACTAAATAAACATCAGGTACTGTACAAGGCACTTGTACATACACCTTCTCATTTAATACCCCAATTTTCACCACCAGTGAGGAAGCAATACTTTATTCTAGACTTGCAAATCACAGTCCCCGATATGCCCCTAGTTTCTTGGGAAATGCTTTGGCTACAGGTCTTAGGGGGTAATGAATTTTATTAGGTGACTTTTACTGTATTACTCTTTTTTATATTTGATTTGCTTGGAAGTTGGCCCCTAGTCCAAGATCAGTCAAAATGTATGGCCAGAATTAAAACTATATTTTAGGCAAAATAAATTGTTTCTTACAGGAACTTCAGCTGAATGAATGGAAAGTATCCATCAATGAATACCTGTATCAATCAAGATTCAGTCAAAAGGCAGAAACCTCACCACTTAATTGGATAGAGAGAAATTAGTGTAGAGAATTTTTACCTAGGTGACTTAGAGACAGTAAGAGCATAACAAATTTATTATTCCTAAAATGAAATTTCTACCTCTCCTACAGCTGGAGAATATAAGGAAGAAGTTAAAATTATGGAGATTTAGAGGCTTTGACAAGTGGCCTCCAAGGGAAAGGGTTTTTTTTTTTTTTTTTTTTTTTTTTTTTTTGAGACTGGCTGTTAAGAAAGTGGTGCTGGTCAACTCATGCTAGTTTCTGACCTTAGAGGAGGAAACGTAATGGTCTGGGAGCCAGATCTTTAAGATGGGAGCTTGAGCCTCTGGTATTGGTGTCTTAGAATGGGACACAATCAGCCTGGTATTGCATATGCTGAAAAAAGTCCTGAAAACTTCATTCATCATCTTGCTGCAAAGAGAAACTGCAGCCTGTTGGGTTAAAGATTGCTAGGGTAATGCTCACAGAACCAAAAAGTAGATAGAAAGCCACCAATAAGGAACAAGCTCCATCTTTCTGCTATAGCCTTCCTCTCTTTCTCTAACACCCTGTACAGACAGAGACCAACAGGGAGCCAGCTGTCAAAACAGATACATAGTTTTTAGAATTCCAGCTCCAGTATCAAAAAGCAGATCATGGGTTTGGCTCTGAGAGACAAAACCATATTCACTGTCACACTCTCTTTTGGGCACTTGGCTTTCACACATGCTCTTCTGTACATATTTAAACTTCCATAAAACAACAACAATCTGTGTTTACCCTTAATAAGATGCTACTGTCTTTCATTCAAGTGAAGATGTTCTTACACTCTGCTGAAAAAAATCATGTAAAATTCTAACCATCATTGTATCTGACTCCGGGAGACTGTCACATTTTCTCTCTCTGATCTATGTTAATTCACCCTCAAATTCAGTCACAGTCATGTCTACATATTCTATTTCCTGAATTATAAGTACTGTTACCTGGGAAGTAAAATTTTTACTGAATGACTAATGTCACCTTCTATAAAATTTGAATAAAAGAAGAAGAAGTAGGGATGAAAGGGGAAAAAATTACAAACACACAACAAATAAGGAAGAAAATGTATAAATATATAAAGCATAAATTATTTCTTAAACTGGTCTTGAGGACATAGCTGATATTTATAACTTTTCTATCTTACATGATTTATTCCACTTTTCTTTGCCCTTAAGACATAGTCTTTAGGCCATAGTTAATGTCTATAATTTCTTTTTTTCCAGAACTCCTTCCATGCTTTCATTGCCTTCAATTGCTCAGGTCATGTTCCTTTTCTTAGTATAGTACCTTCAATCCTTCAATATTGAAAGGCCTGAAGCATGAGTGGTTACTCTTTTGTCGATTGCTGTATTTTCCTATTCATTTATATTGTAATACAGAGAAGACTATAAGATGCCTCAAATAATTATCTGGGCTTCATATATATCCTTTCCTGTTCTCATTTTATAGTAGCAACCAACCTTCCCCTTGGTAGTCTGAATCAGTTACCCCAGTGAGCAGAGTGTCCCCTTTATTTAACTGTTGTTTCCATAGTATGGAGGGCAAAAAAAAAGGCCACATAACATTCTCAAGTAGCAATTTAATGGAACTGCAGCCGTTTCATAGGTGAGAACATATCTCTCTTGGAAGCAGCACTTCCAAAAAGCAGAGATAAAAATGGAGCAGATGAGAAGCAGTAACTCTGTTATTGAGCCTGTTTTAATAATGAGAAGAGCCACTTCAACTTCTGCTACTTGGTTCTCTTATGCAGAAGACTTCCTATCAGTTTTACTTCCAGGAACACTGTGATTAATTGGCCAATGCCAGAGCTCTACACGAGTCAGACTGTCCTGATTGCTGTTTTGCCTTTGATGTCCATTACAGTAGCTATATCCACCTTGCCTTTGACAGTTGAGTGCTGCCACTGGCCCTTGCCACCTCGAGATCCAATTACTCCCATTGTATTTAGATTTTGTAGTTGAGTGACTGTGCTTCCCACATTAGGTCTGACATACAGAGAAGAGAAATTACAGGGCTCTTAAAAAATGCAGGCGATGCCCTCATCAATCTATTTCACAAAGCACTGGGCAAGGATATATCTTCTGGACTTTCCCAGCTGGGATAAGTAGGTCTAAAGTGACTAATCCACTCTACCATCTCAGTCTCCCCAAGTCTTTGGATTCCTTCCTCTACATTCAACCAAGAGAGATCAGGCATTTTCAGCTTGCTCACAGTGGGCTATCTTTAATTCAAATTTCAGAGAACCAAGCAAATAAACTATTACAACCTTTTTTAACTCCCTGAGCTGCAGCATTAAATGCAGAATTCCTGCTTAGTTGCCCAAAATCAATAGATTCAGCCTGATACAACTCTATGTTCTTTCTACCATTTTCCCACGCCCCTAACATCCACCTGTTTTCCAGATTTCTGCTTATATAAATTAGAAACTCAAGCAGTTCTTTTCAGGTGTAGTGCACCTCCTTATGGGTCACACTCTGAACCTCACCTCTAGGGGCCTGCTGAGACTTTAGTCAAGTTATAAGTCTAGAGGCAAACAGAGGTGTTGGGAGTGGGTCCTGAGGAGAACCAACATTGTCTTGCCTGGCAACTGCCTCAGGGGAGGCCATGACTGTTTCTTCAGGCAGCACAGAGTTTTTCTCCTTAGACAAAGGTAGAAATGCTGTAGGCAGCATTGATCAGGAAGGGGATGTTGCCACTATGGGAATGGGGAAGCTGCTTCTTCTGGCAAAAAAGGTACATCAGAGTTTACAAATGCATTGTCCCCAGCTTCATCAGGGTCCTCCCACAAGTCCCCATTCTAAGTTGCAGGGTCCCATTCTTTTCCAACCAGTGCCCTCATTTTAACAGTAGACACCTGGTGAGGCTGTGCATGAACCTTTCATTGTAGCTCAGCCACTTGCATGATAAGAGCTTGTGTTAGATTTTCCACAATTTCAGCTCTTTCTCTGCAGGACACAAGACTCTCACTCAGGGCAATCTTAGAAGAATTGAGGCTCAGTATCTGCTTTGGAAGCTGGGAGTTAGAATCCTTGAGTTCATCCTTTTGTTTCATCACTTTGTCCAGTGAACTTAGGAACAATCAACTAACTTCATTATGTTCCTTGGTTATCAGGGGAACTAGCGCCCAATATTTCAACATAGGTTCTTTTCTATTTTTCCTAAGTGTTGGCCAGTCTGAGAAATAAAGAGAAAGAGTACAAAAGGGAGAAATTTTATAGCTGGGCCTCTGGGGGTGACATCACATGTCAGCAGGTTCCGTGATGCCCCCTGAAACGCAAAACCAGCAAGTTTTTATTAGGGATTTCAAACAGGGAGGAGTGTTAGAATAGGGAGTGGGTCACAGAGAGCACATGCTTCAAATGACAATAAAAGATCACAAGGGCAGAAGGGCAGAGCAAGGTCACAAGGTCAGGGCAAAATTAGAATTACTAATGAGGTTCCATGTCCTGCTGTGCACACATGTCATTGATAAACATCTTAACAGGAAACAGAGTTCAAGAGCAAGGAACCTGTCTGACTACAATTCGCCAGGCTGGAATTTCCTAGCAAGCCTGAGGGTGCTGCAGGAGACCAGGACATATTTCATCCCTTATCTTCAACTGCATAAGGCAGACACCCCCGAGGCAGAATGCATTCCCTTCCCAGGGTTATTCCTTACTGGGAAAAGAGTTCAGTAATATTTTTCCTACTCATTTTCTGCAATAAGAAAAATATGACTCGGTTCTGCCCAGCCTTGTTCTTCTGCCATGGCTTCAGCCAGTCCCTCTGTTCAGCGTCCCTGACTTCCCGCAACATCTCTCCCTTTCCTTTTATATAAATGTGCCATGGTGATGAAGGCTTGTTCATTCTCTTGATTTTGACGCAGGGTTCTTTGACTGTTCTGGCACACTAAAGACAAGCCTATTAAACAGAGAAACATAATTCCAAAATTTACTACAGTGGAGCCCCCAATAGACTTAATCCAAGTTGTGGGGTTTATTCCAGAAAGATTTTCTGCCACCTGATCTAACGCCTCAGCTCCAGGCACAATGGATAAATGAGCTTGAGAAGCTTCCAAATTTGTTTCTTTAATTTAGTTCTGTCCAATGATAAATTATCTTTCCTACCCAGAAGGTGTCTTTTTACCATTTCCCACTAATAATCAGTCTCATTATAGGAATATAGGGTGATACAGAAATCATAAGTGTTCCAATCGCACTGCATTTGCATGTGATGTTTGAGACTCACTATCCAGTCTCCAAGCCAAATAACAGACTGTCTTAAATCATTAATTTGATTAACCAATTTTTGATCAATGCCTTGTTGAGAATTCCACATTTGGGTGGAATTGGCTTGGCAATCATTAACAAAATGAGCTGTTTGGATAGATGGATGTAATGCCATTCCAGCAGTGGTGGCCATTGAGGTGATTGTAATTAGGCTCATGATCACAGTGATTAAAGTGAAAACAAATCTCTTAGATCTTTTCAGAATTCACTGTAACACTTCATTAATTAAATGTATCAAGGGGGAGGATTCCCAAGGTCTGGGCAAACTTACCAGAATCCAGATTCCTTCTTGAGCTCGAACCAACATTATATTTTTCCTGGAGTCAAAATGGGAGTTAATACAAGTTTATAAATGACAATGCATCGGACAGTTTGATTGTTTGTCCAAATTTTGGTGTTTCCCACTAGCAGCATGTAAGGAGGCTTAACACAACTCTGTATGGGAAGTCAGGTTGGAGGTAAGCAAAGCAGAATGTCTGAATCTACGTTGATACTGAGGGAGGGGGATGGTAGTGGGGACAACAGACAGAATAATTTCCCCTTCCCATACTCGTCGTCCAGACATGGCAATAGCCAATTTCCAAAGTTCTGGGTGTTCTGGGCTCAGAATGGGGAATATCATACGAGATCTCTGGAGGGGGTTAATGCCTTTATCTTCCCATTATAAGGGAAAGAATGAGTTAAGCTTCCTACGCAAAGTAGACTGATAATTCTCATTCTCCCTATAAGAAATAAAATAAGTGGCCTCCAGGCATTCCCTTCTGCCAGAGGAGTAATTATTTTTTAAATAGCCTTTTGGTGCCCAGTCCATTAATAAGTCATATGAGTCATTTTTTAATATTACTGCATGTGAGTTAACACAATCTGCCAAAATTAAAGTTTTAGATGGGCCTTCAGAATTTTTAGGGCATGGGTTTCCTGCAGGTTTATATTGAAAGTATGGGGTATCTCCCATTATTCCCCCTTTCATTTCTTTTAAAGGAGAAAGGGAGAGGCCTGAGACCAAATGTCCTGGTTCCTCTGTAGCTGATATCTCTGGAAGATAAGCAGCCCAGACTTGGGTTTCTAGATGGATGTATAATCCAGCCTCTGTAATACGGTGGCTCAAAATTTGATAACAGTCAATTAATTCTTTATCAATGGGGGCAACAATTAAAATATCATGAATACAATGAAAAATACAGGCCTGGGGAAATTGAGCTCGAGCTGGTGAAAGCACTTGCCCAACATAAAGCTGGCAGACTGTAGGGTTCTTTGGCATTTCCTGAGGAAGCACTTTCCATTGATAATGAGCTGCATGTTCCTGATTATTGATAGATGGTACAGTAAAAGCAAATTTTTCACAATCTAATTTATGTAAAGCAATATAAAAAACAATCTTTAATATCAATAACTACGAAAGGCCAACTTTTAGGTATTAAAGCAGGGGCAGGCGTGCTGGGTTGGATGACCCCCATAGGTTGAATTACAGCATTAACAGCCCTTAAATCGGTTACTGTCCACCACTTGCCTGATTTCTTTTTTACTAGAAACACAGGACAATTCCAGGGGGAAAGAGAAGGTTCCACACATCCAAGTTATAACTGTTAAGAAACCAAGTGACATAAAGCCTCCAGTTTTTCTTTAGAAAGCAGCCGCTGCTCAATCCACACAGGTGTGTCAGATTTCCATTGTAAAGGGATAGGATCAGGAGGCGTGGCAGGAGCCACCATTAAAAAGGATAACCCAAACCAGCCCTGTCTTCTTTTACAGTACTTGGGAGGGGTTTAGTAATCCCTTCACGTTTCGGACCAAGATTGTGTCCAGAAACAAACCCCATGTTTTCCATCATATGCTGACTGGGAGCACTATAGAAATTATGTGGAATATTAATTTCAGACCCCCCAATTGTGCCAGTAAATCTCTACTCTAAAGATTAATGGGGATTGGCATGATATAAGGCTGAATTGTACCCTTTTGACCATCAGGGCCAGTGCAAGGCAAGATAAATGTGCTCTCGTAAACTTCATTGGTTTTTCCAACACCTACTAGTCCCATGTTAGCAGGATATTTAAGCCAGGAGGAAGGCCATAAACTAGAAAAATAATAGAAACATCAGCCCCAATATCTACTAGGTCCTCAAACTTTTTTCCTTGAATGCACATGGTGCAGGTGGGCCATTGTTTAAAAATTATATTAATCTAATAAGTGGCCTTTTCACTCCCAGAGCCCATCCCAGGGCCACGTGCCTTACCTGCTTTGTTTACAACAATATTAGGTAGTAAAAGTAATTGAGCAATTGACTCATTGGCTGGAATGGAAACAGGAACCTTGGCAGACACAATTAGTTTAATCTCATCAACAGAATCAGAATTAATGAGACCAGTATGAGTGGTGATTCCTTTAGCAGAGGTGGATGCCCTACCTAACACCAGGCCTACCGAATCTTGAGGTAAAAAGCCAGTGACCACTGTGGGGACAATTAAAGGCAAAGAGTTAGATAGTAAATTTAGAGGAATAGTACTACAGAGATTGACTGCCCCGCCCCCTACTGTGGAGGTGGACAAGCATTGTACTGAGACAAAAGAAGAACCTGGGACCCATCTGGGTTGACTGTAGGTAAACTTATTTGTGCAGGGGTCTGCATTGGGACCACCTGAAGCAGAACACAACGTTGGTCTGAGTCTGAAGCATCCCATTGATATTGGCTGAACTAGCTCAGTTGGTAGAGCATGATACTCTTAATCTCAGGGTTGTGGGTTCGAGCCCCTTGTTGGGTGCCAGATATCAGGGGAACCTGCCCCCAATATTTCAATGTAGGTTCTTTTCTATTTTCCCTAAGTTTTGGCCAGTCTGAGAAATAAAGAGAAAGAGTACAAAAGAGAGAAATTTTACAACTGGGCCTCCGGGGGTGACATCACATGTCGGCAGGTTGCATTATGCCCCCTGAAACACAAAACCAGCAAGTTTTTATTAGGGATTTCAAACAGAAAGGAGGGTACAAATAGGGAGTGGGTCACAGAGATCACATGCTTCAAATGGCAATAAAAGATCCCAAGGGCAGAGCAAGGTCACAAGGCCAGGGAGAAATTAGAATTACTAATGAGGTTCCATGTCCCACTGTGTACACATTGTCATTGATAAACATCTTAACAGGAAACAGGGTTCAAGAGCAGAGAACCTGTCTGACTGCAATTCACCAGGCTTAAATTTCCTAATCCCAGCAAGACTGAGGGCACTGTAGGAGACCAGGGCATATTTCATCCCTTATCTTCAACCGCATAAGGCAGACGCCCCCAGAACAGCCATCCATAGGTCCCCCCCTGGGAATGTATTCCCTTCCCAGGGTTATTCCTTACTGGGAAAATAATTCAGCAATATTTTCCCACTCATTTTCTGCAATAAGAAAAATATGACTCTGTTCTGCCTGACCCCACAGGCAGTCAGATCTTATGGTTATCTCCCTTGTTCCCTGAACATCGCTGTTATCCTGTTCTTTTTCAGGGTGCCTAGATTTCATATTGTTCAAACACACATGTTTTACAAACAATCTGTGCAGTTAACACAGTCATCACAGGGTCCATCACAGGCAACATACATCCTCAGCTTATGAAGATGACGGGATTAAGAGATTAAAGTAAAGACAGGCATAGGAAATTATAAAAGTATTGATTAGGGAAGTGATAAATGTCCATGAAATCTTCACAATTTATGTTCAGAGATTGCAGTAAAGACAAGCATAAGAAATTATAAAAGTATTAATTTGGGGAACTAATAAATGTCCATAAAATCTTCACAATTTATGTTCTTCTGCTGTGGCTTCAGCCAGTCCCTCCGTTCAGCATCCCTGACTTCCCACAACACTTGGTTCTACACACATAGTCAAAGTATTATGTATAGAGTCACTAAACTCATGCCTCTCATGAGCAGTGAATCAGGAGTGTCAAATACATTTATCTTACATAGCTATCTAACTGGTTTATGCCAAGGACTGTCAGCATTCTCCATACTATTAGAAGTAGAGTCCTTAGAATTTTGGAGTCTGATCATATTAATCAACCAACTCCAGAATCCCCAAAACCAATGGAAGAATTCCACCCTCAATATTCGGTTCCTCTAGAACCACTTCTGGTACCAAAATCTGTATTAGGGTTCTGTAGAGAAACAGAACTAATAGAATATATATATTTATACTGGAGTTTATTAAGAAGTATTAAACCACATGATCACAAAGTCCCACAACAGGTCATCTGCTAGCTGAGGAGCAAGGAAGCCAGTCTGAGTCCCAAAGCTGAAGAACTTGGAGTCTGATGTTTAAGGGCAGGAAGCATCCAGCACAGGAGAAAGATGTAGACTGGGAGGATGAGTCAGTCTAGTCTTTTCACGTTTTTCTGCCTGCTTTGTATTCTGGCCATGCTGGTAATGGATTAGATGCTGCCCATTCAGATTAAGGATGAGTCTACCTTTCCCAGCCCACTGATTTAAATGTTACTGTCCTTTGGCAATACCTTCACAGACACACTCAGGATCAATAGTTTGCATCCTTCAATCCAATCAAGTTGACATTCAGTATTAACCATCACAGACCCTGTCTCAAAATAAAAATAAATAAATAAAAAAAGATCAAGAGAGCGAGTGAAGTTTTTTGCAGAAGAGGGCAAGGGTTTCTCAAAAACTGTATATGACTTCACTATGATTCTTTTATTGTTCATTGGTAATGGCTTCATATTACGCCCTATTTGTCACAGACACTTTGAACATTATTGGCTGCTCTTGTTCATAGGCAAAGTAGAAGAGCAGCTGGACGTCAGCCTAGAATTAATGCTGAGCCATCTTTTGCTCTGATTCTCAGTAAAAACTAGTAGAATTACAGGTTATTTTGTTAAGGGTTTGAAGTAGCACACTTAAGTAGGACATATGATGCTCCCAAATCCAAAAAGATCCTTCAAGCATTGTGTCTTGTCTGTGATAGCAGTAGTGCGAAGTATGGCAACTCGTCTTTCTGTCCAAAGATAATATTATGATATGCTCCATCCCTTTGTATTCTCTGATACTTCCCAGTGTTTGCAGGCCCTTAAATATTCTTGGGGTTTGCATACTATCTTCTGATTCACAAATGTCTTGCTAAGGAGTCTAAAGTACCTGCCACTTCTTCTTCATTAAGTCTAATAAGCCATAATGTTACTGGAAGAATGTGAGGGTATATGAAATATTAAAACTGTTAAGATCCCTGCAGACTATATTATTGCAGTATACAGGAAAGTAGATATAGTCCTGAGGGAAAATTTTTTGTTGATCCTATCAGGTGAAAGCAACAGCTTTTGATAGACTTTTCAAATTGATATGTAACCTGAACATGAATTACTCAGGTTAATAGTTACAAGTACCCAGGGATGTGTCCCTTTACTCCAAAATATATACTGTTCCTGGAACAGCAGAGGCAATTTGAGTCCCTACTTCACAATAATTTTTATTCTCCCCCCACAAAAAAAGAAAGAAAAAATTTTATTCTCTAAGATTTACCCACCTTGTGTACAGGCAGAAGAGGCAAGTTAAATAGTGCTATCATAGGATTGTTCACACATCTTTCAAGATTGTGATAGTCATGCTAACATTTGCAATACCCTAGGAATGTGTGACTGCTGCTGGTACAATCTTGGAAGAGAAGAAAGGTGTAGGGGCTTCCCCTTCACCTTTTCTACCATAATGTCTCTGTACCATCACTTGGAGGGCAAATGTGGGGATATTGTTAGTTGCTGTTTATGAGTGTTTCTACTACATATTCGGGAATGGAGAGATAACCACAAGACAAGACTTCAAAGATATTGGGCTCAGTGTGATGTAAACTTAAGCCAAAGCCCTATTTAGCACCTGAATCAAATAAAATATTCCCTTAGCTGTCAGATCATGAACAATCATGGAATTTTATATTGTCACAATTTGCCATCAATTCAGAGATAGTGTCTGGTAATTTCACAAGGCTTAGATATTTGTTTTTCTAAAATGTGCAGTTACTCTAGTAAATGGCTGCAATCCCCTTTGGAATGTGCTTGTATGAAAGAGATACTTAGAGCATATACTTGTGCCAATGTTGCAGGGTCCTTCCTCAAAGGAATCCTAATTCTTCCTCAATCTGCATTCTTTGGGTCTATGGCTTAGTCCTAGAAACTGGGTAAGCAGCAATAATTCCTTATTGTGTTTTTTGTCCACTACACCTGGACTTATTTTTAATAACCTGACTATATATAGATAAGTAAATATGTAATAATCAGACTATATAGTCATTCTTAGAGACACCGTGATCCATTGACTAACTACCAACAAAAATTCATATGGATCAAAACTTTCTAATTACCACTTTGTCCCTAATGCACTTTTTAGTTAAAAAAAGAAGGAAAAAAAAAAGTGATTAAATCCTGCTACCACTGCTACCTAACATCTGTTTTTCTGGAATCCAGCAATCCCCACTAAAATCAGAAAACTCATTTCCATTGTATAATCTTTACCATGATATCTGTCCTACAAAGGACATTTAACACAAATTTGCTAAAGATACTGATGTTCAACTTAATAATTTATTTTTTGATATCTTTATAAATGGAGAGTTATCTGGGTCCTAGGAGGGCACATATTGGTAGGGTAGCTGTATACATTATATAGGAAATGTCCATTACAATATTCTGTACCTTTAATTCTTTGAATGTCTTTCTTTAAATTATGCCAAGAAAGTTCTGGCATCTCAACATGATTAAATGAAGATCACAACTGAGCGCAATCCTCAGTCAACCAGCCACGGAAACTATTACAGTCACTTGCAGGCGCCCAAATTATCTGACTAATCTGTACATCACATCAGTAAAACTGACTTAGTGTTTTGTTCCATTTTTCTTCATCTACTGCCCTTAGACTATATCTTCATACATATTTCACATGTTGCCTCTGATAGAAATGAACAAAATCTTAAAATTATTTTGGTATATCAGCTGTTTTCTCCTGGGGCAGTTTCTGTACTCACTTGTCTGAAGCATGCAGTAATATGTCCCTATTTATGAGTCTAGTGACAACAAGCTATTTTGGGGCTTATTCTTTTAAAAAATGGCATTTCTTTGCAATAAAACTGCTACAAATAATGTTATTATAGATTTTCAAGCAAGGAAAGACTTCTAATACTATTGAAGAGAAACTGCTTCTGTTGGCAAGAAAAATTGAGTAACTTGAAAGTTCAAGGTCCTTGGTTTCATGTGGGCTCAAATAGACTTCTCCGTTCTAAGTTTTAGATGCTCAGTTTTTCAGTCATTATCATAGCATTTCTGTGAAATAATTGAAAGGCAATGAATTCACCTCACATTACAATTCTGGAACGGAAAGAAACTTTTTGTTTAGTTTTAGCTATATTTTTCCTGATTATGTTATGGCAATCGTTAAGGCTCTATATGTTTCCTGAGGGTGACTTAACCTCAGAAATTAAAGATGTATTTCCTTTATTTTCTGTAAGCACTTAAGTGTACTCAGAGAATCTGCATCACAGAACGTGAAGTTAACATTACTGCCAAATTGAAAATGCAGCAGCTATTTGGTCTGATGAGGCATTTGCTTCAGTAGGCATTTCAAGATCAGACCTAATAACATGATGATAATGTATGTCAGGAAATACTAGACTTTTATTGCCTATTGTCAAAAGAATCTGCCACTGCATTGAAGACCATAAACCTCACCAATACAATTCTCAAATAATGTCTGATTACTTCTTTGCTGCAACAAATTTCTTATCAGTCAAGAGACAGGAACCATATGAATGAAAAAAAGCATAATATAAGGATTTCATAAAGCAGGAGTAAAATTGTTCATCAGCTAACTGAAAAGATATAAAGAACAGTAAGTTCTTACAAAGGTTGCAATTGTAGAAAGTAGCTACTACTTCTAGGAAGTTAAGAACAAAAGAAAGACATTGTCACGATTAAAGGTAGAAGGTTTGAAGCGAGGCCTCATGAAGCTAGTACCCCTTCTATAAGGAGGTAATGCCAGCCACTAGGATACTCTTGTCTTTGAGTGACAGCAAATAATCTGGTTGTTCAAGGATTGGAGAATCTTCATGTTGGGTTCACTTGCTGCTAACAGAAGGAACACTGCTGGCCTCCTCAATAAGCATGTTATGATGACACTCACAGGAATAGGAAGCAGGCAGAAAGCAAATAGAAAGCCAAATGGAAGGGGCAAGAAAATAAAGCGTTTTAAAGAGTTTAAGCCTAAGTAACACAAACTGTAATTGGAGATGGTTCATTGGAGCTGAGAGACAGTAAGTTGAAAAGTGACATAGTAGCTGAAAAGAAAAATAAAATTGGAACATCCAAATCAATGGTAGAGTACTACAGAGAAGATAGTGAACTTTCTCTAAAATTGATATTTTTTCTGGGTCACTTGTTCATATTTTGCTAATTTCATAGGCATATATATCCTTAGAAAAATCTCTGTACCCATAGTTAAGAACATTTGAGGAAGTCTAATTCTTCTTAACTAAATAAAATATACTTAAACGATTCTTCAATTTAAAGATGACAAAACGACAAAAACTAAGTGAACTGCTTACAGGTAATTTGGCAAAAATAAAAGTTTAAAAAAGGTCTACATATTTAACACTAGAAATGGTCCATCCTCTTATTATTTTTACAATTTTGTCAACTACTACAAATACATTCGTTTGGTAGTATTGTAACTTTTGGCACAATAATTTAGCAGTGGTCACATTCTATTTTCTGATTAAATTATTCATACATGTAACAGTGTCGCCATTTTTTTCAATTTTATGTTTAACATATGGAATGGAGATTTTGAGACCAAAGCCTCATGACTAATTCAAAATAATTGTACTGGATTATTCCTTTTGGGAATTTGCATGTCCAATCCACTTAGAATTACATTTCACCTGAGGCAGGTATAACCCTCACTAGAAATTAATTGACTTTAGCTACAAAACTTTTACTTGTGAATTTGGTTTCTATAAGTGTGTCTGCCAATGACTGATTATCTCAGGGTCTGTTGGCAACTGAGCTTTCCAAATCACGAGGCAAGGAACGAAATCCCTGAAGAAGAAGTGATCAACCTGAGGCAGAATGTTATTCTCAACAACCTATCACTATTCCTGACAAGCAACCACAACTTCATTCTATTTGCAACAAAGTATTAATGAGGTAATAAAGTAGAATTTCAGATGATTTCATTTTTAATATTTAACTTTTTTTGTTTTCTATGGTGAAATAATTACAGACTCCATATATATCATTATGCATGTAAACTTTTAAAAGCTAGAATGCATTTAATTGCATAGTGGCACTGAATAAAACATTTGATGTTAACATTGCTAAATAAATGTTTCTAGATAAAATTATGAAATAATAGTATAGTGTCTTGTCACCATTGATAATGCTTTATGCCAATATATCACTCTATTTTATTCCAAAATGCAACTCACTTATCATTTTTATTTTTGTTTTTTGTTTTGTTTCTTGAGATGGAGTTTTGCTCTTGTCACCCAGGCTGGAGTTCAATGATAGGGTCTTGGCTCACTGCAACCTTTGCCTTCTATGTTCAAGTGATTCTCCTGCCTCAGACTCCTGAGCGGCTGGGATCACAGGTGCCCGTCACCATGCCCAGCTAATTTTTGTATTTTTAAAAGAGATGGGGTTTTGCCATGTTGGCCTGTCTGGTCTCAAACTCCTGACCTCAGGTGATCCACCCACCTCAGTCTCCCAAAGTGCTGGGATTACAGGAATGAGCCACTGTGCTTGGTCCTCACTCATCATCTTTATAATAAAATTCGTGTCTAAGCAGTGCATTTACTTTACTCACCTATCACACATTCAGGTTCCATTTAAATTGTAACAAAAACTTTTCCATAAGTTAATGTATCGTTTACTCTATTAATAGTCAGAGGGGTCAAACCCTCTTTTAAAATGTGTTTATAAGAGAATGTAGTTATTTCTTCATAATTCCTTATTTTTTTGACTACCTACTTAAAAATAGCATTCCATGTAACTGTAAATATTATATGTGTGTATAAAGTTACAAGCAATATAACTATATCGCAGAACCAAAAAACACTTTAAAAATAGTCATAAACATCATATTCCATATAGAATATAATTAAAAATTGAATAGTATTACAATGAATAATACAGGAAAGAATATTCTTAATGCTTAATGTAAGCCTAAGGCTACTCCATGTTTTACGTAGATAGAGATAATTTTAGCTTCTATTGATTAATTGTAGTACTCTTATTTTTTCAATAAAATAAAACCTAAGAATCTTAAATTTGTCACTGTAACCCATGTGCATTTACAGTGATAATTGTATATCTGAGTTTTTCAGATAGAAAATAATTATATTCTTCTAGATTATTCCTTACCTTATGATTCTGGATAAATTAATGTTTCTGTAAGAACAACAGGCTAAATCACAGAGCAGCCAGAATTTTAATACAGAGAATCATGAAAAGAGAAAGCTAAGAAGAGCCCTCCTGGGGTTAGAACAAATCTCAAAGTCTGGCCTCAAAGACTACTACTGCAAAGGGATCAGAATTTAATTGGATCAGACTTTGGATCAATTTATTCCCTGCGCATCATGGAAAAGAATAGAGCATTTAAGCTAGCAATTAGTAGAGGCTAACGGCTGGGTGCGAAGCAAATGGATGCAGCTACTTAAGAAAGATCATGGAAAAGATAGTCGAAGGAAACCAGGCTAAAATTATTGTCAACCCAGAATTATTGTGAATACGGCCAAAGCCATGCCTTATGAAAAGTGACATCAAAGACTACATGCTATGGGGAAAATAAACTTTACTAAAATAGTCCAGGCAAACAATTAAACAAGTAAATATGCAAACAATAGTAACAAAAATCCTGAAGAGGAAGGATGTGTCAGTGTCCAGATTTACCATAATATATTACGCAAAATATTCAGCATTCAACTCAGCAACAAAAAATAGGAGACAAACGAAAAATAGGAAAATGTGACCCATACACATAGAGTAGTGAGGAAGTGGGAACCAGGTGATAGAAACTGCTTTTGAGCGGGCCTGATTGGCAAATTAGAAGAGAAAGACTTTGGCCAGGCCTGGTGGCTCACGCCTATAATCCCAGCACTTTGGGAGGCCGAGACAGTTGGATCACCTGAGGTCACTAGTTTGAGACCAGCCTGGCCAACACGGTGAAACCCCATCTCTACTAAATATACAAACAATTAGCCAGGCATGGTGCCTTGTGTCTGTAATCCCAGCTACTCATGAGGGAAGCTGAGCCAGGAGAATGGCTTGAACCCGGGAGGCAGAGGTTGCAGTGAGCAGAGATAGTGTCACTGCACTCCAACCTGAGCAAGTGAGACTCCATGAAAAAAGCAAAACAAAACAAAACAAACAAACAAAAAAAAAACAGACAAAGACTTCAAAGCAGCTATTATAAATGTGTTCAGAAAACTAAATCATACTGAAAGAAATAGACAACAAGGAGTCATCAAATAGAGAACACCAATAAAAACATAAAAATTATTAAAAAGAATCAAATGGAAAGGCTGGTGTTGAAAAACACAATAACTAAAGTAAAAAAAAAATCACTGAAAGATCTCAACTGTTAACATGAATTGGTAGGAAAAAAAAAAAAAAAGCTTACCTTGAAGATTGATGTAGATTATGCAGCATAAGGAACAAAGGGAAAAGAAAAATGAATGATTTACTAAAGATCTTTGGGATGCCAGAAAAAGTAGTAACATATTTGCAATGAGAGTACAATAAGAGAAAGAAGGGAAATAAGTAGAAAAAAAACTGAAGAAATAATGTGTGAAATATACCCTATGATTCAAACATTTCACACCAGGTCCCTCCCAGAACATGTGGAAATTTTGGGAGCTACAATTCAAGGTGACATCTCGGAGGTGACACAGCCAAATCATATCATAGTTCATCAAAATACAAAGTATGGAGCTAAGTTATTACTCAGTAATTCCACTCCCAGGTACATGCCCAAGAGAAATGAAAATATACATCCACAAAAAGTGTCTACACAAATGTTCATAGTAGCGTGACTCATAATAGCCAAATCATAAAACAATACAAGTATCCACAAACTAATGAATGGAGAAACAAAATGTGGTATATCCATACAATGTAATATTGTTTGGCAATAAATAGGAATGAAGTTCAGGTACACTCTACAACATGACTGAATCTTAAACATATGAAAATGAAAAAAGCCAGAAATAAAAACAACCATATTGTATGATTTCATTTGTATGAAACTTTCAGAATAGACAATTCTTCAGAGGTTGAAATTAGATTAGTGGTTGCCTATGGCTGGAGAAATTGTAGAAAATGGGAAAAATTGCTAATGTATAGTTTCTTTTCTTAGTAACAGTTACCCAATTCTATGCACTTACTAAAAGCCATTAAATTGTATAGATTAAATAGAGAAAATGTATTTGAGCTATGTCTCAAACTGTTTAGAAATTTCATCTGCCCTTCCAATTATAGAATGATAAAGATATCTCTTCAATTCTCCAAATAACATAAATAAACACATTTTCTAGAGTATAGTATCAATGTATCAAAAATACTTGGCGTTCTATGTGTTTGGTTTTAGACATTATGTTTCTTCAATAACTGAATTATCTTTCTGCATGAAACTAGAAAAAAAAAGATTCTTCCATGATTCTTTCTAGTTATTAGATGTATTTACTGGGCTCTTTAACATATTTATATCATGTTAAGAAGATTTTGATACTTTGGTTCTGTTACCCCGAGTCTCTAGTATTTTAAAATATGTTAGAATTAAGGTTTAAATTTTCAGAGAGAGAGAGAGAGAGCGAGAGAAAGTTTCAAAACTTAGATTATCATTTTGGTAATACAATAAATATTAATTGAGAAACAAATGATAATAATGTTTTAAATCTGTAAAGTTTAAAATTATATTAACTCATATTGAATGTCTTTCAAAAGTAAGGCCATTATATACTAAGGTATTATATTGCATTTTGATTTTAGAGAAGCATACTTGCAATTCTGAATATCTTCTAAGAGTAAATCTAATATTTTAATTCTTTAAAAGAATCTAGAAGACAAAACTGATGTTGACAATTATTGCTTGAAAGTTTAGAAATTATTAAGAAAATTTTGTCAGAAAAAGAAAAAAGTGTTTCTGACTCTTCCATTAAGCTTGAAAATACTGTATTTAGTTATTTTACAAACATCCAAGTAGTTCACATGGGAAATGCCAATTGATAAGATGATATTTCTGAAGTATTACTTTTTTTCTAATTAAAAGAGAAATTACTTAATAAACTGGTTTACAGATGATTATAAAGCATCAGTAAAGACAATTATCTTCTCCCATTGAATATTAAGTTTAAAATTAAAGTTCATTTTAAATTCAAAGTCATTAAGGCAGATACATAGTAAAAATAATTTTATTCTGTAAAAAGGCAATAATCAGAAATAGAACTCCATAAATCAATTGCCTAACCAAAATTAATTCTTTTTGAATTATTTTAATTCCCTTAAAGGAAGATTAGAATAAAATTTAAATAAAACCAATATACTATATTTTCTAAACTCATCAAAATAATTATCTAATAACAGTGACAGTTTGTAGAATTGAATGTAAATTTATATTAAATTTTAAAAAGAGAGGGTCTTTCAAATCAGTTTCATTAATCAAACCTTAGTGAAAAATTGATTAGTCCATTATTAAAAGTAATGTATCCTGAAAATTTAAAAGGAGGTTTAGTGTATAAAATTTATATGAATCAGCCAAACAGAAACTACTTTACAAATGTCTCTCTAAAGTCAAAATTGTTCAAGGTCTAAATTTATGAAAAAATATTCATAACTGAGTAATTGAAAAAAATAATCAAATGTAAAATGTATATACAAAATGTGTTATTTATGTATATCCAAAATGCAAAATGTATGTGTGAAAATGAATTAAAATAACATCTGTGAAGATTTTAAAACATAGGAAAATATAGGTGAAATTCAACTCTCAAGTGTGGTACATTGGAATAAGATGTGTTTTGTATGTTATACATCCACATTCTAAACAATCTTTTTGTAAAATTTAAATGTATTTTTTCTCAATGAAAAGTATTATTTCAATTATGTAATGTTAGTATTGCATGTCAATAATAGTTTCAATTATTGACATATTTGTCTATACTGCAGCATTTGTGTAATTGTATTTATACATTCTTTTAGATTCTATGATATTCTATGATATTAATCATATTGATGTTAGTGATAATAAATACGGGTCTCAAAATATTGATCCAGAGTGGATTACAAGTAACCTGTTTGAAACAAAGCTGGAGACTTAGTATTATCATTCAGTACTAAGATTTGCATTACTGTGACGGTATTATTTTTTTTAAAGAAAATGCATAAAACCAGCAGTTGAGTTGAAGATAAGTGTCACATTCCCCTTTCTTTTTGTATCTTTCTCTGCTATTATAACATTTGTTTCAAAGGAAAAAAAACTACTTAAAAAATTAAAATGTGCTACTTTTCATTGTTGTGTAGATAGTATCCCTTTTAGAGTAATATGTTTTGTTTTAAATAAGGGTGGAACTGTCCATTAAATAAAATAGATTCTGAAATCTAATTCCAGAATCCAATATATTATGCTACATTTTGTAAAAGTAAACAAACCTTTACTTTTTTAGTTATACATATTTATACATATCTATCTATCTATCTATCTATCTATCTATCTATCTATCTATCTACCTATCTATCTATCTATCTAATCTATTTTTTGAGACAGGCTCTCACTCTGTCACCCAGGCTGGAGTACAATGTCACAATCATAGCACATTGCAGCCTCAATATCCCAAGCTCAAGTGATTCTCCAACCTCAGCTTCCTGAGTAGGTGGAACTATAGGTCTGCACCACCACAACCAGCTAATATTTTTGATGTTTTAGTAAAGACAATGTCTTGCTATGTCACCCAGTCTGGTCTTGAACTCCTGAACTCAAACGATGCATTTTCTTAAATTATAAGGAAAATACTAAATGCTGATATACATATATTTTACTGAATGTATAAAATCTAAAGCTTTCATAAAAATCTCCAAGAGACCAAAAAAGGTAAAAACATTTCTCTCTATATGCAGTTAACATTTATTGAGTATATATGGTAAATTAAGTGCAATAATGAGTATTTGCATGTTCTATTTAATTTAATATTGCTATGGTCAGAATGTGTTGCTCAAAATTCTGTGCTGAAATCCTTAATCCCCAAGGTGATAGTATAGGAGGTGGGGCCTTTGGAGGATGATTAGATCATGAAAGAGGCACCCTCATTATGGGGATTGGTGCCTTTGTAAGAGACTCCAAAGAGCTGTCTTGCCTGTTGCCCCTTCTGTCATGTGAGGATACAGTTAAAAGGTGCCGCTTATGAACTGAGAAGTGGTCCTGACCAGACATCAATTCTGCTGGTACTTGATCACAGATTTCCCAGCCTCCACAACTAAAAGAAATAAATTTCTATTGTTTATAAGCCATCTGATACTATAGAATTTTGTTATAGCATCCTGAACAGGTTGAAACAAATATTGACAGATATTTTATTTTTCTTTTTCAACTTTTATTTTCATTTCAAGAGGTACATACGGAGGTTTGTCACATTAGTAAATTGTGTGTCTCTGAAGTTTGGTGTACAAATGATTCTGTCATCCAGGTTATAAGCAAAGTACCCAAGTAGTTTCCAGGGTCTATTGTTCCCATCTTTATGTCTCTATGTACTCAGTGTTTAGCTCCCACTTACAGAGAGAACATGTGGTTTTCTGTTTCTGCATTCATTGTCTTAGGATAATGGCCTCCAGCTCCATCACGTTGTTTCAAATGACACAATTTCATTCTTTTTTTTTTTTTATGGTGTAGCACTCCATAGTATATATATATACCACATCTTCTTTATCCAGTCCACCATTGATGGGCATCTAGGTTTCTTCCGTATCTTTGCTATTGTGAATAGTGCTGTCATAAACATACAAGTGCATGTGTCTTTTCGGTATAACAATTTATTTTCCTTTGGGTATCTACACAATAATGGGATTGCTGGGTCAAAAACCAGTTCTAAGTTCTTTGAGAAATGTCCAACTGCTCTCTACATGGCTGAAATAATTGACATTCCCACCAACAGTGTCTAAACATTCCCTTTTCTCTACAACCTCACTACCATCTGTTATATTTTGCTTTTTAATAATTGCCATTCTGACTGGTGTGAAATGATATCTCATTATGGTTTTGATTTACATCAAATGATTCATAATATTAAGCATTTTTTCATATATTTGTTGGCCACATATATGTTTTATTTTGAGAAGTCTCTCATCTACGTCATTTGCCCGTTTTTTAATGGGGTTATTTGTTTTTCGCTTGTTGAGTTATTTAAGTTCCTTATGGATTCTGGATATTAGACCATTGTCAGATGCATAGTTTGCTAATATTTTTTCCCATTCTATAAGTTGTTTGATTACTGTGTTACCAATTTCTTTTGCTGTGCAGAAGCTCTTTAGTTTAAATTTCCTTATCAATTTTTGTTTTTGTTGAAATTCTTTTGGGGACTTAGTCATAAATACTTTGTCAAGGCTGTTGTCTAGAATTTTCTAGGTTTTCCTCTAGGATTTTTATAGTTTTAGGTTCTACATTTAAGTTTGTAATACTTGGTAAAGATTCGTAGAGGACAAATGCTTTGTGAATCCTTATATTCGGATCCTTAGCTTTTTAAAATTTTTATTATTTTAATTTTAAATTTTATTTTAGAGACAGTGTCTTACTGCATTTCTCATTCTGAACTCAAACTCCTGGCTCAAGATATGTTACCCTGGCTGGACTCCTGGCCCAAGTGATCCTCCTGCTTCAGCCACCTGTTTAGCTGGAACAGGAGCACACTTCATGCCTGGCTTGATCCTTTACTTTTATCAAGCATTTAATTGGTGTTTAAATAAATAAATCTTTAATAAATTATGATAGTATATGGAGCCTGTTTATGTATCATAGAGTGTTTGTACATGGTTCTACAACTATCTCTAAGAAGCAGAGAAACAGCATCATCAATGCCACATCTTGTTGTCAAGAAAAATTCTCTACCATCAATCGTCATTTTAGAAATCATATTATAACCTATTATAATCTTTTTGGAGAGATGGAATCAGTACATTAAAAAGTGATTAAATATCAATATGACATTGGTTCTTCGTTAACTTTTCTTTACACTTTTTCTCTATTAATTTTTCTACAAAGATATTCATATATTTTAAGTGTTGTAGGTTGATTAGTTTTAAGAAATGTGTATAACTGGGCAGTCGATACTCATACCAAGATAAAGAACATTTTCTTGTCCAACTTTTCTCAGCAGCATATACTCTAATTTCTGTTATCATAGAGTGATATTGATGTCTAGAACTTCGTATAAATGAAAACGTACCATATATACTAAATAAATGTTAATTGCATATAGAACAAAATATTTTTACCTTTTTTCGTCTCTTGGAGATATTTTTGAAAAGTATAGATATTCAGTAAAAAAATGTAAAGAGGCATTTATCATTTTCCTTATAATTTAAGAAAATACATATTCTGAAATTGTTTTATAAGGTCTAAGACCAGTGCGTAGACATCTTTATTATATGGGAGACATATGAACAAGAAATGTGTGTGTATAAACATTCTAAGCAAAAGAATGTGTTGGGTCCTTTTAAGGGAGCAGCTGATTAAGATAAATACCTTCAGAAAAATAAAATCACTGCTAAGGTGCATTGGATAATCAAAATCATACTTATTGTCAAACTAGGAGTGATTGGCATAGAAAGTGTTTTGTTTCACTTAAAACATGGGTTGGGTGTGGTGGCTCATGCCTATAATTCCAGCACTTTGGGAGGCCAAGGAAGGAGGATTGTTTGAGTTCAGGAGTTCAAGGCCAGCCTAGGTGGCGTAGCAAGACATTGTCTCTACCGAAACATCAAAAATATTAGCTGATTGTGGTAGTGCAGACCTCTAGTCCCAGCTACTCAGGAGGCTGAGGTTGAAGGATTGCTTGAGCCTGGGATATTGAGGCTGCAATAAGCTATGATTGTGCCACTGCACTCCAGCCCAGGTGACAGAGTGAGACCTTGTCTCAAAACATAGGCAAATAGAAAGATACGTATATACATGTGTAACTAAAAAATGAAAGGTTTACTTTTTCAAAAAGTAGAATATATTGGATTCTGGAATTAGATTTCTTCCATTTTAGTAATTATTGGCTCTCAGTCTTGAGTTTCTTTCTCAGTAAAATGGGACCAGTAGGAGAACCTACGTCAAGGTGATTTTTAAGGAATAAATTTGCTAATATTGTAAAACACTGTGAATGACATGTGGACATGCAGATGTAGGATGTATAAATGAATAGCAATTAAAATTTTACTGACTTTGGAACTATGTAAAAAAAAATAGGCTGTAGAGATTTTTGAGAAACAGTGAAAAGAGTTAGGTAAAATTATTGAGACAGGAAAGAAAGTACATGACAAGTTAGTTCCAGATACTATTTTCACAGCCACAAAAGTAGCTTCAATTAGCTATTAAAAGTAAACAGAAAGTTTTTAAAAAATCTCTTTGTATTTAAATCCCTGTGCTTGTACAAATGCCTTCTGAACTACTAAAACAAACATTTTAAGGACAGCTTGCTAGATGCCTGATATGATTTGGCTGTTTGTCCCCACCAAAATCTTATGTGGAATTGGAATCCCCATGTATTGAAGCTGGGGCCTTCCAGGAGTTGATTGGATCATGAGGGTGGTTTCTAATGGTTTAGCAGCATCTCCCTAATGGTGTCTCGGGATAGAGCTCTCATGAGATCTGATGGTTTACAAGTGTGTGGCACATACTTACAAAATTTCCTGTGTGTAAATTTCCTGAGGCCTCCCATTCGTGCTTCCTATTAAGACTGCAGAACTGTGAGTCAATTAAACCTCTTTTCTTCATAAATTACCCAAGTCTTAGGTCGTTTTTATGACATTGTGAAAACGGAGTAACACACTGTCTTTTATAAATGTCTAAATTATGAATTATGGAAGGGTAGAGGGAATTTACATATGCCCATTTGTAGGCCATGGTAAAGCTAGAAAGAGACAACAGAATAAAGGTTGAAATAAGAAAAAATAATTAAGAAAAAAAAAGAAGAAAAACAAGCAAAAATGCTTATAGAGATTCTCCATTGTTCATACACAAAGCTAAGTGGACCTAGAACTTGTTGTAGGCGGATCAGAGCACAAAATGTTTGCCGTCCATGAAACTTTGAATTTCAACTGCACTCACTGCAATTAAATTCCCCTTTACATAGTTATTTTCTACACCCAGTAATTTCCTTCCTCTCTTTCTCTCCATTTTCAACAAGTGTTTATTATGTGTTTAATATATACCAGGCACTGTAGAAAAAACAAGTATACAAAAACGCATTGCATTCTGTCCCTGACCTAGGGTTGCCTATAGGCTAAAGGAAGAGAAGTTCGTGTAAGCAGAGTTGTAAAGATATAAACGCTGTATTAGTCAGGGTTCTCTAGACAGACAGAATAGGAAAGATACATACATAAAGGGGAGTTTATTAAGTATTATCTCACACTATCACACAGTCTCACAATAGGCCGTCTGCAAGCTGAGGAGCAAGGAGAGCCAGTCCCAGTCCCAAAGCTAAAGAACTTGGACTTTGATGGTCAAGGGCAGGAAGCATCCAGCATGGGAGAAAGATGTAGGCTGGGAGGCTAGGCCAATGTCGCCTTTTCATGTTTTTCTGCCTGCTTTATATTTGCTGGCAACTGATTAGATGGTGCCCAACCAGATTAAAGGTGGATCTTTCTTCCCCAGCCTACTAACTCAAAGGTTAATCTCCTTTGGCAACACCCTCATAGACACACCCAGGATTGATACTTTTCATCCTTCAATCCAATCAAATTGACACTCAGTGTTAACCATTACAAGTGCTATAGCAAAGTCTGGAACAAATTTGCAAGGAAGCAGAGACGAATAAACAGGTTAAGTGATAATCAAAAAGCAGAATTAGAAATACATTGTTGCCATTTATCATCATTTGTTGCTTTTGTTGCGCTTTATTCTAGGTAGACATACTCTACACTGTGTGTGTGTGTGTGTGTGTGTGTGTGTGTGTGTGTGTGTGTGTGTAGACAGATCTTGCCATCTTACCTAAGCTAATTTGAAACTCCTGGACTCAAGCAACTCTCCTGACTCAGTCTCTTGAAGTGCTGAGATTGCAGGCATAAGCCTCTGCACCCAGCCTAATTTTTATTTCCATGTTTTTACCCTTTTATATGAATATCTTCTATATTTTATCACCGTTGGGATACTATTCCAGAAACTTTGTTCATTATTCTCTCTCTACGTATTTGCAAATTTTTCCTTTTATCATTAAATTATAACACATGTACATTAATCACTAAGAATTTTTCCTTTCTACATAAAATTATTTTCAGCATTGAATTAGAATTCTTTTGTACAGTATACACAAAGACCTTAATCTACCTCCAATTAAAACATTGAATAGCGATATTACAAATATAAAAGTCACCTGAAGTAAAATATAATTTATGTAAGATGAAGCTCTAAACAGACCAAATGTCTCAAATAGGATTTTTTAGATTAACACATTTGGATGCATCTCTCTAAATATGCATGAAAAAATTATTACTTCAGCTTCACTGTTGCAATAGCATTGGATACAAGAAAATATAAATTCAGGTATTTAGTAGTCCTGAAGAAAAGTAGATAATAATCTTTTTGCATTTGAATTATCCTGCTATATGCAGCTATAAATTATTCTATGCACACACACATACAGCCATAAATGTGAAAAAAATTAAAAACCTAAATAGAATAAATCACATTGAACTTGTTTCTTCTTACACATGTTTTCTATGTGAAGGCATTCTTCTGATATTTGGACTACTTATTCATGTTAGCTGTTTCTTACCTTGCCCATTTCAAAGTATGGATTAAAATTTCTTAACTATGTCACATACATCATGAGGATTGATGATTCCAAGAAGCTTTCAGGATGAAATTTATCTCAAGTATAAAGCATCATTAATAATAAAAAAAGGAAATTAAACTTTAGCATAAACACCCTTGCGTATGATGACACATTGTGTCCTGATGTACATAATTGGCATTTCACATTCCTGACCATAAGGCAGACTTTTCAGTGGAGCATAATTCTATGCAGGTGCACAAATGATACACATAATGAAACGTACACATCCCATACCTAAACATATGTGCATAGAACACAAATACAAGTCTCACATGTTCTTCACAAGTTTACCAGTAAGATAATTTAATATCATTAATGAATTATAATTAATATAATAATGCTTCCGGGTTTTTATAATAAAAAGAACAAGTTAAATTGATCATAAGTATTACACATGCATTTTTTGATACAGCTAATATTTTAATGTCTCTCAAAATTTTTTGAGGGTTAATCTGAAGTAAATAACTATTCTGTAAAACCATGAAGTATCATATTCTGATATTATAAGATATTAGCTAGAATATTTAATTTAAAATTCAATATCCTGCCGGGCGCGGTGGCTCAAGCCTGTAATCCCAGCACTTTGGGAGGCCGAGACGGGCGGATCACGAGGTCAGGAGATCGAGACCATCCTGGCTAACATGGTGAAACCCCGTCTCTACTAAAAATACAAAAAAACTAGCCGGACGAGGTGGCGGGCGCCTGTAGTCCCAGCTACTGGGGAGGCTGAGGCAGGAGAATGGCGGGAACCCGGGAGGCGGAGCTTGCAGTGAGCTGAGATCTGGCCACTGCACTCCAGTCCGGGCGACAGAGTGAGACTCCGCCTCAAAAAAAAAAAAAAAAAAAAAATTCAATATCCTCAGAAAAATATGCAATACTAGTTTTGCTGATAAGAGAATTAGCTACATGTTTCAAATCAGGCCCACTTCCATGGTCACTTAAGATCAGAGTTTTTAATTATTGTCAGCATATAAGCTAACATGCAAAACCACACGCAGCTATTTTATGAGAAGCAAAATTAATTTTGATATGTTTAAATAAGATGGTATTTCATTCAAAACATGTATTTCAAAACAATTCTCTGTGATGCTTTTGATTCAGAAGTTTAGAGATGATAACACTGATGAGAATGTGGATAGTCAAATATCAGAACTGGCAGCACA
The DNA here is from genome assembly GCF_007565055.1 of Rhinopithecus roxellana. Classification (NCBI taxonomy): domain Eukaryota; kingdom Metazoa; phylum Chordata; class Mammalia; order Primates; family Cercopithecidae; genus Rhinopithecus; species Rhinopithecus roxellana. The sequence continues at coordinate 10,828,204 of NC_044549.1, read as the reverse complement.
CAACTCCAATTTAGAAAAGAAATTAGATTTCCTTGCAAAATAGATTAGGAGGGGAAGTGGAGACAAAGTGCAATAGAACACAAAGACAATTCAAGCAACTATTTCGAGACTGGTGAGATGGAGTTGCATTTCTGCTTAACGAAGTGGATGATTTAGAAACTGACTCCTCAGGTTTTAAGCGGGAGTGGAGAAGAGACAAATGTAAAAGAGTTACTGGGCAACCAGCTTTGAAACGTAAAGTATTTATGCTCAATATTGCACACTACCCTTGCATTTCTCTATTTCTATAGCTCTAAAACATTTCATTGCTCTAAAAATGAAGACTATTTCTATCTTAAAAATGTATGCAGGCATGTAATTAACAGCTATTCCCATGCTAAGAATAAAGACAATATAACATTGGTAAGTTAAAGTGACTCTAGTGGAGGCACAGTGTAACTCACTTTCCCATTTGTAATCATGTATTAAATATTCAGAGTTCCTGTTAGTTGCCAAGCCTTTTTCTAGGCTGTGGGGATAATCTTTTTGAGTCTGGCATTCTAGAGGAGGATTGACAATAGAAAAAAAAAAAAAAAAAAAAAAAAACAGCAAAAAAATTACATATAAGAGACTGCTGGTATTAAAGAGAGAATAAAACAGGGAAGGGGCTAGGCAGTTCCTAGGCTGAAAAGGAGAACTGAAATGTAAGTAGATGGTCAGGGAAGCACTCACTGAGAAAGTGATGTGAATGAAGGAAGCATGAAAGAGATGAGGGTGCAAGACTCATAGGTGTCTGGGGAAATTGTTTCCAGCTAGAGTTTGCCAGTACAAATCTCTGGAAGTCATAGTGTCTCAACTACTCTAAGAACAGTACGATGTACTCTGGATGATAGTGAATGAGAGAGGGAGCAGTAGGAGATGGATGCAAAAGAAAAGGAATCAGATCAGAGAGTCTCATAGGCCACTGGAAATCTTCGCTTTCAGTCTCAGTGAAATAGGGGACACTGGATGCTTTTGAGCAAGAGGTTACATGGTTGAACTGACAGAATCACAAAAGAGTGTGTATGTGTGTTATTTTGTATACATTAAACAGAGTATAATGACTAAAATTATGCTTATTTCCTTGCTATTTTTAAAAGTACGAAATTACTTTCATTATGCTTTAGGTAAAATGGCCATATTTCATATAATACATATCTTATCTTCTTTATTTACAATACGAGTTTTCATTGACAATCACAGCTGTACGCGGATAGACAGGACGTATCTTACATTCTTAATTTGATCTTTTGTTTAAAACAGTTTCTGTAGAACACTCTCTCTATTTACGAACTGGAATGCAGGGCTATAGCAGAAGTCTCTAATCTCCCTGAATCCATTCTACCCTTGACTCAGAGCAGTTAAATAAGTAGGTGTGCACTGTCACCCAAAGTATAATTATATTCTATTTATATTATTTATATAACATATATTTAATTATTATATAATTTATAATTATAAAGTCCCCTTTACAGATATGTGAGTAATTTCTGGCCAATAATATATAAGTGGTGATGCCCTATCACTGTCCCTGTGATCCATTATAAAGAAAGAAAGAGCTGGCATATATGATTTGTCTATTTCCCTGCTCCTTTATTCTATTAAGTCACACCAACATTTCATAATTGCCCTCCAAGCGGAAATGTATAGCTGTATATTTTGGAATACTTAAAAGTGTAATGACAGTACTGTGGTTAACAGCGTGTGCTGCCATGGTAATGTTCACCTATACAACAAACCTGCACATCCTGCACACATGCCCCAGAACTTAAAAGAAAATAAAAAGATAACATTTCTACCGAAAAAACCAGTGTGTGCTGTAATTCAGAATGCCATTTTTAAATCCCAGTGTTTCAACTTGATATGGTTTGGTTGTGTCCCCACCCAAATCTCATCCTGAATTAACACATGTTGTGGGAGGGACCCAGTGGGAGGTAAATGAATCATGGAGACAGATCTTTCCCATGCTGTTCTCATGATACTGAGTAAGTCTCATGAGATCTGGTGGTTACTATAAAAGGGAGTTTCCCTGCACAAGCTGCCTTTGCCTGCTGCCATCCATATAAGGTGTGACTTGCTCCTCCTTGCTTTCCACCATGATTGTGAGGCTTCCCCAGCCACGTGGAACTGTAAGTCCAATTAAACCTCTTTCTATTGTAAATCGCCCAGTCTTGGGTATGCCTTTATCAGCAGTGTGAAAACAGACAAATACAGTGAATTAGTTCCAGTAGAGTGGGGTGCTGCTGAAAAGATACCCAAAAATGTGTAAACGACTTTGGAAGGGGTAACTGGCAGAGATTAGAACAGTTTGGAGGGCTCAGAAGAAGGCAGGAAAATATGGGAAAGGTTGGAACTTCCTAGAGACTTGTTGCATGGCTTTGACCATATCCTGATAGAGATATGGACAATAAAGTCCAGACTGAGGTGGTCTCAGATGGAGATGAGGAACTCATTGGGAACTGGTGTAAAGGTACCTCTTGTTATGTTTTAACAGAGACTGATGGCATTTTGCCCCTGACCTAGAGATCTGTGAAACTTTCAACTTCAGAGAGATGATTTGAGGTATCTGGCAGAAGAAATTTGTAGCAGCAAAGCATTCAAGAGGTGACTTGGGTGCTGTTAAAGGCATTCAGTTTTATAGGAAAAGCAGAGAATAGAAGTACAGAAAATGTGCAGCCTGACAATGTGATAGAAAAGAAAAAATCCATTTCCTGAGAAGAAATTTGAGCTGGCTGCAGAAATTTGCATAAATAACCAGCAGTCAAATGTTAATCCTTAAGACAATGAGGAAAATGTCTCCAGGGCATGTCAGAGGTATTCATAGCAGCCTCTCTCATCACAGGCCCAGAGACCTAGGAGGAAATAGTTTCATGGGCTGGGCCCAGGGTCCTCGTGCTGTGTGCAATCTAGGGACTTGGTTCCCTGGTTCCCAACCACTCCAGCCATGACTAAAAGGGGCCAAGGTGCAGCTTGAGTTGTTGCTTCAGAGGGTGGAAGTCCCAAGGCTTGGCAGCTTCCATATGGTGTTGAGCCTGTGAGTGCATGGGGGGGTCAAGAATTAGGGTTTGGGAACCTCCACCTAGATTTCAGGAATTGTATGGAAAAGCCTGGATGCCCAGGCAAAAGTTTGTTGCAGGGCATGTTGAGGTTTGTTGAGACCCTCAGAACCTCTGCTAGGGCAGTGCACAAGAAAAATGTGGGGTGAGGCCGGGTGCGGTGGCTCAAGCCTGTAATCCCAGCACTTTGGGAGGCCGAGATGGGCAGATCACGAGGTCAGGAGATCGAGACCATCCTGGTTAACATGGTGAAACCCCGTCTCTACTAAAAAATACAAAAAACTAGCTGGGCGAGGTGGCGGGCGCCTGTGGTCCCAGCTACACGGGAGGTTGAGGCAGGAGAATGGCGTAAACCCGGGAGGCGGAGCTTGCAGTGAGCTGAGATCCAGCCACTGCACTTCAGCCTGGGCGACAGAGCGAGACTCCGTCTCAAAAAAAAAAAAAAGAAAAATGTGGGGTGAGAACCCCCACACAGTGTCCCTACTGGGGTACCACCTAGTGGAGTTGTAAGAAGAGGGCCGTCATCCTCCAGATCCCAGAATGGTAGATCTAGCAACAGCTTGCACTGTGCACCTGGAAAAGCCACAGACACTCAATGCCAGCCCATAAAAGCAGCCAGCAGGGGGGCTATATCCTGCAAAGCCGTGGGGTGGAGCTGCCCAGTACCATTGGAACACACCTCTTGCATCAGTGTCACTTGAATGTGAGACATGAAGTCAAAGGAGATCATTTTGGAGCTTTAAGATTTGACTGCCCTGCTGGATTTAGGACATGTGTGGGGCTGGTAGTCCCTTTGTTTTGACCAGGGTCTCACATTTGGAATGGCTGTATTTATCCAATGCCTATACCCTCATTGTATAGGAAGCAACTGACTTGCTTTTGATTTTACGGGCTCATAGGCGGAAGGGACTTGCCTTGTCTCAGGTGAGATTTTGGCCTGTGGACTTTTGAGTTAAAGCTGAAATGAGTTAAGACATTGGGGGACTGTTGGGAAGACATGATTGCTTTTGAAATGTGAGGACACGAGATTTGAGAGGGACTGGGGCATGTCCCTATGATATGCTTTGGCTCTGTCCCCACCCAAATCTCATTTTGAATTCACACATGCGTGTTGTTGGGGGGACCTGGTAGGAGGTAATTGAATCATGGGGGCAGATCTTTCCCATGCTATTCTCACGATAGTAAGTTGTGCGAGATCTGATGGTTATTATAAAAGGGAGTTTTCCTGCATAAGCTCTTTGTTTGCTGCCATCCAGGTGACTTGCTCCTCCTTGCCTTCCACCATGATTATGAGGCTTCCCCAGTCATGTGGAATTGTAAGTCCAATTAAACCTCCTTCTTTTGTAAGGAGTCTCAGTCTTGGGTATAATTTTATCAGCACCATGAAAATGGACTAATATACAACTGGTTTGGCTGTGTGATATTTGGCAAGCTATTTCATTTCTCTGTGCTTAACTTTTATCATCTATAAAATAGGGTAGTTCTGAGAATTAAATGACTTATTCATATAAGATATATGGATGTCTGCCCATAGTATGCTCACAATGTCATTTTAGCTACTTTTATCATCTGCTTTATTAGCAAATAAATTCATTCATTTTAATATAATGAGTCCCAAATGTGAACAATTTGAGAATCACAGAGACTTAAGTCACACTTTCCTTTCTAAGAAGTGGGGAAGAGAAAGGTTTACCTAAAATACTCTTTTCATTTGCTTCCAAATCCAGATTATCCAGATATAACCAAGTTCTAAAAAACAAAACAAAAAAAAAACAAACAAAAAGTCTGTTTGACCTTATTACCCACTATCACAGTAGTGCTGAGCACAAAACAGTTGCTCAATAAGTATTCATTGAGTAAATACATGAAATTACACAGAAGTTAGGATTCTTAAGACTTCAAGGACTTAAAGTCTTCACCTCCAGTCTTTGTTTTCAGATCATTACATAAAGTCCTTTCCAAAGCCAAATCTAGTAAAATTTAGATTGAATGACTTCCAGGAAGCGTTCTTTAATAGTAGAGGTAGGCTATTCCTGAAATTAACCAGTAAAATGAATAAATAAGTGTAAAGAGAAAATAAGTAATGTTATTATATCTTAATTCAAAGATTATTACTTATAGCACCCTATGGTAAGGCTACTATTCAAACACAGACATAGACTTGGAAAAACACAAGCAAAAATATTTTATTTTAATGCCACTGGATTATAAGTGTCAATTAATGTGCCTAGACAATGTTGCTGTCAAGGTATGGCCAACCTGGTGGAACAGAACTTAGAAGTTTCCATTTTCATGTGTGTTTTTAAGTGATGTTAGAGAAGGAAAGTTTGGTGCATAGGAGAATATGACGACTGTTCATAAACTGATCTTTTAGAAGAAGTCTTTAATCTCTGGAGGAAAAAATTAAGTTAACTTTTTTTTAATACAAAGAACTGAGAAATGCTGCATCTGGGTGAAAAGGTGTTATGTGGCTTCCTTCATTTGTTTTTATCTTTGTGCAGTGGAATTATGGCCATTTTTTCTCCTTTAGTGAAGTTTCCTGTAGCTTCCAAATTTTCTATATGGGTATTAGTTTTTAAAAATAGTAATACGAAACAAACAATACTAGCTTCCAAATTTTCTATATGAGTATAAGTGTTTAAAAATAGTAATCGGAAACAAACAAATATTAAATAAGAAAGCGAGTGAGCAGAAACCAAGCATTTTCACTATATAGGTAACAGTCTCTGAAACAGACATGGAAGAAATAGTGTCTTTTAAAATAATTTAAGAATAAAAAATGATTGATAGGGAAAAGAAATAGATTGCATGGGTTAGTAAAATACTGGGCTGGTATTGTAAATATTACAGAAGGACTAAACACCTAGAAGGTAGATGACACAGAGTCAAAAATTAATGATGAGGGAAAATCTTCCTGGCAGAAACAAACAAACAAACAAAAAGATGATACACTTGGGCCTGTGAAATAGGATATGGAGCTTGAAATTGTGGAGTTATTAATGATGGAGCTTCAAATTACAAATCAAAGGATACTGAAAGGATCAAAAGTGACAGGTATATACAAGTAGTTTGTCCTTGGGCCAACTACCTAATCTCAACTACTGCATCTTTAAACAAGGATTCTGTTTACCTCTAAGAAAGTTTATGATAATTTAATTTGGTAATATATGACAATGTTCATCAAATTTCTCTTGTATCTGGTGATGTAAGAAAGGAAGAAACATCATACAAATCAATTTCCACCCCTCCTAAAGGAAGACATTTCGGAATTATTTAGTTAGCACTAGAAACTAAAAGGACAAAAAATATGAGAGTTCAAAACCTGCTTGATTTTTTTTTTCATAAATAGATACGTTATGTATTGATATGCAAGGGAAGTGCTGGGAAGGGAATAGTGTGGTCCCGTTAAATGAAACTGAAGCGGGGAATGGAAGTGCTGGGTAGAGGATGGTGTGGTCCCTGGCGAGGGCTCCACTTCCATGGACCTAGGCGAGGACAGGCATTTTTCTTTTCCTGCCCAAACGTTGTTGTTTTCCAAGACCACCCTGACCTGCCACGCCCCGATCCTGTGCCTATAATAACCCTTAGACCCTAGCAGGTAGACGCACAGGTGACTGGACGTCGAGAGTAGCATATCAGTTGAGGAACACAGGAGTGGCTGAATGTCAACAGGAAGGTACTGACAGGCACCAGCACGCCTGCAGGCCACCAATAGGCAGAAGCAGAACGACACAGAATTTGGCTGGGGCCGTCAGGAGAGCCCAGGTCGCTAAGTGGCTTACTCCAGGGGAAAATCTTACCACTCCATCTCCCTCTCCCTTCTGGCTTCTCCCATCTGCTGAGTGCTGTCTCCCCTCAATAAAACCTTGCACTCATTCTCCAAGCCCAGGTGTGATCTGATTCTTCCAGTACACCAAGGCAAGAACCCGGGATACAGAAAGTCCTCTGTCCTTGTGACAAGGTGGAGGGTCTAATTGAACTGGTTAACACAAGCCGCCTGTAGATGGCAAAATTAAAAGAGCACATTGTAGCCCATGTCCCCTGGGGCTTCAGGAGCTGCAAACATCGACACGAGACAATGCCCTGGGGTGGGAGCACCACAACCTGCATGTCTCTATGCTCCCCTAGCGGTTTGAGCAGCGCGGCACTGAAGAAGCAAGCCATTCCCTCTGTCACACACCCTGGGATGGGGACAAGGGAACTCCTCCCATTTCAGTATGATTATCTTCTAACTTTAATTATTAACTTTTTTTTATTTTTTTTGAGACAGAGTTTAGTTCTTGTTGCCCAGGCTGGAGTGCAGTGGCGCGACCTGGGCTCACTGCAACCTCCGCATCCTGGATTCAAGTGATTCTCCTGCCTCAGCCTCTTGAGTAGCTGGGATTACAGGCATGTGCCACCAAGTCTGGCTAATGTTTTGTAATTTTAGTAGAGACGGGGTTTCACCATGTTGACCAGGCTGGTCACAAACTCCTGACCACTGGTGATCCACCCGCCTCGGCCTCCCAAAGTGCTGGGATTACAGGCATGACCCACTGCACCCGGTCTAATTGCTAACTTCTAATAAACTATACAATGATGTGAAGGCAATGATTAACAATAAAAACATATTTACACTGAGGTACACAGCATTACAAAAGCAGCTATTATAACACTAAACGTAAGTCTGCAAATCCCCTTTAGCAAATACAGAAACAAACTACAATTGAAGAGTATATAACATGTCCTCTGAGAGTTAAACTCAAAATCAACAGATCGTGGATCTAACTGAGATAGCCAACATCACCTAAAGGAGATAGGATGAAAACGAACACAAAGAAATGCATTCCCAGGTGAAAAGTAGGCCTCCAAGCACTATCTGGGAAGACAGTAAGCTTTCAGACGGAGTCAAGTGTTCAGTCTTTGTGGCAATCTGTCTGTCAGCGGAGATGGGAACATCAGAGTCTGGGACCAGGAAACCTTTACATTATTACAATGGGTGGTCTTCCTCTGATTTCCAGCTCAGCCAGCAACGTTCTGTCAATTGGCTTTGCATGAAGGTTACCTAAATGGAGTAGATATGCTGGTCTGCAAACCACAACTATTTTTTCCTCCCTTGGCACTTGTATTTACCATTTAAACTAAGAAATTAGTATTTTGCTTTTTAAGATTAGTCTCTTGCCATCTTTTCTCTTCTGGCATTCATCATTCTAATAAATCGTGAGATAAAGACAAGGTCAGGTTTTAAATCCAGAAGATGGAGGGCTGAGCCCTTGACCCTAAGTTTCTCCCTAACTATCTACTTTCATTTTGAAGAGAGACACATTATTTTAAAAAAAAGTCTCAATTATTGTTTTTGAACATTAATCTTTTATTATCTGCATGTTTTTACAACCAAAAGACCAACAATATTTGTTCCAAGTTGATTTTCACAACAAATACAAGAAAAAAGAAAGATAGTTTTAGTGAAGTGATTAAAATAGGTCGGCCATATCACACTGTAATTGTAACAGATATGTTAAATCAAAAAACATTAGCATAAGTTTCATATTTAGAAAATTTGCTGATATGATTTATTGCAGAAGAGGAAGATCATTGAGAGAAGATCAGTCAGAAGATAATTAAGAGTAATAAGGACCTGATCATTAGCAGAGAGGGGAAAAATGATTGTATTTAGGAACTCTTCATGTGTGTTCAATATTGCAAGTACAAAAGCTGGCTGGCTGATTAAGCAGAACATGAGTTTATTAAAAGAATATTAAGTAGTTCAAAGAACTACAGAGAAAGCTAGATAACTATTCACAGGTTCCCAGCTGGGGTTCTGGTAACAGTGTACAAACCTGGCTACCAAATTAACTTGATAAGAAAATGTAGCCAAACACAAGTCCAGCTGCTTGCCATCTGAGAAACTGAATACACAAGAAACGAGGTGTGGTGGAAGGAAGGCAGCTTATTAATCAAAGGCTGGCATTTGAGGAATGGCCGGGCTCACGCTTCTAAAAAACCATTTCAAATTTTGGGGCTGAGCGAAGGGGTTTAAAAGGGAAACTTGGTGTGAGAAACATACAGGAGTGTTTCAGGCTGCAGAGACTGTGTGTCTTCTTCCGATGGCTAACTTGAGTAATTTCACATCGGGATGTCTGATTGGCATCATCTTGACCTCAGCATAGTGGTGGTCACCTAATTGTTTGTGACTCCCCTTAAGCGAGAGGATTCCACACCTGAGCCTCCATGCCTGGTTTGTTTCAAAATTTGCCCTTGGAATTTCTCAGCATGCACATGATCAGATAAGCATGCATGGCACAAGGGAGTGTCTGGTAGGAAAGCAAGAGAAACAGAGTTTTAAAGTACATTTCAAGGCTGTATTCTGAGTTGAGGGGAAACAAAGTTTTAAACTGCATTTTAAAGCTAGGCTACTCAATGACAAAACACACCTCTCCCACTATATCCACCAAGTGGTGGGTGGTATACAGCAAGCATTATTGCCAGATTGAAGTGTAATGCCGCCACTACGTGTTTGCCAGGATCTTGACCTTATTTTTATTTTGTTTTGTTTTGTTGGTTTGTTGTTGTTGTTAGGATCTTGGCCTTCCAATTATTACCAAGCACCTCTGCCATCACTCATAAACAATACAACAAATTCTGCATGGGGTCCCCTAACTCAGTGTGCTTATTTTTTTAATCAGACCCTCAAGACTGTTTATTTAATTGTTATAGACTAGGTCCTGAATACAAAGAAGATGAAAAAAGCTGGATATTTTTATTTCTATCTGACAGAGGCAGGAAACAAAGGAGGGAAATTTCCCCCCAAATATAAACAATGTGTTAAAAATGGTAGATATTCCAGAAATGAATGATAAATTATACTCTCAAGAGACATTTCAGAATTCAAATTGCTATATTGATTGGAAGTGGTTGGTAAGATGTAGCAAAGGAGAAGGTCGGGGGAAGGAGATGGAGAATAAAAGATCAAAGATGACTTCAAGGTTTTATATTTTGAAGTGTGTGTTAAAATTTCAACTGTATTTTACACTTTGTGAACTATTTAGCAAATAAAAATTTAAACAGTACACTATTATATAAGTTACTTGAATTAACATATTTTAAAATTAATTAAGCATAAATATTCATTGGGCATATAAAAAGCACTTCCTGTGGAAAAAAAATATACATTAAATTTTGGCCTTAAGAAGTAGGCCAGTTGTGATGTCTCAGGTCTGTAATCTCAGCACTTTCAAAGGCTGAGGCAGGAGTAATGCTTGAGGTCAGGAGTTCGAGACCTGTCTGGGCAGCAGAGCAAGACTCTGTCTGTACAAAAAATTAAAACATTTGCTAGACATAATGATTCACACCTGTAATCTTAGCAACTTGGGAGGCTGAGACAGGCAGTTAGCTCGAGCCCAGGAGTACAATGTTGCAGTGAGCTATGATCAGAATACTGTACTCTAACCTGGGTGACAGAATGAAACCCAGACTCAAAAAAAAAAAAAAAAAAAAAAACAGTTTAGGTTTTGAGGAATCTCCTCCATAGCGGTTGTACTAATTTATATTCCCACAACAGTGTGCAAGTGTTCCCTTTTCTCACATCCTCACCAGCATTTGTTATTGCCACGTCTTTTGGATATAAGCCATTTTAACTGGGATGAGATGATATCTCATAGTTTTGATTTTCATTTCTCTGATGATCCGTGATATAGAGCACTTTTTCATATGCCTGTTTGGCATTTGTTTAAGAATGTAATTGGACTCTTTGTAACTCAAAGGATAAATGCTTGAGGGGATGGTTAACCCCATCTTCCATGATGTGCTTATTTCACATTGCAAACCTGTATCAAGTCATCTCATGTACCCCATAAACATATACACCTACTTTGTACCCCAAAACACTTTAAATAATGAAATAAAATAAATACATAAGTAAAAATTTTAAAAATGAGAAGCAAAAAGTTTAAAAATTATAAAGTAGAAGACAACAGACATTTGAAAGCTATTAGTTTAGACTATGTGACCAGGTAGCATAATATGTGCTATTGACTTAGGTTGGCAGGCTAGCAGTAGCTTAAATCAAGATGAAGATTCCTCAGTGGTGCTTTCTTTACCTGAGTTATGGAAGCATGCATGAGGTAAGTGTTTGTTTGTATGCGCCAAGTACGTGCATTTTCATTTCCAATGTTCAATGTACTGAGGACAGAGGCCAAGTAATTCTTCAGTAAACACATATTTATGCAAGATTCATCATACACCAGGAATCATGCAAGGCACAAATGATTCAGAGAAAAATAAAACAAGATCTCTATTCTACAAGAGCCCGAAACTTGACAAATGTTATGATAAAATTAAACTTTGGTAGTAGGAAAGGAGATACAAAGGTAGTCATTATAAAACAGATGTTAAGGAGGAAATCTCTGGAAAATGTAATACCCAGAGGACATTTTTGATATTTATTTATTTGAGACATAGTTTTGCTCTGTTGCCCAGGCTGGAGTGTAGTAGTGAGATCTCGGCTCATTGCAACCTCTGCCTTCGGAGTTCAAGTGGTTCTTCTGCCTCAGCCTGTGAGTAGCAGGGATTACAGGCACCTGCTACATGCCCTGCTAATTTTTTACATTTTTAGCAGAGACTGGGTTTCACCATATTGGCCAGGCTGTTCTCAAACTCCTGACCTCAGGTGATCTGCCTGCCTCGGTCTCCCAAAATTCTGGGATTACAAGGATGAGTCACAGTGCCCATCCCCTGAAGGACATTTTTTAAAAATGATGTAACCAAATGAGGAATTGGAGAAGTATCATTGGTTCATGACTTGCAGCTACAAATGACTTTGTTTTAATTAGTATCACCACTTTTGAATGTTGTATATTTTTCAAAAAATAGAGAAGAATAGGTTTATCAACTTTGCTTTTTTGCTTTTTTTTTTTTTTTAAAGGCAACCACAGACATAGTTTTCTTCCCATAACCTTGTAAGGAAAATGCAAAAGTAAAAATTATAAACCACTAAACATAGATACAAATTATTATACAAGAATGGAGTGTCATGTATATAAATTGAATTTAATACTGGCCGGATCAGATAAGTGTTCACTGCACCCGGGAATGTCTAATGTTGAAGAAGACAATAAAACATTTAACATAATAACACACAACAATCTAGTTATCAAAGTAATACATCTCATGCTTATTATTTCATGATGCCTTTTAAAAATTATAGATTTCTATTAGTTCCAAAATGAAACAGATTAACAAGACAATAGAACCGCTTTACATTTACACATTTTTTAAGACCATCTTTTTCAACCTCATAAGTTGTATGATTAAAAAGTAATTACTGCTTTTTCATGGAACTCAGTTCAAGTGTTCAGGAATGGCACTGGACTGTGTCTTTGCAGTCTTGTTGCTACACTCCCCACTTGAATATTTTTTGGATGTGCGAATGTGGTATCCCTTTTCCCCACAACCCCAGCCCTCTTGCTTATGACTGGATTCCACCATTAATTGTGGCAATAATGTGCCAATTATTCCACACCCCTAACTGTCCTCATAGCCATTTTAACGGTCTTTCAAAAGCAATGCCTCTGATATCTGTCAAAACTTTCCCATACTCCTTGGAAATACTTGTGTAAATCAATCTAGGTCCAAACCTTCGATTACAAATAAATGAATTCAAAAGTACCACTCTACCAGGTAAATTATCTTACAGCATAGAACAATGCCAGTGTATGACCTGAGAATCTTGAGATATTTGAAGGCTTGAGAATTACCTTTATCAGTTTTACAGGATAAAAACAGGTCAACAGCACTTCAGGGCTGGGAATAAGATGTCATGAGTGATGGTGTTGGTGACTATCTGGGAGTTAGAGACAGAAGGGAAAAATGTCGCCCACTACAAAATGATGATAAGAGGAAAGTCACATGGCTGAGCGTTGACATCTTTAAGAAAACATCTTGCAAAGCTCTTGCTTCAAATATATTTCTAGGGCTACTAATACAGAAAACAAGCATACCATTTATATTAAATTTAACTTAAATTATTAAATAATCAAATGCTAATAAAATATCTTGTAACCTTGGATAATCACATCAGCTGTTGGAAAGCAATAGTACCATTTTTAAGTCCGGTTTAAAAGAAGCAAGAATAAAAGTATTAAAAACACAACACTGATCTAGACATGTTGAAATGCAGTAGGTTAGACATAAACAGAAGTAGAATACTGAAAAGAACAAATGCAAGTGAAATCTAGTGTCTTAAATTTTTTTTTTTTTTTTAGTTTCTCATTTAACATTAAAAATTTCAGATACTTATTTAAAAATTAGTTAGTGCTATAAGGGTAACCTTGGTGTTATCTTCAAAGTAGGTTGAATTGAACTGCCGAATCCACTATCCTATTCTCAAAATACAGTCCGTGTTCCTTCTCTGTAGATGGCTCACTTTAGATTCCTCATTCACTTTGAAATAAATGACTTCAAAAGGATTGAATTTGGTTAACCTGCAAATGTGAGTGATAGTGTCAAGGTGCAACTCAATAATTAATACAATTAACTAATCATTGAAATTGTGGAGGTGTCCATTTGACTTTAATAAACCACTTTCTTTTTAGGATCTGTTCACCTCTCTCAAAATACCAGTGGAAATTTGTGTATTTAAGTCACTTTTAACACACAATTTAAGTGTTTAACTTAAAGGATAATGTATATAAATTTTCTCACAAAGTGAGGAAAAATTAAGTTGATTTTTAAAATAAGAGGACACAATTTCTGTCTGAGTTTTGCTCCAGGAGACAAACTAATTCTCCCAATTTAACTATTGTTATCTAGGTATTAGGAGGATAACAATCTGATTTAATCACTTTAAGAAGTGAATGGGAGAGAGTTCTACCCACTATGCCTAGAGAAAATTCAATGGGAAATTTCAAACTGATGACTTTTCAGGGAATATGACATTGCAAAGTGGGAACAAAAACAAGTCAAATTATGATGAGACTTTTTTGAGCTAGGATACACTTTTTTGACTTTTAAATTTTCCTTAATCCTCAGACTCTATTTTCCTGATTACCTTGCTCTGAGTAGGGCCTTTTTGTTCACATGTTCCTTTTATAGATGGGCTTGCTTATGGCAAAATATGATTTCAGAAAAATTTTCTGAAGCCACAGGAATTCAAGAGAATGAAGGATTTCTTTCTACTATAAACAATTCATAGATAATTATTTGGGTTAATTTCTGATTTTTAAATAAAAAATGAAGGAAAATTTAATTTTATTAAAGATTGGCATTTTATACTGTTCATTTGAAAACAAATAGTTCATATCTTATTTAACTTGACAGTTACTCTGATGACTAAGTAAATGGAAATATTTCTTCTCTTTGTCCCATACTCTTTCACTTCATTATGTGATACTGATGACAAGGTTTTCACCTAGATTGCAGCTAGCAGGCTTGAACATCGCCTGCCAGAAGTGATTAATACCAATCAAACAGAGTTTGTTCAGTTGGAAAGACTGGCAGAAAACATTTATCATCTTCTAAAGGAATTAGAGTTCCAGATTGGCTCTGTGCTTGAGATAAACAGGATATAAATGCCTGTGCTCCAATGTTCACTTTGTTATCACAGTTACTGAGCCTATTTATCGAAGCAATGAAAGTAAGCGTGCCCACACTTTCCAATGATCTTTGTGCTTAAATTGCAAACATAAAATCCTTCTGTAATAACTGAAGTTATAATGTCTGAACCTTACATTCATGGGAAACCAAGTAACAGTAGGACAAAACACCGCCCTTAAACTCTTCTGAGATCTCTCCCTAGATAATAAAGCATAAAAGGGGAGAAGTCGGATGTTACCAATCTCACACGTTGAGGAATGTGTTTACGCTTTCCTATTGTTGCATTTTATTGTAAAACCAGTACATTTTACTATTTTTAGTCATTTCCAGGGAAAGACGCTCAGAGAGTTCCTGCCAGTACTAACCCCTGCCTCCTTTTCGAGGAGGTGAAACCAGGTAGCTGAGAAAGACCCAGAAAGGACAAAAATGGGACCAACGACAAGAGCAATCATGTAACATTTGCTAATCTCTTTTTTAAATGGATGTATTGAAATATAATTTTTTTAGAATAAAATTTACTCACTAAAATTATAATGTAGATTTTTAGTATATTCAGAGTTATACAATTATCAGCACGGTCTAATTTTGTGTCCAAAAAAGCAGCTTTGTGCCTGTTATCTGTCATTCCCCATTTTCTCTGGGTTCTCCTCCTCCACACTCCTAGGCAAATACGAATCTTCTTTCTCTCTCTGTAGATTTCCCTATTGTGGACATGAGTCCTGTATGTTCATTATCCTATAAAAACACGATTATGAACATTATTAATTTTTTATGGTCTTTCATGACTGGCTTCTTTCACCGAGCACAAGTTTTCAGGTTTCCTCTATGTTGTAGATTGTATCAGTACTTCACTCCCACATTTACTCATCTCTTAAGGTTGCCTTTGTCTCTCCAGTGCTACCGCCCTTTCCCCCGACCACTACAACTGGACTTTTCAAAGCCAGTCACTTTCCTGTACCAGCTCCAAGTTCCTCAAAGTTCACACCTGGGGCTGGGTGCAGTAATCCCAACACTCTGGGAGGCCAAGGCTGGTGGATCACTTGAGGCCAGTAATTCCAGACCAACGTGGCCAAGACAGTGAAACTCCATCTTTACTAAAAATAGACAGAATTAGCCAGGCATGGTGGCATGGACTTGTAATCCCAGCTACTCAGGAGGCTGAGGCTGGAGAATCACTTGAGCCCAGAAGGCAGGGATTGCAGTGAGCTGAGATCATGCTACTGCACTCCAGCCTGGGGTGACAGAGCCAGACTCTGTCTTAAAAAATAATAATTAAAAAAAAAATTAAAAATGTGCGCACCCCATCAACCTTCTCTGTGTACCTTCCAAGGCTAATGCTGGTTACTTACATGCTACCATTTTGTTACCAGCGAGTCTTTGTTCTTAAAGCTCCCAAGTTGGTGGCGGCAGCTCCCAAGATGGCAGCAGGCCTTTTGTTCTCTGACCTGGGGTTCTTGGCCCCATGGATTCCAAGGAATGGAACCTTGGGCCATGTGGTGAGTGATATAGCTCTATTAGAAGCAGCGGGTCACGGAAGAGGACCGTGGAACCCAGCAACTAGTGTTCAGCTCGATTAGGACTAACCCGGGCACTTAGCCATGCAGGAACAATGGTGAGCCTTTAGCCGATTGGGAGCAGCAATGGGTGCCTGGCTGGATCAGGAGCACAGCGGACACCCTGCCAGATTCCGAGGGGTGGAAGTCAGTGGCGGTCTGCGATGGTGGCCTTCAGCAGGGGTGGACAGCTAGTGAAAGCTCAGCTCGAGCCCTAACAAACACGGACCAGAAGAGTGTGCCCTCGCAATATTTAATAGAGTGAAAACCGAGATCCCATACAACAGGAGGGAACCCAAAGGGGGTTGCCCACTCCCGGCTCGAATGCCTGAGGTTTATCTCCCAATCATTGTCCCTCCTCTTGTGCTCTCAGGCAATATATGATTTGACTATTTCTTTACCTCCTGATTTTAGCCTAATTTGTATTTTTAGTGAGCCCTCTTTACTATCTGATTGGTCAGATGTGAGCTGAGTTACAAGCCCCGTGTTTAAAGGTGGGTGCAGTCACCTTCCCCATCTAGGCTTAGGAATTTCTAGTCAGCCTAAGAAATCCAGCTAGTCCTCTCAATTTCAGGGTCTAGGAATGATGCAGTTTGTCTCCTCCTCTAATGTCTTTCCAGTCTGTTTCAGTGGAAACTCTGTCAGGCTTTCCTTAAAACGTTTCTTATTTATTTGCTTAATATTTATTGATTTAGCAAACACAGCTTCTGCTATAAGAAGCAGTGTGACATTGGCTGGACTCCCTAGAATCTTGGGAGCTCTAGAAAAGGATATGTCAGAGGGAAAAATGTATGCCTTCCACCAAAAAAAAAAAAAAAAAAAAAAAAAAGCATTAATGGCACCAATTAAACTGAAATGCACACCATTCTTACAAGCTTAAAGAATGGAGAAAAAAGATACTACAAAACTGAATGTGAACAAAGTATTTTAGAACTCATTTCTCCTTAAACAATACACAGTAAGATATGTGGCAATAAAAAGTGATAGATGATACACATTACAATACACAAAAGTGTGGAGATCAAAATATCCTAACCTCTATTATATTCAGTAAAGGAATTATATTGTAAATATTTTCTATAACAGTTATGTTAGATCATTATTTTTAAGAGTCTATATTGTAGCTGAAAATAAACAGAGAAATCAGCATTTCTGCTGTAAGAACTCAAATTTCCTAAATGCAATTGTGTGGCTTCTCATTGATTAGGGAAACATCATGAAAAAGAAAAGCACCTGAGGAGAGCACACAACCATTATCTCACGGTTTGTTGTTTCCTTTACTTAACAAACACTTACCCAGCATTCACCACTCATGACCAGACCCCCGAGTAGCTCATTGACTAATGGGCTAGAAGGAGCGCAAAATCAATCCTCACAATACCTCACAAGAAATGTGTGTACCCAGTAAATGTTTTGCATCTCTAAGAGGCCCACATAGGGATTTGGAAGGCCACTTGATCTGATTATTAGAACACAATAGTTAAGACAATCTCATTTACACCAACAGAACAACGGGAACAAAGGCACAGGGGCATGGATGAGCAAGGCAAATTAGGAGGAAGAAAAACACTTCAATTTGCCCACTGATGACAGATGATGAGAGGCAAAGAGGGACCAGAATTCATATCAGAAAGGGTCCTGTTTTGTCATCATAAACAGTTTGAACATTAACTAAAGCTATTGAAGCCATTGTCAAATCTCAGGAAGCTTTCTAGCAAGAGGTAATAGAAGTCACAACGTTAATTACAGAATCACAATGTTAATTACAGAAAATTTAAATGAAGCTTGCAGGAAGAAGAAATAGAAGGCAAGTTACTGCCATTATCCAAGGGAGAAATTATGAGAGCCTTAAATTATGAGAGGCATTGGAAGCAGAAATTTTGAATTTAGATTGTCAATACAGAAGCCCAATCAACCAATATTTATACATGCTATTGCTTCTTTCTTTAAATTAGCTATTGCATAGATATGTTCAATGTGGTCACCATCAGGTAATGTTGCTCTCTTGAAACTTCTGCTTTGGAAGACATGGTGGTTCCAATTTGGGGAACTATCCTTCTCTCCTCTGGGAGAAGGGGTGGGCATGTACTGACATAAAGGCCAAGAACAAAAACTGACAATTAATTAAGAAGTTCAAGCTAAATCTTATTTTATTCTTTCTTTGGCATTGAAATGTCAAAATCCCTAAAAAATAATTTTCTCTAAATAATTTGTTTTTGATTTGATAATTGTAACTTAAGAAAAAAAAAAAAAAAGACTGGAAGTAGCCAGAAAGTACCTATGTAATCCAATTCATCAATCCAGACATGTAAAATAATCTTAGAAACAAGGTTATGCCCTTCCAATGAGCTTGAAATTTCTGCTTGTGGCAAAAGCAATAAACAGTTTCTTACTAATAAAATTGGAGAAAAAAGACACGGGTAGGAGTCTGTGAAGGTGGAAGGTCAACGTTGGTACTTCAAGTACTTACTGAAAAGTATGTGTTGCCTGAAACTGTTTACTTGAGTCAGAACCTTTATTAACTACATTCTTTTCTTCTGGAAGATGGGATTCTACTATAAATTATTTGGATAGACCACAATCTCCAAATTAATTCACCAAGGCTTTCATGCTCCTACACTGAAGTGTATTTCTTAATACAGCTCAAAAGACATCAAGTACCTCGTCCAACCTATTCACCAGCTCTAAATGGGATTTGACATTACGAGGTCAGCATTGCTTTCCCTCATAGATGACTAACAAATTTACGGAGACATAAGTTCACTGTTCTCGTATGGATCACTGCGCAACAGACCACTGTTTTTTGATGGTAACATTTAGGTTTCAGTTATTAAACGAAAGCGGAAACTCAGGCTGTGACAAATTGCTTGGCACCTAAATAATGATCCAGAGAGAGAGTTAGAGGGAAGGTCAACCTGTCTTCAGGTTTCAAGAGGGGAACTTGGTCAATAATAATGGACTTACACCATTTCATGGAATTTTGTGAAAGTCAAATATTAGAAGAAATTAAAATATAATTTAGTCTTCACATCTCATTAATATACATAAAATTCTTTCAAATTACAATGCATTTAAATTTTTCTGAACACTCCTGCAGAGCTAATATTTGTAGCGTAAGAGTAAATAATTATAAAATTACAGTTTGCTTTGTCATGTACTAACCTTTTAATTAAATTCAGCAACCTGAGAGCTTGGGAAACTAATTATCTTATTACTAGAGAAACCAAGTGGGTGAAGAGAAAAATCCATGTGAATCTCCAGTGAAAAGTTGATTCATAGTTTATTGGTTATGTTTACATGAAGCCTAAGGTTTAAATAAATAAATTAGAAATGTGTTCCAATGTGCCAAATACAGGCAAGCTTTGACTTAGAGCACATGATTCAAGAATGGCTTGTTCAGAGGAAAAATTCAGTAGTGCCATATTGTGTTAAAAGCACAATTTCAACTTTTGCTTTCTATTCAGAGAAAAAGCAAGTAGTTTGACTGATCAGGTGCTTTCTCTTGTTTATGTCTCCATCATGTTAATTGTACTCCCTCTCTTCACTTAGACAACAAGTTTTCCATGTTTAACAATCATAACCTTAACTGTTCTTCACCCCTCGCTTCTACTTCATTGCTCTACCATCTTCACAGCAGATGGAAAAAATGTGTTTTCTTTATCTTTAGCTACAAATCAGAAAGCATTTTTCCCACCAAAGCACGGATTCTCATAGAATCGATGTTAAATGCTTGTTGGATAGAGATGAAAAAGCATGAATGAATTCCCTTCTCCAATGCATAATTCATGTATCAATTTAATAAAAATGTATTAAGAACACAGTATATGCCAGTTACTAGGGATAAGAAAAGCAAGAAACAAAACAAAGCTTCCAGAAATGTCCTTCCTTGTAGAGGACAAAGACAAAGTACATATAATACAGTTAATGGATACTGTAGATTGCTTAACTGACATCCATTCTTTCCTTTCGCTTCTAAATAGACCCTCAATTCTCTTTAATTATCCACAACTTCTTCATGAAGCCATGGCTCTGGAAATATGACTTCATTATTCTAAGCCAGTAGCTCTAAAAATGGGACTAATTTTGCCCTCCAGGACATATTTGGCAATGTCTGAAGACATTGTTCATTGCTACAACTTGGGGGAATGCCATCTAGTGAGTTGAGGACAAGGATGTTGCTAAGTAGCCTACAATTCACAGAACAAGGAATTATCTGGTTCAAAATGTCAATATCGTTACTATTGAGAACCTGGCCTAAGTTGAGTTAAGTAACCCTATTCCTTCCTGATTTAGGAATGAATCTAGTTGTGAGATTATAGCTTCCTTCTGGCAACTGTCATTGGTCTAGTGGGTTCAATAAAAATAATTGTAGAAAGGCTTTCTCTTTCACCCTTTAGAAGTGAATAAGGGGACATTTTGCTCCAATTATTTATTGCAGTTAGCTTGGCTTATTTGGCATATAGAAAGTAAAGCCAACACAATAAAGCGTGCAAAAAACACATTCTTTTGCAGAGAGGAAACGAGAACCTTGATAATGGCATACTTTGTGTCTGTGTGAAATAACACGTTGCTTCATTGTTAAAGTTAGTTTGTGTTAGGCTTTCTATTACTTGCAAAGAAAAGTCTCCTAAGCATAGATAACGTTAAGATATATTTATGTACTGGGATCTAGTGGAGTACAAAATAGAGTCAACCAGCAAAACAAAGAAAAGTCTGGAATGACTTTTCCAAGGAAAAACTAAGTTGAGTCCCAGCCAGCCAGATGAAAGGGTGGGAGAGGAAAGATAGTTCAGATAAAGTGAGCATCCTGTACAAAAGCCTGGCAAGAAGAGGGCATGGCACACTGGAAGAACTACATGAACTTCAGTGTGATAGAACAGTGAATGTGTGTTTTGTGGGTGAGGGAGAGTGACAAGAGCATTATCCTCAAGAGTTGTCTTAGGACTGACTCAGAAGACCTTGTGCACCAAGCCAAATAATTCAAACAGTTTACTGAGACCAGAGAGAACTATTGAAAGATTATAAGAATTAGAGTGGTAGGATCATATTTATGTTTTTGAATAATCACTATAACTATGCTGTGAAGACTAGAATGCGGAGAGAGAAAAAAAAAAAAAAATCAGGGCTGGGCACAGTGGCTCACTCCCGTAATCCCAGCACTTTGAGTTGCCAAGGTGGGCGGATCACGAGGTCAGGAGTTTGAGACCAGCCTGACCAACATGGTGAAACCCCGTCTCTACTAAAAATGCAAACATTAGCCAGATGTGGTGGCACACACCTGTAATCCCAGCTACTCCGGAGACTGAGGAATGAGAATTGCTTGAACCCAGGTGGCAGAGGTTGCAGTGAGCCGAGATCGCAAAATTGAACTCCAGCTTGGGCAACAGAGCAAGACTCCATCTCAAAAAATAAAAAATAAAAAAATAAGCCGAGCATAGTGGCTTCTGCCTGTAATCCCAGCACTTTAGGAGTCTGAGGCTGCCAGATGACTTGAGGCTAGGAGTTGGAGACCAGCCTGGCCAACATGGCGAAACTCCATCCCTATTAAAATACAAAAATTAGATCACATGTGGTCCCAGCTGAGTTGTGAGGATGACTTCAGCCTGTGGTGGGCAGGGGTGAGGGAAGTGGGGACAGGTTGGAGACCCTGTCTTAAAAAAAAAAAAATCAAGAGAATTGACCCTATCTGGGGCTGTTACAGTCACTTAATAACAAATACTGAAAGCTGGACCTAAAGTGATTCCAGATGCCAAAAAGAGTAGAGAGGAGGGCATAGAAAACACCAAGCAATATGAAAAAGGCTAGATTTGGCAGGGTTCACTGGTTAACTGGAGGTAGAGATGGGAGATGGGAGAGAGGGAAAAAACAATGAAAATGAGAACCAGAACAGTAACAACCAAAAAAACTTAATAAAAGTGGTCAATCCACCCACTGTGGAGTGCAAGAGAATCAAAATGTGAGAAAAGGTGATACATTAATCTATTGACCTACTGAGGTTGAGGTAAGAGAAACCACTGTCTGTAACTGGACCCCAGAGACTGGTAGAGAGAGGCAGGAAGAAGGAGCTGGGGGATGAGAAATAACCATTATTATCTCTGAAAATCAGAAAGGTGTGGTCGAGAAAATAATCCCCACACCCCAACATGTCCTTATGCTAATCCCAACGATTTGTGAATGTCATGTGGTAAAAGAAATTCTGCAAATTTGATTAAGTTGGGATCTTGAGATATAGGGATTATTCTGGATTATCTGGGTAGGTCAAATATAATCACAAGAGTTCTTGTATGAGGGAAGCAAGAGGATCAAAGTCAGAGAGAAGATGTGACAACAGCAGCACAGTTTGGAATCATGGGCTTTGAAGGTGGAGGAAGGGGCTACAAGCCAAGACATGAAGATAGGCTCTTGAAGCAGGAAGAGACACATGTGGAGGCTAAAGTAAGTCCATCCTGGAGGCTAATCTCCCATAATACTTCTGATTAACCTCGATTCTAAGAATATCTCTGAGATTTTCAGTTTCTATTTTGTTCCTTATATGAGAGCACATGCTTACCATAAATCCTGCCCTTAGATCAAATTTTCACTTACTCCCCCTGAAGCATGTATACCCTTTCCCTACAGTGCACCATCCCTGGGTCTGAGGGGTAAAGGAGTGGAGAGCTGTCTTGTAGTAGCCCAAGACCATGCTTCTGTCCAGTAAATTTCCCAATAAAATCACCCTATAATGACAAACTGGATTCTTCCACCGCTTTTGATTTCTTGGCTCTTTCTGCATTAAGAGGCCACTTTGCATGTAAGGCCTTTTTTTTATGAAACAGCAAAGAAATGAATTTTTCTCAAAGAGCCTCCAGACTGAAGAGGAAGAAGAAACCCTGTTGACACCGTGATGTTAGGACTTCTGAACTGCAGAACTGTGAGCTAATAAATTGGTGTTAAGTCACTACATGTGTGTAATTTGTTAGCCTATCAATGAAAATTAATACAGGTAGTAAATATGTAGATGAAATAGCCAAAAAGAAAATTTAGCATCTTAATGTGTATATTTATTTAACCACATCAAATTTAATCGCACTTTCAATTATCTTTGTGGAACAGCAGTGAAGACTATATAAACTCTTTGCCAGTGTACTCTCAGTTGATGCTTACACCTCAGTTGATGCTTACACCTCAGTTGATGCTTACACCAATTTCCTGAATTAGCACTACTTTTCTTCATTGATGAAGAAACTGAAACAGGGAGGTTAAGGAGTTGACACAGTGTCACATGGTTGGTCAAAATGGATTCTTCAAGAAGAAAATAAAAAACTATTTGTCTTGTGATTTTTAGAGTATTGAGGGGAGGTTAAATTCACATGTTCCTTTCAGTTTATGGTCCAGGCCTTCAGCTAAAATACTATGTTACAACCATATGATAAGAATAAGGCAGTAGTTGAGAGAGTTCCAATGTACAGTCTAGGGTTTGCAAGCAGTAAGGGTAAATCCTACAGTGCTAGAGAACTTGTGTTCTTCCAAAGTTGCCTGCTTGTTTTTGTTTTTGTTTTGGTTGTTTATTGTTTTAGCTGTTGTAAGACCTCGTTCAAGTATTCTGTTATTTTATGATTTTCCACCACTCATAGATGTTTTACTATGAGTACAATGTTAATGCATGAGTTTAATTTATAAATTATAGATGATTGATCAAGTTTGCATTAATTATATGGTTTTTAAGTGAAATGACAGCTATTTCTGAATTTAGTTGCTGAGTTCTAACTTAAACAACTTTGTGTTGGATCCTAGTGTAATCAGGTTACTGCTGAATTTGGAATAATTACATTTATTTGTGTTGTAACATATGCAACCATCACCTAATGAAGCATGCTTATAAAACTGCTGCTAATGGAAGAGCCCTAACCATAAAATGATGTGTTTCTTGTTTCGCACAGTTTACAGAATGTTTATATTATTCTGTCTTCTTCAATAAATTCTACAGATGAAATACCTCTCTCCAGGATTTCTGCATTTAAAATTCAAAGGATTTTTTGACTTTATAAAGTACCTTATATATTGTGTTCTTTAAAACAAATTTGTGTATATAATGGAACTTATGCGAATTACGTTCAAATGTAATAATCAATGAACTAACAGAGTTTGAAAAACTTCTTCAGTTAAAGACTGAATAGTCACTGTTTCAGCTTTGTATGTCTTAATAGTCTCTGTCACAGCTGTTCATCTCAGCCAGTGTAGCATGAAAGCAGCCAATTGCCGGTACATAAACCAATGGGTGCAGATAGTAGATGGGTTCCAATAAAACTTTATTCACAAAAATGGGCTGTAGGAAACATTTGTTCTGCTGCCTACAGTGGGCCTACCTCTGTGTCTCAGAACCTCAAAAAATAAGATTGAAACGACAGATGTTTTCAATTGGGAGAGGGACACAGGTAGCAGACATTTTTGGTTCCAATAGTTGCCTGGTTGTCTTCCTAGAGTCATTTTTCTTTCTGAGTGCGTCATGTGGTTTAACTCCCTAATCCAGAAGGGGGCAAAGAAATGAATCAAGGTATTAAAAACAAATAGACGGGCGTGGTGGTGGTGCCTGTAGTCCCAGCTACTAGGGAGGCTGAGGCAGGAGAATGGCGGGAACTGGGAGGCGGAGCTTGCAGTGAGCCGAGATGGCGCCACTCACTCCAGCCTGGGCGACACAGCAAGACTCCATCTCAAAAACAAATAAATAAAAAAAAATTAAATGAATAAATAAATAAAAATCATGGCAAAGTGAATATATTTAAGAATTCTTCACTTTGGGAGGCCGAGATGGGCGGATCACGAGGTCAGGAGATCCAGACCATCCTGGCTAACACTGTGAAACCCCGTCTCTACTAAAAATACAAAAAATATTAGCCGGGTGTGGTGGCGGCACCTGTGGTCCCAGCTACTCGGGAGGCTGAGGCAGGAGAATGGCGGGAACCCGGGAGGCGGAGCTTGCAGTGAGCCGAGATCGTGCCACTCACTCCAGCCTGGGCAACAGGCTCCGTCTCAAAAAAACAAAAAAACAAACAAACAAAAAAAACACCTCAATATCTGTAGACTAAAAAGAGTTTAGAAGCTCCAAATTTGGAATAAAGAGATCACCTTCTCTCTTCATTTTCCCTCAGTCTAGCCTGAATAATTTTGCTCTGCATTCCACCTCACAAATTAGATTTTTCTATTTCAATAACTAGGACCTCAGAACAAATTTATGTTCACCTTTCCTCTTAGGGAAAATGACTGACTACTACTGTGTGGATATTGCACACTGACTCTTAAGGGATAAAAAAGACAGGGTCACATTCCACTTTTTTCATTAGGACTAAAGTGCCAACTGTCCTGTTACACAGTCACTCTACAATTCAGTTCTCAGCTGAACAGAATTGCAGAAATGCTGATGGAGCTCTCCAGTATAAAATAGAAAGAAAGGGCAGAAAAGGTAAGGTAACAATGAGACCGTTATTGTAGTATATCATCACTCCAGTCTTCCCAGGCTACCATCTAAATATAAAACATATATGATTATTGAGGGCCTTAAAAAATCACTAGAAGGAGATACAAAAATACGCATTCTCAGCACCATTACTTGCAAATGAGTTCAGAAAACAATTTTGCTTTCCATTTGTACTTTTTCTGTTTTACTACAAAGTTGCTTCATTAGCAGTCTTTCTAAGCCAGATAGAGAAATATAATATCAAGTATAATTGTAAGCATAATCAACACTTATATATAATTAAAGAATAAATTTGTAAAGCTTTGGAAAGAAAATCTAATGTAGAATAAACCTACTGTTTAAAATGAAAGACAGGGGAAAAAAGAAAGATTAATAGATATGTGCTCCCATGGAATGAGGGCTCTCATGCATTCAGCGTGAAATTGGTATTCTGCCATTAAAAAAAGAGAGACATTTTAGAGACCTTTTCAGATACGAGAGGAGGTACTCAAACCCACCCACCCACACACACACACACACACACACACACACACACACATTTTTGAGGTGAGTGAGGAAATGATAACCATAACAAAGACTTATTGGATATCTTGTTATTCTCACCTGATTTTTAAAAATCATACTAGTATTTATTAATGAGTATAATACAGAAATTTGAATAGAGGCAACTCTCATATGCTTACCATTATCACCTCAGAGGACCGCTAGATCATGTCCTTTCCATTTGCCACAGCTTTATTAAATAACTTTCCATTAAATATTAATACATTTTTGGAGAAAACTTTTTATTAAATGGTATTTTTATGTAGTTAGAATGAAAAACTGTAAAAAATTATATACATTTATGTAGGAGAAAATATTTAAAGTACTGCCTAGTACATAGTGCTCAACAAGACTCAATTTTTTATGGACAGAAAGACTATTCATATGGACATTTGCTTGGGCTAGGAATCAGGACACTTTCTCTCTCTGCCATAGTACAGACTTATTACAACTCACACATCTAATATCTTAATTTTCTCTTCAAAACATGTGGTTTTCAATAGATGATGCTGCTAACAGACAATAGGCATTGCTGCATTTCTTTCTTTTTTTTTTTTTTTTTTTTTTTTTTTTTTTTTTTTTTTTTGAGACGGAGTCTGGCTCTGTCGCCCAGGCTGGAGTGCGGTGGCCGGATCTCAACTCACTGCAAGCTCCGCCTCCCAGGTTCATGCCATTCTCCTGCCTCAGCCTCCCAAGTAGCTGGGACTACAGGCGCCCGTCTCGTCGCCCGGCTAGTTTTTTGTATTCTTTAGTAGAGACGGGGTTTCACCGTATTAGCCAGGGTGGTCTCGATCTCCTGACCTTGTGATCCGCCCGTCTCGGCCTCCCAAAGTGCTAGGATTACAGGCTTGAGCCACTGCGCCCGGCCTGCTGCATTTCTTTCTATTTCTCCTATAACTCCTCTACATGTGAAAGGCAAACCCACCTTTACCCCACTCCCAGGACAAGTTGTAAGTGTCAGCTTCAGCTCCAGTCCAGCAGGTCAGTCAATGTATTTCTCCAGTGGAATTGAATTGCTTCTCAGGAGTTCTCTTGGTCATTCTTGGACTCTTTTCGTGATTTGAACCTAGATAAATGTAACCTGAAGATCTGAGAAAACCACCTTTCAACAGTGATGTGAAGTTTGTTTAAAAACGGAATCAACATAGAAGAAGCAGGTTGCTAAGAGGGGAGAGAAGAGACAGGAGACAGGAGAGAAGGAAAGAGTCTGTTGACACTGGGTTGAGCTCATGTTTTCAGCAGAAGTCAGATATATCCTTGGATTGTTTGGCCATATTAGATTTTTAGCCAAAGTCAGTTCAAATGCAGTGTGTTGGCTAGTCACAGTGGCTCATGCTTGTAATCCCAGCACTTGGGGAGGCTGAGGCAGGAGGATTGCTTGAATATAGGAGTTTGAGACCAGCTTGAGCAATAGAATGAGACCCCATCTTTAAAAATATTTTTTAATAATAAAAACTGGAAAAAAAAAAAAAAACAAATGCAGTGAGTCATCTTTGCCTAAAAGAAAAAGACCCCTAAAATTTGAGTCCTAACGGTCTACATTACTATAAAGTACAATAAAATTTATGATACTGTACAATAATTTCATGTGTAGAACTTTATATTCAAAGTGCTATTTTGTTATCACTTATTAGCTAGGTAAGTATTATACCCAGCTTTCACGCTATTTAAGCCTGTTTTCTTGTATGTAAAATAATACACTCATATTGGTCTTCAAAGAAGACTTACTCTCTATCTGGTCTGACCCAGTCTACCTTTCAAATATAACTTTTGAGAATCCATTCTCTGAACTCTACTCATTATCCTTATTTTTTTTAATGCTTCTCAAGTAGAATACTCATTATCCTTAAACATGTTATGTACATTCACTTTTCATTTCTTTGAACATGAGTTTTTCATTGTCCACAGTGGCCTGCTTACTTTTCTCTGTCTGACAGAGGATTCTCCTAGACCTTGCTTAATTGTCAGTCTATGAAATTTTGGTTGACTGCTTCTGGAAATTTACTACATTGCCCTCGTATTAATCCCTGCATGTCTCTGTTATGTCTCTCATTATTTTAAATTGCAATCATTTGGTAGTTTTATTTGTGTGATTGTGATTGTGGGAAGTGCTGGGAGGGAATAATTTTTTCTTGGAATCCTTGGTGCGTGCATACATATTTGTGTCCACACACGCACACCAACACACACACACAGGTACACAAATGATGTTTGGAAATGCTATTTAGGGAAATTTACCCATTGCAAAGGCATTAATGGGAAAGATACGAAATAGCAGAAAATAGGGAGGCAAGTTAGAAAATTACCCAGAATCACTGATTAAAATTCGAATCTTGTGGCTTTGACCTGGTATCGTCAGTGTCTAGTATGTAGTTAGTATTCAATAACTATAATTCTTTTGTTTGTGGTTTACAAAAAATAATTATTGAATGGACGGCTCAGCCTAGGGAAACTATGAAAGAAACTGAATATCTTTAATGACATTTTTTATTTACCTATTATTGTTTAACAAGCCACTCCAAGATTTAAAATAAAGTTTTAATTGGCTCCGAATTCTGTATGCCAGCAATTCAGGTGTCTGATTTTTCTGTAATCATCTGGATTTTGACTGGCAGGATAGTTGGTCTAAGGTGCTTCTGCTGGGATGGTTTTCCTGCTTTGTGTGATCATTTGTTTAAAGCAGCTAGCGAAAGCTTCCCTAATCATGTACCACTTTCTAAGAGGGTAAGCTATAAGCCTTCTTTGGGCTTTGACTTATAATCCATTCACTTTTGCCACACTCTAGTATTCAAAACCAAGCACAAGACACACCTAGACTGAAAGATGTGGAAATGCAAGTAAAATCAAAGGAACGTGCATACGCATTTGTAAAGACTCGTTCTGCTTTGAGAATGAAAACCAATGAATATACTAGTGAAAACACATTACATTTAAAGAATACTGACGGAAGCTCCATGTAAAATAGCCGTAAAGAAAAGAAAATAAATTCCATTAGATGTAATAGCTAAAATAAGCAATAACAAAGAAAATAGTTTTTTAAAAAGATCGAAGTTTTACTGACATGAGAACTGTGCTAAGTCTTTAACTTACACCACCATACGTAGCCCTCAAGACTATGTTTGGAGATAGGCACTATTATTAATTCAATTTCATAAATTTAAAAAGTAAGCGTTATTGTAGTAACTTGCTATTTATGTTTTTAGAATTGTTAATTTATAAGCTGAAGTATTAGATAATTGATCAAGGTCACTGCATACTTCAGCTATTTAGCATAAGTTTCAAGGGTTCTACTAATAGGGGACTTCATTTATTTTGTGTCTTTAAGACATGGAGAATCACTGTGCTGCACAGATGGGCCTCAAGGGATCCTTCCGCCTCTGCCTCCTGAGTAGCTGAGACTACAGGCACACAACACTGCACCTGCTAATTTATTTTTGATATTTCTAATGTATTAATTTAATACTGATTACACTAAGATTAATAACACCTTACTTATTCTGCCTTGTATTTAATATCTATTTTATTTTTAAAAGTTTTTTCTTCATGTATCCAGATTTTCTTAAAGAAGCATTCATATTTTAGTATTGATCTCCACTGAGTTTTCAATATCATATATCATGGTTATTTCCTTAACCACACAGGGTTAAAATGTAATTTATTCTGAGCTAGTCAGTGACGATATGTACAAAAGCAAATCTTGTTTTTAAGCATACTTCTAAAACTTAGAAAAGGAAACCATTTGTAAAGAAATTGCATTGAAGAATAGTTGTTACAAAAATGTATTAGATAATAATGTAAATTTAAAGTTTAATATTAATTTATTTAAGTAAATATGCACAAAAGTCATAGAACCATAGGATGATATAGCTTAGAACATTCTTAAGAGAAAACAACAGTTAATTTATAACAAGATAAAAAGTACTTAAACGACACACACAAACATACAGACAGCTCTCTTCACAATGATGTTGATCACATGGTCATTCACAATAGTAAAGAAGCAAGTGAAGTGAATTATGTTAGAGTCAGTATTCTTTTATATAAAGAAGAATTTAAATAACAGGACAATTTCATGGGTTCTGATACAAAGAGAAAAAATAGTAGGTGATGCATGTGTCCTTTAAGATGGACTCTCTATTGTCCCTTAACACACTAAACCCCAAATCTTGCATTTTCTTAACACAACAAATATCAAATTTTTATTTATACTATAGATGTAATTGCAGGTCATCAAGGGGGCTTTTAGCTTTTTCATCAGAGACTCCGGCTAAGAGGCTTAATTAAGATACATTCTTCCTCCAGATCTGTACCACTGGGAAGGAGACATGATGATCACACAATGGTTTTTAAAACTGAAACCAGACTTGCCTGGGGAATATAGGGAGACCCTGTCTCTACAAAAGTTAAAAACTATGTACAGCTGGATATGGTGGTGCACGCCTGTTTTCTCAGCTACGCGGGAGGCTGAGGTGGGAGAACGGCTTGGGCTCAGGATGTTGATGCTGCAGTGAGCTCATCAGGCTACTGTACTCCCGTCTGAGACACAGAGCAAGGCACTGTCTCAAAAAAGAAAAAAAAGAAAAAACACAAATAAACAAACAAACAAACAAAAATGCACCGGAAAGTAACACACATCCTGTACCTGACATATCATTGCCAAATCACGGGTCACACCACTTCAAAACATGTAGGATATTGCAAATGTACCATGTGCCCACAGTCCCATTAAGGAAACAGAAATATAATATTTAATGAACAACTTTATTAACTACTAAAAACATGCTTGCACAGATATACCCCAGGTAATGGCTAAAAAATGAAAATAGTGTACTGTATAGGAAAACAAAGCTAGAAGCTAGATGAAAATCTTCAAAAGCTATGGTAGTGGATGGACTTTAGATGATGTGTTTATCATCTAACTACTTGTCTGTATTATCTATAATAATTACTTTCATAATAGAGAAATTTGTAATAAACGTGATGTGAATTTTTAGATTAAAAGACTTAACAATTTTTGTTACTACGTCTGTTCCATTATGTAGGTTTTCACTTCCCCATTAAACAGATTGTGCTTATAATGAAAAAAATAAATATATATATTTTCCAAAGCATAGAAGTCTAGAGAAATATCAGTCATTATAAATATTTTTATTATTAATAATACACCAAAACCTGGAAAGTTTTATCACTTTTTCTCTGACTGTATTTGTCCAGGACAAATGTCAAATTGATTAATGTCCTGAGCATCTATTGTCATTTTTTGCATAACTCTGAAGAGCAGAACTGAGTAAACTGACAAATTGGGATTAAAACTTCACAAGAAGACCAATGGGATAAATTATACTGTAACCAGTATCATTGAGTGTCAATGTTTTAAGAAAAAACTAGTTACATGTTTTTGGAGTAAAGTCTAAAAAACTGTTTTACATAGTGATAGGTTGAAGACTATCCGTTAAAATAAAAATGTAATATAATATAAAAAAGTATAAAATAATAATGATAGCTCAACATGATCATTAGTCAAAGATTATGCCTCTGTAATGCAAACTAACAAATTTTTTACTAATATATGTATTCAGATAAGATTCGTACCTGATTTCTAACTCCTTATTCAGGAACTTGCACATACTGATATAGTTCTTCAGAATCATGCAAATTTCATGAATTTGCTCAGAAGATTATGAAGCTTTGTATATGAATACAAAAACGGAAAAATCACAAATTTAATCCTGATAATTCAGATTATTTTTATGGATTAATTGACCTTCTTTCATTTTGGAAGGGAGCTTGGAGGCACTGCAATTTAGCAGATTATCTATTTGGTTTCTAGCATTATTTTATTGTGCAAAGGAAACCATAACAGGAAGACCAAAATGTAAGAGATGCAATAATATTATTATGGTAGAAATGGAGTGGGAGAGTTTGTCTTCCTGACCTCCTCCCTTCTTCTCTTTCTGTCTCTAATTCAATGTAAGAGAGACTTGATAACAGGGAAACAAACTCTTGTATTCATTCAATAATGTTAAATTTCTGAAGAATCTTGTCATACTTAAAACAATCCAATTACAGTTTCTCTGTCTTTTTTGTTTTTTAACAATATATGTCCATCTTTTAAGAATAAGAACTTTGAATTTTAAATAGGATGTTCTCATTATGTTAATGTTCTCATTATGTTAATACCTATGGCCTTAGCTCTATGTTTGGTCTTATCAAAATTATATGACCCCATTGTTAGAAATTTTACATCCTAAATCACTGTGGAGAATGCTGCTGTTTGCCTATCCATATATATTCTCTTCTTTCCTCCTCGTGGAAGCAGTGTTGCTATTTTGTCCATCTCTTGCAAGGTCATGAACTCAAAAATGGTGATGCTATTTCAAACCCCAGTAAAAAATTGTGGTTGGTTCAATCCAAACATATTGGTCTTGTTTCTTTTGTCAGTAGATATTTTATAAATTGTCATGTGACCTAGTCTTGATCAATGAAGCCTTAGAGAAACTCTTCTGGTTAACTTTGTGGGACCGTTTTTTCACTACAAGAGAGATGCACAGAAGCTTATGTCATCTTCTTTCTTAAATAATGTTATGTCTGTATGTGATTCTGAAACTACTCCAGCCATTTTTTTCAACATAGACGTACACTGTAAAACAAAGAAACCATGTCTTTGTTTCATGTCATTGTAAATAACAGAAACAAAGTTTTAACAGATTTAAATTTTTATTTTTCTCACTCAACAAAAAGTGTGAAAGTTGGTGTTTTCTGGCTTCTGTATAGCAGCTCTAAGAATATCAAAAAGAAAGCTTCTCTAATTCTCCCTGTTAGTCCAGAATGGCTGTACATCATGGCCTCAGCCAACATATCTACGGTCAAAACAGTCAAAAGAGGAAGAAGAAGGGAAGAGGAAGTCAAAATGACTTCATGGAGAAACAAAACATTTTTCCACAGGAGCACTCTTTAAAGGGAAAGAGTCTGGGAAAGGAATTGTTTTCTTTCCAGCCTCTGTGGTAGAGGAAGGCAGTCCGTGGTGTTTGAAAATGGAGTGAGCTATCTCCTGTATTTGCCACACTCCTTATGAAAGACATAACAGAAAGATAGAAACGCCTGGATTGTGGATGATGTTGTTGATCCGCTGAATACAATAACATAGAATTGAAGTTCATGGACTTCTTATATGACAAAATAAAGGTTCTTACTATTTAAAACACCTGTAATTTGGAATGGAATTGTGTAACACTTGAAAATATCTTTATTAATACAGCCACATAAACATTCAAAATGAACCATAAAGTCTTGTCAATAAAGGTCAAACTGATGGAATAGCTAAGTTTTTATTTTAAACTCAGAAAGAAGGAATAAAATAAAACTTAAAAGTTTTATCTTTAAACTTAGAAATAATTTTTCTTATCCTTAACTTTCAGATAAACCAATTAGTTGTTGCATAAACATAGTTTCTTACAGACTTAATGTCTCTCTTCATCATTAGAATTTAGTTCTTCTGAGAGCAGATATGTTTTCTGCTTTCTTCACTGCTGCGTACACAATGTCCTTCATGCAGTACATACTAAACAAAGCCTCTTGGAAAACATAAGTACTTTCATCCACTTAGGTGGATTTTTGGTACGTATGCTTAAAAACAATTTAAGATTTCTTATAATTAATACAGCTTTAATAATTGATTTCTCTTACTTTTAAGATAAGTGGTATGGAAAAAGAAAAAAACTTATTGATAGGTGTTTAATAGTTGAAATTGAGATTTTGATGAAATTATTTTTTATTAAAATAAATTTTTAAATAATGTTTTTAATAAAATGAATTATTCTTTTGCTTTATATTTATCATTGATCTAAGAGAAAATGAGAGCTTTAGATTAATGTTCTCTTCATTCATAAAAGATAACAGGATCTTAATGTAGGACCTTTAATTCAAACTTTTTCTCTAATGGAATTCTTGCTAACACTGAGAGAATAAATATACATATATAAAAATAGGACTTTAACCCACAATCTGCACCAACTTTCCAGGATACTAACCACCATATCTACAACAGACAACCTTGGAAGCTACGTTCTCAGATTGCTGTCTCTAATGACCTTTCAGGAAACCAAACAATAGTTTATCTGAGTCAACCCAGGATGGCTAGGACTTCATTATTAACGGACTGCTTTTCTGAATTTTTGTCCCCAATTTCAACAGATAATCAACCAGAGAAAGACAAATATGCACCACTAATCAATCACATGGAATACCTTTTTTCTAGTTAACCCTCGTAAATTCCCCATGCCGAAAGCATCCAATCAGGGCATACAAGATGCCCTCCCTTTTTTCCACTATAAAGGTCTCCAGTTCCTCTGCCTGCCTTTGAGTCATGGCTAAAAAACAAGTCATGATGGCTGACTTATTTTCTATAGCAATAGTCTTTATTTTTCTCATTTGGTTGGTTCTTATTTTCAAAGCACATATTGTCAAGAATACATTAACGATTTTACTATAGAATGAAATTTGCATTAAGACAAATAGAGTACATGTTGGTTTTTCATAAAAGAAATTCAATAATCGTACAATAAAGATGATCATAAGGATATGATACACTGACCAGATGGACCACAAAGAGTTTTAGTTAAATTAAAAAGAATCCTTATAAGAACTTCTGACCTTTTTTAAGAAAATTTATCAATTAGAAAAAAAATCACTTTAATTTTTTTTCCTAAAACAATTTTTAAAATATAGATGCAACAAAGATAGATTACGTGTCAATAACAATTATTTGAAGCATTCTGAATCACCTTTCAAAAACTATTTACATAAAGTTTTAGCATATGAGCAAATTTTTGAAATATCTTTGATGAATTTGATTCCCAAACACAATGGAAGAAATCTAGATGCCAGATAATAGTTTTTTAACTAAAATGACTGAAGTAAATGTATTAATCTATTCTCACACTGCTGAAAAACCCATCACTGAGACTGGGTAATTTATAAAGAAAAAGAGGTTTAATGGACTCACAGTTCCACGTGGCTGGGGTGGCCTCACAATCATGGTAGAAGGCAAAAGTCATGTCTAACCATGGTGGCAGGCAAAAAAAATGAGAACAAGGTGAAAGGGAAAACCTCTTATAAAACCATCAGATCTCATGAGAATTATTCACTACCGTGAGAACAGTATAAGGGAAACTGCCCCCATGATTCAATTATCTCCCATGGGGTTCTTCCCACAACACGTGGGAATTATGGGAGCTACAATTCAAGATGAGATTCGGGTGGGGACACAGCCAAACCGTATCAGTAATTAAATTAAAGAATTAAAGTTTTCTGAGGAGGTAATATGGACCATGTGTCAAATTATCAAATCTCAGAGTTAATCTCCTTCTAATTGTTCTTCACATGTTTGAATATAATTATACAAAGAGTTATAACATTAAAATGATCATGTACTATTAAACATACTTTCCAGATCAGGATTCCTAGATGACCTAAAATTATTTGTTTTTGCTAGTCTTAAGGTTGACATTTTCTTTTAGCATGTAAATTCCACATAAAAATATGTTCTATATTAAGGAAATACTGATTTCATTGATCATAAAATAATTACAAATACTGGTTATAAATTATAATAAAATATATCAATTTATCTTCATAATTTTTGAAGAAAAAATATTATTTTCTAAAACTGAATACAATAATGGTGACTTTGTGTGTCCAAAGATATTTTTACCTATTTTTTTCTTCTCTTTCATGTTTGTCTTAGACCTTTCTTATTGCCTCAGCAAGGGCTTAGAGACAAAGATGTCACCAATCCCTGAGCCGTGAAATAAGAATCCAAGACATAAAACTCAAATAAGAGCCTTTTAAGGCAGGATAATAAATCTGACTATCCCGAAGGAAATAATTCACAGACAAATACTTTGCACCAATTGAACATATAAAAGTGTACTATTCAAGAGACTCTCTTTGGATCCTGAGAACATTTTGGTCAGATTCTATAAGGGTTAAATTCCTTTAGTTTTAAACAATAGTATTTTAACTGCCTTCAAGTAATTTGGAATGTTAACAAGAAAATTTAGTCTAGAGTAGATTTTGTGAACAATTACCATCCCAACACACATGATATATAGAGTGCAGCACAGCAACATAGGAGTTTGCCAAGGCCCAGATTTTTAAAGAGTAATTTTGCTTCTCCTCTATTTTCTCAGGTGGTTCTCATAAGTGTATTCCCAACCTTTGTAAATAACAGAAATGGAATATTTGGCATAAGGCAGAAGGAGAAGAGTGAGTGAAAATAGAAAAAAGAACTATTTGATGACACAGTTTGGCTTGAGTTAATTTTCACCTTACCTGTTATACCCTTACATCCACAAGATATGTAACATATAACAGAAAATGTCAGTTTTCAGTGCCTTAGAAATGCAGCATTGCTCTATAGGAAAGACCTCAAGACAATAAATAACAAATATCCAGTTTATCTTTAAAGTTTACAAAAAATTTCAGTGGAAAAGTTAAGATCAATAAAATAAACATACACTGAGATAATACAGCAGACACTTGGTTTAATATCATTTTCTTTTCCCAAGAAGATAGCTTTTCTGATACACTGATTTCTCCAAAGAAAGTTCACATCTAAAATAAGAAATATATCACTGCTGTTTTTAAAGTTTGAACTTATGAGACTGTCTATAGATGAAATTTAGAGAACAAATTTATTAAAAATAAGTGTGTACTAAATATATTGTTAAACACTTGCATTTTATTATAAAAACTACACCTATGCTATTTGTCCTTCTGAGAAATTTCCATATTAGGACCTTCCTACTTAAATGTCTAGTTCATTCCTCTCTAGAAACTTAGAGAACTATCGCTTAAGTTTTTCAAAATTACAAATAATAACTTAATGCTAATATAAGGTTCTAATTCTTGAAATTTCTTTCAATAAATAGATGTATTTCTTTGCAAAAGCCAATTAATTTATTTTTTGCTATTTGTATTGTTTTTTCTACCTAAAATATTAGCAAGTTATTATCACATAAGGTATAAAATCGACATTTAGAAAGAAAACTTCCAACCAAAGAGCATATGTTTTCATTGAAAAATCTAGTATGAAAATCTAGTAACATTTTTAAAAAATGAAGAAAAATAAAGAAAAGGAAAGACAGTTTGAAAAACAGCTAAGGTATTTCTCCAGAAGTGCTGGAGATGCCTAAGGAATTGGAAATTATGTTGGTAATGTAATGGTCTGTGTCACCTCATGGGCTGTCAAATCCTAGACTGCACAAGACTAATAGCTCTTTTGTAAAGCGTTTCTTTTAGCACTGCTCCCCAAACTCAAAGGCGCAGAACACTAGCTATTTAAGGGCAAAATGATAAAGACTCACTTACTTAGGTTGATAAGCTTTCTCAGGAGTAGCATTTTTATTCCGAAACAAGTCACAGAACTCATTAGCAGAACCAATGGCAATGATAACAGACTATCTTTAATTGTCCTTCTGTGTGTTATGCATTTAAAGGCCACATTTGAAACGAAAGCTCTGTCAGAGATTTAATGACAGGATTTGAGTTTTAAAGTAAGATAATCTCATACCTATAACAAGATCAGTTCTGCATTAGACACATGACTTGGATATAAAAGGTAAACACTTTAAGCAACTTATTTTGCAAAATAATATTGGGGCTACTATCATTTGATATTTAAAGACATTAACTTTATATTTCATGAAATATGAAATAAAATTCTACCTACAAACCTGGCACATACTTCAAATGACAACCTGGATTTTAAAGCATTAAAAGGTTCTAACTAAGCAGTATCGTTATATATATTGCAAAGATTTTGAAGGCTATAACCAAGATGGAAAAAAAAAAAAATTCAGTGTCCTTGGAAGAGTAAATAAAGTTTAAATAAGCCTATTTAATAAGATCATTTATTTTTATATTTAAAAACATATATAGGGCCGGGCGCGGGGGTCATGCCTGTAATCCCAGCACTTTGGGAGGCTGAGGCGGGTGGATCACGGGGTCAGGAGATCGAGACCATCCTGACTAATATGGTGAAGCCCCGTCTCTACTAAAAACACAAAAAATTAGCTGGGCGTGGTGGCGGGTTCCTGTAGTCCCAGCTACTCAGGAGGCTGAGGCAGGAGAATGGCGTGAACCCCGGAGGCAGAGCTTGCAGTGAGTCGAGATCGTGCCATTGCACTCCAGCCTGGGTGACAGAGGGTGACTCCGTCCCAAAAAAAAAAAAAGAAAAAAAAAAAAAAATGAAAAAATATATGTATGTAATGAAAACTATTGTTTTATTTTGTTTTTAACACAAACTCCAGAAAGTAAGTTCATACAGAAGCTAGACTAGTTTACACATTATTATTTCTCCAGGTAGGATGGGAAATCATAGATAAGGAGATTTTTTATTTCCCAAAAAATCGGAGTTTAACCTTAAAAGTTTGAGAGCTTCCAGGAAGAAGAACATGCTCAATGGAAGCTGAACTGGGGCCTGGAGTACTGGATTCTAGCCAGAGTTCTATATATTGCCCCAGGAGTCTTAGATTGTTCAGGCTGGACTTGCATAGCTTTGCAGTCCTGTGGGTCTATCCCTTACTTGCAGAATATTATAGCTTATGTTATATATCCCATTTGGGTTTTAATATCCTCTGTTGTCAAATAAAGAATATGACTTAATTTATAAAATCGTTTTAGATACACACTTATTTAAAATATTCTTCAAGAATGTAGTCAATTAAATATCCCTAATATTTATTTACATAATTATTCTAAATACTTTAAATTGTGTATTATAGAATACTAAAATAACTGGAAAAATCAATAAAAAGGCCTGTGCAGTTTATCAACTGTGCATGAAGCAATGTGGTTAGATATGGGAGGACTACCAAGATTCAGAAAACTTTATAAACCAACCTTCTGCTATTCTTTCCTCTTTTTTTCTAATGCATAAAAGGATTCTAAGAAGCCAAATCAACCAAGGTAAAACTTGATTATAGAAACCCGGATAAAAGGTCAGGACATGAAGACATCTATTGCTTGTTTTTCCTAGCATTGTTTTCTCCTTTCTTTTAACATCACTTCCACACATCTTTTGGGAAAATATTTTTGAGATTGAGAACCTCCGCCTCCCAGGTT
This sequence comes from Rhinopithecus roxellana, assembly GCF_007565055.1. Classification (NCBI taxonomy): domain Eukaryota; kingdom Metazoa; phylum Chordata; class Mammalia; order Primates; family Cercopithecidae; genus Rhinopithecus; species Rhinopithecus roxellana. The sequence goes on along the minus strand of NC_044549.1, from coordinate 10,788,884 downwards.
CAAGCAACTCTCCTGCCTCAGTCTCCAGAGTAGCTGGGATTACAGGTGCCTGCCTTTGCACCTGGCTAATTTTATTACTTTTAGTAGAGATGGGGTTTCACTTTCTTGCCCAGTCTGATCTTGAACTCCTGACCTCATGATCCACACGCCTCAGCCTCCCAAAGTTCTGGGATTACAGACATGAGCCACCATGCCCAGCTAGGCAAGAGGCATTCTTATTGAGAGTGATAACAAAACTGCTCAACGACTTCCACCCATCCTCACTGCAGTGTTTAAAATGTTGAAGAACAGGCATGGTGGCTCACACCTATAATCCCAACACTTTAGGAGACCGAGGTGGGAGGATTTCTTGAGACCAGTCTGGACAACCAGGAGTTTGAGACCAGTCTGGACAACAAAGCAAGACCCCATCTCCACAACAAAATTGTAAAAATTCGCCAGGCACAGTGGTGCACGCCTGTAGTCCCAGCTACTGGGGATGTAACACCATGCTGATTTGACTGCTCTCCATTTGCAAAGCCAAAATAACAAAGACAAGATGCAGTTAAAATAAAGTAACTTTATTCCAGAGGTAGCAGTGGGGAAGTGGCCAGATTCTCATCTAAAGAAACAGTTTCAGCTCCCCTGGAGGAAAGCAAGGGCTTAAAAAGGCAGGTTTAGTATAAAAGGCATGCAGCGGGGCAGGCCAGGAGGTGCGAGTCTACATGACTTGCTCTGATGATGTATCTTGAGTTATTGCCTCATCTGGTAGCTGGATTGGTAACACTGAGGGCAAATCTGCGTTGTAAATTAATCACCATATTGAGACAATTTCCCAGTGGGGAGAAATCCGAAGGTATTTAATATAAATGGTTAGTGGTTGGTATCTCCCAATACATATTGGGGGAAGTTAATGCTGGTTATAAAACCTTGTGTAGGCCAGGCACGATGGCTCATGTCTGTAATCCCAGCACTTTGGGAGGCCAATGTGCTCAGATCATGAGGTCAGGAGTTTGAGACCAGACTGACCAACATGGTAAAACCCAATCTCTACTAAAATAATACAAAAATTACCCGGACATGGTGGCATGAACTTGTAATCCTAGCTACTCGGGAGGCTGAGGCAGGAGAATTGCTTGAACCCCGGAGGTGGAGGTTGCAGTAAGCGGAGATGGCACCACGGCACTCCAGCCTGGGGGACAAAGCAAGACTGTCTCGGACTCTGACTTCACCACTAAGCAGTCTATGTATGTAACCAAGTTGCACTTGTGTATTGTAAGATACAATCTTTCTGAGTTTCTCTTCAAAGGATTTAGCCTGTTAACTTCCTTATCCTTTGTTCTCAAACTCAACTTTCTTGTTCTTCCTTGCCCATAGTTACTATAAACAGCCTAACCCCCTTCCCTTCAGCTCTAATCAATAACTCACATGTGTTCCCTTGGTTACCTGTACCCATTGTGAAACGGCAAGTCTCACACACTCCACCTCTGTACCTCACCTTCCCCTCCCCGTCCATATTTAGAGAAACATGTTCAAGTAGCCAATCCGGTCAGCTCAGAGAGTGTGGTCCGACCCCAGCCCATGGAGGAGTGACACAGAGATAGAGACTGCATTAAGGATAAAACCACCACGGTCTCCTTTGTCCTGCGTGCTCTTGCAATCTTGACTGACACGAGTGGCACCTTTCTGCAGCAGTAAATTGCCTTGCTGAATTAAACTTTTGCCTGAGTGCTGGTTTTACTTTGCCGCACGTGGCACCGAGCATTTATTCCTGGAGCATTTTATATCCAACATGTGTCATAAATTTAACCAAATTAAAAAAAAGTAATTAAGAGTGTTAAGAAAAAAGAAAAGTGGTTTTGTGGGAACAAATATAGTACTCAAATTAGGAAGGGCATAGCGAAAGAAATGATGCTGATTTATAAAATATCAATAGGAGTTAGAGAGTCATTAAAGGGAAATCCATGCAAAAGACCAAGCATATGTGAAGATTTAGGAGGAAAGAAGACCTGATCGGTCTGCAGAATCCAGATCTAGAATGAGGATTAGGGGAGAGAGGAAGGATTTCAGCAGAGTTGCTATCATGAAAGACCTATACAGCATGCTTAGAAGGTAGCCTGAGGAATATTGGATGCCATTGAGTAATATTAAAGAATATGTGTTTCTTTAGTTGCATTTTTAATCTGAAAGGATTTTTCAGGTATCAGAAGGAAATAATTTGAGCTATAGCTGTCAACTTAAAAATGATGAGGTTCCTAAATTTGGAAAGAAGAGCTTTATTTCTCATAGATAGCTGCAGCCTGCAGGGTGACCATTATGACAAGCTGGGAAGCATAATCTCAGGCCAGAAGCCAGAAGCAGACACTTTGAGGGAGCAGTAAAGGGAACAGGAACTTACACTGACCATGGTGGCCAAACATACACATTCAGTAAGCTTTAGGAGTCATTAATATTTATGAAAACAGAAACATGTATATGGGCAACTGAGCTTCTTGCCTCTTTATGGGCCCCGGGTACAAAAAAATGGCTGTGTTAGCATAATCAAATGGTGTAGTTTTTGGCCCTCTGAAGTCAAAAGGTGAAGCAAAGGACACAAAAACCCTTACTGAGCATTCTCCTGGACTGTCCAGGACACCTGCTTTGTGGGTGGTCCCTTGGAGTCTTCCGAAAGGACTGGTTTCAGCCCTAGCTTATCCAGCCTGCAGCCTACAAGCTACATGCAGCCCAGGAAGGCTTTGACTGTAGCCCAACACAAATTTGTAAATTTTCTTAAAACATTATGAGTTCTTTTTGCATTTTTTTAAAGTTCTTTAGCAATCATTACTGTTAGCATATTTTATTTGTGGCCCAAGACAACTCTTTTTATTGCAGTGTGGCCCAGGGAAGCCAAAAGATTAGACACACCTGATTTAGCACTTCCTAATTGTGGTCAGTGAGGGAAGGAGAATAACGAGGCGTGTCCAACCTCCTATCTTACCATGGTGGAAACTCAGTTTTTAAGGTGTTACTCTAGGGTGCTCTTGGCCAAGAGTCAGTTTGGGGGGATAGAATTTTATTTTCAGCTTACATAGCAATAAACTTGGAGAAAAATAATAAAGGCTTGAGTCAGAGTAAAGACAGTGAAGGCGAAAAATATTTGAGTATGTTCAAGAGAAATTAATCAGTTAAATAAGGAGAACTAAATGATTAGAAATAGGGTATAAAGAAGAGAAAAGTTAATTATCTCCCACATTTTTGGTTTGAGCAGATAGATAAATGATGAACTTATAAAAGTACGAACACTTTGTGTTCAACTCTCCACATTCTTTTTGTGGGGCACATGAATACATTTTCCAGCCTTCCTTATGGTTAGGTTGTATACCGTGTCACTAGCTTCTAGCCAGTCATGGGTGGAGGTGATAAAGCCACTTTCAGGCCTAACTCTTCTAAAAACATTTCACAGAATCCACAAGCCACTCCCTCTCTCTCAGGGCAATATTGGAATACATCTATTCTAAACGGTTTGGCTACAAGATCGGTAGCAGCCTGGTTCGCTGACTCCATGCACTGAAATGTCAGAATTATCTTTTACTACAGCAGATTCAACCCTATCCTGATTCAGAGATAACTCATTAAATCCGCAAGAATTTTGGAGAAGAGCAGGTTTTGGGAAGAAATGTGGAGTAGAACAAACACTGCTGAGTTCAGCTTCAACACGTTGAGATTGTGATCCTATGCAATGTTAAAGTGAAGATAAAAGAATTCGGATATACACATGTGGACCCTAGAAAAGAAAGCTGGGCTGGAGATGCAAATTTAGAAGTCACTGGGTTATAAATTGTGGTTGATGCCATGACAATGGATAACATGCTTCAATTTCATCATTTCATCCACTGTATGTCAGGTTCATACAAAGAATATTTTTTAAAAGCATATCTACCTATCATCTCAAAATATGCAAAAATGCCATATCAAGTAATGCAAATGTAATATAATTTTGCAATTTGTGTTTTTCACTCGCGTCCGTGTAAAGAGACCACCAAAGAGGCTTTTGTGTGAGCAACAAGGCTGTTTATTTCACCTGGGTGCAGGCGGGCCGAGTCCAAAAAGAGAGTCAGCGAAGGGAGATAGGGGTGGAGCCATTTTATAGGGTTTGGGTAGGTAAAGGAAAATTAGTCAAAGGGGGTTGTTCTTTGCCGGGCAGGGGCCGGGGTCACAAGGTGCTCAGTAGGGGAGCTTTTGAGCCAGGATGAGCCAGGAGAAGGAATTTCACAAGGTAATGTCATCAATCAAGGTAGGAAGAGGGCATTTTCACTTTTTTCGTGATTCTTCAGGCCATATGGATGTATACATTCAGGTCAAAGGGAATATGATGGCTTATCTTGGGCTCAGAGGCCTGACAGTGTTATACCTTGACTCACTGGGATAAAACAATATATTTGGGAATCTATGTTTTAGTAAATTAGACAAAAATATATTAAACAATTTTTTCTAAAGGTTTTTTCTGAACTTCTAAGTAGTGTTGAGGCTCAGAAACCAATAGCTTAAAATATGATGTCTTGGCATGCTGGATTGAAGAAGCCAAAAGGTTTCTCTGACCTTCCTCCCCACCCCCATGCAACTTCTTCCCAAAGAATTAACTGCCTAAGATGCAGACCCACCAAGGAAAACAATAATTTTCTTCCCCTCCCTGTAAGATAAAAAATGTAATCAAATTTGAACAGACCCTTTTTCAAGGTAAAGATTGTTTCCAAGGATCATTTAAATTGCAAACAGAATTATTTCCAAGTTCATCTCTGTGCCTGGATCCGTTCATTCACTGGTAGTAATCATTTATTCCTCCTCAGGAGAAGTCCTCTTTTCCTTCTTCTCACAACCTGTTTTACAAGGATCCAAGCTCCCATTCTTTTTGTAACCTTGAGATAGTATGTAAGTTTCTGTAGCTTATTAAGAAGTTGGGTATTCATTCTGAAGGCTCCTGTGTATACATGTTAAATAAATTTGCATGCCTTTCCTCCGATTAATCCATCTACCTCATGTCAATAATTTTTAGCGAACCTCCGGGGGGGCCAAGAGCAATTGCTGCCACAGTTGCTACTAGGATTTTTACCATCCTCACCTCCTCCGTAAAAAGAGTCTCTAAAGATAGTAAATGAACACTTCTTGCTCTTTCTTAACCAAAGAGTGGACCCATGAACCCTGAGAAGTCAATCTTACTAACTTTCCTAGATCAAAACACATTAGTGAAGTGATCCAAAGGCATAAAAAAAGTTAGATTTCATTCATTTCAGCAGTTGTTTTGATGCAAAGCTCCAGTAGTTAATGATGCCCAGACAGCTGGTTATTGTTTTTTTTTTTGTTTTTTTTTTTAGTTTTTCTTTGTTTTTGTCATAGTTTTTCAGCCTTCTAGTTGATTTTCTGAGCAAATAGTTAGCTTTTCAATAAAGTAATCCATTCTCACTAAGCATAAGAAAGCTGCCTGAAGCCAAAGAACACTAACTGCTGAATATGCCAAAGAGAATAAACAAATGGAGTTAAAAGTAAAAATAATCCTTGTGATTTGGTAGAGGGTCATTTGTGAAAACAAAAATCCTGGCTTTAAAAGTGAATTTGAATATGTTAGGCTTTCAGTTAAGTGTTTCATAATAAATGTAAACAATTGCTTCAACTTTTTCTAAATTTTGCAATAACAGAAAATTGTAAAACAAATTATTCTAAAAGAGAGTGATAAATACAAGATTTTAATCAATTTTATTTAGGAAAATTCTTTGAAACTTTGTCTGTTTCAAGCATTTAGTACCTAATTTAAATATAAACTTATCTATCAGTGAATCATATATAAAGAAACTAGAGAAAATGACTTGGGCAGAATAGTGAAATGGACCATAAATAAAGCTTATACCAAAAATAAAAATTGATAGTTCCAAATATTAAAACTGTCTTTGAGAGTTTACAGAAGTAAAATTTGAATAAAGCAAGATTGTGAAATGCTTTATTTTATATAGGAGGAGTCAAATGCAAAAACGTCTTCTTTGAAGGCACAACCACCACCAAAAAAACAAAATTAGAGTCAGACAGATAATATAATTGAAGTATAAGTAAGGTATATCTTGAAAGAAAAATGTTGGGATCTCATTTTATATATATACATACACACACACATATATGTATATATATACACGTGTATATATACTCACGCATATATGTGTGTATATATACACGTATATGTATATATAGGTATATATATACGCATATATATGTCTGTGTGTATGTGTGTGTATATATACTTTTCTTAATAAGAAATGGACTGACTATGCTGCTAGATTTAAAGCTCCTTGAGAGCAAGGGCTGTACTCTCATTGTCAATTAACAAATCATTACCAAACTTTGGGTAGTACTGTCAGAGGTGTTTGAACAAGAATGACTCCATCTTGAATAGGGACTAGGTAAAATAATTCAGCCTACGGCTGAATTCCCAGGAGGTTAGGCATTATAAGTCACAGGATGAGATAGGAGGTCGGTACAAGATACGAGTCAAAAAGACCTTGTTGACAAAGCTGTTTGCAGTAAAGAAGCTGGCCAAAACCCACCGAATCCAAGACGACGATGAAAGTGAACTTTGGTGGTCCTCACTGCTCATAATACGGTAACTATAATACATTAGCTTGCTAAAAGACACTCCCACCAGTGCCATGACAGTTTATAAATGGCATGGAAACATCAGGAAGATACCCTATATGGTCTAAAAAGGGGAGGAATCCTCAGTTACGGAAATTGCCCACCCCTTTCCTGGAAAACTCATGAATAACCCACCCCTTGTTTAGCATATAATCAAGAAGTAACTATAAGTATCCTTATTTGACCAGTCTATGCTACTGCTCTGCCTATGGAGTAACCATTCTTTAATCTTTTACTTTCTTAACAAACTTGCTTTCACTTTATGGATTTGTTTCAAATTATTTCTTGTGTGAGATTCAAGAACCCTCTTTTGGGATCTAGATCAGGGTCCCTGTCCAGTAACAATACTGTGGTACACACTTTGAGGCTTTAAGGAAATTAGAGAGATAGGTGCAAAATAAGTATGATATGGTCTGTCCACAAACAAAAGTCAGTCACAGAACAACTCATTACATTAAATGTGATAAATGTCGTTGTCAAGCAAGGACCACAGAAGTAACAGTACAGCCCTTTCTGCATGATGAATAAAGGAAGACCTTATGGAATAGAAGACATTTAAGGCATTCAAGGCATGACTTAAGACTTCCATAGAAGGTGAGTGTTTTTTAGTGTGTTTGGTAGTAGAGTCATAGATGACTCTTTGTGTGGTTAAACTTAAGCATTTATTAAATGGAGTATGTGGAGTAGAGGAAGATATAAGTACAATTTTTTTTTTTTTTTTGATACAGAGTCTCATTGTGTTACCCAGGCTGGAATGCCCTGGCACAATCATGGCTCACTGTAGCCTCAACCTCCTGGGCTCAACTGATCCTCCCACTTCAGTCTCCTGAGAAGCTTGGACCATAGGCATAAGCCATCATGCCTAGCTAGTTTTTAAACATTCTTTGGAGAAGTGCAATCTTGCTTTTTTGCCCAGGCTGGTCTTGAATTCCCGGGCTCAAATAGTCCTCCTGCTTCGGCCCCCTAATTGCTGAGATTATAGGTGTGAGCCACTATATCCGGCCACCATAAGTGCAAAACCTTGTAGATAGATTATAAAAGACTTTTCAAAATGTTCTAAATAATCTGAATTCCTATAGACAACATGAAGTCATGAAAGGTTTTATGCAAGAAAGTGAAAGGATTAATTGGTTTAAATGATAACTTTGCCTATAGTACAGAAAACATTGGTAGAAAGAGGAGTTGAGAACTTACAAGGGGTCTAGTGTAATAGCCCTCAGTAGAAATAATACATGAGCAATATGGTGTTTATAAAGAGGAAAGTTTTTTTGTAATGTACTGATCAATTTAAGATTAAGAGATATTAAAATGACTTCAAAGCTTCTGGCAAACATAACTATTTATATAGATAAAAACTAATGAACATTTAAAAAACTGAAAACTTGAAAAATAGACATTGAGGGTATATTTGTGTATGTTGACACTGGGTCACTTTGTTGACAGGAAACACCTTTGCAAAAATTATGACAGTGAGAGAAGTCTGACCTAGCGAACTTCATCTTGCTTCCAGCCTCAGAAGCTGTCTTTGCTCTTTCCTGGGCATAGGACAAACCAACTATGGGAGGAATTTAGCTTATAGTTAACTTTCAAACAAAGATAATCAGTGTTTCATCCCAAAGCTAACCCCTTCCTTGCTCATGTACCAAAACTGTCTTTGCAAAACTAATAAATTAGCCACGAAACTAGAATTATGGTTCAAGAGTCACATCATTGGAGGTCACAAGATTCATAACCTAGCCAATTGCTCCTAAAGATAACATCACTATCATAAAACCTAAGACTGGTTCTTGAGGTATTTTTCAGACCTTGCATTATGATGGAATAGCTGGTGCCACCTGGGCTAGTCACCCATACCAAGAAACTGACTCCACTGCTCCCATGACCACCACCCAGGAACTCAGCTAAAGAAGACAGATTAAACTTCCTGTAATTTCATCCCCAACCCAACCAATCAGCATTCCTCATTTCCTAGCCTCTTGCCCACCAAACTGTCCTTGAAAACCTTTAGCCTCTGAATTCTTGGGGAGGTGGATCTGAGAGACATCTCCCATACTGTTGCTTGGCTGACCCTACAACTATTAAACTCTTTCTCTGCTACAACTCTTGCTGTTTTCAAGGTTTGGCTTTTCTGGTCAGTGGGTAAGAACCCAGTTTGGTGATTCCAGATACACTTGTGGAGATGTCTGGCCAGTAGATGAAATGTGAGACCAGAAAGTCAAAAACTTTTGGTGCTATTTATGTAAACATTATAGTCACTAGTATATAGGAGATCGTTAAAATTATAAAAGTAGATTTAAGCTCCAGGAAATTGCATTTAGAATTATATTAGAAGTGTATTAAGGACAGAATACATTGTTTAAAGGTAGAGGAAAAGAAGAAGAGGTCCGAGAAGGCGTAGCCAGATTACTTAGATGAAAACCAGGAGAGTGGGATCTCAAAGGCTGAGGGAAAAGCAAGAGCCTAGAGCAAGGAGATGGCTAGCAATAGACAAACATAATCAGTTTCACCTTTTTTCTTATTCCATCCTACACATTTCATTTACACCTAGGTGGCTCATCTTTTATGTGGCCAGATGATTTCTGTTTATCCCCAGTGTAGATATTGATGCTTCTATTAGGAATATAAAAAGTTTTTGAGATGTAGAATCTTTTGAATTTATATATTTGTCCTCTTTTTAAAAAAAATTCTGAATTTCATAAGTTAGGTAGATATCACTTTAACTGACTTAGGGATGATCTAATTTTTTGAGAATAAATTTTCATTTCTTATCCATTTTTTAAGTACACCAGATGAATAATTCTAAAAAGAGAATATCAGTGCTCTCACATCCTATTAAAGACTGACCAAGATGCCTTAAAATTTCCCTCACCTGGACCAAACTTAAGACAGCCTTTTTCCTGCCTCTAAGCCCCAGACCTCCCTTTCTTTAGAGCATTTAGAAAACTTGTGATTGCAAAGTCTTTCTCTGCCTCTTAGAGATGTAAATCTTGTTAAGAACTTCTGGCCAGTTTCACAACCCAGATTTGTCTTTCTCAAAGACCTGGGAGCCATCTCTTTAAAATGTAATCATAAAAAGATAGTGCCCCCATCACTCTCTATGAGAAGGTAGGAGCCTAAGTTTGTTGGGTGTTTTGCTCCCAGTTGTAAAACTACCTCTTGTCAAGAATATAGGAAAAAGGTTACTTTTCCTTTCGCCAAGGCCAATTAGCATCCACAGATGACCTCCAATCCCCGCTACCCACAGCCAGGATCTTAAAACTCTCCTGCCCTTGATTCAAAGAAGGTGAGCTTACACTGAGTCTGTACTCTCTATTCTATTGAAATGTCCTTGAATATAGTCTTTCTTGTCTATTTAACTCTCTCTGAAGTAATTGTTGCTTTGAAAATACTTAATACATAAAATTGACAACAAGGAATAGTCCAATACTTACGATTACAGATTCAATGGACTTATCTTTACATTTTCCCTTTGCTCAATGCTGAAGTGTGTATTTTTAATAAAGTTAGAAATACATTTTTTGGTATTCCTAGACTGTGGCAAAAATCAGAATGTTTGCTATAACTTCTTGTTTTTTTAGCTCTTCTAAAAAATATATACTATAGGAAACAATATGTGCGATCTGTAATTCCACTGGTAAAGTGAAAATTATATATATATATATGCAATTTATTTACCATAACTCATTAAAGACATCAGTTAATTGTCTCATGAAGTGTACTGAAGCACAGTAAAATATATACACATCAGGCCGGGCTTGATGGCTCACACCTGTAATCCCAGCACTTTGGGAGGCCAAGGTGAGTGGATCACCTGAAATCAGGAGTTTGAGGTCGACCTGGCCAACATGGCAAAACCCCTTCTCTAGTAAAAAATACAAAAAAAATTAGCTGGACGTGGTAGCACATGCCTGTAAACCCCAGAGACTGAGGCAGGAGAATCACTTGAACCCAGGATGTAGAGATTGCAGTGAGCCGAGATTGTGCTACTGCACTCCAGCCTGGGCAATATAGTGGGACTTCACCTCAAAAAAAATATAGATAGATAGATAGATAGATAGATAGATAGATAGATAGATAGATATGAACTCCACAAAATTATTCCCATTTCAGTGAACTAGTTTCATTTACAAAGACAAATTTAACATCACATGTTAAGTTCTATGAATCTACTAATTTGCTTTCAAATATTTAAGAGAGACAAATTTATCCAAATAAGTTGTGTATGTCTATAATTAGGGGTGGCATAATAAAAGACTTTCCTAGTGTGGTAAGAAAAGGAATACTGAAAACAAGCAAATGACTGGAAGTTTAGAGTTTGTACAAAATGGTTACTTGTTGACTTTTTCCTGATGATCATTTAGCATCATTTCCGAAAATACATTTGCTAAATTATAGCCAGTACTTGAAAAGAAATTTGGTTGGTCAAGCAATCATTGAACTATAAGCATTCTTGACATGTTATTTAATACAACACTTTTTCTCTGGGTATAATTGTTACAGCTACACCATTTCAAATAGATAAATGCTTATGACATGACTGAATGCCTCCAAAAAATGGTACCAAATAATCTGCATATTAAAATGGAGGCAAAGTTTTAATAGTTTTCAAACCAATACATCCGGAGTTCATGTAACTCAAATGTAGTAGGAGCCCTCCCACAGCCTCTGGTTTCACCCATGTACATTCTGAAGACAGACTGAGAATTTTTCATTATCCCTCAATTGATTGCACACACAATTCATTAATAGTATTTTCATACTGTGGCTGAATTTGTCAGTTTCCTAGTCAATATCCTCCTCCACTCCCTTCTTTCTAAGCTTAGGAAAGATACAGTTTTGATTGGGGAGCAATCCCATACAACGCTACCTATACAGGTTGCTCACTGTAACTGCCAGAAACGTCTGTCTGTGGGATTTTCCCTACCCCTGGCAGCATGTCAGTTTCCACAGTGCAGGGCAAGCTGAAGGTTCCCCCAGATTCAGTTGTTAATCAGTGGTGAATAAAGACTCCAGTTTCTTTGCCATTTTGCTGGGAAAACTTTGATAGATGTTCTCCTCTGTCTCCCATAGATCTCTAGTGGGATTAGTTTTAGTTGCCCACAGTGATAAATTATTTGATAATTCCCCTTCACTGATATCTTCCCCTTCTTTGTCTCCTTTTCAGCCCCCTACCACCATTTACAGAAGTCTGCTCAGAAATAAACTACTTGTGTTCAAATCCTTTTCTGAGAATTTGTTGCCTGTTTGCCCAGCCTCTTTTTTAATCAGGAATAGTCTGGTAATCTTAGTTCTGGCCAATGAGGCATAGGCAAAAGCACAATAGCTAAAAAGGGAGGAAAGTAGTAGGGAAAGTGTCTGTTCCACTTACTCCCCTCTGTTCTCTGCCCTGATCAAGCGCTTCTTGCATTAAATATAGAGACACCAGGAGCAGCAGCATCACTGTAATCAAGCATGATCATAAAACATCCTCAAAATGGGGAAGAGAGCACAGTGGCTAATCTGGGACTTCGAGTAACTGACTGAAGTCAGTAGAACTTTTTGTTTTGTGAGAAAAAATAATATAAAATACTTACTTGAAACCAAATATATCTATTTTTGCTATTGCATGCACTACTAAGATATGCATATAATTATGGGAAGTTTTATAGTAAAAGAAAGAAGGTTTTGCATTGTTCAATACAGAGAAAATCTTCATAGAAATTTTTATTTAATAATTAATTTAAACCCGTCGTATAATTCTCCTTGGCCGTTTCACAAACTTTTCTTCCTCCACATTATATTTAAAAATATATTCCATTATGGTGGAGAATTCAGTTTCTACACTGAAATTGTGTCTTTGATACAAAAACAAGACTCTAGTAATTAGTTCCAAACAAATTTTTGATTTTGCAAAAGCATACTCCTAATAAACTCTCTTGACTAAATTTCCATGTAAGCCCACAGTTCCAGAAAAGTCAACTAAATGATTTATCCACAAAAGTTCACCAATTCAAAAACAAAATGTTCATAGGCCACTTGTTTTCCTTGGTTTAAAGCTAAAAGCCCCACTTTGCCACATTTAGTAATATTCACATAAATAAGCAAAGGAATGAGTTAATAAAGCAAGGAAGCTATGCCCAAAAGTATGAGAGAAAAATTCACATTAAAAATTGGTACCTAAGAGAGTCCACCTCGTGTTCATCTCAGATATATTTACTCCATGTAGTGTATTTCCCCCATCTGGAAAAAATTCTCCAAGATTATTCTTGGGAGTGTTAGCTGCTGATCTTTCACTGACAATGTCTATTCTAGGAGTTACCCTTAGCAGAAGAGTACTGCATTTACCAAAGTTGCCATCCTACCCAGGGAAAGCCCAAAATCATGACTGGTTGGTGAGGGAATAAACATCCAGACCCTTAACCTCAACCTGGATCATTATGAAGGATCATCTCAGTTCCAGAGCTCCCTGTAGAGACCAGCTGAGATGTCCGCTGAAACCACATCATATATAAACCTCCTCCTCTGCCCAACGTTGCTACTCTTTCTCTCCTCCAGGTGTTGTCTATCTAGAGAACTCCCCAATAAATTTCTTCCATGAATTTCTCCATCTCGGAGTTTGCTTCCCACAGAACTCATTTAAACCAATAACTTTCTAAGGAAGGAAAATAATGTTTTCCCCTTATTGAAACAAGCAACTTAACTGATGAGCAATGAGTAGATTATTTACTATAATATGTACTCAGATTACTAGAGGGTCAAAAGTGGAGCTGGTCTCAGCATAAGCTTTCAAGGTATAGAGCTTTTTATAGTGACATAAAGAAAGCTGACTTTCCGTGATGAATTGGGGAAGAATTTTTGATCCACTTCTACTGTATGATGTGATCCAGGTGTGATGACTTATCCTAGGAATCAAATAAATACTGGGCTTGATTTAAGATGCAGCTGGCACAAGCATGAGGTTGTACAGATAATAATACAATCAATTTGGCATTCTGGGAATACTGAGAGGGTTCGGGACTATGGAAAGGAGGCAATAACTTCATGAATTTATTTACATATTGATTAAAAATGTAATACGTTTTTGTTGAGAACTTTCTAGATGTTTGGTACTGTGCTAGACATGCTGGCAACACAATTGGGAAGAAAAGATGCTGTTCCTGGTATTCTCAGCTGGGGTACAGACTTATAAAGAGAGACTTTTAATATGGGGTGACAAGTGCAGTAACATAGAAATAGAACATCTCTAGGCGAGGGTAGTGGTGGAATAACACAAGCGAAGGAAACAGCAAATGCAAAGGCCCAAACTTCAAAAAGAGGATAACATGGTATGCTCAGTGACCTAAAAGTATTTAAGCATGTCTTGGAGGATGGAATTGGAAGAGGGAGAGGATGAAAGAAGGGGTAAGCAGGAGCCACATTGTGAAATATCTTGTAGATAGGGGTAGTGTTAAGAGTTTAGACTTTATTCTGAAGGCTATAGGGAAAATGGACAGATTTTAAATAGCAAGTGATAAGATCAGATTTGCCTTTTAGAAATATCAGTGTGAAACTCTTAAAGAACTTGGCCCAGAAGACACAATCTGTGGCAGTTCATGCTGCTGGCAAACTTGATAACATCAGGACTGCCTAAAGCTTGATCTCACATGGCCCTGTGGAGATGTAATAATACAGTTCTGACACTTTTTATTTATAGGATGCAAATGCATAAAGAACATTAAAAAAAAACCCTCTAACCAATAAAACACATAGAACACCATGAAAATTATGGGTGGTAGTCACCATAGCTTCTAAAATATGCTGTTATATCTTGTGACATAATTACATTTGGCCACTTAGAACATGCAACTATTCTTTGACTAGATTTTCAACAAGCAGTTCTGCTCAGAGAATAGGCTATAAATGACTGAGCAATGAATCTTATCCTCATTTCCACCAGTATTTTCAAATATTTTTGTTCAACAATTTCAAAGACAGATAACCTTGGGTAATATTGTTAGTACAATACAGTAATGTTTTTAAAAATGTTCTAGAAAATGCCTTTTTTGTTGAAAACTATATATATATTTGTCTAGAGCTTCCTTTCCAGAGCTTTAGTATAAGTTTAGAATCTTACATATACGGGAAAAAAGTATTGTTAATCCTGAAAAAGTGTTCATTTAACCCTAGGCAGTAGGAAATCTTATAACGTCTGGTATCAGAAATAATCAGAAATGTCTTACCTACTGCTGAATGTCGCAGGACACAATTCAGACTTATCTTGTAGAGATCATGTATTAATAGTCTTATCCCAAACATTTAGTTTTCAGATCTCCAGTCTCCTTGAATCTCACTCTCCTGATTGGTTGCTTTTAATAAGAAATCTTTTCAGCCTGGGTCTGTCCTGATAATGCCAAGCAAGAAGATGAAGCCTGGACAAGCAAGAGATACGAGGAAATGTTTGCTCTATAAATCTAAAATATGAATCAAATAATGAAAACTTCCCAAAAGCAGAACCCTACCAAACATCATTTCGTCAAAGTATTATTATTGAGCTACAGAAATTAAACTTGATTTAAAAAACCCTGAGAAAAGAAGGTTTTTTTTGGTATGAGTAAAACAATATGTATTTATTTATCTATATAGTAAATAATATTTACATAATACATATGTATTCATTAGGCACTCATAAAAAGTGTGCTGATAATATCATTAATGCAAAATGATATAATAAAATAATCTGTACTGGGAAAATACAAGTATTTCCTAGGTTAATAAAATTTGGAGCTATTTAATTTAAATTAATGTTGAATAACCACATACATGGTTTTCCAATTTTTGAAACAAAAATATTATCAATAAATTATATAAATTATCATTGGATTTCCTGAGCTGATTATTCCTGTTTGAATAATGATGAAATAATCGAAACTTACTAAAAAATTGGGAAATGTTTATAATATCACCCTGATACTGCACTGGTTTCATATCATTATTTTCAAGTTCTATTAGCCGTGCATTCAGGTTTTTATTGTAGGCTCTTTCCTCATTTATTGTACACACTCCTGTGGAGTAATACCATTCATTTTGGCTTTGCCTTCAACTCAGTGTTCTCTATGGTGTTTATTCTATATATCATACATTATAAATCTATACCTCTGACCCACCTGATTATCTTGCACTTTAGACTTACTTACTTGACTCCTGCCCACATGCATGCACTTCGTTATTACCCAGGCATCCCAAAATGAATATTCAAAACTCAAATAATATTTTTTCCCAAATCTTCCTCTACATCTGTAACCTTCCTTTACTCAAGGAAACAACCTCTGATATATGTTGATACAGGGAATTTTTTTAATGTCTTTGTTTTTATTCCTAAATAATATATGTAACAAATATTATTCATCCTGCATTCCATCCTTAAAACCAAAACTAGATTTTTTAGATACTTTCATTTCTGCTTTCTATGTTATTTGGATTTTCACTAGGATGTATTATTATATATGTCATTTAAAAAGTCTGTTAGAAAAATACCATGCATAGCTGTGATATCCCTACCCTAACTGTTATTAATCTACTTCATCATTTGCTGTGCATTCTGGAATTAAGATGAAATAATCACATGGGTACTCAAATATTGCCCCTTATATTTTTCCTCAGTGAACCTCATTCAAGACATATGTAAAGTACCAGCAAATAAACAAATATTTAGCAGGCTATTGGTCTCTTCTCGAAAAAGGAAAAGTGGTATGCAGAACAAAGCTAACAATGAAATAACTTACTAAGAAATTAATGAATCACATTTACTGCAAATTTACTATGTAGCAAGCACTGATTTAAGCCCATTATACATATTTAATTCTCAAATAACTTAGTTGCTAAATATACTGATTATTCCCATTTTGTAGATATGAGAAAGGAAATAAATTTGGGAAAGAGAAACTAATGGAAGTGGTTAACAATGAAGTAGGTGGAGAAAGCAAAATTGGAGCTTAGTTCAGCTACCGGGTCAAGATTACAAAACAATAAACTGGATTCTTCCCTAAGTGTAATTTTTTTCTTGCAGATGGCACCTACTCTAATCTCTCATGCCACTGTTAATCATACCTCAGGTTCTTACCTTAGAAATAGTGCTTAGCACTGAGAAAGAGGGATATCCAATAGGGAATAAATATCTCTTTTTGAGATAGAGAGGGGATAGGTGGTTTAGATTACTTAGCAATTTTTATAGAGTCCATCATTAAAGAATTATTTTCAGCTCATGTCAAAATGCCTCATGCTTCTAAAGTAGAAATGATGGGTACAATCTCAGATTCCATGCCCTCCTCTTTCGTCTCTCTTAATAAATAACCTAACCCTTTTTATTGTACCTCCTAAATTGTCCTAAAATCTATTCTGTTCTCCCTGTCCTCACGCTATCCTATTTTTCTCCCACATTACCCTTCTTCCTAGTTGGTTCTGTAGTTTTGTGCTTGTCTCTTTCTAAATCATTTCCTAAATGTCCGTAAGTGTATGCTTTCCAAAATACACACCAGATCATGCTATTTTTTTGTAAACACACTTGATGACATTTTCATTTCTGAACGAATAGTATATTTTTGTATATTCTAGTCTCTGCCTTGCTGTCCAGATTCCTCTTTTCCCACTTTCTAATTCACACTTTATAATCCAACTGTGTCCAACTTCACAGGTTGTTCAATGCACCTTGTGCTCTCTTGCCTATGGGCTTTTGCTTATTTATTTATATTGAAATAATTTCAGACTTACAGAAGAGTTGTCAAAGTAGTACAGGTTTCCTTTTTGTAGTTCACTCAGCTTGCCATAATGCTAACCACTTGCATTATCATTGCACAACCACTAAAACTATGAAATTAACACTGGTGCAACACTATTCTTTATTTTTTACATTACTATGAATTCATAGATGTTCATTTTATCCTATGGGTGATAATCAGTATTGTTTTATTATGTGTGGTTCAAATTCTTGGGCAGTTATTGATTGAGCTTTGGCCATTGGCAACTTACAAATTTGTTCCTTTGTCTTTTCTACATAACCCCTCCTATTTTTAATTCTCCTTTTCTTTCTGACACTCATAAAATGTTGTAGGCTTATGTGCACTTCTTCTGCCCCAGAATCAATAATTTCTCCAATCTGATCATGTTTATTTCATTGAGGATTTTTGGAAACTAAGATCTGAGTGCTAGGTATGCTCTTTGTTACGATAATATTGCTTCCAGACTCTCTCATTAGACAGACATACAAAATATATGTGTTGAAACTTACTATCCATATAAAGTAGTTTCAAAATTGTAACCAATACCCTGTGAGTAAAAAGTTTACTGAGTAGAGTATAATGTTTATGTACAGTTCTTGTCTTTAGCCTTATAATATCCAGTCAAATTACAATTTTCTAAAGATAGGCTAGTAATTTTCTTTCCATTTCTTTCACTGTTATTCAGGTACACAATTAGGCTCATCTGTTAAAGTCTGTATTCAATTTAGGATATACCCACATCTTGTTTTCATTTTTATTTACATACAGTAAGACATATGCTTTGTGGTGCAAAGTTCTATTGATTTTGATAAATATATACAGTTGTGTATCTGTCAACATGCTGTGAATAAAAATATCTTCATCACTCCCAAAATAGTCTGAATTACTCCTTTTCAGCCAATTTATCCCCAACCATCCCTAATGTTAACAAAACACTGGCCTATCTTTCATCTTTATAATTTTGTATTTTCCAGAATATCATATAAATAGAATCATACAATATATAATCTTCTGGTTCTGGTCAAAGCTTTCAAAATACACTTAAGATTCATCCATGTTGTTACATGAATTAATAGCATTTTCCATTTTATTGCAGAGTGGTATTAATTTGGTGAGTGTACCACAGTTTATCCACTCACCTATTGACGACATCTGGGTTGCTTACAGTTTGGGTGATTATGAATAAATTGGTTATAACTATTAATGCACAGGTGTTTATGTTAATATACATCATCATTTTTCTTAAATAAATAGCTAGAAGTGGCACTGCAGGATACTATGGTATCTATTTAACTTCCTAAGAAAGAGCCTGTTATTCATAATGGCCATACATTTAGCATTTGCATCAGTGAGGTATGACAGCAATAGTTGCTCCACATCCTCTCCAGAACTTGGTAGTGTCAATACGTTTTCATTTTAACCATTGATTATGTGAAAAGTCATACTTCAGTGTGATTTGATTTGCATTTTCCAATGATTAATGCTGGTAAGCTTCTTATCCTGTTTATTTGTTATCCATATACTTTCTTTGGTGAAGTTCCTATATAATATTTAAATCTTTTGCCCATTTTTCAATGGATTTTATTTTATTTTTTGTATTGCTGAGTTTTCAGAATTATTTGTAAATCCTGGAAACATAAACTTCGTCAGAAATTTGATTTGCAAGTATTTTCTCCCAATATTTGGCTTGTCTTTTTATTCTCTTAAAAGTATCTTTCTCAAGAAAAAATAACTAAATTTTAATGAAATTTAATTTTTTATTGTATGGATCATATTTGGTATCAAATACTAAGAAAGAAAAATGAAATAACACTTTTTTCTATCATAAATATTTATCTTTTGTTTCATTTTAGAACATTTATAGTTTTTCAAATTATATGTAAGTCTCTGTTTCATTTTGAACTTTTTAATATAAATTTGATATACTGGTTATGGTTTATTTTTTGTTTTGTTTTACATATGTGAATATGTTTTAGTGTATTTGCTAAAAGTTTATAATTGTTTCAGTGCCATTCCTTGAAAAGACTATTCTTTCTACTCCAAATAAAGAGAGGCATCCCCTCTATGTGATTCCTTATATATTTCTCTCATTATTATACTTATTTCACTCTATTGTAACTTCCAGTTCCCTGGTCCCTATCTCTATCTAGTTTGTAAAATTCATGGAGGCAGGAACCTATTGTCGGTGACTGTCAGCAGAATCCAGTCCCATGAAAAATTCTCAATATCTTTCCAGTTTCTGTGTCACTTTCTAGATCTGGCAGGAGGGTGTGCACAAAGACAGCTACCAGAGTGTGAGTCTGGTGAATCCTAGTACCCATGTTGAGCCTATTTCCTAAGCCCACCCCCTCGGAAAAGCTCTCCGTGGTGAATACATACTTTTTGTGTGTTTTCTTCACACCACAGCTGAGGGACCCCGAACACAGTTCAATCTGGGCTTTTATACCTGGGAGGCCTCTTGCTTACCTAAAATATTGAAGGACTTCATTTTCTAGAAAAGACAAGAACAAAGCTTGAACTGTCTTGTACAGTTCCTCCATATCTCAGGAGGCTGTAGTCTTAGCACATTCTATAGGTATCCTAAGTACTACAATTGACAGAGGAAAAGAGCTGGGCTGACCAAGGTCTTCCAGAAGCATTCAATAATCACTTTTGTGAAGGCTTTCTAATGTTGATTTCACAAGCAGTTTAAACAATAAAAGTCACAACTTCAACCTAGAGCCCAAGAAATCACAAATGTTAAGGTAAATGCAGCTTGCTGCCAAAGAGGAGATTCATGCTCCAGAAATATGAAAAAAACTCATGGGTATTAGACAACAGATTATAAAAATCAATGGAGGCTGGAACATATAATTTTCCCACTATACCTTTCCTTCACAGTAACATTTATTATAGAATGTAATTGAAGGCCGGGTGCAGTGGCTCAAGCCTGTAGTCCCAGTACTTTGGGAGGTGAGGCAGGCGGATCACCTGAGGTCAGGATTTCAAGGCCAGCCTGATCAACATGGAGAAACCCCATCTCTACTAGAAATACAAAATTAGCTAGACGTGGTGCATGTCTGTGATCCCAGCTACTTGGGAGGCTGAGGCAGGAGAATTGCTTGAACCTGACAGGCGGAGGTTGCTGCAAGCCAAGATTGCGCCATTGCACTCCAGCCTGGGCAACAAGAGCAAAACTCCATCTCAAAAGAAAAAAAACATGTGTTTGAAAATTTTCAGACATGGGAAATGACAGTGGAAAGAGAAGGAAGGGTAATCTAAATATACACTCTTGTTTTGGGAACGAAATTAATGCTACCAGGAAATTTTAAGTGGGTTATAAAACTATTGTCACTGCTATCAGTAGAGAGCCCTTAGCTAAATCCTAACATAAATCCTAAATAAACTTTATGTTTTGTGTTTCCCCCAACTTTTTATAAATATTATAAAATATTCAAGTGGAAGAAGAGATGTTTATGAAAAACACAGATGGACTTCAAATGAAGGGAAGACACAGATCCTCCTGTGTAGATAATAATTGTAGAGAGAGTTAGCAACCCTAGGCTGACAGGGTAAAAACAGCTTACCTGGCCCAAGATGAACAGACAATAGGCAGCTTTCCAACATGCTAAAGTATATTTCCTTAGGGGATATATTTAATTACTGTACTAGTAAAATCAATGGATATTCAAGTTATTTCTCCAGAGAATTCAACATTTATTCAACATTTACACAATAAAAATTGAGAAATCCTTCACTGCCTGATGCTCCGAGCCACAGTTAATTGCAGTTGAACCTTATTAATTTTTAATATATATTTTAATTATAATCATGAAAATGTACCTACACTTTTTAACGTATCAATGCTAAACTCATAAGGTTGCAGCCTCTTTCTGGCATTGTATTGTAGCTACATTTTCATTTGACTACAAATAACCAATAAATGCAAACCTTAAACTTAACTTCCTCCTCTTTTTGCAGTATATCACATCCTAAAAAGATTATCCACAGGATTGAGGCTGTAAAGTAGAAAAAAAAAAAAAAAAGAAAGAAAGAAAAGAGAAAAAGAAAAAGAGAGGAAAGAGAGAAAGCAAAGAAAAAAAGATAAATAAACCAAGTTTAAGACTTGGCACTTGGCAATTTCCAATAATATCCGCTTTTCTAAAATAACATGGAAAGAATGTACTTGTAATCTTGGGTTACGTGGCAAACTGAAACTATTATAGATGTATATAGAATCAGAATTGTCAGAATATAAACATTTTAATGCTGTAAAATAGCCCTTAATTGGATTGGTAAGTACAAACAGCTTGAATAAATGTTGTTATTCTTATCTCTATCTGTATCTTTTTGTGCAGTCTTTCTCTTTGCATCTATACACACAGCTGCATATAGGGAGCAGTACATCATAGTGGTTCAAAGAAAGGGATTTGGAGTTAGACTGCCTAGTTAGATGCCTTACTGGACTTAATAGGTTTGTGGCTTTGAGGAGTTTCCAAGATTTCTTCAAGACTCAGTTTGTTCATTCAATGACTAGAGGGTAATACTAGCATGTCCTGTAAGGGATTGTTCTCAAAATTAAATAAAATAATTTATGTAAACAATAGACATAGTGGCTAATACATAGTGAATACTTAAACATTAGCTGCAATAGTAATAATCATATATATCATTGGAAGTCAAACTTGCACTATTTGAAAATTCTCAGCAAGCATGAAACAACTCATCACTCTTATCTGTAAGAGAATAATTTCTATTCTTACTAATTGAGTGAGGACATAAAGATGCCCTTTCTTTTGTAATGGGTTCACCTCCTCTGGAAAATCCAAATATAGTCTTCATTAGTGTATATTTATTTCTGTTTCCCACTCCAAAATGCTCATGCTTAAGTGTTACCATAGAGCAAAACCAATGGACACCAATGCCCAGTGGTGACCTAAAGAGAAAAGCTTTAAATCATTGAATTCGTGGCTGTATTGGTCTTCTGCTACTGATGGGAGACTTGTGTTATGAGTCAAGGACGTTTATTATGAGGCAAGAACAAACTTTGTAAACTGACAGACTTTTATTTGGACATTAAGTCTGCACTTACGCCAACTATTACCTGTATAAATCTGAAAAAAAAGTAAACATTTTCTGTGTAAGTGTTTTTCTTCTGCAAAGCTAGGTTAATAACATCTAACTCACAGGGTTATTGTAAGGATAAATGATTAATAAGAACTGGGCCTGGTTCATAATAGGACCTTAATAAATGGCAGCTATTATCATTTTCATTCTGTTTTAATACGAAATTAATATAAACCAAGAAAAATTAGTGAGGATTATGTTTTGCCATCTTAATTTATTTAGAATGCATACAATTATCATTTAAAAGAAAAGCATTTAGAAATCCCATAAAAATTACTTGTGGAATTTCTTAAAAATATAGCTAAATAGGTTATATATTTTTTTTGAATGGTTAATTATGGGAAATAGAAATACACGTAAGGTTTTCGGCCTGTCTTCCGTTATCATTGTTAAAAATGATTCAGTCTCTTTTAATGACCTCAACTCCAAACCACAAAAGTCTTATATTTGACTTAGTACAGGATCAATTCAAAATGATTTTTTAAATTGTGAAATATTTTAGGCATACAAAAGAAGAGCAGTTATAAAATAAATGCTCTTTACGGAGCAGCTAAGCTTAACCGATGAAGTGTTACACATTCAAAGGAGGCCCTGGACATTTCTCACAGGCGCCATTGCCTTCCCTGTTCTCCTCCCTACCACCAGCACATGCCCTGTAAATTACTGCCATCCTGAATTTTAGGTAGCAGCCATGGCGTTTAACCCCAAATTATAGTGACTTTATTGACTCATAAGAAATACTCCTTTTTATTTCTGCAATTAAGCTTTAAAAAAGGTATAATGATTATAAACCTGAGAAATGTTTCCGCACTGCTTTCTGGGTTTTAATTTCTCATTTATAAAGCAAATAACAGCATGAATCCCTACCTTTGCTAACAGCACCACGGCATTAGAAGGCATCAAGGTCAATTCTGAATCATTGAGATAAATTTGTATGCCTATCCATTTAAAAAATGAAATGGCATGCTAAATAATCTATTCAAATGCAAAAGAAACATTATATACAAGGCACCATGCTAAGACTGTAAACACCAAAATGAATAAGACTTGATCCCTGTGTTATATTTTGGCATAGATTGTGAAATAACTATTCCCATCCTTTTGTTAAATACATTATATAAAGGTCTTGGTTTATATTCATGTATAGATGTTTTAAATGTTTGCCACGCTGAGCAAATTAGTAGTGACCTTGCATAGATCTATACCAACTCTTGAAAGCTTAATGTCTTTTCTAACTTTCAAAGAATATTCTCAGGGTGTTTAAAAATAATTGTTAAAATATGCTTTTTAAAGTGGAAAAACTTATAAATTCCCTCTAGGAAAAAGAGTGAAAATGTCCTTTCTGAAAAAAAAAAAAAAAAAAAACATTTTTTTCTACATACAGGGCAAAATATTTGGTCATAATTAAACAGGAACAATTAATATGTTTTAGATTGTTTTAATGCTTTGGTTTTATTCAAATGACATCATGTTCAGAGAATGCAGGTATAATGGGGACTATCAAGACATGCACATAGAATGTGGTTAGTTGTCTCTGAGTGGCTTGAAACCTTTTGCAACCAAAAGCTGTGAGACTCAAGAAAAAACAAGAACATTTTGAATAAAGTGAAGTAAAACTGTTCATTGCTGTTCAGAAAGGTGCAGCTTTTGAACATTTTGAACTTCTAGTGATTGAGATCTCTTAAGTCTATGATGTCTCCTGAAACCAGGCAGACCGTTTCCATACCATGGAGCATCTGCCCAGTTTTATCAGGGAATATAATAAAACTAGAATAGCAAAGAAGATAAGCAAAGTGTCAAGGAAACCCATATTGGGGAACAGGATATTTTACCTTCTACATCTCAGTGGTAAATAGAAGACCATTTTTATCTTTTATTAACTCATAACATACTCTTTTGTGGATACGAGTACAGTATTGTAACTCCTCAATCCATTCTATCTTTATCAGTTTCCGAACATAAACACAAGTCTGAGATTCATGAGATTCATAAAGTAAATAACAGAAAAATGATAGTTCCAGAGTCAAAGATTTTGCACCAGTGTGCACCTGACAGACATGGCTCATTTCACATGAGATATCTAAAGAGCTTGAGATAAGAAGCAGAACTAGTTCTATCCTATTTTACTAATTTATAAATATATTTTATCAATGATTTTCAATAAGGGTAAAGGGGTTCATCATAATCACCTTGAAAAGTTATTTCTTCAAAACCTCAATTCTGAGATTATGCATTAGAGATTCGGGTTTAATGTCTGGAGTAGGGTGTGGGCACACATGCTTGAGTAAAGAACTATGCTTGGGTGTAATTGGTACTTGTTTGTCGTGTCCACCAACATCCTAATAAACTACTTTTCAGCCCGTCACCTGACTTCAGTTATAGCTCTAAGTCCTCAAATACTGTTGCATCTGACCTTATGACCTTCGTTCATTGGACTCGACCTAAGAGATGCAGTCTGAGTTTTTCCCCAGAAAAGTGATTTAAGGATTATATATGAAAAAAGGTAAACAAAGCATTGGGAAAGTAGTATATAATAGAAGCCACATAAGTAGTATGTGGCTTCTATTTGCTTCTTATGTGGACTAAAGAAGCACATAAAGTCAGTGTAGAGAAGAGTGAAGCAGGTACATGAGGGTAACTACAGATGGAAGACAGCAGCAATTTTTAACTTTTCAGTTACATTGCTATTGAAGGACCCAGGTGATTTGCTGTCCTAGGCTGCCATGGTGTGTCTCTGTTTCATAATAGATGTATGCTTTCTGCTTAAGATATTTCAAGTTAGTTTTTTCTATATCCAACCAAAAGTCTCAATTTAAACATGTAACTTGCCCCAATCTTTGAAATAATGGATATGTAACATGATGGGCAACTTATGGTTAGGGTTATTCTCTGAATATTAAAAAAAAAATAGTCATTCCTTGCAGCATCTAAGTAGGGACCACTTGCTTACCCCTTCTCCTTCATGTCTGAATTATTAGCCTTAAGCTGGTAACTCATTTTAAGACTTGGATGAGAATAAATTGTCTCTATAGAATAAACAGTAATAAAATACACATCAAGTTAAATTTTCCTACTGTGTTAGGCTATTCTTGCATTGCTATAAAGAAATACTGGGGGCTCAGTAATTTATGAAGACAAGAGGTTTAACTGGCTCATAGTTTGATAAGCTGTACAGGAAGCAGGGCCCTAGTGTCCACTTAGCTTCTGAGGGAGCTTTTACTTATGGAGGAAGGCCAAGCAGGGACAGGGGACAGGTAACAGGCACATCACATGGCCAGAGAGAGGCAGTAGGAGGTGGTGGGGGTGGGGTGGAAGATGCCACACACTTTTAAATGACTAAATCTTATGTGAACTCAGAGCAAGAACTCACTTATCACCACAGGGATAGCACTAAGCCATTCATGAGGGATCTAGCCCAATGATCCAAACACCTCCCATGAAGCCTCACCAATAGTTGTGGGGATTACATTTCAACATGAGATTTACATGGGGACAAATATGCAAGATATACTACTAGCCAATATAGAAATTTTCCTTATGATATTCTCTGAAAGGTGGCCAGCTTTTGAACACTTCTAGTGATTGAGATCTCTTAAGTCTATGAAGCAGTCCACTGTATGATTATTAGATAGTGGGGATATTTGAATTTTTCTTTTATATTAAATAAAATATTTCTTCTGAAAAACTTTACAGAGTTTTTATTATCAAGGTCCTGTTTTCAGAAGTGTCACAAAAAAAAAAAAAAATCAAGGGATCAGAATAGTTATTATGAGTAATGTGAGATGAACGGTCCGATGGTTGGTGGGACATAAAACTAAGTGGTGAAGTGCTATGAATTAAAATGAAAGTGAAAACAATATAACGACCACGACATTGAGGATTGTGCTCCAACTGTTCTTCTCCTTGTCCTGGTCTTCATTTGGCATTGCTACTGGATAATAAATGTAACTTTCTGAGTTTCTGCCTCTTAAAACAAAGTATCTGAAGAAAAATCAGTAAGAGTTCTTTTTGACTCTGATATCCTATGGGTAAATAAAAATGTGTATGACAAATACCTAATAGAGACACTGTACTAATCAATAACGCATGCACTGTTCATGAACAGCAAGCAGAGAAGAGCACTTCAGTGCAGTGCTTCATCACCTGCTGAGCCTTGGCCCCTCTGCTCTTCCTGTGACCCAGGATGCACAGCTAGCAGAGAGTTTCAGCATGCCATCTGTCGCTTCACATCAACATCTGTAGTTTGAGAACTATGTTATGCCCAAAGATCCATCAACTGATGTATCAGTCCTTCCATTCTTAAAGTCATACGGTTTTAAAAGCAATGCCTTTGCCTTTATCTACAGTTTACTTTTGATACATCATAGCTCAGTGATTGGCAACAAATTAGAAAAGTAAGTGAACAGTAAATCACTGATACTGACTGTGACTTTTACCACTCAAGTGAAGGTGACCACTCAGTTCGACCTGAGGGATTGTGAAGTAGAAAAAGCCCATTGAGTGTTTCATTATCACCACTCCATCCTTCTCTGTGTGATTCTCTGCCTATTCTTCCATATCTTTTCTCCCTTATCCGGTCTATTGTACCAGTACCCTTCAATGCTGTACTGTTCTACCATTCTGGCCTACCCTTCCACATTCAAGACTCTTCCTCCTTCATTCAAACTCTTCTGCCCTGTTTCTCACATCATTTTATCCCTGCTAAGCAGCCAGTAAGTTACCAAAATAATTCTTTTGGGCTAGGCTATCAATGACTAATAAAGAATTTAGGCCTGGTGTGGCGACTTGCGCATGTAATCCTAGCATTTTGGGAAGCCTAGGCGGGCGGATCACTTGAGGTCAGGAGTTTCGGACCAGCATGACCAACGTGGTGTATACAAATACATGGTGAAACACATGGCGTATTTGTACTAAAAACAAAAAGAAAAAGAAAAAATTAGCTGGGCATGGTGGTGCCTGTAATCCCAGCTACTGGGGAGGTTGAGGAAGGAGAATCGCTTGAACCCAGGAGGCGGAGGTTGCAGCAAGCCAAAGTCATGCCACTGCACTCCAGTCTTGGCGACAGATCAAGACACTGTCAAAAAAAAAAGTTATCTCAGTCAAAAGAGGTAAAAACTAAGCAAATATCTAAAATAAAGTGCATTGAGTGCTATAATTAATATGTAAACAATATACTTTGAAAGCATAATGGGAAAATTTGACTCAACAAGGATAGAAGGGATACAAGGAAATATCTCAGGAGTCTATAAGGAAGGAAACTGTTTTTCTCCTCCTCCAAGACAGTAAGAATGAGTCAAGAGACAAGGTAGAATGTCTGTGAGTAAGAAAAAAGAGTATATGCAAAGCACTGAGGCGAGGAAGACAGCACTGTTACGGTAACTTAGGGCATACAAATGGAAGAATAACAAGAGAAAAAGCCAAGAGCAATTATCTTTATCAATCATCTTATGTAGCCACATTAAGACATTTGAACACTATAATAATTTGCATATGAGTAAGGAGACACAATTAGACTGATTTACATGTTTGCAACATCAATCTGACAATAGTGTAGAAAATGAGTAAGAAGCAAGGAGGAAGGACGCAAACTGCAGACAGAGAAAATATTTGAAAATCCACTGAAATGTCTTACGCCAAAATTCGCCAATGGAAATAAGAATAGAAAGAAGGAAACAAATTTCCCAGATGTTTCTTACTACAAGAATTGACAGGTGTAATGATCCTGGGGGTGATGGTGGAGAGGCAAGGTCAGAGAGCCAAGTAGTTTTGAGAGAAAATAATTGGAGATGACACAGAAGGATCTGACTTGGACAAATTGGATAGTTGGTGGATGCTGTGGTTTGAATATTCCCAGATTTCAAGTGTTGGAAACTTATGGACCTTGAGAGTTTGTTCAGAGGTTGTAGCAGGGGAGCACAGCTGTTTATACACCCTTGACCAAAGAAGGTCCTCCTTTATCAAGGAAGGTCATCCTCTATCAGGAAAGGTCATCCTCTTTAACTGAGCGCACAGCTTCTGGAGGAATGAACACGGAGCAGTGAGTGAGGAAAGGGACACATGCCTAGCCAGCCACATTAGCCAATTCAGTCATGATGATCGATGAGGTGACGATGCCATAGCCAGGGCACCCTCACATCCATTGGTAATGGAATCCTCAACATGGTCTTTAAAATGTGATTTGATCATGAGGGTTCTGCCCTCATAAATTGATTAATTTATTCATGGATTCCTGCATTAATGGATCAATCAGTTAATTTGGAAGTGAAACTGGGTCCTTGCAATAAAAGACTAAGAACAAAAAGCCAGAGAATGAAAGAAGAAAGAAGATAACAAAGAAAGAGATGAGTTCAAGGAGAATATAGGCAAAAATTTTAATTCTTAAAAACAGGCAGGATGATGTTTGAAGTGAAAATACAAACAGGAAAAATATTGGTGACTTAAATGAAAAAGCTAATTTCAATAGATTTTAGAAGCTCAAGTGTGACAAGAGACAATTGAGTAGAGTAATAAATTTCATTGCACTGAAAACTGAATGGGAGTAAGTAAATGGAAATACAAGTACAGATAAGTACATAGCTGTTTATATTTATACCTTCAGTCTTAAAGTACAGGTTAGTACCAAAAAGAGGAGTTAAACACTTTTCTGTTAATAAATAAATAGACAAATATAAACAATTAAGATTGTTGGGTAATAACTTAGTAAAAAAAAAAAAAATCACTTACCTACTGTATGGAGAACAGACTATGAGATGGAAAACGTCCATAGGAGGACAGGAAGCATTCATTGTGTTTTGCCACATAACAATATTAAACTTAGTGGACTAATTACATATATTTATTATTTCATAGTTTGTGTAAAAATTGAAAAAAGAAACAATTTCCCCCAGATATTTTATGCTACAGGAATTGACGGGTGTAACGATGCTAGGGGTGAGAGTGGGGAGGCAGGGTCAGAAAGCCAAGTAGTTCTGAGAGAAATCAATTGAGGATGACATGATTTATGTGAGGCAGGTACCAGAGTGTAGCATAACTGGGTCCTCTGCATACAAGTTCTTACAAGGCCGCAGTCAAGGTTCTGCACTAGGCTTTGGTACGACTGAGTCTCCACTTGGAAAGGATCTGCTTTCAAGCTCATGTGGTTATGGGCAGCACTTAATTTTTTGTAGAATTTTGGACTGAGGGTCTCAATATCTTACTGGCTATTGGCTGTAGTCCATCCTTAGTACCCTTCTATATAGGCCTTTCCTACATACCTGAAAGTATTATATGCTAGAATCACCTGATTTGTATGCACATACTCCCTCTATATGGAAAGGCCTGTTTGCATGTTTATGTGAGAAATAGAAGGGAAAATAATCTGTTATAGACTCATTGTGCATCTTAGTTTGAGAGGAGCTCAGAAGACTTATGGAAAAGACACAAGAAACCTACCAACTTGAACTAACTAAGCATCACCACATATCTTTAATGATTATTATAGAGTCAAGACTTACTGAAGACTTTAAAGAGTGGAGCTTTTTCTCTACTGCAAAAAGAAAGTCAGTATATTTCTGGGAAAATTTTCAGCCTGAAATAAATAGGAAGGATAAAAATTAACACGATATATAAAAATGTTTCAGTAATGTATGCATCATCTGGGACTTACTTTTAATATTGAGGGGGAAAAGGGAGATTTTCAGATTCCCTAGCAGTCCATGTTTCAGAAAATGGGATGGTAGGAGACGTTAAAATCTCCATTTATTGCCTCAGAACATACTGAATTGAGCATAATATTTCATCTTAACAGGAAAATTGTGTGTCAAAGCAACATATCTTACATTATTAGATAATTGTAGGACAAAATATAGGTAAAGGAGATTGCCATCATATTGATAACTTCATAGGACTACAGTCCAAAACCGTAGGACTACATGACGGGGGTGTAGAAAAATAAGAAAACATTTTAACACAGAGCATCAATTTTTATACCACCCATAAAAATTTCTATTTCTCTATACATATTCATTCAAAATGAATATATATGTAGGTATACACACACACACATATATATAAATGTGTATATATATGTGTGTATATATGTATACATATAAGAGAGTGTGTATGTGTGTATATATACACACTTGAGAATACTTAGGAGAAATAAGTAAGTAGAAATACTACTTTGATTATTCAAACCAGAATAATCTATATTTCCATACCCTACCTACCTGAATACCCATATGTGTGTGAAGCATTAGTATTCAGCAGCTCATCTGTGTCTTTCTATGTACCTATAATTGCATTAACACAGTCTGGTGAATATAAATAGCAAATTTATAAATAATCAGGAAAAAAGGGAAGCTTTACAAAATATAATGGTTTTATTTTTATTTTCTTTATTAGAACAATAGAAGAAGCTGCTGGCTCAGTTCTTTTCATATTGGAAGATAAAAGATAAGAATCTGATTAGTCACATACCTAGCTAGTTTACAGTTCTTAGTCAAATTGTTTAAAGAATTTTGTTGGATTCCAAAATCAAAGAGCTTCTATAGTTTCCCAGGTAGTGTGGAATGAAATTACTTTCCTGTAAAAGTGATTCTAATCTTTAATTGCATCCAAATTAATAAAGAGTTTAGTTAAATCTGGAAAAGCCACATGACTTATTTCAGGTGCTAAGTAACCTTACAGTGAATAACAACAGCTAAACAGCAGATAAGTATTTATTATAAGGGGAAATTGACTTGTTACAACATAAAATGGACAATCACTCTGTAAATGATTCCCAAACAGATAAACCTAAAGTGGTATATCAAAGAGAGGTAATACAGAGTATTTATTGTGTCAATTCACCATCTCAATCAATTTCTACTAAGCACCTGACAAAAGACTAATTTAAGCATTTCATTTGGGTTACACATTCCATATTTTAAAAACCCAGTTTAAGAAACAACAATCATAGCCTTTATAATAAAAGGTAAGCATTAGCAAATATAATTGTCTTTTTGGCTAGATAAAAATGTGACTATATCACAATGCAAGATTGATCTAGTAAGGAATAAAATATATCAATAGTAATACCCCAAAAAAATGGAAAATATTTATATACACAAAAAGAATATCACTCATTTCTATATAATATATTCACATATATGTATATATCAGTATATATACTAATATATACAGAAATATGGAATTATATTACACATAATTTTAATATTATTTTATATAATGCTTAATATCATACCATTATTGATATTACATATTACATTGAATTAGTATTAGTTAAAAATATTAATGTGTTTAATATTAATACATTAGATCAAGATTAATATAATTAATATATCAATATTAATATTATTAACATTATACATTATATATTGTTATGTATAATATTACATTGTATGTTATATATTATATTATATAATAATTACACATAAATATACGAATAAATATCAATGTTATCTTTATTTGTTTATTTATTTATTTATTTTGAGATTGAGTCTTGCTCTGTCACCCAGGCTTGAGTGCAGTGGCACAATCTCATCTCACTGCAAGCTCAGCCTCCCAGGTTCACGCCATTCTCCTGCCTCAGCCTCCTCAGTAGCTGGGACTACAGGTGCCCACCACCACGCCCAGCTAATTTTTTGTAGTCTTAGTAGAGATGGGGTTTCACCATGTTAGCCAGGATGGTCTTGATCTCCTGATGTTATGATCTGGTTATATAAAATATATTTTATATGTTTTATGTGTTATATAAAATTTTCTTATATGTAAAATGAGTGATTTTCTTTTATATAGTTTTATATATTTTATATTTTATATATCATAAAATAATATATATGAAATATATAATACATTTTACATATTTATATACTGTATAAAATTTTATTATATATAAAATTAGTGATACTCTTTTAGCATATATAAAGTGGAGAGTATATTATTTAAATAGATAAATGCATATATATTTAATAAATAAATAATATATATTAATATTTCAGTGTATTTATTACTATAATAAGATGTTTGTAATATATAATTCATAATATTCTTCTGATTATTTCTAACCAATCAATTGCTAGTTTCAACATACATCATTGAAGATCATTGAAGGCAAATCTCTGTAATATAAAGGGAATTTAATTCACATTAACATTGGATTTTTGCAGAAATGGTAAATGAAATGTGATCAAATAAATAAACAATATCAAATAAAGGAGGTACCGTAACTGAACAGATTACCTGAGAATTGCATGCAGTGAGGAATAAGTACGATTATTCACTTCAATATATTTCTAATGTAACTCACTTTGTAAATGAGAAAATCACATATTTCAGTAAATATTTCCTTTATGTGCTAGTATAATTCTTTACAGAAGAGAAGAACTCTGAAGAAAATTTAAAATTCTTAGTATCTGTGAGAATAGGTGCAAATGGATTTCTTTCCAATCACCAAACACTTCAATATTAATGCATTGCTACATTGTCAGCAATTTGAGGATCGGATATTGTCATCATTGTCACCATGTAACACTTGTAGGGTTCTTTAATGTCCACTACCAACATTTGTGTGGGCAGAGAAAATGGCATAGAAACTCTGCCAAATATGTCCATAGAAGCAACTGTGGAAATAGAAGAGATATTTTCCCAGTTGCCCACAGCTTCCACTCTTTTACAGTCACTTGGTTATGTGCTCTTGCTCAAGGAAGAAAAAGAGCTGTGAAACAAGGTTTCTTACTGTTCCTTACTTTCTATTTAAAAAGGAAGTTAGCACAATAAAGAATATGACTCTGTCTCTGAATGTTGGTGAATCTGACATTAATGTCTTCTCTTATTGTCATCTAGCTGGAGCATAAAGGTTAATGATAGAAAGATGACAAATATCAATGTTATAATGTATTAGTTCTCTAAATAATTAGCAAACCCAATTTGGATCATAATTCTTAAGTTCATTTAAGGTTTGCTCATGACCTTTGGGTCTTACTAGTGCCATTCTCATTTCTCAGAATAGTAGCAGTCACCAAGACAAAGAGAGTTTGAATTCTGGTAAAAACATTCCCATCTAAAGGAAGTCAGATTTTGCTGAAGACAAGTCAAAAGGTAAAAAAACTTTTAAGGATAAAGTTACTTAACTCTTATAACAAATTATTTGCCTTTCTTACTTAATCCTTAAAACTAGTAGTTAAACTTCGTCTCCAAATTTCAACTGAAATTTTCATGAACAGATCCTAAATAATCTCACTTCCTTAAATATTTTGAAAATTTTAAATTTCATTTTTATAATAGATTACATTAATTTACTGTAGCCCCACTTTAAATGTATACATCATCAAATTAGAGTGTCGACTTTACAAAAAAACTCAAGAATTCCTTAAGAATTTGTCATCAAAGTTTTTTTGATATACAACTTCCATTTCCTGAAATAAAGAAAAATCTTCTAGATTTTTTGTTGTTGCTGTTGTTGAAGACAACATGGTGGAATAGAACTCCCCATCAATTATTCCCTCACAGAAACATCAATTTGAACAACTATCTGTGTCCCAAAATATCATAAGAGCTAAGGAAGCCAGATGATAAATCATAGTACTTGGTTATAGCATGAAAATAAGAAAAGACACATTGAAGATGGCAGGAGAGATAATTTTACATTAATTGCATCACCGCTTTCTCACTGCACCACAACAAGGAGACAGATGCTGTTCACTTGGGAGAAAAAGAGGAAAGTGAGCCTAAGGCTTCAAGTTGGTTCACAACACCAAACCCACCATAGTAGAACCCAGCACCAGGGAGAACTCCATGACCCTGAAAGCAGGCTGGTAGCATGGTCTGAGCCACAAGGACTGCTTTCACATTAGGTAGGGAGCTACAGCCCCAGTGAAGCAGAACGATATCCTGCTGATATCACTGTCACCTGACTTCAGTGGCCTTGGGCTTCAAATAACCCACAGCAATAGGCACGTCTCAGCAGCTGTGGACTTCAGCAGAGTGCTGCACTGGCCTCAGTGACTGTGGGCTTTCAGCAGTGAAAGGTGCTTTGGGTGCAGTGCTAGATTTGATAGATACAGAATTCCATCTTGGTGCTAAACCAACAGTGATGGTTTTACACTTAATGAAAACCCTAGCACAGCAATGGCACTGTTTTCAGTGATCACAGGCTTAGGGACTATGACAGAGTCCTTCCCAGAATCTTTGTACAGGCTTACCATTGAATGGGGTTTTCAGACAATGACAGATTGTGAAGACTCTTAAATACCTACTTTGAATCTTCAGTGTGCAGACAATGATGCATGATCACAAAGATTAAGAGTAATCAAGGAAATATGATGTCAACAACTGCACAAAATAAAGTACCGATGATTAACCCAAAGAGAAAAAGACATATAAACTGCCCAACAAGCCATTCAAAACAATGGTTTTAAGAAAGATCATCAAACTTCAAAACACACACACATGCATGCACACACACGCACACACACCTGCACAGAAAAAAATCAATAGGATGAGGAAAACAATAAGTAAAAGAATGAGAAATTTAACAGAGATTAATATAATAAAATCAAACAGAAATCTTGGAGCTGAAAAAAATACAATGAACTAAATGAGAAATGCAATAAACAGCATCAGTAGCAGAATGAGTCAAGCAGAGGAATGAATTTATAAATTTAACAGTAGGTTATTAGAAAATATATAGTCAGAGGAGAAAAAAAGATCAAAAAGGAGTGAAGAGAGTTTGTAGGATTCATGGGCTAGCAACAGACAAGCAACAATTGTAGTCACTGGAGTTCAAAAGGGAATAGAGAAAAACAAAGGCATATGATGGTTATTTAAAAAAGTAAATCAGAAAACTTTTTAAAACTGTAGAAAGATATAAATATCCAGGTACATAAAGGTCAAAGGTCAGCAATCAGATGAAATTTAAATAAGACTACTTCAAGATGTATTTTAATCAAAGATTCTGCTTTTTTTCTTTTTCTTTTTATTTCTTTCTTTCTTTCTTTTTTTTTTTTTTTTTTGAGACAGAGTCTGGCTCTGTTGCCCAGCCTGGAGTGCAGTGGCACAATCTCAGCCCACTGCAGCCTCTGCCTCCCAGGCTCAAGTGATTCTCCTACTTCAGCCTCCTAAGCAGCTTGGAGTACAGGAACCTGCCCCCACACCGAGCTCATTTTTGTATTTTTGGTAGAGATGGGTTTTCACCATGTTGACCAGGTTGATCACCAATTCCTGGCCTCAAGTGATCCACCTGCCTTGGCCCCCAAAGTGCTGGGATTACAGACTTGAGCCACTGCTCCTGGCCAGAATCAAACTTTCAAAGAATGAGACAAAGAGAATATTCTGAAAGCAGCAAGTGAGAAGAGGTAAATAACATACAAGGGAGGTTCAATATACCTAGCAGCAGAATTTTGAGCAAGAACCTTAGGGCCAAGAGGGAGTGGGGTGATATATACTTAAAATGCTGAAGGAAAAAATAATGCCAATCAAGAGTACTGTGCCCAGCAAAGCTATCCTTCAGGTAAAAAACAGAGATAAATTTTTGCAGACAATCAAAAGTTGGTGGGGTTCACAGCCACCTGATTTTTCTTACAGGAAATTCTAAAGGGAGTTCTTTAAGCTCAGTGAAAATAATGTTACTGAGTAACACAAACACTTTCAGAAGCATAGAATTTACTAGCAAAAATAAGTACACAGTCAAATTTTGAATATTACTGTAATGATGACGTGTAAATCACATATCTTTAGCATGAAGGTTAAAAGAAAAACAAAAACTACAAAAACTAGTTTGTTAAGGGATATAAAATATAAATAGATGTAAATAGTGACATCAAAAATTCAAAATGAGAGGGGAATGGAGTGAAAATGTACTTTCTTTTGTAATAAAAGCTAAGTTGTTTCTGTTTAAAATAATGGTTACAGCTGTAAGATTATTTTTGTAAACTTTATGACCTTATGATAACCACAAAACAAAAACTTATAATAGATACACAAAAAACAGAAAACAAGGAATTAAGCATAATGTTAAGAAAATCACTTAACCACAAAGAAAGATAGTAAAAAAAGAGAAAAGAACAAAATAATTTATAAGAAAACTTAAAAAAATGATATTAATAATTCCTTACATATCTATAATTACCTTGAATGTAAATAAACTAAATTCTCAAATTAAAAGACATAGAATGGCTGAATGGATTAAAAAAAAAGACCCTACCATATGCTGCCTACAAGAGACTAACCTCACTTTTGGGAACACATATAGAATAACAATGAAGAGATAGAAAAATTAGTCCATGCAAATGAAAAGCAAAAGAGAAGATGAATAGCTATACTCATATCAGATAAAATAGACTTTTTATCAAAAACTGTAAAAAGAAATAAAGAATGCCATTATATAATAAGGGGTCAATTCAGCAAGAAGATATAATTTTATATATTTATATACAAAATATGATCTTGATTACATGAAAAAAATGGAAAAATTTCTGGACATATATAACCTACCAAGATTGTATTATGAAGCAAAAGGAATTCCAAAAAGACCAATAACAAGTAAGGATATGGAATCAGTAATATAATTGTCTCCCACCAAAGAGTATATAAATATATATACTCAAGATTGTATATATATACACATATATACAATTATATCTTCTTAATGAACTCACCCCTTTATCATATAATGACCTTCTTTGTTTGTTTTTTAAGTTTTTGATGTAAAGTATATTTTGTCTGAGATAAGTATAGCTACTCCTCTTCTCTTTTGCTTTTCATTTGCAAATATATATATGTGTGTGTATGAATTTATATATTCATTTGCATATATATACACATATATATGTACTCAAGATGCAAGAACTTAAATACATAAAGCAAAAAATGATAAATCTTAAGGAAGAAATAGTAACACAATAACATTAGGGGACTTCAACACTTCATTTTCATCAGTGAACAGATCATCCATTCAGAAAATGAAACTTCAGACTTAAACCACCTTCTAGGCCTATTAGACCTAACAGCAATATACAGAATATTCCATCCAACAATTGCAGACTATATATTGTTCTAAACTACACATTAACAATTGTTCAGGATAGCTCATATGTTAGGCCACAAAATAAGTCCTAACAAATTTTAAAATATTGAAGTTACATCAAATATCTTATCTGACCACAACAGTATAAAACTAGACATCAATAACAGAACAATACATTTTTAAAATGCATAAATGTTAAAAATTTACAAATATGTGAAAATTAAACAACATGTTCCTGAATAACTAATGGGTCAATGAAGACATTAAACAGATATTTTAAAATTTTGGGGGGACAAAAATGGAAAAAAAAAAAACATCCAAATCAATGGGACACAGTAAATGCAGTTCTAAGAGCGAAGTTTAGAGCAAAAGACACTTATAGCATAAAAAGACAAAGATTTCAAATAAACAACCTAATATTGTAACTAAAGGATCTATGGAAATAAACAAACTAA
This sequence comes from Rhinopithecus roxellana, assembly GCF_007565055.1. Taxonomy (NCBI): domain Eukaryota; kingdom Metazoa; phylum Chordata; class Mammalia; order Primates; family Cercopithecidae; genus Rhinopithecus; species Rhinopithecus roxellana. Next base: position 10,750,950 of record NC_044549.1, on the reverse strand, counting down.
GCCCCAAATTAATAGAAGGAATGAAATAGTACAGATTATGCTACAAATAAAAGAGTAAAATAAATAAATAAATAAATAAAAAGATCAACAAAATGAAGAGTAAGTTTCTTGAAAAGTCAAAACCAATAAATCTTTAGACAGACTAAGAAAAAGACAGAGAAAAATCAAATAAATAAAATAAGTGATGACAAAGGAGACAGACAACTGACACTACAGGAATAAGAAGGATCATAAGAGACTAGTATGAGGCTGAGTGTGGTGGATCACACCTGTAATCCCAGCACTTTTGGAGGCTGAGACAGGCAGATCACTTGAGGTTAGAAGTTCGAGAAACCCTGGCCAATATGGTGAAACCCCATCTCTACTAAAATCAGAAAACAATTAGCTGGGAGTGCTGGTGCACTGTTGTGGGAAGTCAGGGATCCCGAACGGAGGGACTGGCTGAAGCCGTGGCAGAAGAACATAAATTGTGAAGATTTCATGGACATTTATCAGTTCCCAAAATTAATACTTTTATGATTTCTTATGCCTGTCTTTACTGCAATCTCTGAAAGTAAATTGTGAAGATTTCATGGACATTTATCACTTCCCAGTCAATACTCTTATAATTTATTATGCCTGTCTTTACTTTAATCTCTTAATCCCATCATCTTCATAAGCTGAGGATGTATGTCACCTCAGGACCCTGTGATGACTGCGTTAACTGTATAAATTGTTTGTAAAACATGTGTGTTTGAACAATATGAAATCAGTGCACCCTGAAAAAGAACAGAATAACAGTGATTTTCAGGGAACAAGGAAAGATAACCATAAGGTCTGACTGCCTGTGGTGTCAGGCAGAATAGAGTCATATTTTTCTTCTTGCAGAAAGTGTTGGGAGCAAACCTGTCTTAATCCTGTCATCTTCATAAGCTGAGGATGTATGTCACCTCAGGACCCTGTGAAGATTGTGTTAACTGTACAAATTGTAAAACATGTGTGTTTGAACAATATGAAATCAGTGCACCCTGAAAAAGAACAGAATAATAGTTGTTTTCAGGGAACGAGGAAAGATAACCATAAGGTCTGACTGCCTGCAATGTCGAGCAGAATAAAGCCATATTTTTCTTCTCACAGAAAGCCTATAGATGGATGTGTGAATAGGAGAACTATCACTAAATTCTTTTCCCAGCAAGGAATATTAATAATTGATACCCTGGGGAAGGAATGCATTCCTGGGGGGAGGTCTATGAATGGCCGCTCTGGGAGTGTCTGTCTTATGCGGTTGAGATAAGGACTGAACTACACCCTGGTCTCCTGCAGTACCCTCAGGCTTACTAGGATTGAGAAATTCCAGCCTAGCGAATTCTAGTCAGACTGGTTGTCTGTTCTCAAACCCCGTTTCCTGTTTAGATGTTTATCAAGATGATGTGTGCACAGCAGGACACGAACTCTCAGCAGTAATTCTAATTTTGCCCTTGCCTTGTGATATTTTATTGTCCTTTGAAGCATGTGATCTTTGTGATTTCTCTCTTTTTGTATACCCTTCCCCTTTCAAAATCCCTAATAAAAACTTGCTGGTGTTGTGGCTCAAGGTCACCATCACAGTCCTGACAATATGTGACGTCAACTCTGGAGGCCCGGCTGTAAAATTCCTCTCTTTGTACTCTTTCTCTTTATTTCTCAGACTGGCTGACACTTAGGGAAAATAGAATAGAACCTATGTTGAAATATTGGGGGCTGGTTCCCCCAACAGTGCATGCCCGTACTCCCAGATACTCTGGAGGCTGAGGTGGGAAAATCACCTGACCTTGGGAGGTGGAGGTTGCAGTGAGCAAGATTACAGCACTGTACTCCAGCCTGAGACACAGAGCAAGATTGTGTCTTAGAAATTAATTAATTATTATAAACAATTATATGCCAACCAATCGGATAACTTAGAAAAAAAAAAAAACGAAACCAAGATAAATCTCTGGACACATACAACCTACCAAGATTATATAACGAAGAAATTGAAAATCTGAGAAGACCAATAACAAATAAGGAGATGCAATCAGTAATAAAGTCTCCCACCAAAAACAAACAAACAAACAATAAAACCCAAGCTCTAATGGCATAACTGCTAAACATTTAACTACTAAACATTTAATAAAGAACTAAAACCACTTCTTCTTAAACTCTTTCAAAATGTTGAAGAGGAGACAATATTTCCAAATTCATTTTATAAGGCCGTCATTACTCTAATACCAAAACCAGTCAAAGGTACAACACAAAGAGAAAACTACAGGCTGATATCTCTGAATATATACGCAAAATTTTCAACAAAATACCAACAAACCAAATTCAATAGCACATAAAAAGTTCATTTACCATGATAAAGGGGAATTTATCTTAGTGGTGCAAAGATGGTATGACATACAGAAATTAATACATGTGATACATAATATTAACATAATGAAGAAAAAATCATTGGATCTCTCTAATAGGTACAGAAAAAGAATAGAAAACTTTCAGCATCGCTTCATCATAAAAACTATCAACAAATTTGGTGTAGAGGAAATATTAACAAAAACCATGTGTGACAAACTGACAGGTAACATCATAATGAAGGCAAGTTGAAACTTTTCTTCTCAGATCTGGAAAAAGACAAAGATGCCCACTCTAACCACTGTTATTAAACATAGTACTGGAAGTCCTAGCTAGAGCACTTAAGCAAGAGAGAGAAATAAAAAGCAACCACATTGGAAAAAAAGAAGTTAAAATGTGCCTGTTTGCAAATAACATGATCATATATTCATAGAAAACCCTCAAAAATCCATCAAAAAATGTTAAAGCTAATAAACAAAGTAAACTTGTACAATAGTAAACAAAATCAACATTCAAAAACCAGTAGCACTTTTTCTTTGAGACAGAGTCTTGCTCTATTGCCAGGCTGGAATCTTGGCTCACTGCAACCTCTGCCTCCCGGGTTCAAGTGACTCTCCTGCTTCAGCCTCCCGAGAAGCTGGGACTACAGGTGCATGTCACCATGCCCAGCAAATTTTTGTATTTTTAGTAGAGACCAGGTTTCACCATGTTGGCCAGGATGGTCTCGATCTCCTGACCATGTGATCTGCCTGCTTCAGCCTCCCAAAGTGCTGGGATTACAGGCGTGAGTCACCATACCTGGTCAATCAGTAACACTTTTATACATTAACAGTGAACTATCTGAAGAAAAAATTTTTTAAAAATCCAATGTACAATAGCTACAAAAAAAATAAAATGCTTTGGAATAAATTTAACCAATGAGGTGAGAGATGTTTACACTGAAAATTATAAACCATTGATGAAATAATCTGAAGAATACACAAATAAATAGAAAGATTTCTCAAGGTTATGGATTGGAAATATTAATATTGCTGAAATGTCTATACTAATCAAAGCAATCTACAGGTTCAAAATGCCAATGACATTCTTTACAGAAACACAAAAAATCAATTCTAAAATTTGTGTAGAAACACTGAAGACTCTTAACAGCCAAAGCAATCTTGTGCAAAAAGAACAAAGCTGGCGATATCACACTACTAACTTCAAAATATACTACAAAGCTTGAGTAACCAAAACAGCATGGAACAGACATAAAAACAAACACATAGACAAATGGAAGATAATACAGTGCTCAGAAATAAATTCATACATTCACAGCCAACTGCATCTTGGCAAAGATGCCAAAAACAGGCAATTGGAAAATGACAGTCTCTTCATAAACAAATGAGATTACATAAAATTAAAAAGCTTCTGCACAGCAAAGGAAAAAATCCACAGAGTGAAGAGATCAAATGCAAAACAAGAGAAAATAATTGAAACTATACATCTGATAAGGGTTAATAAGCAATCTATACAAGGAACTCACACAACTATAGCAAGAAAACGAATAACCTGATTTTAAAATTGGCAAGTACCTGGATGGACACTTCTGAGAAAAAGACATGCAAATGACTGACAAGTGTATAAAATAGTGCTCAACATCACAATTAATCATCAGGACATATGCAAATCAATATGTTGAAGAGATATCTGCACTTGCATGCTTATTACAACTTTGTTCATGATAAGCACAATATGGAATCATATTTTGCCCATCAATGAAACGATGGATAAAGAAAATGTGATTTATATACACAATGAAATATTGTTCATCCATACAAAGAGAAGTAAATCCTGTCATTAGCCACAAATGGGTAAATGTAGAGAACATTATATTAAGTGAAAAATGCAAGGCACAGAAACACAAATACCACATGATCTCATTCATATATGGAATCTAAAAAAAATGGATCTCAAAATAGTAGAAAACAGAATGAGGGTTACTAGAATCTGTGGGTAGTTAGAGGCTGGAAGGAGTTGGAAAGATGTTTGTCAAAGAATACACATTCACAGTTTTATAGGAGAAAGAATTTTAAGAGACTTATTGCATAACATGGTGACTATAGTTAATGACAATACATTATATTCTTGAAAAATGCTAATAGTGAGGGGGTGGTGCCAACATGGCCAAATAGAAACAGCTCCAGCCTCCAGCTCCCATCATAAGCAACACAGAAGATGGGTGATTTCTGCATTTCCAACTGAGGTACTGGCTTCGTCTCACTGGGGCATGTCGGACACTGGGTGCAGGACAATGAGTGCAGCCCAATGAGTGAGAGCCAAAGCAGGGTGAAGCATTGCCTCACCTGGGAAGTGCAAGGGGGAAGGGAATTCCCTTTCCTAGCCAAGGGAAACTGTGACACAACAACTGGAAAATTGGGTCATTCCGACCCTAATATTGTGCTTCACCAAGGGTCTTAGCAAACGGCACACCAGATTATATCCTGTGCCTGATTCAGAGGGTCCCATGCCCACAAAGCCTCCATTGTAGCCAGCACAGCAATCTGAGATTTAACTGCAAGGCAGCAGTGAGGCTTGGGGAGGGGTGCCTGTCATCGCTGAGGCTTAAGTAGGTAAACAAAGTGGTGGGGAAGCTCGAACTGGGTGGAGCCTACCGCAGCTCAAGGAGGCCTGCCTGCCTCTGTAGACTCCACCTGTGGGGACAGAGCGTAGCCAAATAAAAGGCAGCAGAAATCTCTGTAGATGTAAATGTTCCTGTCTGACAAATTTGAAGAGACTAGTTGTTCTTCCAGCACAGGGTTTGAGATCTGAGAACAGACAGACTGCCTGCTCAAGTGGGTCCCTGACCCCTGAGTAGCCTAACTGGGAGACATCCCCTACTAGGGGTAGACTGACACCTCACACCTCACACGGCCAGGTACACCTCTGAGACGAAGCTTCCAGAGGAACGATCAGAGAGCAACATTTGCTGTTGAGCAATATTCACTCTTCTGCAGCCTCCACTGCTGATACCCAGGCAAACAGGGTCTGGAGTGGATCTGAAGTAAACTCTAACGGACCTGAAGCTATGGATCCTGACAGGTAGAAGGAAAACTCACAAACAGAAAAGACATCCACACCAAAACTCCATCTGTACATCACCATCATCAAAGACCAAAGGTAGATAAAACCACAAAGATGGGGAAAAAGCAGTGCAGAAAAGCTGAAAATTCTAAAAATCAGAGCACCTCTCCCCCTTCAAAGGAATGCAGCTCCTCGCCAGCAATGGAACAAAGCTAGATGGAGAATGACTTTGATGACTTGAGAGAAGAAATCTTCAGATGATCAAACTTCTCCAAGATAAAGAAGGAAGTATGAACCCAGCACAAAGACACTAAAAGCCTTGAAAAAAGATGTGACAAATGGCTAACCAGAATAATCAATGTAGAGAAGTCCTTAAACGACCTGATAGAGATGAAAACCATGACATGAGAACTATGTGACAAATGCACAAGCTTCAGTAACCGACTCCATCAACTGGAAGAAAGGGTATCAGTGGTTGAAGATCAAATGAATGAAATGAAGCAAGAAGAGAAGTTTAGAGAAAAAAGAGTAAAAAGAAACAAAGCCTCCAATAAATATGGGACTATGTGAAAAGACCAAATCTACATCTGATTGTTGTACCTGAAAGTGACGGGGAGAAGGGAATCAAGTTGGGAAACACTCTGCAAGATATTATCCAGGAGAACTTCCCCAACCTAGCAAGGCAGGGTAACATTTAAATTCAGAAAATACAGAGAACACCACAAAGATACTCCTCAAGAAGAGCAACTCCAAGACACATAATGGTCTGATTCACCAAAGTTGAAATGAAGGAAAAAATGTTAAGGGTAGCCAGAGAGAAAGGTCGGGTTACCCACAAAGGGAAGTCCATCAGACTAACAGCAGATCTCTCAGCAGAAACTCTCCAAGCCAGAAGAGAGTGGGGGCCAATGTTCAACATTCTTAAAGAAAATAATTTTCAACCCAGAATTTCATATCCAGCCAAACTAAGTTTCATAAATGAAGGAGAAATAAAATCCTTTACAGACAAGCAAATGCTGAAAGATTTTGTCACCATGAGGCCTGCCCTACAAGACCTCCTGAAAGAAGCACTAAACATGGAAAGGAACAATTGGTACCAGCCACTACAAAAACATGCCAAAATATAAAGACCATCAATGCTAGAAAGAAACTGCATCAACTAACTAGCAAAATAACCAGCTAACATCATAATGATAAGATCAAGTTCACACATAACAATATTAACCTTAAATGTAAATAGGCTAAATGCTCCAATTAAAAGACACAGACTGGCAAATTGGATAAAGAGTCAAGATCCATCAGTGTGCTGTATTCAGGAGACCCATCTCACATGCAGAGACACACATAGGCTCCAAATAAAGGGATAGAGGAAGATCTACCAAGCAAGCAGAAAACAAAAAAAGGCATGGTTGCAATCCTAGTCACTGATAAAACAGACTTTAAAACAACAAAGATGAAAAGAGACAAGGCCATTACATAATGGTAAAGGGATCAATTCAATAAGAAGAGCTAACTATCCTAAATATATATGCACCCAACACAGGAGCACCCAGATTCATAAAGCAAGTCCTTACAGACTTACAAAGAGACTTAGACTCCCATACAATAATAATGGGAGACTTTAACACCCCACTGTCAACATTAGACTGATCAATGAGACAGAAAGTTAACAAGGATATTCAGGAATTGAACACAACTCTGTACCAAGCAGACCTAATAGACATCTACAGAAATCTGCACCCCAAATCAACAGGTATACATTCTTCTCAGCACCACATCACACTTATTCCAAAACTGACCACATAGTTGGAAGTAAAGCACTCCTCAGCAAACGAAAAAGAACACAAATTATGACGAAGTGTCTCTCAGACCACAGTGCAATCAAATTAGAACTGAGGATTAAGAAACTCAATCAAAACTGCTCAACTACAAAGAAACTCAACAACCTGCTCTTGATTGACTATTGGGTACATAACGAAATGAAGGCAGAAATAAATATGTTCTTTGAAACCAATGAGAACAAAGATACAACTTACCAGAATCTCTGGGACACATTTAAAGCAGTGTGTAGAGGGAAATTTGTAGCACTAAATGCCCACAAGAGAAAGCAGGAAAGATCTAAAATCAACACCCTAACATCACAATTAAAAGAACGAGAGAAGCAAGAGCAAACACATTCAAAAGCTAGCAGAAGGTAAGAAATAACTAAGATCAGAGCAGAACTGAAGGAGATAGAGACACAAAAAACCCTTCAAAAAATCAATGAATCCAGGTGCTGGTTTTTTTGAAAAGATCAACAAAATTGATAGACCACTAGCAAGACTAACAAAGAAGAAAAGAGAGAAGAATCAAATAGATGCAACAAAAATGATAAAGGGGATATCACTATCAACCCCACAGAAATACAAACTACCATCAGAAAATACTATAAACACCTCTACACACAAAAAATCTAGAAAACGTAGAAAAAATGGATAAATTCCTGGACACATACACTCTTCCAAGACTAAACCAGGGAGAAGTTGAATCCCTGAGTAGACCAATAACAGGCTCTGAAATTGAGGCAATAATTAATAGCCTACCAACCAAAACAAGTCCAGGACCAGACGGAGTCTACCAGAGGTAAAAGGAGGAGCTGGTACCACTCCTTCTGAAACTATTCCAATCAATAGAAAAAGAGGAAATCCTCCCTAACTCATTTTATAAGGCCAACATCATCCTGGTACCAAAACCTGACAGAGACACAACAAAAAAAGAGAATTTTAGACCAATATCCCTGATGAACATTGATGCAAAAATCCTCAATGAAATACTGGCAAACTGAATCCAGCAGTACATCAAAAAGATTATCTACCGTGATCAAGTGGGCTTCATCCTTGGGATGCAAGGCTGGTTTAACATATGCAAATCAATAAACGTAATCCAGTATATAAACAGAACCAAAGACAAAAACCACATGATTATCTCCATAGATGCAGAAAAGGCTTTTGACAAGATTCAACAGCCCTTCATGCTAAAAATGCTCAATAAATTCGGTATTAATGGAACGTACCTCAAAATAATAAGAGCTATTTATGACAAACCCACAGCTAGTATCATACTGAATGGGCAAAAACTGGAAAAATTCCCTTTGAAAACTGGCACAAGACAGGGATGCCCTCTCTCACCACTCCTATTCAATATAGTGTTGGAAGTTCTGGCCAGGGCAATTAGGCAAGAGAAAAATATAAAGGGTATTCAATTAGGAAAAGAGGAAGACAAATTGTCCCTGTTTGCAGATGACACGGTTGTATATTTAGAAAACCCCATCATCTCAGCCCCAAATCTCCTTAAGCTGATAAGTAACTTCAGCAAAGTCTCAGGATACAAAATCAATGTGCAAAAATCACAAGCATTCCTAGACACCAAGAACAGACAAACAGAGAACCAAATCACGAATGAACTCCCATTTACAATTGCTTCAAATATAATAAAATACCTAGGAATCTGAAGGACCTCTTCAAGGAGAACTATAAACCACTGCTCAATGAAATAAAAGAGGACACAAACAAATGGAAGAACATTCCATGCTCATGGATAGGAAGAATCAATATCGTGAAAATGGCCATACTGCCCAAGGTAGTGTATAGATTCAATGCCATCCCCATGAAGCTACCAATGACTGTCTTCACAGAATTGGAAAAATACTTTAAAGTTCATATAGAATCAAAAAAGAGCCCACATTGCCGAGACAATCCTAAGCCAAAAGAACAAAGTTGGAGGCATCACACTACCTGACTTCAAACTATACTACAAGGCTACAGTAATCAAAACAGTGTGGTACTGGTACCAAAACAGACATATAGACCAATGGAACAGAACAGAGTCCTCAGAAATAATACCACAGATCTACAACCATGTGATCTTTGACAAACAAAAACAAGAAATGGGCAAAGAATTCCCTGTTTAATGAATGGTGATGGGAAACCTGACTATGTAGAAAGCTGAAAATGGATCCCTTCCTTGCACCTTATACAAAAATTAATTCAAGATGGATTAGAGACTTAAATGTTAGACCTAAAACCATAAGAACCCTAGAAGAAAACCTAGGCAATACCATTCAGGACATAGGCATGGGCAAGGACTTCATGTCTAAAACACCAAAAGCAATGGCAACAAAAGCCAAAATTGACAAATGGGATCTCATTAAACTAAAGACCTTCTGCACAGTAAAAGAAACTACCATCAGAGTGAACAGGTAACCTATAGAATGGGAGTAAATTTTTGCAATCTACTCATCTGACAAAGGACTAATATCCAGAACCTACAAAGAACTCAAACAAATTTACAAGAAAAAACAAACAACCCCATCAAAAAGTGGGTGAAGGATATGAACAGACATTTCTCAAAAGAAGACATTTATGCAGCCAACAGACACATGAAAAAATGCTCATCATCACTAGCCATCAGAGAAATGCAAATCAAAACCACAATGAGATACCATCTCACACCAGTTAGAACGGTGATCACTAACAAGTCAGGAAACAACAGGTGCTGGAGAGGATGTGGATAAATCGGAATGCTTTTACACTGTTGGTGGGACTGTAAACTAGTTCAACCATTGTGGAAGACAGTGTGGCAATTCCTCAAGGATCTAGAACTAGAAATACCATTTGACCCAGCCATCCCATTACTGGGTATATACCCAAAGGATTATAAATCATGCTACTATAAAGACACATGCACATGTATGTTTACTGCAGCACTATTCACAATAGCAAAGCCTTGGAACCAACCCACATGTTGTTCATCAATGACAGACTGGATTAAGAAAATGTGGCACAGGGGACACCATGGAATATTATGCAGCCATAAAAAAGGATGAGTTTGTGTCCTTTGTAGGGACACGGATGCAGCTGGAAACCATCATTCTCAACAAACTATCACAAGAACAGAAAACCAAACACCACGTGTTCTCACTCATAGGTGGGTGACTGAACAATTGAGAACATTGTTCTCATTGAACAATGAGAACACGTGGACACAGGAAGGGGAACATCACACACTGGGGCCTGTCATGGGGTGGGGGAAGCGGGGAGGGATAGCATTAGGAGATATATGTAATCTAAATGATGAGTTAATGGATGCAGCACACCAACATGGCAAATGTCTACATATGTAACAAACTTGCACGTTGTGCGCATGTGCCCTAGACCATAAAGTATAATAAAAAAAGAAAAAAAAATGCTAAAAGTGTGGATTTGAATTATTCTCACCAAAAAAAAAAAAAAAAAAAAAATGATAACTATGTAAGGTAATTAATTAGCTATGTTTAACCAGTCTACAATGTACATATACTTTAAAACATCATGTTGTACACAATACATACACATAAATTTATATGTCAATTAAAAAAATGAATTTGGAAAAAAAGAAAAAAGTTTACTCTTATGTGTTTAACATTGAGAAAATATTTGCTGCCTATAATCCTAGCACTTTGTGAGGCTGAGGCAGGTGGCCAGTTTGAGCTTAGGAGTTCAAGACCAGCCTCGGCAGCATGGCAAAATCTTGTCTCCAAAAAAATTACAAAAATTATCCAGGCATGGTCCCAACAACTCAGTAGGCTGAGGTGGGAGGATTGCTTGAACCCAGGAGGCTGAGGCGGAAGTGAGCTATGATCACACCACTGCACTCCAGCCTGGGTGACAGAGTGAGATCCAATCTCAGAAAAATTAAAAAACTAAATGTAAAGAAAAAGACCTACTTATATGAGAAATTATGACATCATAAAAATGTTGATTTGTTTGTCTTTTCAATTAGAGCATTTTTAAAATATTTTTAAAAAGAAATACAAAATAGTCACCCTGCAATGCTTGAATGCTTTTCATTCAAGAATGTATTGATGCTGACAATAGCAGTTGCAGGTGATCAAAGTGTACATAAAATTGGAAAACTGTCACTAATTTATTTTCCCTTACAATTATCATAGTTTGTCCATTGTCCTAAAACACTCAGGGCCTTCAATAAGCCTTCATTTCTATTTCAAATTACATTAAAAAATACCTTAAAAGTTTCTATATTACAAGTCACTTAATGAACATAATTAATCTCACATATATTGATTAAATTGACTATTTTAAGCAGAAGGAATCTCACCTATGAGATTAAAGATATTAAATATAGTTTGAGAATTCAAGGCATCTTTGAGGGACATTTTTGAAATTGTATAATTACCCCCTATTTAAAATATGGACTCTGATTTTAAGGAGGTAAGTGTCACTGAAGGGAACTATTTAGACTTGAAATAATTAAGATAAAAATAATTAAATAAAAATATGTGCTAGTATTAAAATGTGTTCATACCAAGGAATTCAAAGAAATCTTCAGAAAAAGAAAAACTAACCCTAAATCTAAGATTAGACAGGAATTAGGGAAGCAAGGTGAAGTAGGGATGCGTTTGAAGTTGGGGATAATTTAAGAAAACATAATTATGTACTTAAAATAAAGACACATATTGCAACTTAACAGAAAGATAGTCTCATTATTCCTTTTAATCAATTAGAAAGCACTCAAGACCCAAGAAAAGGGGGATTCCAATTCTTCCTCTTCTTTGTGCAGCAAGAATGTATGTGTTCTTTATCAGAGAAAGTTACAAGGACCTTCAAAAATTTAAACTTTTAAAGATCAAAACATTAATGGTTTCATTTTCCAATTAGAATTATCTTTTGGTCCATTCTCAGATTTTACTCTTGAAAATCTAGCAGCTGGAACAGGGCAAATATAAGAAATTTCATGTAAAAATAGAAGCTATCAGATCAGGAAAAAAGAGACAGGCCTTCTTTTTTTTTTTTTTTTTTTTTTTTTTTTTAATGTAACTTTTGTTTTCATCAAATGAATACTGAGAGAACAGTATTTTCTTGTTGACCTAAAAAATATGACACCAGATATAATGGCATGATTTTACAGACCCTGAGAGGCAGATGTTTTTATAGAAAACTAAAATCAGGAACGCAAAAAACAAAAATATTGCAAAAGAGTCTATCTTCTCTCTGGTGTATCCTTTAGCACTTACTCGTTCATTTTTAGAAACAAAAATGGATTTCCTGTGCCTTCTTTCCTAATTAATCTTAGCATTAAAATTGTTGAACAAAAAAGCTCTTTAACAAGTCTAGAAATAAGAACATTCATGCTATTCTTTTTAAAATTTAACTCCTAAGGCAGTTAACAAAATACGAAGAGCAAAATCTATAAAGGTCATTTCTCTTTCAGCAGTGGCATTTTCTCACTGAGGCTTCCGAGTTCTCAGACCTTTCTTCCATTTTAGTTTTCTGCCTTTTCAAGCAGGTCACAACTTACGGCCTGACAGGAAAGACATACGGTACATCTAATTCATTGTGAGTCTAGTTGGATTTCACCTCCTTCACATTCTGCCTTTTGTCAGACTCCATCTAAAATCAAATCACTATTGGCCAAGGCCATGTACACACAAAAATGGCAGAGTTAGATGTGTCCAAATGAGATCATTATTCTGCTTAGCTTTAACGGTTTACACGGCTGTATGAAATACCAGCCATATGGTAGAGGAAATGTCTGCATGAGCTTACAGGAATTGTACCCATTAAATCTATTGCTCTTCATTCTACCATTAGTACTTAAAAGCAGATCAAGTCCTTTTGGACACAGCTTTCCCATGAAGAAAAAAACAAAGAAAATGTTTAAATAAACATTTAAATATTTAAAACTTTTTTAAAACGTCCTTATTAAATATTAAACACTTGTGGAAGATAACACTTACAGGAGTAAAGGCATATTTTATTACATCATTTTAGATTAATTTTCCTCATGTAAACCATTTCTGGACCTGTTCTGGGGCAGGTGGGAGTTTACTGTTCTGCTCTGCAAGGCGAGTCCCAGGCCTGTCTGGCAGCATTCACCACAGGCTGATGGAAGAGCCCTTGGGCTTTAAGTGAACATCAGTGGTGGCCTCGTAGAACCCCCGTTGGCTGGTGGTGACGGTGGCCACAGAGAGAGGCGCCTCTGCCTATGAAAAGGGAAGGGAAGAGCAGGGAGGACCTTGTATTGTGGTAAGAGTGCTACTTTTAGCCACGATAGAATAATAGAATAGAACATCAGGTAAACAGCTAGGTTTTTAAATCAAAGCCCTGGTTTCCAGAGAGTATCTCTGGACATCTGTAGGAGCTTGGGAGAACTTGCTGCCGTGAAGGCAAGGGCCTCAGGCAAGGCCCAGTGCTGTGCTCTCTTCAGGTGTGAACCAGTGCAATCCCAGTTGTCGTGGCCACAGGGGTACTTACATCATGACACCCTCAGCTCCAGGTGGTTCACCAGGGAGAGAAAGACTTCATTTGCTTGGTAGAAAGTTAGGGAGGAGAACGAAAGTCTTCCTGGTAATCCAGAGATGTCTGGATCTTATCCAAATCAACCAAGACGAAACCTTTACAAGTCTGCAAAAACCACAGTGTTATTGGGCTTGGGGCTGAAACCTCTAATAATACATGAAAAACATTGCCAAGGAGGACAAGCCCAGATGGTAAAGACAATAATAAATACTTAGGTATTTTGTATAGTATTATTGTTCAATGTCCAGACAAGACAAACATCTACAAGCATCAATACCATCCAGGAAAATATGACCTAATCAAACGAACTAAATAAGGTACCACGGACCAGTCCTGGAGAAATAGATAATATGATCTTTTAGAAAGGTAGTTCAAGATTGCTGTTTGGAGGAAACACAAATTCAGGACAACACAGAGAAGGAATTCTGGAGTTGAAAAATGTAAATGACAGGCTGAAGAAAGCACTAGTCTCTTAATAGCAGAACTGATCAAGCAGAAGGAAGAATTAGTGAGCTTGAAGACAGACTATTGAAAATGCAGTCAGTGGAGACAAAAGAAAAAAGAATGAAAAACAATGAAGCATGCCTATAAGTTCTAGAAAACAGCCTCAAAAAGACAAATCTAAGAGCTTTTGGCCTCAGGAGGAGGCAGAGAAAGAGACTGGGTAGGAAGTTTTTTCAAAATAATAGTATCACAGAACTTCCCAAACCCAGAGAAGATACGAACATTCCAGTACAAGAAGATATCAACATTCAAGTACAATAATGTTACAGAACATCAAGCAGGTTTATCCAAAGAATACTGCTTCTAGGTATTTAATAATCAAACTACCAAAGGTCAAGGAAAAAGAAAGGATCCCAGGCCAGGCGCAGTGGTTCACGCCTGTAATCCCAGCACTTTGGGAGGCCTAGGTGGATGGATCACTTGAGGCCAGAAGTTCAAGACCAGTCTGGTCATTGTGGTGAAACACTGTCTCTACTAAAAGTACAAAAAAATTAGCAGGGCATGGTGACACACACCTGTAATCTCAGCCACTCCGGAGACTGAGGCATGAGAATCACTTGCACTAGGAAGATGGAGCTTGTAGTGAGCCAAGGTCACTCCTCTGCACTCCAGTCTGGGCGACAGAGTGATACTCTGTCTCAAAAATAAATAAAAAATAAAAATAAGCCCTAAAAGCAGGAAGAGAAAAGAAACAGATACTATACAATGGGGTTTCAACACATCTGGCAACAGACTATCAGTACAGCTTACAGGACAGGAGAGAGTGGCATGCCATATTTAAAGTGCTGAAAGAAAAATTGTTTTTACCCCAAAATAGTATATCTGGTGAAAATATCCTTCAAGCATGAAAAAGAAATAAAGACCTTCCCAGACAAACCAAAAGATCTTTTTTTTCTACATCTTGTAGGACACCAAACCTATCCTACAAGAAATGCTAAAAGGAGTTTTTCTTTACTTTTCTTTTTCTTTTTTCTTTGAGATGGCGTTTCATTGTTGTTGCCCAGGCTGGAGTACAATGGCGCGATCTCGACTCACTGCAACCTTCGCCTCCCAGGTTCTAGCACTTCTCCTGCCTCAGCCTCCTGAGTAGCTGGGATTACAGGCGTGCACCACCACACCCAGATAATTTTTTGTATTTTTGGTAGAAATGGGGTATCTCCATGTTGGTCAGGCTGGTCTCGAACTCCCGACCTCACGTGATCCCCCCGCCTCAGCCTCCCAGAGTGTTGGGTTTACAGGCATAAGCCACCGCACTCGGCCGAGTTTTTCAATCCGAAAGGAGAGGACGTCAAAGAGTAATAAGAAATAATCTGCAGGTACAAAACTCACTGGTAATAGTAAGCACACAGGATATTATAACACTGTAATGGTGGTATATAAAATACTATTATCTTAAGTAGAAAGACTTATGACAATACTATTAATTGTCTAATTATTACTAATTTTACTAGTTACTACTAAAAGTAATTTCGAGGACTAGATAGTACAGTAACACACAAACAACAAAAGTTACAAAGTGAAGGGTCAAAGATGAAGTGTAGAGCTGTTGTTAGTTTTTTCTGCCTGTTTCTATATGGAATCAGTGTTAGATTCTCATCAGTTCAATATAATGGGCTATAAGACACTATTTGCAAGCCTCGTGGTAATCTCAAAGCAAAAATCTTATAATAGATACACAAAAAATAAAAAGCAAGAAATTAAAGCATACCACCAAATATATATATGTGTGTGTGTGTGTGTGTGTGTGTGTATATATATATATATATAAATACGTATATATATATAAAACCTTCACTAAAAGGAGGACAGAAAAAAAGGAAAGAAAGAAGAGTGCAAAGCAATCAGAAAACAAATCAGAAAACAGGACAGGAGTAAATCTCTACTTATCAATAGTAACATTGAATGTAAATGGACTAAACTCTCCAATCAAAAGACATAGAGTGGCTGAGTGGATGAAAAAACAAGATGCAATGATCTTTGGCTTCCAAGAAACACACTTCACCTATAAGGACAGACACAGACTGAAAATAAAGAGGTGGAAAAAGATATTCCATACCAATGGAAACCAAAAAAGAGCAGGAGTAGCTATACTTATATCAGACAAAACGGTTTTCAAGGCAAAAATTGTAAGAAGAGCCAAAGAAGGTCATTACATACTGATAAAGGGGTCAATTTAGCAAGAGGATATAATGCTTTTAAATATATATCCACCCAAAACTGGAACACTCAGGTATAAAAAGCAAATATTCTTAGAACTAAAGAGAGAAATAAACCTCAATACCATAATAGCTGGAGACTTAAATACTCTACTTTCAGCATTGGACAGCTCTCTCAGACAGAAACTCAACAAAGAAACATCAGATTTAATCTGAACCATAGAACAAATGGATCTAATAGATACCTACACAACATTTTACCCAACAGCGGCAGAGTACACATTTTCTCTTCAGTACATAAATCATTCTGAAGGATAGAGTATATGTTAGTCACAAAACAAATATTAATAATTTTTTTAAAAAATGAAAACCTACCAACCATTTTATCTGACCCCAATGGAATAAAAGTAGAAATCAACAAGAGGAATTTTGAAAACTCTACAAACATATGAAAATTAAAGAATATGTTCCTGAAAGACCAATGGGTCAATGAAGAAATTAAGAAGAAAATTGAAAAATTTTATGACATGAATGATAATGGAGACACAACATATCAAAACTTATGAGATACAACAAAGACAGTACTAAGAAGGAAATGTATAGTTATACATGCCTACATCAAAATAGAAGGAAAGCTTCTTTTTACAAAACAGTAATCCCATTCACAACAGACACAAAGTTAAATACCTAGAAATTAACCAAAGAGGTGAAATATATCTACAATGAAAACTATAAAATATCAACACAAGAAATTGAAGAAGGCATCAAAAGATGAAAACATATTTTATGTTCATGGATTGGAAGAATCAACATTGTTAAAATGTCCATACTACCCAAAGCACAATGCAATCCCTATCAAAATACCAATAACATTCTTCTCAGAAATAGAAAAAAAACAAGTCTAAAATTTTTATGGAATCGCATAAGACTCAGGAAAGATAAAGCTATCCTGATTGAAAAGAACAAAACTGAAAGAATTATTATCTATCTTCAAATTATCTTATAGAGCTATAGTACCCAAAATAGCATGGTACTGGCATAAAAACAAACACATAGACCAATGGTACAGAATAGAGAACCTAGAAACAAATCCACATGCCTACAGATAGCTTATTTTTGACAAAGGTGACAAGAACATACATTGGGGAAAAGACAGTCTCTTCAAAAATAGTACTAGGAAAACTGGATATCCATATGCAGAAGCATGACACTATATCCTTATCTCTTTCCATAAACAAAAATCAAATAAAAATGGATTAGACTGAAATATGAGAGCTCAAACTATGAAATTTAGGCAAAATTTCATAGGCAAAATTTTATTGAGCAATCTAGGCAAAAATTTATTGAGCAATACCCACAAGCTCAAGCAACTGAAGCAAAAATGGACAAATGGGATCACATCAAGTAAAAAAGTTTTCTCACAACAAAAGATACAATCAGCAAAGTGAAGACCCAACCCACAGAATGGGAGAAATATTTGCAAACTACCCATCTGATAAGGAATTCATAACCAGAATATATAAGAAGCTCAAACAACTCAATAGGAATACATTTAATAATCAAATTTTAAAATGGGCAAAGCATTTGAATAGACATTTCTCAAAAGAAGAAATACAAATGACAAACAGACATATCCAGGTGCTCAATATCATTGGTCATCAGAGAAAAGTAAATGAAAACTACAATGAAATATCATCTCAGCCCAGTTAAAATGGTTTTTATCAAAATGTCAAGCTTTAACCAACGCTGGTAAGGATGTGGAGAAAAGGAAGCCCTTGTGCACTGTTGATAGGAATGCAAATTAGTAGAACCAGTATGGAGAACAGTTTGGAGGTTTCTCAATTAACTAAAACTAGAGCTACCATAGGAGCCAGCAATCCCACTGCTGGGTC
Organism: Rhinopithecus roxellana; assembly: GCF_007565055.1. Lineage (NCBI taxonomy): Eukaryota > Metazoa > Chordata > Mammalia > Primates > Cercopithecidae > Rhinopithecus > Rhinopithecus roxellana. Next base: position 10,732,653 of record NC_044549.1, on the reverse strand, counting down.
TATACCCAAAACAAAGGAAATCAGTATATTTAAGAGATATCTGCACTCCCATGTTTGTTGCAGCACTGTTTACAATAGCTAAGATCTGGAAAAAACCTAAGTGTCCATCAACAATTGAATAGATAAATAAAATGTGGTATATATACACAGTGGAGAACTATTCAGCTATAAAAAAAAAAAAAAAACAGATTCTGTCATTTGTAACAACATAAATGGAAATGGAGGTCATTATATTAAGTGAAATAACCCAGGGACAGAAAAATCAAAAATCTTATGTTCTCAGTTATCTGTGGGATCTAAAAATCAAAACACCAGAGAATGGGAAGGGTAGTGGAGTAGGGTGGAGGAGGTGGGAATAGTTAATAGATACAAAAAAATAGAATGGATTTGGTAACACAACAGGGGGACTATAGTCCATAATTATGTAATTAGACATTTTAAAATAACTAAAAGGTTACAATTGGATCATTTGTGACACAAAAGATAAATGCTTGAAGAAATCGATTCTCAATTTTCTTTGATGCACTGCGTGAATGTATCCCATAAATATATACATCTACTGTGTACCAAAAAATTAAATTGTTTTTCAAAAAGAAATAAAATGAAACTTTTATAAACATGTTTAGAATGATGTATACCTATTAAATTATCTTTTAGGTAATTCTCATCTTCTATGTTTTACTGCCAAAGACGTTATTTTCTCTTTTTTATTTTTTCCAGTGTCAGATGCATTGATTTTCAGTGAAAATGTGTGCCAAAAGTTCAGTTCTGCTGTGTTTGAAAGCCTCTTTATGGCCCAAAGAATACATCTGTACTACTTTTATTATAAAGATAAAACATGACACATCCAGCTGGGTAAATCTTCTGTCTATTTCTGGGTGCCCTCTGGGGGTAAGTTGGTTCACAGCTGGGGTACACAGGTTTCTCAAACTGCTGCTTGCACCGGGAGTGTATAACTCCCAAAAGGCTGAACTTAAAACATTACCCTATCTGCCTGTGCTGGTTCTTTCTGCTGTTGATCTTTACCAAGTGTCAGCCCTAGCCATTAGCTACTCTTCTTTTCTTTGTTTATATTTTCCATGGGGGTTGCTAACAATACACCTCCCTCCTCCTAAGAAAACAACAACAACAACAACAACAAAAACCTGCCACACTAATAGTGCCACTAACAAGTCGACAGAAGAGAGAAATAGAGTGTGTTCAAATGATAGTCCAGACCGTTGAGAAACTTGTTTTAGCAGCAGATTCTTTCAGTGTTCCTGGACTAATAATTTTGGATTTTGTTTATAAGATGGATCATTATCAAAGGCACCATTCACTGAACAAGAAACAGAGGCTAGGTCCTAGGAGTCATTATGTGGCAAAGTATGTTTGTTTATTTGTTTGTTTGTTTGCCACGTATGCAGTAAAGGAGCCTCAAACTAGAGCCATAACTGCAGCTCATTAAGAAAAGGAAAGCAACTGAAGCTTGATTTCTGCCACTCAAACTACCTTTTGCTACACTCTTGCATCCTGTATGTTAAAAAACAGAGTGAAAAGAGCTTAAGCCAGAGATTCACTTGAATTGGGAAAAAGACTATAATTCAGCAAAGGGTAGAACTTAATCAACTGGTAAACTGTAACCCATAAAAGAATAGCCAGTAACCCCATAGGTTTGTGCACTTTTCACGTCAGGGTCCAGAATTACGTGAATCCTATTTGCAATACACACTTCACACTCTGTCTCTTTGGTCTTCTCTCTCTCTCTCTCTCTGCTTAATGCATCTTTGCTTATTTCTACATAAAAAACAAATTTGTTCTTATGGTCCCTTATTTCCTCCACCTGATAGAACAAACATGGCCAACAACATTTCCTGAGTATCAAAACTGCCTCAACTAAAAAGGATTCTAAGGATACGATTTCTGATTTCTAGTTTATATAATAATAAAAAAGTACTGTGACTGGTTCAAGTTGGTTTAGGTGCCCACTCCGGGTGAATCAGTAATAGCCAAAAGAAAATGACAGACTCAAATAGAGCTGAAACTGGTGGCGGTTGGAGAGGGGAATGTAAAGGAGTTCTCAAACTCATAAAGAAGTGCTGTATTCTAATGAAGGGTAGGGAAGACTGACTAGCATAAAAATTTTTCCAAAAACATGTGCACTGTAACTTTAAGCCTTCTGACTTCAGTTATATATTCTTAAACCGCAGTCCTTACAATTAAAAAACATCAAATTGCATTTTTAATGGAGAAATATTAATTATATATATTTATGGGGTTTATATATTTTAATATTTTTTATGTTTGCAATGTGGAATAATTAAATCATGCTAATTGACTTGTCTAACATCTCACTTGGTTATCATTCTTTTGCATTGAAAATATTTAAGTTATGTGCCAGGAAAAAAAATAGAGGAAAAGTTTAAAAGGCACAAGAAAATATTTGTACAACTGGACAACAACAGATTTTTATACAAATTCCTGTGTCCTTCATTTATTTGCACGACTCAACTCCAATGTATCTTATTTATCTGCATATTTTTGCAGGATGTACTAATATAGTATGACTGAAAATGAAGTAAAAATTTAGCAACATAGTTCATACTGAGTGGGATATTTAAACAAATTAATAAATTACAAATAACTTGATAAATATATAGCAAATTGTAACAATGTATAAAACTTTAACCTAAATTTATCACTTAACCTAAATTTATCACTTAAACACTATGTAAAATACCCATGGGAAGGTTTTTATCTCAGTTAAAAAATTTAGAGTTTGGGGAAAGGTAAGATGAATATGTAAATTTATAGATTTTAACATAATAAGCATTTGCTAATTACTTTCAAAGAGGGATTTATGGGCAAGATTATATCATGTTCACAGTTGTATGAATAACTAACTCAAAATATAGGCAGGAGGAAAATAATGATTCCAAGGGAAATAAAATCTTACTTTCCAGAATGTCAAATAGGAAATTTATTGTTCAAAACTTTCCATTACTTGGGCTATTTACTACAGAGAGTATTAAATAACATAAGATGAAAGTGACAAAACCGATTTTTTGATATGCACACCATTTATAAGAAATATCTTCTGATAAAATGATGTGAAATCTAAAACATCTTGAAAATGAACTACCCTATTTCAAGTAGCTTAGAGCAAAAATGAGACATCTGCCAGGAAGTCAGCAAAAGAAAGACTTACAAGATCAACAGAAGTGGAGTGCCAGCAAGTTGTAATATATTATGACGCGATCTACATGCTATTTTTTTTCTTTTTTTAAATGAAAGATTGAAGGTGATTTTAACATAGAAAGGTATTTCTGGCAGGAAGGCAGTAAGGAAATTTCCTGATGGTCTCAACTTCGAAAGCCATCAGAGTGGGAGACTGTATATCTACAGTGATATCTCTAAAAAAATAAAGAAAAAAATGACTTTTTTTTTTTAATCAAAGGCTACATGATTTGAGAATTCGGAATGACAGATATGACACAGAGAAGGGAGTCTTGCAGATACTATTAGATGTGGGGGCGTGCTAACGATAAAAATTAAACTGAATTTTAGAATATCCCATTCTCTTCAATAACCTTTGAGTGTTTAGTACTAACTGTACTTTTCAAGTTCTTAGATACTTCACTGTGATCAGACGTTAGATTCCAAAGCAGTAACTACAATCAAGTCACACGGAGCAAAATGGGAAACATGTACTATAAACTCCCCAAATTTCCCAGGTCTTAAAAGGATTGTAGAGTACTAGAATAAAGAAAAAGTAAATAAATACAATAGAAACTATGGCCAAATTGTTTTCCAGATTTATTCTTTGTGAAAGGATACTACCACTTATGATATAACTGCTATTTCTACTTTAAACATTCAACCATAACCACTGCACGTTGATTATCACTGAAATCTCACTTTGTCTCCAAACTTGGCTTTACAAAGACATGGCATCTTATTTTAAGCCCATACTCCCAGTGAAATTGATTCTACATAACTGGCTTCTCCTCACTCTTCCATTTTAGGTTTAGACATAGAGAATATCGGAGCTCTCTAATGCTGATAATCTAGTTTTATTGATTAGACTGGCTCTTAATATTCTGGGTTTGGAGATTCCAAGCGCTTTCTATACATATTAGCTGATATAGATTGTGTCCATGTTACATGCTTACCTTTTCCCCAAAAGGCCGTCTTTTACAGCTCTCAGTGTGCTTATATAACCCAGTTGACAGAAAGTTGGATCATGATAGTCCTAAAATCTTAGCATGCTTTGTAGCAAAAGGGTGTACATTTAAACTAATGATGTCTCTGGTCTTTCAGACTTTCTCAAGCAATATATGCTTATTTTTTCAAAAACTGATACATTATTTAAAACAAGAGCAACCAACATGGCACATGTGTACATATGTAACAAACCTGCACATTGTGCACATAGACCCTAGAACTTAAAGCATAATAAAACATAAAATAAAATACAACAAGAGCAAGGAGTCATAGCTCTCCATCTTTAGTCTTTTGTCATAAGACGTAGGACTATTCAATATTCTCCACAGCACTGTATACTGATTTAATTTATACTGGTTGACTACGTATATGCTGTGTATCTTAAGAGTAGAAAAGAACTGATGAATATTTTGTTCTCATAAGATTCACAGTAAAATTTCAACATAAATTAAAATAATTCCTAATACGAGCATAAAATATACCAAAAAATAAAAGGAATTATAATCCTCAGATATCTCACAGTTTTACCCACATCTTATGGTCTGGTAAAGGATGTCTGCAGTGAAGTATGAAAGAATATTGCATAAAACCTTATCATTTAAAAACTCAGCTAATCTAAGCAATAGTTGAATAGCCAAACAATATTGAATAGAAGGTATACAAGTTTGAGTTCCCCACAATCACATTCTGAGGCCAAAATATGTATTCAAAAGCAAGTTTATTTGGGAGATAATCCTAGAAGCTGGGTGAGGTTTTAAAAGCATGATGCTGGCCGGGCATAGTGTCTCATGCCTATAATCCCAGCACCTTGGGTGGCCGAGGCGGGCGGATCACCTGAGGTTGGGAGTTCGAGATCAGTCTGAGTAACATGAAGAAACCCTGTCTCTCTTAAAAATACAAATTAGCCAGATGTGGTGGTGCATATCTCTAATCCCAGCTACTTGGGGGGCTGAGGCAGGAGAATCGCTTGAACCCAGGAGGCAGAGGTTGCAGTGAGCTGAGATTGCGCCATTACACTCTAGCCCGGGCAACAAGAGCGAAACTTCGTCTCGAAAAACAAATAAAATAAAATAAATAATAAAAGCATGATGCAAAGGAACAAGGAAAGCCAATAATGATGTGTTACTGGGCTAGTAAACTTTATGGACAAAAAGGAATAAATACTATTGGGGTTGCTGTGAGAGTCTGTGCAGAAAACACTTTAAATTTTCCCCCTGTGGTGTGGAAAAAAGAATTTATTTACTATTTCTGTACGGATAAATTTAGCTTTTAGACTGGTGGTCAGCAGATTTTTTCTGTGAAGGACCAGATAGTAAATATTTTAGACTGCACGCCATAGGATGTCTGTCACAACAGCACAACCGTTGTAACATGAAGGCATCTATAGATGATATGTTAGCAAATAACTCTGGCTGTGTTTCAATAAAACCTTATTTACAAAAACAGGTGGTAAGCTCAAGTTGGCCTGAGAGTCACAGTTTGCCACCTCCTACCCTAGACCACCAAGTTCTCTGCTCAGCGCAGCTGAAGATGATTATGCAACTAGAGCATGCGGTTAGGTAGAAAGATGCAGGAAGCCACGGCCTTTAATGAAAATGTCTATAAGTGGTAAATAGGCAAGAAAATATTAAAATTTGATTTCAGTAAAGGAGGTTATTTAAAAGAAAAGTAAAAACTATGTTGCATTTTTTAAATCAAAGAGCATCTAAAGTATGATGCTAGAAGGATCTCAAAATTATTATTATTTTACATTATAAATCTCCTGAATTAGAAAGAAAGCTAGAATTCAGATCTATTTGATCCCTAATGATGCTTAATTAAATTAATAATGTTTGATATGTTTAATCACATAAATACTCTGTAGGAGAAGAATGTTTACAAAAACAAAACAAAACAGCTATTGCCCACTTATGTGATCTCCGTCTACACTATACCTAATTGGAAAGTTTGCATGCTATAGTTAGTTCCTTGCAAGTAACAAGTATTCAATTCCTGTTGGTTTGGCTTTTTGCTTGTTTTTGTGTCTTAATCAGATTTAAATTAAAGATAGAGAAAAGAAGCTTGAGATCCAATGACATTGACTTATGTACCCTAAAATTTAAGCATCCATGACCATACAAAAGGTTGAAGGTAAAAAACAATGATTCAAGAAATAAAATTATCACTTTAGAAACATTAGCTAAATAAGTCATTGATGATTTGATGTTATAAAATTACTATTTATATTACAGACTTTTCATAAAATATCATTTTAAAACAAGGAGGCACACATATATTCTAGGTCAGTCAAATAAAGTTCAATGGTAGTAATTTGGGGAAATTTCAAGACACATAGATCAGTGGATATTTTCATTTTATGACTTTTTAATTTAATGTTCAGTTAGACTGCACCTGAAGAGCTTTGATTTATAACTATATATTTACCAGACATAATTTAAAAATAAATAAAAGATCAACCAAAAAATGTTTGTAAGGTAATAGCATTTCTTCTGTAGTTTTGTGAGACTGTAATAGAGTTTACTTGTAAGCAATGAGATTATTGCCTCATAAAATAGCCCAGTAGTGTTATGGTATTTTCCCAACTGTGGTGCTCCAAGACCTGTTAAAAATGTGTGCAATAACTATGAACATAAACATATAAATGTATTGGATTTTTCTTTTTTCTTCATCAAGTTATAGGAGTAACAACACAAGAAAAAGGTTAAAAACTGACCAAACAAAATGAATTAGGCCAACCACAAAATATAGCCTAAGGTGATAAATTATAATATTTTCAAGAGTAGATATATTAATAGACACAAACATCTGTGCTCACAATATACTTACAAATTAACAGTTCAAAAGCTTAATTATGAGTTTGATAGGGAACGGAGATGTTAGCATAATCAGAAGGTTGTGCAAGTCTGTTATGAAAGTCAGATAATTACACTAGGTTTTGAAGAACTTGTCTTTGTATGTTTCTATCTTTAACTTTAATTTGTCCGTGGATGGAGAAGCCAAGAGAGATGTGAAGGAGGCGGTGTGTGTGATAGGCTTTCTAAGATGAACTCAAATTAGGGCATTGTGAATGGCGATGCAGATTTCTACTTAGAATGTATTCGTTGTATTTAGAGGCTGAAGATATCACCAGAATTTATTTATTTATTTGGTTTGCTTTGTGTGTGTGTTTTTTTTTTGTTTTTTTTTTTTTTTTTTTTTTTTTTTTTTTGAGCGGGAGTCTCGCTCTGCCGCCCAGCCTGGAGTGAGTGGCGCGATCTGGGCTCACTGCAAGCTCCGCCTCCCGGGTTCCCGCCATTCTCCTGCCTCAGCCTCCGGAGTAGCTGGGATCACAGGTGCCACCACCATGAGCGGCTAATTTTTTGTATCTGTAGTAGAGACAGGGTTTCACCGTGTTAGCCAAGATGGTCTCAATCTCCTGACCTCGTGATCCTCCTGTCTCGGCCTCCCAAAGTGCTGGGATTACAGGCTTGAGCCACCGCGCCCGGCCATGTATTTTTTTTTTTTTTTAATAAAGTAAACTTTATTTTAGATTCAGGGGGTAAACGTGCAGGTCTGTTACACGGATATGCTGTGTGATGCTGAGGTTTGGGCTACGGATGATTTCATCACCCAGGTAGTGAGTATAGGTACCAGTTTTTCAAAACTTCCCTCTCTTCCTTCCCCCCCCAACTCTAGTAGTCCCCAGTGTCTATTGTCGCCATCTTTATGTCCAAGTGTATCCAATGTTTAGCTCCCTCTTATAAGTGATAACATGTGGTATTTGATTATTTATTCCTGTGTTATTTTACTTAGAATAATGGCCCCCAGTTTGCTTTGTTTATTGCCTATTGATTTTGTGGGGGTTTTTGTTTGTTTGTGAATTTGTTTTCTTAGAGAAAAATAATACCATGTCAGATAAAAATAGATTGCTGTACCTGTAACTTGCCATGTTATTTGTGTTTATCATAAAAATGTAGAGAAGAGAAAGGTAAAGCTCTTCTCTCTTCCCAATATGTCTAAATGTGGTAGCCTCAATTCAATGCTAAAATGACCCTTCATAAACCCTCCCCTTGACTGGAGTATGACCATTGGATAAGATTTGATATCACGCCCATGATTAGCTTACTAATCAGTTAGCTTTATGAGAATCAAAAGAAAAATTACCTTGGTAGGCGTGACCTAATCAGGTGAGCTCTTAAAGGAAGAGAATGCATCAGAGAAATTATCCTCCTGGCATGAAAGGAGAAGTAAACCAGCATGTTTTGAGTAGGCCTATGAGCCAGAAGCCCCTAGAAGCTGAGACTGACCTGTAGCTGAAGAACCAACTGGCAAAACAGAGATCTCTGTAACTATAACTTCAAAAAATCTGTCAACTATCCGAAATATTTTGGAAGAGAACCCCAAACTCCAGATGAAAATGCAGTATGGCTATCATGCTCATTTCAGCCTTATAAGACCCTGAACAGACAACCAAGTGAACCCACTCTCATACTCCTGAGTCAGGAAACTGGTTAAATAAATACCATTATTGTTCCCAATCTTCAGATGATAAATTGGGGCTAAGAGAGATATAAATAACTAGACCAGAGTTACATCATTGGTAACTGTCTGTGCTGGAATTTGAACCAAGGGAATCACACTCTACTCTGCCTTATTTTCTTCAGTGTAATAGTATCTTTGGTAGGACCTTGCTTTGTTTGCCTCCACACAAAGATCTCCTGCAATCAGTGGCGCAGGTGCTGATAATTATTTCGTTAACTGATTCTTTCATGGTTTTGTGAGGGTATGATTTATATCTTTTTATATTTAATATCTGAGTGGTAAACCTAAACTAATTTTCTTTTTCAGCTTTGTATGTGTGCGTGCGTGCGTGTGTGTGTGTGTGTGTGTGTGTGTATGCTACAGTTTGGGTAACTTTTATTGCAAGATTTACAAAACTCACTTTGGTAGTGGGAAGTTTGAAAAGCCTAATATGCTGTTACAATATTCAGTGAGATTTTGTTATTGCTTTATACATCGCTGGAATTGCCATTTAGCTCTTTCTTGTTGTTGGTTCTAATAACAGATCTAAACTTTCCTATTTGCTCATTCATTAAATAAAAGTTTTCTTTTAAATTTTTGAAGATGTGTCTAATAGTTCTTTTAAACTTAATGCTTTTGCTGAATTTTTAATTTTTGTTGTTTCCTAGTCTGCTTTTATTGGCTTATTCTTACACCTGGTAATGAGGCACATTTTCCTGCTTCTCAGCATACTTAGTAAAATTTTATTCTTTATGCTGCAAATTATGGACTCAATATTGTTGAGACTGAATTGTGTTTTCTTTAGTTAATACAGTATTTAGTTTTGTTCTGAACACCAGTTACTTTAGTAAAAAAGCAACTTTTTTTGTTTTGTTTTGTTTTGTTTTTTGTTTTTTTATTGAGTTCTTTTATTTTAGCTGTGTTCCAGCGGATCTAGAGTTGCCATCTGGGGATCAGATCAGGCCTACCAAAATGTTTCTTTCTAGGTTCTTTCCTGAATGCCTAGTGAATTCAATGAGGTTTATTCAGTAGGACAGATCAGAAATCATACTTTTTCTAGTGCTGTATGAGGTTCAGTAACTTCAGATCACAGAAACCTAGCAGTTATTTTTTTTTCCCTGTAGTTGTACTTTGTTAGCACAAGGCCTTGAGCTTTGAACGCGCCCTTCAGTTTTTAGCAAAAAATTTTTACAGTATCCTGAAGATTTCTGGAGCTCCTTCTCTGCATAATTCTTATCTATGAGGTGTTCTGCCCTCCATTTCCATCCACAGAGTTAGAGTGACTATGAACTCTAATTTCCATCTTGTCAGCTCAGTGAGACCTCTATTCACTGCAGTCCCCTTCCTTTGCTGCAGTTAAGAAAATGCTTAAGACAAAGCTTAACTCTCTACTTCTGCCTCTTAAGAGCCACAGTCTTTCCTGATGTGCAACTCTAAAAATCATTTTACGCATTTTGTTCAGTTTTAAAGTTATTTTCAGGGATAGAGCTAGTCTAAGACAAGCTGCTCCATTATGACCAGAGATGACAGTCCCCATTTTAAAATCGATACTATCTTAATTTTCATTTGAAACATTTCATCATATTCCACCATCTTCCACTGAAACATCAGTCACCTCTGTCACCATCCTCCTTATCTATTAACCAAGTATTCAGTTCCCTGTCTGCTTAGCCCTGTACTCACTGATGGAAGGAAGTATTACTGTTTTTTCAAGAAATGTTTATCCTACTGATTTGGCTGCAATTGGATGCTATGTTCACTTTGCTCAAATGTTAACTTTTTGGTATGTATCTCTTAGAGACATTTTATTAAGGAAAACTTTGACTTTTAAAACACTTTGTATTTTCATATACTCACACAGCATATAAATCTTTTGTGTTGCATATTCTGTAGAGATCAATCTTTTGACATTTAGTTTCAGATTCTGATGAACTAGGAGATACTTAGTTTTTGAGCTCAATGTTATATATATACACACACACACACGTATTCACACACCTATACACACACATAAGGACACACATATTTGAGTTAAAATATTAATGAAAACTGGACATTAAAATGAAACAGATTATTGAAACAGATTATTGAAACAAATTGAAAAAGAGAAATAGACTAGACAAACCTGAGTTTGAAAAACAAACACAGTTAGTGGCACTTTTACTAAAAATTAAACCATTGTCAAAAGTTGCAGTGAAACTCATTTGTGATATGTTAAAATACTTTTAAAAGACATATTATTGGACAGTGGAGCACACCCACTATGCTCCCACTGCATTCTGGAAAGCAGAAACTTTCCAGACTAATGTCACGTATTTTTTACAGATATCTTAGAGGTTGACTATCAACCACTCTAAGGGACACAACCAAACAGACATCACATTAATGGAAGTTTTGTGGTAGGACCAGGAAGTAGGTGCATTACAATGACAAGGACAGTGCTAATGAAGCCTTTCACGTCAAACTTAAGAGTACTAACTAGCCATTATAAACAAAAGTAAAAATTATCCTTAATTGCAATCCTTATATTTATTTGCTAAAAATCCTTGAAAATGAAAGTCATAACATACCCTTGTTAAAATATCAGTAGTTTGACGAAAATTTTTTTGTAGCATTCTGGCCATGTTTTTATAGAGAGTTGGCGCTCATTGTGTGCTTGTTTCTTTATAAATGCTTTCAAAAAACATCTCATTCACAGAAAACTGTTGAAGAGTAATTGGGGGTGAAATCTCACTGAGTTATTATGTTCAAACAGCATATACTGGAATAGAGACAGAATTGCCTCAATTATATTTGGCATATTTATTTTATTTAGTAATATATTTTTATGCATAATTCTTCTCTATTTGTTGTTTACAGAGAGCCATCTAAAGTAAAAACCAAAAGTGTAATTTCAAAGAATACTTGACCAACCTAATGATACAGGTGCATTTTAGAGGTTAAAAACCAGGTTAAACTATAGAGAACATGCCATGCTTTGAAATTATAAAAAAGGTATTTTATAATAAGTTTCAGAATTATTAATAAAAGTAAGATTTGTGAGTAACCGTCATTAATATTCATCATAGTGTCATATAAAAGAGAAGGCAATGATTTTCAAAATTTAGTCCCATTTCCTAACTTTTCACCTTTTAAACAATAGACATTGTTGTAACAACAAAAGAAACAATGAAAAAGTATATGGTTATTCATAATGTGCATACTATGTGTATATATATGTATATATATTTATATAAATAAGTATATATACATAAGCACACATACACACATATTCATGATATCTGAACTTCTTGCAGAGGTTGGTGTTCATAATTATATTGGGTATGTTGACTCAACACTGCAGAAGCTGAATATTTCATGCTTATGAAAATGCCTAATGCAAACTGCACATGTTCTGTGTTATTAATGAGTGTGTAAAATAAGGGTTTGGAAAATATAAAACATTCCCATAAAGTATGCAGGGGCAGGTGGTTTATTTGTCCATGGAATAAATCTTTAATTTGTGCTCTGAAATATAAGTTTGCAAAACAGTGTTCCTTCTTACCACCAAAAGAAAATACACTAAAAATATCTCTCTTTATCTCTTTACAAATAATTTCCTTATGTACTGTAAGAAAACATACATTTAGAAAATATTCAGTTATATTGTGCCAAAAAAATTCTGATATATACACCATGATCCCTGTAATAATCTTATTCCTGAATGTGTACTTTAGGTTACTTTCTCCTCAAAATTTGAGGAGAAGTAAGAGGTCAAGATAAGAGGAGAAAATACAGTCATACAGTCATAGCTTATGTACCACATCATAAATGGGAATAGAAGAGGAAGAGAGAGATAGAGAGAGATAGGAAGAGAGAGAGAGAGAGAGAGAGAGAGAGAGAGAGAGAGAGAGAGAGAGAGAGAGAGAGGCAGGAATGTGTGTGGGGGCTGGGGAGTTAGATGTGGAAAAGCCAGAAACCTGTAGGTTAAGAAACCTAAGTAGTTATGACTTCTGCAGAAGGAAATGAGTTTGAGTTTTTGAAACGTGAACAGACAACATTAATTAAGTCCAACATAAAAACGGTATCTCAGAAGGTTAGAAAGATATACCTATGTAGAGTCTAAGAGCAGAACAGGCAAAACACAGAAAGGAAGATTATCATTTCTTTGTATTAAAAACATTCCATTATGCTTCTTACATTATTTTTAAATGTATAATAAATTATGGTTGACTATAGCCTCCCTGTTATGCTATCAAATAGTAGATCCTATTTTTTCTAACTATTTTTTGTACTTATTGACCATCCCCACATCCCTCACTCCTCACTACCCTTCTCAGCCTCTGGTAACCATCATCCTACTCTCTATTTCCATGAGCTGAACTGTTTAAAGTTTTAGTTCCCACAAATGAATGAGAACGTGCAAAATGTGTTTTTCTGTGCCTTGCTTACTGCGCTTAACATAGTGGTCTCCAGTTCCATCCATGTGGTGGAAATGACTGAATTTCATTCTTTTAATGGCTGAAAAGTACTCCATTGTGTATATGTACCACATTTTCTTTATCCATTCATCTGTTAATGGATGCTTAGATTGCTTCCAGATCTTAGCTATTGTAAACAATGCCGCAATAAACACGTAAGTGCAGATATCTCTTGGATATGCTGATTTCTTTTCTTTTGGATATATACCAAGGAGTGGAATTTCTGGCTCATATGGTAGATCTGTTTTTAGTTTACTGGGGAATCTCCATACTATTCTCCATAGTGGCTGTACTAAGGTACATTCCCACCAGTAGCGTACGAGGGTTCCCCTTTCTCTGCATCCTCACTAGCATTCATTTTTGCCAGTCTTTTGGATAAAGGTCACTTTAACTAGGGTGAGATAATACCCCGTTGTAGTTTTGTTTTGCATTTCTCTGACGATCAGTGATATTGAGCACCTTTCCACATGGCTGTTTGCCATTTATATGTCTTCTTTGATTTTGAGGAATGTGTATTTAAATATTTTGTCCATTTTAAATCAGATTATTAGATTTTTGTCTTATTGAGTTGTTTAAGCTCTTTACATATTCAAGTTATTTATCCCTTGTCAGATGGATAGTTTGTAAATATTTTCTCCTATTATCTGGGTTGTCTCTTCACTTTGTTGATTGGTTCCTTTCTGTGCAGAAGCTTTTTAGCCTGATGTGATGTGATTATCCATTTTTGCTTTTGTTGCCTTTGCTTCTAGGATATAATCAAGAAATCTTCACCAAGACCTATGTCCTGCAGTTTCCTCAATGTCCTCTTTTAGTAGTTTCAAAATTTGAGGTTTTAGATTTCAGTCCTTATTCCATTTTTATTTGATTTTTAATGGAGTGAGAGATACCGTTCTAGTTTCATGCTTTTGTATATAAACATCCAGATCCCCAGAACAATTTATTGAAGAAACTGTCCTTTTCCCAATGTTATTCTTGGCATCTTTGTCAGAAATGAGTTCACTGGAGATGTATGGATTTATTCATGGGCTCTCTCTTTTGTGCCATTGGTCCAGGTGTCTGTTTTTATGCCATTACTATGCTGTTTGGGTAACTATAGCTCTGTAGTACAACTTGAAGTCAGGTAATGTGATGCCTCCAGTTTTTTTTTGTGTTTGTTTTTGTTTTTCCCGCTCAAGATGGCTTTGATTATTCTATCTCTTTTGGGGTTCCATATAAATCTTGGATTTTTTTTTTTTATTTCTGTGAAGAATGTCTTTGCTATTTTGATAGGGAATGTACTGGATCTGTAGATTGCTTTGGGTAGGATGGGCATTTTAACAATATTGATTCTTCCAATCCATGTGCATGGACTATTTTTCCTCTATGTGTGTCTTCTCCAATTTATTTCACCAGTGTTTTGTAGTTTTCTTTGTAATCCGTTACTTCATTGATTTCTAGGTATTTTGTATTATTTGTAGCTTTTAATTGTAATTAATTTCTTGATTTTGTTTCCAGGTTATTTGCTGTGGGCATATAGAAATGCTACCAATTTTTGTATGTTGATTTTGTATCCTGCAGATTTACTGAATTTGTTTATGAGGTCTGTTAGTGTTTTGGTGGATTCCTTAGGTTTTTCCAAATATAAGATTATATTATCTGTGAACAAAAAATTATTTGCCATCATCCTTTCCAATTTGGATGCCCTTTATTTCTTTCACTTGGATTGTTCTAGCTAGAACTTTCAATACCATGTGAATAATGGTGGTGAAAGTGGCATCCTTGTCATGTTTAAGATCTTAGAGCCTAGGTATACAGCTTTTCTTCATTCAGTATTATAGTAGTGGTGGGTCTGTCATATACGGGTTTTATTGTGTTGAAGATGCTGCTTCTTTTCCCAGTTTATTGAGGGTTTTTATCATGAAAGGATGTTGAATTTTATTCCATGCTTTTCCAGTATCAGTTGAAACAATCATATGGTTTTTATCCTTCATTTTGTTACTATAATGTATCACAGATTGATTTGCGTATGTTGAACTATTCTTGCATTCTGTGATAAATTCCACTTAGTCATGATGAATGTCTTGTGGAATTCAGTTTGCTAGTCATTTTTGGAGGATTCTTGCAACAATATTCATTGGAAATATTGGCATTGAATTTGCTTGTTTGGTTGGCTTTTGAGGTGTGTGTTTTTGGTATCAGGATAATACTGGCCTTGTAGAATGAATTTAACAGTATTTGCTTCTCTTCTATTCTTTGGAATAGTTTTCAAGTAGGCTTGGTATTAGTTCTTTAAATGTTTTGTAAAATTCAGCAGTGAAGCCATTGGGTCCTGGATTTTTCTTTACTACGAGTCTTTTTATTACAATATCAACTTTGTTACTTGTTACTGGTCTAGTGAAATTTTGAATTTCTTCATGGTTCAATCTTGGTAGCTTGTATGTGTCTAAGAATTTATCAATTTCTTTTAGGTTTTCCATTTCTTTATTATTATTATTATACTTTAAGTTCTGGGGTACATGTGCAGAACGTGTAGGTTTGTTACATAGGTATACATGTGCCATGGTGGTTTGCTGCACCCATCAACCCATCATCTACATTAGGTATTTATCCTAATGCTATCCCTCCCCTAGTCCCCCACCTCCTGACAGGGCCCGATGTGTGATGTTCCCCTCCCTGTGTCCATGTGTTCTCATTGTTCAACTCCTACTTATGAGTGAGAACATGCGGTGTTTGGTTTTCTGTTCTTGTGCTAGTTGGGTGAGAATGATGGTTTCCAGGTTCATGCCTGTCTCTGCAAAGAACATGAACTCATCTTTTCTTGTGACTGCATATTATTCCATGGTGTATATGTACCACATTTCCATTATCCAGTCTATCATTGAGGGGCATTTAGGTTTGTTCAAGTCTTTGCTATGTCTTAGTCTGAGTAAAAGTTTGTTGATTTTATCATTTAAAAACTTTAGCTTTTCCTTTTGCCAGGCTTTTGTATTTTTTGGTTTCAATTTTACTTATTTTTGCTCTGATCTTTTTGATTTCTTTTAAAAATTCTCAGTTTTGGCAAATAGGAAACCCTTTACTAAGCAAATACATACTTTTATGTAAACAGGTGCATATAAGATTAAGAGCACACAGTGCAAGAAATGGTAGCTATGTCCTCCATTTTGAAGGTACTAATGTTATACAGTGAGAAACTGAAAAAAAAAGAATTTTCTACACCCAGGCAATTATTGGTTCATTAGAAAACATTCTTAATTAACTAGATATTTTCCCACTTACTCTACTAACTAATGCAGCCCACTCTGTCTTCTCTTTCTTATCTTCCTGTTATCCTTGCTTCCCAATTCAATGCCCATTTTCCCCTAGGATAAGCACTTCAAAATAGAAGAAGAATCATAAATGCTGTTTTGATAAACACACAATAAAATTCTCCCTCCCACAGATATCTATTGATTCTATTTGACCTTGTTATTACTTTCAGGATAAGTTTTCTGAGTGTCATCTCTATCATGGGAACTAGATATGTAATATCCATCAAAAATTTATGAGATTAGAATATGCAATTCTGATGGAATTGTTTAAGTAAAAGGGCAAAAATTTCAAAATTAGAAGATTAAACTATATACAAATTTAGATTATCTATTTAAAATGTTTAGAAGACTGGGCACTAGGCATTCATTGTTAAGTTAATGACTTTGTTTGGTTTATTTTTATACATGATTTCTATTTGGAAAGTCACAGCTTAAAAATAATGCTTTTATATGACTTGAAATAAGATGTTTTGCTGTGTTTTTATAGCTAACTTAGCATAGATCCTTCTAGTTACTATTGACGTTTATGAAATAAGGATATATTAATCAAGCAAACTTTCTAAGACTATGATTTTATAAATAACTACTATTTAATGGATAATTCAACAGCAGAAGACAACCAAAGTATAGTGGGATAAAAGAGAGATTTTAAAATTTAAATTGCTCTCTACATTTCTCATTATTTTTGAGTCTTAATTTTAGTTTGTTTAGCAGAAATGCAAGGATAGGTAAAAATACAATGAAGAATTCCTGTAAATAGAAACGTGTTTTACCTACTTCATAGAATTTTAAAACTAAAAAGGAACAACTTATTTCTTGTACTATGGAATGAATTATAGCTCAGAATGGTAAAGCAACATGCTCACAATTGTAATCTTTTAATTGCTTCAGAAAGATTAAAACCAGAGGGTTTTTTTTAAACTGTTAGTCCCAAGATCTTTCCAACAATTACCAAAAGACCCTTACACTCCAAAAATAATTTATATAGGATGATAATACAAATTCCTCATTATGTATATATTTTTAAAAATCAGCAATTCTATAGAAAGTGTTCACACCAATTTAAATTTTGTTCACAAGAAGATTATATAAGCAAGATACTCTTTTTTGGATTTGATGGAATTAAAGTTTATTTGTTATTTATGATGGATTATTATATTAATTTTTCAATACCTGCGTATCTAAGTTTCAAAGAAAAATTTAGGCAGTCAATCTGACACATGGACAAACAGTAAAATCTGTAAATGAGTTATATATATTATACTATATATAGAATATATAGTATTTTATATAGAAGGAAAAACTCATTAATATATTTTATAATAGATAGATTATATATAATCCATTATAGATCATATATAATATAGATTATATATAGAAAAAAATGATTCATTTATAAATTTTACTGTTTAAAATACTATATGCAAATGTAGTATTTTATGTATGTATATCCTTGTAATTTATGGTTGTTTAGCATGAGAGAAATTGATTTGTACTCATCATTAATTCATCATTAACACACTATTCACATAAGACAAAGTGTGTTTGCTAGAGGTGACTGATCAGTCTCCCACAGAAGAGTATTATAAGGGTTATAAGCTTCTTATGAACTTTTCAAAAGAGACTTTCTTCTCATAAGTTCAGAGTGCTTTATCGATATTAGCTCATTAATCTTCACAGCATCCTTATGAAGAAGACAACAGGTATTATCACTGCTCTACACATGGAGCAACACATAATAGAAAGGTCAACTGCCTTGTTCAGGTTTATAGTAAGACAATTATGAAACCAAGCACATCTGTGGATGTACATATACCTGAACCAAACTGCTGTGCTCTGAACTTCCCCAACTTTTTTGATAAGAATCTTGAGAGGCTTTTATTAAAATGCATATGCATCTTTGGTAAACACATTGCAAGAACATGAAGCAATAATGGGAGGGAGTCCATATAATAAAAGATTTAAAATATATAAACATCAAGTAAATTATGTGGTCTTGTGGATGATTCAGACAAACTAGAAAAACAACGCATTTTTAAAACGATGAAAAATTTCAACAGTGATTGACAAATCATATTTAGCAACTATTGGTGGATTTTTCTGAGTGATAAATTTATTGTGGTGATATTAAAAGATAAGTCTCCTTAATGAGCTACATTCTGAAACATATATGGATGAATTGACAGTGTTGTCTGGGATTTGCTAAAACGTTTTGTCCAAAGACGACAGCGTGGTATGTTAAACACTACCTTGTTTCATCATGAGTTGATAATTGTTGAAGTTGAGTGATGTGTGCAAATGAGTTTATTATAGTAACTCATATATATTTTTATATATTTGAAATGTTCTATCTTAAAAAGTTCTTATTCATGTGGAAAAATTCTCCTGATGAGGCTTTGATTTAGTAGGTTGGTGCTGGGCCCAAGAGTATTTTTAATATACCCCCATATGAGTCTTATGATAAGGAAATTCTTGGAACTACTGCCCCTGCTGACTCATTCTTGAGTTCTTTAGAGACTGACATAAAAAGCCAAAAAGTTTAACATCTGGAATTCATTCATGTGCAATTTTTATGTGTAGAATTTTAGACAATACCCAGTTATTGGTATAAAATAATTTTAAGTTCCCTTTTAAAAGCAAATGACTCTGATCCAATATTTTAAAAATAACATAATAAAATAAATTATGTGTTCTTAGTAAAAATGTACTTTTGAATTGAGTGGGCAGTGCAGATATACCAGTAGATTTTACTGAAAATTGAAAAAACAATGTTCATTTTTCACTATAAAATGCTCACACCCACCAACACACACTGTGGCCTATCTGAGGGTGAAGGGAGGGAGGAGGGAAAGGATCAGGAAAAATAACTACCGGATACTAGACTCAATACCTGGGTAATGAAATAATCTGTACAATAAACCACAATAAAGCCCCTGACACACGTTTACCTGTGTAACAAACCTGCACATCTACCCCTGAAATTAAAATAAAAGTTCAGATTAATTTTCTACTTCAAAGCAAGATAGCTCTGTTTTGACATAGAATGGTGTCAAAACATATCTTTTTAGACAAAGATGCAGGCTGTAACAGGGTCTGACAAAAGTTTTCATAATTACTTAAGCAATAGAAAAATTATGTAAAAGTAGATTTCTGTCTTTTCCTTTCCAAAGAATCATATAACTGCTTATGCACATTTGGCAACAGAAATAAAAAATGAAGTGTGCTTTTGGAAAAGAACTAGTCACTCATGTTTATAAAAGAGCAACACTATCATGTTGTTGATTGAATGCAATTTAACTTAGTTTTTCAGGAAATATTAAGCATTAAGCTGACATTAACAGATTGAATTATTATTTAACTGATGTTCATTTGGTGGTAAAATTAGGCCACAGGAGGAATAAAGATAAAAAGAATTGTAAGATATGATACAGCCTTTAAATTTGCATTCTAGAATTATTAGAGAAAACTTCAAACCAAAAACCTTTATTATTATTAAATTTCCTCTGGAAATTTTATGACATAACATTTTGACTTTAATTCTTTTTAGGATGCTTTTAATTTGAATACAAGTTTAAAATACCACATTTGATTAGAAAAATTGATTATTAAGATTTAAAATTCTTGTATTAATAGGAGGCTACTGTGAACCAATAATCAACATCTATTTCTAGTCAGTCCAAACCTAACTAGGAAAAATAATGTTTCCTGAACTTATAGAACACTATGCCTAGGCTTCCTGAGCACTTATAAATACTAACTGTAAAATCTACATTTATTTAAATAAAGTCTTATTTATTGTCTCCTATCAGTGGAGACACCTTTATACATCCTCCACTTAAAAATGTATTTCTCCATACTAATACATATTAATAATTATTTCAATTATTTAATTGTGCATTTACATAGCAGCTGGGTTCTGTTCAGATTCAGAGATGTTCACTTCCAAATTTCCCTACCCATCCACTTAATTCTTAATTTCCATTTCATATTTTTGAATTAATGAGAGCTCTGCTTAGTGGTTGAAGTAGGCAGTAGAAGAAGGAGTGCTGAGAAAGTTCCAACAACATGAAAATCTTTTACACTGTAACTAAAATGTGTTTTCAAAATTAAACTTTCCTAATTAAGTCTGCAAAAAACAATTTTTTTTTACCAATTGATAATTGTTTAAAACTCTACCTTTCTACTATTTCTGTTCTTTGGCAACACAAATTTCTGAACATATAAAGATTATCTTACTTAAATTTATAAATCTGCATTTCTTAGAACTGAACTGAAGTGATTTAGAGGTGAGTAATGAGGGGAACTATCATGGACCTGGAACTTTCATAAATGTCATATGTAAATAATACAGAAAAAATTTTGACTAGAGTGATTTCACCAATTTTTAAAAATATTTTATTCAGAAATAATAGAACAACTTGCAATATTTGTTTGTGTCTTAACCTCCTTGGGCTGCCTTAACAACATATCATGGACTGGGTGGCTTAAACAACAGAGATATATTTTCTCACCGTCTGGAGGTGGGAGGTCTGAGATCATGGTGGAGATCTACTGGGGGCTCTCTCTATGGCTTACAGGTGGCTGCTTTCTCACTGTGTCCTCACACAGCCTTTTCTGGGTGCATCTTTTTCTCTTTTTACAAAACCATGAATTCTATTTGATTAAAAACTCTACTCTCATAAACTAATGTAACTGTAATTACCTACTAACTGTCTCGCTGGGGGTTAGGGCTTCTACCCATGAATTTTGGGAGAACACAGTTCAGTCCATAGCATTTTCCCACTCTATTCTAGCATTGATTTCAACCCAATCTAACATCAATCTTTCCTTGTGGTGGTCAATCATAACATTGTATAGTTAGTGGTATTAGATTTCCAAATGTGAAGTCAGAAAGACCTGGTTGTGCATC
Source organism: Rhinopithecus roxellana (assembly GCF_007565055.1). Taxonomy (NCBI): domain Eukaryota; kingdom Metazoa; phylum Chordata; class Mammalia; order Primates; family Cercopithecidae; genus Rhinopithecus; species Rhinopithecus roxellana. The sequence goes on along the minus strand of NC_044549.1, from coordinate 10,711,294 downwards.
CCAACTCTACTATTTAATAGCTGTGGGACTGTAAGTAAGTTAAATTTTGTAAGGCTCAGTTTTCTCATCTCTAAGTTGGGAATAATGATGTATGGTGTAGATTAAATTAGTTATTACAGGTAATGCATCCAGTGCAGTGCTTACTACTTTCTAAGCACTTTTATGCTTTTATTAATTTGCTGCATTGCTCCATTTTCTAAGTGTAAGTAAATTATACACAGGTATTCATTCACTCTACAAATCTTTATTGATCATCCACTCTGGTAATTCATTTTTTATTGTCCTTTTTAAGAATGCAACTGTGAGCAAGAGAAAGAAGTTTTCTATTGTCATGGGTTTGTGTGTGTGTGCGTGCAAGGAAACATATAGTAAGCACATGAGATCATTACCCAATAAAGGTAGCTTGGTAGAAAATTCTAGATAATGATGGAATAAAGTGACAACTTTAGGTTGTTAAAGGATTTCTTTCTAAAATATGAGTACCAAGAATTTACACACACACAAAAAGAATAAACCAATTTTGCAAGAGTAATATGCACCATTCAAAGTAGATGGAGAAAAAACTTGGTAAATTTAAGTACTAAAAGACAAAAATCAGTGTGGCTAGAACAAATTAGGAGGAGCAAAGTGGATGAATTAGAAGAAAGATTCTAGACATGAGCAAGTAAGGCTTCAGGAGCTGGTGTAAGGGTGCCAATTTCTATGAAGAATGCTAAAGCTTTTAAAGGTTTCAAGAAAAGGAGTGGTGTTTTGGGATGTATGTTTTAAAGGAACCACTCTGACTCATGTGATAAATGGATTACAGAAAGAGAAAGGAAGCAGAAAAAGCTGCTGAGAGGATGCTGCAATGTTCAAAAATATTGATGCTTATCAAAGGACAGCCTCTTCTCATCTACTCCAGCCAGGGCTCAGCAGTGCTATGAGAATTTTAGGGGAAAACAAATATGCCTTTTGAAGATTATTGTGCTTAGTATCTTGCACAAAACAGATTATTTAAATCACTTTCTGCTACTCTGATGAAAAATAAACAGGTTCTCAATCAGAGTATATTCTGCATACAGTTTACGTTCAAATGTGCCTATTGACAGACTAGGTGACAAATAACCTCTTTTTGTTGTTGTTGACACTTGGAAAAGCTGTTCTATTTTCTCCTTACCTTCTCCTCCTCCTCCTTCCTTCTTCATATTATCATAGAAAAAATAATAAAATAACCAAACTTTATATACCTCAAAATTAAGACATCCTAGTTTTGGTCTAGTTGCAAAATGATACAAATTTATATAATAAGACAATATTATTGAGCTATGGACAACATCGCCTGATGGTCAGATTGAGGTTATGTATATGAATAATTTAAAACTTTAGGTACAGATATTGTGGCTGGAATTTATTATAATGTGAAGAAGATAATTATATTAGCTTGCTTGGGCGGCCATAACAAAACTACCATAGACTGGAAGCCTTAAACAACAGAAATTAATTTTCTCACAGTTTTGGAGGCTTGAAGTCAAAGATCAAGGTCCAGTAGGGTCAGTTTCTGGTGAGGGCTATCATCCAGGCTTGTAGATGGCCACCTTCTATTTGTGCTATCACATGACGTTTTTGCTGTGTATGTGTGCAGGAGCATGCTCGGGTGTCTCTTTTTCTTTTTATAAGGATACAAGTTTTATTGGTTTGAGGTCCCACACTTATGACCTCATTTAACCCTTATCATCTCCTTGCAGTCTCTATGTCCACATAGTCCCTTTCACATTCGAGGTTAGGGTGACAACATATGAGTTCTAGGGAGCAAAATTCAGTTCGTATCAGTCTCCCCTGGCTCCCGAAAAGTCATGCCTTTAGCCCATGCCAAATACATTATTTCAATCCTAATAGCTCCAAAAGCCTTAATCCATTCCAGCATCAACTCTAAAGTCAATAGTTCAGTCTCATCTTAATCATCGTATTTCCTCTTCAGCTGTGAACCTGTGAAATCAAACAAGTTATATGCCTTAAAATATGACTGTGAGACAGGCATAAAATAGACATTCCATTTCATAAAAAAGAAATGGAAAAGAAAGCAGTGATGGGTCTCAAGAAAGTCCAAAACCTAGAAAGAAAAAATTCAGTAGATCTTAAAGCTCAAAAATAGTCATCTTTCATTTGATGCTCTGCCATCCACTCCCACCATGGTGGTAGTATCACACACATGATACTGCAGGATGCTGCTTCAATGCCTTCTTCCGGGCCCTACCATGTGAAATTAAGGAGAATTGAGTCTTGTTCCCTGGACCGGTGGAGGGAGTGACAGCCTTGATGATCTCTGAATCACCTTTGAAATTGTTCTTCTATTTTCACGAAGGGCAAAGCATGTTTGCATATGGATAGCGCTAGTCATAATTTCTCATTTTGTAAAATTCTTGAAGTCCAACAGTCTTCTTTCATTCCCTGTCTTTTATTCTATTTCCTTTAGTCCCAGCAGGCAGTGTTTCTGACGGTATAATCTCATCTCTATTCCTGGCTTCTGCTGAGGTGGCTTATTAAATTCGCAATTTATAACCAAACTAATTTCCTTTACCAAATGGTTGTTCAGCCCATACCCTTAGTTTCTCTTCAGAACAAAGCTTATTAATATTTTGCAATGTAGATGTTTGATAATTTCCCAAGTCTTCAAGTTCTGGTTCCTTTTTACTTCAAAAGTCCTTCTTTACTTCATGTCTTTTCTCATCACAATCCATCTTTTCCTCTTACATGTTACTATAAGCAGTCAAGAGGAATCAAGATACTCCTTCAATACTTTGCTTTAGAAGTGTTCTCAGTTAAATATCCCATTTCATTACTCACAAATTTTACTTTCCACAAAACATTAAACACAATTTAGCTTAGCTCTCTGATATTTTATAACAGTATTGCCTTTCCTCCAGTTTTCAACAAGCTGCTTTTCATTTCCATCTGAAGCCTCACTAGAAAGGTCTTTAACATTCCTGTTTCTACCAACACTCTGTTCATAATTATTTGTGTATTCTCTAAGAAAATAGTGACTTTCTTTCCAGGTCGTCTCTTTTCTTTTGAGTCTTCACTGGCAACAACCTTAATGTCTACATTTCTACTGTGTACCACAAAACTCTTTCAGCCTTTTTTCATTACCCAGTTCCACAGCCACATTCACATTTTTAGTTATTTATTGGAGTAGCACTCCATTTCTCATTGCCAAAACAGAAACGGAACCGACAAGATGCTTGTATATATAGAGAAAGAGATGTATCGTAAGGAATTGACTCACACAATTATGGAGGCTGAAGAGTTCCAAGATCTATAGTTGGCAAGCTGGAGACGGAAAAGAGCTGATATTGTAGTTCCAGTCGGAATTCAAAAGCTTGAGAATCAGAGGAACCAGTAGTAGACGTTCCAGTTTGGCAGCCTTCAGGCTTGATGCCCAAGAAAAGCCAATGTTTCAGTTTTAGTCCAAAGGCAGAAAAGACTAATGTCCCAGCACAAACTGTCAGCTAGGATTTTCCTCTTGCACACAGGAGACTCAGCCTTTTTGTTTTATTCAGGGCTTTAGCTGGTTGAATGAGAGCCAAGCACATTAGGAAGGGCAGTCTGTTGAATTCAATCTACTATGTCAAATTTTAATCTCATCCCCAAACACCTTACCTAACAAACACACCCAGAATAATGTTTCACCAAATATCTGGGCATCTTGTGGCCCAGTAAAGTTTCAACATACAATTAACCATCACAATAATGATCCACAGCTTTAAAAACTTTTACTTAGGTTTTGTCACAGACAAGCATTTGCTTTGTATCTGATAGTGCTGACACTGGAGGAAATCAAAGGTAGATGCATTTTAATTACCTTTGTAGATTTATTTTATGCTAAGAAAGAGAAAAGGACAAACGATGTTCCTAAGAAACTTTAGCTTCACTAACATATATATGCTTACAAATGTTACTACTTGATTCTCTGTAATATTAAAAAGAGAGAGAGCTATGACAATTTTTACTACTTGATTCTCTGTTATATTAAAAAAAAGAGAAAGCTATGACCCTCACAAACTGAAGGTTAATTAAAATCATTTGGTCCATCCCTCTGTTTTATGTAAAACAGATCTTCATATAAATAATTTTAGATATGTAGGTCTTTCTTTTTTGTTCTTAAGTTTTACAGAAAACTCAGCAGAAACGATGAAATATCCACTCTAAAACAACAACAAACGAAATGAATAAGTCACAACTCTCTGCCTTTGAAAAGCTGACAATGAAAGAACTAAAATCCTTCACAAATAATTTCAATATAATATACTTAAAAACCTATTTCAACTTTTACAAACATCATCTTTGCCTTCTGTTTTCTTCTATAACCCATGACAAACAGGCCTTTAATTCCCCTCTAATATATTCACTTTTCCAAGTCCACTAATGAATTCCCTCTTGAAAAGTTCAGAAATAACATTTTGTGTGCTTCAAAAAATGGAGAGTTTTCAGTTTTTATTTTTTGGGATTCTCTGCTGTATATGATTTTGTGTTTACTCAATCTGTCTTTAAACTTGTGATTTCCTTTATATCTCCTTCAGTGCATATTCTTGAGGGGTTTTTTTTTTTTTTTTTGTATGCAAATTCTGAAGATTTTCTTCCTGTTTTATTTTTGAGCTATTTCCTCCCTACCCATCCTCTGGCTCAGAATGGACCCGAGCTTATTTGACTCTGTGATATATTTCTAGGTAAACCGGTTCATTAAGACCTGCATACTTATGTCTACAAAATCGTTATCTCTTGTATCTTTTCAAATAAAATAGTCAGCATAGTATTATTAGTGATTAAAATAAGAATTTTGTTTAAAGTGTTAAAGTATTTAAAGTATTTATTCTTAATTCAATGGTGTATTATAAACTGCAAGAATTACTAGCATCAGGTATACGATTTTAATTTTAATTTTACTTTTTCAAGAGACAGGGTCATAGATTGAATTTGCTGTATATCTCACTTAGTAGACTACACACAACTTGATAAAAATTAATGTTGAGTTTATCCTACGATAGGAGAATGTTAGAAAAATATGCTTTCTTAGATATAAACCTCTCATCTTTGTAAATTACACATTCTTGGGACCTTAATAGTGCCAAATTATAGTTAGCCTTCTTGCATCCTTGAAGGAGTGATTTACTTCAAGTGAACAAAAATTTTCTTTCAAAATAGAACTCTACTTTCATGACTATAACTTAGCCTGATATTAGCTAGTGAAAGAGCAGTATCAATGGCATTCTCTTTGGGCAAATCCTGAGTGTTTGTTTAATAGATAATGACAATATGTATTTTTAATAAGTTAAGGAGTATTTTTGAAAGCCCTCAAGAGAATATGAAGAAATCAGAAATTTGATAATTATTGTGTGTGTTTCTTTACATGCACATTATTCCACAACAGAAGAGAATAAACCATTTAGAAAGTCCGAATGGATTTTTTTTTTTTTTTTTTTACTATTGCTCACTTAATTTATTCACTATTTTTTCAAACATTATTAGATACCTGTCATTGGACAGAATCAGAGATCAACACTGAATACTGGGATAAAGGGACAGAGGACCAGGACTGGAAAAGCTGAGAGAGGCTTCACATGGGCAGTCAGTAGGCAAAATCTTATCTACAGATGTGCCTGTTTGGTCTGCTTAGTTCATCAAAATTTCTACCACTTTAATGTTTTTTGCCCCTGTCTGGACCATGCACCATTGTGTTTACAATCTCTAATCATGTTTGTTCAGCCTTGTGGCTGGGCTGCACGAAAAATGGGGAGAGATAAATAAACTCTCATGAAATATCTACCAGTCAAATAGTAATATGAGAGAATATGATAAATTTGTATTTGAAAAAAAATGTCTCTTTATCCATGACTTATCTAGTGAGTAAAACTGAGAGAGAAGGTATGGGTTTTTTAATTGGTATATTTGAAATGATGAAAATGAACTAAATCATCTAGGTGTAGGTGTATGTGGTTTCGTTTTGTCTTTTTAATCCACAATTTTAATTTAAATGATATTTAAATCAGAATGTGTAATGTGGATGAAAGTTACATTAATGTGATTGAGGCATTCGTGGCAACATGTAGCATTCCAGACTCTATGTGTAGACTGTGGATGGCACAGGAAGAGGAAAGAGTCAAGCACGAAGTTTTAATCCTACATTACAGTGCCAAAGGAATACAGAAAACAGCAACAAGATTAGGTGAGAGGCTGTGGGGTAAAGAAAGAAAGAAGAGGGATTTGTACTTAAAAAAGACAGGTATTCATACGTCTATGTAGGAAGGGAAGGATGGATTGTTTGGGGGTTGGAGGGAATTCACCCTGGATAGCCTTTGTTTTCTCTGTGATACGGAGAACAAGATGTTTGTTAGACTGAAGTAGGTATAAATGGGTAAACGATCTGAATAGAACTATGAAAGAACACATGAAAAGAGGCCAAGAGCAAATGATCCAGGACAAGCCAAAACAAATTGCTGTGCTGTCCTGAGGGACTAGCTATTGTTACAAACTATACAATTTTTATGTGTCACCTTGAACCCTTAGCATCCCTTATATACCCTTAGCATATATTCTGCTGATCATATATTTTATCATTGATGAAGCAGTAATGATTATCATGGCTTTGGAATAAAAAAACCTTTGCCCTAGGGTATTTCATGTATCTTGGGGTGATGTATTAATGCAGAAGATAGAATTTCACTCAGATCAAATCATAATATATTTTGAAATGTTCTAAGATCAATTTTAGATCATTTTAATCAGCAGTTAATCTTTGGAATTTACAACTAAAATAGGATAAATTCAAATTATAGTCATATACTGGCTTATCCTTTTGATGGCTTTTGAACTATTTCCTTTGACAGTTGAGATAGATCCACCTTGTAAAAATGCTATATAAATGTTTGGATTTAAATGAAGAGAGAGTACTTTATCTGGTATGGGTTTTATGGTCAATAGCTTCTTGGTCTTTAACTGATACACAATCCAAGAGTTTCATTTTTTTAAAGATGATAACTTTTAAAAAATAGTGAATGCAATATATCTTTCTATCCATAACGGTGACCATTCTAGGATCATTACTTGAACTCCTGCGAATATCTATTTTTATACTGGTTAATAAATTTTAATTATACACGGCAAGGTTAAAAATCATTATACATGTTGCAATTCTTCTTCACAGTTATGAAAATGAGCTTAACTTCATATGCATGATGCTACTGCAGATCTATTATTAGATCTATTATTTGTAGAATATGTACTTTGAATTACTTTTCCCAGATCCATATATGCATGCTCTGAGCTGCTTTATTCTCTTTCCTGCTTCTAATACGAGTCTAAAGGACATATTGGCAAAAGGCCTACATTATGAGTAGCATTATGATAAGGAGAATTTTTTTTTAATTCAAAGCTAACTGGCCCTTGTATAGATCTATGGCCTTGGCTACATGAGAACAGTCTTTAGCCAGCTGAGCATACTGCTTCAGGCTACAATTATTTATGTCTTTCTTGCAGAAAATTCCTCAATTTCCATTTTAAATGTTCTAAATTTCATAAGGTTATTTTAAAAGGTTTTCTGCCTTATTCCTCTCACAGACTTTCAACCAGAAGAGCTAAAATTATGCAACTTCCACTTTTAGCCTAATCTCCAAGCAGCCAGATTCTGGGACAAATCAAGAAAACAATTATTGCTTATCAGTCAGTCACCCACTAGGTGAGCCATGTCTACAAATCATACTTGAGTTTTCTGCCAGGCACCAGTCTCATAGAGATGACTAATTACCCTGAACTTCAATCGTATCAGAGGCTAATTCAGGCCTGGCCATATGCCCAACCCCATAATTACTAGCATAACCAAAGAAAGTAAAATGGGAAATTAAGTAACTAAAAGTAAAATTTTGTCAAACTTTTAAGGCAGAGGTCTGAAGTTATGGGATGATGGGTTATTAATCACAAGAAAGGTGAGTATAAGTGAAATAAGAATGTCAAAATAGTGCAAAGGATCCTAAGAAACTGTTATGAATAATTGTACGCAAGTAAATTAGATAGCCTACAAGTAATGCATAAATTCCTTGACGTACACAACCTTCAAAGGCTGAATTAGGAAGAAATGTAAATTTTTAACCAACCAAAAATGATTAAGGACATTGCATCAATAATAAAAAGTCTCTCTTCAAAGAAAACCCCATGACCTGATGTCTTCAGTGTTGAGTTCCATCACACATTTAAAGAAGAGTGAATGTCAACTCTTTTCAAAGTCTTCCAAAAATTTGAAGAGGAGGGAATACTTCCAAACTTATTTTATAAGGCAAGCCGTCACCCTGATACCAAAGCCAGATAATGACACTACAAAAAATAAATAAATGAAAGAAAACTACAGGTCAAGTCAATAGTCCTGATTAACAGAAATAACATATATGCAAAAATTCTCAACAAAATATTAGCAAATTGAGTTCAGTAGTACATTAAAAATATCATTCAATGTAATCAACCAAGATTCATCCAAAGAATGCAAAGATGTTTCAACATACATAAATCAATAAATCACATTAACATAATTAAAGACAAAATCCATATGGTCATTTCAATATATGTAGAAAGAGTATTGGACAATTTTTAACTTTTTTATAATAAACACTTTCAGCAAATAAGGTAAAGGTGGATTGTACTACAGCACAATAAAAACAATATATGTCAAACCCGCAGCTGACATCACACTCAACGGAATAAAGCTGGAAACTTTTTCTCTAAGATTCACAATATGACAAAAATGCCCATTCTCAGCACTTCTATTCAATGTCATACTGGAGGTCCTATTCAGAGTAATTTGAACGAAGAGATAAATAAAAAAGTATCCAAATTAGAAATAAATAAGTTAAATTGTCTCTGTTTGCAGATGACATTATTTTATAATATAGAACACCCTAAAAACTTCACCAGAAAACTGCTAAAACTAATATAGAATTCCAATAAAGTTGAAGAATACAAAATTGGCATGCAAAAATCAGTAGTATTTCTATACATAAGAGCAAACTATCTGAAAAGGAAATTTTTTTAAAAAAATCTCATTTATAAAGCTACAGAAAATGAAATACTTAGAAAAAGTTTAATGAGGGAGATGAAATATCTGTATACTGAAAACTATAAAACACTGATGAAATAATTTGATGACACACATCAATGAAAAGATAGCCCATAATTATGGACTGGAAGAATTAACATTGTTAAAATGCCCATGCTATTCAAAACAATCTACAGAATCATTGCAGTTCCTATGAAAATACCAATGACATTCTTCACAAAAATAGAAAAAAAATCCTAAAATTCATATGAAATCAGAAAAAAAAAAATAGTCAAAGCAATCATAATTTTAAAAAGCTGGTGTCCGCATACTACCTAACTTCAAAATATACTACGAAGCTACAGGAAGCCAAACAATATTGTACTGGCATAGACACATAAACCACAGACATATACACATAAACAGACACATAAACTAATGGAAGAGAACACAGAATTCAGGAATATGTCCACACATTTACAGCTGACTGATTTTCAACAAATATTCTAAAAACATGCAATGGAGAAATAATAATCTCTTCAATTAATGGTGGTTGGAAAATTGAATATATACATGCAGAAGAATTAAATTATACCTTATGCTCACGCACTATATAAACATCACCTTAAAATGGATGAAATAGGTGAAAGATTTAAATGTAAGACCGAAACATGAAAATACTACAAACAAACATAGAAGAAAAACTGCATGGCGCTGGTCTGGGCAATGAGTTTTTCAATATGACCCCAAAAGCACAAGCAACAAAAGCAAACATAGACATATAAGATTATACCAAACTAAAAAGCTTCTTTACAGAAAGGAGACAGTCAACAGAATGAAGAGACAACATACAGAACGGGAGAAAATATATACAAACTATACATCTGATAAGGTGTTAATATACAAATTATATAAGAAAACCAAAACTCAATTGCAAGAAAATAACCTGAATGTTAAAACAGACAAAATACATTAATAGACACCTCTCAAAAGAAGACATACAAATGATCAAGAGGCATATGAAAAAATGCTTAACATCACTAATCATTAGGGAAATGCAAATTAAAACCATAATGAGATATCACTTCACTCCTGTAAGAATGGCTATTACAGAAAAGACAAAAGATAAGTGTTAGTAAGGATGTGGAGAAAAAAGAAGACTCTTACACTGTTGGTGGAAAAATAAATTAGCACAAACATTATGAAAAACACCACAGAGGTTCCTCAAAAAAATTGTAAAGAGAACTACCACATGATCCAACAATTCCACTGGTAGGCATATTCAAAGAAAATGAAATCAGTATGTCAACAGGCATCTTCCCTTTCACGTTTGTTGCATCATTATGTACAAGAGTCAAGATATGAAATCAATCTTAAGTGTTCATCAATGGATGAATGGCTTTAAGAATGTGGCACATATACCCAATAAACTATTCAATAATTAAAAAGAAAATACTGTCATTTGCAATATGGAGCCATTATGTTAAGTGAAATAAGCCAGGGACAGACAGCCATCTGCTGCATGCTCTCACTCATATGAAGAATCTAAGAAAGTTGATTTCATGGAAAGTTAGAAGTAAAATGGTTTTCACCAGGGTCTGGAGTAGTTGGAGAGCTGTTTGTTAAAGGATACAAAATTTCAGTTAAATAAGAGGAATATGTTCAAGAGATCCATTGTTTACATGTTGACTATATCTGATAGTGTATGGTATTTCTGAAAAAAATGCTAAGAGAATGGATGCAAAGTATTCTCACTATGAAAATAACTATGTGAGGTAACGTATATGTAAATTTGCTAGATTTAGTCATCCCTTAATGTATATATGCTTTAAAACAATATGCTGTACATGATAAGTACATGCAGTTTTAAGTTTCAATTCAAAAAAAAGAATGATGGAAAAAAGAGAAGATCAGAGAATATGGAAGAGAATAGCAGCTCAGAAAAAAGTTTCTCAAGGAATTTATGATGAAGGTGACCTCAATGGATGAATAATAATTCAGCACTTAAAGTTATCACATTAACTAAAGTTTTCTCTTGATTATCCTTATGTTTTCTAAAAGATGCACGTTAATAAATTTAGAATGAGGATATTTTGGCAGAATTTTACCTTGATACTTAATCCACAAATACAATGTGTTACATTTTCACTCTTTTAATTAATTAAATTAATCATATCACTATAAATATATATTGCAAAACTTATAAACAAATAGTGGGAAGCTTACATTTTCTTTTCAGCAGTATGTCCTATAGGTTGTGAGACAGATATTTTCATTCTTCTATTCTTTTGTTTAGTATCTATTATGAGCCTAGTACTAGGTACAAGTGTGTAGTATTAAATGACACTCAATGACAACCCTCATGGAAATTATAGTCTGAACAGTTAATAAGCACTCCCACCTCACATTAAGGATGAAAAAACAAACAAACAAACTTAAACAAAAGAAAGAATTGATGTTTTTAAGTTGTAATGTGTTTCATAAAGGCAGTAAATTTTAGGGGGAAAGAGCAGATTAAGAGACAAGAATCAGAAAACTTTCTGAAGAAACTTGAAGGAATTTTCTAAATGAAGACTTCAGGTCAGAGTGGAAAGTGTATTCCTGGCAGAGGAAACAAAGCATTGATACAATGGCTTGAAGTGGAAAAGGACTTGGTACATTAAAAGAAGTTAAAAAACAAAAAAATAGGATGGTTATAATGTAGAAGATAAAGGAGCTAGTGACATGGAAACAGTGAGCGATGTTGGAACCTTCTAGGTTATGCTAGTAGATTTGGGAAGAATTCAAAGAGCAAAAATAAGAAGGATGACATAATGTAATCTACTTTCTATGTAACTACAAAAGAGTTGGGTAATTCATCAATTGGAATCCATGCATGTTGGAAATAACATCTTGATTCAAAAAAATTCCAGAAATCAACAAATAGTATAATATCCTACTAAAAATTGTTGAATACTAAAAAAATCCAAAATTTGAAAACACCACATTTAGATAATATATTTTTAGATATGCACAAATGTAGAAAATTATTTCAAGTATCAAAGTAAAGTTTCACTCAATATTCAGGGTAATGAAGTGAGGGAAGGAAAGATGTGGGATGAGGTGGAGCCCATCTGTAGATGCATCAATTTTGGTAACATTCTACTGCTTAATTTTAGTGTCAGCTCACAGTATTTATTGTATTATTTTACTTTCTAAGTTTCTAAACTAATATGGTTTATTTTAATATGGCATACACTATGTTAAAAACCAACCCAAATGTCCATCAATGACAGACTGGATTAAGAAAATGTGGAACATATACACCATGGAATACCAAGCAGCCATAAAAAAGGATGAGATCATGTCCTTTGTAGGGACATGGATGCAGCTGGAAACCATCATTCTCAGCAAACTATCACAAGAACAGAAAACCAAACACTGCATGTTCTCACTCGTATGTGGGAATTGAACAATGAGAGCACTTGGACACAGGAAGGGGAACATCACACACTGGGGCCTGTCGTTGAGTGGGGGGAGGAGGGAGGGATAGCATTGGGAGATACACCTAATGTAAATGACGAGTTAATGGGTGCAACACACCAACATGGCACATGTATACCTATGTAACAAACCTGCACGTTGTGCACATGTACCCTAGAACTTAAAGTATAATAAAAAATAAATATATAAATAAAAAAATAGGATGGGTTGGTATGTGTGGGCTGCGGGGAAGAATAAAGTAGAGGCTAAGAAACCGGTTAGGAGGAGGATGAACTTCTTAAACTGATGGAGTTAAGTGAAGAAGAGACATGTGTAAAAGATGGCTCCTAAGATTCTGGCTCCATCAATAGGAGGAAAGGTGTGGCCTGTTTCTGAGATAAAGAAGATTAAAAGAGGGCTGGGGAAGACAGAGTGTTCATAAATATTTTGAAGCCATAGGAATGGATGCGGGAGGAAGAGGGGAAGAGGAAGGAGGAAGAAAAGATGAAGAAAAACACTCCAGTTTTAGAAATATTTTGAGGAGGTGAATTTTGTAAAAGAGACTACAGTGTGATCTTAATTGTAAGAAAGAATTATCTAAGAGGGTATAGTGTCATGCATTCCAAGAAAAAAATACTATCTTAAGAAGAAAAATATGGTTATTTATATTGAACATTCTTGATAAATCTAATTATGTGACAGAGTTTCTATGCAGTTTTGTTAACTCTGAAATAATCAAAGACTTCAAAAGATTCAGCTTTGTTGGTGCAAAGGGAATGGATTCCAAATTGGAGTGAGTTAAAGAATAAATGGAAATAGGGATATGGAGGATATGAAAGAGTCTAGAGAGACAAGATGGTAACTGAAATCATTTTATTTTCCTTTTAGTTTGATGTAGTTCTTTCTTAAGATCAAAGATGCTAAATATGTAATGCTGATTGAAATCCCGAATATAAGAAAAAAATGGATTGAGGATGCCAATGAGAGATAAGTAATGGTTGCAGGTTTGTTTTATTTGTTTATTTATTTTTATTTTATTTTATTTATTTATTTTTTGAGACAGAGTCTTGTTCTGTCAGCCAAGCTGGAGTGCAGAGGCCTGATCTTGGCTTACAGCAACCTCCGTCTGCCAGGTTCAAGCGATTCTCCTGCCTCAGCCTCCCAAGTAGCTGGGATTTCAGGCATGCACCACCAGGCCCGGCTAATTTTTGTATTTTTAGTAGACACAGGGTTTCATCATGTTTGTCAGGCTGGTTGTTGCAGTGTTTTGAGAAGGTAACATCGGTTGGGATATACATTTTATTGACCCTTAAAATAAAGAAGAGAAGTTTCTCCATAGTAGAATTAAACTAAAAAAGAATTAGGGTTTATGTGAATATGACGGGGTTTTTTTGTTTGTTTGTTTTGTTTTTTTGTCTTTTTTTTTTTCTTGAGATGGCGTCTGGCTCTGTCACCCAGGCTGGAGTACAGTGGTGTGATCTCGGCTACACTGCAAGCTGAGCCTCCCAGGTTCACGCCATTCTCCTGCCTCAACCTCCCAAGTAGCTGGGACTACAGGCACCTGCCACCACGCCCGGCTAATTTTTTGTATTTTTGTAGAGACGGGGTTTCACAGTGTTAATCAGGATGGTCTCGATCTCCTGACCTTGTGATCCGCCCGCCTCAGCCTCACAAAGTGCTGGGATTACAGATGTGAGCCACTGTGTCAGACCAAATTTTTAGTCTTGAAAGCAGATTTTTTTCCGTTTTGGAATACTGTCTTTTCAATGAAGAAAAAAGTAAGCTAGATTGTTGAGAGTGAGGGAGGAAAAGGAGAGTAGAAAAAGTGAATCAGTAGGGTAGGCACTGTTGGTTACAGTGGAAGAACAAGCTAAATATAAATCCTCTTATAACATTGCTGCGTGACCTGAAGTAATTTTAGAGCTCTGTGATAACTTCTACTTATCTGGCTTTAACTTTTCTCTAGGAATCTTAAATAAGAAATAATCACTCATCACCCTACAGTATGCACTTCTTCCTCTATTAATTTATGTTGATATTATCATTATGATCACCCAATTCACCCAAGTTCCAAATCCTAGAAATATTGAAATCTTCATTTACTGACAATTAGTTGCCAAGTATAAATTGTATCTCAATGAAGTGTATGTTTCTTACCCGTCTTTTTACTTATGCAGCTACCAATCTAAAACAGACCATTATAATTTATTATCTAGACTAATCTTCCACATTTCATTTAATCCATATTAGATGCTGTATCTCCATTATTCTCTCTAAAATGCAGGCTGAATTAGTTTGTTTCCTTAAAAGTCTTCAAAGACTCTCATGGTCTTCTCCACAACTTGTAATTTTTCTATCACACATACCTGGATTTTAGTGATATGACTTAACTTTTTTCTCGTCTCATCTTACACTTTTTCACTATGTATGCTTCCTAATTCTTCTAAATTAATGTATTTCTTTTACCTATTTTAGTCTACATTTTTATTAAGCCATTGATCATTAAGCTGTGAGTCTTAAAACTGTAATACTCCTACCTTTTAAGCCAATTTTATTTACATATACTTTAAGCCAGTCTCAAAGATTATCTTCATTATCATGTATTTTCTCATCTGTCAAGACTGCTAAGATGTGTTTTTCCTTCTTTGCCTCACTTTCCAGTTTTCTATAGTCTTTATTGGTGCCTTATTTGTGTTATTGTCATATTCTGCTTCACAGAAACAGATGACATGGATTCGAATGTATGCTTTATATTTTTAAACTGTTTCATCACGAGCAAATCACTTAGGACTTTGAGCTTAAGTTTCTTCGCTTGAGGAAAAAACACAGGGATGATATTACATTATTTTGAAGATGAAAAAATACATGAAAACAATAAAATATTAGATCCCAACCCTCTTTTATCATTCATTTTTACCACTCTATTATTTAAAATCATGTTTTTCATAAAACATGCATTCTATTAATGCTTGTCAAAGTAAATTGAACATGTCAAAACTTGTCTTGAATAATTGTCTTTAATCTCTGAAACTGCTAATGAAGAATTAACATATATAGCATTAGTCATGAGCTCCTTGGAAATTATTTGTAGGGATTTTTCCATTCACAATAACCAACTAAAGTCTAGAAAATAAAGTGATGGGTTTGTGTTTGTGTTGTTGTTGTTGTTGTTGTTGTTGTTGTTTTTCATTTTTTTGAAATAGAAAATGGAGGCACTGTTCACTAAGAAGAGGCCAAGTTGTAGTGTCTTGACCAAGAGTCTACAGAAAGTGAAATGGAAGAAATAAAAGGAAGGGGAGGGGATATGAAACCAATTTTTGCTTTAAAACTTTTGTTTGGGCTGATTCTGAAAAGGAAAAAAAAAATCATGGAAAAAATACAATGCTCAGGATCTAAAATTACAAAAGTAACACAAGGTTTTATTAGGTCCCATTTTTTCCCTTTGAGAGTCACAATTGAGAGATCAGCCTTCTAAGTAATAAAATATGTATATATTGAAAACAGAAACCACACATAAGATGTGATAATCAACTCCTATTTCTTAATTTCCACAAACATTTGAAATACATTAAAATATTTCCTAACTAGCAATTACAAACTAAAAAACCTTTTTAAAATAAATCACATAGGCATTTTCATGTCAGTAGGAGCCTCTTGATGGCAACAAAGCTTTGTAATTCATAGGTGCCTGTTTTTATCCCACGTTTTAGCATGGTTATCAGAAATGTTTCTAATTCTGTGTTAAGTACAAAAACTATTATATAATCAGTTTGTTACCTGAAGGGTGGATTATGGCTTTGCATTTTTGTGAAGTTTTAAACTCATGCTTCAAATGAAATATACATGCTTGATGGAAATAATACTCAGTTGCATTTGTTGTTTACCATTTCAGAAAATTGCAAAAACCACAGTGTTTTAAATCTGCCATGGAATGTGAAGGCACCTTGCCAGAGATTCAAGATGCTGTAAATATAGGAGCAGGAAGAATGATGTGTCTAAAAATCCTGGACAGATTCCTGAGTATCTCATGACTGATAGGGTCAGTAGGTGGCTTTGAAACTTTACAAGCTGCTGCAGGAAGTATTCAATTTAGATGCCGAGAACCTCAAAGATTTGGAAATCAGATATTGGAATGTGGGATGAATTTTTCCCCATAATATAATATTACAAGTAGTAGTAAATTTCTTATGCTTTCTACTCCAGAGCTCAATGAAACCATATGTATGTATGCGTGTGTGTACATACACACACTTAGATGACACACATAGATAGATAGATAGATAGATAGATAGATAGATAGATAGATAGATAGATACATAGATACATAGATACATAGATATATAGATAGATAGATAAATTTAGGTAGATCAGTGACTAGCCTAGGATCAGCAGCTTTACATTATTCAAAATTCCTGCCAGGGATCCTCTGTTTTTGGTGAGGAAAGCATATAAAGAAGCCAGGTACTAGGTGCCCACTAAGTTTGGCATTTTAAAAAATGACAGAATTCTTTGTATGATCAAGTCTTTATACCCAATTACATAATTAACCTGTATAGGCATACTTGAAATGGTACCTCAGCTTAAGGAAGAGCAAACAGAGAAAATATCAACTTCTCTTTAAGAAGATTTTCATTAACAATAAAGAAGACAATAATGATGTCTGTCCGTGAGCCTGATTGCTGGATCTCTTTAGCATTCAATAGTTTCCACTAGCCTTTCCTCCTGATGGAGTGAGACAGATATCTCTGTGAATTTCTGCATTTTCCAAATTTCACCCACATCTTGATCATCTTAGTCTTTACTTCCTCCTTTCGCATCTTATTTACTAAATCTTCCCTTATTCCCAGATGCTTTCTCAGGATTCAGAGATTGATGCTATTGTTTTCTTTCATCATCTGCATCATCTTGGGGGAATCTTACTAATTTTAAGTAGTTTCACATTGCTGTATAAATGAATATATATGTATGCTTCTAGATGATCACATTTGAGGCCAAGCAGTTACAAAACCTCAGACTCATAAAGTAGTAATTTTACACACGGGCATTTCACACTCCCAGTTTCATATTCTCTGCCCCAGGTAGGCATATAGTTTTACTCTTTACTATTTGAACACAATTATTTAGCCTCCCTCACATTCCGTGTTGTCATAATCTCCATAAGGGCAGGAACTTTATACTCTCTGCCTTCGAGTCTCCAGTGTCTAACACAGTATCTGATATTAGTGATTATTTAAAGAAGAAATATACACAAGGAAATATATTAAAAATATATTCATCCTATAAATTAGAGATAGAACGCAAGGCTATAAAACTGTTAATAGGTAAAACATGTGTTCCATTTCTGATAAATTTGGATTTTGATTAAAATCAACAAGAAAAAATTAGAAATTATAAAATTAAAAATATATACTTTAAATTGCTACTCTTGGCTTGCATATGGCTAAAAAAGACTGTAAAGAGTATTCTGGTCATTAAAAATTGAAAAATCGGCCGGGCGCGGTGGCTCAAGCCTGTAATCCCAGCACTTTGGGAGGCCGAGACGGGCGGATCACGAGGTCAGGAGATCGAGACCATCCTGGCTAACATGGTGAAACCCCGTCTCTACTAAAAATACAAAAAACTAGCCGGGCGAGGTGGCGGGCGCCTGTAGTCCCAGCTACTCGGGAGGCTGAGGCAGGAGAATGGCGTAAACCCGGGAGGCGGAGCTTGCAGTGAGCTGAGATCTGGCCACTGCACTCCAGTCCGGGCGACAGAGCGAGACTCCACCTCAAAAAAAAAAAAAAAAAAAAAAAAAAAAAAAATTGAAAAATCACGGCCGGGCGCGGTGGCTCAAGCCTGTAATCCCAGCACTTTGGGAGGCCGAGACGGGCGGATCACGAGGTCAGGAGATCGAGACTATCCTGGCTAACGCGGTGAAACCCCGTCTCTACTAAAAAATACAAAAAAAAAAAAAAATTAGCCGGGCGAGGTGGCGGCGCCTGTAATCCCAGCTACCCCGGAAGCTGAGGCAGGAGAATGGCGTGAACCCAGGAGGCGGAGCTTGCAATGAGCTGAGATCCGGCCACTGCACTCCAGCCCGGGCGACAGAGCGAGACTTCGTCTCAAAAAAAAAAATAAATAAATAAATAAAAAATAAAAAATAAAAAAATAAAAAAAAATTGAAAAATCACAAATAAAATCACAAGTAAAAAAATGAATGAAAAATGTTACATTACCCACATAGCTTCAAAAGGCACAGCTCACATCCTTCCTGTTCAGATACTCTTATCTAACCAGATTGTGCTCCAATACTTTACTCTTCTTAATAGGCTCACTGCTAACCTGTTTTGGGATCAGACAATAGGCGATGGGAATAAATAGCAAGTCTTCAGCTTTGTAATGTTGCCCAAAAGACCTTAATCAACAACCATTGATTTTAAATCTAGGAGGAGGTCAGCCACAGTCATGTGCATTAATATTTATTAAAAGTTGTAGTAAGGTATAATAAAAATTAGATTTTCTATTTATCCACATTTAGATGGTAAGGAAATTAGGCTGTAGAAGCACCAGTAATTGATTCCAGCTCTTTTCTTAACTTTAGCTTGGCAAGCTTCTGGTGCTGACTTGTGAGTGCATTCTGAGGTGATGTTTACACAAATCAGACCTGAGAACAGGAGGACTCCAATATTTTTATCATAAAATCTGAGTCAAGGGACAAGCACTTGTCTGCACAACAGTAGGAAAGCAAACTAAACTTCCTGTAATCTGTGTTTCTTCTTCTTCTTCCACAGGGAATGTTGAACTCACAGAAGACTAGTAAGGGTTATAAGAGGGAAGGTGACGTGACTCCACACATTTCAAAATCTTATATATCTCAAAAATGTAGAAGTCAGCTGACAGCAAGCCAGTCAAAATCAACAAAAGGGGATTTTATCTATTGAATTGAATGTTTACAAAATGATGTAGAAAGGAAAGAGGAAAGAAAAGATTCAGTTTTTATGTTTCAATTATTCTTTGCCACACTTTTAACATCTCGATATTGATGAAGCTGATTATTGCTGGGGTAGGGAGGTAGGAGGTATAGGGCAAACAATGATATACAGAGAACTATAAGAATATCATTTCCTAAATAATCTCATAATGATGTTCCAAGGCCATTGAGGCCACACTGAAGCAACCTGCAAGGTCATGTATTTAAAAGTTCCAATCATTTCTATATTTTAGAGACTAGGCAGACATTCAAACTTCATCCCTGTCATCTGTATCTTTTGTCCACAGAGGTCACTTCAGGGGTCTATTCTCCCTCAAAGCACAAAACAATGGATACCTAGAGTACATAGTAGCACAGGAAAGTACAACAGAAAGGAGACAGCATTTGTGTTGGGATAAAGTAGGCTCACAATACCGTGTAGTTTCCCTTAATATCAACTTACATTTGCATAGTAACTCATTCTTTTTCAAAGCATTTTCACATGTCATTAGAAATGCATAACAGTTATCTCCAAGTTGTATTTGCTAACAGATGTCATATTCATTATGCTAGTCTCCTTAACACATTGACAATCATATTTCAAGCAATCATTATCAGAGAGTATTCAGTGACCTTAAAGGAAATTGCAGATAAAAAAAGAAAGGATTTCAGGGCTGGGATAGAATAGGAATGGGTAACCTAGATTACCCTTAAGGAAACTTGAGAAATAGTAGGCAGCAAATCCAGCTATAGTACATGACAAATATGTACAGATCAAGATCATCACCAATCAAAAGGGGTGCAGATTGAACATTTAAACCCAGATCTCTAGACAGATCAGTGTCAGTCATGTGTCTTTAAATAAGGGTGTTTATAACATTGACTAGCTAATTCACCACACCCATTTATTCTTTTACCTAGGTGTACAGACAGTAATCCTTGAATTATTACGAGGTTGTATTGACTGTGAAGCACAAATACTATTTTTTGTAGTGTTACGTGAACAAGAAATAAATTTCTAACATGTTTCAGCCACTATGCACTTTTCATCTGTCTTCAAGAACAGCTGAAATAAGCTCAGCTTCTATCACAGCCCAACTGCGTAAAGTCATCTAAAGGTCAATCAGTTCGATCAGTGTATCTCAGGCTCTGTAGGCCCCTTTCTAGAAAATGACTGGAAAATTATCTGATTTATTGTTTGTTTATTTTTGCCACTGTTGGCTTCATTTCAATGGCGTCTTGTCCCCTTAAATCCCTTGAAATTAAGAGAAGAGTTTATCTTCCCCAGTTTAATTTCTAGTTTGCTCTAGGACAAGGTTTACACATAACTCTTAATCTCTGGCGTTTGCTGCTACTGGATACTTTGTACAACGTTTTTTACCCAATTTAGATCTGAGGCCTGGACCCAACCAAGCATTGGCCCCTTCACTGTTGAGTGCCCCAAATGTTTTTGCCCCACAAAGATGTTGTAGATTCTGCTTCTAGTAAGTCAGACCAAAAATGTGATTCTTCATTGGTGAGTCGCTATGCAGTAGGATGGTGATAGCCACAATTCAGTACCCAGAATTATGAAAGCTGAAGTCCAACCCCTGCGAAGACAGAAAAAGGAGGAATTAATAATGTGTCAGTACTCAGGTCAAAACACCTGGAATTTAGAAGTTAAGAAAGAAAAATATACTGACAATAACATGGTATAAACACCATTGCATATGAAAATATTATTTATAACATTATAAACACATTATATATATATATATATATATATATATATATTTTTTTTTTTTTTTTTTTTTTCTTTTGAGACGGAGTCTTGCTGTGTCGCCCAGGCTGTAGTGCAGTGGTGCGATCTCGGCTCACTGCAAGCTCCGCCCCCCGGGTTCCCGCCATTCTCCTGCCTCAGCCTCCCGAGTAGCTGGGACTACAGGCGCCGTCACCATGCCCGGCTAATTTTTTGTATTTTTAGTAGAGACGGGGTTTCACCGTGTTAGCCAGGATGGTCTCGATCTCCTGACCTCATGACCTGCCCGCGTTGGCCTCCCAAAGTGCTGGGATTACAGGCATGAGTCACTGAGCCTGGCTTATTCATAATATTTTAAAATCATAGTATGTGTATATGTTTTTCTGTTTCTTTGTTTATTTATTACGAGAAGTTAGTAGTTTAGAACTACACACTGTGCTTCTAGCTCTAAGACTACTTCGAGACTTTGTAATGGGTAAATGTAAGTCTGTGAAAGCCTTGGTCATAAATTAGTCAGTAATTGAGAGGAACTGATTTCACAGATTCGGAGAACAGATTCTATAGGTGAAAAGGGCTTGGAAAAATAGGCTGACAATAATTTGGGCTAAAAAGCCATTCAAGAAATGAATGTCTACATAAACAACCAAATCCGAGGTCCATAGTGTCACAGTTATCATCTACAGCAAGTGAGTTGGATGAGCTGGAAGAAGAAAATTTCTATTTTAAAAATAAATACATTTATCAACATTTATGTTTAAGTTCATTGTGTACTGCCAGGCACTTTGGATATCTTCACTGCATTGTACAGATTCATGAAGCAAAGTGCTCTTCGTTGACTTTTTAAATACTAACTTAAGGGTTCATGCCAAGTTCTCTCTTAATCACTCTTTTCTCATTCAGTAACCCTCCAGGGAACAAGATTACAAGACTTCAGACTTCATTTCAAATAACACATAGACAACTCTCATCTTCACATTTATTTTCATTTAAATACCAATTTCACAAGGTTTTAATTTTCCTGACTCTGCTTAGCACATTTAAATGCAGATATAAAGTAATGAAATTACCATAGTCCCAATCTGTGTTATTAACATACAATATTTATTGAGACTCATTAAAAGAGTTGCATTTCTATAGTGACCTTGTTCTTTTATGTTTCCTTATTCTAAATTATTATTTTCAATAATTTCCCTTTATGGTTACTGCCTCAATTTAAACAGAAAACCAATATTTGGTTTAATATTTAGAAATATATTTATTTAAAATAATTGCATATAAATACATATTTTAAATATATTTTAAATATATTTAAAAGTGTATGTAATACTCGTGAAAGCATACCAAATGTGAAATGTATTTTGTTAACACTAGCACCTAAGTGTTATGTTTTAATATGTTTTCAATTACACTTTTGAAATTGCCATTGGAAAAAAAATGCAATGAATCGGAAATGCTCAACTAAAACGATTATAGCAAACTGGCCAAAAATGTTGTATAACACTTTAGCAAAAAATTGAACGATTGCATGCAAACTATGATCTTTTATATTTCAAGTTATTAATGAATGCACTGATATGCTCACAGAAAACATTAAATAATTGATATCAAACAAAGACATTTTAGCAAAACTGGAAAGCAGAAATTTCTAAATTAGGCCACAGTCATTAA
Organism: Rhinopithecus roxellana; assembly: GCF_007565055.1. Classification (NCBI taxonomy): domain Eukaryota; kingdom Metazoa; phylum Chordata; class Mammalia; order Primates; family Cercopithecidae; genus Rhinopithecus; species Rhinopithecus roxellana. The sequence goes on along the minus strand of NC_044549.1, from coordinate 10,688,422 downwards.
AGCTAATACACAGCACTGACAGCACTGTATAATCATTGCTTATCAGTGTTATGATCTATTACCTTCAATGTCTCCCCAACAAAAGATGGACTTCTGTAATACATTCTCTCTCTCTCCCTCTGTGTGTGTGTGTGTGTGTGTGTTTATATATAAACAAAATAAATACATTCTAATGGAATATTTTTTTTAAAAATATGGAAGACTGTAAACTTCGTCATACACAAATTCACTTTGCAATAAAAAGAAAATAATAGCATTTGTGTGTTCCCATAGGTTTTCCTAGATCTTTTCCTGTACACATACACATAGATCATATGAACTCTTACATGTTTGTATGTATGCACACATTATTTAGTGTAATCATGCTATATATCTTGTTCTGTGATGCAGTCTACTTTTTACCTAGCAATACATTACACATGAAATTATCTATACATATTCTTTTGAGGGTTTTATTATTCCATATTTCTTTATCCAATAATTTACTCATTCTTTCATTAATTACTATGTGGTTTATGCCTGTGTTTCAATATGCCCATCATGCTGCAATGAATGTTGTTAAAGGTATTTTCTGCAATTCTATGAGTATTTTTGTAAGACAAAATTACTAAATGCATTGATGGATTGAGTAATATACACATTTGTTTTGCTCTTTATCTTACATCCTAATCACTGAAACTTACAACCTTCTTTTAACTCTGACTATGTACCTCCTCCAGGTATTATTTTTTTTCCATACAAACAATGGGAAAATGTGCTATGTATGTATTGTTTTTGAAATTCTCCCTGGGCTTCAGTTTCTCAACCCTAAAAGAAGTGACTAAAATGACCACCTAAACATTCCTTTCACTACTGATATCTTAGCCACCTAGACACAAAAATTATATTCTGGTAAGAGAAATGATTTAAGTAACTGTCAGTGAAGTATAATATCTTGGTGGTCAAGGAAGATTTACTTTAAAAAAATGTGTAGCAATCATATATTCAAATGGAAAGCCAATGTAAATTCGTGATCTTAAAAATAATTTTCCAGCTCTGTAACTAAATGTGGTCTACCAGCAGTGGTGCCTCACTGAAGCCTGCCAGCCAAAGACCACCTCCATTTTCAAGTCTAATACTTTCTTCAAATAAACCAGAAACACTTAAGGTATAACAATATCAGCAACAATGACAATAATAAGAAAATATCTAGTTGGGAGAACTTGAAGGGAAGCAGGCTCAGAAATGCTGCCCTTGTCTCCTTTGGAGAATAAATTCTACTAGAGACCACTTGGTAGGATGCACTGATTAGGGAAGGAAATTGCACTTGAGGGTAAACTCAGGCCCTGAGGAGTTCCTCAAAGTGTCATTAGAAATTTGCACAAAGATACGAGATGAGCAGTTGCAAAGAAGACAGTGAACTTGAGGACAAAGAAATTAGTTTAGGAACTGGGTGCATCCATAAAGTTCTCTTCCAGAATTACTTATATTCTTGAGGTTTTGGTTTAGATTAGATAAAAAGCTATATAAAGAATGTAATTTAAAATGTCTTTACTTCATTTGTAACAACACTTTTCTTTTTCATTAATAAAGTATGGCACGTCAATATGGCACATCAATACCTGCAGCATATGGATGCTGTGAATGACAGTAATGGGCAATCTAGAAAAGATAGCCTGCCCTATAAAAAGCCCCAGGAAATGTATTTTGGAAGCCCTTTTAGAAGTCGCAGAGGTGTATCTCTTGTGAACTTCAGCTCATGAGTTGCAGAGGACAAAGTAAAACATTGCCTAAGGAAGAATAGAGAACAAATGGAAGGAAGTCAGAGCAACAATGTCAACAGATCTGATTTGGGAATGCTCACCTAGTTTCTCAATTATACTAGAAATTGGCTTTAATGGGGGTGTTCTAAATGATGCTGTGTGTCAAAGGATATTTGTTATTAAGTTTTCATGTAGCTATATATGCATTAAATGTATTGAAATATAATTATGAACACTTAGATACCCATTATCCTATGTGTCTGGCACTGTTATAGGGACTGTTGATATAGAAGTTCTTGTTTCTTGAACCTTATATTTTAAATGGGGAAGGGAATACCTAAAAATGGTAAACCAATGGGCACTCAAGGTAATTTCAGGAAATGGTAAGCAACTGTGAGGAAAATAAACGGGACAAGGTGAGAGAAAAAGATGCAAGCAGTGGAACAAGGTTGCTTAGACTGGAGTATGGAAAAAAAAAAATTTGAAGAGAGTGAAATTTGAGTGGAGACGTGAAAAGAGAGAAGAACCATAGAAAGACCAAAAAAGGATTTCTTCAGGGAGAGGAAACAAATACTCCAAGTGCCTTAAACTGGATCTGATTTAGCCTGTTCAAAAAGACAAGAGGAAATAACTGTGGCTCTAGGGCAACAAAAAATAGAGATATAAAATGAGGGCAGAGCAGCTGGACAGATAATTAATCATGTAGAGGAGTGGTTTTTGAACTTGAACAAAACTGGAGAGTGTTACAGAAACAGATTGTACTTTTAACAAGTTCCTAGATGATACTGATGCTTCTAATCTGGACGTTCACCTGTTGAACAATGTTGTGGGGCTTTAAACACAAGGCAAACTTTGGAATTTATTTTATTGTTTCTGAGTGTAATTGAAAGCAATAGGTGATTTCAACAAGTAGAATCTGAATAAAGAATGGATTGGAAGAAGGGAGTAGAGTTTGAAAGCAAAGTGTACTCTCATCCTATTTTACCTTTTCTGTATTTGTTTTTTTATTTTATTTTCAGTATAAATATATTTATTTTTCATGGGATTATTTTTAAATTTTAGACTCAGGGGATACATGCTGCATGTTTATTGCGTGGGTTGTTGTGTGATGCTGTGGTTTGATTTTCTCATGATCCTGTTGCCCAAGTAGTGAACATAGATAGTACCTGATATTTTTGGATCTCCGTAGTGTCTCCTGTAAAAAGCTTATTGTTAGATACTGTTTCTTTTTTTAAAAAAAAAACAAGTTTAACAACCTCTGTCGTCTGATTGAATTATTTTATCAGAACAATATGGATGCCCTGGTATCATTTATATGATTGGATTGATGTCTCTGCTCTCATACTTTTCCGTCTCTATAATTTGTTCCTCTGTTTCTTCTTTACTGATTTATTTTTATGAAGTGTATATTTTCCTATTATGGCATTTTAACTCATTTGATAATTTTAATTATTTTTAGTTACTTTATTGGGGGTTGTTTTAGGACTTAGAAATCATATTAAATCAGGTGACAGAGACTGTTATAGAAAATAATGCTTCAAAATATGAGCAGTTTAACACAATATTTTAAAAAATCATATATGATTCAATATGGATGTTTGCCTGTCACCTTTTAAGACAGTGATTCAGAGACTTAGTTTCTTCCATCTCTTGCCTCCACCATCTCTTGACCTTCACAATCATTTGTTTTTAGCCAGTGGGTGAACAAAGATAGGTTATGGAAGTCATTTGCTTCTAAGCCAGCTGGGACAGAAGTCATTGTTCGTTTCAACACATCTCCCATTGGCAAGAGATTGCCTTATCACTCCCCTCTGTGCTGATGCAAGGAATTTCAAAATGTGACAGCTAGCTGGGTAGCTAATGCAACAATTCTACACAGTGGAAAGGAAGCCTAAATATTTGGTGGACTGCAAGTTGTTTGTGTCAAATAAGACACATTTTAGGAGACAATTTTAATAATCTAAGCTAGAGAATTTAATGACTTAAGCTAACAGTGTAGTAGAAGAGGTAGAGGAAAGGATAGATTTATAATATTATAAAGATAAAATGAATAGATTTGATAAAGAAATGTGAGGTATACTATAGATGGTAACATTATTTACTGATATGCAAAAACATTTTAAAAACAAACAAATGAAAAGGTAGGTTGAGGAATAAAGAATAAATTAATTTTTGACCCATTAATTTTGAGGTGATTTTTAGATGTCCAAATGAAAATATAAAGCATATATATATAAACATATAAATTGTTAAAATACATATCTAGAGATCAGTAAAGGTCTGGATATATTCACTTAGAAGATATTAGCATGGAGCTAATATTTAAAGCCACAGACAAGATTTTCTAGGGAAAATGAGCAGATTAAAAAAAGAGAAGTCAGCCTGATACCCAGGGGCTTACTGATATTTTGGAGGACAAAAAAGAAGGTAGGCCAGGCATGGTGGCTTATGCCTGTAATCCCAAAATTTTGAGAGGCCAAGGCGAGTGGATCATTTGAGGTCAGGAGTTTGAGACCAGCCTGGTCAACATGGGGAAACCAAATCTCTATAAAAATACAAAAATTAGCCAGGAATGGTGGTGTGTGGCTATAATCCCAGCTACTCAGGAGACTGAGGCAGGAGAATTGCTTGAACCCAGGAGGCAGAGGTTGCTGTGAGCCGAGATCGGGTGACTGCGCTCCAGCCTGGACAACAGAGTGAGACATCGTCTCAAAAAAAAATTAAAAAAAAAGAAAGAAAAAACAAATGAACAAGTAAAGACATTCAAAGAAACTAGAAAGGAGCTGCATTTATTGGAAAGGTAAGACTTTAAACATGTGCTGTCATGGAACCCAAGAGAAGGTCTTGTTTCAAGAAGGAAACAGTGGTCGATTGTGCTCAATGTTTCTGACATTTCAAATAAGATAAAGAAATCTTACCAAGGTCATTTGACAAGAACATTGTTATCTCCTACGGTTTTCCTTGATCCAGGTGTTGTGATTGTTTGAATGAATAGTATATGGAGGAAGTAATGCTATATGACTTCCAAGGATAAGTCACAATAGGAAATATGCTTTCTTGCTGGTTCTGTTTCTCAAGACTCTCACTTTTGAAACTCATCAGCATTATGTGAGGAATGCAAAACTATCCCACATGCTAAAACCACATGAAAAAGAACATGTGAAGGGAAACAAGGTTCCCAGCTGATAGTTGTTATTTTGATTGTTAGATATGTAAGTGAACAAGCCTTCAAATGATTCCAGTCCATGAAGAAGTGACAAACCATCCCTGCATTACTTTTTCCAAAATCATGACCCTCAGGATCTGTGAACATAATTTGTTATGATTTGAATACATCTTCTCTGAAATTATGTGTCGAAACTTAATAACCAATGTGATAGTTTTAAGAAGTATGACTTTAGGAGAAGGTAATGCATCCCCCTTTTTGTTCTTCTACTTTCTGGCACATAAAGACACAGTAACAAGGTTCCATTTGGGAAGCAGAAAGGGTCAGCCTTCACCAGACACAGAAACTGCCAGTGACTTGATCTGGACTTCCTCCCCAGCTTCCAGAGATTTTTATATACTTACAAATCCAGTCTCATGCATTTTGTTACAGCAGCACAGATGGGCTAAAACGTAGCTGTTTTCCTCCATTTCATTTTGGGTTACTATATTATGCAGCCATAGCAACCAGAATGTAAACCTGAGATTCAAGGACTAACCAAGAGGTAATAAATGTGACTAGGAAGAGGGGATAAGAAGATGTTGGTAAGTATGGGTAGCAGGTAAAGGATGAAGGCTTTTGAAGATCTTTGTAAGGACTTTGAAATTTACTTTGAGTAAGATGGGAGCTTTTGCAGGATTCTGAGCAGAGAAGTAACATGATTTGACTTATATCAATATATGTATTTGCTTTTTCTTGAGATCACAAATTCTTCACATTTTTTGTGTTCTTCATTAAAAGGAAACACAACTCTGTGGCAATTACTTCTTGCCTGGTCTTAAACTTCTACCTCCATTTTCTTGGAAATGTAACGTTAGGTTAATAGCAAAGTAATAATAAAATATGGTAGACAACTCTATATTCTTTTCAGTTTTATTTTCTTCTTTAGAGAAAGTCATTTACAAAAAACTATTAAGGAAGACATTCACCTAGATGACATTCCTAATATTTATCTCTGTTTCCTAATTATGCCAAAGAATAATTCTTTTTGAGTAGAGAATACTTTGGCTGTATTGCAGATTCTTATCTAAATTAAATACTCAAGAAGGGGAAAAAATCTTTTGTAATCTCATAAGAGTGTTAAACTGCAGCTCAAATGTTTGGCTTCAACTCTGCTTGGTTGAGGCAGGAGAATCACTTGAACCCCGGAGGCGGAGGTTGCAGTGAGCCGAGATGGCGCCACTGCACTCACTCCACTCTGGGGGACAGAGTTGGACTCCGTCTCAAAAAAAAAAAAAAAAAAAAAACCTGAAAGTATCAGGAGCATGCTACTCAGAAATATCATGTAGAAATATTTGGCCAGCCGCGGTGGCTCAAGTCTGTAATCCCCAGCACTTTGGGAGGCCGAGACGGGTGGATCCCGAGGTCAGGAGATCGAGACCATCCTGGCTAACACGGTGAAACCCCGTCTCTACTAAAAAATACAAAAAACTAGCCGGGCGAGGTGGCGGCGCCTGTAGTCCCAGCTACTCGGGAGGCTGAGGCAGGAGAACGGCGTAAACCCGGGAGGCGGAGCTTGCAGTGAGCTGAGATCCGGCCACTGCACTCCAGCCCGGGCGACAGAGGGAGACTCCGCCTCAAAAAAAAAAAAAAAAAAAAAGAAAAAGAAATATTTATAGTTTGTGATATAGTTATTTTCAGGATGATATCTTTATTTCTTCTGACAAATAGTACCTAATCATATTAGCAGTGTTGCTAAAGACTTTTTGCTACCAGGCATATTATTTTTCAGAGATGAGAAAATTTAAGATTGCCATAACTGCAAATATTGAGTGCAATAATATTCTCTAGATTACTGGTGTTTTATTTCTCTATGAAACTTGTAAAATGAAAGATAGGCGTCCCACTCTAATTAAATAGTGAGGAACAGCATTAGCAATCCCATAGAATGCATACTTCTCATAATGTATAAAATATGTTCAATGAAGGGCGAAGATTTCAACACGATATAGTGTTCCTATGATATCTGAAAGTATTTAGGTTTGCAAGAATTAAATCACATGCTTAATAGAATTTGAATTCCAGTCAACCATTTTTTCCTCGACAACAAATTTTATGATATCATGAAATTAAAAAATTCCCTGAAATATGTTAGATAAATAAGTACATTTTGTAAGCACATGAGCGTGTTTATTATTTAAATACACATCTATATTTCTAAATGGCAGAATTGTTTTCAATGCCACAAATTATTTGGATGTTTACTTAGTAAGGCTATCAATGTTGCTTCAAATTATTTTAATTCCCTCAGAATACAAAATACCTAATTCTTTTCACAATGCATTTTCATTCGATATGTATGTCAAATCGTAGAGTCATTCCTAGATGACATAGATTTTTCACAGCTACAGGTTTAATTAACGCAGTTCAGAAAATGAATCCAAAACTTACTGTTTCCATCTCTAAACTGCACCATGAAAACACTAGAAATTGAGTCTGATTCATGTTTACCACTTGTTACCAATGAGCTTTGATTGTTAGAGTTGTTATATCAAACCAATATTACAGCAAACATCAGATAATATGTATAACTCAGGTCTTCTCATCAGATAAAAGGCACCATGGTCAGAAATAAATTCAATTATTTATTTCTCCTGTAGGCATAGACAATTTTATTGTCTAATATATATACTTTTCCTCTGTGGTTTCATGTGACTCTAGAAGCTGCCAGCTGAAACCTGTGTTCTGATATTTTTTTGCTAATGCTCATTATTGAGATTCACCATTGGGTAAGCTGTTCTGAGGTAATTACATTCTCCATGTATCAGGACTACAGATTCTAAATGAAACAATCCCTTGCAGTCAAATCTATTTCTTAGCATGGGCAAAGTTAATTTCAGCAATGACCTTGAAGAACTAGGCAAAATTATTTTATTACAATATATTGATTTATCTAAAAAAAAGGCACTGGACTAGCTGAGAGAGATTTGAACCATTTAAAGATGTGACTAAGGATTTTTATAAAGGTTAAAGAGTTGAGTCATAATCGAATGCAACAAGAATAATATAGAGGACTTCCTCTATGGTCAGACATGAGAGTCTTTACTTTTCTGCCTTTCACAGTTTATGAAGGAACTAAACTTATTGATGTAAAGTTACTAAAAACAACTTTTTCTATACAGTGGTTATTGACCTGGTTTTATGAAAACAACTGTTCTGTCTTCTTTTCCTCCAAACAGGTTTTACTGAATTTTACTTTTTATCTATATAGTTTGGATTGTTTTCCAATCAGTGATACCTTTCTTTTCCTTTGTTGTAAACAGTAATTCTTGAGAGAGAGAGATACTCTTAAGTCAAATAGAACTAACAGAATGTGATATACATCTTTTCATTTCCCAGTTAAATCTAGTTCTTTTTATTTTTAGGTCATGTAAAGACTACCTTGAGATATGTATACTTTATGCACATTTTAATATGTTTAAAATGTACATTGTGTGTGTGCATAGTTACATTCCAATACTCTGTCATGCTTTATAAAATGATACAGATATTATACAACTGTGCATGACATATTTGATGATATGAGCAACAGATGAGAGAAAGCATGGTGCCACCATAAGAAGGATAAAAATAATTTCTACCAGAAATGAGAAAGAAACTAATTCAAGAGAAACAAAACAGTAAGAAGTAAAAATTTTACTTAGTTGCTGTGCTCAGTGAGGAATCGATTTTTTACTCTAGGACTGCATTCCCAGAATGATTACTTTCTCTTGTGTTAAGTATATATTTAACACATTTCCTTTAAATTGTTGATTTTCCTTATCCTCCATTCCTGAAAAGTCACAGATGATAATAATAATAGTGTAGCTCCATGAATCCACTGAGTGTAATTTGATTAGTTCCAAACAGAACCTTTATTCATTATCTCCTATTTTATGTTAGGAGACATAACATGTTTATTGAAGATTTTACCCCCTGACTGTTTTAGCTATCTAACACGTGATGTTCAGAATCTTGAGACTGCTGAGCATAGGGTCTTTTACCATGGATAAATTTATATTGAAGAATAAAGAACAGGAGGTATGAAAAATATCAGGAAGAAAGCAAAGGAAAATAGAGGTGATGAGGAGGAAAAGATTGCTGTACCTCTTGGTTGAAAGTAGCTATTAGGTAGGCAATTGGTGAGAAAAAGAAGAGAGAGTACTTTAGGTATGGATTTACTATAACTGTTAATTGGCAATAGAAAGACAGAAGGAAAATGTATGAGAAGAGAGAAGACAAGAGAAAGGAGAACGATAATGGAGTAGGATGTTTTGCACCATCATGACTGCTTTGGCGAAAGGGGCTGCAAAGGCAGGAAAAGAATTTAGTTCAAAAAGAATGGAGTATTATTTTTTAATTTTAATTTTAAGTTTTGGGGATACAAGTGGTTTTTGGTTACATGAATAAGTTCTTTAGTGGTGATTTGAGAGAATTTGGTGCACCTACCATTCGAACAGTATACACTATACCCAAGATGTAGTGTTTATTTATTTATTTGTTTATTTATTTATTCATTTATTTTTATCTCTTATCCCCCTCTCACCCTTCCCTCCGTGTCCCCAAAGTCCGTTATATTATTCTTATGCTTTTGCATTCTCATAGCCTAGCTCCAATTAAGAGGGGAGAACATACGATGCTTAGTTTCCCATTACTGAGTTATTTCACTTAGAATAATGGTCTCCATCCAAGTTGTTGCAAAAGACATTATTCCATTCCTTTCCATGGCTGAGTAGTATTCTATGGTATATATGTACCACATCTTCTTCATTCAGTCATTGGTGGATGAGCGCTTACATTGGTTCCATATATTTGTAATTGCAAATTGTACTGCTATTAACGTATGTGTGCATGAATCTTTTTCATATAACGACTTCTTTCTTTTGGGTGGATATCCAGTAGTGGGATTGTTGGATAAAACGGTAACTCTACTTTTAGTTCTTTAAGGAATCTCCATAATGTTTTCAATAGTGGTTGTACTAAGTTACATTCCCAACAACAGTGTAAAAGTGCTCCCTTTTCACCACATCCGCACCATCATCAACTGTTTTTGACTTTTTAATTATAGTCAGAATGAAGGATTCTTGAAGAGGAGAAGTGAAGAGAACAAAGTTCTCTTCAATTAAGGAAGCACTCAAGTTATTACAAAAAAAAAAAGTTTCCTTAGAACTGCTCTTTGCTTAAAGTAGTAATCAGAATGAGTATGTCCATCCATAATAACAAAAATATTTAGTTCTCTTATAGATTATAAACTCCTTGAGGGCAAGAACCTTAATTAACCTTTCAATTGGCTTAGGGTGCACTTATATTCACATTGTAAGAGTTTGGGTAGCATGAAATATTTGTTATAACCTAGGTTTTTTTGTAACTTAATTTGTAGTAGAAGAAGAGGTCTGATGGCTGTAAATAAGGAATAAATATACATTAAAGACTTCTTTATTAAAACAGGAGAGCACTGTTTATGTCTCCATTTAGTTTATTGAATGCATTTTGTCACTTTCATATTGTATCTTTTGTACAATCTTGATCATGAAAATGCCTATCCATCAATCTGTGCGAAATAGTAATGTGCAACCCAATTCTGCCCACTGTTCATTGAAAATGCAAATGCAAAAGGAACAACTGTGGTGTTTTCATTTAAGATGAACTTAAATTTGGTCATGCTTACAAGCAGAATAAAGCACTCTGCTTTAAAATCTAGAGGTTTGGGGGAAAACTGCATTTATTCAAGTGGTAGGTATACAGTTATTTGTGTAAAAACCTTGGTATGTGTGGTTAAACAACTGTAATAACCGTAAGACTCTGCAAGCTGCTGAACAGTAGTCATTTGTACAGGTCACAGGCCAGTGGGTATTAAAATAACTTCAAGCAGGAAAAAACCATACCATGGCATCCGGGAAGAAAACTGATGTGACTAATAATCAGTTTTAAACCATGAAAAGCAGTACAGAGGCATGACTGAGCATGAGGACAATATATTTTGACCCGTACATGTTGAGAGAGTGGGAGGTGGCGGGGAGAGAGAGAGAGATTGTCTGTTGCGTCTAGAATCCTACAATCCAAGCAAGAAGGGATTCTTGCTTTCTTTTTTTTTTTTCTTTTTTTATTTTTATTATACTTCAAGTTCTAGGGTACATGTGCATAACGTGCAGGTTTGTTACATATGTATACTTGTGCCATGTTGGTGTGCTGCACCCATCAACTCGTCAGCACCCATCAATTCATCATTTATATCATGTATAACTCCCCAATGCAATCCCTCCCCCGCCCCATAATAGGCCCCAGTGTGTGATGTTCCCCTTCCCGAGTCCAAGTGATCTCATTGTTCAGTTCCCACCTATGAGTGAGAACATGCGGTGTTTGGTTTTCTCTTCTTGTGATAGTTTGCTAAGAATGATGGTTTCCAGCTGCATCCATGTCCCTACAAAGGACGCAAACTCATCCTTTTTTATGGCTGCATAGTATTCCATGGTGTATATGTACAATAGGAACACTTTTACACTGTTGGTGGGATTGTAAACTAGTTCAACCATTATGGAAAACAGTATTGCAATTCCTCAAGGATCTAAAACTAGATGTACCATATGACCCAGCCATCCCACTACTGGGTGTATACCCAAAGGATTATAAATTATTCTACTACAAAGACACATGCACACCTATGTTTATTGTGGCACTATTCACAATAGCAAAGACTTGGAATCAACCCAAATGTCCATCTGTGACAGACTGGATTAAGAAAATGTGGGACTCTTGCTTTCAATAAGCCTATTTCCTCTCAGTGCAGAAAAGCCTTCTACACAAATATCCAATATTGATAGTTCTGTTATTGGAGAGCTTTTCTGACTTTAACTTAAAAGCCGTGTCTGCATAAGTCTTCACTTTAGTTATGTCTTCCAATGGTTCATTAATAAAATGACTTTCTTGTCCAAATAGCAGAAATGTATAATTTTGATAAGAGTATTCATGTTTCACTAATCCATCTCTTTTCCCAGCAAATTACACATAATAGTATATTACATTGTTTTCCATAGGATTTAGTATGCTTTATTTTAATTTATTTTTTCTTACGATAAGATTCCTTCTAGGAACCATTCTTGTTTTTAGGCTTTAAATTTTTACTTCTAGAGAAGGTTTAGGTATTGCTCTTCAAGTGAATATTATTCTGAGCACATTGTCCATTGGTGGAATCGCTTTCTAACAGGATGTTAGCAAATAGCTTCATGAAAAAGCAACATAGTTTTCAGTTTTTCACTGTGGGCTTTTGGTAGTTTTAATTTGAATTTACGGAATATCAGATTCTGAAATTCAAGTTTAAGTACGAAGGTACGTAACCTTTGTATTTTCTGCACTCTATTATATAGACATAATAATCATATCTCTTTTCCCGTTGCTGGATTTATTGCTAAGACTACTATAGCAAAAGACAGATTAATAAGAGACAGTTATACACATTTATTTAATATAAGTTTTACACAACATGGGAGGCTTGAGATATAAAGACCCAAAGAAACAGAGAAACGTGTGTATTTTTATGGACAGTTATACGGAAGTATGACTGGGCGACAAAAGGATATGATTGAATGGTAACATCCTGGGAGAAACTTAGCGAGGCCTGTTCAGGTTCTTCTTGGCACCTTTTGTGTCTTCCTTCCTTTCCTCCAAGTATAGGGAGCACCCATTTTGGAATGAGGGTCCTATGACCTACTTTAGAGGCTGGTCAGATAACTTTTTCATGGCTTGCTTTGGCGAGAATGCTGAAAAAATGTCTGAGAGACCTTCCTGTTTTTACTCTTTTCTCAAATGCCCAGGTGCTGTATGTTGGGATACCGTGTCCTGAATCCCATCAATATATTTACATACATGTATACATTTATCTATATTTGTTTTATTCTTTAATGTTCACACCAATAATTAACTGTGCATATATGGATATATTCATGTATATTACCCATTTGACTGTTTCATAAAATGAAATGACAATTAAAAAACTTTTCAGGAAAATAATAAATTTGTAAGCATAATGTATGCCTGTATGGTATCCACAAAATATTTGAATAGTGTGTTTATACTTTTGTAACAAAGAAAAGAAACTTTATTTAACATGTGAGTCAGAGAAACTCTGATAAACTAGGGAAAGTAGATATTCAAAAGAGAGTTGGCCTAGATTAATTATTTTGTACCATTCTGTTAAAAGGTTGCCTTGAATGACTTCACTTAATCATCATGTCACTTACTGCTGTGTGACCTTGGACAAGTTTCTTAACCTCTTCTCATCTCAGTCTTGGCTCTCAAATTAGGGAGCTATGTTTGAGAAACTCACTATCTTTCACTATCCCCAAAGCGTGTGTATTTTACAGTCTGAAAATTCTTACATAAAATGCTTATCAAATGGTAATATATTTAATATGTACTTAGCATTCCACAAAGACATATAAATGCCTATTTAGTAATCATAAAACATTTCCATTATAAATGTTATATTTATCTTTCTAAAGTTTTATTACAAAAGACATGGTCAGAAAAATAAAAATATGATTCAGGATGCAATAAAAAGAAGAGATGAATGAAGAAAACATTAGCAAATCTTGGCTTATAAAATGTTTAGATATCTTCATTTTAACCTCAGCATGTATTTTAAAATCACAACACTTTAATAAAATAAAACTGAATACTTTAAGAAGATATATAATTTATATTTATTTAATATAATATCTGGATTACATTTATGTTATACTGCCTCTAAATTACATCTAACTTATTGATGACCAATAGATGCTCAATAATTTCTTGAAAAAATTATGTACATTATACTGGAACTTTTACTTGTACATGTGCTACCAATTAGAAAGCAATATAGTATGGTGGTTAAGAGTATGGATTTGAGGGCCACATTAACGAAGTCCAGTTCCAGTTTCTGATCCTTCTAATTGTGAGATATTGGAAAAGTAAAATGAGCTTTCTGTGACTCAGTTTCTTCACACAAGTTTTGTGAGGGTAAATGTGTTGTATATACAAAGCACATAGAACAATACCTGGCACATATCAATACTATACACATTCTAGCTTCATTTCATAATTAGTTGTTATTACTTTTTTAAAACCTTTAAAATTATGTGACTACAGAGGAAACTAGAATTGTTCGTGTCTAGTAAAGTTCCATATTTGGATTATGACTTTCACAAGTTACACTGAAGTTTTTAGCTTTGTTTTGTTTTAACATAGATTGCTTGGACAAAAGGAAATTTTATTTAACTAAATGTATATCATTAAAATATGCCTATTACTTCCTTTCAAAATAAGAGAATGAGAAGAAGAAAAGTACATCTCTTAAGACTTTCTTTATAATAATAAATGGAGGCTTTATAACAAGAGGTAAGCCCTCTATGTTCCAGATCTGAAATTAAGGCATTTTGGGCACTCATCTAACAAATATTCATGATGCACCAATATACTGACACTGGGCCTCATGTTCTCAGCCATATCTATATAAATATGAAAGTGGCCCTGCCCTCAAGGAGTTTACTGTCTATGGATGAGAAAAGATTTATCACTAGCGTGTATATCCCGTAGTGAAAAGAAACTTCATGATAAAGTATTCAGGAATTTGAGACTTTCACATTCAACAGGTAAGCAATGGGGAGAGGTCTCAAGGAAAGTGTCATACATAAGACAGCTGGCATTTTCAGTTGGGATATAAAAGATAAATGAGATAAAGAGAGATGAACATTCCAGGCAGGAGGAATAATCTAAGGAGAAGCAGAGAAAAGGATAAGTGATGTGAAGGCCAGAGAAATTCGATGGCATGTGATTCTCTTGAGTGAAATTAAAGTAAATTTGCAAATAAATTATCTTGGATAATAGAAATATTTAGACATAACTACAACTAACGAACTTCTATTTTTTTCTTTTATGCAGAATATTAACTTATAGTATACTTTAATAGAATTAAAGTCCTAATTAAAACATGAAGAAGAAAACATGAAACATTTAAGTTAGACCTTTCCCAGTTTACAATAAATTGTTATCTTTTGTGTTAATGGGCTTTCACAAAAAATACATTTTCAGCAGGAATAAAAAAAGTTCTATATTATAGGTTAAACACAAGAGAAGATTTCAAATGAGTTCAGAAATCATTTTCTACCTATGCAGTACAGTGCGGTGATTTTATAGCCGTACAGAATGACTTGTAGAAAATTAACAAGTCATTTTATCCATTTTGTTTCATGCTTGAAACCTTTTGTTACTAACAGTAAAAAAGTAAGAATCCATGTAAGCACAATTGTGTGTTTTGAATTCAAAGGTTTTTTTTTTTTTTAAGTTATTAATGTCCAGTAATCTAATAAAACAGCATCTGAAACACGATATTAGTGAAGCACTTCTAAATATTTGGGAAGGAAGGAGGGAGGGAGCAGAGTAGGAAAGAAGAACTAAGAAAAGGAGGCAGGTAGGAAGTGGGAGAGAGAAAGGAAGAAGAAAAGGAGAAAGAGGAAAACAGAGGGTAAGGAAGCAAGCAGTGGAGACAAGGGAAAGAGAGGAGGGGAGAGAGTTTTCATAGCAATAATTTTGCATTTTTATATATGGAACAAAAATGTTCTTCTTGAATGATTATTTGCTCCAGTGATTTTAATAAGCATTTCAAAGAAAACTGGTAGCATTGTTTTCTCACTAAAATTCAAGGCCACTGAGAAAAACATATTTTTCCCATGGAAATGAGCAATTTCAGGACGATTCCAAGGAGCATATGGTCACCACTAATCTGGTGACTTAATCCTCTCCTTTGGGCCTCTTATTCTATTTCAGGTTATCTGTCCTTTGCCTCCAGGCAGGACTACAAGTAAGCCGTGTAAGACAGATGGGCTTCTAACCTAGACAAGATTTCTAAGGAAGTCATTTCCACAGGCTCTCAACATTAATCAAAATAACCAGCCCCAGAATTTAGGAGAAGTAAAATATCTCAAGTAGGCAAAAGTTTTTGGTACACTTTTTTTTTGTGTGTGTGCAACGTCTGACAAACAATAATTCTTTTACTTTTCTAATAAGACCTGTATTTGAAACATTTTAAAATATACGGTAGCCGATTTGATTACGAGCAACCTACTAAATCTCTGTTTTAAAATGAATTTATTCTTTCTTGCTGTAAATGTGAAACTCTAGTTGGTAAACAAACACAAACAAAATGGTTTACATAGTATTTAAGGCTCGTAATAAGAGACCGAAGCTTTTTGTTTTAGAGATTGTCCTTTTCTTTATAATCTTTAGATCCTTCATGTCACTGTGGTGACTTTTCTTTTAATCAATTCAAACCTCAAAACATTTGAACATTTTGTTTCTAAGCAAAAATGTAGCATTTTACAAAAAGAAAGTTCATCTTCCACAAAATAGAATTTAAGCGAGATATAGAAAACCCCAAACTGCTACCTGACTCTTACAACTTTACACAATTTTCTCTTCATCTTGTCATCTGTTTTTACAGCAAATTTAATTCTTTTAAATCATAATTTTCTGTCAGTGTTGAAAACCTCTTCCTGTGCTCCAAATACCCATTCCAAGGCTTTGCTGGCATATACCTTCCACATCTACGTTATCCCAATTCCTTACATAATGGTCAAATCTAAAGCGTCCATAAAAGTCTCACTAAAAATGACTCAAGCAAAATGATGTCTTCCTCTATCCATAGTGATAACAGTAAGGTAGGTTTTTATCAAACTGATGCAGGGCATGAGAGCCCCAAAACTGGGGCTTAGCCTGGGAGGGTTCTTGGCTTTGCCCAGGAATGCATTCAAAGGCAAGCTGGTAGTGTTAAACAGCAACGTTTATTGGAACGCCAGTGTACAGCAGCAACAGAACTACTTCTCCTTGAAGAGCAGGGCTACCCCTTAGGCAGTGTGCCCAGAGTAGCAGCTCAGAGGCAGTTCTGCAGTCACATTTATATCCACTTGTAATTACATGCAAATTAAGGGTTGATTATGCAGAAATTTCTAGGAAAACGGTGGTAACTTTTGGGTTGCTGTGTTGTTAGCCACGGAAAAGAGCAGTATCTTCCAGGTGTTGCCATGGTAATGATAAACTGACACTGCAAGCTGGTGGGCCTGTCTCATGGAAAATTGCTTCTGCACAGGCCCTGTTTTAGCTAGTCCTCAATTTGGTCTAATGTCCAAGCCCTGCTTCCAAAATTGAGTCCAGCCTCTTACCTCAAAACTCTGTAACTATTTTACTACCTATTTTTAATGTAGTTCAAGACACAAGAGACGTATAACATGTATTAACACATTTGTTCCAAAAGACATCCAAGGAACTATTATTACCCCTAATTCAATGATGAAAAAAGAAAAAGAAAAAGAAAAAACCTTAAGATGAATAGGAATAATAACGCTTACTGGGATTTTATTATATTTGAAGTCCTTTTCTAAGCACAGTTTTCTTTCTGTTATACTAAGCTGTTATCCAATTAAATAATAGGTTAAAGATGAACAAATATTTTCAAACTAGTGTTGGATTTTTATGTCATGTTAAAAAATTCTCTTTAATTTTAGGACACATAATGGATCATGATGAAGTGTTTTTTTTTTTTTTTTTTTTTTTTTTTTTCTCAGAGTGAAATTGTCTTCTCTGAAAGATTGACAGTGTGGAGTAGTGATTCGTATTTAGAACTACTTACTGAATTATTAAGATAATATGTAATATTAAAACTTGTAAACAATGAAAGCAGAAAGCTGATCAGGCTGTGACAACATCATGTTTTAAGATAGCTATTAAAGATTCTCATGAACTCTGGATCTAACTGTATTACTAAGTTATTTCTGGTTAATAGAACATATACATATCTGTATGTGTATACACACACAGTTAAACACACTTACATATATAATCACACCCACACATACACATATGTGCACATACAGTACTCAATTACCCATGTCTGGGTACCTGACCAATCAATCTAATGTTTTTTGTTTTTTTTCTTTTTTAGTCATACATTCATTGTGATGGATGTGATTATGCTAATAGATCTCGCAATACCTAGACTCCAGGTTAATTTCAGAATAATGTTAGTTACCTCACTATATTTTAGTAAATTCTTATCATATGTATTTATTAATGCTTTCAGTCTATGGTAGAAACTCAACCTATTTGTGATGCAATAAACACAAACTAAATATTCCTATGGAAGGGAAAGGTCTATCATTTGTTCTTGACTTTACATAAAAGTTGATGTGTATAGCATTCTAAATTATATTCCCTATTTCAATTCTCAACTAAAGATTAAATCTGAAATTCACTGAAATAAAGACAGATAACTACAGCAACGAAAACCTGACAGTCACCCAGCCACATTGGAATTTTTAACTATATGTTCAAGGTTCATATTCTTGCTGCTCTGAAATTTTCTACAGATTTGCAAATAAATGGCATTTTAGGTAGAAAAAATGTTCTGATGTCGGTTTAACTTGTATGTTTTGAAGATGTACAAGAATTATTCGTGTCCTACCTTGTTCAAATAGATTTTAATAGGTTATCTTCAAAGAACCATTACTATCTTCATAAAGAAAACAAATCGATTTACAAAATACATGTCCAGCATTAGTTCAAGATTATAAACTTACATAAGTAAAATGTATTATAATTTTAAAATAAATTTTTTTCTGCAAACACTTCCTGATACTTAAATGGTGTATGTAACCTGATTTGACCTCATCACTAATTGCCTTCTTAATGAATTATATTAATAAAATATATAGACATCTACTTCAATTTGATTGGAAAACATTTTTAAAGTGATTTTATATAGACATTTTCCTCCCCCAAAATATTTCAGCAATACCAAAGAGGAACAATTTCTTTTATCCAAGCTTTGATTAAGCAATGTAGACTAGCCTATATTGAAGAAAAAGTTTTCTCTCTTGTTTGTTTTTGGCAAGAGTTCTATATTAAATACAAATACCATACTCTAGGGGTGGATGGGTTTCAGCTGAGTATGAAGCATTTTCTTTCCTGGAAATTGTTTTGGGATTCTTTAAGATGAAAGATCCATATGGAAGTTATTATTATGGGTTACCTGTCTTGGTTCCTTGATTCCTATACTGACTATTTCCCAAAGGTAATTTTCATTAAACCATACACTGTTACACTGCTAGACCTTCACCTCTTTGTGTTCATTTCAGTCAGTACTCTCAGACTCACATATGTATAGGGAAAGAGCGATCTTTCTTTGATTGATTTAGGGAAGCAAGTAGAATATTTTGTGACCTGACTTTTTTTTTCCCTGCAAGTCTTCTCTTTCAAGTCCCTCAATCTGATATAAAGGACATGGTAGTCTCTAATCACACTCTAATCTCTATTGGTCTAAATCCAAATAATTTCCTTCCACACCCTGCTCAGTTGAGACTTAAAACCCTTATTATTCAATGGTCCTATTTTTAAACTCTGCTTGGGAAAGCAGTGGTGACTTTTGATGCTAATCCTGTTCAGTCCACTGACTCTATCCCCTTCAGGGAAATGGCCAGGGATTTTTAAGGGGGTAAATATACAGCCAGCTGCCTAACAAGAAAGAGAGGAAAGCTAAGTTAGAATTTTCAAAACTATAGAGGATAATAAAAATGGAGCCTTTATATTAAAACCTATCTAATAAAGCATATTTATTCTGATGAGGTATCTATTAATTCCATTGGAAATAGCTAGTTAAATCCTTTAGTCACAGTTTTCACTGCCTAGGATTGAAGGACAAGCATTTGGTTTCATATTCAAGGCAATAGCACCAGCAAATCCTGTCACACCCTTCAAATGAAAATTGAACCCGACCATATTTCATGTTCAAAGTATAAATAAATGTATCAATTAATATGATAATAATCCTTAGGTTGCTTCTTTTTGACTTTCTGTTTGGAAGTTAAAAATAGCCAAAAAATAAAAGCATGTAGCAGAGGAAGCTCTGGGCTGGGAGACAGGACATCTGACTTCTGTATTTGACATTTCCATGCTGGTCAGACAAGTGTATAAACTTTGAAGTTTGGATTTTAAACCAATTTTTAATTAAAATGGAGTTCAGATGAATGCTTATGATGCCATTTTAGCTTTAAAAGCCTATTACATTTATCATAAGATAGTGCCATTCTGGACCTAACACAGGTAATGTAGTAACAATCCATTTTGATAATACAATCCACTCACTTATCCCTTCTTGCCATGAGAACAGAAATAATGTTGGTCCTTTATTTTCTCTTCCTCGCTCTTGTGCCTGCTGGAACTTCTTGTTTCATATCTATTTTCATCGCATTGTTTAAGGGCAAGGTCTTAGTAAAATTTTCTCTCACTTTCTCTCTCCAGAGAGAAAGAAATGTTGCTATTCTGTGCTGCTTCTGAGAGTCACACTTAACTTTGCCATAGCACTAATCACACTGTCTTGTAATTGTGTATTGATTTGCAAATTCACCTTCTATATTACAGTATGAGCTTTATAAGGGCAGTATTCATGGTTTATTAATAATATTAATATGTGAATCATAAAGGTAAATATGTGAATCATTAATAATAACATTAATATGTGAATCAAGAAGTCCCCAGAAGTATTTGAGATTGCCAGCGTGGAGTTAAGTCTGCATTTTGTGACTTCTGGTGCTGGTTAAAACGCAGGAAACCCACTATAATCCATTTCCCTCCACTGATTGCAACAAAAAGTCTGGATAGAATACGGAAAGTAACTCCACAAGGGCTCTGAAAAGTAAACAATAGCAGACAGATTGAAAAATCAAAACCCAAGGAATGACTGGAAGGGCAGTCAGGTTACTCTCGTTGTTTTCTTTCTTTATTACTCGGCTTTTACTAGATGAATTGCAGAATTGCACAGTGACAAGACAGCAAAATCTCTTGGGGAAAACCCCTCTGTCTGGCCAGAAGGGTAGAAAAGAGGAATTTTTAGATCCCAGGGATGTGAGAGAAATCCTTTTTTGTTTTTTGTTTTAGTTTTTTTCTGGCTCGCCTGCTCTGCGGCCAGGCCCAATCACAAAGCTGTGCTGCTACGGTGCTGGCAGTGGCATGGGCTCCTAAAACCCTAAAGAGAGAAAACCTTTATCATTAGCCATAGACACTGGAAAGACAAAAGTCTAAAGTGTATGTGAGGAGTTCCCACTATTTTTTTCTCTCTCTTTTTATTTGACATCTTGCCCCAAAGATAGACTTAGTCTTGTGGAATTGTATGACAGCCCAGGGGCTAAAATGCTGAGAGAAGCTATTTTTTCCATCCACAGGATCTGGGAAATTAGGTACCTCAGAAGTGGAAATTGTGGAGAAAATATAGACAAGGACAGCACTAGAGAAACAGACCCCTAATCCCGTGTATAAACAAGCACGTGAACATGGGCTCACTCTCAGGGTCAGCACACATGGAGCACAGCAAATAAGGCAGAGCAAAATATTTGAGAATTGAACTGTACTATAAACTACCAACCAAATTGTTCCCAGATGAACTCCTGAGTGGCTCAAGAACAGGCAATGCACAAATCTCAGAGCAAAGTCCAAAGGTGCCCTGACATCGTAGCTAGTGCCCACAGAAGGGGAGATAGAAGCCTCCGTCTTAACCTATCCGTGTCAATTGCTTTCTAGAATAGCAATCACGATATTACAACCAACATTCTCCGCAGGATTTGATCAGGGCCCAGAATTTCAGGACATAATATTCAAAATGTCCTGAGTAGAATCCAAAATAATAACATGAGAAGCTGATAAATAATGAGGAAAAAATCACTTAGCTATTAACTTCAAGATTGCCTTGATGATGGGTTTATCACACAAAGACTCTGTAGAAGCCTTTAATACAGACTTGATGAGGTAAAGATAAATACTCTTAAAAAAATTGAAAAGTAGTTTTATAGAAGATAAATCAGAATAATGAAAAACATCTAAATGAAAATTTAGAAAGTAAATACATGACTTCTGAAATTTTAAAAATACTAGATGGCCTCAGTAGCAGAATAGAGATGACAAAATTAGCATACCTGTGGATAGATTAGTAGAAATTATGCAATCCTAAACAGAAAATAAAAGATTGAAATATAGCAAATTGGCCTCTCCAACTCTTATTCAGTATCATGCTGGAAGTCCTAGACTGTGCAGCAAGGAAATAAAAGGAAATTAACACAATAACGGATGGGAAAGAGGGAATAAAACTGTCTCTTTTTGCAACATAAACATCTATTGGTAATTTTCATATGGAATCAACACAAAAGTCTCCTATAACTGATAGATGAGTTTAGCAAGATGACAGTAAACAAGGTCGGTTCTAAAACATCTACTGTGTTTCTAAATAAGAACACTGAACATTTGGGAATCGAAATTTAAAAACAGTATTGTTTACAAGAGCACACACAAAAAAGTGCTTAGATGTAAACCTTACATGATATGACCTGGATTGGAATGCTAAAAGCCATAAAACACTGATGAACAAAATCAAACAAAACATAAATAAATCGAGAGATACACTAAGTTTATGATTGGAAGTCTCAGGAGTATTATATTTTACACCCCCAATTTCCCTATATATTAATGTAATCTAAGTCCTATTCCCAGTATACTTTTTCTATTGATATGAAAAAGATTCCAAAATATATATCAGAAAAACAGCTAAAGGATTCACACTGTCTGATTTCAAGACTTACTATTACCTATAGTAACCAGGACAGAGTGGTTTCATCAGAAGAATAGGCATATAGATCAATGGAACAGAATGGAGAGTTCATAAATAGACCCAACAGGTAAGAGCAATTCTTGTTTGAGAAAGGTGAAATGGTAACTTAATGGTAAAAGGACAGTCTTTTCAACAAATGTGCTTGGAACAATTGGACCTCCATGTATAATAAATTGAACCTCCACCAGTATCTCATGCTTTATGCAAAAATTGACTTAAAATATATCATAGACCTAAATTTAAAACCTAAAACTTTTAAGGGTAAACATAGGAGAAAATATTTCTGACCATGTTGTAAGCAAAATAGTCTTAGATGTCACACAAAAAGCATGACTCTTTCCCCCAAAATTGATAAATTAGAAATTTATCAATAAATTGATATTTATTACTATCAAAACAAGTAAGTATCAAAAAATTAAGTAACACAATAGCAATAACAAAACTGATAACACAAATTTGGGTGAAGATGCAGAGCAACTCAAACTTTCATACATTCTTAGTGGGAATGCCAAATAGTACAGCCTGTTTAGGAAGGAGGTCAGTAGTTTCTTATGAAGTTGAACATATACTGATTATATGACTCAGTAATTCTCGCTGTGGATATACACCCTAGAGAAATGATAAGCTGCCAGTGAATGCTTACATTGGCTTTATTCTTAGTTGCCCAAAATTGGGTACAACTCAGTCTTTCTTCAACTGGTGAAGAAATGAACACTCTATGGCACATTCGTGTGATAAAACACTACTCAACAATAAAAAAGAATAAATTATTATTACACATGACATGTATAAACCACAAATACATTATAAGTGAAATTGTGCTAGACGAAATTGACTGCAAACCATATGAGTCTGTTTTTACGCCATTCTAGAAAAAGGGAGAACTAAAAGAATGCACAGTTCTATGGTTGCCAGGAGTTTAGAGTAGGGAGACTGATCAACTACAAAGAAACCACACAAGAAAATGTCTTTGGTTGATGGTACCATTCTGTATTTTTATTATGGTTGTGATTATGTAACACTATGCACTTACCAGAATTTATAAAACTACACAAAATCGCTACATTTTACACTAGGTAAATTTTAAAATTGCATCTTCTTAACAGCAGTACTTGCTTTTTCATAAGTTTTCTAGCTCCATCTTCTTTTCCATTTATTCATTGAAAAAGCAATTATTAGTGGCTACAAGTTGCCATATGGTGGAATTAGAGATAAACATTAAAAAACAAGATGAAAATATGTTTGCTTTCATGGAGCTTACTTTCTACTCAGAGAAAATAGGAGTTACGAAGCAAAATGTATAATGTCATCTGATGATACAGGTTAAGGAGAAAAATAAAGTAAGGGAAGGGATTAACAGTGTGGTTATATTATTACAGAAGATGGTCAGGGAGGACAGAGAAAACTTCACTGAGAACATAATATTGGAATTAATATTGGATCTTCATGTACTCTGTATCAGTTGCCTCTGTTTTTCTTTTTTCTTTTTTTTTTTTAGACGGAGTCTCATTCTGTCGCCAGGCTGGAGTGCAGTGACACAATGTCAGTTCACTCCACCCTCTGCCTGCTGGGTTCAAGTGATTCTTCTGCCTCAGCCTCCTGAGTACCTGGGATTACAGGCACCCATCACCACCCTGGCTAATTTTTGTACTTTTAGTAGAGACAGGTTTTCACCAAGTTGGCCAGGATGGTCTCAATCTCCTGACCTCGTGATCCGTCTGCTCTTTAGACAACTGAGATACAGGAGAAAAAAATATGTGTGTGTGTGTGTGTATGCATATCTATGAGCATATATACACATATATGTTTGTGTGCATATATACACATATACACATGTTTGTGTGTATATATACACATATATACATATATATTTGTGTGTATATATACGTATATATGCATATATGTTTGTGTGTATATATAGGGAAAACCAACTCCTGATGTTTAACGTGGATTCTTTTCTATTTCCCAAGTGTCTCGGCTGGTTTGAGAAATAAAGGGAAAGAGCACAAGAGAGAGAAATTTAAAGCTGGGTGTCCAGGAGAGACATCACATGTCGGCAGGATCCATGATGTTTGCAGAGCCGTAAAACCAACAAGTTTTTATTAGAGATTTTCAAAAGTGGAGGGAGTGCATGAATAGGTTGTGGGTCACCGAGATCACATACTTCACAAGGTAATAAAATATCACAAGGCAAATGCAGGCAGGGGGCGATCACAGGACCACAGGATGGGGCGAAATTAAAATTGCTAATGAAGTTTCGGGCACGCATTGTCATTGATAACATCTTATCAGGAAACAGGGTTACAGAGCAGACAACCTGTCTGACCAAAATTTATTAGGCAGGAATTTTCCTCCTCCTAATAAGCCTGGGAGCGCTACAGGAGACCAGGGTTTATTTCATCCTTTCCGCTTCTACTCTAAAAGGCGACACGCCTTAAAGGGGCCGTCTATAAGCCTACCTTAAGGGCACATTCTCTTTCTCAGGGATGTTCCTTGCTAAGAAAAAGAATTCAGTGATATTTCTCCTATTTGCTTTTGAAAGAGGAGAAATATAGCTCTGTTCCATCCGGCTCACCGTCGGCCAGTTCAAAGTTACCTCTCTTGTTTCCTAAACATTGCTGTTATCCTGTTCTTGTCTTAAGATGCCCAAATTTCATATTATTCAAACACACATGCTCTACAAACAATTTGTGCAGTTGACACAATCACAGGGTCCTGAGGTGACATTCATCCTCCTCAGTTTACGAAGAAGATGATGGGATTAAGAGATTAAAGTAAAGACAGGCATAGGAAATCACAAGGGTATTGATTGAGGAAGTGATAAGTGTCCATGAAATCTTCACAATTTATGTTCAAAGATTGCAGTAAATACAGGCATAAAAAATTATAAAAGTATTAATTTGGGGAACTACCAAATGTCCATGAAATCTTCACAATTTATTTTCTTCTGCCGCGGCTTCAGCCGGTACCTCCGTTCAGGATCCCTGACTTCCTGCAACATGTATATATATATCATGATAATAATGTAGAAAAAAATCAAGAAATGGTAGAGGATGCAACATCTAATGTTTACATATGGTACTTTTACTACATTTTTTTTTTTTTAGAAATCAGACTAAAAGTAAGTTTGAAATTCATAACCATACTTTGTGCTAAATGGCTTTGAAAAGTCTCAGATAGTTACATCTCCTGTTATTAGGAAGCAGTGGTGTAGAAAGAAACAAGGTGCTTCAGTAAAATATATGGACACTTTGACTGCTGATAGGACATTTACAAGACGAGAAAACAATGTGATATTTGTATATTGTTGTATGAGAATCCTGGCAGTTGACACTAATATTATCAGGGAGTCCTACTAAATACCTATGAATAAGAAAAAGCATAAATTCAAAATTCAAAATAAGAATCAAGTCTTATTTTGAAGAAGCAAAAGTCCTCTTTAATGTGCTACTGAAAAAACTGTAAATATCAAGGTTCAAAGGCATTAGAAACCTAAACCTCAACCCGAAGCCCAATATAAATACATGGGAATTAATCATGAATTTTTTAATGGATGCACTCTGATGTTGTCAATTTTAAGCAGTTATTTATTTTAGCTATAGATACTTGCTATTTTATAATAGCATAATAATTTCTGTTATAAAAAAGTATGTTAATAAATGTCACTAAGTGTATTAAAAGTTCGTACATCTATTGACATGTTAAAAATGGTCTTTGCATTTGAGTTTCAGAGTATTAAATCCTTTTGGTTTGAATATTGTAGTATAACGGCAACCTGGGCAAGATAATTCTCTATAAACTATTTGTATTTGTTATTTGCAATCTTTTAAACAATAAAGTCATTAAGAGTATACACATAAATTTATACTTTTAAGATTAAAATATAAAATTTAATTTACATTTACCCTCTTCTCAAAAAAACAAAAACAGAGGTTTCTCTTTACATAAAGTTGGTATTGCACTGGGTCCTATATCTTAATAGTCAGGTAATAGGCACTTTAAGTGTCTTGAGGATGCTTCTGGCTTTATCATTTCTATTCTGTCTGAACGTTGCCTCATTTTAATTTTCACCTTTTTCTACTGAGATTAAATTTAATCTTTTATTATTAGTGCCTATATGTGCATGAATGGAAGCCTATAAACTCCTGGCTCTTCTGTTTCAGATATATATGTCTCCCTTACTTCATTTAATTTTAAAATACCATATGTATTTCACTGAGTCATGCATCAACTGGAATATTAAGTTATTTAAAAGGGCAATATAATCATACAGATCTCATTTTCACCCATTACTTTTGATCACACAACCCTTTCTTCTTTAATGTCCATAGCTTTCTTTCTTATAAATTTGAGTCATAACATATACGTGCGTTATTAATCTCTGTGTGTTAACATATTAAGTTCCCAGACAAGTATTAAATTATTTAAGAACAGAAGCAACGTCTTATGTTTCCTTACACATTACCTCAAAAATGTGCTAATCAATTTATTTAAAAAAGACATGGCAGCATAGTGAACGTATCCATATACACAGATTTCATTTACCTTAATGCAATAATCATTTATTGAGCACAAATTCTGTTATTCACATTTATACTTATAAATATTTTCTTTATTCATTTTCAGGGATATTATAACCAATTAATGGAAAGAACACTTAAGACCACACATTCCTCTATGTTTACATCAAGATGTATTTTTGTAATTGAGTGTGTATATTAATTATATTACAACAGACGACAAGTATACAACAAATAATTCAACAAGTTGAATTTTTACCTCCCATTACTCTAAACCCACATTCTTAAGAGATATGTAAACTTCAGGTTATGAACATACACCAGTTAAATTTTCCATATGTATGTCCAACATCTTTTAAATGTCATTTGCTTTATTACAATCTACACTCACTTGTTATTGTGGCCATTACTCTGCTGCTGCTTAATGAAGGTCTTGTTCTTATTAATTTTTATGATATCCTTCATTGAGAGAATTAATTTTCAAACACACACAAACGCACACTTAAGGATTCTATACTAGTACCAGTACTTACATCCTTTAACAAATTTGAATCATTTACCAAAAAGATTGTATAGTAATACCAGAAATCTAATGAGTGATAATATAATTTTTACTATGCTAACAGAAAATAAAGAATAGCTGTTAGAGAACTGAATTTTGTATACAGATCTCAGTTTAAATCCCATTTTAATTATTAATTACCTATAACAGTAGGTAAGTCATACTCTGGCTGAGCTCCTTCATCTGTGAAATTAGTGTGTTGAGTGGGAAAAAGATAGATTGCTTAAAATGAGTTTGAAGATGACTACCTAATTATTTGTGAGAAAATAAACACAGATACCAAACGCCTTAAACCAAAATAAATCCCTTGTGCTTAAAGATTTAAATCTAAATGCAAAACCATAAAATAACTAAAATTATTTTACTTTGGTTATTATATATGTATATTTTAGAGTTGAGGAAATCCTTTATACCCATGACAGAGAACCCAAAAGATGCATAGAAAAAAATGCATTTGATAAATATGACCACACAACTTGTAAAAAATCCTTTAACAAAATGTATGCAATTTTCAAGGATAAACAATAAATTAAATTAAATATACAGAAAATAAAATGAACTATAAGCATCTAATGTCTTTAATATGTCAAATGCTCTTAAAATCAGTAATCAAAATTTTAAACTATAAAAAATGAGCACAATATTAATAGCAGTTAAAGACAGCAAGAAGTGAAAGCAATCTATTAAAATATATTTAAGTATATTTTAAAAACAAATAAGATGTTTAAAAGATGCTTCTCTGTCTTTTAAATATAAATCATTTGACAAAACTTTTGCCTGCTAAAAGCATCTGGAAATTGGAGATAAAATTATTTTAGAATCATAACTTAATTCATAAAGAAGAAGAAGAGGAGAGGGAGGAAGTAAGACAGAAAGGAAACAGAAAAGTAGAATCGTAAGACTGTAAACAGATACTCTCATTACCCAGGGAAGTATATATTGCCCTAGGGAAGCTAAATGATTAGTTTTGACTTTATCCAGGTAGATGAATGGGCCATCAATCTGTAAAGGATGAGAAGTAGAAATGTGACCAACCCTTGAAGAGCTTACAAGTAAGTAGATGAGAAAAGGCAAAAACAACAACAATACCCACAGGGGCAGGAAAATACCAAAGAACCTTGTATCATTTTGTTGAGAATTTGACATGTAGCTCTGCCAGTGACACCCACAGACAGGGCATAAAACTTTACAATCGCTTTCAAGGTCTAGAAATCCTCAAGTTAAGAAATCAGTGTAAAATTTTGTTCTAGCGGGTGTTACAGTTAATTTTATGAGTCATCTTGGCTAAGTTATGAAACCAAGATAGTTGGTCAAACTTCACAATGTGTCCGTAAAGGTATTTTTTAAATGGAATTAATACGTAAACAGTGGACTTTGAGTAAAGTCAGTTGCCCTCAATAATGGAGATAGGTTTCACCTAATTAGCTGAAAGCCTTAAGAAAAAAGATGCCTCAAAGAAGAGGGAATTCTTCCTAGAGACTGCTTTGGACTTGAACTGCAACTCTTACCCCTTGGCCTGTGCTTGAGCCTGCTAGCCAACCTTGCAGATTATGTACTTTCCAGCCTCCACAATCATATTAGTCAATTCCGTAAAATAAATTTATCTATATATACATGTCCTATTGGTTCTGTTTCTCAGGGTAACTCGACTAATACAACAGGTGATATATTTGGAAATACTGGGAAAAAACATGCAAAACCACTCTGAAGTGATTATCCATGGCATGGACCCTCAGAGAAAAACAAGAAGCCAGACAACAATGACAAAAATGTTCTCTAGAACATTCTGCTCACACTTCCAAAACAAAAAACCCATGCTAATAAGAAAAAAATATGCTTTTAAATATGAATAATATCAGTAACATGGTAATATACTCTATGTAACATTATCGTAATCTGAAATAGAACATAATAAGTATATTTAATATTATTCCAGTCATAAAAACATACTTGAATGATTAAGAGGAAGAAAAACTACCAAGAAGCTTTGAGAAAGACACCAATAGAACAATTACAAATAAAAATATATAGGCAGTACAATTTAACAAAATTAAATTTATGTTTGTAATATGTAAATTGTGAATAGTCCAAAGAGAATTGGGTAACTGGGTCACTGCTCTAATTAGCTAGAATGAAACAAAGAGAGATGGAAAATACCACAGAATAGTGAGAAGACATAAAGCCATTGGGGCTAAAAGGAGATAATCTAACAAAACACTTAATTTCTGAAGGAAAGTATGAAGAAGAGGCCAAATGCAAAGATAACACAATGGCACACACATTTCTTATCACATCATGTATTCTTTGTCACACCACAGTGAAACTACATAATAATAAAACATAAAAAATGCTGTTGAAACCACTGGAGAAAAAGACCACTTATTTGGAAAAAAAAAAAAAAAACCTTCAATTTACTAAGTGAAAAAACATACAAATCTAGATGTCTACACTCTGAGAAACCCACTAAAAACTGAGGTTGAAATGGAGTTTCAAATGGTAACTGCATAATAGTTACTGTTTCTGGATCCTGACCTGCTATTCAACAGGTATATACCAGAAAAATTGTACTAGCTGTTAGAATACCGAAATAATTCCATTTATCAGTTAGAAATCTGCTGATGCTCCAAACCTTGTGATGGCCTCTATCTGAATAACAGAATGAGACAGGAGAAAGAGATTAATTATATAAATTTTTAAGCATTTAGTTAAAAATGAATCCATAACTGACTGAATAAAGCAGGAATATCATAACAACAAATATCTAGATTATAAAAAGAAGATGGAATTAAAACACTGGTCAAAAGTAACATGTAAGACAGAAGAAAATTTACTTTAACATCATTATAAGATCCTTGTATTTTTTACTTAATTTTAGATATTTTAAGTTTATTCTTTGCTAAATCAACTATGCCAGTTAGAAAGTAATAAAAATTGACCACCAAAACCCACATCTTAATAAGTGGTAAAGAGTAATCAAACAGACCTAATTATCTGACTCCAGAAAAATTAAGGAATCAATTACAATAATAGTGATAATGCTAAATCATTCTATGGGAACTTACCTTAAAATGTATGTTAAAAATATTCAGAATTTGGCCGGGCGCGGTGGCTCAAGCCTGTAATCCCAGCACTTTGGGAGGCCGAGGCGGGCGGATCACGAGGTCAGGAGATCGAGACCATCCTGGCTAACACGGTGAAACCCCGTCTCTACTAAAAAAATACAAAAAACTAGCCGGGCGAGGTGGCGGGCGCCTGTAGTCCCAGCTACTCGGGAGGCTGAGGCAGGAGAATGGCGTAAACCCGGGAGGCGGAGTTTGCAGTGAGCTGAGATCCGGCCACTGCACTCCAGCCTGGGTGACAGAGTGAGACTCCTTCTCAAAAAAAAAAAAAAAAATATTCAGAATTCAACCATTAAATCTCTACACATCAATGCCTGTAAAATGCAAATAAAGAATACATAGAAAGCCATGGTGGGAATGGTCCAGAAATAATATTGGCCTAAAATCAAATCGTTTATAAATATAAATAAAATAGGGCTTGTAAAAAGCAAGTACAAATAATGTTGGAGATACCATAAGTCAATGATTTTTGGACAAAATATAATTATCCATAACTTACTTAAAAAGCTATAAGAAAATCTCAGCAGCCCTGTGCCATTAAGAAACCCCAGTCATTAGTTACAATTCTTCATCCTTTCTTACCCATCTTCTACAATAAACATTTCAAAAATATCTAAATCCAGCCAATTTCAAGGAATTATCTCAAAGTCTTTTAGAAAAAGATATTTGTCTTATTCAAACTTAGACATTAGAAAACAAAAGGAAATATACCCAACTAATTCTTGCTTTGATATGAAAACTAGATAAGGACATTTTAAGAAAAATTATATATGAGTTTCACATAAAAATACAAGTGTAAAAGTTTTGTACGAATATAATTTAAACAAATAAAATATTAGCAAATCATCACTACGTCAAAATTGTTTGAGGAGTATGTGATTTTACATTCAAAATGTTTAAGAGACAAAGAGTACCATCAATTCATTAGAGAAGGACATCTCTTTCTATTTTATGGTAGTCAACGTTTCTTCTTGATTAAAGAAAAATATTTTATAAAAGTAATTGAGGTAGGCTAAATAATGGTGCTAAAGATATTTGCACTGTAATTTCTGGAATCTGTGAATTATACCTTTTATGGAAGACAGAACTTCGCAGAAGTGATTAAATCACACATTTCAAGATGGGGAGATTATGTGGATCATCAAGTGGGTATTAAACGTACAGAAGTATCCTTATAAGAGGGAAGCAAAGGGCTTTATTACCATAAAAGAGAAGATGATATGATGATGAAAGTAGCAACTGAAATGTTGTGTTTTGGCGAAGGAAGCAGAGGTTACAAGCCAAAAAATACAGGTAGCCACAAAAAGCTAAAAGAAAGCAAGGAAATGGATTCTCCCACCAGAGCTTCCAAGAGAAACCAGTCTACCATTACTTTGACTTTAGGTGGGAAAACTGATTTAGGACTTCTATTTTTTTTTTTGGAGCTTTAAGACAGTCAATGTGTATTCTTTAAAACCCTAAAATTTGTGGTATTCCGTTACACCTCAATAAGCAAGTAATACAGAAATGTGTGGGTGCTTTGTATACAATCTTGTGGGCATTACAGGCCAGATAACAAAGGATGAACTGATCAGTGAACATTCTAGGACAGGTGAAGATACCTTCAGATCTTCATCTTCTCCAGATACCTCTTCACTTTGTTGATAAAAATTATGGGAGATGCACATTTATCAATGATAAAGGTTTATTGCAAGCATATAAAACTTTTTAAATGAAAATAAAACAGGGCATTTATGTCTTTGGGTAAGAAAAAATAAATAGCTTTATAAAGGAAAAGAGAAAATTCTGAAAAATGATCATTTTGCCTCAAAAGTGCTATCACCAATAAAGACTATTTCTGGGTAGAGGAATAGTATCCAGTACACACAAACACATACACACACATGTATATACATATATTTACTATATGTGATATATTTTCAATTAGTAAGGAAGAGAAAATGATGTGAGGAAAAAAGAAATATGAACAGACCCCTAAAAAAAACCAGTGTATCCAAATGACCAATAAAATTTGAAAGATCCTCAATCTGACAGTGAATTAAGCAAATGTGTAACAAAACAATAATAATTATGTGTAATTCAGTCTCACTAGTTTGGCACAATTTGTATAAAAAGAGTTGGTGAAGATGTAGACACACTCAAATTCTGGAAGGATATAAATTGATACAAAAACTTTAAAGAAGAATGAGCAATACTAGTATAATTACTCTATGGCCTGGCAATTGTTTTTTGACTGTCTCATTTATAAGTGAAAAAGTAAGAAACAACCTAAATAGAATTACTCCTTAGTATAGAAATGAATAAACCATTCTGAGAATAAGTATTGTAATAGTACCAAAACTTTCATATGAATGAACTATATCAAAAAGTATTAACACAACTAAGTTTCAAAAACCTAATGTTAAGTCAAAAAAATTTCAAAAGTAAGCATACAGTATGATTACATTTATATATTTTTGTAGAATATATGAAATATTGTTACAGATACATATGTTTGTGGTAAAAGTAAAACATGAGTGTGAATACATAACCCTGTTGGATCATTCATTATTCTTTGACATTTATTTATTGAGGACCTAAAATATGCCGTTTTCATCCTAGGGACTGAGGATTCAAAGAGAACAGCAATCACTGCCATAATGTTGCTTACATACTAGTGGAGAATGAAGACAAAAAGATAAGTGTAAGAAATACAATATGTTAAACAGAAAAAAAATTCTTCAGGATAATGTTTACCTGAAGTGGAGAAAAGAAAGGAGAAAATATGGGATGAGAATTAAGTTGCATATAGAAATTCTATTTTTCAAAGGAGATAAATTTAAAAAAGCAAAACAAAACAAGACTGGAGACCTGAAACAGCAATGGTCAACTATTAAAATCCTTTCAAGCTTATCAATACCTATATGTAATTTATATCATTTTTTGTATATTTAAAATATTTCATAGTTTTAAAAATGTAAAACAAAAAGTGGTGCTCAAACTCTTTAAAACAATCATTATTACTTAAATTAATTATATTTTTAATATCTAGTGTTGATGAGAATGTGGAAGAGGATAAATTGTTACGCTTTTCGGCTACTCATTTAGTTAAAACTATGAAATGTACATACTCTTTGACTAAGCAATCCTTCCTCAAGTAATCTGCACTAGAGAAATAATACAATGACAAATAAACTTCTGTGAATAAGGATGTTCACTTTTGCATTACGCATAATAGCAAAAACTGGAAATAACCTAAATCAAAAAGTGATTATTTAAATAAATTACGCCTCACAAAAACAATAGCATATTATGTCACTGTAGAATGAGATAGATCTTTAAGTACTAGCATGGAAGTCTGCCTGTGATTTATTGCTGAGTGAAAAAAAGTAAGTACCAGAACCATATGAATAGTGTGAAGCAATATTTGGCTTAAGAAATCTACCTATTTATGTATTCATAGAAAATGTCTAGAAGGATAGACACAAAACTATTTATAATGGCTACCTCTGAAACCTGGAATTAGAATGGGTTTTAATGTGAATTTGTTTATTCTACCTTATATGCTTTTATAGTGTTGAATTTCACTACTAATATTATTTAAAGAATAATGATATTAGAATGAGCAGTGCTAGGTGGATAAGTTATACATGTGGGAAATTGATCACTGACCTTTCACTCTCTACTCCTGTTATTACTCATCATACTATTTTAGCAAAACGCCACCTCTGGTTAAATACAACTCCCTGCTTATTCTATGTCTGTATCAATACAGCTGAACATGCTTGGAGAAGAATAGCCAACCATGGTGCTGGGCTTACTTTAAATTCATAATCACCAAACTTCCAGTGTGCCCTTCAGTGGTGCTAAACAATCAAACTACATTTTCCTAAATCCAATGAATACCCCATGCTCTTGGAAAGCTATTTTTTTTTCCTTTTTCTCTCCAGACTTCTAGCTCTGTCTCCCAAGTTATCACTCCCAGCTGATAACCTTCTTGCCTATTTCACTGAGCAGGAAAAGAGCAATCAGGAAAGAATTTCCACCAGCGGCAGCCAATCTACCTGTTCCATGCTCCTTTCCTATTATTATGCGTGAATTATGTTCTGAGATCAATCCTTCCCTTATGCATTTCACCCTATTCTTTTTCATCCACAAAAAAAGCATGACTTTAGTAATTCTTTTCTCATTCTGATACATCGTTATTTATTAATCTCTGCTGAATTACCTCCAACAGCGTATCAGTTATCTGTAATTCTCCCTATTCAAAAAAAATTAAATTAAAACGCAAACTTCTTGCCTCCATATGTCTTTCTGACAATACTCCATTTCCCTGCCCTATTTTTACAGCAAACACTTTCAACATTTAATTCCCTTTATTGGTTCTCTAATTTTCTTTCTTCCATTTTCTCTGGAATTCATCGTGTTCAGCCTGTTGTCTGTACCATTTCATTTAAGATTATTCTTAGGAAAGTCAGCTACCAATCACCAGTTCTCAGTTCTCCTATGACTTGGCCTATGTTAACATACTCCTTTCTTTTTTTTTTTTTTTTTTTTTTTTTTGAGACGGAGTCTCACTCTGTCACCCACCCAGGCTGGAGTGAGTGGCGCGATCTGGGCTCACTGCAAGCTCCGCCTCCCGGGTTCCCGCCATTCTCCTGCCTCAGCCTCCTGAGTAGCTGGGACTACAGGCACCGCCACCTCGCCCGGCTAATTTTTTGTATTTTTAGTGGAGACGGGGTTTCACAGGGTTAGCCAGGATGGTCTCGATCTCCTGACCTTGTGATCCGCCCGTCTTGGCCTCTTGGCCTCCCAAAGTGCTGGGATTACAGGCGTGAGCCACCGCGCCCGGCCAACATACTCTTGTCTTTGCTTCCAGATCACTCTTAGTTTTCTCCTACCTCCCTGGCTATTTCGTTTTCTTGTTGAGCACTTCTTTATTCTCTCATCGTGCCATTGGAGGGCTTTAAGGATTAATCCTTTCTCCTCTTTAATTCTCTGTCTTCACTCGCTTGGTAATTTTATTCAGTCTCATTTCCTTAAGACCTGCTCCATGCTGACAACCCGCATACATGAATCACTACTTCAGACTTCTCTTCTGAACTCCATTTTGGGTTCCAGTTATCAATTCAGTATTTCCATTCAGAAGTCTCATAGTTATCTCCCATGGTCCTTCCACCTCCTCCAGTCTTTGTTTTTGGTGCGTGTTTTTATTTTGTCTAAATGGAAACTAGATCTTTCTAAGTGATTAAGCTAAAGTATTTTTGCCATACCCCACAGCCAGTTCTGTCGGAAAATACTATTGTCTCTATTTTCAAACATGCTCAGAAACTGACCATTTACATTATCTCTACCATGAACACCCTGGTTCCCACCATTGTTACTGCTTATCTAGATTACTGAAATAGATTCCAACTTATCTTTCTAGTCCTCTTTTCTCCCCTACTGCCTATTCCCAGCAATGTTCAAACTGTTTTCTTATATAAGTCAGATAACGTTATTTCTCTGCCCAAAACCCTCCAATGACTTCCCATCTCGTTTACAGTAAAAGTCAAGGTTTTTTTTTTTTTTTTCTGTACCCTACAGGGCCCTACATGATCTATTTTCCTTTTTATTACTTTTCTGACCTCTTCCCCAACTACTCTTCCCCTTACTCGGTTCATACCTGCTGCTTATTGAGAACACTAGACAAATTGTTTCCTGTGTGACTTAGTCCTTTCTTATTTTCTGTCCGAAATATTCTTTCACTACAGAGACACATAAATGCTTGTTTTCTTATCTATTCCAGCACTTTGCTCAAATTCTACCTTCTAATTGACAACTTCCCCGGCAATCCTGCTTAACATTGTAACCCTTCCCCCTACCCTGGTACTTCCTTGTCCTCTTTTCTGCTTTATCTTTTTCCAAAGCACTTATCAATATCAGAAATACTAGAGTTATTGGCTTACTTCTTTATTGACTATAGTATGAAAAAAAAAAAAAAAAACCCAAGGCATAATATAATGACTTGATTTTATTTCCCCTTCTATGCTCAGCATTTAGGACACACTTGGAAATAGTAGATTTTTATTAAATATTTCTTGAATTAATGGATGAATTGATCCAGTTCTATCAGACCTGAGACAAATTTTTTCAAGTCATTAAAGGGCATACAAAGCAGGTAATTCACTATTTTTTTGACAACCAATCTAAAGAAAAATATAAACTCAATCACAGATACCTGAATATGTAATAAAATAATCTTAGTTATTAAAAGATTCTATTTTCTTATTAATATCAATAGTTTAAATTCCAAAGCATTAATTTGCTCAATCAATGATAAGCAGACTTATTTTATCATTAGGACTTCGTGTTCTGCTGAGGATCTAATATTTATCTTTAGGTCATTTAATGATAGTTATAACATTAATTTATACAATGACGTAAAACCAGATATATTACAAACGTATTATTTAATTTTATGTTGGTCCTTGGTATGAGCATAAAAACTCTTTATGTGAACATTGAGAAAATCTCCTACCTATGCAGTAAATATCCATATTAGCATCAGATGGTAATATTACAAGTTAAAAAATAGGAATTATTATTTTTTTTTTTTAGTGGTCTTAGTATGTGATCCTGTAGAAAAATAAAGTAGTAAGCTTGGTGAAAACATTGTAAAGCTCTGCAGGATATAGACTCCTATCCAAAAGACACAAAACAAAGTATTATAATATGAGAATAAAGATATTCAGTATTAATCTATTTAATGGGGTTTTAATTCACAATTTCCTCAAATCATTTGAACCCGGAACTTTTTTTTTTTTTTTTTTTTTTTTTTTGAGACGGAGTCTCGCTCTGCCGCCCAGGCTGGAGTGCAGTGGCCGGATCTCAGCTCACTGCAAGCTCCGCCTCCCGGGTTCACGCCATTCTCCTGCCTCAGCCTCCCGAGTAGCTGGGACTACAGGAGCCCGCCACATCGCCCGGCTAGTTTTTTTGTATTTTTAGTAGAGACGGGGTTTCACCATGTTAGATGGTCTCGATCTCCTGACCTCGTGATCCGCCCGCCTCGGCCTCCCAAAGTGCTGGGATTACAGGCTTGAGCCACCGCGCCCGGCCTTGAACCCGGAACTTTTTTACTTTCATAAAAAAATTAATATACCATGGACTTAAAAGTCTATTGAACATACATAGATAAATTATTGATTTCTTTGGTACATTGAGTATTTTGTATTCCATATAAAATTCAAGAAAAGGATGAGAAAATTATTTTAGAGGAGAATGTGTCATCAATATCATAGTTAGGGAGTCATAATTTTTGTAATATTTAGCATTTTATCACAGAGACTGTGAATTTGTCAATATGTTGTTTAATAAGGATATGGACAGGAAATAGGGAAATACTGGGTAGAAGAGGGCACTTCCCTTGCAGAGGCCCCACCCTGAAGCCTGGAAACCCAGGCCTAAAATGCCTAAATGAGAACAGGCATTCCTTTTCTCATGTCCCGAAGTTGCCTTTTGTCCCACCACGCCACTTTATCCGGTACCCATATAAACCCCAAACCCTTGGCTCGTGCACCTGCCCATCTGTGTGCTCCGGGTCCTGGTCTCGGTCCCGTAAGGGGTTCGAGCGCACACAGTGGCCTAACAGAGGAGCCATAACCTTGTCGCACGATCTGCAAGTGGTGTCAGGGAATTCTTGTTTTCAGTAACACATATAACAGTTTCTGAATAACTTTTTAAAAGTAAAAGAAAGTTAATATATCATTTCTGAGTGGATGTGCATCAAGTCAAATTTAAGCTCACATATATGTGCAGACAAAGAATATACCAAAATGTACCACGAGAAGTCTATCTAGGAGCTGGTACTGAATAGTTTTCTAGACCTCTTTTTTCACAAGCAAATAAACTATATATAATCAAATGTAATACGTTTATTGATTGTACTGAAGGTAGAGTTGATAACCAATTTTTTAAGTACTCAGCAAGAATCAGAAATTTGAAAAAAGAGCTACTCAAATCTTGGCTAAAAAACTGTGTTTAGCCGGACGCGGTGGCTCACGCCTGTAATCCCAGCACTTTGGGAGGCTGAAACGGGCGCATCACCTGAGGTTGGGAGTTTGAGACCAGCCTGACCAACATGGAGAAACCGCGTCTCTACTAAAAATACAAAATTAGCAGGGCGTGGTTGGCGCATGTCAGTAATCCCAGTTACTCAGGAGGCTGAGGCGGGAGAATCGCTTGAACCCGGGAGGCGGAGGTTGCAACGAGCTGAGATCGCGCCACTGCACTCCAGCCTGGGCCACAAGAACGAAACTCCAACTCAAAAAAAAAAAAAAAAAAAAAAAAAAAAAAAAAAAAAAAAAAAAAAAAAAAAAAAAAAAAAAACTGTGTTTAACATGGAAAAAAAGTTCTCCCAGTCGTATATATTCAAGTGAATATTCTTTTCTCACAATAGTACCCCAGGATGACCGTGGACTCGTTCAAATTTCACTGCTCTGCTGATCACGCTCGGTAGTGAAGACCTTTCATTTTGGGAAGATAATTTGGTAGTAAAAGTTTGGAGATTACAAACAATGGAATTTACTTTCTCTCACAATTCTAAGCCATTTTAAAGGCAATTCCCCCAAAAAGGATGTAAAAATGTGGCTTGAGTAACAGTATTTTAACAGAGCTACTCTCCTACAGTGAGGAAGCTAACGCCTAATTGGATGTTTAAATTATGTTGTAGTCCTCAACCAAACATATCATGAGTTTGGAATTGTGTTTCTTACATACATGTACAACCTCTATCTACGTTCACAGGCACTTCTCTTCTTAAAACTAAAAAAATAATTTGTCCAAGTGGGAATTCCTAAGAATATTTTTCTTTTATTTATTTATTTTAAAACTTGTACATGTTTATAGGGTACATGAGAAGTTTTGTTACCTGTATGTGATGCTTTCTTTCTGTTAAAATGGGCCTCTATATTGCCTTAATTAAGGAACTATGTCATGTACTATTAACAGAAATGCCCAATGAGGCAATCACTAACACCGTGTGTAAAGGGAACTGAAATATGGCTAGGCAGAATCAAGATGTGCTGTAAATAGAAACTACAATTAGGTTTCAAAGACTGAATTCAAAAAAAGTATGATTTATTTCATTAGTAATTTGTGTATTGACTGTTGAAATGATAATATTTTGGGAATATTTGGGGAATAAAATATATTTTCAAAATTAATTTACTATTAATTTTTAATTTTTTCATTTATATTATATGATTTTTTAAAATTATACTTTAAGTTCTAGAGTGCATGTGCACAACGTGCAGGTTTGTTACATATGTACAAAATGTGGCTTCTAGAAAACCTGTGTGGCTTGTGTTACACTTCAATTGGGCAGCATTGCTTACAGTTATCTCCAGCCTCTGTGTCAAATGTATACCTTACTCCAGTTACAGCAAACTCCCTGCAAATTCTTCATTACCTAACTTCATTACCTAATATCTTAATGAAAACTGATTTTTTCCAAGTTAGAAATTTTCAGAGCTCCTCTGACCCTTATGCATGTTTATAATTCAGCACCTGTCATAACTGTCACTCTTTCTACAAGCTTCTTCCCTGTCGAGATGTTGAAGATAAGGTATTGTTTTCATTAGCTTTTCATTCACAGGCTTTAGCACACAGCAAATGTTCGGTAGACATTTGTTGAGTGAATTAGTATGATTTTAAATGAGCAAATATTTACAGATGAAAGTATATACTTTATATTGACATATAACTCTGATGTCAACAGGGTTATCTTTGCCCTTCAGACCCCTGAAAGGTAGGCTAAATCTGAAAAAGTTTACAACACTCTTTAT
The DNA here is from genome assembly GCF_007565055.1 of Rhinopithecus roxellana. Taxonomy (NCBI): domain Eukaryota; kingdom Metazoa; phylum Chordata; class Mammalia; order Primates; family Cercopithecidae; genus Rhinopithecus; species Rhinopithecus roxellana. The sequence continues at coordinate 10,647,809 of NC_044549.1, read as the reverse complement.
TAGAGATATAAATTCTCATGTTGCCTAAATTTTTGATATTCTGCTTTGTATTATCCCACTTGTAAATGTATTGCCTCTCATTTCTATTTTGTCTATACATGGAATTTATTCCATTTCCTAAATTTCCAAAAAAAAAAAAAAAAAAAAAAAACACATACACACACACACAAAATCACACAAAGCACTTGTGTTTGTAATAGACCTTGTTTGGGTCTTACATCAATGAAATAAGCTTAGAATACAAAAATAAAACAGTTTTAAAAGAAAAATCAGAAATAACCAATTAAACATCTTTGTAGGTATTCCAACATTGAAAAAAAAATATATATGTATATATTTTAATTTTTCCCCACAAAGAGTCCCAATCATATATCTTTTTTTTCTTTTTCGCTTCTCATATCCCTTCTCTCTAAAACTATTTTCTTCTTCCTTTCACTTTTAAACATCCAGGTATCTTCTTTGACTTTTTTAGACATTCATTCATATTTCCTGACTTTACTTTCAAGTTCAGCTCAGATGTGTCATAACTATCAAGAGAATGCAAAGAATAGAAAGATCTTTTATGTATCTCTAATTAGCATTTATTGGATGCACATACTCCTGTTTCAGAATAGGAAGTTTTGTACTCTACAACACATAGAACTAGGGGTGGTTAATATTATTCTTTTGTTGTTGTTGAATTTACAACATTGAAATGAATTCAGCATTTGTAAAAACAATTGTCTAGAAAGAATACTGTAAATTTTTATATTCTTTTCCTGGATTCTAAAACTAATTGCTATATTAATGTTTTATAGGATAAACGTGAACTATCCCAGTTTTAGATTTTGTATCAGTCTGCAAAGTATTTAAAGTTTTTACCAACTGGCAAATGCACTACTAAATAGTAAGCAAATTCTGGTAAGTGAATCAGGAACAGGGTATAACAGTAGCTATTTTCATAAAGTAATTAGCATAAAAATTTCTAGAACCTCAAAACATAAATAAGTTTTCAGGTTCAAAATAAAATAATTAAGAGTTTAAAAGAACAAATAAATACCTTGATTACCTCCACTTAGAATTAATGATATATTTAGGACAGATAAATATATTTATTCAGAGTAAATTAAACATCTGTTATTCTATTGCAAAGTAATTGTTGTCAAGAAAAATATATATGTGTGCATATATTTAAAGCAATTTTTTATTTTACTCCATTCTGTTAAGCATCAGAATTAACTCAATTTTATTTTTATTATTTATTTTTGAGATACAGGGTCCCACTCTGTCACCCTGGATGGAGTGCAGTGGCATGAACATGGCTCACTAAAGCCTCAACTTCCTTAGCTAAAGTGATCTTCCCACTTCAGCCTCCTAAGTAGCTGGGACTACAGGCACACACCACCATACCTGACTAATTTTTTAAATATTTTGTAGAGAAATGGTCTTGCTCTGTCACCCAGGCTAGTCTCAAACTCCTAGGTTCAAGAAGCCCTCCTGCCTCAGCCTCCCAAAGTGCTGGAATTACAGGCATGAGCCACTGCACCTGGTCTAATCTAATTTTATTTTAAAGTGTGTATTTCACTAATGCTATCCAACTGTAATGTGGGGCTTCATTAAGTCAAGAACAGTAACCAAGATGCTTCAAATGGAAAAAAAAGTATTTCTGATATATTTAGAGGGTACAGTCAACATAGCATTAAAATGAATTGGATGTGGAACTTGAAGGATGAATCATCAAAAGATGAGTCTCACCTTTTGAGGTGCATACAAATAAAAGATACATTTATAGATATGGAAGGCAGGAAACATTTTTCTCTTTGAGTATCTGTATTTTACCTGAAAATTAGAAAACGAAGTCATGTGTTTTGAGACATGGAGGATCTGGTGGAACAGGGTGTCTTAGTCAGCTCAGTCTGCTATAACAAAAGATCATAGCCTGGGAGGCTGAAACAAAAGAAATTTATATCTCACAGTTCTGGAGGGTGGAAATGCAAGATCAAGGTGTTAGCTAATTTGGTTACTGTGAGAACTATCTTCCTGGCTTGCCAATGGCTGCCTTTTTACTGTGTCCTTACATGGCAGAGATACAGAAAGAGCTCTGATCTCTTATTCTTTTTATAAGGACACTGATCCTTGGGGGCGCCCATGTCATGGCTTCGTCTAAACTGAATTACCACTCAAAGTGTCCACTTCTGATATTATCATATTGGGGATGAGGGCTTCAACACATACACTTTCGGGGAAAGCAAGTGTTCAGTCCATAACATGGAGTAAATATTTAGAACAACAATTGTTAGGAACTTTGGAGAAAGCTCAGCCTAGAGACTTCTGGAATGACCACAAAATGGTGTGAAGTATCCAGTTGAGGTTGCAGGTCATAGTTTCTCAGTGGCAACAATAAGCACATTCTTGAGGTCTTTTCTAGAAGTGTTCATGGGACAAAGATATTTGACCTGAATAGATTTTTAGAATAGGTATGACAAAAGGAGTAAGTGGAAAGTAATTGAGAGTTGAAAATGATAAGACTTGAAGAAATGTATACTGTCTTCATATCAATATTTATTTATTTACCCTGACAGAAAATACAAGTTTTCTGGATTAGAAAAATTCCAATTATTTACTCACATAACAATCTTAGCTCTGATACCCCATGCCCGAGTTCCTCAAGCGGCAACAGAGTGAGGGTCAGACAGTGCCTCGTATACATGGCTTGTACCAGAGGAGATCATCTCTGTAATTACGAACCATGGAATCTATGGATGGCAGCTAGCACTTTTACCTCACTTGAGAGTAATCTTTATTCGGAATGTAAAAGGCATCCTCTCTGAGGAAAGGAGGTAAGGTTCTTGGGTAGGTTTCATTTTTAATGTAAATAAATGGCTCTAGGAGAGTTGTCTCTAAATCTCTCTAGAGGTTTCTTTTGACTCTCAAGATTTGTTTTCCATTCAAACGTTTTTTAGTCAAGGGGCCAGTAACCATCAGAGCCCTGATGATAGAGAAACATGACAATATTGATGAGGCATTGTTTACTGACCACGTGGTATTAATGCGGGTCCTATGGTAATATGAATGGTGCAGTTTATGGATCAGATTTTTCACGCAAAGTGCACGTGTCTCAGTCCATTTTGTCTTGCCATAAAAATATATGGGACTGGGTAGCTTATCAAGAGAAAAGATTGCTTTGTTTCACAACTATGAAGGCTGGAAAGTTCAAAATCAGACTTTTGAATCTGGTGAGCCTCAGGCTGTTTCCATTCACGATAGAAGTTGAAGGAGACCCCACTTGTGTAGAGCTCATATGGGGAGAGAAGAAGTAAGAGAGTTGGGGAGAGGTTTCAGGCTCTTACTAACAACCAGCTCTAGTGGGAACTTACAGAGCAAGAACTCACTCACATTAATCTATTCATGAGGGATCTGCCCTCAGGACCCAAACACCTCCCAATAGGTCCTACTTCCAACACTGGGGATCAAATTTCAACATAAGGTGTGGAGAGAACAAATATCCAAACGATAGCAGCAGGTGAATGTTACCTGAATTGAGGAGGGTGAGCACTAACAAAATTAGAAACTGGGTGGGCTAGTCCTACAGATTCTTTAATATCTCAGAGATTCAGAAATAATTTTTAAAGCCCTTAAAGAATATGTTGCCATGCCCAAGTATAAAGAAAGTAGCGTATTCAGAGTACATGAAAGAAGAAATTTTATAAGCAAGCAAGAAATGATCATTGAAAGCCCAAAGAACTTACATCCGTCCCCTACCCCCACTACCTTTGAATAGATTTCATTGGAAAATACACAGCTTTCTTTAAAAAAAAAATCAAAATGAAGTGGGCTCTTGGGAAAAGCCTAGTCTGAGTTAAAGCAAAGAGGAACTGAATGTGTTCTATGATGCAGCTGAGTAAATATTGTTTACCATGAAACCAGCATTCTAGAGACTACAAGTGAAAGAACAGACAAGAAAAGATCTGTAGGATAAGAAGTGAAGGTAGAGAACATTCCAAACAATCTCATAATGAGTTTTAAGAAGAATCAATAAGTTAAAGAGTTTATTTTTTAAGTGGTTGAGGTTATAGGAATATTTGATCTTAATTTCTTAGAACAAGACTCTTAAAAAATTATCTTCTGACCTAAGCAACTTGAGTTAATGTTTGTTAAGCAGTTATTTACAATCTTATAATAATTTCTTCAACGTTCAAATTCATTTGTAAGCAAGTACTCAGAAGAGATAAAAGAATGGTAGACATTCGTGTTGAAGACACTGTAGAAAGCATCTCCACACGCAGCAGATCTGTGACTGTGGGCAGTGAGGAGGGTTCTGAGAGAAAACTCCTAGAAGCTGGGTTCCGGATGAGGAGGAGCAGGGAGACCTCTCTCAGGTCAGGTTTGTCTCTCAGTCTTGCACAGATATTTAACTAAAAATCAAATAAACTGGAGAAACCACTACTATTTTACTATTTTTCCTCCTTTGTATTTCTTTCTCCTTGGGTTTCACTTGCTCTTTCTTCTCCCTTATTATTTTGCTTCCTACTTATCACTCTTCATCCTTCATCCCGTCTTTTTCTTTCTCCCTTCATCACCTTTTTTTTGTTTGTTTTTGGAGATGGAGTCTTGCTCTGTCGCCCAGGCTCCAACACAGTGGTGAGAAATAGGCTCCCTGCAAGCTCCGCCTCCCGGGTTCCCGCCATTCTCCTGCCTCAGCCTCCCGAGTAGCTGGGACTACAGGAGCCGCCACCACACCTTGCTAATTTTTTTGTATTTTAAGCAGAGACGGGGTTTCACCATGTTAGTCAGGATGGTCTCGATCTCCTGACCTCCTCGTGATCTGCCCGCCTTGGCCTCCCAAAGTGCTGAAATTACAGGTGTGAACCCCTGCGCCAGGCTTTTTTTTTTTTTTTTTTTTTTTTTTTAACTTTTTTCATTTTCTTCTTTCTCTTTTCTGGAACATTGCTGACCACCTCCCATAAAAAAGGAAGAATTGTGTTCGACCCTTTCAGCCTGTTCTGGTCCAAGGAGTAATATGCTTCTCAGAGGCTCTCTACGTGCTCTATTTAAAAATCTGTATTTCCAATAACTGCTGATTGGCCATAATTCATGTGACCCTGTTCTGAGATATTGGTCAGTAGGTGGAAGAAGACTGAAGTGTTATGAACGGGTTCATAATTTATTACTGAGTCCCAGTTTAAGAGAATGATAGTACAAGTGGCAGTGTTAGAACCTTGATAATTAAATTTATAAGGCAAATTCCTCTAGATTACTCATCTGTATCAATTCTTCTTTTGGCAAATGGGTTTCTGATACTAATGTACAACCTTGAATCACATTTCTTTTAATTAAGATCCTTACCCCTACTTTCATCCATACTGCAGAACAGGCAGCTGCCTGCTTATTCAATTTACTCAGAACATGGCCCATCTAAACAATGCTGTGATAATCATTGAAATGTGAAATAACACAAAATGTACATTGGCATGCAATAAAACATCTAATACTCTTCCCCAAAAGTCTTGCTGAAAACTTAAATGTTTAAGGTTTTTTGTCTTTGATAAAGTAAAAGTTTGTTTTTTTTTTTTATGTTTACTTGAGAAAAAGAGAAAAATACCCCAAAATGAATTGACTGAGAACAGTAAAACTCATCCAATTTAGGGTTTTAAGTGTGGATTACTAAATTTTGGTTTATGTTTTATTTGATATTTTTAGTACTTCCTATTTAAATTAATCAAGTAACAAGATCGCCCCAAATTTTCATTGTAAAAACAGGGCATATGAAATTAGACGAAAAATAATGAGTTTCAGAAACTATTTTCACTTTTGCTTAGTGTCATTTTAGTTCAAGTTTTGGGCAGAGATTCAGGCCAGTTCTTATTTTATCTAAACTAGTGCATCCCGAATCATAATGCTAGCAACCAGCTGTGTTGATTCACTTGCATTTGGTACATGTTTTATTGGGTTGCAGAGGAAAAGAATTTAATTTTATTATGTGCTCAAACAAGGGTACTTTTTAAGTCAAAAACAGCACAGGACCATCTCTTATTTTTGCCACACTTCTTATGACAGTAATGAATGATCACGTTATTTGCATTTTTTACACTAGTCCACAACTAATATGAAATAAACTTTTTTCCTTACTAGAATATAAAATAGAACTCTTTAATCTGTTTTATTATTTAATAATTTAAAATATCAAATTAACAGTCTCTTCCTTAAGTTATTGGTTAGAAGAATATGTTAAAAGATGCCCAAAATGACATTATATCCTATTATAAAATCATCTGTCCTGTTATTTTGGTTTACATGCAGCCAAGAAAATATAATGAAAATGTGGAGATTGACAACATATGAGTTCAATATATAAACACACACACACACGTACAGGTACACACACACCATTCAGTGTTAGTTAAGTATCAGTCAATTTGTTTCCACATTATTGAAAAGAGACATCACTTTCAAATTGACTTTATACATAAATTCAGCTGACGTTGATTCATTTGTAAATAAAACGTAGAGTGAGCTAAATAACTGGCAATATCTCAGAATATTTTACCTCACCATGTTAATTTAAGATACAATTTTGAATGTGTTTGACCATGGAAAATCACCTGCTCTATTAGATGCTCCATCTACACATCATATTTGAGACTAACTCCAATTAAATTCTAATTAAATCCAATAAAATTATACTGTGTTCTTCAGATACCCCAAGATTGAAAATTAGGTAAACTTCTTCTAAAAATAAATGCAAATATGTATATAGGTGAGCGTTTCCATGATATAATCTAAATAAACTGGAAAGCCTATTAAGTTAGATTCTATACTTTGTAGTACTTCAAAATTTCCTATATTATGTTCATAACAAAAGTTATTTTAATTACCTTGATATATAGGACTAGTCTGCATAGGAACAAGTCGGTTCCTCCAGAATTGTTTCATGTAAATACATTTCTGAAACCTCAGCTAACACATATTATATTCTCATTTTATTTTTATGATAACAAAAGCATGCGTACCTGTTTGATAAGCAAATGATACATATTATATAATGCATAATTCAGCATTTTAATATCAAAATAAGAATCTTTACATGATGCAATTAGGACTCAGAATCTAAGAATGTAAAATAATAAAAGCAGTGTATCTTGTTACTGAGCAGGCTCAAACTGTAAAATTATTCATTTCTTGTCAAATTACTAACATATTAAATAAACCACTATTAAGAAAACAGTTTTTTCCGTGCATATAAATAATTCTAAATACTTTTCTCTTCACATTTTTCAAGTCTCAGTCCTGGGAACCCGTGGTCAGTGAAGGCCAATTCCAGTAGGTGGAGTAATAGTAAAGCAAATACTCTGTGTGACGATAACTCCGCTTTTGTGGTCATTTTGGGCAAAAGTTAGCATAAATCAGATGAGGTTAATATAGAATAGAGGCAAAAAGCGTAAGTATAGATAAACACATTGCTTTGCACGGTAAATGTATGGCTGTAGAACAAAAACATATTCCCTTTAGTCTTCAATTTTCTCTGTATTTTTCTTGTGCACTTTAAAAAAGTTTCCTGGAGAAGTTGCGTTTAATACAAAAGTTTGAGAGACTAGCTCATTATCAGCAGCACCAAATTTGACAGAGAGCTCCTATGCAATGTGTTGGGGGAAATCAGAAAGGACAGGCTCAGGCAACTTCAACGTTGGTATCAGGGTCGTTTGAGACTTCAGAGGGAGGCTTTTCTAATAAGGTCATGGCCTTGCCAACCCACACTTCTTTAGCCTGGTCAGAGCCTTCACTGTCCTGTGCGGAAGCATGACAGAGAGATCTTTGCCAAGGAGAGGGGAGACAGAGACACACACACACACACAAAGGATGGATGTTCTCTATACATCTAATTTTGCTTCTCCTAGGAAGCATATTGAGCTTCACCAGAAGTTTATTTACCAAGCAAATATAGATAAATATAAAAATGTTAATTTATTTTATATCTATTTTCAAAACTGAAGAAAAATCTACATTTTTACACTTGACTGCCATCTTTCATGATTCAGAGCAGAAGTCTCCCCACCCCACACCTAAACTCTGGTCATGAAATCTTACACAGAGCTCCACTTGAACAAGTAAATATGTGTCTGGTGCCAAAAGGAAGGCCCGGGATCACTCCTGGAACGGACGGCAATTTACAAGGTCTCCTGTGTGCTTTTTAGTTCTTGTAGGTAAATGTAGAGACTAGTCCTCAGCATGCCAGAATATTCTGGTTTAGAATCGTAAAGATCTAATGGCTAGCTTGTTTTTATGTTTTTTCTTTAGCCTGTGAAGCGAAGTATGTTAGTTAATACCTTGAAATCTAAATTACATATACTCCTGTAGTCACACCCAGAAACATAAAGCACCTTCAATCTTTTTATATCTTCAAAGCATTACAAATAAATAATTGAGATCAATTGAAAAAACATGCATTTCATTAGTCTAAATGTTGCTTCTTTGTGTTATGTCTGACATTGTCCATTAACCGGATAAATAAATGTAGGCATTATTTTACCAAATATGCACAAATGGGAAAACATTATTATAAACCATGGATCCCATATTCTATAATAATCATTTGTTATCAAATATTTTCCTTTAATATGGTTTAACAACATTATAATTCTGTTTCATCATAGAAATAAAAAAGATGATGAAATAGTTAACTAGTATTCTACTGAAATTACTCAAAAATAAACTTCAAATACTTAAATTCATCTTCTCACTTTTATTCTCTTTATCTCTCTGTATGTACCTTCACTAATTTAGGGGAAATATATAGGATGTGGCTTGTACACTTCTACAGTCTGTCTGAATTTACCTCACTGAGACTCATTAGACAAATGAGCATAAGATTCCAAAAATCCAAAAGCACCTCATAATGGGCATTTACATTAGCATAATTGAATAGCACAGAAGTTAACAAAAAATGCTTTAAGATCTAAACAAAAGTAAGCCTTTAATCAAGACACTCTTGATTCTTTTTATAAATGTTAAACAGAGAGAAAACTCAGTGCTTTCATGTAAATGTTTTCCACATCATAATCAACTCAAATTTTGCTCATTTCTCTTGTCTGTGTAATTCCACATCCCTCACAAGCACATAACCATTTTTGAACAGCAGATCTGTGGAATCCCTGAAGACACATTGACATTTTTTCCTAATTTTGAGGGGATAAAAAATTTATGAGTTACTACCAGGAGGATCAAAGTACCTTATCTGGGAATAGTCAATCAATTAAGTGAAATAAATTTTATTGGAATATATTGTGTTGGTGGGAAGATTCCCTCTCTCTGATTTCATACAAAGGTACTTGTGTTAGAATATTATCCCTTATGACTCTCACCAGCTTTTATTTCTGTATTTACTGAATACCTGACTGGTTGATCACAAGACACTGGCATTCACTGACAGGTTCATATTTCTTGAATTTGTAGAATTAAAGCATTGAAAGTTTTCAATTACAGAATATTTGCTTTTCTTTTTTCTACCTCAACCAGAAGAGGCAGCTATCTTGAAAACTCAAGTTGCTTTGCAGACACAGTCTTTTCCTCAGACAGATGGGTTGTTCCAAGATATTCCCAAGTACAGAAAATGGGGATAATGTAGGAATAGGAAAGAATAATACCCAAACCTTTTTAAACAGAAATCTAAAGTGACCTATACATTTTTATGTTTATACATTTATATCCATCTAACTGACTCTTGTGTCTTCTTTCTCCATTAGCCTTTAATTTAGGAAGGAAGGAAATAAGTGCTATGAATCAACTGACACCCTCAATCCCTAGATAGTTTGAAGACATTCTGGCAACAGCTCTGCTGTTAAGTATGGTATCAACTTCGAAATACTTCCCTTGAAATAACTCAGTTTTCTTTGCTAAAAATGAGAACATTATATCAGAGAAAATTTACTATTATCTATCATATTATCTAACTAGTAGTGTCTTCTAAAATTATCTTTAACCAGAAGATAGTTGTAAAATAACAGTGCAATCAGCTGATACGACAATATTTTCCTTGATGAAGCAGCCATTTAAATGTTAAGGCCTTCTTATTAGGCCAATGTAACATTAACAGGTTGAATCTTTTCTAGTACATTTTGGTTACTAGATTATGAAATGAAGTTTTGATTATATAGTTCAGTTTAGGCTGTGCAAATAGAAGAATTCATTTTGTCAAAACATACCATACTGTGGCTTCCTGCATATGAGGCTTGAGGCTGAGGCAGGAGAATGGCGTAAACCCAGGAGGCGGAGCTTGCAGTGAGCTGAGATCCGGCCACTGCACTCCAGCCTGGGCGACAGAGCGAGACTCCGTCTCAAAAAAAAAAAAAAAAAGCTTCAATGAAAGCATTGATAAAACAATATTATTTAAGATTATATAAAGTAGTGATAAATTAGGATGACACTCTCAGCACAATTAGAAGTATAATTTTTTAAATAATTGGATCAAACTTCTGTAATGTCTTTCACTTCAAATGGATATGCTATATTATCTTACAATCTCCTCTAGAGAAAAATGGGTAGTTCTGAAAAATTTTACAATCTCTACTTAAAGACAGTACCAGTAGTCTTGAATTTTAAGTAAAAATTAAAACTGGCAAAAAATTTGGTCTTATGGCCCTATTAATATATGAAGTCACAAAACTCAAGAGAATTCGCTCAACAGGAAGGAAAAAAAAAAAAAAAAACCTGCACATCTATATCGGAGACTATTGTTCAAGGATAGAAAGCAGACTTTTTCCCGTACCAATGTAAAAGATTAATGTGTTTGCGGATAGGAAAGAAATTCTAGAGACTCTCTCTTCCTAATCTCTCTGACATACAGGCACACACTTGTACAATTTTAAAGGCATAACATGGTTTAAAGTAGAATATTATATATGGCACCTTGTGACTTGAAAATGATGTTTCCAGTAGGAATGTAATACTAGCACAAAGAAAGTACATTTTGGAGAAGGAAAAAAAATCATTATGTAGTAAGATCTATCTTATCTAGATGGCAAAAGAGGTCATGTCAGTCATGAAGGACAATTCCAAACTATAGCAGCTGAGCAAAATTCCATTATAAATCATCTCAATATAACATCTCAATATACATAGAATCAATTTTACGAAGTCATCACATCGTGACCTCATTTTGATAGTGATATATAAAGTAACTGTAGACCTGGCTTCGCTACTGACTGGTACAATCAGGGATTGACGCTTCCCCTCTTTGAGTATTATTGTCCCTATCTGTAAAATATGAGGATTAGAATAGGTGATCTCTAAAGGTTCCTATGGAGTGAACATTCTGTGTTTGTTTTCCTAAAAACACAGAGAGAATGCACTCAAAGTGTTATTAATATTTCTCAATCAGCACTCTTGAATGTGATTATGTTGTATTTTAAATGAAGAATAAACAAACTATAGGTTTAGTTAAGCTACATACATCAATTATCGAGAAATATGAGTGAATTCTCCACCTGCTCAGAAAAGAAAGTCACTTACAAAAATATTTATTTAAAAGGCAATGCTTTTTGATACTGTGAAGCCTTCTAATTCAAATCTATATGACTTACTAGTTCTCAACACATATACATTACATAATAAATGTATGGGCATAAAATAACCTCAAATCATTAAGTGGTTTATCTTATAAAAGTAACTTGTATGCTTATAAAATAGTCTTCTGCTGGATTTATCAATGTCAACACTATTGACATATTGGGCTGGATAATTCTTTGGTGTGGAGAAGTGTCCTGAGTATTGCAGAATGAGTGGCAACATCCTTGGCCTCTAGATGTTACTATCAACCCCTCCCAAAAAGTTGTGGCTATCAAACATGTCTCCAGGGAAGCAAATATCTTCTAGGAAGTAAATGGTCCCTGATTGAGACCCACTGGTCCACTGAAATGCTGTCTATGTACGCATGCTATCAGGAAAGTGTTCCTTAAAATGCTGTCATCCTAATGGACATAGAAAGTAGAATACTAGACATTGCCAACTTTAAAAGGTGGATAGGTGGCAGGGGAGGGATCAGAAATTACTTAATGGATACAGTGTACACTATGTGGGTGGTGGCTACATTAAAGCCCAAGCTTCACATACACACAGTATATCCATGTAACAAAACTGCACTTGTACCCCCTAAATCTATTATTTAAAATAAAGGTTTTTAAAGAAGTTCTCATCCTAATTTTCCAGCATATATGCTTCAATCAGTTGTAAATGTTTATTACAGTTTGTGTGGAATTCTAGCAGCATGCCAGTTAAAAAAGGAAGATTACTTCATCTTGATTTTCCTAAAACTTTGAATAAAATTATAGTGAAGCCATATAAAAACCCAAATAGGGCTTCTGCTGAAGAACTGAATTCAACAAAGTAGTTCCCTTTACACAAAATCTCCTTATTCCTGGACAGTCTTATGTTCCTGTGTGCTGTATAACTAAGATGCAGCTGATTGAATTCTATGCCCTTCTTCATGACCTCTGCACTCAAAATATTTTATTATGCTAAAGAAAATCTTCCTTTTACTACTGGTTTTGAGCCAGCAAGTTCTTTGGTTCCTAATGAAAATGCTTTATTTACCGAGAGTTTTGTTTTATTTTGCCTTCCTTGAGAATCTATGACATTCTCATTATTATTCATTTGCATATATTGAGGCTTATTTCACATATATTAATATTTTAAAAGTAAGCATGATTACAGCTACTGTGCATCTATGCCCTGGAGAATTCTATTGAGGCAAAGTCTAACTGGTATTAAACCTAGAGAGAATTATGCTGTCCATAGAGAGAATGTTATTCACTCAGAGCATGGCCACATGGTGACTTCAATCAGGTTTACTTTTCAAGTGTTAAATGGACTGAGTGACTCTAAAGGTTTTTGGATTCTGTCCAAAACTGGAGTTGTGTAGTTTCTGTTGTAAGTTCAGGTTCTGTGGTTAAATTGGAAGAATCTTTAATATGAAGAAAATAAGTCCAATTCCTAAAAGAAAATGTATTACACAAAATAAGGTTATAGTTTATTTATATGCTAGTTAGTAAAGCATGTTGCAAATCCAAAGAAGGCCATGGAGATTTTTTTCTTCTAAGCATAAAGAATACAACCAATGCTACTTATGCACTAATAAGGTTTATTTTTTTAATAGTAATGATCCTTTTTCTTTCATTCCTTACTCATCTACTGAAAAGCATCTCAAATAGTGCATTTTCTTATCAAATATATAATTTCTAAAACTTACTTGCCACATTCATTCTTATTAAAAAAAACAAATAGCAAGAATGTTTAAAACTACAATTGCTATAAATCTAAATACAGCTTAAAATAGTGAACTGAAATGTTCCCCTGCAGATTTAACTGTTATTCTCCTCACTGTCCAATTACATAGTGAGTTGAAATTACAACTGACCATTTATCCCAGCTACTATATATATTAAAATTCCACATATATTTCATAATCTGTTTTCTATTTGTCATTCGGGTATGTAACTTTTACCAAGTATTCTAAAAGTAAGGCAAAGTTAATGTTTAATGATTTTTGTTTTGCTTTAACCCAGGGGGAAAAAAGGTTTATTTTTAAAGACTACTTCTGAGTTCATATAATTTAAGGTATACAAAGAAAAGGGTTAATCAGATATTTGCAATAATGAGTTAATGTAGGTAAATAATAAAGAGAATTCAAGTTTGAATCCTGACATTACCTAGTTATAAGGAGAATTGTTCACTTTTTTTCTATCAATATTTATAGAAAAGGTAGCAGTATTACAATGGGCTACCAGCTCAGAATCAGACTGCCTGCATTTTCTTCTCTCTTCTATTTCCTTGCATTAAATCATAGGGATTTAATTAAACGCTCTGTCCCTCAGTCTCTCTAGCTTCTTTATTCTTATTTTTGTCTAACAGGTATGTGTGTCATTTAAATTAAATCACACAGTACATGTATGTTATTTTGAACAGATAAGCATAGTAAGCACTCAATAAGCATTAGCCCCATTACTATGTAATTCCCACTTTTGCTGAAAATTATGAAAATATTAATTCATCTTCAAACACCAAAATCTCATCTTAAATTAACACGTGTTGTGGGAGGGACCCAGTGGGAGGTAATTAAATCACAGGGGCAGGTCTTTCCTGTGCTGTTCTTGTGATAGTGAATAAGTCTCACAAGATCTGATGGTTTTAAAAAGGCGAGTTTATGTCTCAAGCTCTCTTCTCTCGCCTGCCGCCATGTGAGAGGTGCCTTTCCCCTTCTGCCATGATTGTGAGGCCTCCCCGACCACGTGGAACTGTGAGTCCATTAAACCTCTACTTTTTGTAAATTGCCCAGTGTTGAGAATGTTTTCTCTATGAGCAGCATGAAAACGGACTAACACAGACAACGAAATATATTATGTAAGGACAATCATGCAAATTATTGTGCATTTTGTCACAAAATATATATTTATTTGTATATTTCAACACAACTTTAATATTTAATGAATACTTTTCCTCTACAAAGAGTAATAGATTCTCAAAATGAAAATCAATTATTGTAACTTAGTTTTTATTTCTAGTTGTTTATAAATCATGAAAATAAATGTTTATCTTAAAGCCAGTTCTGAATAAAGAAGAGCAGAATATGCTAACCAAAGTATATCATTTGTCATAGAGATTACTTTGAGCTGAAGACAATTGAAAAGAAGCTGATACAAAAAACTCTTCCCCCCCAACCCTGTTTGCAAGGCATACATTTATAAAGGTGTCCCTTCTCCCCGTTATACTGGGAAGGACAAAAGTTGGTCAGCAAAGACAACCTTAGACCCTTATTATCCTGAAGACTTATTTATCCAGAGGAATCTGTGTAACGAACTTTATTATCCTTTGTCTACCATTAGTTCCCCTTATATTTGCCTTGCCGCAATTTGTTGCCTCTAGAGACGTAAGGTCCTTTGCCTTTGTCTTGTCACATCTCTAAAATTGAATTATCTTTTGTTGAAGATGACATATAAGCTGATGTTCTAAGTCTTTGAGAATTGCTTATTGCCTGGGTATCTCCTATATATATATGAAATTAATGTCAATAAAACTCTTGTTTGTTTTTTTCTTGTTAATCTGTCCTTTGTTATAGGGGTCCCAGATAAAAATTCAGAACGGTAGAGGACGGTTTATTTTTTTCCCCTGCATATACATAGGTATAATCTCTTTACCTTACTTTCAACTATAATATACACTAAAAATTGTTGGCATCTCTTGCATTGTTTCTGCTTGTCTCGAAACGTTTATGTATTTTGTAATTTAGTCTTCACAATGCCCTCATAATTTAGATATTACTATCCTGATTTATGGTATAAAAAAACAGAACCCACAAGTTCTAGGAGGAAAACTATGATTCAAAATCAAATCCATGTGATTCTTACCATATTATGGCTTGAGTGAAATGACAGCCTTAAGTTTCAAGGAGCCCTCTTACTTGAATGCATGTATTTGCTTGAAGACTTGATCCAGGGAAAGAAGATAGAGAAAGATAAATACAACTTAAAACAGAAAAAGATAAGTATCCCCAATTTTCATGGCACATAGAAGCAAAGTAAAATTAGCCTGGGGTGACTTTCTGACTTTTTTCACCTATTTTTAACTCACCACTCCAATTTATCAGTCTCTAAAATATTCCTGTCTGAAATAAAGATGTGGAGGGAATGGAATCTTTGAAAGTAGCTGAGACATGTGCCAGGGGCTGTGCTAGGAATGATATCATTAACTACATGTTATAAAAAGAAAACCTTGGGGGAGATAGGGAGACTGAGGCTTAGAGAGATGAGGAAATTTACCCAAAGGCTTGGCAAGTCGAGTTGACATTTGAAAGTGATTCTGTCTAACACTAAAACCCAAACTTTGGAAGTGGAAATTTGTTCTTTTCAGTAAACTAATTTAAGGATTTTCTGGCCCTGTGCACATAGATCCTTATTTTAAAACAAAAATGGTCGATAAAAATAATTGTATTTATTCTCTGTAACTCATAGTCACATCCCTTCATTAACCAGCAGTGGAATTAGATACATTGATTTCTGAGTTAAACTCTGATATCTTGAATGAAAATTAATATGTAATAAATATTTTTACACTATTTGAACTGTAACTTTATGCTATTTAATTCAACTTCAAAATACTAATACATAGGAGTATTAAATACCATTTGCCATGACGGTTTACAATTTCTAGTGCAAAAAAGAAAATTATGAATCATTGCTTTGCTTAGTGCAGTCCTTCAAAAATATCAAAGATATTTCAAAAGATGAAGTAAGTGTTACTTTTTTAAGAGATAAGCTAAAATATTATCAATGAAACAAATTCACAGTAAGAGCAGCTTACAGTGGGAGGCTGAGGATTAAAATTTCTCTCATTATAAAGGATTCTCAGTAGGAAGCTGGGTTATTTCTGAGCTTAGTACAATACAGATGAAGCCTGACATGAACCTATAAGCAGTAGCAAAAATGACTTTGGATAAGGTTTAACTTTGCAGTAATTTGCAACTACCAGATCAATATTTCAAGGAAGGCATTGAATTCTACTTAACCTATTTCTGGTTTCTGAAAAATATCTAAATATGTAAAAGTTTAAAAACATAGAATACAATTATATATACATTTATAACTATTGTCCCCACTGTAGGTATCTTCCAAATAATTGCTTTATATTATAGTCATGTATTGTAATGACTGTAACATTCTTTTTCTTAATTGAAGTTGGTTCTCTGTTGTATTTGTGGCTCATCTCTTCAGTAGGTGTCAAAAAAAAAAAAAAATCCAAGAAAGCAGTCATAGATGTATAGTCTACACCATGTGATTAACACACACTTGCTGAATAAATGAATGAATGCATGAACCAGTCCTAGATTTTTTTTTTTTTTTTTTTTTTTTTTTTTTTTTTGAGACGGAGTCTTGCTCTGTCGCCCGGGCTGGAGTGCAGTGGCCGGACCTCAGCTCACTGCAAGCTCCGCCTCCTGGGTTTACGCCATTCTCCTGCCTCAGCCTCCGAAGTAGCTGGGACTACAGGCGCCCGCCACCTCGCCCGGCTAGTTTTTTTTGTATTTTTAGTAGAGACGGGGTTTCACCATGTTAGCCAGGATGGTCTCGATCTCCTGACCTCGTGATCCACCCGTCTCGGCCTCCCAAAGTGCTGGGATTACAGGCTTGAGCCACCGCCAGTCCTAGATTTTTAAGACAATGTTTTGAAATGGAGATGTTCTTTTCAAGGTGAAATTTGAACTACAAATCTGTGAATAATTTGATTTGATCACTTAAATATTTATTTCTGTAACATTAATCTTACCTGCTTCCCCAAAGTAGGAGAAGTAATAATTAAGTTAGAACTAATAAGCCAGAAACACGTCCTGTAGGCGCACAGGAAAAGCAGTAATCTGTCTTTATATTTTGTTACTCCTATCTTGCTTGCAACGTAAAATGGCCTAGCACCTGCTCAGACTTGAGAGTTCATTAATATTTAATTTAGACGACTAAAAAGGGAAAAACATTATTTTTATGCAAAATTATCTTTTTCTCCAAAATGATTTCCTTGTTTTACAAAAATGCCACAAAACTTCCACACAGATTTTCTTTTACCTAGCACCAGTAAGACACATATTTTTTAAAAAACAAGATTTATGTACTTTTTCAGCTTTGTTTTCAGCTTTGTTCAGATGTGATTGACAAAAAAAAAAAATTATTATTATTTAAGGTGTACAATACAGTATTTTGATATAAGTATATCTTGTATAATGATTCCCAAAATCAAAGTAATTAACGTCTACATCACTTGACATAGATAGATTTTTGTCGCGGTGAGGGGGAGTTTTTGGTTTTTTTTTCTTATTTTTTGGCTGAGGACACTTAATATCTATCTACTCATTTAATAAATTTTAAATCTATAAAACATACAGAATGCTTCATGAATTCACATGTCATTTTTGCGAAAGGGCCATACTAATCTTTGTATCATTCCAATTTTAATATATGTACAGTTGAAGTGAGCAATAGTCCTCTTTTTTTGTGAAAGGAAATCCTCCTTCTTTAGAAAATCTGCTTTTTTGGTAATATTGAGATTTCAATAATATTGACTGAAACTTATTGCCTACGAAAATCTTTTAAACGGAATCTTAGAATTGATGAGATATAAACTTGGTGAGGCCATCATCTCTATGAAACATTATAATAAATATTAAAATTACAAGAGACATTCGATGAAAAGAAGAGCCCAGTAGCAGCAATAAAGATGACATCATAGACAAACAGATCTGTAGCAAAACTGTCAACAGCAATAATGGGAGCCAGAAGACAGTGGAGTGATTTCTTCAGAATGACAGAAAACACAGCTATCAACCTAGATTCACTGGCACAACAAAACTATCTACTAATATTGAAAGTAAAATAATGATATTTTGCAATGAATTAGGCTTGATTTTACACTAATATTTCTTACCCAAAGAAATTTCTAAATTATATATCTCAGGGAGAAAAAAAATCCCGAATGGTCTGTGTTGCAAGAAATAACAGTGAAAAAAAAAATTGTATGGTAAAGAAGTGAAAATACAGGGGTTTGAGGTGAACATGAAAATGCCATCTACAAATCTAGAGGCCAGAGCAGATTCTTCCCCAGCAGCCCTTAGAAGGAAACAGCTTGCTGACACCTGGTTTCAGACTTCTAAGTTCTGATTGTGAGATAAGAGATTTATGTTGCTTAAGCCATGAAAAAAGGAAAAAAGGTATGAAAATCAAAATAAGTTATTTTATACAATGATAAAATAAAAATAATGTAAAATATGTTTGGCTAAAAAGAAGGAACTAAAATCATGAAATCTAGTCTGTTTGTGAAACAGACTAGGGTTGATCTGGTTGAAAGGGTTCTAAGGTCTTTTGATCATTCATACGGTGATTGAGGTCAATATTAAAGAGTGAATTGAAAATAAGAGCCGGAACTCAAAACTTTCATAGTTTACAAAGTAAAAATCAATCAAAAATAGTGGAAAAAAAAATAACCATTTCAGTTGATACATAAAAGGAAAGAAGGGAGGAAATCAGATGATAAAAAGGTAGGAAAAGTATAAAACCCTAAATAAAATAGAGGTATGTCAAAACGTATCAAGCATCAAAAGGACTATACTTGTCAATTAAACAAAAACATAGATTGTGGAAAATCAAACAACATTTTACAATATGCTATTTACGAGCAGTATACAGAAAACATAAAGACCATAAAAAATGTTTCAATGCAGATTAGAACAAGAAACCCGAGTGGATATATTAATATCAGAAAAGAAGACTTTAGGACAAATACATATAAAGGAAGGTGAGGTGTGAGTCACTACATAATGATAAATGTTCAGTTAAACGGAACCCTATGGCAATTCTATATTTGTTTACAGCTATTAAAATAGCAGTGTTAGGAGAGCTAAAGCCAGGTGTTCTAAAATTTAAATAGTAATGTCTAAGTAGTTTATTTTCCTCTTATTTATCCAAAGTAGAACAGCAAACTCTCTAATGCTGGTGAGAGAATTTTGCGCCTCAATTCTTCAGGGATTAGATTTCTTCTACATCATTTGTTGGTCACACTTAGGTATAGTTTTCATCATCATGGTCCAAGAAGGTAGAATTTCATGTCCTATGCTGTAAACTAGAAGGGACAATAACGAAGACAAAAGGTCTCTGCCAAGGATCTTTCAACAACTTTGAAAAGATGCTGTATTACACTGCTTAGATTCCATTAGCCACATCTTAGTGATGACATCATGTATAGGTGAAAAGGAGGCTGGCAATGGTCATCTGTACAACTCCTATAATATTGAAGTAGAGACAGGCTGGGTGGCGGGGAGGACAGCCAGCAGCCTCTGCTTCAATAATCTCAAAATATAGAAACAAAAATGGATAGAACTGCAAGGAAAAACTGAAAACCACTACCATAGTGAAAGATTTCAACTTTCCTCTCTCAAATACTGAGAAGTTAAAACCACAAAAATGTTGGTATGTATATAATACTATATACACAGTATTATACTGCATACTATATACACAGTATTATATATATATATATAATTATCTAGCATGGTAGTTATATATATTTGTATATAATAATTATCATGCTAGATTAAAAGATATATATAATCTCTACATGTAGTACTCTGAAACTATTGAAAAATGTGTTTCCTCAAGAATACAGTACACTCACAAAGTTGGTCAAATACTAGGTTATGAATGCAATAGATATTAACAAAATTTCAAAAAGTCTGTGTCAATTAGATCATGAATAAAATTTAAATGAATTATATAGTAATTATATTTATTAATAATGTAAATGCATATGCTTAGGAATTGTCTTCTAAATATTAATATTTAATAGATCAAAAAGTCTATAGAATTTTTAAAATAAGTATGTATGTATAAATGCATATACTTAGAAATTTTGTCTTCTAAATATTAATATTTAATAGATCAGTGTTGGGGTCCACGTGTTTCCTAAACAAAGGAATGAACACACAAGACAGCACAAGACAAGACAAACATGGTGGCCGCCCCGAAGGACACGCTCGGCTTTATTTTATACAGTCGTTTGTGGAATGTTACCAAGTCACAAGACACATTGTTGTTTTTCTGACCTTTCCCTGACTTTCTGGATTTTCAAGATGTTTACACATAAACAAGCCCCCAGGGTACACATAAACAAGCCCCCAAGGAGAAATCTGCTGTTTGCAGCTGGCTCCTTTGTCCTCTCTGTTTGCAGGGAAGGAACGCCCTGCTTCGTTTGCAAGAGCAGGACTTACCGGGAACGTCTCGTTTGCAAGAGCAGGACTTACCGGGAACGTCTCGTTTGCGAGCACGTAGTCCTCTACAGATCAAAAATAAATAGAAATTTTTAAATAAGTATATGTGTGTGTGCGTATTTCAGGCCTTGATAAACAAAGTGAAAACAGTTCTTCTGCTATTAAAAAAAATGGAAATTCTCAGAAATTCAATGACATCACAATTAAAAATAAATGAAGCTCAAATATTCCTGAAAAAAAAAAAAAAAAACAGACTGAATCAGTTATTTTAAATATTCCAAAAAGTGAATCCTTGGACCAAAATGTTTTCTGAATAAATTATAACCTTAAAAAGAGATCATTTAAGTCATACCTAAATTTTACTAAAGAGTTAAAATGAAGGAATATGATGCAAGTCATTATGTGAAGTTGGTGTAACCTTGTTATCAACACCAGAAAAGGATATAATGAGAAAGGTAAACTAAAGATCAATTCTCCTTGTAAATATAGATACAAAAATTCAAAACAAAATTTTAGTTAACTGAATCGAGCAGTGCATGAAAACGTACTACATCATGTCTACGCTTGGTTTATTACAGAATTACAAGGGTGCTTTCTAACTAAAATTTTTTTTAAAAAGTAAGTACATTATCATATTAAGAGGCCAAAGGAATAATTAATTTAATAAATGCAGGTTTATTTAGTTCTTAATTCGATTTTTAAAAATAGAGACGGGGCCTCACTCTGCCAGCCAGACTGGAGTGCAGTGGCACTATTATTGCCACTGCATAGCTCACTGCAGCCTCCAAACACTGGTCTCAAGTGACCCTCCTGCCCTGGTCTCCCAAATAGCTAGGATTACAGGAATCCACCACTGTGCCTGAATTATTTTTTGAAATTATTTGTAGATATATCCAATACAGTAAGACATGAGAAATAAATAAAATTTATATGGATTAAAATAAAAGAAATAAAATCACCACTATGCAGGGATTATATGGTTGCAAACTAAATCTAAAATAATATTCATTAAAATTATTGGCATAAAAACAGATATTAAGAAAGCTGCTGAATGTAATATTAATGTAAAAATATTAATTGTACTTCAGGAGAACTAAAATAATACTTGGAAAGTGTCTTCTAAAGAAAAATATTGGACATCATTCACCATGGTAGTTACAATATGTCATCTCTAGATAACCTAATTATAGTAATATATGATTGCAAAAAATTAAAATTGATTGTAAGACATTTAGGAAGACACAGATAAAAATATATAGTGTTTGTGGATTGAAAGGGTCTATGCAGTCATGTCTCTCCAAATTTACTATATATTCAATTAAACTACTCAAACATTTTCAGCTGATGTTTGTAAAACTTTTGGGAATTGCAAGGCACAGGATTAGCCAAAAGACTCGTGAGGAAGAGAAGCAATTTTAAAGGATCTTCTTTAATCAATTATCAAGATGTTTTAAAAGACTAAAATATTTAAATTAATATTGTGTTAGATTAGGAATAGACAAAACAGCTCCAAAATAAATCTGTAACTCACGGAATTAAAGGTCATTTAACATATGATAGAAGAATCACTGCAGTCATTAATAAATGGTCAAAAAGAGAGACTGTTTAATTAGTGACACAGACAACTGATTAGGCATTAAAAAGAAAAAAAAAGAAAATAAAATTGGGTCCCTAACTCACAAGTTCCACAGCAATCTACTTCAAATAACAATAATAATAAAACCTTTAAAAGGTGAGATAAAATAATTTCTTATTGGTTTTGGGGTAGAAATAATATGTCACAACACTAAGTATTTACTAATTGAACCATATTAAAATTTAAACATATGTTCACCAAAAATCTCTTTAAAGTGTGAAAAAGGAAAACATAAATTTGGAAAAGATATTTGCAGCACATATAAGATATTATTAAGGTATTATTATTATCCAGTATATTTTTCAATGTACAAAACATTATGTTTTATAGAGTGTCTCTAAACAATAACCAAAAAAGAAAACCAAATGAATAAATGCTGACACTGCATTACTAATTAAGTATATGCAAAGCAAGAGTATAATGAAGAGTTTATACTCATAAGACTGCCGATACTTAACAATTCCACACATGATGGAAACAGAAAACTATGTCCACTGCTAGTGGGATAAATTGACATAATTACATAAGAAACAAATGTCATTATTTTGTAAAGTCATACATGTAAATTCTTAAGCTAGCAAATGCACTTATAGGATTAGACAAATTGATGCAAATGTGCATTAGAGAACATGTACCAGAATATTTACAGCAGAATCATTTGTATTGGCAAAAAATTGGAAACAGCCCCAAAGCATTAGAAAACATGAATAAATATAATGCATTGTAAGATATTGGCATTAAATAAAAAAAGTCATAGCAATAACATGGATGAATGGATGAAACTTAAGAATGTTGAATAATTAAATATAAAATAAAAGCATCAAAACTCCATAAAGTATGAAAATATTTTTAAAAGCTCAAAAGAAGTAAAATTAATAATATATTGTATAAGAATGCATACATCTGAGTTTTAAAAAATTCAGATTAGTTTCAACTATAATGAGAGACATGACTATGAAATGGGAAATCAGTAATGATAGTGGTTTTATTAATATCTATTTTTATTTTGTTTTGTAATTCATAAATTTGTTACATATATTCTTGTTTCAAATAATGCATAATTGTTCTAGGATGAGCAAATGCAAAATGCTGCTGATACTAATTACAGCTACTTGTATTTTTTTTTTGTAAAAATGACAGAGCTTAATTACCAAGGTATAGTTACAAAATCATAACTATGAAAATATTTTAATGATTTTTCTTTACTCTGCCATCAATAATTGATGATAGTTCATCTACTTTGTGTGAATTAAAATAAAGACTTCAGTTAAAATTAATAATACACTTACATAAAGGAAAAAAAGGGAATGCATGAGGGCCTTGAAATTAAGTTTTAGATTCAAATTATATTTCCTAAATTAATATCTCATGTCATTGGATCGAAGTCTGACTATCAAGTTGGAAGCAAGAAGAATGCTTCTTTCCAAACAAAAATTTCCTAAGTGTCAGCAAAATGTCCAAACCATCTATTTCACATTGATGTGCTTTTTAAAACTTCCCTCTTCAAATCAAGGGCATTTCTTTGTCCCAGATTTAAGGAGCAGATGAAATATATTCTAATAGATTCATATCATAAATCTCTAGTGTCTAAATAGACCTGAAGAAACATCTATCTGTCCTGATCAGTATCTCCAGAGGCTATTATACTCCCATTTTAAAAAAATGTCATCTGTGTGGAGCCCATCTCAGTCTCCAGCTTGTCAGTTCAAGAATATTAGAATACTTCTTCAGTTTTGCTCATTAAGATGTATATCTTTTATGCTTCATGAAAAGCATTAATATTCAAAAAATCCAGGGAAAATGCCATACGGCAAGTGCTTAAGCTAGAGACTACTACTATGCCAAACATTTGGAGCTCCCCAATTACTACTGGACCCTATTTTTGTCTGGCAAGCTATGTTATAAAACAAGTGACATTTTGAGGCTCAAGTCAGCAGCGTCAACCTAACTGCTAGTTCCAGATGACTTTGTAGCCCTCAAGGATTGCAAGATGTGGATGATTGCTCCTTAGAGGAATAGCTGTTGACAGGGCTGGTGCAACAACTCATGAATGATGAACTGAGAAAGCATCCAACTGTTCATGCAGACCTGTAAATGTGCCATACCACAACCTCAGAAAGGATTCCAGCAATTTCCCCACGTCTTATTATTTGCCTCTGACCAAGAATGACAGAGATACACAGACATCACTAGGTATATCCTGGATATGTATCACACATTCTGATCCCTTAACTTCTTTGTGTTAAGCAAAGGTATCAAACTCTTAAAACTATTACATATTGAGCACACATCTATTCCCTTTGTTGTAAACTTAATGACTAAAGACAACTCCAGCAAAGTGTAAAAACTGAAGGACAGTCTCACCAAGAGTTCACCAATGCCCTTCAGCTTCTACCCTCAAGGCTAGGAGCATGTACAATTACTTTTATTAGAACCAACCAATCAAAGGCAACATTTTAAATAAATCTGATACTTTATGGATGTATGTAAATATAAGCACACAGTAGGGATGTTTTGAGTAGCTTTAGTTGTGGAAAAAGGTTTACTTATCAATCTAAGAAGAATATAGACTGTGAAAAAAGAAGAATAACTTATTTCTCTGCTGTTAGTGCTCTCATTCTGGTAGCAATAGCTATAGTATTTACAAAGGGGTCAATGTTTATTTATGGTTTCATAAAAAACTATTTCAGCAGTTGAAAAAGAGGGTTAGTATACATACAAGAAATAGGGTGATATACTATTTGACACAGAGATGCCATTCTGTGATGTGTCTGATACAAACACCACTTTACACTGCTCTTATCTACTCAAGTATCACAACATACACTTTAAAGTAGCAGTTTGAAATTTAGCAGTTCAATAATACCATCAATATATAAGCATGATTTTATCTTCCTTACCACCCTACATATTGTGTCATCCATCTCGTTTATTTTGTATTTGCTGGTGACCTCATTGTCAGCCATTAACAAGCTACGTTATCACAGCCTGTATCCCTCATTGCCTTCTACTTCTCATGTACTTTCTCTTCTCTGCTTCCCAGGAAGGATACTGTGCCGCCCTTGCATTTACCAGCTGCTTTGTTCCTTTATGTCCCTTTGTTCCTCACTAAATTCATTTGACATCTTCTTTATTACAAAATTTCAAATAAAGAATCAATTCTACATGTGAACAATATTTGAACTGTCCAAAGACCTAAGTTGTACAAAGAAAATCATTGTCTAGTGAAGACATTTTGTTTGTATAATAATTTATCTAATAATAAATCTTCATAATATCAGTATTTCGCTATGAGAACCTCTCTGCTAAGAAGGAAAAAATAGTCTGTGATATCTAAATATGTTTCTTGTCATCTGATCCGCTAAACTTATGCTTTGTATCTAAATGGAATTTTGTGATTGTTGTTTTCACTTATTTATTTTAAATAATTTTTCAGCCCCTCCCGTTAATTCAGTCTCTAAATAAAATAAAATGGCAATGTTTTCTAACCAAAAATAATTAATTTAGCATGTAAATGAACACCTAGTCTCCAGGACAATGAGATAACAAAACAAGAATTACACTATTGCTGCTCTGGAGGAAGTAATTGAGAAGATCTGCTTTCCTTCTGTTGTTATTATTTACTGTAGTTTAAAACTAAGGGAAAGGACAATTTTGCTCTGTTGCTCTATTGGTTGCTTGATGGTGGTTTTGATGAATATAATTAATTTTTATCCTAAGTTGTTATAAAACTTTTTACAGCAGCTGTTATATGAGAATGCAAGTTTAGTTATATTTAAAGTACACTTGAAAAAAAAGTAACATATAACTTAAAAGTACGGAACATTGAGAAACTTCTCATAGAGATTATTTTTGCTTATTTTCAAAAGGAGCCATAATCCTTATGTATTACTTAATCCACTGTGTGAAAAATGAATATGTGAAGCAAATAACTGTCTGATTCACATGCCAATTTGAGAGGAAATATTGGATCATACACATTTAAAAATCAAAGGTCCTGGTAGAGATCGAAAACATCATTTCCTAAAGAAAATATGTCTTAAATGTCAGCTTCTAGGTTACCTTTTAAGAAATTTCCTCTCATCCCTGATATCCTATTTTGACATGACCTTCTAAGGAAACAGGTTGTTCATACCAAGTAAATTTATTAGAAAGTAATTTACAGTGAAAATATAAAGACCTCAACAGCTTTATATGTGGATCATGCTCTAACATCTCCACTTAGAAATCCATGTTAGTCAACATTTGGTAAACATGTGTTTGCCAATAGATTATGATTTGTGATATATTTAAGAATTAAAAGTGACGAGTCTTTGCTCAGTCTCTGTTCATGTATTCAGTTGGTTAACTGATAGTACCCATTTGTACAAATAACGCATTTATCAAAAATGCTTTCCTCTATAACTTTCTAAGCTTGGTATTGTTTATGCTTCTAGGAGACATGAAGTGCTAAATTAAATAACTTATATTACCTCTAGTATTCTTATATCTGTTACAATAACAATGACCTTTGAATGCATGCAATAAAAATAAATTTAAGTATGTTCATTTTATTTTGGTTTAGTAATTGAGAAATTTTGTAAAATTACTTAGTACATGCAATAAACATAATACTGAAAACATAAATAAACTGTGATCATGTCTTTGCTTGTGACAATTTAGTGGATCTTAATAACACTAATTTATTATGATCACAACCCTTTTATCTGTAAAAGGAACAGTTTAGTTAAAGAAAACTCCTTTATTGTTTGAATGTGGGAAAATACATATCCCTTTAAAGCTGACAAAGTGTGCCTAAAATGAGCAGGAATATTGGAGACAGAGAAACATTTGATTAAATCTTGAATTTGCTAGTTACATAAATTGTACCTGTGGGTCAAAATGAATCATAACATCATCCTACTCTAAAAAAAGTAGTCAAAATATGTAGTATAGACTATTATGGGAATTATATGAAAAAAGTTATATAAAAACACAGACAGTATCTAGGTATCTCAACAAATATAAGTAAATGTTTCTGCTTCCTTTATCAAAATTGCAGGCAAACATTAGACTATTTTCTCCATTTTTTTCTCAAAAAGTTTTGCTAAATATACATAACCAAATTTACTAAGATACAATTTTTATGTACAATTAAGTAGTATTAAGTATATTCACATTATTGTGCAACTATGACCCCATCAATCTCAAAACTTTTACATCATTCCAAATTGTATTTCTTCCCATTAAGCAGTCATTTATCTCCCTACAATCCCTGGTAAACACTATGCTATTTTCTGTTTCCATGGATTTGATTATTCTATACATCTTAGATAAGTGGAATAACAAACATTTGTCTCCTTACGTTTGGCATATTTTTCTTAAAATAACATTTGAAAGGTTAATTCATGTTGTAGAATGTATTAGAATTTACTTATTTTAAAAAGCTGAATAATATTCCATTGTATGTCCATACCACCTCTTGTTTATCCATTCATTTTTGCATAGACATTTCGGTTGTTTCCATCTTTTCAGTATTATGAAAAATGCTGCTGGCCGGGAGCGGTGGCTCAAGCCTGTAATCCCAGCACTTTGGGAGGCCGAGGCGGGCGGATCACGAGGTCAGGAGATCGAGACCATCCTGGCTAACACGGTGAAACCCCGTCTCTACTAAAAAATACAAAAAACTAGTCGGTCGAGGTGACGGGCGCCTGTAGTCCCAGCTACTCGGGAGGCTGAGGCAGGAGAATGGGGGGAACCCGGGAGGCAGAGCTTGCAGTGAGCTGAGATCCGGCCACTGCACTCCAGCCTGGGCGACAGAGCGAGACTCCGTCTCAAAAAAAAAAAAAAAAAAAAAAAAAAAAAAAAAAAAGCTGCTATAAACATGGGTATACAAACACTTGTTGGAGACCTTACTTTAAATTATTTTTGATGTTTACCTAGAAGTGAAATTGCTGAATCATATGTAATTCCAGGTTTAATCTTTGGAAAAAACACCATATGATTTTTCACAGCAGTTTCACCACTTTAAATTCCCAACAAACATGTGCAAACGTTCCAGTATCTCCACATCCTTGCCAACATACTTTCTGTTCGTATAGTAGCCATTCCAATCGGTATGAAGTAGTATCTCACGATGCTTTTGTTTGGCATTTCCCTAATAACGCGTGGCATTAATTAGTGATGTGGGTCTTTTTATGTGTTTATTGGGCCATTCACGTATCTTCTTTGGAGAAATCTATATTTAAGTATTTGGCCTATTTTTAATTAGACTGTTTATTTTATTTTTGGTTGTTGAGTTTTAGGAGTTCTTTATATAGTCTAGATAGTAACCTGTTTTCAAATTTATTATACACAAATGTTTCCTTTTTTGTGAGTTGCCTTTTCACTCTTATTATTACGGGTTTTGCGCCTGATGGTACAAAAGCTTTTCATTTTGATGAAGTCTGTTTTATTCTTGTCTCTTCTTTGTTGCCTGTGCTTTTGATCCCATATCCAATAAATCATTGCCAAATCCAACATCATGAAGATTTTACCTTATATATTCTTCTAATAGTTTTAGAGTTAAATCTCTTATGTTTAGATTTTTGTTCCATTTTGAGTTAATTTTTTATATAGTGTAAGGCAACTTCATTGTTTTCTATGTGGGTATCCAGTTTCCCCAGAACCATTTGTTGACAACACTATGTTTTCTCCATTGAATTGACTTGTCATTGTCAAAGATCATTTGACCATGTATGTAAGAGTTTATTTCTGGGCTCTCTATTCTATTCTGTTGGTCTATGTTTATCTTTACGCAAATACTACATTGCTTTGATTTTGCAGATTTAAACTAAGTTTTAGAATTAGGGCATGAGAGTCTTCCAAAGGTTTTTTTTTTTATTCCTAAGATTGTATTTGATTATTTAAATGTATATGAGATTCCATATGAATTTTAGGATAGTGTTTTTTCTATTTCAGCAAAAACACATTTGGACTTTGAAAGGGATTGCACTGGATTTGTAGATCACTTTGGGTAGCATTGGCATCTTAACAATATTACTTCTTTCAGTCTATGAACACAGGATATCTTTCCATGTATTCATGGTTTAAAAAATTCTTTCAGCAGTATTTTGTAGTTCACAATGTATCAATCATTTACCTTTTTATCTAAGTTCATCCCTGAGTTTTATTCTTTTTGATGCTATTGTAAATGTAATTGTTTTCTTAATCTCTTTTATGAATTGTTTATAGTTAATGTATAAAAATACAACTGACTTTTATGTGTTCACTTAATATCCTACTACTTTGCTGAATTTATGTGTTCGTTTCAGCAGGTTTTTATGTGAAATTTTTTGGGTTTTATATATACATATATATACGATTACATCACCTGCTAGCATAGATAATTTTATTTCTTCCTGTCCAATTTGGATGTCTTTCATTTCTTTTTCTTGCTTAATTGGTCTGGCAAGAACTTCCAATGCTAGATTATATAGAAACAACGAAAGCGGGCATTCTTGTATTATTCTTGTTCATACAGGAAAAGTTTTCAGTCCTTCACCACGATATATGTTATAAGCTGTGGGTTTTTCTCATATAGAACATTTATTATGTTAAGAAAGTTTCTTTCTATTTTTAGTTTGTTGAGTTTTTATTATAAAAATGTGTCAGATTTTGCTAGATGCTTTTTATACATCAACTGAGATGATCACATATTTTGGTTTATTTTCTTTTGTTCTGCTAATGTGGTATATTATGCTGATTGATTTTTGTTTGTTGAATTATCCTTGCATTCCAGGGATAAATCTCACTTGGTCATGATGTACAATTATTTTAATATTCTGCTGAATTTGGTTTGTTGATATTTTGCTAAAGATGTCTCCGTCAACATTTATAGGATACATTGGTCTGTGGTTGTTCTTGTTTGTTTGTTTGTTTGTTTATTTGGTGTCCTCATCTGGCTTTGGCACCAGTGTAATTTCATAGAATGG
Source organism: Rhinopithecus roxellana (assembly GCF_007565055.1). Classification (NCBI taxonomy): domain Eukaryota; kingdom Metazoa; phylum Chordata; class Mammalia; order Primates; family Cercopithecidae; genus Rhinopithecus; species Rhinopithecus roxellana. Next base: position 10,617,454 of record NC_044549.1, on the reverse strand, counting down.
ATTAGAAAGTATTTCCTACTCTTCAGTTTTTTTAGAAGGATATGAGAAGGGTTGTTGTTAATTGTTCTTGAGGTATTTCATAGAATTCACTGAAGCTATCTGATTTAGGGCTCTTTCTAAGGGAAGCTCTGATTACTGATTCAATCTAGTTACTGCTTGTAAGTCTATTCCGATTTTCTATTTCTTTATATATACTTTTATGAATAATTTGTTTAGCTAATAAACAAAGTAAGCTATGAATCCAGGCAAACCAAAATTTGCTTCTAGAAAATTTACCTTTGGCTTTACGTACTTTTGTATTAGAATCACAGCAAGGGAATACATTTTTATGTGACTACTCTGTGACAGGGACTGTTAAAAATGTTGTATACATTATTTCATTTGAGTCATCATGTTTATTCTTCTTCTTCTATACTATATATGTATCCTATATGCTCTTCTACATTTATCACACACTTGCTATGTGTCTTCGAAGACATATAATTCTTTGAAACCTCATCATTTTAAATTAGAAATGTGTTTTCACCGTATTTGATTATTTTACAGATTTAATGACAGTATATTTCAAAACCTCTAGCACATCTCTAATAAGTAGTAATATTACTTAACAAATTTGATTATAGTTATTTCCTCTTGTTTTCTTTATATCTTAAAAGACAAAACAAGAATTAAAATATCTAAAACCTAAAAAGTAAATAAGTAGTGAGCAACAGCTTTATTTTCCTTTCATTTCAATAGTCAACTTCCTACATATATCTAATAAGTATTTCTAAAATGAAAGGAATAAACATTCACTTAAACATAAGAACTACATTTTAAGTATTTCACATTTTTTATCCCTCAATTTTTTATAGACATTAGAGTACATGCATTTTTTAAATTATTTTTAGAGATGGAGTCTTTCTATGTTGCCCAGTCTGAACTTGAACTTGTGAACTCAAGCAATCATCTTGCCTTAACCTTCCAAGTAGCTGGGAATAAAAAAGTCCACCACCATGTCTGGCAGCACATGCTCTTTTTTCTTTTAAAGGTTTTATGTTTCTTGAATAGCTACATATATCAATTAATCCTTATTTTAAATGGTTCCTTCATGATGGAAAACTTTAAAAAATAGCATTTAAAATATTTTACTGAAGTTCATTTAGAAATACTCAATTATATGAATTCTGTGGAAAGTATTTTATCATGATGACACTCATGGCTTAATTTTTTTCTAACATAAAATAAATTCAGAAGCTAAATAATAATTTGATTTTAGCTATTTGGTCTTTTAATGCATGCTCTACTTGGAGGTTAAACTGAAATTTTAGAATAGTGTACTTTTCATGAGAGTGATTTTTTTCTTTCAGAGTAAAAGGGAACAAATTGTATTGAAAAGAAATGAAAAAAAGTCAGTCATGGTATAAAAGTGTCACAAAGATTAAATAGAAATAAGTTATAAAAGTAAAGGGAGTAAAGAGATAAAGAGATAAGTTTGCAATATATAAAGTAATGTTATTACTTAAAAATGGTGGACATACAGGTTACCTTAAGAGACTTACCTTAGATCATTAGATGAATGTAATATTTTAAAATGCTAGTGACAAGAACAAAGCAGGCACACAGGACACCGGAAATTATTCAAACAGTGTATTGAATTTGCTGTCTCAACATATGCTTAAATTGTGCAGACCAATGCCTTCATTATCTCCCTTGACTGTAATTTTATTTTCTGTCTTTGTGCTTAAGAGACTCCTGTACCCCTGTGTTCAAAATATGAGCTAGTCAGATACGTCCCAACCACCAATGCAAATGAGACCACAGTATGATTGATTAATTTTGCAGATCATATGAGTATCTCATTCTTGTAAACCTCATCAAGTTCTCTTACTAAAACATTTGGCCCTCACAACTGCATCCATGTTGCTACAAAGGCCATGTTTTTGTTCCTTTTCGGGACTGCATAGTATTCCAAGATGTATATGCACCATATTTTTTCTATGAAATTCATTGTCCATGGCAACAGGGCATTTAAAATAAGGGAGAGGGTAAATTTAAAGTCCTGAGTAGCAGAATGTTGGCTTTAGTGTATATTTGCTAATTGTTTATTATAAACACATCTATATCTCTTGTAAATGGTTATGCATATCTGTTATAAAATAATTTATAAAGTTTATATGTCATAAAATAATTTATTTCAAGTCTGTAGGACCAAAATTATTAGATAGAAAGTTTATTAACATTTTTGATAGTGAAACTCTGATGTCAGTCATCCCACATCCAATGCCCTTACTGACATTTGCAAAGTGCTAGGATCTTATGTATTTCTTTGACTCAACTACAGTCTAATTTCCATCTTTGGCTAGACTTTGATTCTCCAATTTATGTGTTTTAAGTTACTTTAGACTTCTCCTGATCTTCACACTGCACGTTTATTTTTCTTTTGATTTTTATTTTAGGTTCAGGATGTATTTGTGCAGGATTGTTACATGGATAAATTGCATGTTACTGAGATTTGTTGTATACATGATCCCCTCACCCAGGTAGTGGGCATAGTACCAAATAGTTTTTCAACCCTTGCCCTCCTTTCATTCTCCCCCATCTAGTAGTTCCCAGTGTCTGTTCTCATCTTTGCATCCATGTGTACTCAGTATTTTGTTCCCACTTGTAAGTGAGAACATGTAGTACGTGGCTTTCTGTTCCTGCAGTAATTTGCTTAGATTATAGTCTCCAGCTGCATCTGTGTTGTTACAAAAGACATGATTTTCTTCTCTTTTATGGCTGCATAGTATTCTGTGATGTACCTATACCACGTTTTCTTTATCTAGTCCACCACTGATGGCATCTAGGTTGATTCGATATCTTTGCTATTGTGAATAATGCAGCAATTAGCATATGAGTGCATGTATCTTTTGGTATGATAATTTATTTTTCTTTGGGTATATGACCACTAGTGAGATTGCTGGTTCTGTTTTTAGATCTTTGATAAATCTCCAAACTGCGTTCCCAGTAGCTGAACTAATTTACTTCTCACTAACAGTGGATATGTATTCCATTTTCTCCACAACCTCTCCAATATCTATTATTTTTTGACTTTTCAATAAGTGCCTTTCTGACTAGTACAGTACACATTTTAGATTTGCATGATATATTTCATACCTGTTCATCAAAAATGTGTTTACTAAGGTTCAAAAAAGTTACTTGATTTGTATATTACACAAGCAGTATTCAGAGAGTCGTTATATATTTTAAGTAGGAAGCAAAGGCTAAAATAATGTCTATTATCCATTCTTCCTGCTCCTCTTCAAAAGCCTTCCCACAATGGTAAACCTATAACAAGAGAAATAAAATATTTTCTATGCTTATCTTAAATTGAGTATTTGAGGGCTCCCAAGAAATATGTGCATGCATTTAGAGTTTGCACCCACACTTCACCTGCATCTGATTAGTGGCTATGACCACAGACACATCCTCAGAATAATCCTTCTTGACATTCTGAAAATCATATGCAGATAAGAAAGATTATAAATTCAACCACCTTTATCTTATAATGTCATGACAACACACACATTTAATAAATAGCCTCAAAATAAATGGCTAAATTTCATTCCCCCACAGTCCTGTGTGAAATAAGAAATTAATTCCTCTGGGAGGAAGTTAAACCTCCAAGGCACATTTCAAAGCCACTTTCAATGATCATAGTTTATGGGATTCCTTCAGTTGTGAATAAATAACAATATCCTCCCATTTCCAAAGTCAAATCTTGATGTTTTTAATTCTCCCACTCCACCCTTCCAAAAAGATGGAAATACTGAATCAATGAAATGTGTAAAATTTTAAAACTCGGAACTTTGCTACACACTCTGTTTTCCTTTGTGAAATATTTATTCCATACATGAAAGTTTTCTTGTGAGATTTGAATATATTGAAACAATTATTTACACAGGAAATACCTACTAACAACCAATTACCATCCATGAATGCTTCCTACTCTTAGTGACAATACTTGTAATATCTAGAATTATTGTATCAGTAAATCCTAATACAGCTCTCTTATGCCAGGCTTATAGAGAATACAATTTTTAGCTCCTCTACCAACAGAATTAATTGGTTTATATTTATCTAAAAATAAGAGTCTTCTTGTCATAAGACGGTGAATTTCAGCTTGTGTTATGTGGTATCTAAATACCTAGTGGGGACTGGAATTATTGTCTTCCTATGGTAGACTGTGAAGGCTAAACATATACCTCTTCACTCAATTTTACTTCAATTAAAGACCCTAAAATCTAATTATAACCGTAATACAAAAGGTCATTATCTTTTCACATATTCTTCTACATGTGAAGTTTCTAGAGCTCCCAGACTCATTGGTTCTCAGAATATAGTGTGCACTAAAATCACTATAGGAGCTTGTGAAAAGATAAATGTAGGCCCGTCTCTCCAGAGATCAAATCAGCAGGCCAATGATAAGGCCCAGGACACTTCGTGGTCAAAGAGATTTGTTGGATGAATCTGGTGTGGAGACTCTGAGACTCAGCAATTCTGGGATATAAAATTTCAGGTTCAGTATTCATAGAAACCTGGGAAAAATTATTTAGAGATAATACTTTGATCTTTGTTTCATTATAGTTCAGTCTTGCACAATATTTTGTATAAAAAACAATTAAAGATAATTGATCATGATTCTTAAGTTGAATTCAATAAAAATATAGATATTTCAAACACGTGTTATGTAAAAGGTTGGCTTGCAAAAACTGAGTGGGTTATGCATCTGAATAATATGGATGTTTTGAAGTAAAGACGAAGAGGAGGAGGAAAAGGAAGAAGCAGCCACAGAAGAATCATCAGTAGATGTGAACGTAGTAGCCATGGAAATCTCCACTAAGGATAATGACATAAAATAGATGTCAACATTAAACAAAAGCAACAACTAAAAAAGGAACAGGCTGGGCGTGGCAGCTCACGCCTGTAATCCCAGCACTTTGAGAGATTGAGGCAGGTGGATCACGAGGTCAGGAGATCGAGACCATCGGGGCTAACATGGTGAAACCCCGTCTCTACTAAAAGTACAACAAATTAGCCGGGCATGGTGGTGCGTGCCTGTAGTCCCAGCTACTCGGGAGGCTGAGGTAGGAGAATGGTGTGAACCCAGGAGGAGGAGTATTAAGTATTAAGGACTCAAATACTGTGTAAGTTGTTATTAAAAATTCATTATATGATGAAAAATTTAGAGAAATCTTTTTATCCTTGTATCTTAAGCCTAATCAAGCTTATAAAAATTATGTACATTGTGCCTAGTCACATTGTTTTCAAGTATAAACTGAGCAACACATTCATGGAAAAGACTGGGCACTAGTAAAATGTCTTGTGGCAAGATGATAATATATTCTTAGTGGGTATAGTTTAGAAGATCAGAACAGAGCAATACACAATTACAAGCCATGAAAAAAGTGAAAAGCTTCATGGTGGTTCTGACCAATTATTTGTGTTCTTGTAAAGTCAAGTACAATGTAAAGAGTGATCACAATGATAATTAATGTGTCCAATTTTGGTTGTTCTTTGTATTTGAGATGTTTTGCTGTTTCTTCTGATTTTCTGGTTTCTCCTCTATATTGTAATATATTAGTAGAAAAAAATACTGTTTTTTATTATGAAATTTTGCTGCTGTATCATACCATCTTTAGCTACTTTGCATACTGTTTTAATACATCACTGAGGTGAGTTAGGTAGACATCTACCCAGATATGTGCTTGATAAATTGACTCCAAACATGGATGCCATCATCAGGGGGACTGGGCTTAAAATTGGATGTCACCAACAGATACATATTCTCTTCCCTTAGCAAGCTGTGATGTAATTTTGGACATTGGCACCTAGGGTATTATTTCCTTAGCAAAATCTTCTCACTTGCATTTCTTGACGATTCTCAAATCTCAGCTTGGCATGAGAATTCATACTTGGTAGTGAATGCTTAAGAATGCCCAGTAAAAAGCTAATTTCATTTTAAACTTTTTGTAATTTGTCAGTTCCATTCTCTGAGTCTTGTCATTTTCTGATTACCAAAGAACATAAAATAATTTACTTAGAAAACACTATATTGAGCTGTAAATTTTCAGTATTATTTTGTCCTTGGACTCAAAATATTCATATTTAAATTGATGGGTAATATTCATTATATTTATTGTCAAATTATGGTCAAACTTGCCTTCAATAATTTTAGCAAAGATTTATTAAGTGCATTCTAGTTGTCAGAAATGGTTTCTGCATTCTGGATATGTAGCAATGTACAAATAACCCTGATAGATAAAGACAAAGCTTATGTTCAATAGAATATTTTTAAAAAGACAATAAATAAACAAAAATATGATATTATCAGGTGTATATGAGAGATGAACAGATAAATAACACATGGTAATGTGGCTGTGCATTGTGTTATATAGGGCAGCGAGGAAAGTTTTCTATGAGAAGATGGTTTCAGAGCAGGCAAAGATCTTGCTCCACTTAGAGACGATCATATCTCTTATTGTATTTTGAGCGGTATACTTTTCCAGGATAGTCCTCTTACATTGCTCATCAGTGCAGTTTAGGTTTAAAACAAAGAGGAAGCCATAAATAAAGAAAAATTACCCAAAGAAACAAACAATCCACATGCATGAGTGATGAACCCATCCCATTTGACTGAAGAATTTCAAGTCAGTTACACGGGTATTGTGAAACTGAAACTCACTCTCCTGAATGGTTGGTCATAGCTCAGGTCCATTTTTCTCATAGGTACAATTTAACCAGCAGTTGGAAATTTCAGTGAGTATGCATTGCTTTCTAAGCTGTTAACTTTATTAAGGGAGACCAGATACAGTTCTGTCATAGCAAGGCTTCAAATTACAACTCTCGATCCCTCAAGAACATTAATATCACAGGCTCTGAGGTCTGTACTGGCCCCTATTACCCTGTGGGCCATACAGCTTCAACTGCATTTTACTGCCACAGCTAGAAATCCCTTTAAGTGCCTGAAGATTTCTCTTTCTCCCCTCCTTTTCTCTTTTTTTCAGTTATGTCTTCTCTTTGATACATATTTTAATTTCATTGCTATATGTTTGAAGTTTTAAGTATGAAACTTGGTAGAGATGGGGGCATGTTCTAGATTCTACTCAGTATCTCATCAGAAGTCTCCTTCATTAGAAGTTAAAGAGTTTGCACAGTGTTTTCTGTGTGCGAAATCCCAACCTTAAAACAATTCATAAGAGTAACAAAGTATATATAATATATTTGATGTATTTTAAATACTCGTTTCAACCATTTAATTTATAGTGACAAATAATACCTTACTAGTTGGAAAGTACCTCAGTTGGTACCCAACATATAAGACGACAGTCAAGTGTGTATTGCTGCTGAAAACGAAAAAAAGTAAGCCTAAGGATCGAAGTCTGGGCAGGCCAATGTTCATATTTGGCCTTCCCCCTTCCCTGTTAAATGTAAGAATCTTGATTGGAGTGATATAATATACTAGCTTACTATCTATCAAGGACATATTGGATCATTGAAAATACACTTCAAATGGCTAAACAAAACAAAGTCTTTGTATGACTTTCAGACAAAGTCTGACAGCCCACTGTGTAGGCTTCAGACAAAGACCTCAAGAGATTTAAGTTATGCTGGAAGTTACACGACCCTCAGCTACAAACATGTATACATCATGGTTATAAAATCCTCTCCCACTAAAGATCTTATGAAGCCTGCAGAAATACCTCCTTAAAAAATGTAAGAAACACATCGATTTATAATTTTTTTTTTCCACTGGCTAGGTAGCAAGAAAAGTTTTCTTTTGAAGAGAATACACAGACTCACTTTTAAGGATAAAGAAACACTCTAAGTTCTTCTAAAATTCCCTATCAAACTGACATTAACACGATCAGAACCAAGAATGTGCACTAAGTTCAAATGGAGAGTTATTTACTATTAAATTCAACAGTTATTTTTACAGTATTTCCTTAGTATCTGAGGGGGATTGATTCTAGGAACCCCCAACCAAAAAGATACCGAAATTCATAGATGCTACAGTCCCTTATATAAAATGGCATCATATTTGAATATAACCTGCAAAAATCCTCCCATATATGTACTTTAAATGATCTCTAGAAACACATGATACCAAATACAATGTAAATGCTATATAAATAATTGTTATACTATATTGTTTCTTATTTGTATTATTTTTATGGTTTTTAATTTTATTTTTAAAGTATTTTTGATCCACAGTTAGTTGAATATGAGGATTCCCAACCAGTGGATACAGAGGGTCAATTGTACATGTTTGTTATATTTTCTAAGGTAAGTGGAAATCTTTTTAAAATTATATCACCAATTTTATAGATATTTCATTAAAATGTGTTAAAATACATTCTATAAGTTCTTGAAATAGATCTAGTTACTGTGCTGCTTTAATTCTTTTTTTAACCATCTGTCACTTGCATTTTAGGAGTTTCTTTGTGTGCATATAATTATTATTTTTTACACCTATAAGAAAAATTTCAGTTGAGTAGCTTATCTTTTTAGAATTAATGTCTGCATTGCAAAAAGAAACATTTCCTTAAGATTTTTTGTGAAACTATGAATTAAATAAAGAAAGCCATCAGGAAATCTATCTCCACCAAAGTTAATGAGACATAAGTTCATCATTGAGATTGTTGTGCTTATATCTCATCCTTACTTATTTAGCTAGAATTTCCAGTTTCTACATACTTACGTTTCAGGTCAAACAGAACCTCAAAAATGTTTGTGGCCCAATTCACACTTTGAGAAATCCAAGCTAATTCCCAATTATAGAATCTCACTCTCCTAAACTTCTTGGCATTTAATTTATCTAGAATAAGAAGATAAGCACAAATTGAGTGTAAACAATTTGTTATTGTACTGACCTCATTTTGCTTGCCAGAAGAAGGAGCGGATGAGAAATGTATCCCTTTGGAATGGGCTCAGAGAATAAGGATATTCATGTTCCTTTTAAAAGCTTATTTTAAAATCCCCTCTATATCAGAGATTCTTACCAATCAAATGGATAAAATGTTGTACTCCATAAATCACTAATCAGTACTCTTGCCATCCAGTTCAGTGCGTGTTTTATGGGCTCTTAAAAGTGTCCAAGATGGCAGAGATGTAGGTTTTTAAGGGATTTCTACTCACTGGGACTGACCTGACTGCTCTCATTTACAGTGTATATTTTCAGCAGTGAAAAATAAGCAAAAAACAGAACAAAACAAAACAAAAACTTACAGTCTCTATATGGCACCATGTCTTTAAGAGACCATTCTGAAGGCAAGTTACTATCCTAAGTATTAATATCTTTTATATTAAAAGTTGAAGTTAGTTTTCTTTGCTAAAATAGACCTTATTCTGGCAATGATGTGCTTCATCTGCCTCTAAATGCTTTTGTCAGCAATTCTACGAATGAATTTACCAGATACCTCATATGCTATCCTGTTCTCTTATATAATTTTGACTTTACTCAGATAGCTTTTCCTATGGCAAAACTGAAGCAACACCCTTATCCCTTTTGGACTCTCTAGTACTGTCTACTTTATCATCTAAATAAAGTTAATATATTAGTCTGTTCTCACACTGCTAAGTAAAACATACCCAAGACTGGCTAATTTAAAAAGAAAAGAGGTTTAATGGACTCACAGTTCATCATGGCTGGGGAGGCTTCAGGAAACTTACACTGAAAGGGGAAGCAAACACATCCTTCTTTATATGGCTGAAGCAAGGAGAAGCACCAAGCGAAAGAAGGAAAAGCCCCTTATAAAACCATCAGATCATGTGAGAACTCACTATCATAAGAACAGTAGGATAGGAGTAACTGCCCCATGATTCAATTACTCTCCCATGACACAGGATTATGGGAGCTACAATTCAAGATGAGAATTGGGTGGAGACACAGCCAACACTACGTCAGTTAATTTTACTGAATTGTGTAATGACACAAATTTATAGATTTTGATTTGAATCAAAAGACAATTAACAATGCAGTTTTTCCTATAGATAAAATGAATGGGTCTCAGAACCAATGTTTGGGGTTGGTGGTGACTTCAGGTTTATACTGAAATTTATACCTCCATAATATTTTTAATGTCTCCAAGCACCTCAGATTCTACAGATTTTTAGATTTTTATTGTCCAAGAGATAAACACTTTCTACTAGTGGACTCAACAATAGCTCCAATGGTTAGGGATCTAAGAGCTGGTCACCACGTGCTATGTGCAACACTAAACAATAGGGAGACAAAGATATTTCAGTGTTTGTTGGTAATATGGTTTGGCTGTGTCCCCACCCAAATCTCACCTTGAATTTTAGTTCCCATAAGTGGAGATAATTAAATCATGGGGGCAGTTCTCCCATCCTGTTATCATCATAGTAATTTGTTCCCATGAGAGCTGATGGTTTTATAAGGGGCTTCCCCCTTCACTGGAGTCTCATTCTTCTTCTCCTTGCTGCCACCATGTCAAGAAAGGCATGTTTGCTTCCCCTTCTGCCATACTTGTAAGTTTCCTGAGGCCTCCAGCCATGCTGAACTGTGAGCCAATTGAACCTCTTTCCTTTATAAATTACCCAGACTCAGGTATGTGTTTATTAGCAGCATGAGAATGAACTAATACAGATGGAGTATTTTGTAGTAATGAAACAGAAATAAAGAACAGTAAGGTAACTACTATTAGATAGAAACCTAGAAAAGTACAGTTGGAACCCAGGTGACTGGGATGCTGTCTTTTCTGTCCAATGTTATAGTTAGATTACAAAGATAATTTTGAAAAGATTTGGTTCACACTCTCAGTGAAAAAGCAGAAATAACCTTATAGACCTGATTCAGAAAGTTGCTACCTCTGCCACAATCAGTAAGGTAAGGAAATCAAGAAACAGCATTTGAGATGATTATATTCAGGAACATAGGATTCTTAACTTCAATTTAGATAAACAGAAACTAACTACTATCATTCCTGCAAAAGCTGTTGGTGCAACAACGTCAACTGCTGAATCCGTGAGGGTAATCAATCAAGGAACACATGAACGTCCCCTTTGCATGCTGACACTAGAAAACCCAGCATCTCCATGACAGACATGAACAGCATGTCGGGAGAACAAGCAGAAAGGCATTTCCAACTCAATTTTGCCTTTAAACTTCACGCAAGATTGGCATTTCACACAAGTGCTACAAACAAACAAGCGAACAATATATATATGAAATATGTATTTATATATAAATGTATATATAAATATATACATATATTTACATATAAAAGTCTATATAAAATATATTGTTTGTTTATTTGCTTGTTTGTTTACAAGCTACTTAATGGTATTTTTATTGCAGTTTTGTTATAGCAAGAAAAGGCAAGGCAGCTCTAAACATGACCGTGTGTGTTTGTGTGTGTGTGTGTTTCATTAATAGCACAGCTTTTATGTCACAGAGCCATAGGCTTGTATCTTGTCTCTACTAGTGTCTAGTTTGATATTTTACTATAGTAAACTATTTTACTATAGTAAACTATACTGTAATAAACTATACTATAGTTTGATATTTTATTATAAATGTGTGTGCGTATATACACACACATATATAATATTATACACACAAACACACACACACATTTCTTTCAGCTCTAAAGGTTGAGGATTCCAATATCAAGGTGCTGGCAGATTTGGTGTCTGACGAGAGCCCATTTCATAGTTCATAGACGAAACCTTCCAGCTACATCTTCACTTGGTGGATTTATAAAGGCACTAACCCCATGTATATGAAAGTTCCACCTTTGGGTCACCTGATCATCTCAGATGACCTAATCACTCCCAAATGCCCCATCTAATAACATCATCACAAGCACATTGGCGATTAGCTTTTAACATATCAATTTTTGGTGGGACACGTTTATATAATTATATTCATATAAATGTTTATTAGTAGTAAAAATGTATTAATACTTTTATAGAACCAATACTATACCATTATGCCTGCTATTTTCCTACCCAGGGTCTAGGAGATTATTAAATATCGAACCACGACTAAAATAGGGTCGTTTGATAGAGAAAAATAAAGGCAAAGTAAAAAGGACTTTCTCACCTTCTACTTTCTGTGTAAAGAGGCTTAGGCATGTATAGTTTGGGTTGTTAGGAAAAGATAAGCAAAATACGTCAAATGCTTTACTCAGTGGAAACGCTAGTACTCAGGAAAAGGTAAATACACATATTTACATTAAATGTATCATATGACACCCTAATATTTTCTAATGAGAATCAGACTTCTTAGCAGCAATATGTGTGCTGAGAAAAAGCTGTAAGAACAGGAAAGTATTGGCTGTCAAGTGACGAAATGAGAATTCTATGCTATGTATAACATGCCCTAAGGATGCTACCTATCCCAGTCTGGGTAGAACTATTCTAAACAAAATCTATTTCACCAAATAAGATTAACATCTTGTGACCTATTGTGACCGCATTAAACAAGTTTTGAATATTAAACAGTTCCTTCCCAAATTGCCTGTGTATCATAATCAGATACGACTTTGTCACTCCCCAGGCCTACTGAATAGAATGCAAGAGACTGGTATTCTGGCATTTGTATTCTGAGGAGTAAAAATGAGATTCAGATGATCAATTAGTATTGACTTGTGTTACATGATAGTGATGAGTGAAGAGTCAGATTTGAAGCTAGTCCTGGATGTGCTTGCTCCAAGAAAACTGTGTGGTCGTAAGTAGGTTATTAAAATTATTCAGACTATGTTGGTAAAATTAGGTAGCATGGGTAAATATTCACCAAAGGTATACTTTGCCTTTCTCATAATAAATTATTGAATTATAACAAGTCTGCTATAGCACTAGTATACCAAAAATGAATTTTTAGGGTTGCCATAGAGATAACATCATCCATATTTATTTGGTTAGTACGTTTTCTTGTTTTCTGTTTGTTTTTTTTTAAGCCATCTTATTTTCTTCAGAATTCATATGTGTGAACTTGTGTTTGTGTTCATAAACGTAACAACAATACCTATTCTAAAATATGCCATCTATATAAGATCATTGAGTTTAGGGGAGAAATTATAAGACAGATGCCAAAAGATTAATTTAGACGTGTGTCAGCCTTATGTTGCTCCCTTAACAGTTACAGATAAAGTTGCAGAATTAGAACTTGCTTGAACTTTAGTTTTATTTTATTTCTTTGCTACAGCAAAGTACAAATGCCAAAAGCATCATTTGGGAAGCACAGCAGGGATCAGAGAGAGTGGGCGACTGCATTGTCTTTCTTCTCTCATACTGTAAAACTTATTTTGAAATGCTGATGGAAAATTCAAATTGTAGTGTGCCAAAAAAAAAAAAAAAAAAAAAACCAAAAACAAAACAAAACTATATTTTCACAAAAGTCTTTCTTTGTCTCTACATTTCACAGGGAAAAATCATTTTGTTATGAAACTAATAATTAAAGCTGAATTCCCTAGCAGACTATAGGGTAACATTGTGGGTTTTTTTTTTTAAATCTGGAAAATAAAATGGCAGCTTTTATAGTATTCTGGACATAGAAACTGAGAAGCTTGTATACATTAAAATACAATAACTACTATATAATATTTATTATAAAAGGCAATATGACCTTTTTTGGTTTTATTTGAATTAATCATTTTTATATGCTTGTGATGTTTACCTAGATAGGATGTCAACTTATTGGCAGAACATTAAAATCTATGTAGAAAATATGACATATGTTAATTATTTTTCTATTGAAGACAAATAATGGGTAAACTTCTAATAATTAAATTAAAAGGCTCCCTAGAAGTTTGGTTAATTGTTTATCTCTGCCCATATTTTACAACTAAAAATGCAAATTACTCACAACAGCTGTAAGTAAAATGTGGGCTTCAAATAGTCACATGGAATTTGGGGAATTGAAGAATGCTTAAAGAGCTTGTAAAGTCAGTTTATTAAACAGGTAAGTAACTTCTTCAAAGGGACGCAATAGATGTTATAAAAGCTGAATGTGGAGTGTCACTTCCAGGTTTATTTCAATTCAGTGGCAGTTCCTGGATGATTTCCATTACTCTTGGCCTATTATTAAAGAATAAAGAAGAGGAGACAGATATTGGGAAACAAAGAGCAATAAATACAACCAAAGAAAATAATTCAGATGAAAATATACATCAAAGGCTGAACTGACTTTCACCATATGGGAATTAGACAAAATGGCCAGACTTTCCTTCTCCTGAAAAGGAGGTGGAAAAGGCTCATGTGAGTCATGTCAATAACATTGTCATCACCACCAAATGGATCTCCGCTTTCCTCAATTATTTTCTGGTCTACAATTTTAGTTCTGACTCTTCTGTTCTCTCATCAACTCACTGCAGTTTGGCTTTAGCCTCCCATTTCACAGAAATTTCTTGCATTAACGTTTTCATGATCTTGATGCCTTTAAAATGAATGACAAATTTTATCCTTGCCTTATCTGACACCTTAACTGTGGATATATATTGCTGCTACCTTCTTCTGGCAATATTATTTCCTTTAGCATTTGCTTTTCATTTGCCTCCAATATGTATGGCCTTTCTTCTGTCTCCTTTGTTGACTACTCTCTTGTCCCTAGGACTTTACATAATGGAGTGCATCAAAGTTTATTCCTAATCTATTTTTGCTTTCCCTATACTCTCTCTTTAGGAGACCCAATACATTCCATGGTTTCAGTTTTAATCTCTACATAAAGCATAGAAAGATGGTACATCATACCAAACCTCTCCTCTGTGTATGAGAAATCTAATATCTAACCTTCGTTTGTGATATACATATAGATGTCTCCAAGGCCCTTTGATGTTCACTGTCTAAAAGTAAACTTACGATCTTCTTCCTTGGACATAAATTGCAAAATGACATTCAGCTGGTACGTCCTTAGCATTATTCAAAAGAAACTGTATCCAACACAAATGCAATTCCTATAAGCTCCATGAAAGTTGTATTTCAGAAAATAATTCTCTCTATCAAATTCCCTTTAACAAATCTCTATTCCAAACCACCACCAATCTTATATTGGTTTCTCGAAAAGCCTTGTCTGCAAAAAAGGAAATAATCCTCTGTATTGTAAGTATAATATTGTATAACATCATGTATAAATATCACTTATAATTAATTAATGGGTAACTCATTATTTGTTTAACAAATCCTGAATTTATAGCAATGAAATATAGAAGATTAGGCCCCAGTCTCATGCAATTTATAGTCTAATGGGAAGGAAATTATTAGTAGTTCTGTGTGCAGCTAAGATGATGTGACATAGCAATTAAACTTTACATAGAAAATTAATCAGATAAATGTATACGGGTTGTCATAAAACTGGGTTCTTCTCTAGCTTGAAAACAGCTCTTTAAGGAGGCAATGTTTCTGGCATGACTAGAAGTATGAAAAGATCCAGGAAAGCAAAGACCAGAGATAACAACTGAAGCTAAGATGTAGAAGTTCAAATGGCCTAGTGGAGCAGAACATAGCTGAGTGTGCATGCTCAGAAAAAAACAAAATGCAAGAGTGGACAGAAAGTGGTCAGGAGAGAGTTTGTGTGGTGGAGAGCAGTAAACTAAATAAAGTATGGGGCATTGAAAGAAGCAATAACTCGTGTAAGGTCTTTATCTGTGGAAAGTTTGTATGTTATTCTAAGTATAATGAGAAGCCATTGAAAGTGAGGAGTTTAAGAAGGTCAACGATGTGACTTGATTTACCTTTTTAAATGCTTATTCTAATCAAGGAAAGAATGTCTGTCTTTCTCTGGTGTCAAAAGCTATAAGATGTAAAGTGGTTAAAGGTCATGACTTCCACCTTATGAAGAAGTCAAGCTACAATAAAAATTAAACCACTAGTCGGGGAGAAGAAAAATGAAAGACAGTATTGGTTCTTCATTAGTTTTCTTTAGAAGAGCAACAAATTGCCTCAAATCTTAACAAGTTAAAAAACACATTTATTATCCAGAGTTCCTCTGCATCAAGAATCTGGCAAATTTATCTTGGACCTCTTCTTCAGGGTGTCTCACAGGCTGCAAGCAAGTTGTTGGCTGGGTTTTGGCCATCTCAAATCTCAACTAGGTAAAGATTTGCTTCCAATACCACATAGTTAATGGCAGGATTCCATTCGTCACAGGTCACTGAACTGAAGACCTCAATTACTTGCTGGTTATTGACCACAGGCTGCCCTTGGCTTATTGCCACATGGGCTGCTTCTCCAGCAAGGCACCTTGCTTTATCAAAACACACATGCTGAGAAGGCAATAGAGAGAATCTACTAGCAAGACAGAAGTCTTTTAAAACCTTATCATGGAAAATGACATTCCACAACTTTTGCTATATTCTGTTTATTAGAAAAGAGGCAGGAATATCAGGAGGTAGGGATTGTTGGAAGTGATATTAAACAACTATCAAAGTTCACCCTCTGGCCTCTAATGATTTTTTTAAATTTCCCTCCCAAATGTGAAATAACTCCTCTCAAGGTTCTCAGAAGTCTCATCCCATTATAACATCAACCTGAAGTACAGAATCCTCACTGTTAAAATCAGCTCTCACTCTTTGTTCAGTGTCTCTCAACATGTTACCTGTGACTATTCAGACTAGCCCCAAGACACCTATTTATGCCATATGGAGAAAAGCATCACCTAGAAAAGCCTTCCCAAATTCCTGAACCTCAAGTGTGCAGAATTTAATAAAATGGTTGTTATTTAAGTAGCTAGATTTTGTGGCATTTTGTGATATAGAATTAGAAAAACAATTTCCTAGAAGTTCCAGTTCCTAGAACACAGAAGTGCAGGTCCACAAAATATACTTCACAATAGGAAAATGGCGAAAGTCTTGAAGCAAAGTATTCTTATCTTTCACGATCAGATGTCTACAGCACTTCCTCTGGGGAGTAGATTTTGAAGGCCAGACAGCACACTGGGCAGGCGCAATCACTGACGTTGCTCACAAAAGTCTTCTCAATATGGGGCACACAGGTAAAGCCATTCAGAGGCTGAAAAGAGAGGAATTCTGTCAACCACTCCTATGAAATACATTATTTCTGTACACATCAAGGTAGTGCAAGAGACATTGCTTTTTCATTTCCCGTTCTCCGCAACCTTCTCATGCAGAGTGGGTAACAACTAAATAATATTAAGCAGCTCATTGTTTCTGAAGTCAATCACAAGGCCCTGGATGTTACTGGAGCTCCTATAGCATTTCATTGTTTAGGAGAAACATCAGATGCCTCGAGGTCTAAAGTTGGGTGAATTGGTTCAACATGGTTATGTCTTAGAAAGGCCACATACCTAGTCTACCAAGTTTGTACACACAAATAGTCAACTTTTGTTTATGAAGCTTTGCCTGAGCAAGAACTAGCTGTTTGTTTTTGGTTTTGTATTTTTTCTTCAGAAAAAAAATATCCTTAGACTAACTGTTGTGTAAAATTTGCTTTAGTTAAGTAAAGAAAATGTACCACTGAAGGTTAGGAGATAGGAGCAGTAGGATTATTAGTCTGGTACTAGGGAAATGTAACCATGTTCATTGTTGTGGCAGAGACTTTTGTGGTAGGATTTTGACTCATAGGGAAGGTCTTTAACATAAATATTTTCTATGTTAAGGGCTTAGTCTTGACACCATCTTCCCCAAAATACATACAGACTCTCTCTCTCTTTCTGTTTCTTTCTCTCTCTCTCTCTGTTTCTCTCTCTCTCTGTTTCTCTCTCTCTCTCACTCTGTCTCTCTCCATACTCACTCTGTAGCTGCTATCATATGGTATTATTATCCTAAACATCTTTCTGTTGATAAAACCCAGATTTTTCTTTCTAGTTTCTACCTGTTGAATAATACAATATTCATATTTCTACCTGCTTACATCTTCTCTTGGATTCCCAATTTACATCTCAAACTTTACATATCTGAAACAAAATGTTTCAGTTTTCTTCCTCCTAACTCAAATCCTCTCTCATTGATTCCCAACTTCATATGAGATGCCTCCATTTACTCAACCAGCTGCATACATAAAAACATTGAAATTATATTGACCGCTCTCTTTTTCTCACATCACACATCCATCCATCAGACAATCATGTTCACTATGAGTTCAAAAATGTATACTTTCTATTCCTAACAAATTAGGTTAACAATTTGTCACACGTAGATGTTGTCTCTGGTGTCCTTTTGTGCTTTAGCTGCATGGCTGATATTCATTACCAATCAAACCACTTCAATAAGGCTCATCGTCATCATGATCATAAGCATTGTTTGAATGCAGATGCATTGCAAAAAATACTTTCTAGTCATTTCTAAATTTACTGATAATTGTTAATTGCAGCCTCCTTTCGAATACTGTGATACTATTTATCCATTCCCTCTAGAATTAGATACCTTTATGCCTTCACCCATTACTTTTCTTACTCCAGAGGTAAATGTGGAAGAGCCCTTAAATACCAATTTTGTCAACAATCATAAGAATGGTATACTAGGTCGGACTGAGCAGCTAACACAGAATGTCCTATTAGACCTATGATTTACTCATGTGAGCAATATTCATATATTTGAAATTCTTTATATCCTTGCTCAGAGCTTTCATTTAGTTCCCACATATTTCCCTTTATGTCAGGTCCCCCACATGTACCCCCTCCACTATGGGCACGTTGCACCTGAGGTTGAGGTTTCTTGAAAAGTCTTTTGGTAATAACAGAAGGCAAGTATAGTTCAATACATTGTCAGGGGAATTGGTGCTATATTTTATTAACAATATTCTCAGACTGGGAAGGTTTGCCTGCTTTGAAGAGAAATATGAAAGGTAATGTGATGAACTGACTTCCTACTGTTGAGTTTACAAAGCTCCTTTTGTTTGTAACTTATTGTTACTTTCAGTCTTTATGTTTCAAAGGGTTTAGATTGCTCCTTAGAGTTTGGAATTTATCTGTTCAGAACATTACAATGTCATAAAAAAAGGGGGAAAATATCCCCAAGTTCAAACTTCTATTTTCTATAATAAAGGCACAAAAATCCCACAGAACTCATTCTTCACGGTAGAATTGTGTGCTCCACAAGCTGAGACTAAGGACAAAGAAGTGCACACATCGCCTCTCCCTCCATTCCCAGCAGTTTTCATTTTCAAGCAACCACTACAAAGTTCTTTTTCTAGTTACCAGAATGAATACAGAAAAGATTTAATGCTCTGGGGCATTTCTGTATAAAAAAGAAATCTTATCACCTGAATAACTAATGCAGACTTTAATGTGATATTCAACTTTACGATTCTAGTACAGACAGAAAGAAAACAGATAAATTACACTTGAATATATACCAAAATATATTCAACACTTCAACCTATAAAGTAATTTTTCAAATGAAAACAAAAATGGCATATGCCTTTTCATATGTCAGAGGTGCTTGATTTATGACAATGTCTATGTTTATTCACACCAAAATAACACCAACAAAAAATATCCCACAAAATGTACCTACCACCACCAACACATCTCATGTGCTAGAGCTACAGTTCCTGACTTTTATCTGTATCTTTATATAATTATACTGATCTCTAATTAGAAAACAATTATAAAGCATCAGTTTCTATCATTCAGGTATCTAAAGTACTTGAACACTTTTGAATGCACATAGTCCATGTGAGCACTTAACTAATACCAGAGTACTTTATGGAGTAATTATTACTAGTAAATTCCCTTTGATTAAGAATACCCATCTTTTCAAAGGACTTTCTGTAATAATTATTTCAAAAAAAAAGGAAAAGAAACTTTCTTTAATTACATTTAAAATGCAGCTATTTACTTTTATTATTTTATGTGTTCAAATTGTTAAAATCTAACAGCTCTAAAAACAAGAAAAAAATCTGAACATGAGTATGTAAAAGAGCCACTATGTATAGTCACCTCATTTAAAGCTTCCCATCATATACTTAAATCATGATTTCTCAACTGCAAAAGGTAAAATAATACATAGATACACATTTTAACTTCCCTGTATTTGTCAATGACAGCAGTAGTGCTGTGGAAAGAATCTAATTTGAGAAACTGAGTTTGAAGTCTGTTTTGCAGCTTACTGCTTAATGATACTAGGCAATCTAGTTGGCCAGTTGCAGTCTCAGTTGCAGTACACAAACAATTTCTTTTAAAAATATCCTATGGGAAGGAAGATATTTAAACGTGTGTCTCTGTATTTCAATTGTTATGACAGAACTAACATGTACAAACACCATTTTTTAGTTATTATTGTTTTACTTTAAGTTCTGGGATACATGTGCAGAATGTGTGGGTTTGTTACATAGGTATACACGTGCCATGGTGGTTTGCTGCACCCATCAACCAGTCATCTACGTTAAGTATTTTTCCTAATGTTATCCCTCCCCTAATGCCCCTGCCCCCCGGACAGGCCCCAGTGTGTGATGATCCCCTCCCTGTGTCCATGTGTTCTCATTATTCAGCTCTCACTTATGAGTGAGAACATGTGGTGTTTAGTTTTCTGCTCCTGTGTTAGTTTGCTGAGAATGATGGTTTTCAGCTAAATCCATGTCCCTGCAAAGGACATGAACTCATCCTTTCTTATGGCAGGATAGTATTCCATGGTGTGTATGTACCACATTTTCTTAATCCAGTCTATCATTGATGAGCATTTGGTTGGTTCCAAGTCCTTGCTATTGTGAATAGTGCTGCAATAAACACACGTGTGCATGTATCTTTAGAGTAGAATGATTTATAATCCTTTGGGTATATACCCAGTAATCGGATTGCTGGGTCAAAATTTTCTACAAGTTTGAGGTACTGAATTAGTCAGTGTTCTCTAGAGGGATGGAATTAATAGGATAGAAGTATATATAAAGGGGAGTTTATTAAGGAATATTAATTCACACTACCACAAGGTGGGGTCCCACAGTAGGCCATCTGCAAGCTGAGGACAAGAAAGCCAGTCCAAATCCCAAAACAGAAGAACTTGGAGTCCGATGTTCAAGGGTAAGAAACATCCAGAACAGGAGAAAGATGTAGGCTTGGAGGCTAAGCCAGTCTAGTCTTTTCACGTGTTTCTGCCTGCTTTTATTCTGGCCACGCTGGCGGCTTATTAGATGGTGCCTACACACATTAAGGGTGGGTCTGCCTTTCCCAGCCCACTGACTGAAATGTTAATCTTCTTTGGCAACCCCTCACAGACACACCCAGGAACAATACTTTGCATCATTTAATCCAATCACGTTGACACTCAATATTAACCACCACAGGTAACTAAAGATGGTATGGGTTGTCTCAAGAAGCAGTCAGGGGACATACCCACCTTAAGCTGATACTGAGGATCCCTTGGCAGAAATCTGGGAGAGGAGACCCAAGCATTGAAAGCTACACTGGACTATAATTTCTACTAACCCTAAGATTTATGACTTTCTAGTTTCTAATCATCCTCAAATACCACTTCCATCAGAACACTTCCTTTTGCAAAAGCTCATTACTTTAAACCATATTGAATCAAGTTCCTTTGAGTGATTGATATAACTCATGATCTCTATTTAAATGTGTTATCTCTCAAAAATGCTTTCTCCTCTAGCTGGAACAGACTTCTTCCCCAAATACACCATAGTGATGTCTACCTACCTCCGTTCTTTGTTTTTTTGCTGTTGTTCTTTTTATTTCTTTTCACTTTAAATGCCTTCTTACTATTTTGTTTTGGCTAATTCCCGCATTCTTAAAGAACTGCTTTTGTGTTTTAAATGCTGTATTAGTCTGTTCTCAGGCTGCTAATAAAGACATACCGGAGACTGGGTAATTGATAAAGAAAAAAAGGTTTAATGGCCTCACAGTTCCACATGGCTAGGGAGGCCTCACACTCATGGCAGAAGGCAAAGGAGGAGCAAAGTCATGTCTTACATGAGAGAGCCATGTGCAAGGCAGCTGCTCTTTGTAAAACCATCAGATCTAGTGAGACTTACTCACTATCATGAGAACAGCATGGCAAAGGCCTGACCCCATGGTTCAATTACCTGTCACTGGATCCCTCCCATGTCACATGGGAATTATGGGAGCTACAATTCAAAATTTGGGTGGAGTCACAGCCAAACCATATCAAATATCTCCTATTTACCCATTAGTGAGGGAAGATTCCTACCCTACGGTTATGGGAATGGCTGAACACAATAGCCAACTTGGACAGAGGATACTGACAGCGGTTTACTAGTCACATATACTTATACTTCCAACCTGGGGAAGGAGATCACACACCAGGCAGGGACACACAGGGGCTGTACTCAGAAACAGGGTGAACAACCAGAAGCAGAAAAAGGCCGGCACTGTAGTATCAAGAGGGTGAGATGTGTCCTGGTTCCCATAGAAGAATGTTACCATGTGCTGGCAGGGAACTGAACCTGCTACTTTGGAATGAGCAAAAAATTTACCTCGCCTATTTGATAAGGAAGTTTGTTTGGCTAAGGTACCTATATCTATGCAGGAGCAGAGTGGAGAAAAGAACTTGCCTTTTGAGACCCTCCAGGTATCAAGACAGTACATAATACTGGACCTCTATTTTAGGCCTTATACCACAAGTATCTCTTGTCTTCCCAATAAATCCTTTTGATCAAATGAGATAAAGAACATGGATATAATTTTTAAATTACTAAACTAACTTGTTTAGTAATTTAAACAAGTTACAAGTTACTAGACAGGGAATTACTTACTTAATTTCCCTTTTATAGCTTTCATTTATGTCCTCCACCAAATAAACAGCAAAAATGTAAAACATTTTTTTTTTTTTTTTTTTTTTTTTGAGGCGGAGTCTCACTCTGTCGCCGGGGCTGGAGTGCAGTGGCCGGATATCAGCTCACTGCAAGCTCCGCCTCCCAGGTTTACGCCATTCTCCTGCCTCAGCCTCTTGAGTAGCTGGGACTACAGGCGCGCCACCTCGCCCAGCTAGTTTTTGTATTTTTAGTAGAGACGGGGTTTCACCGTGTTAGCCAGGATGGTCTCGATCTCCTGACCTTGTGATCCGCCCATCTCGGCCTCCCAAAGTGCTGGGATTACAGGCTTGAGTGACCGCGCCCGGCCAACATTCTTTACATGTGCATCCTTATTACTAATATGCTATTTTTGTTGTGTTATCTGGATTTTACATCTCTTATACTGTTAGGTATAAAAGCCGTACTTTTGCTTTGCATTCTCTACTGTACAGCAGTGAGAAGCTAGCAGTCATTTGACTAATTTCATCATTGTAAGGGAAAGAAAAACTAACTAATAAATTTTAAAATACCTATGGCATTGTAATAAACTTGTTCATCTTCACTTAACAGAATAGATGCATTTCAAGAAATCTAATTATAATATGGTTTTCTTTTCCTAGTGCCTGCTGTTATGATTGCAGATTTCTTTCCATGTAAAACTAGGTTGTAACAGACTTTGTTAAACATCCCTAATGTGAAAGTGATTAAAATAATAGTCACATGAAATGTTGAAAAAGGAAGAATTATTAAACAAACTTATGGACATTTAAAACGCTAAATTAAAACAACTGGAAATCAGCAAGGATTTATCACCAACAAATGGCATCAAAATTGACTGACTTGCTTTTTAGCAGGTATGCTGGTATTATTGATTTGGAAAATATCATATAGTAAATTTTAATTTTGGTGAGGTATCTTACACAACTTTCTTAATATCCTTGAGGATCAGGAATAAATTTATAACTGGTAGAAGAGTACATAGAGCATATTGATTGATGTCAACTTGACTAGACACCTGATAGGTTGATGAAAGATTCTGTCTTTGGTCCTGATCTGTATAAAAAAAATGTTTAATGACTAGAATCAGACACAGAAGGTAGAATCATCACATTTTTAATGACATATAGTTGGGAGAGATGATAAATGAAAGTATCAGATGCAAATCTGTCTCAGTAGGCTAGAAATCTTAGTCCAACAAAACAAGATTAAATGTAAAAGGAATATTACAAATACATTTAGTTTAAGTTGAATTTAAATTTAGTTAAGTAATCAGTTGTGAAAATACAGTATGGGCATACCTGGAAAAAGATACATATTTAGCCACAAGGTTAATATGAAACTTCAGTGCTATAAAGTTAATGTGGTCAAAATTGGTGAAGTGTAGGGCCTGGATCAATGGAGCAAGATGGCGAGGCACATTGCTGCATGAAGCTGCTCTGGCCACTTTTAGAGGTTTCTCCTCTGTTCTGAATGTCCAGAGAAGACTATGCTATATGAACAATCTGACTAGGTAAAAGATCTTATGTGGTTTAAAGTGAGAGAAGTTAGAAGAAAGGACAAGCACAGTATATATATTTTTTGAATAAAATGTTAGGCTGGATTTTTGAAATAGAAGTTTAAGGTTTTATTTATGTGTTTCTTATGTTGCACATAATTCTAAGTGAAAGAGTGGGAAATCGTTATCAGTTATAAGAGATCATAGGGGAAAATATACACATATTCTGGTACATATATCAAAAGAGACAAAAATGTCTATGAACCCAAAGTTTACCAATATTCATTTACCAAGTTTTCAAGTCCTCTTCCCCGGATCACCAGACTAAGAAAGCAAAAGTATATTCCTGAAGTCAAAAACCACTCAGAGGTCACCCACAAACACACCTTCCCCTAGATAGCTAACAAAACGGTAATAGAAAGAAGCTGCAAGAAAGGAAAGATAAGAGATAAGATAATAATAGTGTGTTTCAAAGCTGTGAACTTCAGAAAGAGTAAGGTTGAAGGGGAGAAAGGAAAGCAAAGAGAGGGTTGATATGAATAGGAGGAAGGCCAGAGCAAAAAGAACTTATTAAAATGACTTTAGGTTCGCTGCCTCTTCTTTTTTTTTTTTTTTTTAATTTTTCTTTTAAGCTTGGCCTAATTTAAAATGCAACTCTGGTGAAGGAGATTTTCCAATTTGCATATTTACTTTAAGATATTCCGAAGTGTCAGGCAAATTGGGTTTTTATTTATATTTAGCAAACTAATCATTTGCCCTGAGAAACAGAAAGCTCTGATGCTCTGAGACTTCTTTTACAACAATTAAAAAGGTTGATCTTCTCTCAGAATCTCTTGAGCTATTGAAAAACTAAAAATTGACAGAAAAATAATTTTGTTATGCCAAAGAGCCTGACAGGTGGGCAAAGTATTTGAGGGGAATTTCAGTGGCTTTCAATTATCTACCCTTAGACACTTATCTGTTCCTCATGGTGTCCTACCTAATGAATAACTCTTCTGCAGATGGTGAAAACATGGGATTCTTAATTGCCACCAAGCTAAAATTAACAACAATTATGAGCAATGCTAGGGGAAGAACCTGGCAGAAAATAGTTCATCTATTAAAAAAAGGAAGAGGAATATTTAAGAATCACTTTAGCATTATGAAACCTTACAAAATTCTATTGTTCTAAGAGCATTAATACAAGTTGTTATAGTAACTGTTAACAACTATGTCTAGGGAACTTACTAATCCAATAACAATAGTTGTTATTTTCACTGGATTAATATATTTCCTAAACATAATTTGCTATTTATATTTATCAGCTGATCCTCAAAACTACTTTGGAAGCAAATGTAATATTACTTACCTGTATCTCAACATTAACATCTGTATTATAAGTCAAGAAAAAAAAGTCAGGGGCAGTTCCAAGATGGCTGAATAGGAACAGCTCCAAGCTACAGCTCCCAGTGTAAGCAACACAGAAGACAAGAGATTTCTGTATTTCCAACTGAGATACTGGATTCATCTCACTGGGGTGTGTCGGACAGTGGGTGTGGGACAGTGGGTGCAGTGAGAGCCAAAGCAGGGTGAGGCATCACCTCACCCGGGAAGCACAAGGGATAAGGGAATTTCCTTACCTAGCCAAGGGAAACTGACACACAGCACCTGGAAAATTGGGTCACTCCCACCCTAATACTGCACTTTTTCAAAGGTCTTAGCAAACGGCACACCAGGAGATTATATCCCACGTCTGGATCGGAGGGTCCCATGCCCACGGAGCCTCCCTCATTGCTAGCACAGCAGTCTGAGATCTAACTGCAAGGTGGTAGTGAGGCTGGGAGAGGGGTGCCCACCATTGCTGAGGCTTGAGTAGGTAAACAAAGCGTCCGGGAAGCTCGAACTGGGTGGAGCCCACTGCAGCTCAAGGAAGCCTGCCTGCCTCTATGGACTCCACCTGTGGGGACAGGGCATAGCCAAACAAAAGGCAGCAGAAACCTCTGCAAATTTAAATGTCCCTGTCTGACAGCTTTGAAGAGAGTAGTGGTTCTCCCAGCATGGAGTTTGAGATCTAAGAAGCAACAGACTGCCTCCTCAAGTGGGTCCCTGACCCCTGAGTAACTTAACTGGGAGGCACCCCCTGTAGGGGCAGACTGACACCTCATATGGCCAGGTACCCCTCTGAGACAAAGCTTCCAGAGGAACGATCAGGAAGTAACATTTGCTGTTCAGCAATATGCGCTCTTCTGGAGCCACTCCTGCTAATACCCAGGCAAACAGCGTCCAGAGGGGACCTCCAGCAAACTCCAACAGACCTGCAGCTGAGGGTCCTGACTGTTAGAAGAAAACTAAGAAACAGAAAGAACATCCATACCAAAACCCCATCTGTACGTCACCATCATCAAAGACCAAAGGTAGATAAAAACCACAAAGATGGGGAGAAAACAGAGCAGAAAAGCTGAAAATTCTAAAAATCAGAGTGCCTCTTCCCCTCCAAAGGAACACAGCTCCTCGCCAGCAACGGAACAAAGCTGGATGGAGAATGACTTTGACGAGTTGAGAGAAGAAGGCTTCAGACGATCAAACTTCTCCAAGCTAAAAGAGGAAGCTTGGACCCATCACAAAGAAGCTAAAACTTTGAAAAAAGATTAGATGAAAGGCTAACTAGAATAAACAATGTAGAGAAGTCCTTCAATGACCTGATGGAGCTGAAAACCATGACACGAGAACTACTTGATGAATGCACAAGTTTCAGTAACCTATTCGATCAACTGGAAGAAAGGGTATCAGTGATTGAAGATCAAATGAACGAAATGAAGCGAGAAGAGAAGTTTAGAGAAAAAAGAGCAAAAAGAAATTAACAAAGCCTCCAAGAAATATGGGACTATGTGAAAAGATCAAATCTATGTCTGACTGGTATACCTGAAAGTGACAGGGAGAATGCAACCAACTTGGAAAATACTCTGCAGTATATTATCCAGGAGAACTTCCCCAACCTAGCAAGGCAGGCCAACATTCAAATTCAGGAAATACAGAGAACACTACAAAGACACTCCTTGAGAAGAGCAACTCCAAGACACATAATTGTCAGATTCACCAAAGTTGAAATGAAGGAAAAAGTGTTAAGGGCAACCAGAGAGAAAGGTCAGGTTACCCACAAAGGAAAACCCACCCGACTAACAGCGGATCTCTCAGCAGAAACTCTACATCCAGAAGAGAGTGGGGGCCAATTTTCAACATGTTTAAAGAAAAGAATTTTCAACCCACAATTACATATCTAGACAAACTAAGTGTCATAAGTGAAGGAGAAATAAAATCCTTTACAGACGAGCAAATGTTGAGAGATTTTGTCACCACAAGGCCTGCCCTACAAGAGCTCCTGAAGGAAGCATTAAACATGGAAAAGAAAAACTGGTACCAGCCACTGCAAAAACATGCCAAAATGTAAAGACCATAGATGTTAGTAAGAAACTGCATCAACTAACCAACAAAATAACCAGCTAACATCATAATGACAGGATCAAACTCACACATAACAATATTAACCTTAAATGTAAATAGGCTAAATGCTCCAATTAAAAGATACAGACTGGCAAATTGGATAAAGAGTCAAGACCCATCAGTGTGCTGTATTCAGGAAACCCATCTCACATGCAGAGAAACACACAGGCTCAAAATAAAGGGATGGAAGAAGATCTACCAAGCAAATGGAAAACAAAAAAAAGGCAGTGGTTGCAATCCTAGTCTCTGATAAAACAGACTTTAAACCAACAAAGATCAAAAGAAACAAAGAAGGCCATTACATAATGGCAAAGGGATCAATTCAGCAAGAAGAGCTAACTATCCTAAATATATATGTACCCAATACAGGAGCACCCAGATTCATAAAGCAAGTCCTTACAGACTTACAAAGAGACTTAGACTCCCACACAATAATAATGGGAGACTTTACCAACCCACTGTCAACATTAGACAGATCAACGAGACAGAAAGTTAACAAGGATATTCAGGAATTGAACTCATATCTGCACCAAGTAGAACTAATAGACATCTACAGAACTCTCCATCCCAAATCAGCAGATTCTTTTCAGCACAACATCACACTTATTCCAAAATTGACCACATAGTTGGAAGTAAAGCACTCCTCAGCAAATGTAAAAGAACAGAAATTATAACAAACTGTCTCTCAGACCACAGTGCAATCAAACTAGAACTCAGGATTAAGAAACTCACTCAAAACCACTTAACTACATGGAAACTGAACAACCTTCTCCTGAATGACTACTGGGTACATAATGAAATGAAGGCAGAAATAAAGATGTTCTTTGAAACCAATGAGAACAAAGACACAACACACCAGAATCTCTGGGACACATTTAAAGCAGTGTGTAGAGGGATTTTTATAGCACTAAATGCCCGAGAAAGCAGGAAAGATCTAAGATTGACACCCTAACATCACAATTAAAAGAACTAGAGAAGGAAGAGTGAACACATTCAAAAACTAGCAGAAGGCAAGAAATAACTAAGATCAGAGCAGAACTGAAGGAGATAAAGACACAAAAAACCCTTCAAAAAATCAATTAATCCAGGAGCTGTTTTTTTTTTTAAAGATCTACAAAATTGATAGACCGCTAGCAAGACTAATAAAGAAGAAAAAAGAGAAGAATCAAATAGACGCAATAAAAAATGATAAAGGGGATATCACCACCGACCCCACAGAAACACAAACTACCATTAGAGAATACTATAAACACCTCTACAGAAATAAACTAGAAAACCTAGAAGAAATGGATAAATTCCTGGACACTTACACTCTCTCAAGACTAAACCAGGAAAAAGTTGAATCCCTGAATAGACCAATAACAGGCTCTGAAACTGAGGCAATAATTACTAGCCCACCAATCAAAAGAAGTCCAGGACCAGATGGATTCACAGCCAAATTCTACCAGAGGTACAAGGAGGAGCTGGTACCACTCCTTCTAAAACTATTCCAATCAATAGAAAAAGAGGAAATCCTCCCTAACTCATTTTATGAGGCCAGCATCATTCTGATACTAAAGCCTGGCAGAGACACAACAAAAAAAGAGAATTTTAGACCAATATCCCTGATGAACATCGATGCAAAAATCCTCAATAAAATACTGGCAAACCAAATCCAGCAGCACATCAAAAAGCTTATCCATCATGATCAAGTGGGCTTCATTCCTGGGATGCAAGGCTGGTTCAACATATGCAAATCAATGAACATACTCCAGCATATAAACAGAGCTAGAGACAAAAACCACATGATTATCTCAATAGATGCAGAAAAGGCCTTTAACAAAATTCAATAGCCCTCCATGCTAAAAACTCTCAATAAATTTGGTATTGATGGAATGTATCTCAAAATAATAAGAGCTATTTATGACAAACCCACCGCCAATATCATACTGAATGGGCAAAAACTGGAAGCATTTCCTTTGAAAACGGGCACAAGACGGGGATACACTCTCTCACCACTCCTGTTCAACATAGTGTTGGAAGTGCTGGCCAGGGCAATCAGGCAGGATAAAGAAAAAAAGGATATTCAATTAGGAAAAGAGGAAGTCAGATTCTCCCTGTTTGCAGATGACATGATTGTATATTTAGAAAACCCCATCTTCTCAGCCCAAAATCTCCTTAAGCTGATAAGCAACTTCAGCAAAGTCTCAGGATACAAAATCAATGTGCAAAAATCACAAGCATTCTTACACACCAATTACAGACAAACAGAGAGCCAAATCATGAGTGAACTCCCATTCACAATTTCTTCAAAGAGAATAAAATATCTAGGAATCCAACTTACAAGGGATGTGAAGGACCTCTTCAAGGAGAACTACAAACCACTGCTCAACGAAAAACCAAACACTGCATGTTCTCACTCATAGGTGGGAATTGAACAATAAGAACAATTGGACACAGGAAGGGGAATATCACACACTGGGGCCTGTCGTGTTGTGGCAGGAGAGGGGAGGGATAGCATTAGGAGATATACCTATCTCCTAATAGGTATATGACGAGTTAATGGGTGCAGCACACCAACATGGCACATGTATACATAAGTAACAAACCTTCATGTTGTGCACGTGTACCCTACAACTTAAAGTATAATAATAAATAAATAAATAAATAAATAATATATAGTTTATCTAGTTTTTCTCTTAATAACCACAATGTTATGTATCTCCAATATCTCGTTTCTTTAGATATTAAATTCCATATACTTAACAACCAAAAAATTATAAGAAAAGTTTATCTTCAACACCTCTTCTGTTTAAATACTAAATAAATGGTTGGCTCTGTCAATAATAAAAAAAAAGAAAGAAAGAAAAAAAAGGTCAACGTTAGCAATTTAAACTGTACAGACCTGCCTCTTCCAAGATTAGAGTTCATAGTTTGGCAAATGTTGCCATTGTTTCTCATATGACCTTGCATTTTTGAAGGAAATGTAAATGCAAATAAATGTTCGAAAAGCAGTGATAGAGCCCATTATAATGGTTGCCCACATGTCATATCCCTGTTATTTTATCATAAGCCATTTTTTATAAATAATCTAAAAATTGGGATAGTAATATACGATTGAAAGAACAGAAAAGTTGAAAAGTAGAGATTAATTGAGTAAACAAAGAAATCTTTTACAAAATTGATTTTCAGATAATAGTCTAGATGTCAAATAATTTCTGTATTTTTGCTGCTGGATTTTGCGATTAAATACTGACCAGTTTAGAATTTTGCATATTGCCTGTTTCTAATCTCATTTCTTTATTATAACTTGATGAGAAAAGGGAAGCAGGAGCCCACACAGTCTTTCAACTGTACTTCTCTGTTTAACTTTTGTGTCAGTACTCCAAGTTCTAAGTCATATACACAGATACAGTCAAAGAATCTAATAATGTTTGGAATAGAAAGTGAAAGTGAAGATTCTCCATGCTAAATCTCTCTTTGTATTTGTGAATTAAGCAAGGTTTATGAGATTAAAAACTTGGTTCAAGGTTTCTGGTGGAAAAGTAGGGAATTGAATCTATGTCAAAGCAAATCAGAATACAGTACATACTGGGATCCTTGAGATGATTTAAGTTCCACCCAAAAGCATCACTGAGCACAAAGAAGGACAAATATAAACCTGGATATGTCTTCGTGGACCACTTTCATCCTGAGGTCCTCTAGGCAAAATTCTTCCTTTACGTATTTCTATTCCAATTATGGAGTCATATCACAACATTGACCCAGAGGTAAGTGGCTCAAATGTCAGAAAAATACTCACAATTTTCATCACCAAATTCTCATTACTGTGGGAATTATCAAATATTAAATATCTATCAAAAGAACTGAGTGTGAAAATATTCTACCAGCTAGACCTATTTCTATGACAACCTAAGAGCAAGTAGAATGACATACCTGGAGAGTTCTTGTTGTATTTTGTTTTGACTATGTTTACATGGAATCTTCTAAGTTACTTCAACCTTTGCAGTTCTTCAGGTAAACGTAAACTGTGTAAATTTTGCAATATTGAAAATCTCATAGAATAAAAATAAAAGACTAATTAATTTTTTTTCACCCTGCAGTCGTGTTTCCTGATGACCTCTCTTCATGTTATCTACTGGTTATTTCTGGAAAGCTGTTGCTGTAAAATCACAGAAACTGAAATTTAATAATTCTTCTCTAAGCCTTTTTGGGCATTTCAGGGCAAATAAACAAAAAGCTATTACGTGTTCTAAGAGCCTCCAATGTAAGCCCTGTCTTTGAGCTGCAGAGTAAAGGACTGCATGAATAGGATAAGAAATTCCAAGCTCTTAGATATTTTCTCCCAGTAAGATACAACATGCTTTCTTATACTCCACAGTATTTATATTATTGTACAAATATTAACTGGCTCTTAAGATAAGGGAGGATATTTATTTTATTGTGAGAGAAGTGGAGTTTTCATGGTTTTTGTTGGTTTTTCTATTGTTTTGTTTTGGTTTTGCTCCTCATATTGTCCAAGGAATTTAAATAAAACTACTTGGGAAATTATTTATTAAAAGATAGCTAAGTGACATGATGCTTTAGCAAAAATCATTGTAGGGCTTTTTAAATTTTAATTACATCTTCAAGCATGTGGATACAATTCAATTACTGTGCTTAGTGTCATCTATATCCTTACTTACTAGGAGTTGAAAGAAACAGTACTTGTGATATTCTTCCGTAGTTTAATGTTGCAGGTTTTACTAATGATTCATTTTGGCTAATGTCAGCATGCCCAAATAAAAAACTTTACCCTAAAACACAAATAAAGTTTTCTGGAGCTTCCATTTTTGTTCTATACTTTCCATTATCTTAGATTACTTGTCTATTCCACCACAATGGAGAAATGTTTTCTTTCCTACTTGGCATTAGACGTGTACATTTTACTTTGTAAGACATTTATCAACAATCAATTCTTAGGAACTGAATCTCTCACTAACCTGAAACAGTGGAACGCTGTCTTGATGGAAAACAGAGAAGGTCAGAGTCACAACAGTTACTTGGGCGGGAGAAAAGCTAACACTCATATGCAATTTCTGATTTTTTGTAAAGGAATTACTGGACCTTCTTTAGTACATTTCACTTATTCTGTTGCCCCTCAGGTCTTTCCTTCTTTTGCTTTTAATATTAGATTCAGGGAGATTCAATTGACTGTCGTGCCCTACTGCCTAATCAGTCATAAAAAAGCACCAAAGTCAAGAAAAATATTTTAAGACATGTCAGTTCCATAAAAGTCAAGAGTGATAAAGAGATTTATTGCCTCCATCCTCACTGCTGACCTGATTCTATTGGAGTCGGAAATCAAGAAAATCCGATTGTTTGTGTGTGGGTATGAAAGCAAGCAAGCAAGCAAGCAAGCAAGCATGAGAAATAGATTTAGTTTGCAGGGAAAAGGGAATAATATTTATAAGTTGTCAAAAATCCCTAGAAGTTGATATTTTACTGTGCTACCTGAATTTCTGGAAACTTTTTTCCCCTGGCACAGAAGAAAACAAGTTAAAATAAAAGGTCAAATATTCTCTTGCTACATTTATTTGTTCCTTAAATCATGTTATTTATTTGATCAATATTTATTATCTTCATTGTATGCTTGAAGTTGTACTAGCCTCTAGAGTTATAGTAGTGAACCAATCTGATTTCATTCTATTTGTACACATTAAGGGAAAAGACTTACATTAATCAGTCATTTCATAGAAAGTAAAGTGAAAGGAATTGGAATAGAGAAAGCATGAGAGAAGCCGCTCAAGTTATAGAGCGGCCAACTCCAGTGATTTCTGTAATTATTGAGTACCATTTAGGTCAGATTTGAACCAGAAGGGAACGGCAATCCAAATTGAATCCCTGGGTGGTGCAAACGTCATCTAAGATATTGATATAGAGATATCTGAGATGGAAGGGAATTTAGAGGTCATATTACAGTCCTTCATCTTATAGATGATCAAAAAAAAAAAGAAAAAAGAAAAAAGAGAGAGAGGGATTGATTTGTACACAAATATCACTACTGCTAGAGTGAAAAAAATAAAAATCCAGTTTCTCATTTTCCCATGTTGTCTTCATTTCATAGTAAATCCTGCCAAAATGTTGAATGGACCCCCTACATAAGCTGCTTCTCTCAAAAGCTGTTCTTGCTGTAAGAATGAAAAGAATGAGAGCTATAGACTGCATACTGCAAGGTATGTATTAGTTCAGACTCAGATTGATTTAGTTAACTCAAATATTCCTACTTACATATATCGCAAGACTTTACCATATATATATCAATGTCAAACATTTTAGCCTTATTCACTGCCATAATCACAATCACACTAAATGATGCAAATATTCAATAATTGATTAATTCACCAAGGAGGAATTTCCTGCCTATTTCAAGTTACCAAGTCTGTACTGTGAATGCCCTCTCACATTATTTAAACTCTCAAGATATACTAATACACACAATCCACAGTGCCTGAACATTATAATCATGTTTCCTTATTTAATATTTTTCTGGGAGTGGGGGAGAAAAGGAGGAGAATAAAAATTACAGAGATTTATCATCAAACCATACATGCTCAAGCATTATGGGCCTGCTTAAACCAAGATAACACTAGTATGCCAGAATAATCAATCATCATCACTTACCCTCTGAGTCCAATTAACCACCTTTAATAATAAACATATTTTAGTTTATTTTTGAACACTTTATAAATGTAAGTATAAAGGTATAGTGAAAAACAGGTAACAGGTTTTGTAGAAACTTTAATAAGATTTTAAACATAGCAAATCATGGTTTCAAGTTCCTACATTTTCCGATTTTGAAGGTATATGCTCAAAATGCACAACATCCTTTAAATGCATCTAACCATTCCCCAACTCATATGCATTAACCTGGAACATGACAGTCTTGTAAATACTGATTCCAAGTTTTAAATATATCTCAAATAGTTCTGCTTTGTCATTGCTCTTGCTTTTCTTTTTTTCTTGCCTTTATCAAAATACAGGACCTTTGAATATTTTGACAGCATTTAATTTTTAAAAGAGAAAAGTTTATCAACTATGCTTCATAATTGTAAAACATTTTAATTTTTAGATTTATGATCACTATTAGACTTAACAAATCCAATGAATTATTTTCCATTTCAATTTCATCAATTTCCTTTCAATCATTGTTGCATGTACATCAGCCTCAGCTTTTGTTAACTTACAAAACATATGTATGTTCTGAAAAACAGACATCCAAAAAATATATATATATATTGTCACATGTCCTTTAAGCTAAAAAGCACACCAGGTCTTTATTCTAAAACCTGTCTGATGAAGTACTTTCTGTTGAATGAAACACTGCATGAGAAAAACATATTTTTTGTGTGCTTAGAAATTACTGTTAACTAATTTATCATGGAGTCTGAAAAAAAATCATGTAATTTGTGGTCGTCTGAATGTACATAGTCTGAGATTTCAATTTCAACTTCACCATCATCATTAGACTCTTGAGTGCTATTGTCTTACTCAGCATTCAGCTCATTTGTCTAATAATCTTTAAATGTATTCTTTTGTCAGTGTTCAACTCAGTGCCATTATAGGTAGAAATTAAAAAAAAAAAAACTATTTTCAATGAAAACTGAAAACACACAAATAAACAAGCAAATATGCTTTAAAAAAAAGTGGCTTCTTTTTAGCATATTTGCTTGTTTATTTGTGGGTTTTAAGTTTTCATTGAAGATAGTTTCTTTTTTTTTTTTTAATTTCTACCTATAATGGCACTGAGTAGCAATGGCAGCAAAAGCCAAAATTGACAAATGGGATCTAATTAAACTAAAGAGCTTCTGCACAGCAAAAGAAACTACCATCAGAGTGAATGGGCAACCTACAGAATGGGAGAAAATTTTTGCAATCTACTCATCTGGCAAAGGGCTAATATCCAGAATCTACAAAGAACTCAAACAAATATACAAGAAAAAAATAAACAACCCCATCAAAAAGTGGGCAAAGGATATGAACAGACATTTCTCAAAAGAAGACATTCATACAGCCAACAGACACATGAAAAAAAATGCTCATTATCACTCGCCATCAGAGAAATGCAAATCAAAACCACAATGAGATACCATCTCACACCAGTTAGAATGGCAATCATTAAAAAGTCTGGAAACAACAGGTGTTGGAGAGGATGTGGAGAAATAGGAACACTTTTACACTGTTGGTGGGATTGTAAACTAGTTCAACCATTATGGAAAACAGTATGGCAATTCCTCAAGGATCTAGAACTAGATGTACCATATGACCCAGCCACCCCATTACCGGGTATATACCCAAAGGATTATAAATCATGCTGCTATAAAGACACATGCACACGTATGTTTATTGCGGCACTATTCACAATAGCAAAGACTTGGAATCAACCCAAATGTCCATCTGTGACAGACTGGATTAAGAAAATGTGGCACATATACACCATGGAATACTATGCAGCCATAAAAAAGGATGAGTTTGCGTCCTTTGCAGGGACGTGGATGCAGCTGGAAACCATCATTCTTAGCAAACTATCACAAGAACAGAAAACCAAACACCGCATGTTCTCACTCATAGATGGGAACTGAACAATGAGATCACTTGGACTTGGGAAGGGGAACATCACACACCGGGGCCTATCATGGGGGGTGGGGAAGGGGGAGGGATTGCATTGGGAGTTATACCTGATATAAATGATGAATTGAGGGGTGCTGACGAGTTGATGGGTGCAGCACACCAACATGGCACAAGTATACATATGTAACAAACCTGCACGTTATGCACATGTACCCTAGAACTTTAAGTATAATAAAAAAAAAAAAAAAAAAAAAAAAAAAGAAAGTGGCACCAGACTTCTCTTAGACCTTTTCAAAGAATATTAAAATATTTTGGGCAATGTAATAAAAATTTGAAGACAAATTCCAAGTTGATCATTTATTTCACTCTTGTGTCATCCTACAAGGGAATACTCTATTACCTTTCTTTATTATTTTCATCTTCATTAGAATAACTCATAAAAATGAGTAAGTAATGATATAATCCAAGATACTGAAATGGCAAAATATTTCAAGATATAGGAAAAGTGGATCATCAAGTTTCCATAATGTATCTTTTATTTATAAAAGGGTTCAAACAACAACAGGGCAACAGAAAGATGAAATGAGTTTTAGTATTTTAAAAATGTACTTCTCTTTGTTAATTGGGAAGTGTTTTAAAAAGAATGTCCTGAAATATTAATCCTTCCAAAAAGATAATACTTCTTAAAAATAAACCCCAAAAGTTTGAGTTCAAAGGAGCCCAAAAGTATTCCCAGGGATCTAGTTATATAATTCATAATGAAAGTTGAATGCATTCTTTATAGGTACTCTTTAGGGCAGTAATAAGCATGCTTATCAAAAAGTGTGTCATCCAAATCAGTTGCCAATAGATGTTCGAAACCCTGAACTTAATGCCAGCTTTTTAATTATTGCATTCTTGGTTTGTGACCTTTACTTTCTTAGCCTTTTCTAGTTAAATAGGTTTATGGAAATATTTTTGTTAACGTATCTGGCTAAAATCACATGGTTTTAAAAATATAGTTAGAATACATTTTCATTGTTTTCTTTCCAAGTTTTATTTTAGGTTCAGGAGGTATATGTGCAGGTAAATTTCATGTCACATGGGTTTGCTGTACAGATTATTTAATCACTCAGGTAAAAAGCATAGTACCTGATAGGTAGATTTGCAATCCTTATCCACCTGTCACCCTCCACCTTCAAGAAGGCCTCAGTGTTTATTGTTCCTTCATCATGTCCGTGTGTACTCAATGTTTAGCTCTCACTTATAAGTAAAAACATGGTAATTGGTTTTCTGTTCTTGCATTAATTCCTTTAAGATTATGGTCTCCAGTTCAATCTCTGT
Organism: Rhinopithecus roxellana; assembly: GCF_007565055.1. Lineage (NCBI taxonomy): Eukaryota > Metazoa > Chordata > Mammalia > Primates > Cercopithecidae > Rhinopithecus > Rhinopithecus roxellana. The sequence goes on along the minus strand of NC_044549.1, from coordinate 10,579,863 downwards.
GGCTGCAAGACCGTGATGTCTCTTTTTTTATATATATAGCTATGTAGTATTCCATGGTGTATATGTACCACGTTTTCTTTATTCAATTACTGTTAATGGGCATCTAGTTTGAGTCTACGTCTTTCCTATGGTGAATAGTGCTATGATGAACATATAATTGTGTGTGTCTTTAAAGCAGAATGATTTATATTCCTTTGAGTATATCCCTAGTAATGGAATTGCTGGTATAAATGATAGTTCTATTTCTCAGAAATCTCCGAATTACTTTTCACAGTGGCTAAACTAATTTATATTCCCATCAGCAGTGTATAAACATTCCTTTTTCTCCACAACCTTGCCAGCTTCTGCTATTTTTGGACTTTTTGATAGTGGTCATTCTGACTCATGTGAGATGATGTTTTATTGTGCTTTTGATTTGCATTTCCCTAATCATAAATGATATTGAGCATTTTTTCATATGCTTGCTGACCACATGTATGGCTTCTTTTGAGAAATGTCTGCTCATGTTCTCTGCCCATTTTGCAATGAGATTGTTTTTTGCTTGTTGATCTGAGTTTCTTGCAGAGTTTTGATATTAGACCCTTGTAGGATGCATAGTTTGCAAACATTGTCCCATATTGGAGGCTGTCAGTTCACTCTGCTGAAAGTTTCTTTTGCTGTGGAAAAACTCTTCAGTCTAATTAGGCCCCATCAGTTCATTTTTGCTTTTGTTGCAATTGCTTTTGGAGCTTTTATTATGAAGTCTTTGCTGGGCGGATGTCCAGAATGCTATTTCCAAGATTTTCTTCTAGGGTTTTTATAGTTTTAGGTTTACATTTAAGTCCTTCACTCATTTTGAGTTTATTTTTGTATATGGTGAAAGGTGGGGTCTGGTTTCAATCTTCTGCATATGGCTAACCAGTTACCCCAGCAGCATTTATTGAATAGACAGTGCTTTCCCCATTGCTTATTTTTGTCAGCTTTGTTGAACATCAGATGGTTATAGGTGAGCAGCTTTATTTCTGAGTACTTGAAACTCTTCCGTTGGCCTATGTGTCTGTTTTTGTATCAGTACCATGTTGTTTATTTTAGTTACTGCACCTTTGAGGTGTAGTTTGAAGTCGAGTACTGTGATGCCTCCAGTTTTGTTCTTTTTGCTTACGATTGCTGTTGCTATTTAGACTCTTTTTTCATCCAAATGAATTTTAGAATATTTTTTTCTCATTCTTTGGAAAACATTCTTGAGGGTTTGATAGGAATAGCATTAAATATGTACATTGCTTTGGGCAGCATGACCATTTTAACAATATTGATTTTATCCACGAGCATAGAATGTTTTTCCATTTGTCTGTGTCATCTATGATTTTTTGCAGCAGCATTTTAAAATTCTTGTTGTTGAGACCTTTCACCTCCCTCGTTAATGATATTTCCAGGTATTTTATTCTTTATGTGGCTATTGTGAATGGAACCACACTGTTGATTTGGCTGTCAGGTTGAACATTCTCAGTCAATAGAAATGCTACTAATTTTTGTACGTTGATTTTCTATTGTGAAACATTGCTGAAGTTGTTTATCAGATACAGGAGCTTTTGGGACAGGACTATGGGGTTTTCTAAGAATAAAATTACATCAGCTGCAAAGGGAGATAGTTTGACTTCCTCTCTTCTTATTTAGATCCATTTTATTTCTTTCTCTCTTCTGACTGCTCTAGCTAGGACTTCCACTGCTATATTGAATAAGAGTGGCGAGAGTGGGCATGAATGTCTTGTTCTGGTTTTCAAGAGAAATGATTCCAGCTTTTTCCTATTCAGTTATATGTTTGTTGTGGGTCCATCATAGATGGTTCTTATTATGTTGAGGTATGTTCCTTCAATGCCTAATTTGCTGAGGGTTTTTAACATGAAGAGATACTTGGTTTTATCAAAAACCTTTTCTTTGTCTATTAAGATAGTGTTGTTGTGGCTTATGTTTGTAATCCCAGCACTTTGGGAGGCCAAGGCAGGAGAATTATGAGGTCAGGAGATTGAGACCATCCTGGCTAACATGGTGAAACCCTGTCTCTACTAAAAATACAAAAAAATTAGCCGAGTGTGGTGGCGGGTGCCTATAGTCCCAGCTACTGGGACGTTGGGCAGCATGACCATTTTAACAATACTGATTTTATCCATGAGCATAGAATGGAGTCTGAGGCAGGAGAATGGCATGAACCTGGGAGGCGGAGCTTGCAGTGAGCCAAGATCACGCCGCTGCTCTCCAGCCTGGGCAACACAGTGAGACTCCATCTCAAAAAAAAAAAAAAAAAAAAGAGTGTGTTGTTTTTGTTGTCACTTCTGTTTACCTGAGGAAACACATGTGTTGATTTGTGTATGTTGAACAAAACTTGCATCCTAGGAATAAATGCTACTTGACCATGGTGAATTCGCTTTTTTAATAAATATGCCGCTAGATTCAGCTTGCTAGTATTTTGTTGAGGATTTTTGCATCAATGTCCATCAAGAATATTGGCCTGAAGTTTTATTTTTTGTTGTGTCTCTGCTGGATTTTGGTACCACAAGAATGATGCAGGCCTCATAGAATGAGATAGGAAAAAGTTCCTCCTCTTTAGATTTTTTTTTTTTTTTTTACTGTACTTTAAGTTCTGGGATACATGTGCAGAACGTGCAGGTTTGTTACATAGGCATACACGTGTCATGGTGGTTTGCTCCACCAACCTATCATCTACATTAGGTATTTCTCCTAAAACTATCCCTTCCCTAACTCCTGGTCCCGCACAGGCCCCGATGTGTGGTGTTCCCCTCCCTGTGTCCAGGTGATCTCATTGTTTAACTCCCACTTATGAATGACAACATATGGTGTTTGGTTTTCTGTTCCTGTGTTAGTTTGCTGAGAGCGATGGTTTCCAGTTTCATCCATGTCCCTGCAAAGGACATGAACTCATCCTTTTTATGGCTTAATAGTATTCCATGGTGTATATGTGTGGCATTTTCTTTATTCAGTCTATCATTGATGGGCATTTGGGTTGGTTCCAAGGCTTTGCTATTGTGAATAGTGCTGCAATAAACATACATGTGCATGTGTCTTTATAGTAGAATGATTTACAATCCTTTGGGTATATACCCAGTAATGGAATTGCTGGGTCAAATGGTATTTCTGGTTCTAGATCCTTGAGGAATTGCCACACTGTCTTCCACAATGGTTGAACTAATCTACACTCCCATCAACAGTGTAAAAACATTCCTATTTCTTCACATCCTTCCCAACATCTGTTGTTTCCTGACTTTTGAATGATTGCCATTCTAACTGGCATGAGATGGTATCTTACTGTGGTTTTGATTTGCGTTTCTCTAATGACCTGTGATGATGAGCTTTTTAAATATATGTTGGCTGCATAATGGGAGAACATTTTTGCAATCTATCTATCTGACAAAGGGCTAATATCCAGCATCTACAGGGAACTTAAACCAATTTACAAGAGAAAAACAAACAACCCCATCAAAACGTGGGCAAATGGTATGAACAGACACTCCTCTTCAATTTTTTTTTTTTTTTTTTTTGGAATAGTTTCATTAGGATTGGTATGAGCTCTTCCTTATGTCTGGTAGGATTTAACTGTGAGTCTGTTTGCTCCAGGACTTTTCCTGGTTGTTAGTCTTTTCATTACTGATTCAATTTCAGAACTCATTATTGGTGTGTTTGGGAATTCAATTCCTTTCTGGTTCGATCTTTGGAGGTTGTTTCCAGGAATTTATTCATTTCTTCTAGGTTTTTTAGTTTGTGTGGATAGAGGTGTCCGTAATAGTGTCTGACAGTTATATGTATTTCTGTGTGGTCAGCAGTAATATCTCCTTTCTCATTTCATATTGTGTTTATTGCGATCTTATCAATCTTATTCTTTCAAATAAAAAACATTTGGTTTTGTTGATCTTTTGTATGGTTTATTGCATCTTCATTCAGTTCAGCTCTGATTTTAGTTATGTCTTTTCTTCTGCTATCTTTGGGCTTGGTTTTCACTTTCCTCTGGTGAGATGTTAGGTTGTTAATTTGAAATCTTTCCAGCTTTTTGATGTAGGTGTTTAGCATCATAAACTTTACTCCTAACACTGTTTTAGCTGTGTTCTAGAGATTCTGGTATGTCCTATCGCTGTTTCCATGGGTTTCAAAGACATTCTTGATTTTGCTTTAATTCGTTACTTGCCCCAAAATCATTCAGGAGCAGGTTGTTTCATTTCTATATAATCGTATTATTTTGAAATATCTTCTTGGTATTGATTTCTATTTTTATTGCATGGTGGTCTGATAATGTGGTTGGTTTGATGTTGGTTTTTAAAATTTGTTGAGAATTGCTTTATGACTGAGCAATTTTAGATAATGTGCTGTGTGCAGCTGGAAAGAATGTATAGTCTGTTTTGATTGGGCGAAGTGTTCTATAGATGTCTGTTAAGTCCATTTAGTCAAGTGTTGAGTTTAAGTCTCAAATATCTCTGTTATAATTCTACCTCAATAATATGTCCAATAATGTCAGTGGGGCATTGAAGTCTCCCACTATTATTGTGTGATTATCTAAGTCCCTTCATAGGCCTCTAAAACTTGCTTTATAAACCTTGTGCTCCAGTATTGGATGCCTACATATTTAGAATAGCTAAGTCTCTCTTTTTTCAATTGAACCCATTATCATAACACAATGCCCTTCTTTGTCTTTTTTGATCATTGTTGGTTTAAAGTCTGTTTAATCTGAAATTAGAATAGCAACCACTCCTCTTTTTTGTTTTTCATTTGCTTGGTAGGTTTTTTGCTATCCCTTTACTTCTAGTCTACGGATGTGATTGCATGTGAGATGAATTTCTTTATGACATCATACACTTGGGTCTTGCTTTTTTATCCCATTTGCCACTCTGTGCATTTTAAGTGGAGCATTTAGCCTGTTTATGTTTTAGATTAATGTTCATATGTGTAGATTTGATCCCATGATTGTATTGTTAGCTGGTTGTTATGCAGACTTTTTTGTGCCTTTGCTTCAGTGTCAATCGTTTACTTACTTAAGTGTGTTTTTGTGGTGGCCAGTAGTGGTCTTTCATTTCCACATTTATCACTCCCATAAGGACCTCTAGGAAGGCAGGTCTAGTGGTAACAAATTCCCTTAGCATTTGCTTGTCTGAAAAGGATCTCATTTCTCCTTTGTTTAGGAAGGTTAGTTTGGTTGAATTTTAATTTTTGGTTGAAATTTCTTTTTTTAAAAAAATGTTAAATATAGGCCCCTAGTCTTTTCTGACTTGTAGGGTTTCTACGAAAAGGTATGTTGTTAGCTGAATAGGGTTCCCTTTGTAGGTGACCTGCCCTTTCTCTCTAGCTATCTTTAATATATTCTCTTTCATATCAACCTTGGAGATTCTGATGACTATGTGTCTTGGGGATGATCATCTTGTATAGTATCTCACAGGAGTTCTCTGTATTTTCTAAATTTGAATGTCAATTTCTCAAGGAAGATTGGGGAAATCTGCATGGATTATATTCTCAGATATTATTCCCAAGTTGCTTTCTCTCCCTCTCCTTCAGGGACACCAGTAAGTTATAGGTTTGTTTTCTTTACATTATCCCATATTTCTCAGAAGTTTTGGTTTTTTTTTTTTTATTTATTTGTTTGTTTGTTTGTTTTGTTTTGTTTCTTTATTTTTTGTCTGATAGTAATTTTGGAGAACCAGTCTTTGGGCTCTGAGATTCTTTCCTCAGGTTGGAGGATTCTGCTGTTAATATTTACAATTACATTGTGAAATTCTTGCGGTGAGTTTTTCACTTCTATCTTCTCAAATTGATTCTTTCTTAAAACAATTGTTTAATCTTTCAGCTCTTGTGCTATTTTACTGGATTTGTTAGGTTGTTTGAATTGGGTTTTGACTTTCTCCTGAATATTGTTGATCTTTGTTCCAATCCAGATTCTGAATTTTATGTCTGTTATTTCAGTCATTTCAGTCTGGTTAAAAGCCATTGCTGGGAAACTAGTGTGATTGTTTGGTGGTAGGAAGATAATCTGGCTTTCTGAGTTGCCAGAGATCTCATGCTGGTCATTTCTCCTCTATCTGTGCTGATGTTCCTTTAATCTTTGAAGTTTCTGTCCTTTGTGGTATTTTGCTTTTATATTCTTTGATGTCCTTCAGGGTTTGACTGTTGTATAAGGTGAATTCATTCAACTGGCTTCATTTCTGGAAGTTTTCAGGGAGCCAAGGCTTAGCTAAGCACTCCCGGGTTGCATGTTCTAACCCTGGGCACCTGGTACCAAGCCCAAGATTTTGCTCTCTGGCCCCTGAAATTAAGTACATGTTGTGCTGGATGGGGACAAATTGTTCGCAGTGTACTGACAACAACACTCCAATCAGGGGTGTAGGCCAAAGCCCTTAACTGAGGTAGTGGCATTGGGGTCCACACTTGTGTGCATATACTATCAGCAGTGGCAGCATGATGGGGTGCATGCACATTGGCAGTGGCAGGGCATTTTTAGGGGCAAGGGGGCAGTTTCCACGTGTGTGTGTGCACCAGAAGAGGTCAGGTGGCAGTGTCTGCTAGTTCTGTTCGTGGCAGGAGCATGTGTGCTGGTGGAGGAATGGTGGCGAGGTCCACCCATGCATAAACACTAGCAAAGCAGTGTGGGCTGTCAGTGAGTACATAATAGCAAAGAGGTGGGTGGAGGCTGTAGTGCGAACTGGTTGTGAGTCAGTGGGTGCACATAGGTTGGGGACAATCTGCAGAAGCTCTTGAAGGGTTCGGTGTCATCTTTCGGTGAAAGAGCTATGGTGGTGGCCACTGGGAAGCATCTTGATTGGGCATCTGGAGCTGCACTGCAAGCACGTGTGTCCAGGGAGGGACACTGGGAGAGAGCAGCAGACAGGGCTACTCGCAGATCTGACTGTCTGCATCTCAGGGCCAGACCGCTCCGCTCTCTCCAGGTCTGATAGTAAGCAAGGGCCAAAGACACCTAGAGGAGCATAGCAAGCCTTGGGGGATGGGTGCCCTGTCCATGCTCCACTGCAGCCCAGCCCACACCAAACCGTCTGGACTTGGCACAGGCTAGGATCCTGTCCCTGCTACCTCTCTAAACAGCTCTCTCTGTCATCTCAAATGTCCTTGGGGATCATTGAGTCTCATGCAGTTAGGATTCTGGAGGTAGGATTTTGGAGGTGTGTGACAAGAGACAGCCACTCCTCTTTAACTCACTTTTTGCCCAGGAGTCACTGGGAGCCACAAATGAGTCCTGCTCCTCAGCAGCCCCTTGCAGGGTTCCCAGCTTCCTTCTCCTTCAGCTCAGGGTCTGCATTCTGCCCCCATCCACTCTCAATGCCCTGCCTTCCAAAGATTGCTCAGAGTGTGCCAGTCTTCCTGATTTTCTGGTCTCTTGATGGAAGATGCTCTTCCTGGCTGTATGCAGTAAGCTAGTTTGGCTTTAAAACACATTTTCGAATATTGTGGACTTTATTGTAATTCAGTTTCCTTTAATGATTTCAGATTAAAGTTACAGGAAAACCTGGCTTTTACTTAAATTTTATTGGTGTTATGTATATCTTGCAAAGTGAAAATTTGAAGTGCCTGACCAAAGAACCAATATTTGGCTCCAGGATTCTGGTGGGTTCCATATTGGGAGAAAAATCGGTTTTTCGAGGTAGTCAAACTTTGAGAAATAACCATCAAATCTGCCTGAGAGACCAAGGCCATGACATCACTTTAGCTAAAGATAACTAGAATTTATTGATAGGGGTTTAGAAGCCTGCACTAGAGTGATTGTGTCAGAGTCAGGGGCCATTAGGCAGCAGAGGGTTGGTATTATGTTAATATTCCAGAATAGGAACCATAGTTCACAAAAACACCTAATAGCAGTCACTGTTCTTGCTTTAAATAGACCATGATTAATGTAATTGCAAGTGAAAAAGTTGCTGTTTGCTTCATGGTATATATATATATATTTTACACCAAACAAATTCCAAGTTTTGAATAAAGATTTACCGTTACTAAAAGTACAAAATAAAGAGTACTCTTTGTCATGCATAGGCTTACACAGGGCTAGCATAATGATGTCCAACTAGATGGAGAAATGAGTAGGTAATGAACAATAGTTGTAAAAGACCATTGTACATTTAAAGGAACGTTGCCTTACATTGACCAACTGGACAATTTCTGGATACTCATAGGACTTACTCCTTACCTATTCAGACTGAACAATACTGGTACAATGTTTAGGTATAGTAAACTATATTAGGTTGTGAAAAATACCTTATCCAGGTTTTTTTTTCTTTTTTTTAAATATGCCACGTACAAGTCAGGTCACCATATATCCTTGTTTGCCTAGGATAATCCTAGTTTATGGTTATTTTTTATGGGATAGTTTTTATTATAGCCTTTTTTATTCTCAGTGTTCAGGTTTCCAGGATAAATTATGTGATTGCTCTACCTACAAGAATCTAAAAGGCTTCATCTTTTATCCCTAATTTTAAGTAACTAATTTTGACTCAGATTGAATGACTTCAAATGGAAATGAAAAGCTGAGACCCTGCAGTCCATGCCACCAGTAAAAAACTTTCTATTAATGAAGAATACTGGATTGAAAGATCCAGCAAGTGAAGACTTGTGAATCATTGAAAGACCAGAGTTAAATCTGATGTCTCTATTCATTCTTCTATAGTACGTAGATGGAGTTCAGTGTTGGGTGTGTAGAAACTCAACAAGCACTAGTGGATAGATCAGATGAATTATTAATTCAGCAGGCAGACAAGAAAATAACCAATCAATATTATTAGTTTACTACATCTCTGTGGTGATTTTGGAGAAGGTCTTTCTGAAACACACACAGCCATACAGAAATAGGTTACTGACACCTCTTTATGAATAAAATTTTCTTTTCAGTGAATACAGAAAAGGATGAATATACTTGTCTCTGATGTTCTTTGAGGCAAACTATGCTTAAAGGCATTGACAATTGATTCAAAACAAGAAAAAGAAGGAAAAGGGAAACTAGTGTAAAAATTCATTTATATTAAAAAAACTGTTTTTTTTTTACAAGCATTTTGAATGTAGAACATGTTCTAAAAATGAAACTTCAGATTTAATTAACACTACTTTTCTTCAAAAAACTTTATGTTTCTCTAATTGCATTGGCTTTAGTGTGAAACAGACTTCTTTCAGGGCTTGTCAAGCATTTATTTGTAAATTTATACCTGAATTAAAAAAATACGAGGCACACTGCCAAAATGTATCATTAAATATGTGAATTCTAAACTAGGACACTGTGATATCCTGGTGTGATGGAAGCAGCAGCCACAGTGCAGGGGAAGCATGGGGGCTTTGGTGAGATCTGGTTTGCTACTTACACCTCACTCTGAGAAGAAAATAGGACAAACCCCAACAGAAACATAAAATATTTAAGACTTAAATCAGCAATAAACAAAAACAAGACATTTAAGACAAAACCAGAATTGTCAGAGAAATCAGAATACTTGATGATGATTAGTTATTAAGGGAGTTTATTAAAAGTAAGGAACAGTCACTCTGAATGACCTTGAGTGGTAGCAGTCTCTTCTTTATCAGTCCTGCTCTCCCTCATGTGGTCGTCACCATCCACCCCGCAGCCTAAGTGAAAGGCTAGAGTCAGCTTTTATTCTTCTACCAGCATTCTTACTCATATCCTCACAGCCTTGCCCAAGATGAACCAAAGCTTCACACTAATGCCACCCTCCTGCTAATGCATGCTACTGTAACAATAGGAGTTGACCGTTTTGTTGGTAATCCTATCATTTATGTCTGAAAGTTGCCAGTTAACAGTGTGTTCTTCTTTTGGGTTAGAATCTACTTTGTTGTATTTTTTTTTCTCAGTGAATAGAATGTTCAGGAACCCAATAGACAGATGCTAACAAATGCAATTCCTAGGTCATATCATGTATTACAGACATGCTTCTCTAAAGGTGACATAGTCAATCAGATAAACAGTACTAGGATCCTGAAAATAGATGGCAGAATGATCTTGCTGTCACTTAAAAGCCCAGATTTAATAGGGGTTGGCGTTCCAAGAAAACATGTTTAGGGCCTTGAGATTACTCTCCTGAGACTAAGATTATGGGTCAGAGTAAAATCCAATTAAAACTTGCTTTTTTTTATACAAAGGTAATGTCTTCTTAATTTTTTTAAGGAGGTAGGCACATAAAAATGAGTAATGGAATCTGCCCTGCTTCCTGCCTTGTTACTCAGCATCCCATTATTGCCGTGAGCACCATAAATTAACCCACAAAAGTTCCCATTGGTTAAATTAGTCTGCTTTAGATTCCCTTGTCTGCAGTCAGAGATTCCTAGTAGATATACCACGGATTCTCCCATAGGCTCCCATTGCATTCCTTGGTCTCAGAGCATGCCTTATGGTGCCAAGCAACAAGCATTGAAAAGAATATATTTCATTTCAAATAAAAACAGCACAAAAAGATGGTGATAGACTCATCTTCTAATTTATTCTTATAATTTTTTTGTGTTTAATGCAACTAGTAGCTAAAACTGTTGCTTGGTCACAAACAAAAATGCCAGAAAATTATTTTGCTGGATAGTAGAAAGCTACTGACTTTTATACCAGATTATTATTACTGCAATTACACAGCTGACATGCAGAAACCTTGAAGATATGTGACCCTTGGGATAGTAAACAAGAAGTTTGAAATAAATGAAACTCAAATACCAGAATCATGTTGATGGTCAGCACTGTTCCTCTTGGCAAGAAAGCAGTTTCTTCTTTTCCAAGAAACAATTTGCATGACACTTGCTGGAGATATTACTTTCCTCCAGGTCACACATTAATTGACTACTTGGGTGCTCAGAGTAAGGACAGAGTAACAACAAGTGCTTATTTAAAAAAAAAAAAGAAAGAAAGAAAAATTCGAGAAAGCACAATGTAATCACAACATGAGTGCCTTGATGATAATTAATACCTGGGAGCTAGCTTATAGCCTAAATCAATAATAGTTATTTTTCCCATCTCAATCTATAAAATTCCAGACACGATCCTTTCTCCACACCCTTAGCCATAAGAGCTAAAAGCAAAGTCTGTGTCAAATTCTTGATTCCGTATCTATTGCAGACACAATGCAAGAGATAAAACCTAATGAGTTTCTACAAACACAACCAATTTGTTAGCATTGACTGGTCACTTCAGTGAAAGAGCCAGTCAATTTAATCAAATTGGCCAAACTGGCCTTAAGCTGAAGTGACAAATGGATGCAGTCAAAATAATCAAACTAAGTAAATAGACTGGGTGTGTTCACTTCAATACCCATATAATGGTCCTGAATCTTAACTTTCTTGTTCATAAGCACTAGTCTCTGCTGAGTAGGAAAAAAAACATTAATATTGAGAAACACAAAGCAAAATGCCTGCTCACCCCAGTGGTCATAAACAATCATCTGAAAGAGCAAAATATGTAGGCAAATGGAATATACCTTTCCCCTCACCTCTTGACTGAGGGCATGCCCAGGAGACCTACACCAGGTTTTCTAATCATTGGCATGTGAAGAATCCAGAAGAGACATTGCCCCTAGCCACAGTATAATTGGTTATATACATACAGTATAAACATACGTTTACTGGACAGTGGACACAGGAATACTGAATTAGAAAACATACCCAAGTGACTCCAGCAGGAGTCTAAGAAGAATAGACAGCGGAGAGGGCTTTCTAAAGCCCCAAACAATCATGGTAATTCACTTCCAACTGTTGCCCTCCTGGCACTCTTCCTATGCAGACAGGGGAGAGCTGCTGCATCTCTCAGATAACAAGGTAATTAATGTTAAAAAGGAAGACCATATTGAGGAGGGTCAGTCGTAGCTTCAGAATTATAAAAAGGTAAAATTATAAAGCCTATTTCCATGTGCCTCCAACTTTTTTTTTCTCCTAAGGCTTATTTTTTAAAGATTAAAAAAAGGCAGGGATAGAGACACAAATAAACAAAAGCTATTATGGGAAAATGAAATTCCTTTCCTCTTAGCCTCTTTCCGTTACTGATCTTCTCTGAAGCCTCAGTAACATTTTATAACCCAAACTTTCAAATTTAGCTTCATCTACTTAAAAAAATAATAATAGCATAGAATTTGTTCATAAACACCGTGAGGGGAGATGTCATTCTTTCACTGAGGTAAGGATCCTCTCCCATCTTTCTGTCCAGTACTCTGCTTCAGGGGCATCAATCATCACTATTTATATTATTAAACAGTTATTAATAAATAAGTAATATTAATGAATGATACATAAAATAATGATAAATAAAAATTAATTAATTACTATTTTAGAATATAAATAAATAATATTGATAAATAAATAAATTACTTAAACTCTATGGATAGAGGGTACAATAATTGTAACACTATGTTTGGAAAACTGTGCTATTAGATATGGCGATGGATGTCGAGAGCTATACGGGAAGATTATATGAGGTGGAAACACGTTCAAAGGAAAGACTACAGGAAATTAAATATCATTTTCAAAGCCATGACATTGATTTCATAATAAATGGCAATAGTATCTCTGTGTTTAACTAAATATCAAACAGAAGACAATATGTAGCCTCATGTAAGAGCTAAAAGAAAAAATAAATGAGACCTTGAAAATACAAATTAGGCTTATATCTAGAGGCTGTAATAGTAAAAATGGCAACAATACCTAGCGCTTATTGATAACTTACCCTTAGTTCTTTAACATGTGTCAACACATTTAAATTCTGTAGAAACTCTAAGGGGCAAATATAAATTTTATCTGTCTTGTTTTAAGACTAGAAAACTAAAGCAGAGGGAAGTTGAGCAATGTGAAAAGATAGCACAGCTAATAAGTGGAGACACCAGGATTTGAGCCCAGAAGATCTAGGTCCATTATCAATACTCTTAATAACAGTAGCCCTTATAATAAAATATCTGGATGTCTGTATAAATGAAATAGTATTATAAATAGCTGAGTTTTTAACATAATGTTGGATAAGCAGGATGACCACCCAAGGAACCCTAAGATTTTAGTAGGAAAAAATAATTGTAATAAGTAGTATATAACTTCTATGTTGCATTCTAAAACAATGTTAGTTCACGTATTTTAAAAAATATATTGTTGATGTTATATACCTATATGACACAGACACCCACAGACACACATTCAAATTCCTTAATGGTAACAATAAATCCAGAAACCACAACTATTACATCAGTTTTTTTTTTTTTTTTTTTTTGAGTGTATGCATTTAGAAATTTTCAATCATAAAATAAAATTGATCAGTTCAGATTTGGGGAAAATGATCTTAAGTGAAATTATTCTATGATAAGCATTATAAGCTTCCCAGGGACAAAGTATATAACACTAACTACACTATATAACTAACTACAATCCTGTGTCCATAGTCATGAGCAGACAATTTCAATGGCTTTCATTAAAAACCTAGTTGATAGAGAACAAATCAGGATTTGAAAACTTTGGATTTCAAACTCAAATGCAGTTAACTAAAATCTATGATGTTGACTCTTTCCTAAAATATTCCTTAACACATGTTAAATGATTATGACAGGAGCAGCTAGAGCCTCTAGTCATCCTTCCAACCTTTTGGCCCTCCTGCATACACAAGCACACACAGACTACCACCAACATTATTACAGCAGAGGAGCAAAGGGAAATAAAAGAAGCCATTCACAGAGAGTCTCTGAACATTTTAGATTTTTAAAAGGCTAATTTCATCATTTTGAGTCCTATAACTTTAAAAAAACAGCTTACAATCCCTGAAATTGAAGTGTGCCATAAACACAGAAAAAAGATGATGGTCGTGATTCCCAAGCTATAGAAAGTCCCGACAGAGCATTTTCACCCAGGAGAAGGTCTGCCTCATTAACCTTTAGGTGATGGCAACTGAGTGAGACAGCAGAAAAAAGGGGGTTGGAACAGCTCAAGGAAAGATGACAACGAGTCAGAAGTAAGATGGGTTGTGACAGGGCCTATCTCTAAAGGAAAGAAAAAACATGGAAATTGGCGACACAAATGGGAAGTGACAGGAAGAAACTGTTTGGGACTGTAAATGAGCACAGTGAGAAAAGATGTGGAACATGCATTGGAGCGAAACCACTGAATTATGGGATTATGCCCCCAGAACTCTGAACAGAGCAATATTGTCTCCCAGCCGGTGGAGCAGGGCTAGATTTATTACACATCCTACTGCCTTCCGCATCATGTTCTCACAGAAGCAGCAAAGTCAATTCCAACCAGAAAATTAACCAACTCTTTTCCCTTTTTCGCCTCTTCTTTGCTTCTTAAATTAGTGAGAAAATGTAAGTTTTTCCCTAGGTGGTTGTGACCTCACAGACTGGTGACCCATTAAGAAATCCTGGGGAGAACACTTCATTCTGTGTTGTCTTCTTTCCATCAGGGCTGATGTCCCTTTGGAAGCGCTAAATGGACCCTCTCTTGTTCAGGCCCCAGTACATTTACCTGTAATTCTTACAAGAAAAAGATCTTTTTAGAAAGAAGAACTCTGGGATGTAAGTGTCTCCATTTAGTGCCTGTGTTTGAACCTCAGGTGTTTCTTGTTTGTATATTCCCTGTAGGCACCGTTAACAGGCTTCGTGTGGCAGAAGGCCCCCTGACTCTGAAATCTAGGTCACAGGCTGATGGCTCCTTGCACAGCATCCACTCTGTTTCTACGGCCGGCCCCTCTCTACTTTGAATTAAAGATACTTAACACATCCCTAAACACTGTGAAATGTTACAGAGTTATGCAATTGAGTTCAACAGGAGCACATTGGCTCACACCTCTTGAATGTTGGACAGCAAAAGCTGTGACCATTCTGAGCTTTACCCCATGCAGTCTTGCTTTTAAATGAGAAAGCAAATAAACACTTAACCTGCTGTGTGTTCAACGTCTCTCTGCTTGTGTTACTTGCTTGACAACAGATGCTTAAAGATGAAGAACAATAACAGGAAGTAGGGTAAAGCTTTTGAGACAGAAAAGCTTTATGTAATGCAAATTTTTTATAGAACACACACACATATGCACACACACAAACGTGTGTGTATGCATAATTATAAGCCAGAGACTGAAAGCAAACAAAACTCAGAGAGCTTGTAAAACCTTAAAGTACTGCTGTCTGTAGGGTAAAATGGCTGCTTTGTGACAAAGCACAGGTGACTGGTGTTTTCTCCTGCAAAACCTGAGGCTGGAGGCGCTCCGAAATCAGCAGCTTGGGAATTCTTACAAGCAAATGCCCCAAACCATCCCAAGATGGGACCAGTCGGGATTCCAAAGAAAGAAACACTAAATACCAGGGTGATCAGTTCAAAGCATTTATTCGGAAAACTGAGGTGCAGAGTGGGCTGCAGCAGTCCTCCAGAAGGAAGGAGAGAAAAAGGATGTTTCACCTAGCTACGTCTGCAGCAAAAGGGTCAAGGGATAGAATTTATAGGAAGGTTTAAGGAATTTGCTCAGAGCCAGGGCCAGTTCCTTAGTGGTAAACTTCTATACTTTTATCAGTGCCTGGGAATGTTCAAAAGCTCTATTTGAGTTCAAGCCTGCTGAGAAAAACCTGCCTCGGGCTGGGTCACAGAATAGCTAAGGCATTCTGTGATTTTTGTCAGGACATGGAAAGAAAGCAGGGGTACCTGGGGGACACTACAGTAGGACAATGACGGGGTGTAACAAAAAGTGCTCTTTAATAGGCCCTTTAAGATGCTGAGCTAGATGAAACTCTGCCTGTCTAGAAAAAGGAGTTATTTGCAGGGTTGGGAAATTAACGTGTTCATTATTTAGAGAAAAGTATGGGGATCAAGACAGCATGAATATTGGTTGAAAGCCCATCACTTCTTTACCCACCATATACTAGATGGATCATGATAAAAATTGCTAAAATGAAATAATATACAGAAGATTGGGCTCAATCTTCTGTTATTTACCTCGTACTCTCATCTTTCCCAAAAGAGAAGGAAGAAAGATGTTCTGGGACTTGGTGGGGCACACAAAACGATACTCCAAAGTATGGCACTTAGACATGCTGAGAACTTTGTACTAAAGAAGTAGCCAGAGAACCAAGGTCTGTCTGAACTTCTGTCCCCTTCCTTCCCCTTCCCCACCATTGCTCATTTTCTCCCTCTCCCAGAGCACAGGATGGTGCTTTCTCTGACATTTCTTTATCTGACTAAGGGAAGTTCCTCCAGAAAGAATGCAATTTTAGTGAAACTCCTCCCTGGAATCTATATGAACCATAAAAGGTTAATCTGTATCACAGGAAGGGAGATCGAAGTTCTCAGTACACTTATAATGTGCTCATCACACCGGGACAAACTTTTTACCTATTCTTCTGAGTGCTCTAACCTGAGAGACTTAATCTACATAATAAGACAATCTTCATTAGCAGTGCAAGTCCTCTCCTCACCCTCCCATAGCTGTTGCCACCACCCTCCAGGAGAGTTAAAGCACTGATTTTTTTTTCCCCCTGCAGCTTAAAATGCTACTTAAGCTTCAATCATCTGATGCTTCTTAAAGTCTCATACTTTGTGGAACTGTGGTGCATAAACATGTAATAAATCTGTATGTCTAGTCTCCTGTTGGTCTGTCTTCTGTCAAGTTTATTCCAGATAGCAAACCTTTTAGGGTAGAAGCAAATAGCCCTTCACCTTTGCAGATGCAGTGTCTATACCTCTCGTGGGAGAAGAAGTCTTGGGACAGAGATGAGAAAGCACTGACTTCCTTCAGATTCCACTGCAAGATATGTCCCACCCTGGCATTAATTCCACAATCTTCTTGTTTGTCAAATGTAAAAGAAAACATTGGGAAGCCTATGAGAACTTGCACAGGCAGGAGCAGGAAGGTGGAATAAGGTGACAAGGAAGATTCCATTGCCTAAGCTCATAGTTTGGTGACTAAGAGACCATGAGGTGAAAGTGATGCAGAGAACACCGGGTAGCACTCATACTCCTCACTGGCACTGTCCACAGGAGGACCCCACAGCTCAGAAGTGACTGCAGCAGAGATACTGCTGGCTGCAAATGTTCCTTGGGAAAGATCAGAGAAGAATCAGAGGCGACAGTGTTTTCAAATAGGAAAAAATATATATATATATTTATTTCATCCTTATTCCATATTAGGTTGATTAACTGTGGTCTAGTATGGAGAATCAAATTTCTTGAAGACAAAATATTGGGCCTAATTACTGAGTGTTTTTATAAAGATGCCAGCACAACTGACTTAGTTTGAATGTGAAAAAAAAAAAAAAAAAAAAGATATAATTTCCAGTGACAAATAAGACTTTTAGCCAGGAGAAAACAATTATGGAAAATAAGTATTCAAAAAATTGTTGAAAATAAATTACTTAAAAAGACTGTAGGCCTTATGGCTTCAGATTCTTACAAAAAAAAAATGATTCTTACAAAAAACCCCACAAAAATCAGAAAAGAGATGGTTTATGTTCTTAAAAATGCTTTAAAGCAAATCATACGCAAGTTTTAAAATGTAATCGTAAGATAAACAAAATGCAAAATACTGAAATGGTTTATTTCATAGTTAAAATCCTGAATGGCAAAATATGGTTCAATATCAACAAATTAGTTATATTCATTACTTTAAAAATAAAAATTTTTGACAATTTCTTTAAAAAATAAGTCTCATAAGAATTAATAAATCAGTCAGCCACCAAAACTAGAAAATTAGTAGATGAACAAAATCATTGCAGTTTTATTTCACAAAAATTCTTAGCAAATAATAAATATACATACCTTTTAGGGTAGGTGAAAAATAGGGAAATAGTAGTCAAATTTAAATCAAGAAAGAAACAGTATAAAGGTATATAATCTTTGTTGGTTGGTTGGTTTTTTGAGACAGTCTCACTCTGTCACCCAGGCTGGAGAGCAGTGGCACGATCTTGGCTCACTACACCCTTCCCCTCCCGGGATGAAGCAATTCTCTTTCCTCAGCCTCCCGAGTACCTGGGATTACTGCCACACACCACCACACCCAGCTAATTTTTGTATTTTTGGTAGAGATGGGGTTTCACCATGTTGGCTAGGCTGATCTCAAACTCCTGACCTCAAGTGATCCACCTGCCTCGGTCTCCCAGAGTGCTGGGATTACAGGTGTGAACCACCATGCCCAGCTCTAATCTTTTATCTGAAACATTTGAAATCAGTAAGTTTCTGTGTATATCATATATTATGTAACATCTCCAACAATACTCTGTGATTTTGTACATGAGCGTTTCTCAACATTTATACCAGTGTAAATAATACTATCAGTGTTAACATTAGTTCAAGTTTAGCTACCAAATGTGACTTGATGGCAAACTTAAGGGGAAAGAATGCATTGTTTTCCATAGTTTGCCATTATAGAACTGGGAAAAACAATGGAGTTATTTGCTTGTACTCTAAATTCACACATGAATCAAAGAACTTCATTGATAATAAATATTGTGTGTACAGTAGAGGCAATCTGACTGAGAAGTCAGTGAGCACCTACCTGAGAAGGTCTATGTTGTATTCACTTGCAGAGCACTCTGCAGCCACTGGTGCTGTGCAGAAATTCATATGTACTGAAAAGATGATTAAATTTAGAAAACAACAGAAAGAGATTTACGGATAATGTTCAAATATAATTTACCAATAGTGTTCAAATATAATTTCAAATAACGTAAAAGTTTGAATGATTGTTAAAGAAACCACTGGGACCCGTTGATTTTAGAAGGGGCCTTGGAATGGTCACCATAGGGTGGAGACGGTTACCATAGGGCTGAGAGACTTGAACAATGATCAGAATGATATGACTATTAGACATATTTTGTAGTAGCTTACTGATCTTGGGTATACCTAGGACTGGAATAGATTGGAAATTGACTAAAAATCCAACTTGGTATGTATAAAACCACTCACACACACACACACACACAACAAAATAAAAGTCATAGATCTGATGAGCAAAAGCCTAACATGACTCACCACAATAAGTAGTCATAGTTTTTCACCCAATGCCCAAATATGAACCAGTCTATACACTAGGAGTCTCCATATATACATACGTTCTCTCTCTCTCTCAGAGAGAGAGAGTGTGAGATATATATATATATAGAGAGAGAGAGAATATATATTTAGAGAGAGAGAGAAAAAGGGGGGGCAGAGAGAGAGAGAGAGCAGGGGAGAGAGAGAGAGAGAGAGAGAGAGAGAGAGAGAGAGAGAGAGAGACTTGCTGTGTTGTTCAGGCTATTCTGGAACTCTTGACCTCAAGCAATCCTCTTGCCTTGGCCTCCCAAAGTGCTGGTATTACAGGCATGAGCCATTGCACCAGGCCCTAGGAGACATTTTTTTTTTCTTCTTTCTTTTTTTTTGGGGGGGGGGGGGGGGGTGGAGTCTGGCTCTGTTGCCCAGGCTGCAGTGCAGTGGCGCAATCGCCATTCACTGCAACCATCACCTCCCTGGTTCAAGCGATTCCTCCGCCTCAGCCTCCCGAGTAGCTGGGACTACAGGCACCCGCCACCATGCCCGGCTAATTATTTTTATTTTTTTAGTAGAGACAGGGTTTCACCATGTTAGCCAGGATGGTCTCCATCTCCTGACCTCGTGATCCGCCCTCCTCAGCCTCCCAAAGTGCTGGGATTACAGGCGTGAGCCACAGCGCCCGGCTAATTTTTTTGTATTTTTAGTAGAGACGGGGTTTCAGCGTGTTGGCCAGGATGGTCTCGGTCTCTTGACCTCGTGATCCCTCCGCCTTGGCCTTCCAAAATGCTGGGATTACAGGCATGAGCCACCGCCCCTGCCAGGGGTCCCTTTTTAAGGGGGCTTTGTCACCTTGAGAAAGGACCCTGTGACAATACTACAAGTACATATTTCCAGATACCTTCCTTAAAAGACCTGAAATCATTTACCTTGCAACTGTACTGACAAAAAGAAATGAGGTTATTAAATACTGAGTCTGAAGCGATGGTAGTTTCTGAGCACCCAGAACATGCTGTGCTTTGGACGTCAGGTGATAAATGGAGTTTTGCTTTGCATGTATGTCTGCTTTGCCATTGCTATAATGCAAACTCGAAACAGGCTCAGCAACTAATAGAATTAAACACTTAGCTTTGTTTATTCAAATAATCATCATGTTTCTATTTAGTAATTTTTCAAATAGAATATTTCAAGTTCCTATTTAAGAAGCAAACCTTGGTTTTTATGGAGTTAAATCTTCATGTATAAAGAGTTACTCATCATTATATTATCATATAGTTGATCAAAACACTGTTAAGTTTGATTTCTGAGACACAGCAAATGTTTTTCAACCACAAAAATATATATGAGGAATACTGCTTAGAACTAAAAAAAAAAAAAAATCATTTTATTTAAAGAAAAGTTTCCTAACTCATGTGCTACAAAAGACTTATGCTTTTAATTTGATAATCATAACCTTTTTATTGTAATAAAACTCCCCATTACCAATTTGAAAATTATCTCACGTTAGAGTAGAAAATAGAATGTCATATAGATAAATAATTGAGTTTTTTTAGATAAATAATCTTGAAAGCATGAGTATATTTTACATATAATATGAAGATGACAAATAAAGCCTGATAGTTAATATTGAGTCAAATACCTAAATGTAAAGAGTCAACTACATTTAAATCCACTTTCACCACTTTTTACCTGAGTGACCTTAGTCCAGCTTATTAACTTCTCTGTGCCTTTATCAATTTTCTTCAGTTTCTCTAATATAAATTGAAGTTTTAAAAATACATGTTCTCTAAAGTCCTTCATGCAATCTAAAAATGAAGAACATGTTTCATTAAAGAATTATAGATCTCTGACATAATATGTACACAAACTACCAAAAATGTGGTAATAATAATGATAGTAACAATAATAATTATATTTATAACAATAATAAAATTATAGCTTAGGTAAATAATAAAAGTGTAATTTAATCATGACTTTATGATTTAGGTATTCTTATTCTCTCATTTTTAGCTATGAGAAAATTGAGGCATAAACTGATTTAGTAATTTGCTCATGATCATATAGTTAGTAATGGGTGGGGCCAGAAATCCAACCCCACTATTTGACTCCAGCAAGCATGTTCTTAACTGCTATGTTACATATAGGTAAAGACCAAGGGCTAAGGAAAAATATTGACATGAGTCCCTTGTTGCTATACTGAATTGTCCTGATTAGCATATTAAGGAGGAGGTACTTTTATAACAAGCTAGCAGAAAAAGGATAAGGAGAAAGAATTTCACACAAAAGTGAGAATATCCAAGAACTCTGTACCAGCCCAACTTTTAGCTGCCCTGGTTGTGATGACCTTGTCTAACATTACCTAGATTGAAATACAAAAAGCCAGAGGCAAATGTAGTAAATGGTAATAAGAAATGTGGTAATATGTGTATTATTTAACTCTGTTGTAAGGGGAGATCTGAGAAGAACCTCGGCTATAGGCAACAGATAAATGTTCAGACTTGGGCTGTAAATAGAAGGCATTGCAATGAGACTGACTGTTCATGCCCCATATGTTATGCCCATTGACTTTTACAGCCTGCATACAAAAATAGAGTTTGCATAAATCCGTGTTTTTCCACCTAGTTTTTTTTTTTTTTCCCTGATAGGTATCACTACTTGGAGGAACCTCTAATGTAGACTATAAAATGGTGAAACTATTTCTTCTTATGATCTGATGACATTTGGCTGAGAAACATGATTGTAGAAATTGTTATTTATTTTTTTCTACGTGAATTTTACTACTGTCATGGAGATTTGAGTTCACCTAAAGACGGTATTGACAAAATAAAATGTAGATTGTTTTGTTGCTATTGTGGGTTTTGTGATAGATGGAGTGTAGTCCTGAATATGGAATTCCTTGTGGTTTCAAGATAAAGCTAGTTTAAGCTGATCCAATGCCAATATAGTAATACGTGCAACTGAGAATTCAGAAATGTCTAGATAGATACTGGTTTCCACTTAGGTCATCAGAATTGCTTACCTCTGTAACTTTCTCTCTCTCTTTATGTATTGTAGTTTCCTCTGTGTTGCTTCATTCTTAAGAAAGCTCCTCACATGGTGGACAAATCAACATCTGATGCTCTAGACAGTGTAAAAAGGAAATGCCTCTCTTCTCACTGACCATTTTATTTGTGGAAAAAAAAAAATACACAACTCAGAGTAGCTCTGCTTATGTAACTGTTTCATCTCAAGACCTGGACTAAATAATTGATTAAAAGATGGTGAGTGGAATAATATGATTTTGCAAACTTGGGTTACGTGTCCATATCTGGTACTAGGCCAACCACAGTCAGAAATGCTGACTGAGAATAAAAGACAGTGTTTCCTTAAAGAAACCCTAGACTCACATAGGTACTTGTAATGTACGATTCTGCTTTCTATTTTTTCTTTTCAAATTTACTTTTTTCTTATTGCTTTTCCAATGTTTCCATGCTTACTACTAATTTCCAAGGTTAGAGCTTTTAGATATATGAATAAAAATAGTAGACTACATGAGTAATACCTTGAACCCTTTCACTTATAGGCATTAGAGAAAATAGACTATATAAACCTTCCATTTAATGAAAAGCACTTTAATATTTCTTTGAGATGACTTACTTAATAAATTACAGCATTGTAAAAATTCCAACAAATAAACATTAGAAGTTGGCTGAAAAGAAATAATTTTCTAAAGAAACTTTCTAAAACGTTTCAGTAGCTACGCTTTCCTAACAAAGCTTCTTGCAAGACTTGAAGGAGGTTGTAGCAGCTGAATTTTGCCACTGGTAGCTCTGTACAATTTTTTCACTGTGGAGAATGATATTCAGACTAGAAATAGAGTCATCCACTCCCTGTTATCTACATTCTCGTATTTGCTTTCCATCATACTTGCCAGACACCTTTCAATTCACAAGTATTGAGTTTTGTATGTAAAATTCACCTTTAAAATATCTGAAAATTTGCTTCCTTCCAATTTCTCCCATTCTCTAAGATTTTATAGGAAGAAAATAAAAACTGTTGTATCTAAATATAATTCAGCACTTGATATGAATAACCTTTTAATGCAATTATATACTGTCTAAAGAGTTTGTCTCTCACATTATACTTTTATTTTCTAATATTAAGGTTATTTCTGATCATGAACAGTTACATGTCATAAATTGATAAAGATATAGACAGGTAACAGATTTTCATATTATCATCTGGAGATAATACCTGATAATATCATACTGAGTTTTTTCTCCTTATGTGCATGTAATTTAAAAAGTTAAAACCACATTGATAAACTTATTATCTTGCTTTTTCAACAGATGTTAAGCATTTTTTCATATAATTAAAAGCCTTCATTTTAATGATTTTGTTGCAATATAAGAATATAGAATAATTGTTCTGTTTATTCCTTTACTACTGAGCATTTGGGTAATTTTTACCATAATGTCTGTATGTACAATACAGGGTATGTACATGTGTGAGATTTCTCTACATACTTTAGCACTGCACTATTGCAGTTAAAAAATGTTAATTTTATTGATAAAAATCAAATTTTATTATCTTAATTTTCATTTCTTTAATTATTAGTGAGATTGAATATTTTTAAATGTTCATTAGCCAATGCAACTGAATAATTAATGATTCTGCAAGCTACAGAGAAACGTTTATAGAAGTATTAGCTGCATTCTGATTATACGCATTTTATGCAAAAGCACTTATGTAGATCAACAGTTTTATTTAAGGTTTGTATTCTGTATAATACCATTTTCTTACGGCTGTGCTTTATATAATATCTGTGTCTTCAAAAACCTTTTATTATGCCCTTTCATCTAATTGAATTCGATTTATTATTGAAATGCTGAGAGTTTTATGGACAATGTCAATTTTTTATTTATGACAGAATATATTTTATTTAACACTTATTGAGTCCTGACTTAAATAAAAGATCTTATGTGAGATGCAGTGAGATAAACAAATGAATGTGACTCATTCCTTGCTTTCAAGTAGTTGACCATCTAGTAGGTAGAAAGATACATGTGCGGATAAGCATAATCGAGGCTGTGAAGGGAATATGAAATTAGCCAACCACAAAATTTCAAATGGGACATACAATTTACTTTGTCCTTTAATTTATTTTACCTTGTTGCTGTCTTTGATGCTAATGAATCCTATCGGGCCACCTGTGGAGAAATGAGTAGGTTGATGAAAAGATTGAATTTGAAATGATGTCAAAGTTATTTCAAAAAAGGTAGGTGAATATCTAAAAAAAAAAGAGAGACTCATTTGTTACCATAAGAATAGACATATGAATAGAATTCACAATTACAATGGCATTTGAATTCACTCTATTATGTGCTTTTAGGTTAATTTATAGATTTGTTAAATGAACTGGGATTGTTCTGCCAGCCTCCACTTCTCCACAGAGCAGTAGATTTGGGATGCTTTCACCCTGCAGGTGTTACAATTAATTAAACCAGTGTTTCTATTTGCAAGTATTATGACTGTGATAGCTAATGGTGATTATCTCGATAATATTGTTAGGCTTTCACTTTCCAGCTTAGGGGTATCACTTTCATTCTAAAGTGTTGATTGTTTCTTATCTAACTTTGAAAATAAGATTAGATGCTCTTAAACTAATGTTTCCTAGATTGTCTAACTATGGAAATTTATATGGTAATTTAAAATCTGATAAGCTATGAGTGACATAGGACTGCATAGTAATGCAATCATAAGCATTGACACATTGGGCAGAATTCAATTCACTCTGCTTTTACAAGGAAAATAATTCCCACCACATGCTGAAGAGTGAGAAGGGGCATTGAAGAGACTATTCGTCCTTTAACAGAATTATCTTTATTTTATCCACTTTCTGCACATGTCTGGAAAAGTTTACTTTAGAATTTTAACAAGATTAGTGAAGAAAATAAAAAAAAGTATTCCTTTGGTTAGCATTTTGGGGTGTTTATTCAAGTATTTTTTGAATTCAGACTTTATAAAACAAGGCACTCTGCAAGGCACAGAAATGGATCAAATGTGGTTCCTGAAACTGAACAGAAGTCAGATCATTTTCATTCTATTTACATCATATAATCTGGGCACAGATTTGCTACTTACTAGCAATGTGACCATGTAAGTTGGTTACTCAAAGCCCCCATTTTGCCAAAAGTAAAAAGAAAATAGTAATTTCTACCTATCAAGGTTCTTGTGTGGTTTATATTACATAACATACAAGCACAACTTCTGACATAGCAAACAAACAAACAAACAAACAAAAAACAACAATAACAAAAAGCCTTGGTTCCTGTTGTCAGCTGCTTCTGACATGGTTCACAATGATCTCATCTCCTGGTATTCATACTCTTGTATTGTTCCCTCACATTGAATGTGAACTGGATCAAGTGACATATGTTTAAAGATAAAATATAATAAAAATAATGAGATGCCACTACAATGATAAGGTTAGAAGGGCTATAATTTATCTCTTGCTAGAATTTTCTTTCTTACTGGCACTGTGCCTCTCCTTTGCCTCCTTCACTTGCTTATTTTGATAATGTTAGCAAGATCCACATGTCAGGGAATAGAGACTCTCTGTCCACAAGTTTATGAGAAACAAAATCCTACCAACAACTGCTGAGTGAACTTGGAAGTGGCTCTTGCTCCAGTTGAACCTTGAGATGACTGTGCCCTCCTACCAACATCTAACGGCAGCCTGTGAGAGGCCTCAGCCAGCACCTTGATTTCAGTCTTCTAAGGAACTCTGAAGCAAAGAACCCAGTAAAGCTATGTCCTAATTCCTGACCCACAGAAATTGTGTGATAATACATGTGTAGAATTTTAAGCTTCTATGTTTAAAAGTCATTTGTTATCCAGCAGTAGATAAAGAATACAGTTGATCTCCCATATTTCTTCTCTGAACCTGCATTTGCTGACCTGTAAAAGACAACAAATAATTCAAGTCCTACTGACCTCAAAGGATCTTGTTGAAGTTTTGCGAAAGTTTCTCATATAAATTGGGTCATTCCTGTCATACTCAGCAGAAACCAAGTCGAGAGGCCAGGGCAAAAAGCATTCAGGACACAAAACATTGCTCCAAAATTATAATTCTCTCCAAGCCTGGCAACTGGAACTGCCTGATATAACCTAAAACTAGTTTTATGTAGTGACTACTGAAACGACCTGCTGCAACTCTAAGACTAGTTTGCCCACTGCTGTCACTCACTAATCAGAACTTGCCAGTTCCTCAAGACCTTACTAATGCCAATGAAATTTTTTCAAAGAGAAATACATAACATTTATCCTTCTAATAAAATCTCTCATCTTCTCTCTGTTCTTTGGACATATAGAAGACCAACTGGTCTATGTATATGGCCAGAATTGCAATTCTTTTCTTCCAAATAAAACATTTTAATTTCAGAAGTTTGCCTCTATATTTTATTTGGCTATGACAGTTTATATACAATAATGTGCACAGGAGAACTCAGCAAACTTTCAAGCACTCTATAAATATAAGCCCATATTAAGGAATATAACACAAGTAATGGTTCATGAGGCAAGTAATAATCACTTACTGAGCATCTAGGATGTTGCAGGCACTTCCAGGATAATTTCAAAATACATCTAATTGACACTGTCCATTTATAAAATAGGCATCATTATGCCCATCCTATAATTGAGGAAACTGAAGTTCAGCAAAGGTTGATGACATTCACAAAGGCTAGAGTGAGATGGTTTGTAATACATTATCCAGGAATGATTCAAAAGTCTATGCTGTTTACTTTATAAAACCCAACCATTTTTCCTTCTGTTTTAACAAAACGAAAAGTTTCCAAAAATTAAATGTCTTACAATGAGTACTGTTGGTGCTCCACCAATATCTCCTTAACTGAGTACACGAACTCTCCACTAATCCTCTGAAGGAATCTTCTATCTGAAGGAGGCAGTGTGAAGTCAATGGCTGACTGATATATACTATAGTGTGGGTGTTTCAAGTTGAGATGATCTCTGTGGTGCAGCCATCCTCCATAGTCTTCTATAGAGTAAGGCAGAAGCTCATCTCTAGATAAAAAAATGTCTTGTCTTTGCCTGCTTTTATTTCCCTGCTCTAGCCTTCTTCCATTACTCTACATCCCCTGAGAACATTTCTCCCTCAATGAATCTCTTTCACCCACATCTTTGCCTTAGCATCTGCCTAGAGGGAATCTGACTTAAGACAATCCTCTAGCTCCCTTATGTTCTACTTTCTCCTTTATACATTTCATCCCCAAAACCTATGGGTACTTACACAGCAATATGGTTATTCAAACCTTCAGGTTATTGAGCTTAATGGAAGCAACAGCCAAGATACAGGAGTATTAGTTCAAAATTTGGCTTATAGTTTTGTTGACAGTCCCCTCAGAAGTTTTCTTTCATGAGTCTAAGACAAAAAATCTTTGTATACTATATAAATCTTCACTGTATTAACAGTTTTTGTATGTAATTATTGTTTACGGTTTTTATTGACACACTAGTTGTACATATGTTGGGCATATAGGAGATATTTTGACTCGTGCATATGATGTGTGAGGACCAAATCAGGGTAATTAAGATATCCATCACCACAAACATGCATCTTTACTTTGTGTTGACAGCACTGATGTCTTATCTTCTGCCTATTTTGAAATGTACAATAAATTATTATTTACTATAATCTCCCGTCCCGTACTATCAAATACAATGGAATATTATTCAGCCATATAAATGAAAACTTCTCGTTTGCAGTAACATGGATAGAATTGAGGATCATTATGCTGAAATAAGCCAGGCACAGAAAAATAGATATCACATGTTCTCACTGATAGATGGGAGTTAAAAATGTGGATGTTATGGAAGTAGGAAGTAAAATGGTGATTACCAGAGAGGGGAGTGGAGAGGTGGGAATAAAGAGAAATTGGTTAACAGATGTAAAAATACAGTTAATACAAGGAATAAGTAACTAAAAGTTTTCTTTAAAATGATTATTTTATGTATAAAGTAGTACAATTATGGACAATTTGAATACAGAAAAACTATTTGAAAAATATAAATGCATTTTGATTCCACTATCCGAAAATATTTAAGTGGAATTTTAAAGAATTTTTAAAAATCCTGGTAATAATATAGTTTACTAGTCCAGAATATTAATTATTGATAGAAATTCTTGGTATTTCACGAGTTATTTCCCTTTTCATGGAAAACATCTTATAAATTTATCTCTCACTCTTCTCAATAGGGCTGCTATTACAGTGGGACTATTCTAGTCTTTTCATGAAGTGCTTTTTCTGAAGCAGTGATGTTAAATATCTATTTCCTTTATTTTTTAATATTCTTATGAACTTCCCAATACAGATTCCTCAGAATGCATGCATACGATCATTCGCCACTGATGGCCAAACATAGATACAAACTCAATATTTATTATCCTCACATTTAATCCTATTCATTGAAATAATTGATCACTCTACTATGTTCTATTTTGTACTTCTATTACTACCATGAATAGGACGTAATCATCAGTTATTACTATAGTACTCATAGCACCTCCAGAAAATTTTAGTGTTATATAATCCAGATGCCATATAGTTGGAAGTTAAGAATTTTTTTGCGGGGGGGTGCTGAAGTTTGTACCCACAGCTCTAATGGTCTTTTTCTTCCCTGTACAGCTTTCCTTTAAACACAAACTCTTCCTCAAGAATGTCGAAATATTATATAGCTAGAAATTATTTAGCATATTTTCAGTAAACATTAAAAAGCTCAGTTCTTTGTCACTTACAGTGTTTAATACCATGCAGGTGGCAGTGAGCAGAGATCATCTCCTATCTCTCTTTCTTTGCCCTTGGTCACTGACCCCTAAGGTTCCTCTCCAAATGTATCTCAAGCAGATGCAAATCTTTGGCACTTGGTCTGTGATCAAAATGCTTTATTTGACAGACAAGTCTATTAAGTTATATTTTAACCAGGTGATATAAAATGATGAAAAGGAAGCATAAAACTTCCTCGTGGAGGACAATTCAGTCATTATCAGGTAAGGAAAGTCTCATTTTAGACTACACCAGCTAGCTAGCTAACTAACAGAACTAATGAAAGGTAGTTCTAAGTGATACCTTTACATGGGTACGTTTCTGTTTATTCTGGGGATGTTTCCTAGGATATTTTGATAATATACATTAAAATATATCAAAATAAATGTTTCATACAATCTGATAAAAATTTACTTGTCTGCCTTTCAGTATTTTGCTTCATATATCAGAGCAAAGTTTATTTTAGATGCATGAGTTATCATCACAATGCTTCATTCTGCCCAGAACTAAGTCAAATTGGCTATCAGTTACCCACTATAAAATACCATCTCTCATTCAAACAATTTGGAAGTTTATACACTCAGAAACTCTATTGAGTTTCCAAATTACTATTAAATTTTTAAATATATATATATATATATTTTTTTTTTTTTTTTGAGATGGAGTCTCGCTCTGTTGCCCAGGCTGGAGTGCAGTGGGGTGATCTCAGTTTACTGCAAGCTCCACCTCCTGGGTTCACGCCATTCTCCTGCCTCAGCCTCCCAAGTAGCTGGGACTACAGGTGCCCACCACCACGCCTGGCTAATTTTTTGTGTTTAGTAGAGATGGGAAAATTTTGTATTTTTATTTTTAGAGATGAGGTCTTGCTATGTTGACCAGGCTGGTCTCAAACTCCTGGCCTCAAGTGATCCTTCCATCTCAGCCTCTCAAAGTGCTGGGATTACAGGCATGAGCCATCACTCCTGGCTATATTTTATTATTTTTAATGCTTTAATATTCTTGTATTTATCTCAAAACATGTCACAGTTGCTCTTAAATCAGAGCATTTCAATTCAAACAACTTTGCTTTACCCTTAAAAAAAAAAATTTAAAGTTTTTTGTTGTTGTTCAAGAATGCATTTTCTTCCCAAATAAACAGAAAAACCAACTTATCCTCATAGGACATAATATATTGTAAACAGAGTTTTGACTGATTTTCCAGTAAATAAATTGGATGGAGCAGTAAACATGTAATTATTCATCTTCCCAACAAAAACTGTATACCAGGAAACTGTGAATATGACATGAAAAATACAAATAGGTACATGCCTTTGGTTTCATCCACAGGTACCAGTAAATAATATGAAGAGCAGTATGGAATTTGAAAAATCCTCACTTTAGGGAGATAGTGTGTGTGAAAAACAGATTCATGACAGATCCCGAGCGATAAATTATCCACTACTATAGAAGGTTTCATGTACCATTGGGGTTTTAAATGCTAGAAAATTTGAGGTAAAATATCCTGTTATTTACAGATAGAATCTTTCTCCTGATTAGAAGTGAAATGATATGACACCCTATGACAAACAAGAAAAATCAATCGTCTCTCATGAATGAAAAATCATAATTCACAGTCTCTTCAAGAGAAAGATCAGATCAGAAATTTGATTTTATAAATGCACTATTGGGGTCCCCCAAACTAAGTGTTTTTCTTTGATCTAGCTACAAGTCAGTAGTAGAAAAAAAGCGCTCACTACAAGTTAATCTTTTTTTTTTTTTTTTTTTTTGAGCCGGAGTCTCGCTCTGTCGCCCAGGCTGGAGTGAGTGGCGCCATCTTGGCTCACTGCAAGCTCCGCCTCCCGGGTTCCCGCCATTCTCCTGCCTCAGCCTCCTGAGTAGCTGGGACCACAGGCGCCGCCACCACGCCTGGCTAATTTTTTGTATTTTTAGTAGAGACGGGGTTTCACCGTGTTAACCAGGATGGTCTCCATCTCCTGACTTCGTGATCTGCGCGATCCATAAGATTACATGTTATTTTATGCCTTCTTATGGGTAAATAGTATTCCATCATGTTATGTATATCACATATTCTTTATTCAGTCATCACTGATAGACACTTAAGTTGATTCTATATCTTTGCTATTGTGAATAGTGCTGCAATAAACATGGGGGTGAAGGCATTACTTTGATATACTGATTTCCTTTCCGTTGTATTAATACCCAGTAGCAGGATTGCTGGATGATGTGGTAGTTCTATTTTAACTTTTTGAAGAATTATCTATACTGTTTTCCATAGTGGCTGTACATAGTGGGAGTGTACTCCCACCAACAGTGTGTGAGAAGAATTCCCTTATGTCCTTGTCCTCGCTAGCATCTGTTATTTGTTGTTTGTTTAATAGCTATTCTAACTTGGGTAAAAAAATATCTCATTGTGGTTTTGATTTGTATTTCCTTGATGATTGGTAATGATGAGCATTTTTCCATGTATCTGTTGGCAATCTGTGTGTCTTCTTTTGATAAATATTAACTCATATCCTTTTCTCACTTTTAAAATGGGATTGGTTGAATATTTTCACTGTTGAGTTATTTGAATATTTTGTATATTCTGGATATTAGTCCCTGTTGGATGAATACTCTGAAAATATATTTAAGGCAACTGACAGAATGGAAGAAAATTTTTGCAGTCTATCCATCTGACAAGGTCTAATATCCAGAACCTACAAATAATTTAAACAAATTTGCAAGAAAAAAACAAACAACCACATCAAAAAGTGGGCAGAGGATATAACCAGACACTTCTCAAAAGAAGACATTGTGAGGCCAACAAACATATGAAAAAAGTCTCAACATCACTGATCATTAGAGAAATGCAAATCAAAATTATAATGAGATACCATCTCATGCCAGTCAGAATAGAGATTATTAAAAAGTCAAGAAACAATAGATGCTGGTGAGGATGTGGAGAAATAGGAATGCTTTTACACTGTTGGTGGGAATGTAAATTAGTTCACCCATTGTGGAAGACAGTGTAGCCATCTAGGATCCTCCAGGATCTAGAACCAGAAATACCATTTGACCCAGCAATCCCATTACTGGGTATGTACCAAAAGGAATATAGATCATTCTACTACAAAGACACATGCACACGTATGTTTATTGCCACACTGTTTACAATAGCAAAGACATGGAACCAACCCAAATGCGCATCAATGATAGAATGGATAAAGTAAATGTGGTACATATACACCATGAAATACTATGCAGCCATAAAAAGGAATGAGATCATGTCCTTTTCACGGATATGGATGAAGCTGGAAGCCATCATCCTCAGCAAACTAACATGGGAACAGAAAACAAAACACGGCAAATTCTCACTCATAAGTGGGAGCTGAACAATGAGAACACATGGACACAGGGAGGGGAACAACACACACTAGGGCTTGTTGGGGCATGGGGGGGTGAGGGGAGGCAACCTATATGATGGGTCAATAGGTGAAGCAAACCACTGTGGCACACTATGTAACAAAACTGCACGTTCTACACATGTATCCTGGGAAAGTAAAAGAAGACAGGAGAGGAGGGGAGGGGAGGGGAGGGGAGGGGAGGGGAGGGGAGGAGAGGAGAGGAGAGAAGAGAAGAGATTTTTTTCCCATTTAATAAGTTGTTTCTTTACTCTGTTTATTGATCTCTTGCTGTGCAGAAGATTTTTAGTTTACTGTAGTCCTATTTGCTTAATTTTTCTTCTGTTGCCTGTCATTTTGAGGTCTTACCCTTAAATCTTTGCCTAGACCAGTGTCCTGAAGTGTTTCCCCTATATTTTCTTTGAGTAGTTTTACAGTCTCCTGTCTTACATTTAAGTCTTTTATTCATATTGATTTGATTTTTGTATTTGAGGCAAGGGATCAATTTATTCTTCTGCATATGAAGATCCAATTTTTCCTACACCATTTATTCCATTTGTTGAAGAGAATTTTTTTTCTCCAACGTATATTTTTGGTGCCTTTGTTGAAAACCATGTAGCTGCAAATACATGGATTTATTTCTGAGTTCTTTATTCTGTTCCACTGGTCTGTGCATCTGTTTTCATACCAATAACAGGCTGTTTGGTTACTATAACCTTATAATATATTTTGAAGTGAGGTAGTGTGATGCCTCCAGCTCATATCTTTTTACTTAGGATTGCTTTGGCTATTTGGCCTCTTTTTTGGTTCCGTACAAATTTTAGAATTGCTTTTTTCTGTCAAAAATTACATTGGCATTTTAATAGAGATTACCCTGAATCTTTAGATCACACTTGGTAGCATGGTCATTCTAACAATGCTCATTCCTCTCCCCTTCCTTGTTTTAGGTGTTCCTTGTCATTTCTCTGTTGAATTCCAGTGTTGACTCTTAGGTCATCTATTAAAAATTTGATTATCTACTCACTATTTTGTTTTTGTGTGGAGGAGGTATTTAGTTTTTAGTGGTTGCCAACATATATTAATATGCATCCATAACGAAGTCCAAAATTATCTTTCCTTCTTGTGTCTATACTACAATACTAAAACATATATTACTTTTGACTTTTAGTTTAGTTCCTCTGTTTTCTTTCTTTTTAATCAAAATTATTATGATTGTTTTATGTACCATTTCCTCAGAAAACCAACTGGCTAAATTGTGGTAAATTGACATCAAGACCTTTCCATTTTGGAAAGGGTAGATATTACTCTGACATAAATGGACATGCAATCTAGGTAAGGGTTTTGCCTTTACTGCCTACAAGGCCTCAATAAACATCATTTTCCAAGGGCTTACAGAAGGTTTCTTTCAATGGTATGTAATCCCATATATTAACAAAGTAACTAGAGACCTCATTTAGAGCAAAGGAGATCCTAGAGAAGGTCCCTAAACACAGATCCACTGGTTATGTCACCTACTGCACTTCCCAGAAGCTCCTGGTCAAAGTGAGCGGTAAAATGACCTGCTGAGAGCATAGCTGAGGAGCCAACATGCAGGCAATACTCTGGAGGAGGTGATCCTCTTGTCCAGGATGTTGTATACTCATGGATGAAAAGTCCTTTAGGTGCTATTGGACTTCCGAGAGGAGGAAGAATGAGTCTTGAATCCAAGAAGCAGAAACAGGGCTTGCCTTACTTATCATCACTCCTGATGTTTTCTTATGGTGCTTCATGCTTCATGTCTGCACACTCTGTGTTCAGGTATTAGAGGTCTTAGTCTCTCAAAGTAAATACAATTTTTCTGGGAACATAAGAAATGAACCAATAAATTATAGCTACTGATGCCATTGAAGCCCTTTATGTTTCTTGCTTCCAGAGGCCTGGAGACAAGTAAAGGGTCATTATTTTTGCAGAATGATTGACCTGGATCATTAGCAGGGAGTAGGATGGCTGCTACACAATGGAAGCAGTATGTGTGAGAAACTTTTGGTACCTTCTTCTCTTCCCACACTGTAACATTATATCACCAAGTGAAATAATAGTTAATTTTATGTGTAAATTAGACTGGGTTAAGGGATGCCCACATACCTGCTAAAACGTTATTTCTGGTTGTGTCTGTAAGGGTGAGATTAGCACATAATTGGTACTTTGAGTAAAGAAGGTCTACTCTCAGTAATGTGTGTGAGCAACATCTAATCCATTGAAGGGCTGATTAGAACAAAAAGGCAGAGGACAGACAAATTCTCTCTCTCTTGCCTCTTGAGCTAGGACAACCATCTTTTCCTGCTCTCAGACATTGGAGTTCCTTGTTGTTTTGGTCTTGAGACACGAAATAAGTTATACTAATGGTTTTTCTGCTTTTCCAGCTTACAGATGGCAGGTGGTGGAACTTCTCAGCCTCCATAACTATGTGAGCCAATTCCCGTAAGTCTTTTACACTCTCAGTGCATCTCTCTCAGACATGCACACATACACAGGTGCACACCTGTGTGTATGTATCAAGTAAGCCACTGAAACAGACAAAGCAGACAGAGGTGGTAGGTGAATGTAAGGGAGAATCTAGAATGAACAGTGGCAAAGGAAAACAAACAAAATCAATTGCAGCATGACAGTTAACTGCAGTAGTGAAGGCTATAATCTGTTCCACTGCCCGGTCTCTTTTGAGCTTCTTTTCCAGATCAGCAGTCCACTAGAATCCTTTCCTAAAATACATCAGCCTGAAGGGTGGACTGTAACAGAGGTGTGCCACACAGATACTCCTTTATGTGAGGACTTGTTGCCCAGCTTTAAAAAGTGTAATCAGGAGACCATCATGCTCAGCTTCTTCAAATTTGGCCTCAGCTACAGAACTCACCCAAGGGCATGTGCTTCCTCAGGCAGCATATATTTGATGACCGAGCCAAACCAGGGGATGAAAACCAGGTAACTATAAGAGAAAACATTTGCTCCAAATCTTCCCACCAGTGTGAATGAGTGTGATTTGGCCTGTATTGCCATTTGACACCTTTCTCTGGCTAATTGTGCTTCTTCTTTCTTCCTTTTATGGGATTTAACCCTAGTAGATCCCTTGCACCCCAAACTGCATGTAAACATTCAAATGTGGCAGAACCTGTACTTGTTTCTTGTTCTCAGATAATCAAGGACAGTTTTAGAGTGACCAGTCTTCACTTGTATCCTATACTGTGGGCAAAGTCATTCAGCAAATAAACTAACATTGTTCAGTTTGGAAATAATTGAAATGCTCCGTAGAATGCCTTTATTTTCCTTTAAGATTGTACAAGAAATATCACATTTATGCATTTGCCTAATATAATTCCCTACACTTTCATTACTGGTAGACTGTATAGCCCTCTGAACTTATACCCCCAATGCAGACATTCCTGGGTATTTATATTCAATAGCTTATTAACATTTGACAGTCACAGCCTAATTTAGTGGTATTTTAAAAACACTCCAATAACGTTAACTGAGAAGGGGACAGGTAATACAAATAAGATAATCAGACTAATATGCTAAGGTAAATAATTTTAAGAGAGTTTTTATTTATTTATTTACTTTTACCGTGACAACATTCACCCTTTGCACCACCAACACTAAAATAAAAACTAACAAAATGTAATGCCTATGATTTTAGTCATTCTTCTTTGAGGCTATGATTTAGTATCTTGATTCCTTTAATAGAAGGACTAACCTAGGAATTAACTGATAATAAAGGTGATGGTACACCAGAGCATAAGTTAGGAAGAACTGCTAGAAACCTTTCAGAGCCCCAAGCAAATCATACAGATAGAGGAGCTTGTCTTCGGCCTTCTTTTATCAAAACAAAAATAATTTCACTTGTCAGTTACTCCATATATCCTCAAAAGATGCTTGTCAGTGTTTATTAGCATAGCTCATGCAGCTCCAAAAATAACAACGTTCGTTTGGTACTCTTTTTCCTTGCTCCATATGGCTCACGCAGGGGATTTTTTGCCTGGAAATTGTCTTATTTCCTAGTATTTTTTATACAGAAATTGTTTATGTGTAATTCATCAGCTTTATGACCCTTTTTTCTTGAGTTTACAAAGTGAAAGCATGCTCAGTGTTCAGTCACACACAGAGCAGACTCATTACAGGATTGTCAATGAGCAATTTACCAAGCAGAAAGTGAAATTAGCTTTACTGAAAAGTTGACTGTGGTGTGCTACCCTCAGTGGAAGTAGCAAGTAAAATTTTACTCACAACTGGTTACATAGGAGTAATTAAAACCATTAATCTTTTTATTGATCTTTGACTCTGTTGCCTACTATATTTAGCAGATAAGATTCATGAGCTACTGGAGTGTGTCCATTGTCACAGATCTCCATCGATAGGTATCCCCTGAAGAGGGCTCCAGGGTAAAAGGGCATTTATCTGATTTATGCCTATTAGGTGGTTCATTCAGACCTGAAACAAATAGTTGTTATGCTTTAATAAGAAGCAAGATTTGCAAACTGCAAATCCAATAAAAATTGTAACTTCTTTTATACTACAGAAAAGTACCATCTACGAAATGCCTTTTGAGTCACAGATGTTCCATTCAGTTTTGTATTTGAAGAGACTATAGTTCTACTTGAAAACATCCTAAAATGCTATAGGGCAATGTATAATTTCATACTTAGGTGCTCTTTTATAAAAGTAAATGTTTGACCTCATAGTCCATAATTATGTCTCTGAAGTGGTAATAATCCATCACAAAAGTCTGGCTTGGTTCACAGATCATTGATACAGTTAGTTTTAACAGATGCTAGATGTCATTATAATCTTTTTTATCCATTTGGCTGTCATAAAAGCTGGGCTTATGTGTCCAACTTGGGCTATAATTTCAATAAGACTTTGAACAATTAGTACTCTAGATGAGTAGATCATCAGTCAGTGATTTTGACCATTTGAACATTAGGAAATTGTTAGAATTAGGCGTGTTGTAGCTGTTCTAAATATTTGTTGAAGAAAGTTAAGTGTAAGATTAGCAGATATTTAACACTGGTGCAATGGGTAGAATAACTCTATAAAAGCCTGAGGACCTGGTATCCTGACAGCTGACGTCTTACAAACTTAAGGGTCAGAATCTATGCCTAGTAAATACCGGCTACAAATTTCCACACTCACATGAAGCTGACCGATGTCAACATGTAAATACAAGTTTACTAATTTTGTATTTGTTGCAATTTTACTGATCAAAAATGCAGAAATACACCATAATGTGTGCAGTTGACAATTGTCATTTGAGATTCTCAATAACCTTTCCATTTTGCGGGGAGTGACTTAGTGTGTTACTGAGTTCATGAGAGTCTAGAACACCCTTGTTTTATCTAAATAAACTGTTGGAAGAGGAGCAAGCAGGCCTATCACAAAAGAAGCAACTTGAGTGACTAAATCTTACAAAAGTGAACAAAACCAAACAGAAATGTTCTAGGGGGATTGAAGGTGTGGCTAAGCTTGCAGTGATATAGCAGAGTGGACATCTAATAGCGAGGTCACCAGTGGGGATAGCCTAGCAGCTGGCTGGCTCCATGACCCTGGCTTGCTCTCCAGGACCTAGGCTCATTTGACTCATTTGATTCTTCTTAATTTTCCAATCCAGGTTCTCTAGATTTCTAGTCAATTAAGTTGGCCATCCAATAACTTTCCAATGATTTATTTTCTTCTGAATTTAACCAGAGCACATTTTTGTTGTTTTATTTTATTTTTCCATTTTTTGGTTTCAGTCAATAATCATGACTGAGGTACATTGGTTCTAGTCGTACACAGAAATATAAGACACATATGTGTTTTTGTATGTTTATATACACACTATTATACATTATATATGTAATATATAATCTGAATTATTTATCATATATAATATATATCTGAATTATATAAAATTATATTATGTATAATCTGAATCTGTATTTATATATTACATATAATATATTATGTAAGTATAATATGTAATATACTATATATCTATATAAATCTATCAAGCAAAAAATTATTTTATTTTATTATATAATATGTAAAATATATATTATTATTATATATTATATATTTTTGTATATTATATAATATATAACATATTCTATATATATTATATATAATAAAATAATAAAATAAAATAACTCTTTTTGCTTGATAGATTCTCCTGGCTAATGAATATGAGTCTTCCATAGAATTTCATCCTTATTTCTCTGTATGCAGATACCACTGTTTTTTTTCCAGTTTGGGATTTAGACTTCGAATCTCTAAAATTAGAAATCCAGATACAAATTTGCTTTTGTTACACCAGTACTGTTCTACTTTCTAAGCCCACTTTCACTTCTTAATTATCTTTCACCCAGATGTTTGAATGAATTCATTCAATCATTCAGCAGGCATCTATTAAGTACCAATTACATGCCACCAGGCATTCATTAATTAATAAAACATATATGAATTCTGCTTTTTGCAAGCAAACTCTTTAATATGAGAAGTAGAAAATAACTAAACCAAGTAATATGCATGTATCTGTCTGTGTGTGTGACATGTGTTATGAAGAAAACACATTGAATACAGAAATGAAGAGTATTTGAATAATGGAGAGAATTAATAGTAAGGAAAGACCTCTCAAAGTATGTGACATACAGGAAAAGACACAGAAGTACATAAAGGAATTAGCCATGAATAGACTAGAGATGACTATGTGTACCTGTGTTGGAGTGAATAAGGGGCTGAGAGAGAAACTGAACATATCACAATATCTGTACTGTAGAGAGTTTGGCATATGTTAACAGTCGGCAGTAAGCCCGTGTTACTGAATTTTGTGGGTTTAGGGAAAATTGATGGGGAATGACATTGGAGAAATTAGCAGGAATTTAATGTAAGAATTTAATGTTCATAGTAAAGTTATTAACTTTTCCCGAGAACAATGAGAATAAGTTGAAGGATTTAAGTGTAATAAATGACAAAATGTGATCTGTTTTTATTCAGCTGGCTAATATTTGGAGAATAAACGGATATTAAAATTAGAATTAGGAAAAGCAACGTATTAGTCTGTTCTCACACTGCTATAAAGAAGTGCGAGACTGCTAATTTACAAAGAAAAGAGGTTTGATTGACTCACAACTCTGCAGGCTGTACAGGAAGCATAGTGACTGCGGAGGCCTCACGAGGCTTCCAATCATGGCAAAGGCAAAAGGGGAAGGAAGCATCTCATATGGCGGAGCAAGAGCAAGAGGGAGCAAGCGGGGAGCTGCTGCACATTTTGAACAACCACAACTAATGAGAACTCACTCACTATCACAAGAATAGCACCAAGGTCGTGGTGCTAAACCATTCGTGAGAAATCCACTCCCATGATCCAACCACTTCCCATCAGGCCTCACCTCCAAAACTGGGGACTACAAGTCAACATGAGATTTGGTGGGGACACAGATCCAAACCATAACAAGAAATAAAAATGAAAGTGATGATGTGGTGAGATTAAGGGGGTGGCTTAGGTGAGAGATGGCAAGAAGGTTCAATATATTTTGAGACAGAAAACACATAAAGGAAGTAAGAAAAAAATCAAGACTGATTTCATATCACAAATATAGAGTGATCTTAAGAGCTTTGACTAAACTGCATTTCTACTTTTTGATATCTCTCATAAACTTATCTATCTGTCTGTCTATCTGTCTCTCTATCTATCTATCAATTGACGTGACTGATGGATCAAAAGTGCAGAAAACTTCTAAAGACAAAGTATTATAGATGTCCAAAAATCTTAGTGCAAAATACAAACAAATTTGAATAGAATATAATGAATATAATGTTAAAAGCATAGTGGGGATTGAAATAACAGATACAATTTAAGGAAGCAAAAAAAAAAAAAAAAAAAAAAAAAAAAACAAAAAAACAAATACATGATTTTTCTTTTTGCCTTTTCTCCCCCCAAAAGAAATCTGACTATCTCCTGAAGGCCTTACTCTCCCTGTAGCCCTGTTAAGAAATGGCTATATTTTCACCCCATAGCCCTGCTCCTCTGGACGTAGACGTGAGGTAGCTGTCCATGGTGTCCCTTTATAGACTTTTAGAACATTTTTTCTTTGTCTCTAACAACAACAATAAATCTAAGTTTAAATTTTATGTGATGTTATAACTACCATATAATTATTTTTATTCTATCTACTTCTGGGTCATTTCTTCTTGTTTCTCCATTATTTTTGCTTAATTATAATTATCTCTCATAACTATTGGTGATCTCAGTACAAATGTAGACAGTCCTTTTGTACACTGTTCTATTCGTTTCATTACTTCTTCTCCAGTAGTCTTTTCCTCTACTGTATTTCAACCACTAACTCCAAAGGGAATTAATAATCTTTATCTTTACAAATCACTGAAATCTTTCCATAATATATAATCTCATTGTTTTTTTTTTTTTTTTTCTCTTTTGAGATGGAGTCTCTGTCGCCAGGCTGGAGTACTGTGGCACTATCTTAGCTCACTGCAACCTCCACCTTCTGGGTTCAAGCGATTCTCCTGCCTCAGCCTCCTGAGTAGCTGGGACTACAGGTGCACATCACCATGTCCAGTTAATTTTTGTATTTTTAGTAGAGATGGGCTTTCACTGTGTTGGCCAGGCTGGTCTCAAGCTTATGACCTCAAGTGACGTGCCCATCTCGGCCTCCCCAAGTGCTGGGACTACAGGTGTGAGACACCATTCCCGGCCTTTTTACTCTTTATTTTAGGTTCTGGGATACATGTGCAGGTTTGTTATATAGGTAAATTGTGTGTCATGGGGTGTGGTGTACAGATTATTTCATCACCCAGGTAATAAGCCTACTACCCAACAGGTAGGTTTTTGATCGTCTGTCTCCCCCCTACTCTCCACCTTCAAGTAGGCCCCAGTGTCTGTCATTCCCTTTTTTTTTTTTTTTTTTTTTTTTTGTCCATGTGTCCTCAGTGTTTAGTTTCCACTTATAAATGAGGTCATGCAGTGCTTGGTTTTCTGTTCCTGCGTTAGTTTGCTTAGGATAATTGCCTCCATCTCCATCCATGTTGCTGCAAAGGACAGAATTTTGTTCTTTTTTATGGCGATGCAGTATTCCATGGTGTATATGTACCACATTTTCTCTATCCAGTCTACTGTTGACGGGGATGTAAGTTGATTCCACATCTTTTCCATTATGAATAGTGCTGCGTAAAATCTCAATTTCATACATTCTCTCTCTGAGTACTAATAATAGTATTGTATACATGTTAATTTGCTAATCTGACAGTCATTTTAGGATTGCATAAGCTAATATTCTTATTTGTAGGAAATAAAGTATTTGGACTATATGGAGCTTAATTTTGGTGATGTACTATCAAATGGTTGGGGAAAAAATGAAGGGTTTTATTTGTATATGTTTCTAATTTATTCTGAGGTTTAAGGTTGTTTCAAAATAAACAGAAACTTAAAAACTGTATAAAATGTCATAAGCAGTGTCACAGCATTTCCATAGCTGAAGTTTTACGTATAAAGAGTTCACAACCTAAAGTCACCAAAATCACAATGCAACAAATTGCTGTGAATAAACTTGAGATTGCTAGAGAAAAAAAATGTATAATTTGACAACTAACTCACAGTGAAGAAATATTTTGATGGTAGGAACTTTATGATACGCTTTCAATTTAAGTCTAGATCCAATTCCCACAAATAATGCATTGCATAGATATTAATATTTGAGTTTCCTGTGCAGTCTTGAAATTGCCATAAGGCATGGCCCTGATGACTTCTCTACCCTTCTCTTTAATACTGCCCTTGGACCCTCCTGCACATTAGCAAGTAGTATATTTTACAAACAACACCCAAACACATTTTATGACCTCCTTTGAAAGAGTTTTGAAAGTTTGGTAACTGATAAAACAGGGATTAGAGGAAACGGTATTTCAGGTGAGGACACAGGACTGAGGAGAATAACGGCTACCTTTATTTAAAGCTGGGGCTCCTCAAGCCATCCAACAGAACAAGTACTTCAGGTAACTCTGCTGCCTCTTCTGGTGCAGTGTTGTAGTTCTGGAAAGAGTTCAAGAAGTCTGAAAATCTCAAATTAGAAAAGTAGACATCAATAGGAAAATCTGAGCCATTTTGGCTCTCTGGGGAGTTGGAGCAGGTAAGACTCTACCTTGGATTTAGGTAGGAGGAGTTTTTGGCATTGATCCATCCTTGTCCCTGCCCAGCTCAACAGATCAGTGCTCTCAGTTCAGACCTATAGATGCCAGTCCTGGACAAAGAAGGGTGAACAGACCCCTTTCACTGCTAGGTCTTGAAGTGGGAATGTTGGCCAGGCCATGAGTATAGCTTGCTTTGTAGTTTTTAAATTTTTAGACATTTCCTTTGGATATATACCTGATAGTGAGATTTCTGAATTGTATAGTAGTTCTAGTTTTCTTAGCATTATTGAAATACTGAATTACAGTTTTTCACCCTATTTCAAGAAATGTAGCAAATCTTCTCTAATTGTTTTGAAGTGAACCATCTCCTTAGCCAAACAAAAGTGTAGATTACATTTTTTGTCTGTCTGTCCCATAGAAGTAGAGAGTAGAATGGTGTTTACCAGAAGCTTGGGTGGTTATGGGGAGGACAGAAGAGGCAATGTTGGTCAAAGGACACATAATTACAATTAGATAGGAAGAATATTTTTAAAATGTGTCCAGAATAGGCAAATATATAGCGGCAAAGAGTAGATACATGAATGATGACTGGGGCTGAATGGGGTTGGGAGGAGTGGAGAAATGGAAAATGTCTATTCATTTTTATTCAGCTTCTT
Source organism: Rhinopithecus roxellana (assembly GCF_007565055.1). Classification (NCBI taxonomy): domain Eukaryota; kingdom Metazoa; phylum Chordata; class Mammalia; order Primates; family Cercopithecidae; genus Rhinopithecus; species Rhinopithecus roxellana. Next base: position 10,536,924 of record NC_044549.1, on the reverse strand, counting down.
TTCTGTATATTTTAAAATTGCTTGTGGTGTTGTGATGATCACACAGTTCTGTGAACATACTAAGAGCCACTGGATTGTACACTTTAAACAGGTGAATTCCATATGTGAACTAAATATCAATAAAGTTGTTTTTAAAATTAAAAATTAGAAAAATTAGATATGATGTTTAACCTTTCTTGGACTCTTGTCCAGTCCTGAACGGTTAGGAGTGGTTCTGCTCATCTCAGCATTCACTCACTTTTCCTGTCCCAGCAACTTCAACCTGCCTGTTCCCTCATGCATCCAAGTTCATTCCTGCTCCAGGGAGTCTCATTTGCTGACCTCTGCCTGTAAAGCTCTTTCCCTGGCACTTTTGACTCAGGTCTCCACACCATTCAGGTCTCTGTTTAATTTCACCTTCCCAGAGTTCCTTACCAGTCATCCTATGTAAAATAGCACACCTGTCCTGTCCGCTTTGATCTCTTTTTGCTTACTCTACTTTCAGGGTCCATAGCACTTAAAATGTTCTGAATCTTAAGTTTTTTCTAAATATTTTCTTAAGAAATGGGGTTTTGCTCTGTCACCAAGACTGGAGTGCAAGGGGCACAATCATATTTGAAGCCTTGAATTTTTTAAAAATCTGCTTCTTATTTATATTCTATCTCTGTGTCAGAATGTAAATGCCCTAAAGACCTGAATTTTGTATTTTTTTATTCTTTGGCCCCAACACTTAAAATAGAGTATCACAGAGCAATAAATACCAGATAGATAAGTGAACAAGCTACAATGAGTGTGAAGTAATGCAATATGACTTTTTAAAGAAAAAATAAGTTACAAATGATTTGAATATGAAACGATTTAATACTTGAATATTTCAGTTTGTAATAGCTGAAATAAGTAAATGTTATATAAGAACTAAAATGTGTGTAAAATACTGAAAAGATTATGATTATATAATCAATTTTTAAAAATATTCAAATAAAAGTAAAAGCACAAGTATATAGAACAGGCTATACAGCACTTTTTATAACTTACTTTTTTAAAAAAACAAGCTTAGAACTTCAAGGAAAAGAAACAGTTGATGAAGCTTTCTACTAACAAAACTAATTCTTTTTCTCTTCTTAAACTCATAACTGAGGTGTAACATAGTAAATCTATCACTTTTATCAGGCTATATAACTAGTCATAAGGTTATCCTCCGAGTTATTAGTTGATCATTGTCAGATTTAATATGGAACAGTGACCTTGATGACCGCATAAAAACACTCAGTAAATTTTAACATTGTCTGAGCCTAGTAAATAGGTAACTATAAGCACATGGTACAATTATAATTAATATCTTAAAAACTTTTAAAAAGTGACAAGAAGACTAACCCAACAATATTGTGAATAGGTTGAATGATAAAGAAAAAATGATATTTTCTATGTATAGTAACAAAAAAAAATGTATACCAAGAAATATTTTTATGTAAGTAAAGATATGACCTAGCTTCTAAGTAGCAGTCCTTTGACCTTAGACAAATCATTTAGCTTTTCTGAGTTTAGCATGAAGAATTTTGGTGAAATAATCGGTAAATACCATGAAAGTTACATATTGAAGCTCTGTGACTTCCTTAAACCCGGAAAAAGTTTAGAGTTGATTAATGTTGTTAGTGAAGATAGTAGAGTGAACATCAAAGAGGGATATTACACTTGCTTAAATACTACTTTCATGAGGTTGAATTAGGAAAATACATAATTTTCTTACAAGTACATGGGCCTAAATGATATTTCACTCTTTATCAAGGCCATGATTTTCAAATACTGGCAAGAGAAGTTTTAGGAAGATTCATTTTTCATGGAAAAAAGATGTTCATAACTAACTTACTTTAAAGTAGTTAGTTTTTAAGTGTAACAGCACAGTTAATTACATTGTAGTACAGTTACTCCCCACGCACCATATTCCTGTCTCTGAATTCAACCAATCACGGATCACACAGAGTAGGGAAAAATAATAAAAAATAATACAAATAAAAAACAATATAACAACTATTTATATAGCATTTACATTGTGTTAGAAATTTTAAGCAATCTAGAGATGATTTAAGGGATGAGAGTACCTGTAGCAGGTTATATGAAAATACTGTGCCATTTTATGCAAGAGACTTGGGCATCTGTGGACTTAGTTATTTGTGGAGATCCTGGAAATAATACCCCATGGATACCAAGGGACAAATGTACTTCAGTTATGTCTTATAGTTGTTGAAGTAACAGGATGACCAGTAATGACTGTGGCAGGCAGAATTATATAAATTTTCCTTCAACATTCCCATTTTCTTGGTATTCAATCAACACTAATCTAGATATTGCCAGAAAGGGACTTTGCAGGTAAATGAAGTGATTAATCAACAGTCAAAAATAGGGAGAGCCTCCTGGATTATCCAGATGGGCTCAATCTAATCACCTGAGCCTTAACAGCAGATAAATTTCACAGGTGGAGTCAGAGAGATATGGCAGGAGAGAGAGGCGGAGAAGGGATAGGTGAGAAGGAGAGGACTCTACTGGGCCTAACTGACTTGAAGATGGAAGAACAGATCTGTAAGTTAAGGAATACGGGCAGCTTCTAGGAGGTAGAAGTGACTCTTGACTGGCAGCCAAAAGGCAAATGGGAACTTCAGTCTTAAAGCTGCATGGAACTGAATCCTGCCAACCCCTTGAAAAAAGCCTAGAAGCAGAATCATCTCCAGAACCTCCAGAAAGAAACACAGCCCTGCAGAACACTTAATTTTGGTTTTGTGAAACCCAGCATAGAGAAACCAGTTGAACTCACCAAACTTTTGATGCATAAAACATGAGATAACAAATTTGTATTATAAGCCACTAAATTTGTGGTAATCTGTTTTGCAGCAATAGAATACAATAGCAGAAATCAGAGCTGTCCACTCAGTCATCCTGTAGATTGCAATTATGTTTCAATGATATAGCCTTAGAAGTGGAAAAATACGAAATGATTCTTGGTGCTGGAAGAACTTGACACCCTTTTCGTTTTTCTCTAAGGAGAAAAAGACTTTCCTTAGCATAATATATTAAGCTGCTTTATATACATACAAACCCACACGTATACATTCAGGAGTGCAATCTATATTATATTAAACATAGCAACGGTAACACATGTTTAAAAGAGAGAGAGAGCTATTGACTATACATCGGACAGTAAGCCTAAGTAGCACTTGTTTTTATTCTACACTAATTAGCAGGTTTTCAAACAATGGAAAATTGTATCCATAATTTGCAGTTTGATACCTGTCTGCCAGGGCACAACTTTTTAAAGCAGCAGGTGCTTTTCAATGCCTCTAAACATCATTGTCTGACAAAAATGCTCCTGCATTGCGTAAGAGGATGCGCTTTTTATGTAAACATTAGAGTTGTCAGAGAGTGGGCATCGACTGGTAATTGCTCATTTCTCATCTGATATTTTCTGTCTTGTTAAGAGACTGAGATTTTAATTTCTGTAAGGCCAAATTGGTCTTGGTGCAAAACTGAATTATCCTACTAATCATAATGTTGCTGGAATGCCTTAATAATCAGTTTTGCCTCTCTAACCTTGAACAACTGAATTCTCATTACATTAATTTTTTTTCCTTCTTATTACTAAAAATATTTATTCCGGTTGTAACGGTAATCTAATTTACCAATTTAAATGCTTTGCATCAAAGTTATTTTTTCACGTATCTTATCCCGACTCATAAATTTAAATCCCTTCTGAGGTCAGGTTTTGTGTGTTATCTTTTCATAGCCCCCAGTACACGTTCTTTCACCAAGTTGCCGTTGAATGTAAAATAGTTGTTTGATTATGTGTCTCAGTAACTCCTGAAAATTTCCATGGATTTTTCCACTAATTAGTTGGGTGGAATCATATCCATGTTATATTTCTCTCTTCAAGTAACCTTGGACATCCATGAAATAGATGAGCTATATTTTGTTGTATTAAGAAAGTTAATTCAGACAAATAAACATTCTAACATTAAGCATATGGACTGAGAATTCCTGGTTACTCCTACTCACTCGAACCATACGTAAAACGTGAAGAAACTCACAATTTCAGAATTCTAGTAATTGGTTTCACTGAAGTTCCTAAACTCCACTAAATGTTCCCTTGTAAATTACATAGGAAACTACTACCTATTTCCATTTGAAGCACCCAGTCTCCCGGTACTTGTCCTGTGAGTAGCTACTGTTACTGACTTTCAAAATCCACGGACCATGCTGCTATCTGGAGTTGCTTACCTAAATTCCTTCAATTCATACGCCTTAGAAAACAAACTGGTGATAACTTATTAGGAACTGTGAAGAAGACTTTAACAGGTTTCACCGAAATCTTTTTTCCTTCCCTGCCTGTGGCCTCTCTTCCCTTTTAACAACGTCACTTTCCTCTGTAGTAGGCGTTGTAATTGGTATCCGCATTACAGAACAATTGAAATCACAGGCTCTAAGTCAGGCATGAATTCTAATTCCAGCTCCACCCCTTACTAGCTGTATAATCTTGTACTCTTTGCTCAGTCATGCTACGATTTTCTATTTTGTGCTTTTGCTTAAAAAAAAATGCATTGTTTGTATATCACTTGGATTTCAAATACTATAAAACCTGTAAAGAGAAAAAAGTTAGAGAAAGGAGAAATCCAGTGGCTGTTCCTAAGCCTGCCATTGCAGGAGCTACAGACAACTCTCATCTGCTGCTCTGCGCAGCTGGTTGGTGCTACCGTGGCAAAGGACAAGCTCCTGTGGTGGAATCCCATGATGGAGTTCTATGTCATTGAATTTCATTCTGTGCAGTCATGCAATAAAGGATAAATGTCAAAACCCATATCACGATGGATATATTTTTAGTTTTTCTATTATATTTAGTTTTCATATGTAATTTTTTATTGTAACTGCTTTTGCTGGTAGTAATATGAGGGCTATCTTAGTTTATTCAGGATGCTATAGCAAAATACCTTAGACTGGGTAGTTTCTAAACAACAGAAAATTATTTACCACAGCTCTGCAGGTTGAGAAGTTCAAGATGAAGGCAGGAGAAGATTCAGTGTTCTGGAAAGGGTCCATGTTCTGCTCACAGATGGCATTTTCTTGCGGTGGACTCGCATGACGGAAGGGGTGAACAAATTTCCTGGGCAACTTTTATACAATAATTAATGCCATTTATGAGGGCCCCACCCTCAATCTAATTACCTGCCAAAGGCCTCACTTCTTAACACCATCACCTTGGAGGGTAGGGTTTTAACATAGTGATTTGGAGGAAGCACACTCATTTAGATAAAAGCACGTAGCAGTCATGGATTAATTCACTTATTCAACCATGAAACCCTGAGCGTGCATAGCCTGTTTCATTTCACTTCCTGACATGCTATACTACGCATGTTTTGTCAAAGGTAAGTCAGCACTTAGGGGAGAAAACAGATTATCGAATTACCATTGTACAGAATGTGAAAGCATTTTCTGTTGCAATATGTAAAAAAAGGCACGTAAAAGTATTCGAGACTCAAAGAGGGAAAAGTATTCCTCCAAAAGAATCAAGGGTTACAAACAAGGAGTTCGCAAAAGAAATGTCTCTTACATTACCTTATCTCTGATACTGATACTTTTAGCATTCAGATATATCTGCTTTTTAAAAAAGAGGTATCCCAATATTTTACACTGAAAATATTTGATGATAGTCTCTTAGTGAAAACTCTAATATGAACTCTATAATAGATACTTTCACATTAAAATTCACAACCACTGGTCCCTGTAACAGGAAGATTATTAAAGTAGCATGTATTGATCAAATTTAAAATGCCAGAAGGACAACTTTATGCCTACACTATATGGATTTATCCCTAAATAGTAAACCTTGACCAAAAGTTAATCCATTTGTGATTAGCTTATTTGAAAAATAATTTCTAAAAATTCTATTGGAGTAATATTTTTATATCATCCATCTTATGGATAATTTACTGAAATCTTACAAATTAATTGAACTCTGCAGGCCCTTAGTCAAATATCCAAGTTGAAAAATCCATATTTAGGGTTTTTATTTGTTTGTGCAGTATTCCTAAAGTCCATCATGTCTGTTGTTCAAATGTTCTTTGCTTCTGTAACATCTCATTCACACATAGTGTTGTATTTTCTACCCTCATAGCTGTCTACAGGCTGATTTTGTGTAAGCCCCACCTAAATCCTTCAAGCCAAACACTGATGAGAATTTATTATATTATTATAATGTTATTTCTTTGCTCTTCCTTTCCTAGCTAGGGTATTAACTATACTACAAGGGGGTTACTAATATTATCAAAACCTGCTCCTAATATAACCCTGGTAATTGCTTTCATCAGTTAGCATGAAAGCATGTGGTTCACTCTTGATTCATTATTGTTTTAACTTGAATTAAACCTCATTTAATATGAAAACTTAAAAATTCAAAATAACCAGAGTCAATTTCTGATGATCTCTTTAAGATACCAGAACAATTCAATATTAGAGCTTTTTTTTTTTTTTTTTTTTTTTTTTTTTTTTTTTTTTTTTTTTTTTTTTTTAGTGGAGATTTACTCTTTTTGACCAGGCTGGAGTGCAACCTCTGCCTCCCGAGTTCAAGTGATTCTCCTGTCTCAGCCTCCTGGGTAGCTGGGATTACAGGTGCATACCACCACACTTGGCTTATTTTGTATTTTTAGTAGAGACAAAGTTTCACCATGTTGGCCAGGTTGGTCTCGAATTCCTGACCTCAGGTTATCCACCTGCCTCAGCCTCCCAAAGTGCTGGGATTATAGGCATGAGCCATTGTGCCTGGCCTTACAGTAATTTTTTTTATAGTGAGTGTATTAGTCCATTTTCATATTGCTGTAAAGAACTGCCTGAGACTGGGTAATTTATAAAGGAAAGAGGTTTAAGTGACTCACAGTTCAGAATGGCTGGCAAGGCCTCAGGAAACTTACAATCACGGTGGAAGGGGAAGGGGAAGCAAGGCACCTTCTTCACAAAGCGACAGGAAGGAGGGAGAAGTGCTGAGTGAACAGGGAAGAGCCCCTTATATATAAAACCATCAGATCTTATGAGAACTCACTATCATGAGAACAGCATGGGGAAAATGCCCTCATGATTCAATTACCTCTATCTGGTGTCTCCCTTGACATGTGGGGATTATGGAGTTTATGATTCAAGATGAGATTTGGGTGGGGACACAAAGCCTAACCACATCAGTGTGTAAGCCAAAAGAATTTGTGCATTTGAAAACTTGTTGGAAAAAGTGCCAAATAGCACTGACCAAATTCTCATAAAAAAGTAAGAAGTTATTAAATCACTTGTTAATAATTAAACATAGGATCTATCTTCCAGTTCTGTTTATTTCTGCTTCAGAATCAAGTTCTCTGATAAATGATGTTTCTCTTTCTCTAATAAATATAACTATTCACTGCTCACTTATCAGCTACCAGCTGCCACTCCACAGTAGGGCACCTCAGCAGTCCTCTTTATATAAGGTACCTATGCAGAGTTGATGGTACGAAGAAAGGACAATCAACAGTGGTGGGGCTACTATGATTATCTCCTGAGATAGGAAATTGAACAGAGAGAAGGCCAGTCTCTTAAATGAATGGAGTGTATTCCAGACATAAAAACTAAGGAATGAGTGGAGCTTGGTGGGGGAGAGTGGGGGGGGGTTAGGTATGCAGAGAACTACAGAGGCAGTAGACCTTGTGAGCCCAGAGAGTAGGAAATAGGAAGGACTTCTAGTAGGAGACACTGTGGAATATTAAGTAGAGTATTCTATCCCACCAAAATACAGGTGACACTTCAAATTTTGTTATTATGTATTCCAGTTCTTTCCTTCTCAAATTAAGAATTTCAATGTATAAGTCATGTAAAGATCCACTTTTAAAATTATTATGAAATATGAACTAAATCTTGCCATACACTTTCTGAATATGTCTCATTACCTCAGGTAATATATAGGAAACTGTGAGTTCAAATACATAATAGGCGGGACAACTTATTACCTTCAAGTATATTTTTTGAAGATAGTATGCGTTCAATTTTAAAAGTCTTTTAAGTTTATTCAGATAAGAAAATTACAAGCTATATTTTGGGAAATCCAATATTGTGAAAAGTGGCTTTAAATATTCTGTATTTAGGGAATAATTTCATTTTTGATAAAATGTTATGAGACACTCAAGTGTGCATATTACCAAATTTTAGCTGATTTTACAGCACTAATACATTGTCACAGACTAGTTTACTCTTCGTAGAGTCTTCATCAGAATGAAAGCTTTTCTTTTTCTTTCTGGAATTAAGTTTGAAATTGTGTAAATATGTCATTTTTTCTTTGCCTTAACGTATCTGCATATTTACTCATAAAATTGTAGCAGGAATACTGCCATAGATCATACACCTCATCTACAATTAAATATGCAAGTGTCAAGATCAATCATTACATGTCCATCATCACATGAGAGTCAAGTATGCATGAATAATTGAATAGATAACAGGTAGAATAATGATATTATCTTTTATATAATTTTTTAATTAATTAATTTTGTGCATTTCTTCTATTTCTGTGAAGATTCCAAAAGTATATAATTCTTAAGTAAATTGTGCTTTATTCCTTTTTGTATTTTCCTATTTTGAAAAGAAATTTTAAAAATCATTATGCATTACTTGTGATTCAGTTTGTAACTGTATTTGCTCTACTTTCATTCAGTCTTCTAAGTGGGAGTTTTAACTTTCAATAACTGAAAGTTTAAAAGTACTTAAAGTGGCACTATGACTCTTTGGAAACGTGCTATTTCCAAAAACTTAAATGAGCTAGAATTTTTGGAAACTGTAAAATAATACAAGTTAGATAACTATATGGATAGGAGTGTATCATTTATAATTTGTCATTTATAATATGTAATTTTAGATTGTTTTAACCTTCAAAACAACATTTGCTCTCAGTGATTCACAGTAAGAGTATTTGTAGAATTACAGAAAACAATAACAAAGTCATTAATTGGCCTTTTATTTTGAGATAAAAATAAAATGATCTAAAACATTGCAATAAATAAAAACATAATCATCAAAAGATCAAGAATATAGATGTTAGAAAACTCCTAGAAATGAGATATTCCAATAAAATTTTGACTGTGCAGGAGGAGTAGAAAATAATGAATAGAATAAATTACAGATTAATGTGCTTTCAGATGTGACTATGAACAAGAAGGAGCTATATTTTCTCCTGAACTCCCGAAGGCTTAAAATTCAGCAATGTAAGGAATGTTGGATAGCAGAAGAGCCATGACTGAGGATTGGGAATCAGAATTATTTAAATGTCTAATTATAAGAAGAATGATTTTCCATGCCCTGACAGCTTTATGGCATTTTTCTGCCAGACAAGAGATCAGAAGTTTCCAGAAAGGATTAATTTAATGACAATGGCAAAATTATGATGTTATTCACGTTGGGCATAAACTGTACTCCAGTCTCTGCATAATTTCCTTAAATACAAAACCCACAAGTGAATACAACTCTTCTCTCTGACAATTAACATTCATAAGAAGACTAGTGAAAATTAAAATTATTATGTAAGAAATTGATTTCAAAATGCAGTAAAAGAGAAGGAAGATAAAGGCAATGAAATTTCTTAGAAAGTGAGTTAAATAGAGAGAAAATACAAAGAGTGAAGTTAGGAGTTTCTTTATCTGACAAACAGAAATTCCAGAAATTCCATTGGCTATCCCAATTTCAGGCCTTCGGACTTTCATTGAACCATACCACTGACCTTCCTGGATCTCCAGCTTCCAGATGGCATATTGTGGAATAACTCAGTCTCCATAATCATGTAAGCTGATTCCTGACAATAAATTTCTCTCTCTCTCTCCTTGTTTCTTCATATATACAGACCTAGCACACACACACACATTTATGTGTGTGTGTGTATATATATGTGTGTGTGTATATATATGTGTGTGTGTGTATATACGTGTGTGTGTGTATATATGTGTGTGTGTGTATATATGTGTGTGTGTGTATATATGTGTGTGTGTGTATATGTGTGTGTGTGTGTGTATATGTATGTGTGTGTGTATATATACATGTGTGTGTGTATATACATGTGTGTGTGTGTATATACATGTGTGTGTGTATATGTATGTGTGTGTATATACATGTGTGTGTGTATATATGTGTGTGTATATATACACAGATAAATATTTACATATTTATATAAATGTCTATATATTTAGGTATATATATTTAGCATATATATCTATGTGTATATATAGATATATATAGCATGATCTAAAACATTGCAATAAATAAAAATATAATAATCATGAGATCAAGAAAAGAGGTGTTAGAAAACTACTAGAAATGAGGCCTTCCAATAAAATTTTGATTGTGCAGGGATCAAAATAGCAAATAGATAAACATACTAGATATGATATACATATATATATATATATAACTAGATAAATATATATTCAAGATATATATATATCTCTAGCTATACATGTGTTTGTTTTAATGTTTAAAAGAGTTTTAATTAATGACAACAATTCCATTGCCTTAGTAAGAGCAAATACTTTTTGTCATCTTTTTTTTTATCCCATCTTTATGGGATAAAGAATGGGATGACAAAAAGTATTTGCTCTTACTAAGGCAATGCAAAATAGATTCATTATCAAAGACCATTTAATTTTTAAAGATCAACAAACCAAAACCATAAAGTGGAATACAGAAAAATAGCTTTTTATAAGTATGATTTAATTAAAGATGTTTACAGTTATTCTCTCCCACAGTAGCGAAGCACGAATTAAAAAAAACATAAGAGATGAGAAACACAGGCACATGCAATACACAGAGTTAGTGTAGCTGGCATGCAAAGTCTGTGCAACTTGAAGTTTCACTGCAACAGGAATGAGACCAGACGTAGGTGGCCTTTGTTTTTCCTGTTAGGAACAAACGGGAAGAAAAAAAGACTGCAAAGACAAACACAAATTCCTGTAATTGCCCATTGCCCAGGGTGACAGCACTATAGAAAACAGTTCTCAGAGATGACTAGAGATTGTTCAGTGTTTACACAAAAGTGCATAGTACTTTTTTTTTTTTACAAAATAAAATAAATATCATTTGCCATCATAAACCTTTCTGGTTTTTTTAGAGAAGAATAATTTTTGCAGCAGGACATAAAAATTAAAGAATGTATAAGATGAAAAAGATATAGTAAGATAAGATTAATATGTTATTGAAGATATTGATGGCTGTTATATATGGATGTTAAGATAATAATTCAGATTATTTTTCAAGCTAAGCCTGAGGGAAAAAATCTGTTTACAATTTAAATATTAATGTTATGTAAAAAGTATTATTAACAAATCCACTATCACGAATATCAATTTCCTATGTGGTCTTCTATATATAGAGACAATAAAATAGTAAGTACATGCAAAAATAAAAAAATACGTGTGCAAAAACATGTCCAAAGTCCTTTAGAATCTGGACTTCATATCAGATATTCGTTTTCCTTCCCCAACCCATCTTCTGATACTGTTTTGTGTTTTATCACCCTACCAACACTGAACACTATTCCTTAAAACTCTGCATAAAGCCAGTGAGAAATTATATTATTGTACATTCAAGATATATAATACATACATTCTAGATATATATATGTTAGAAATATATGCTATATATATTTATGCTAGGGATGTGTGTGTGTGTATATATGGAGAGAGAATGAGAAAGTGAGTCATGCACTGTAAAACAATGTTTCAATCAAGGACAGAATGCATATATGATGGTGGTCCCATAAGATTATATGAAACTTAAAAATTCCTACTGTTTAGTGACATTGTAGCCATTATAATATCATAGCTCAATGTATTAGTCACATGTTGGTGGTGATGCTGGTGTAAACAAACCTACTGTGCTGCCAGTCATATAAAAGCATAGCATGTACAGTTATGTACAGTGCATAATACTTGATAATAAAAGACTATGCTATTAGTTTATGTATTTACTGTACTGTATTGTTATCTTTACTTTAGAGTACATAGCTGCTTCAAAAAAGCCTCAGGCACTTTCTTCAAAATGCATTCCAGAAGGCATTATTATCACAGGAGATGATAGCTACATGTGTGTTATTGTCTCTGAAGATCTTCTAGTGGGACAAGATGTGGAGGTGGAAGACAGTAATATTGATGATCCTGACCCTGTGTGGGCCTAGAATACTGTGTGTGTTTTTAGCAAAAAAGTAAAATATATGTATATATTTTCAAAATAGTAAAGAGCTCATAGAATAAGAATGTAAAGAAAGAAGATTTTTTTGTAGAGCTGTACAATGTTTTTGTTTCTGAACTGTTGTGACAAAAGAGTCACAAAATTTAAAAAATTAAAAAATGTATTAGATCAAAAAGACATAGTAAGATACGGTTAATATATTATTAAAGAAAAAGTATTAATAAATTTAGCATAGCCTGAGTGTACAGCGTTTTTAAGTCTACAGTAGTTACATAGTAATGTCCTAGGCCTTCACATTCACTCATTGCTCACTGGCACATCCAGAGAAACTTCCAGTCCTGCAAGCTCCATTCACAGTAAGGGTCCTAAATAGGTGCACCATTTTAAAAATCTTTATACCGTATTTTTACTGTATATTTTCTATGTTTAGACACACAGATACTTAGCATTGTGTTACATTTGCCTACAGTATTCACTACAGTGATGTGCTGTACAAGATTGCAGCGTAGAAGCAATAGGCTATACCCTGTAGACTAGGAGTGTAGGCTATACTACCTAGGTTTGTGTTTGCAAAACAGTGAAATCGCTTTATGAGCCATTTCTCAGAGTGTATGCCCATCATTAAGTGATACAGACTGTATCTACTCCATTAAGAACAAAATGCTCCCCTTACATAATGAAAGATGTCTAATATAACTTACCTGTGACCACATAGCTGGTCTATCACCATGGGGAATATCAGTATACCGGGGACTCAGTGTTGGTTTTTGCTGCTTCTGGCAAATTGCAAACACAAGGACAGCCTTGGTGAGTGGAAGTCCATTTGACTGGGCCTATGCATAACAAAGATCCTTGCCATCATAATCACTTTGTGAGTCCAATAGGCAATGACAAAAGTGTCTAGTGAAAGAGTTTGACTGCTATGCACAAAATGGATCATTCTATCAATTTCATTTAAAAAATTCCCCTTGGGTGAGGTTATTCTTTTGTGAATATTCACACGAGACAAAAATATCTTTATTTTTTCCCCTTTCAGAAAGGTTATCCTCATACTTCTTCATAAATTTTCTTACCACCAATTTCCCAATTACGTTTCTTCCAAGTCCCTGGCCATCCCCCCAAATTATTGGCCATAGCTTATGAATCAGTGTCGAATTGCACGTCTGACCATTTCTATTTCCAGGCAAAGTGAACAACCAGGTGCAATGTTTGAGGTGCTGATTATTGAGAGGATTTTTATTTACCACTGTCCTTCAGAAATGTCCCAGAAAGGGTTTTTGTGCTGCAGCTGTCTACTTTGTGGTGCCTGCAGGTCATGCAGAATCATCTGTTCAGCAAGCCCAAGTCTTCTCTGCTTCTGTTGACTAATTGATTCCCCCTGAAGTCTTCAGAAGAAACCAGCCCTGCAACATTTTGATTTTATTCTGATAAGACTGACCTTGGATTTCTAACCTCTACAAATATAAGAATACATTGTGCGTGAACTCTTGAGAAACTCCCCAAGAGGCCCTGGCTACAGGCTAAGAGGGAGGGCAATATAGAAGGAATGAAGACCATGGGCATTTGGACCACATGATGTAACGTACTTGTATTTTCGGGGCCTGCTTGAGCCCAGGTCATGTATGTACCACTTTTGTTTGATGATGGTGTGCTTCTGTGCATGTTTAACTAAATAGTTTGTCAGATAATACACAGTTCATGATGGGTAGTAACTTGATGACCCATGGTTAAGTATTCAGGCTCTATTAAGGCCAAAGAGGAGACCAAAAGCAGCTTCTCAAAAGTATAGTAATCTGAAGAAGACAGCAGGGTATTAATCCAGAATCCTAGGGGTCTTCACTTCTACTCACATGTGGAAGCTACCAAAGGCCCTGAGTAACACCTCAATATGCCACTGATGCTTCAAGTACTGTTGGATCTGCTGGGGCAGATAGCCCAAACAGCAGAGCAGTTTGCACAGGAGTCTGGACCTGTGGCAGAGCCTTTTCATGTTCTGTACCCGACTCAAAACTAGTAGTTTTTTGGGTCACTTGGTAAATGGGCCAGAGAAACATAGCTAAATGGGAATCAAATCCAAAGAGGCCTTCCAGGTGTTGTTCCTCTTTTTTGGTTGTAGGAAGGACCAGATGCAATAACTTGTCTTTCACCTTAGAAGAGATATCACAACATGCCCCACATCACCGGGCCCACAGAAATTTAATTAGGTAGACTACTCCTAAATTTTACTCACATCTATTTCTTAGTTTTTGGTATACAATTGTCCTAGAGTAGTCGCTTCTTTTTATTCACTGTATCCAATCAGCATCATGTCATCAGTTTAATATAACGGTGTGAGTTCTTGTGGAAGGAAAGGCAATAAAAATCCTTGCAAAGTAAGTGACAACATAAGGCTGGAGAATGGATACACCCCGACGTGGAACAGTGAAGGTGTGCTGCTGCCCTTGCCAGCTGAAGGCAAACTGCCTCTGGTGGGCATTACTGGCAGTGATAGAGAAAAAGGAATTTGCCAGATTACTAGCTGTACACCAGCTACCACAGGATTTGCTCAAGAAATGAAACTACATCTGGCACAGTGACTGCAATTGTAGCCACCTTCTGCATACACTCACAACAACCCACCATCATTTCCAAAGATCTGTCTGTCTTCTGTGGAGGCTAAATAAGCAAACTGAATGGGGATATAGTGGGAATCACCACTCCTGCATCCTTCAAACTTCTCATGGTAGCACTAATCTCTGTAATCCCTCCAGAATGTATTATTGCTTTCAATTTACTATTTCCCTAGTGAGAGGCAGTTCTAGTGGCTTTCACTTCATTTTCACCATAACACCCTCATTCCACCAGTCAGGGAACCAATGTAAGAATTTTGCAAGCTGCTGTATATATCTATTCTGATTATGCATTATAGAACTGGAGAAACAACCATCAGATGGTTTCAGGAACCCGCTGGACACCTGTGTGATTGACCTGAGCTAAGACTCCATTGATAACGTGACACTCATAAGCCCCTGTCTTGACTAATGGGCCACAAATGGCTCCTAGAATCTTCTAAAATCAATGTCAATTTAGAGTCAATTTCCAGTAGTCCTTCAAAGGCTTGATTCTTCCTTTTCCCCAGTGCATAGCTACCCTGATAAAAAGTCATAGGTCTTTTGGGAAAGGCTAGGATAAAGATTAACAGCAAAACTTTTTGGTAGTATACTCTGGTTCTTTCTCAAGATGACCCAACTTTCCCTCATTTAAGGAGTTCTGCTGTGGTGGCAACTGCCAGTGCTAATGCTATGGCCACAAACTCAAGAATGCTAACAAATTCTAGAAACTGCAATAGGGAAGCCACAGATTTCCCTCTGAAGTGTTCAGAAGAAACCAGCCCTGCAATGCTTTGATTTTATTCCCATAAGACTGAGTTTTTATTTTTGACCTCTAGAAATATAAGAGAATACATTTGTGGGTAAAGCCACCTATGTTATAGTAATCTGTTTTTGTGGCAATAGAATAATAATATAGAGCATAAGGAAACTTTTACAAGTGGTGGAAATTATCTATATCATGATTGTGGTGGCGGAAATATGACTGTATAGGCATATCAAACCTCATTGAACTATTGACTTTTATATGTAAATAATATAATTTTAAAAATAATGTTTCAAGTTCATTCCTTTCCTATTCTTTCACCTAACTTTACTGCTCACACCCTAAATTTCCCATCTTTATTTCCTCTTACTAATATTTTTGCACTCTTCCAAATGCAAATGAATCCACAAAGTTTGCCAAGATGACCACAGCTTCTCTGATGCTTTAGTAGAACTCAAATTATACCTCTCACATACTTCCTACCATTTCTGACTGCAGTATAGAGACTTGTAATATTTCATCTTCCCTGGTAGACTGCAGGCTTCTTCAGACCTACCATCATGAAGTTTTGCATTCTGAAAACAATCCAGCATAGATCTTTCCAAATAATCTATATTCCGTAAAACTGTGCTTATAAAATACATTAATTCACTGATGTTTTTATTTAATTAGCAAACATGCCTGAGTCACTACTATATGCCTGGTTCTGTACTGGATACTAGGTATTAACCTGTCTTTTCCGGTTATCACAAAGTTCTTCTTTTTGTTCCTCTCTCCTCTACCGGTAGAGATTCAGCACATTTATTGTGCTAAGAGTTCCTATTTGTTCATAAAACAGAGCAAGATAAACACAGTACTGACATCTCCTAAGGTGATTAAACAGCACTCAAACAGCCTTGTGTATCTGGGCTCCATTTGCTCTCTCAGGTATAGAGATCCATACAGTTTGGATGACCTGTGATGTCAGTGTGTTACTGCCTACAGGCTTGATTCCGGCTTTGTTAAACAGCGTGATGAGCCAGCTATTCCATTTCTTCCTCTCAACGGTAAAGGCTCTACTTTATGCTGCCAATTATGTATAATAGATTCTGCGGTGGTGGCAACTGCTGATATGTATTTTACCATGTATATCCAGGCTTTGTGTCATACAATCACATTAAATAACAATCTAGCAGTTCTGCAAAAGATAGGCAAATAAATAAATCTGGTCTGGATGAAAAGACTTTATATTTTAGGTTAAATTTTGAACTATGGGCTAGGTAAGTTTCTGGGGGAAACAAGATGCTCTCAGTGTACACTAATAGGATTGCATTTGGATGCTGTTATGTACAGTTTTCACCTCACAGAGTTCCTATGAACCAATTTTATCTTTACATAGTTTTGAACTAAACCATGTGTTCACTGGTCTCATGAAAGTTTGATATCTGATTTATCTACTATTTCTCTTATGTTTACAGAAATGGTACTAAAAAATGGAAAGCAGTGTTTCACGTTTTCATTCTCTTACAGAGAAACCCCTAAAATGTCACCTATATGAAGCTGTAAATAGTACTAATTTCTCTTCTCGCAGATTAAGAGAGATGTAGCTTTTTAAAAAACAAACAAACAAACAAACAAACAAACATTTCATCAATCCCTGAAGGATTTTAGCTGCGCCCCTTTGACAAAGATTGGCTTTTATCTTTTTAGCTTTCTATCAATGTTTCCGAAGTTTCTTAATTCTGGAAAAATACTAGTCATTCACATGGTGATGCTGTTTTATTAAAATTATGTTTCAAATTAACATCTGTCTTATCACTTTAGGCTTTTACCCACAACATTTTCTTAAGATATTTTTCAAAAATAATACCAATTTAAGAGATTTTGCAATGAATACCTGTGTACTATTAACTTTACTAAGCTTGTTATTTTGTTTGTTTCTGTTTTTTCATACCTATCAATTCCTTTGCATATCTGTGGATCCACCTGATTTTGAACACATTTCAAGTACATTGTAGACACTAATGTATTTTTATCTAATTACTTTAGAACACACAGCATTACTAGATTTCAATATTTAAATATAACATTTACATACAAGGAAACGCACGAATTTGCACTTCTCTCAGTTCCTCTTTCCACCAACTCTGGTATTTTCCTACCTTTTTTTCCTTTATTTTAGAGATAGGGTCTTGCTCTGTTGCCCAGGCTGGAGTGCAGTGGTGTGATCATAGCTCACTGCCGCTGCAAACTCCTGGGCTTAAGCAGTCCTCCCACTTCAGCTTCCTGAGTGGCTGCAATTACATGTACATGCCACCATACCCAGCTAATTTTAAAATATGGTTTTGGAGATGGGGGTCTCACCATGTTGCCCAGGCTAGTCTTTAACTCTGGTCCTTTAATAATCCTCCTACCTCAGCCTCCCAAATTCTGGGATTATAGGCATGAGCCACGATGCCTGGTTAATGTAAATGGATGCTCAGAAAACCTATTTTCACTCAGCCCATTTGGAGTAGTTGAACATTTTGCTCATTATCATAACATTTTTTTACTCTGTATTTAGTTGCTACTTATCTATATTTTGGGGCCAAGAAATTAAGTGAAATTTGATACAAAAACTGCAAAAATAAAAGAATGATCTAGAATGGTGGAACAAAGACCTTTGAAATCTGCTTTTTTGTAAAAACAATAATAACCCTATCAAAAAATGTATACATTAATGTTTTTAGAACACTGAGAATTGCTATATGTTTGAAACCATCTGAAAGTTATGTATTTAAAGAAACAAACAAAGACAGCTGAATTTCAGTAAAAAGAGTGAGTGTTACATATTTTAACTTTCTCTAATCTCATTCTGCTCTCCCCAGCTCGTCAGTGGCTTTGAAAACCAATACCCTCACAACTATGGTAGCTGTGAAACCAACATTATAGTAACTACTGGAGGATGAATAAAAGATTTGAAGCTCCACCGTTCCCCCCAAGGAATTGTCACTATTTGACCTGACTGGTAGATTGCTGAAAAGTTCTGTTATTTGAGCTGACTCTAGGAGCTCACTCTGTGGAAACAGCCCTATCCTCATGGAATTTGGGACAAACAACCAGGGCCAATTGTTAACATTGATGCTGCCTGAGATGGCATTACCAGTTGATGCTAATATATTCCAACATGCACATAGAGTTCCTAGGCAAACACTGGGAGATATATTGACTAATGGCATTTCATAAAATCTCTGTTTAATTATTAACCAAATAACAAAACTAACCAAGCAGAGATTTTGGTGGCCTCAAATGACATAGGATACAGACGTCACAGAAATAGTGCAGAAAAGTCACTAAAGAAATAAACAGAATTGGCAACACAAGAAGCAGCAAAGCCCAACATATCTTGGGTGGCAGTGGTGTTTGATTTTCCAAGCTGACACATTAAATTATTTAAAAAATTAAAAATCAAAATTTTGTGTTTTGCTGTGTTTGTAAGTTAAGATGCTAATTGTAATTCCTATAGCAGACATTAATAATATGATGCTAAAATATTCAATAAAAAAAGAACTAAAATTGTATACTAGAAAATATCTTTTCAACACAAAAGAGGCAATAATAAAAAAAAGAGGAACAAAATACATAAGACATATACAGTAAATAGCAAATGGCAGACTTAAATCTTACCTTATCAGTAACTCAGTAATTGCATTCTGTGAATGGACTGACCACTCCAATTCATTTTTTTTTTTTCTTTTTTGAGACAGAGTCTTGCTATTGTTGCCCAGGCATGGTCTCAGCTCACAGTAACCTCCACCTCCCAGGTTCAAGAGATTCTCTTGCCTCAGCCTCCCAAGTAGCTGGGATTACAGGCATGCGCCACCTTACCCAGCTAATTTTTGTATGTTTAGTAGAGATGGGGTTTCACCATGTTGGCTAGGCTGGTCTCGAATGCCAGACCTCAGGTGATCCACCTGCCTCGGCCTCCCAAAGTGCTGGAATTATAGGCGTGAGCCACTGTACTTGGCCTCCAATTCTAAGGTATAGATGACCAAGTCAACTTAAAAAGCAGTCCAATATATTACTATTATTACAAAAGATAGAGTTGAAATTCAATGACACAATCGAATGAAAGAGACGTAAAAAGATATACTATGTAAACAGTACTCAAAATAGAGCTGGAGTGGCTATACTATAACCATGCAAAGTAGACTTAAAAATGTCTTCTAGACACCAAAAGGATATTTTGAAGTAAAAAAGGGTCAATACATCCTGAAGGTGTAAATATTATAAACACATATGTACAAAATATTGCTCTGCGAAAATGTGAAATAAAAGTGATCCAGTTGAATGTAGAAATAGATAATTCAATAATTGTTGGACAGAAGTCTTTTATATAGATAGAGAAAAGTCTCTTCCAGCTTCTGTTGATCTCTAAGGGCCTTTAATTTAAAATGTTCATTTTACCAGGGACTCATGTTTTAAGGTGACGTTTTCTGGGCTCCTTCAAAGTGCAAGTTTACACCCTGAAAAAAATGACAAAACATCATTGAAAAAATTAACGAAGGCCTAAATAAGAAGTAAAACAGTCCCCGTTCATGGGTTAGGTGACTTAATATTTTAAAGAAAGCAATATTCCTCATATTAGTATAAAAATTCAGGGTATTCCCTTTCAAAATCCTGTGACCAGTTGTTGCATAAACTGGCAACCTGATCCTAAAAATAATTTAAAAATACAAGGCAATCTGAATAATTACAACAATCTTGAAAAAGAAAAATGTTGAAGAACTCACACTTCCCGATTTTAACAAAAATGTCATCATGACTTGAAAATCAAGCAAAAATAAAACGAGTGTTTTTTAGAACCTAAATTTCTTGCTCTTTTTTATTCCTAATCCATCGCATTTCCTACACTAATACAAATAGTATATAACTGTAAGTTTTTCCAGACATACATGCATGTACATTTTTAGAATTGCATATGAATATTTAGAAAAAATGTTTAGTTTACCTGAAGTGTGAGATTGAAAAAAGATCTGCCCACTTATCTCACACTCTTTCTTCTATGTTGACTAACCACAATCACTAAATATTCCCAATTACATTTAATATCAGACGCTGGAAGACAGATAAATGTGATTCAATGCCATATAACTCTTTAAAATAATCCCCCGAATACCTAAAGGTAATAATGTCTTACAATCATATGCAATTTTAGCATTTGCAAATAGCATTATGTCAGTTGACATAAAATGTATTTATTAATAAAATGATGACATGTTCACATATATTAAGCCAACACCTAATAATTATCTGTTTTACAGACAGTAATCTTCTTGGCTTTTTTCAAGAATAAACTTTGTTGTCCGTATAATTATTTGAAGTTTATAAGCAAGGAACTGCGAAGACTGGCATTTCTGTATTAATTAAGTCTAACATTAATGAAGACTGACAGACAATTAGAATTCTGGAGCTCCCAGAGCTATTGATACTGTCTAGCCAATGCTCTCATTTTCAGTGACTAAGGTCACTCAGACATTTTCAGTCCAATATTCTGTTCTTTGCATAATGAACACACACACACACACACACACTCTTAATGATTAACAAGACAAGAATCATGCATAAAAAATGAAGTAGTCTTTTTCACAAAGGTTTCACTGATATCCCTCACTCTCTCTCTCTCTCTGTCTCGCAACTTCAGTTTTATATGATTTACTCTTCTTTTTTTTTTGACAGCGATTTTAAATTTTAAGTTCAATTAATGCTGAAAAGCATTATATATTATTTAAGAAAGATGAGTGTTGAATGTATTCTGCAGATATTAGGCCTTTGAAAATTCTGCTTAGTGGTTAATTCTAGGCAGTATTTTTTTTGGATACAACTGTATTTCCTAACCTTTCCTACCATATACAGTCAACAATATATTGTTTTTGTTTTGTTGCCATTAATTATTATTTGATAATTCATACTGAATCAAGCTTTTATATCTTATAAGGTTTTAAACCTTTCAATGAAATTAGACATTATGACTAACAGACTAACTTGGGAGCCTTTCCCACCTTCCAATAAAATTAATCATTGCTTCTAGGAGCAAGTCAAAATTTTTCTGAATTCAATTTGACCATGAAGATTTTACAACTCACTAAAACTAATGTGCTAATGGCAAAGAATCTCTCCGTCAGCCACTACTGTAAACTTTGCATTTGTCATCTTTTGAACCATGAATACAAACATACTAATAAAATAATATTACTAAGAAACTAACATGTTTTGTCAGTGTTTCTCACATCAGTGTTAGTTTAGCAGATTCTGTGTAATTTTTACCTGGGGGTAGCTAAATTAGGAATATGTACATGTCTTTTGGAGTTAAAGATGAAAGGTTATCATTTCTCCTAAAACTACAAATGAGAGGTTCATTTATAAGATACCAGTTGACATGGTTTGGCTGTGTTCCCAACCTCATCTTGAATTGTCGTTCCCACAATCCACAATCCCCACATGTTGTAGTAAGGACCTGGTGCGAGGTGATTGAACTATGGGGGTGGGCTTTTTCCATGCTCTTCGTGTGATAGTTAATAAGTGTCATGAGAGCTGGTTTTACAAAGGGCAGTTTTCCTGCATGCACTCTTGCCTGCTACCATGTAAGTAAGACGTGCCTTTGCCCTGCTTTGCCTTCCACCATGATTGTGAACCTTCCCTAGCCATGTGGAACTGTGAGTCAATAACACTTCTTTCCTTTATAAACAGCCCAGTCTTGGATATGTCTTTATCAGCAGCGCAAGAACAGACTAATACAGCGGTAGAGCTGAGAATGACATAGGGCCTCAAGGCAATTTGTTGGGAAAAAAAAAAGCAGATAGACAAGCATACTCAATAACTGGTACATTATTTTTTCTCACATTCTTTTTAAACTCTCTCGCCTGCTAAGTATTATACTTTATTTTTTTTTTCTGAACTAACTATGAATATTTAATTTTTATTCAGTCATATAATACAATCTGACACTAGAGTGGAAGGGTAGGGGAGTTGGATAAAAGACATAAGATATATGGGTTCTCCAGAGAAACAGAATCATATGGAGACAGAGAGAAAGAGAGAAAGAGAGATTGATTATACAGATTGACTGACATGATTATGGAGGGTGAGAAGTCCCAAAATTCTCCAGTCAACAAGCTAGAGACTGGGGAGAATCATTGTATAGTTTCAGGCTGAGTCTGAAAGCTGACAATTAGGAAAGCTGGTAGTGTAAGTGCCAGTCTGAAAGCTGGCAGGATTGAAACCCAAGAAGACCCAATGTTTCAGTTCAAGTGCAAAGACCAGAAAAGACCAGTGTCCTAGCTTAGACAGTTGGTCAGGAGGTCTTTCTTCCTTAGCCTTTTTGTTCTATGCAGATCTACAAATGATTGGAACAGTTCCATCCACATTAGGGAGGATAATATCCTTTACTCAGTCTAACAGTTCAAACATTAATCTCATTCAGAAACTCTCACAGACACACCCCAAATAATGTTTAGCCAAATGTCCAGGCATCCCATGGCCTAGTCAAGTTGACACATAAAATTAATCATTACATACAGGAAATAGGAGTTAATAATTAAAACCTTCAACCACAACATTTTTTATGTGAAATAGGCAAACAAATTTTGTTTTTACTCAGTGAAAGACCATCTTTATGCATCTATGCCTACATGTATCACAAAGACCTCACACCACACTACTGTAGCTGTTACATATATACATATGACTGTATTATCTATTAATTTGTGAATCCCTTAAAAGCAGAGCTGGTATTATTCCTGAGTATCCAGCACAGAGTCTTGATTCACGTTGCACATTCAATAAATGTTTCTTGAGTATATTTGTGGATGAACAATATCATCTGCAATTTAATTTAATAATTCTCATTAAATATTATTTTAGAGGTGTTGCAGCACTTTTACATGGTTTATCTCCCTTGAGAATTATGATCTTTAAGGAAACCAAAATATTTCACTCCAAAATATACTTTTTCTGACATATTTCAAGATGACTATTCAGAAAGGATGGAAATGTAAGAGTAGTTGAAAAGCTGTCTTTTGTGGGGGAGATTTTCCTCGGTAGTGAAAAATGTGCATTGATGCAGCCAGGCTTTCTCTGAGGCTGTCTCTTGTCCTGAACTAGGAAAGATTAACTGAGAGTCTGATAGCTATAATGGCTGAAGGAAATATTTACCATCTATTCTCTCCAAGGACTGCTATCTGTAAGGTTTCATCTACATAACAAGACCTCCTTTTCTAACCAGGTCTCCTGTGCTCTCTCTCTCATAACTTGTTTCACCATTATAACTTTCTTTGCCAAACTTTAAGCCCCCATTTTTTCTGTAACCTCAAAATGGTTTAATGTACCAACCATCTTGGCTTTTCTTGAGATCTTTATAAGACTCCTACGCACATTAATAAATTTGCATGCTATTTTAGCTATGAATCTGTCTTTTGTCAGTTGATTTTCAGCTACAACCCCAATTCCATAAATGAAAAAGTAAAGCTCAGAAATAGTATTGACATATAGCCAGAAATGATCAGATAAAGTACCTGAAATCAGAGCTTCTGGACCCAAATCTGTATAGCCCAGCAAGTGCAAGGAAATGATTATAAAATGGTGGAAGTAAAAAATAGTACGAACTCAACACTTTTTAGAGGCCAATATAATTGTAGATACTTTTACTTACTAAAAAAGTGATACATTTTCTTTATATTGAATATATGTTACCTTGTTTAGCAGTTTTAATAATCCTATGAGATAAGGATTATCATCACTGCTTTAGTGGTGAGGAAACTGAAGTGTTCAGAAGCTCTGTAACTCACATAGTACTATATAGTTAGTAGCCATTAGAGCCAGAATTTCCACCAAAAGTCTAAACAATTCTTAAGGCCTGTGCTATTAACCACTGTACAATATCATTATCATTTTTTGAAACACCCCATAAAGTATCTGCAATTACATTTTATGGCTAAAGAAATGGAATCTTAGAAAGTGTAACTTACTTGTTCAGGCCACATAGATAATTAACAGAGCACAGATTTTAAATCAAGTCCAAAATCAGCTCTACTTTTCCACGGACCCCAGCCTTCACTTTATTTTAGCCCCTTATTCTATAAGATATGCATAGTAACTATGCTAGTAAATACACACTTTAACAAATAGAAGTACAAAAACACAGTTATTGAATTATCTGGATTTACTTCTAATTTGAAGCTATTAAAGAAATCAAAAATGTTCTGCAGATTGCATATATAAAACCCAACAAAAGATGTGATACCTCCAACTTCTTTCAACCTGAAAGATATGAAAGTAACACTGAAGGTAATTATACAAGGAAGTTCCAGTATGGTAAATCAAGAAAGGGATCTGTACAACAGCGTATAGAGACGTCATCTACCATTTTCAGCAAATTTTCCCACCAATTCCTCAAGGAAGATATTATTATAATCACATTGACCTGTTACTTGTATCTATTATTAGAGAAATAGGCAGATTAATATAGTTCCATGAAAGTGACATATATCAAAGAGGCCCTCAAATGCCGACGGAACTGTGAAACCCAGTAAGGAGGCAGACATATCCAGTTTATCAGTATAGGGTGATTTATTAGGAGAACCTGTAGACAGAGCCTCAAGACACGTAGATCTCCACGCTGCAACCCCAGAGACCCAGGGCTTATCTCTTAGGGAAAAGTATACGTGGTGTGGAACCAAAGTGTAGGTGGCTATGAGCATCAGAGGCTATGATTTCTGCAGCAGCATCAAAGGTTGCTTGCAGAAAACACAGTATGTTTTTCAACATAAAGAATAGTACATTAAGTAGACATTGTGGAGGCACTCCTGGACTTGAGGCTACTCACTGGATTAGCAATTAAAATAAAGTCACTCATCCTCACACTTCCCTTGTCTAATCAAACTCTTACATTGTCGTGTGTCCACCTCTTCCACGATGGTCCTTCAGCCTTTAGAAGGGGCTGTCTGGTGCCAGGCATTGTACAAATGTAGTTTTCATTTGTAAGAAAAGACCTCAAAAGCAATATAAACAACAAGGGAGACCTATGAGAAGAACAATACTAAGAACTAATAGCACATTTTGCCACTATGGACCCCCAGAACTAACCCAAGAAGAAAACCACTGAGAGAAGGAAAAAATAGGATGAGATATCATTATTACTTGTCTATGCATGTCTTGTAGGGTTGAATAATTACATCACCTCCTGTCACACCAACTAATGCACAATTCCACTGTTAAAGAGCTGTAATGAGTGTTTGTAAATGTTGTCAGTCATTTCCTCTCTGGCATAGGTGATACCCACCAAAGCAGACCAGAGATGTTGGAAAAAAGCAACAAACTTCAAACTCAGCAGGCATCCTTTTGTAACCTCTTAGCACAATGTTGAACCCATTTTAGGAAGAGATTCATTTCTCCATTTGTAAGGCAGAGCATTGACGGGAACCAAAGACTATGTATAGAACACAAATGTACTTGTAAGGGAATTATTTCCCAAAAATCCATCAAGCAGAATGATTGTTGTACCTTTATCTCTATCAGTTTGGACATAGGCAGTTCAAGGATTGTGAGCTAAGGGGTACATACCAAACATGTTGTCCAAAGGGCAAAGGTGCCAATATTATGCATAAGATTACTGAGGCAGTAAAGGACTATGTCAAATAGCCAACCACAGTACCTTATAAAAGGATCGATTTTCCAGTGTATTTGTATGTTGAATGTCCTGGTCCAGACTCCAACAGGATCAACACAGACCATTTGAGCTGGCTGGGGAATTGTTATTCTCTGGCAAAAAATTATCCATTCAATATGGGGGAAGTTCTCAGCACAAACTCCAAAGTGTTCCCTTCCCTGGCTCAGAGTCCTCAGGAGTCCTAAATATTTGCCACGGGCCATTTTAAAAAGTGTTCCCTTCCCTGGCTCAGAGTCCTCAGGAGTCCTAATATTTGCCACGGGCCATTTTAAAAATTAATTTATTTGATTATAAATCATCACAATTAATTAATTTTCAGAGACAAGGTCTCACACTATCAAGTCTGGAGTACAATGATATGGTCATAGCTCACTACAGACTTGCAACCCTGGGCTCAAGCGTGGCAAGTTGCTCCTACCTTAGCCTTCCAAGTAGTGGGCTGCAAGTGCATGTGTTAACTAATTTCTTTTCTAAAAAATTTTGTAGAGATGGGATCTTGCTGTGTTCCTCAGGCTGGTCATAAACTCCTGACCTCAAGCAATCCTTCCACCTGGGCCTCTTAAATTCCTGGGATCTCAAGCATGAACCACTACTCCCAGCCCCATTGATCTTTTGTCAACTCCAGTAGAACTGCATCTGGTCAGACTTTCTTCACAACTGTGGTTAATGGACCCTCCTCATTGGAGGTCTTGAGAAGTTGGTATGGTGTCAGCTTCATATTTGTTCCAACAGAATTAAGATTTCTAATGGCATGAGGCAAAACCTTCACATACCCATGCAGGGTCCTGGATTGTATAAGAGCTCACAGCTACGCCAACAAACTGTCATTTTTCCTTTACATTAACCCTGTTGATTGGATATTATATGGTAAGTTAAATCTTAAGTCTATGTCCTTTTTATGTTTCCAGTCTTGGACTTTATATTCAGTGAAATGTGGGCCTTGGTCACTATCAGTGCATTGAGGGTATTCATAAATGACACTGAGTTGTTCCAAAACTTTAATGGTGCCCGTTTGGTTTGCCCTCTCACAAGAGAAGGCCTACAACAATACCATGGCAGTGACTGCACATGTTAGTGCTTACTTTTGTCCCAAGCTTACTGGCAGGGTTCCAAGGTAGTCTTCTTAACAATCTCTCGCAGAGGTAGCTTTCTTATGAAAATGTGTAATATGACGCAGACAGGAACAAATTAAATAGTTCATTACTGCCATAATTACACCTGCACAGCACGCAGGCAATCCTACTCCCTTGGTTATTTGCCAGTCCACTCACACACAGCTATGCCCCCCTATGTTTATGCACCCAATCAGCTAGCTCAGATTACTGTAGGAGAGCCAGCATTAATTTTTGTTAGGGTGTCAGCCTCCATGTTACTAGAAGGTGATCTGACCTGTGTGCTGAAACATAGTACACAGTTAGGCTGGCGATGTGTTCTTGTAGTCTTTCCCAAATTTCTTTCTACATAGAAGCTCACCATAAGGTTTTTTTTTTTTTTTTTTTTTTTTTTTTTTTTCATATGCCAGGTGTGGTGGCTCATGCCTGTAATCTCAGCACTTTGGGAGGCTGAGGTGGTGGATCACGAGGTCAAGAGATTAAGACGATCCTGGTCAACATGGTGAAACCCTATCTCTACTAAAAATACAAAAATTAGCTGGGAGGGGTGGCATGCACCTGTAGTCCCAGCTACCCAGGAGGCTTGCAACAGGAGAATCGCTTGAATCCAGGAGGCAGTGGTTGCAGTGAGCCAAGATCGTGTCACTGTACTCCAGCCTGGTGACAGAGAGAGATTCCATCTCAAAAAAAAAATAATAATAATAATAAAAAGATTCTGCTCAACTACCTATACAGAGGATGATAGTCTACGGGCTTGTGGGTACAGCCAACCATCCAACTTGGTGTTCTGCCCACTGACTACTTTTCTGCATTCCCATATCAAACCAGATGGTATCTATCTGTGGGTGGACAGCTATGGCTATGCACAGGTTACCTTGGCTTGAGTCATCTGAATACCAAGCATTTTCAGGAATCGGGGCCTTGCCTTCATGTACAACTGGAGGTATCTTCTACGGGGACTCCACAATACACGCAACCCTGGTCTCAAAGTGTCCTGGCCCTAAGATAGTATGCAGTTTATTTCCCAAAGGACTTGTGGAGAGGCCACTATACTGTTGCTGTTATCCATGCCATTTTTGTTAAGTGGAGGTCAGAGCAAGAGCTGAGGCCGACCTAGAAAATAGCCCCTCTATCCAGCCCTTGGTAGAGAGGCCTGTTCTTACTGTTATCAGCTGAGCAGCAGTTATGGGTTCAACTTACTGCAAGTCCCCTCGAACCTGTTGTTCAACTGTGGAAAAGCAGGGTTTAGCACCCTTCCACAGTTGTGGCTAGCATCCTCAGGGAATTACTTTCCTAGGTTGAACTTGCCAGTGGGCTCAGTGGGTCCCCTCAGGGCTTATGGTCACATCTAAAGTCATTGCTATCCCAGGAAGGGGAAATATCTAAGGCTTATGCCTGAGCCACTACTATTTTAGCTGTCTCAAATGCTTCCTCTTATTCTTTATCCCAGCATCAATGAGACTCCTTCTTTACTAGTTGGGATAAGAGATATAAAGATTGAGCTACACGTGTAACAAAAGCCCATCTGTATCCCAAAAGGTCCAAGAAAATTTGTAACTGCTTAACTATCGTAAGCATGGAAAACTGTATATTGTTTCAACTACCATGCCTGGAATAAGGCATGTTTTACACAACCAAGTGACCCCTATAAACTTTACAGCTGGTCCTGAACCTTGCATCTTCTCCAGGTTGATGGCCCATCCTCTGGATTGATGCACAAAGCATCAAGGTGGTGCTATAGCAATGACAAGTTTTCAAGAGTTACAAAAATATCATGAATGTAATTGTATTAGTCTGTTTTCATGCTTCAGATAAAGACGTACCCAAGACTAGGTAATTTATAAAGAAAAAGAGGTTTAATGGACTCACAGTTCCACGTGGCTGGGGAGGCCTCACAATCATGGTGAAAGGTGAAAGATACCTGTTACACGGCTGCAAGCAAGAGAGAATGAAAGCCAAGGGAAAGAGGAAAACCCTTATAAAACCATCAGATCTTGTGAGACTTATTCACTACCATGAGAACAGTATGGGAAAAAAAACACCACCATGATTCAATTATCTTTTCCTGGTTCCCTTTCACAACATATGGGAATTATGGGAGCTACAATTCAAGATGAGATTAGGGTGGGGGAAACAGTCAAACCATATCATTTCACTCCTGGCTCCTCCGAAATCTTAAATCCTCACATTTCAAAACCAATCATGCCTTCTCAACAGTTCCCCAAAATCTTAAGTCATTCCAGAATTAATTTAAAAGCCCAAAGTCCAAAGTATCATCTGAGACAAGTCAAGTCCTTTCACCTATGAGCCTGTAAAATCAAAAGCAAGATAGTTACTTACTAGATATAATGGGTACAGACATTGGATAAATACAGCCATTCCAAACGGGAGAAATTGTCCAAGGGCTATAGGTCCCATGCAAGTCCAAAATACAGAAAGGAAGTCAAATCGTAAAGCTGCAAAATGATTTCCTTTGACTCCATGTCTCATATCTAATGTGCACTGATTCAAGAGGTGGACTCCCATGGCCTTGGGCAGCTCCACTCCTGTGGCTTTGTAGGGTACAGCTCCCTTCCCGGCTGCTTTCACAGGCTGGCATTGAGCATCTGCAGCTTTTCCATGTGCATGGTGCAAGCCGTTGGTGGTTCTACCATTCTGGGATCTGGAGAACGGTGGCCCTCTTCTCACAGCTCCACCAGGCAGTGCTCCAGTGGGAACTCCGTGTGGGGGATCCAACCCCACATTTTCCTTCCACATGGCCTTGGCAGAGGTTCTCCTTGAGGGCCCCAACCCTGTAGCAAACTTCTGCCTGATATCCAGACATTTCCCTACGCCCTCTGAAATCTAGGTGGAAGTTTCCAAACCTCAATTCTTGATTTCTGTGCACCCACAGACTCAACACCACATGGAAACTGCCAAGGCTTGTACCCTCTGAAGCCATGGCCTGAGCTGTACCTTGGCCCCTCTTAGCCATGGCTAGAGCAGCTGGGATGCAGGTCACCAAGTCCCTAGGCTGTACACAGCAGAGAGACCCTGGGCCCGGCTCACAAAACCATTTTTTTCCCTCCTAGTCCTCCAGGCCTGTGATGAGAGGGGCTGCTGCAAAGGTCTCTGACATTCCCTGAAAACATTTTTCCAATTGTCTTGGTAATTAACATTTGGCTCCTCATTACTTATGCAAATTTCTTCAGCTGGCTTGAATTTCTCTCAGAAAATGGGTTTTTCTTTTCTACTGCATCCTTAGGCTGCAAAATTTTCAAACTTTCATGCTCTCTTTCTTTCTTAAAACTGAATGCTTTAAACATCACCTAAGTCACCTCTTGAATCATTTGCTGCTTAGAAATTTCTTCTGCCAGATACCCTAAATTATCTCCCTCAAGTACATAGTTCTGCAAATTTCTAGGGCAGGGGCAAAATGTCACCAGTCTCTTTGCTAAAACATAACAAGAGTCACCTTTACTACAGTTCCCAACAAGTTCCTCATCTCCATCTGAGACCACATCAGCCTGGATTTCATTGTCCATATCACTATTGGGCTTTTGGTCAAAACCATTCAACAAGTCTCTAGAAAGTTCCAAACTTTCCCACATTGTTCTGTCTTCTTCTGAGCCCTCCAAACTGTTCAAACCTCTACTGTTACCCAGTTCCAAAGTTGCTTTCACATTTTTGGGTACGTTTAGAGCAGTGTCCCACTCTACTGGTACCAATTTTCTGTATTAGTTCGTTTTCACACTGCTGATAAAGACATACCTGAGACTGGGTAATTTATAAAGAAAAAGAAGTTTAGTCAGTAGTGGTAACTCGTTCCTGTAATGCCAGTACTTTGGGAGGACAAGGTGAGCAGATTGCCAGAGGTCAGGAGTTCAACACCAGCGTAACCAACATGATGAAACCCCATCTCTATTAAAAATACAAAAAAAAAAAAAAAAAAAATTAACCAGACATGTGGTGGGTCCCTGGAATCCCAGCGCAGTCCATAAGGCTATGATTACCCTGCACGTTCTAAAACTGTGCAAATATTGTCTCAACTTTGCATAAGTGGTTATATTACTCATTTTTTCAGCTTTATTTCCTGCTAGGAAAATGCTATCCTCATCAGTGTCCCATAGCCACACCATCCATGTGGCTAAACTTTCTGTAGGCAGCCATTTACAAGTTTTTGCATTGTCCAGTAATTCTTCTGATGAGCACTTCCAGACAGTGAAGATTTTCTGAAAGGCTGTTCTTTACTGGCTGGCTACATGTGTTAGGATTTTGCTTTCGGCTGCATGTGTAGTCTTGTTCTCAAAAGGGAAGGATAATTATCTCCTCCTTCAAGATCTGTGTCTTCACCTGATTCAGTAGGTGGTTCCCAAGGATTTCAGATATTTGCATACCAATCCACTTTGGCAAGGACAGCCCTCATTTTCAGCCAGTACAGATTCCTCTCTCCCAGCTGTGAATAGTGGCTGGCTAGGGTTTCTAGCTGTGTTTCCTGAGTTTCAAGTTTATCAGCCAGATAAGACACTAACGGTCAGGCCTCTGAGCCCAAGCTAAGCCATCATATCCCTTGTGACCTGAATATATACATGCATATGGCCTGAAGAAACTGAAGAACAACAAAAGAAGTGAAAATAGCCAGTTCCTGCCTTAACTGATGACATTCCACCATTGTGATTTGCTCCTGCCCCCACCCTAACTGATCAGTTGGCCTTGGGACATTCCTTCTTCTGGACAATAACTCTCAGGAGCTCCCCACCGAGCCCCTTGTGACCCTCGCTCCTGCCCACAAGAGAACAACCTCCTTTGACTGTAATTTTCCACTACCTACCCAAATCCTATAAAACTGCCCCACCCCATCTCCCTTTGCTGACTCCTTTTTTGGACTCAGTCCTCCTGCACCCAAGTGATTAAAAAGCTTTATTGCTCACACAAAGCCTGTTTGGTGGTCTCTTCACACCGATGCGTGCGTGTAACACTAACACAGACGTGGAAGTCTTCATATCAGTTTCTAACTGTAATTCTTTAACTTTTGTACATTCACTCATCTCAGCCACTACATGTGCTTCCGATGCTTACAAAACCCTAATAATGACCACCGCCTTGTTGTCACCACTTGGCAACCCTTTTCACCACAGCTTTTTACTAATAAATGTTCTAGACCCTCTGGCATTTTCAGGGCATCTCTATATTCATGCGGTTGACAGACTTCTAGCAAATGGGCATCACAGCAACATATAGATGAGGAGGGTCCCTTGGGATTTCCCTCATGAATGCTTCTTTCTCCTTGCACAACTTTGATTTCCTGACTCCTCCTAGTTTGATCGCTATTTGTTCATTAACGGGCCATACACTCAGAGGCCCCCAAATGCCAAACGAACCGAGAAACCAAAGAAGGAGGCAGACAATTCTGTCTGTGGGTGTAGGATGACTTGTTAGGGGAGTTTACAGGCAGAAATGTGGTCTTTAGAAGCCTCAAATCAGGTAGATCTCTGTACCACAACCCCCTAGACCAAGGGCATATGTCTTAGAGAAAAATATATGTGCTCTGGAAGGAATTTGCAGGTGACTATGAGTATCACAACCTATGATTTCTGCAACAGCCTCATGGGTTCCTTTGGATGAAACTTACAGTGAATAGGTCTTCCTACATAAACAGTAATACACCAGCTAGGCATTTTGGAGGCATTGCCAGACCTGAGGTTAGTCTGTGGATTAGCATTTAAAATAAAGTCACTCCCGATGCAATCCCTCCCCCCTCCCCCCTCCCTGTGATAGACCCTGATGTGTGATGTTTCCCTTCCCGAGTCCAAGTGATCTCATTGTTCAGTTCCCACCTATGAGTGAGAACATGCGGTGTTTGGTTTTCTGTTCTTGCAATAGTTTGCTGAGAATGATGGTTTCCAGCTGCATCCATGTCCCTACAAAGGACACAAATTCATCCTTTTTTATGACTGCATAGTATTCCATGGTGTATATGTGCCACATTTTCTTAATCCAGTCTGTCACTGATAGACATTTGGGTTGATTCCAAGTCTTTGTTATTGTGAATAGTGCCACAATAAACATATGTGTGCATGTGTCTTTAGAGCAGTATGATTTATAATCCTTTGGG
The DNA here is from genome assembly GCF_007565055.1 of Rhinopithecus roxellana. Lineage (NCBI taxonomy): Eukaryota > Metazoa > Chordata > Mammalia > Primates > Cercopithecidae > Rhinopithecus > Rhinopithecus roxellana. The sequence continues at coordinate 10,503,473 of NC_044549.1, read as the reverse complement.
TATATACCCAGTAATGGGATGGCTGGGTCATATGGGACTTCTAGTTCTAGATCCTTGAGGAATCTCCATACTGTTTTCCATAATGGTTGAACTAGTTTACAATCCCACCAACAGTGTAAAAGTGTTCCTATTTCTCCACATCCTCTCCAACACCTGTCGTTTCCTGACTTTTTAATGATTGCCATTCTAACTGGTGTGAGATGGTATCTCGTTGTGGTTTTGATTTGCATTTCTCTGATGGCCAGTGATGATGAGCATTTTTTCATGTGTCTGTTGGCTGTATGAATGTCTTCTTTTGAGAAATGTCTGTTCATATCCTTTGCCCACTTTTTGATGGGGTTGTTTGTTTTTTCTTGTAAATTTGTTTGAGTTCTTTGTAGGTTCTGGATATTAGCCCTTTGTCTGATGAGTAGATTGCAAAAATTTTCTCCGATTCTGTAGGTTTCCTGTTCACTCTGATGGTAGTTTCTTTTGCTGTGCAGAAGCTCTTTAGTTTAATTGGATCCCATTTGTCAATTTTGGCTTTTGTTGCCATTGCTTTTGGTGTTTTAGACATGAAGTGCTTGCCCATACCTATGTCCTGAATGGTATTGCCGAGGTTTTCTTCTAGGGTTTTTATGGTATTAGGTCTAACATTTAAGTCTCTAATCCATCTTGAATTTATTTTCGTATAAAGAGTAAGGAAAGGATCCAGTTTCAGCTTTCTACTTATGGCTAGCCAATTTTCCCAGCATCATTTATTAAATACGGAATCCTTTCCCCATTTCTTGTTTTTCTCATGTTTATCAAAGATCAGATGGCTGTAGATGTGTGGTATTATTTCTGAGGACTCTGTTCTGTTCCATTGGTCTATATCTCTGTTTTGGTACCAGTACCATGCTGTTTTGGTTACTGTAGCCTTGTAGTATAGTTTGAAGTCAGGTATCGTGGTGCCTCCAGCTTTGTTCTTTTGACTTAGGATTGTCTTGGCAATGCGGGCTCTTTTTTGGTTCCATATGAACTTTAAAGCAGTTTTTTCCAATTCTGTGAAGAAACTAATTGCATTGGGAGTTATACCTGATGTAAATGACGAGTTGATGGGTGCTGACGAGTTGATGGGTGCAGCACACCAACATGGCACAAGTATACATATGTAACAAACCTGCACATTATGCACATGTACCCTAGAACTTAAAGTATAATAATAAAAAATAAAATAAAATAAAAATAATAATAATAAAAAATAAAATAAAATAAAGTCACTCTTGTAACCACAGATATGTTGATAGAAAAACAAAACGCAGGCTGTGTACAGTGGCTCATGCCTGTAATCCCAGTACTTTGGGAGACTGAGGAGGTAGATCATGAGGTCAGGAGATCGAGACCAGCCTGGCTAACACAATGAAATCCGGTCTCTACTAAAAATACAAAGAAACTTAGCCTGGCATGGTGGTGGGCGCCTGTAGTCCCAGCTAATTGGGACTGAGGCAGGAGAATGGCATGAACCCAGGAGCCAGAGCTTGCAGTGAGCCGAGATCACACCACTGCACTCCAGCCTGGGCGATAGAAAAAGAAAACACAAACACAGGCACTAGAACTTAGAGAATTCTTGGTACGATTTATTCTGAACCAAGTTTGAGGGCTTAAAATCAAAAACACAGACTCGATATAAACCAAAAGTGTGTCCCAAAATAGATTACATGTGGTAGAGTGCATAAGCATTTTCCAACAGGGAGATATGTGTGGCACAGAAAGTGGGAGAAACAGGTCATAAAGCAACAGTTACCTTCTTGTGATTTTGATTGGTGCTCAGTGACTTTATACACAAGATTCTGTAAATATATGATTGAGTGTTAGAGAAAACGTTTAGTCCTCTTAGTGACTAGTGTAAGGTCTGGAGGAAGTTAACTGATTCTATCCTGTCTTTTTTCTACATCTGATAAAGAGGTTTATGACCAATATCTCTTCATGAAATATCTTAAAAACCCCAGTTACACAGGCAAGAGGTCAGCTTTAGTATGTAGACCTAGGGTTTATTATCCATGTGCCTGACTGTAGTCATGGTGGGTTATTGTTAATAATTTCCTTTGAATTTTCCTTTTTCTGACAGATAGATAAACATAGAAATATTGGTATGTGTAGTTTGAATGCACTTGAGATAGCTTTTTGGCATTCTTTGTAGGCTTCATTCTGTAGGGTTGTTTCACTTCCTCAACTATCCCTTTCTTATGTTATTATAATAATGCTGACTTAGAGAACTCCATTATATATGCCAAAGAACTATTTTGATAGAATAGAACAAAATGGACATTTAAATTCAAGAATTTGGTTTGCCATGCAACCTTATATAGTAAACTATTTTATTTTATGAGTTCACATGCGTTGCAAGGGGTTAAATAGGTTAAATTGATCTAGAACTTTAAAGATTTTACACTGCTAAGAAATAAACCATGACATTTTGCATAATAGCCTAAGATATATAAAAATATTCTAGTCTTGGAAGAAAAACTCTAAGTTCAGTTTGAACACACTGATTTTGAGGATGTCCACATTGAGATGCTTAAAAAGCAGTTCAAGGTGAAAGGTAACTGAGTGGATAAATGCAGTGTGGGTCAGAAACAAAGCTTTGAAAGTCAAAGTTACTTCAAAGTAATCATTTGAGTTTTAAGAAAACATGCAATTTCATCAAGGAATACAAAAGAAATAAATGATGGCAGAATCCAGAACACTGGAGTGTCCCTATCATTATCATTGGAAGAAAGAGAACAGGGACAAAGGGACATTCCCAAGGGAGGAAGAGGAAATCTCACAAATGCCATAGAAGACTCAGACAAGGAGATTTGAGAAAGGAACATTGGCCAACATTGGAGTACACTGAAGAAGATCTAGAAGAAAAATTGACATGTGGCATAAACTGATTTGATTATTAGGGAATTTTTGGTACCACATAAATCAAACAAGAAGTTAAACAGAAAATGGCTGATAAGGGTCCTGTTATTGGTATTGGTTTTCAAATTTTATTTATTTTTTATTTTTATTTTTTGAGATTGAGACTTGCTCTGTAACCCAGGCTAGAGTTCAGTGGTGCAAACACAACTCACTGCAACTTTGACCTCCTGGGCTCAAGTGATCCTCCCGCCTCAGCCCCCCAGGTAGTTGGGACTACAGGTGTGAGCCACCACGCCTGGCTATTTTCGTATATATTTTTTTGTCATGTTTCCCAAGCTGGTCTTGAACTCCTGAGCTCAAGCGATCCACCTGCCTCAGCCTCCTAGAGTGCTGGGATTACAAGCATCAGCTACCGCACCCACACTTCAAACTTCCATGGGTATATTTTCGTCACTTTAAAATACACATTTTGCCTCAATCTGGAATGTAGAATGGAATTCTGCATTTATAAAAACTCCCAGTTATAACACTGTGATTAATTCAGGGATAACACTTACATAGCAAGACTGTAAAGTGCTTAAATTAATTTAGTAACTAGTAAATAAGAAGAGTTAGCATAGAATTCAAGAGATTTGAGAGACAGGAAAAGGAAGGATACTTTGAGGTCCATTGAAGTAGGTCATGGTAAGAAGAATTAAAAATTATGTCAGGATGCACTTGTAGTAAATCTTCCTCTTTAGTGGAGAAACTGTATACAATTCTTACATATTTTCACAGACCCAAGTTCAAACAAATTAAGCAAAAATATAGGTAACAGTATTGTACTAGTTAACAGTAGGTTATTCTTGTTCCATTTTGATAGACATGGATCATGGTAGATGATTAGCTTTGACAAGCACTTTGATTTGGTAAGCGGGATCAGGGAAGCATTTGAGCTTCTAGAGATGCAAACACACTATGTTTATATATACATATTTTCCCCCAAAGCTTAGATTTTTAGCTTTTTTCTACCTTTGAAGACATTCTTCATTTTTCCTTTTATATAAAGGTACCTAGTTTCCAGAACAATGTGACAAAAAGGATGAAAACAAAGTAGAAATAATTTATATTACTTATATAATAATGTAATCTTAAAATTTGAATAAGATTTTCAGTACTTTTATTTCCCACCAGTCACACCAATATACAGTAACAGATCTTAATTAGCAATTTGTTCGAAACCGTGCTGTGTTTCATAATGTACTGTTCCCACAGTTGGAGGTATTCTTGAGCAGAGAATAAATCTCTAAAAAGAGAAGAACATTCTTTTCTAGTTCTGACAAAGAAAAACAAAAAACAGTGAAAAATTTACATTCAAGACAATGATCAAATAGGGGACATGTAAGCAGGTTCAAAGATGACATAAGATTAAACACGATTATTTGTATTTTTACTTATTTTTAGGCACCTGGAAGCCAAAAAATAACATTTGAAGCATTAAGGTTATATTAATTGCTTCTCAGATGGGGAAAAAATCCACATAAAAAAGTTGACAAAGCCAACATCTATAAATATTGATTGTCTGAATATGTTTCCTGTATTAACTTTGGGTAAAGTAGGAAAATGAGCACAAGTTTTTCAAAAATCAGTCCTGGAAATGAGACATGCGCATCAGAACTATGAACTGGAAAATAACTGCATACATTGACAGGAATGTGGATTAATTTCTGTTAGCTACAGTACGGATGGGACCAGGGAAAAGGAGAACAGAAAGGCCAGCCTTATAGTTGAATTATAGAGAGAAATCAGAGATTGCGGACTTGTGGAAAAAGAAGGAAAGAGTAGGCCAGGCACAAATGTGGAAATGACAAGCACTATTTGGCATTAGAATCAGTAGCTTTCTAAAGCAGTTCTCCTGGGAGCCACAAGGCAAGGACAGTCACCACAAGCTGAAAGCTGGCAAGCAGCATACAATTTCCTAGAGGCTGATTTGCATACGACAGTCCTCCCACCAATAAAAAGAGGGAAGAGGGTTTTAACAAATACTCAATACAACCCACAATCAAGTCAGCTTCATCCCTGGGATTCAAGGGTGGTTCAATATATGCAAATCAGTAAACATAATTTATCACACGAACAGAACTAAGGACAAAAACCACATGATTATCTCAATAGATACAGAAAAGTCTTTTGATAAAATTCAACATCCCCTCATGATTAAAACCTCTCAGTAAACTATATACTGATGGAGCATAACTCAAAATATTAAGAGCCATTTATGACAAACCCACAGCCGATATCATACTAAATGGGCAAAATCTGGAAGCATTCCTCTTGAAAACTGGCACAAGACAAGGAAGTCCTCTCTCCCCACTCCTATTCAACATGGTATTGGAAGTTCTGGACAAGGTAATCAGGCAAAAGAAAGAAATATAGGGTATTCAAAATAGGAAGAGAGGAAGTCAAACTGTCTCTGTTTGCAGATAACACGATCCTGTATCTAGAAAACCCCATCGTCTCAGTCCAAAAGCTTATTAAGCTGATAAGCAACTTCAGCAAAGTCTCAGAATACAAAAATCAATGAGCAAGAATCACAAGCATTTCTATACACCAACACCAGTCAAGCAGAGAACCAAATCATGAATGAACTCCCATTCACAATTGCTACAAAGAGAATAAAATACCCAGGAATACAGCTAACAAAGGAAGTGAAGGACCTCTTCAAGGAGAATTACAAACTACTTTACAAGGAAATTACATTCCATGCTCATGGATATGAATAATCAAGATAGAGAAAATGGCCGTACTTCCCAAAGTAATTTATAGATTTAAAGCTGTTCCTCTTAAACTATCATTGACATTCATCACATAAATAGAAAAAAAATACTTTAAAATTTATATGGAACCAGAAAAGAGCCCATCTAGCCAAGACAATACTAAGCAAAAAGAACAAAGCTGGAGGCATCACACTACCTGACTTCAAACTATACTACAAGTCTGAAATAACCAAAATAGCATGGTACTGGCACAAAAATAGACACATCGACCAATGGAACAGAATAGAGATCTGAGAAATAAGATCACACATCTACAACCACCTGGTCTTCGACAAATCTGAGGAAAACAAGCAATGGGGAAAGGATCCCCTATTTATTAAATGGTGCTGGGAAAACTGGCTAACCATATGCAGAAAATTGAAACTGGACCACTTCCTTACACCTTATACAAATATCAAATCAAGATGGATTAAAGATTTAAATGTTAAAACCCAAAACTATAAAAATCTTAGAAGAAAAACTAGGCAAATTCAGGACATGGGCACAGGCAAAGATTTCATGATGAAAGCGTAAAAAGCAATTGCAACAAGAGCCCAAGTGGACAAATGGAATCTAATTAAACTAAAGAGCTTCTGCACAGCGAAAGAAACTATCATCAGAGTTAACAGACAACCTACAGAATGGGAGAAAATTTTTGCAATCTAGCCACCTGACTAAGGTCTAATATCCAGAATCTACAAGGAACTTAAACAAATTTACAAGAAAAAAAAAAAAAAAAACATTAAAAAATGGGCAAAGGACATGAACAGACACTTCTCAAAAGAAGACATTTATGTGACTGACAAACATGGAAACAAAAAGTTCAACATTACTGATCATTAGAGAAATGCAACTCAAAACCTCACTGAGATACCATCTAATGCCAGTCAGAATGGTGATTATTAAAGGGTCAAGAAAAAACAGATGCTGGTGAGGCTGTGAAGAAATAGGAATGCTTTTACACTATTGGTAGGAATGCAAATTAGTTCAAACATCGTGGAAGATAGTGTGGTTATTCCTCCAAATCCTAGAACCAGAAATACCATTTGACGCAATAATCCTGTTACTGGGGATATACCCAAAGCAATATAAATCATTCTATTATACAGATACATATACATGTATGTTCATTACAGCACTATTCACAATAGCAAAGACATAGAATCAACCCGAATGCTCATCAATGATAGACAGGATCAAGAAAATGTGGTACATATGCACTATGGAACACTATGCAGCCATAAAAAGGAACAAGGTCACGTCTTTGCAGGGATGTGGGTGGAGCTGGAAGCCATTATCCCTGGCAAACTAATGCAGAATAGAAAACCAAACACCACATGTTTTCATTTATAGGTGGAAGCTGAATAATGAGGACAACTGACACAGGGAGGTGAACAACACACACTGCCGCCTGTCCGGGGGCCGGGGAAAGGAGATCATCAGGATAAATAGCTGATGCATGTAGGACTTAATAGCTAGGTGATGGGTTGATAGGTGCAGCAAACCACCATACCACACGTTTGCATAACAAACCTGGACATCCTGCACATGTATCCCGGAACTTAACATTACATTAAATTAAATTTTTTAAAAATTCCAAAAAAACTTCAAGCAAGACACCAGAATTTTTCCTATTTCACAGATGAAGAAACTGAGTCTAAGTGAGATTAACTTGCATGAGGACAGGCTTACAGAATTTAGAAAATTTGGGATTTGAATGTAAAACTTTGACTCTCAAATGCTACATTTAACACTTACTCTGTCACTAGTAACAAACGATATGCAAAATTAAGCAATAAGGTGACTGGTGCTTTAAAACTGACAGTGATTAAAATGGATGTTGCTATCAGTTGTTAGCAGAGGTATAAACAGGAACTGTCAGTGCTGATGGGAAAATAAAACTTACTATAAGTTTTATAAGTGATATTTTTTAAGTAATTATAAATTGTAAAACAACATCAATACCACTTGTAAGAATATACTTAAAAATAAGAATCAATGAATTTAAAGGTATCACTAAAAGATTACTCATAACAGCATTCTTTACAATCACAAATAAACAAACTGAAGGTCTCAAAACAAGATATTGATAAAACAAATTATGATATACCCAGAAGAACATTACATGAGATTGCAAGATACATGGAACCTAATAAATGGGAGGAGGGGAGTTTTAAGGTAATACAAGGCAAATATATTTATATCTTAAAAATTTTAAGAAACAAAAACAGAAAAGCAGAAACACACTTATGCAGTGTATTTAAGATACATGCAGTTTAAGAAAGAATTATTGTAGCCCTATCTTTATTTTAAATTGTGTAGAAGCATAATTCATATTGATGAGGAAATTTAAGTCTATTTTCCTTTCAGAGAAACCAAGGGAGTAGGAGAAGATAAACCTAGAATTCTAGGCTCCCCTTTCTAAAGCTTGGATCCAACAGTTAAATCCAGGCAGTATTAAAGACAGGGCTGTGAAACACTATGTTTTTAAAGAATACTTTTCCAATGGTTAACATGTGTGAATCACTGTTGTAAGTACTCTAGAAATACTAACCCTCTTAGTCTAATGTTCCTAACAAACATATGAGATAGGAAAACTCCAACTTACCTTTATGCAGTTGTAAAGTTGCAAGCACAAGGAGGATAAACAACTAGTCCAAGGTCACAGCTTACAAAAGGTAGAGCCAGGTTTTCAACTCAAAACCGTTGGACACCAGAGCTAAGTTTAACCACTATGTTAAGATGCTTCTATATTCTCTTTCTTTCCTCCACGTTTTCCATGGTCTCCATGGCCTCGTATCATCATTACTCTTTTTTATATCCTAAAACTCCTGAATTTTGTTGATTTGTATTTTTATTATTTATCACTAAAATGTATAACAATTGTTTTCATTTCGTATTCTCTTATCTACTGTGAAAATTGTGTGACTTAATTGGCATTTACAAAGATTTAAAAACTCACTAGTTTTGCCAAGTTGTCCCGTTCATCTCTTTCTAAAGTTTTCCCCTAAATTGGCATATTAGGGTCACGTTTTCTTAAGTCATATATTTCTCTATTGAACTCAAGGTTTAATAAGAGTTTAGTTTGATCTAAAATTCTTGAAATACACATTACTTCCCAGATGATTTTGAAACAATGCTTCTTCACTTTCTGATTTTCATGTTATTATAGTCTGATTCTGAACCCAGCCTTATTTTTTCCAACTTATAGATATATTGAATTTTCCTTCTAGAGTCACAGTTTTTTTTCTTGCTGTACACTTATGCTAATTGACCCACATCAATTTATTTCTAAACATCAATTATGACTTTAGTGTGTATATTTAAGGTGTTATTTATATATGTTTTTGAATTTTCTTCTTAAAAACCTTTTTTATTTATTTCTGATTCTATTTATCCTATTTCATTTGCTTTGCTTTCTTTAAAATGCACAGCAATAAAGCATATATTGATAATCTTTTTCATTCAAACTTATTTTCTTTCAAAATCTTTTTTATTTATTTTCTTCTATATTTCACTTTGCTCAGTTGTCTTAAGTTTTCCTTCTATGTCACTATTTTTATAAGTGTATTTTTTAATCTATTGCCATTGAAACACTTATTTTTATATTGTTTCAATCAAATAATATAATGATATCATTTTTGTCCTTTATGTATGTACTGAAGTCTGCCACATAAATTTTTATTTCTTTCCACCATCCTACTTTTCCCTGAGTCTTTAGATATCAATATACAATCTTACTTCTTAGAGATAATTTGTTTTCCATTTATTTGATATAATATACACGATAAATTTCTCTTAACTACAAATTTCACTTATATTATGCTATGATCTCTTTAGCAGGTTTCCAGTATGGTTCACAAAATATCTTTCATGTGCTAAGCCCATTTTCACATTTTCAATGTATTTGACTAGGACCCATTATATTTCACTTTGTATTTTTTATTTAAACCTGAACACTTTTTCCTAGGTAAGCTTGTTGCAAAAGTTTGGCGTGTAGTTTAAAGAAGAAAGTAGAATAGTGAGTTAGGGTAATGAATAGATTAAGTAATAGGCAATTTAAATTTTAATCTGTTGTCATTGTCTCATGAGCATCTATCTCCCCTATGGTATAATGCAACTCTGAGATAGCCAGAAGTGTCAAAGTGGGTCCACATCCAATTTTGGGAACTTTTCATTTGCAAAAAGACATACACACTGTTTTAGTTCATTCTCACATGGCTGTAGAGAACTGACCAAGACTGGTTAATTTAAAGAAAAGAGGTTTAACTGACTCATGGTTCTACAAGGCTGGGGAGGCCTCAGGAAACTTACAATTATGGTAGAAGGGGAAGCAAGGACCTTCTTCATATGGCTGCAGGAGAGAGAAGTGCAAGCAGGGGAAATGCCAGACATTTATAAAACCATCCTATCTCATGAGAACTCACTCACTGTTACCAAAACAGCATGGGGAACCTGCCCCCATGTACCAATCACCTCCCGCCAGGACCCTCCCTCAACACATGGGGATTATGGAGATTACAATTCAAGATGACATTTGGGTGGAAACATATCACACACACACACACACACACGCACATACAATCAGACTAGGTTGAGGGCTTATCTGAATTCTTTTCATCTACATTCCAAAAATTTCAGGGTAGATCTCACCATCACACAGGAGCCAGAGTTTTACACAATATCATCAGAACTTCTTTGAAGTTGGAGGAATCTTGGCCATGTTTGCCTTTGTGTGCTTTCCATTTTGGGTTGCTCTAGACTTTTAAACTCCTCTCATTACATTTGGCAGACAATGCTAGTTAACTATCTAACATCTATTTTTCTTTGTCTTCTTTACTAACAGAAGATGGTTTGATTTAGGACTGCCATGTGCCATAAGGGATGGGTGAAAATATAAGCCAATTGTTGAAATAAAGGAAAAAAAAAAAAAAGAAAAAAAAAATTCTACTGGATGTGATCCAGGAATGATACTTGATATGGTTTGGCTGTGTCACCACCCAAATCTCATCTCGAATTGTAGCTCCCAAAATTCTCACGTGTTGTGGGAGGGGCCTGGTGGGAGGTAATCCTGGGGGTGGGTCTTTCCCATGCTGTTCTAGTGATAGTAAATACATTTCATGAGATCTGATGGTTTTATAAAGGAGAGTTCCCCTGCACATGGTCTCTTGCCTGTCACCATGTAAGATGTGACTTAGCTGCTCCTTCACCTTCTGCCATGATTGTGAAGCCCCACCTCAACCATGTAGAACTGTGAATCCATTAAACCTCTTTTTCTTTATACATTACCCAGTCTTTCATATGTCTTTATTAGCAGTGTGAAAGCAAACTAATGCAGTAAATTAGTGTCAGGTAGTGGGGTTCTGCTGTAAAGATACCTGAAAATGTGGAAGCGACTTTGGAGTTTGGTGACAGGCAGAGATTGGAACAGTTTGGAGGACTCAGAAGAGAACAGAAAGATATAGGAAAATTTGGAACTTCCTGGAGACTTGTTGAATGGTTTTAACCAAAATGCTGATAGTGATATGGACAATGAAGTCCAGGTTGAGGTGGTCTCAGATGGGGATAAGTAACTTGTTGGGAACTGGAATAAAGGTGACCCTTTCTATGTTTTTAGCAAAGAGACTGATGACATGTTGCCCCTACCCTAGAGATTTATGGAACTTTGAGCTGGAGAGAGATAATTTAAGGTATCTAAGAAGAAATTTCTAAGCAGCAAAGCATTCAAGAGGTGACTTGGGCACTGCCAAAAGCATTCAGTTTTATGTTTTCACAAAGACACATTTTAGAATTGGAACTTATGTTTAAAAGGGAAGCAGAGCATAAGAGCTCAAAAAATATGCAGCCTGGTAATGCAGTAGAAAAGAAAAACCCATTTTCTAAGAACAAATTCAGACAGGGTGCAGAAATTTGAATAAGTAATGAGGAGCCAAATGTTAATCACCAAAACAATGGGGAAAATATCTGCAGGGCATGTCAGAGACCTTCACAGCAGCCCTTCCCATCACAGGCCTGGAAGCCTAGGAGGAAAAAATGGTTTCATGGGCTGGGCCCAGGGCCCCCCTGGTCTGTCTAGGGACTTGGTGCCTTTCATTCCAGGTGCTCCAGCTATGGCTAAAAGAAGCTGAGTTACAGCTCAGGCCATAGTTTCAGAAGGTGCAAGCCTCAAGTCTTGGTGGCTTACATGTGGTATTGGGCCTGTGTGTACACAGAAGTCAAGAATTGAGGTATGGAAACTTCCACCTGGATTTCAGAGGGTGTATAGAAATGCTTGGATGTCTAGGCAGAGGTGTGCTGCAGGGGAAGAACCCTCATGGAGAACCTCTGCTAGGGCAGTGCAGAAGGGAACTGTGCAGTGGGAGCTCCCACACAGAGTCTGGGGGCACTGCCTAGTAAAGCTGTGTGAAGTGGACCACTGTCCTCCAGATCCCAGAATAGTATATCCACTGATAGCTTGCACTGTGTGCCTGGAAAAGCTGCAAACACTAAACACCAGCCTATGAAAGCAGTCAGGGAAAAGTCTTTACCCTGCAAAGCCACAGGAGCAGAGCTGACCAAGACCATGGGAACCCAACTCCTGCATCACTGTGACCTGGATGTAAGACAAGGAGTCAAAGGAGATGATTTTGCAGCTTTCCGATTTGACTGCCCTGCTGGATTTTGGACTTGCATGAGGCCTTTAGCCCTTTTGGCCAATTTCTCCCATTTGGAAGAGATGTTTTACTCAAAGCCTGTACCCCTATTTTATCTCGACAGTAACAACTTGCTTTTGATTTTACAGGCTCATAGGTAGAAGGGACTGGCTCTGCATCAGATGAGACACTGGACTGTGGGCTTTTGAATCAATGTTGAAATGAGTTAAGACTTTGAAGGACTGTCAGGAAGGCATGATTGGTTTTGAAATGTGAGGATATGAGACTTAGGAGAGGCCAGGGGAGGAATAATATGGTTAGGCTGTTTCCCTACCCAAATCTCATCTTAGATTGTAGCTCCCATAATCCCTACATGTCATGGGTATGATCTGGTGGGAGGTAATTGAATCCTAGTGGTTGGCCTTTATCATGCTGTTCTAGTGATATTGATTCAGTCTCATGAGATTCAATGGTTTTATGAAGGGGAGTTCCCTTGCACATGCTCTCTTGCCTGCCACCACGTAAGATATGACATAGCTTCTCCTTTGCTTTCTACTATGACTGTGAGGCCTCTCCAACTATGTGTAACTGTGAGTCCATTAAACCTCTTTTTCTTTACAAATTACCCAGTCTCAGGTATGTTTTTATTAGCAGCATAAAAACAGACTAATACAATATTATTTTCCAAAATAACTAAAATATTGAGCAGGCCAGTGCCATAGCTCCTTACTCTTCAACGTGTATTTGCCAGCAGGGAGAGCAGCCATTGTGTGGGCATGACTACATAACAGGAAAAACAGAGAATGAATGCCTGGGTTCCTGTGTCTTTTAATGACTGTGCCTGCTCTGGACTTGCTTTCTTCATTGTTATAGTGGTTACAGGAGAAAAATAAGTCTTGCTTTATTAAGTGTCAGAAGTTGAATATCTGATATGTGGAAATCATAAAAATTCAAATGATGTGGGAATCTCACCATTTTTTAAAAAGAGGAAAGGAAAGAAAAGGAAAGCATTTCACTTACTAGCTTTTACTTCCAAAATTTCTGAAATTCAGTCTTACTCATTGTGTTGGGTGACTGTTTCATTCCTAAACAAATAACTATGCATAGGAGATAGGAGTTGGGGGAACCAGACTTTCATTCTTACCTGTGAAACCAAGAGGTAATCAGTTTTACTTGGGAAATAGAGAATAGAAATGAAAAACAAAGACAAAAAAAAGCAGAGTATCATTACAAGGAACAAAGTAAATATATGTTTAGAAAGGCAAAATGACTCCCCAGTGTGAGTATACGCACGCGTGTGTGTGTGCGCGCACGTGCACGTGCCTATGTGTTGTCTGCGTGTGTGTGATATGATTAAGTAATTTTACCTAACTTCAGCTGACAAATATTGGCAGCAGCAAGGATGTTTGCAATCCATAGTTTCTCCTCTAACCTGTCACACGACAGAGTAGCTTTTGCTGTGATGGGATGTCTGCCTAATTTCCAGCTTCTGCTTTAACACAACTACTGTCAATCAAGGTTCAGGAGGTTACTACAAGCAGCTTTTACCCTCTGATCTAATCTGCTTGTTTAAAATAAGTTGGTTTTACTTTTTGGTCTGTAGCATATAGTTTAGAAAATCTAGTTCCTTATTGCATCTGGCCAAAGTCTGCCATACTCATCTATCTGCTCACCTACTGAGGTTGGAAGTATAGGTGCTTCCCTATTCTGGCTAAAATAAAGTTTGTTTTCTTAAGTGTGTGTGTGTTTTTTAAATTGTTATTTCTACTTTCTGTTGTTTTTATTGTTACTGGTTCCAGTTAAGAAATGACAAGATGATTTCCCCACCATCTGAAACCAAAGGACATCACATACTGCCTATATTCATAAAAATACATACATTGCTATTGAATTTATATTCCAAATTTCAGATTGATTTATACTTAATATAAAAGTGTAACTTTCTAAAATACAATGTTTTACCATACCGAATCTGTCCTCAAACTCTCAAAAGCAATTTTGTTAAAAGATAAAATCCAGTATTCTTACCTTGGAATGCATGTATTTATCTAAGTAAATTAAACTACATAGTGTCTTCAGCTGTACTCTGTGCTTCTTCAAGTTTATGCATGTGTCCAGGCTGTTTATTTTAATCTAAAATATCATTTTTGTCAATCAACAAAGTGTCAATATTTATAGCCTGATATCATGGAAAATTCTCATCCATTTACTCAACAGCCAAATATTAAAATTTTGAATTTTTGTGCCATTTACCATACTCTTTTCCATAATTTATGTATTTAAATAATGTCATTTTTATGTTGAAGTGTCTTACCCTCTCTACAAGATATTTATGTCTATAGGGAAAGCATCTTTTTATCTCTCATGAATGTTTGCGTGATAGCTTCTGTTCTAGCAGGTCTTCAGTAATTACTTGTTGAATTACATTTTCCAAATTAAACTTTTTACAAGCATTGTTTTAAACAACTTCCATTTTTGTAACAGAAAAAGAGAAAAAAAAAGCAATGCTGTTACGCCAAGTATCAATTTAAATTTCATCACTGTAATTACTCTGAGGTTACAAAGCCTAAATAAAATTTACCTAGAACAATTAAGAATTAATGTTACTGACATGCACTTGAGAAAGTAAGTAGATGATGATAGAAAATATAATTTTTTAAATGGAAAGAAAAATCTCCATGACTTCTGTTTGATTCTCTGTCCTAGTGACCTGGAACTGAGTCAGGAGTGAGTGATCAGAGCCTTGAAAACACAAAGATGCAGCATATATGCCTCCGTGAGAGAAATAATTTTTGAACTAATGTCTTCAAAATTCAAAATTCTTCCAGATCTCTTTTCCCAGTGATTTTTCAGCGTTCTATACATTGTCTAAAGACACAGACATGAAATGTCCACTGTTGTATGAATCTGGTGTCAAAACTAAACTTATTCTGTTTCATTTGACAGATTGTTTATCCTTTTCGATTTTCTACCTACCTTCTATTTTCAGACGAATGTCCTAGATATCTAATGCCATATAGAAAACTCCACAACTTAGTGGTATAAAACGTGTTTTGCTCACAAATCTGTTGTCTGGGCTGGTGCCTGAGAGGGCCAGCTAGTTTCTGCTCCACTCTGTCACCCAGGGCAGCTTGAGGCCGATGGTCCAGAATCATCTGAAATCTCATTTACTCACACGCTAGTATCCGGATGGAGAAGACTTGTTTGGACACTGGAATGGCTAGAAGTCCTTGGGCAACTCTCTTTTTTTCTACATGGTATCCCAGCATAGCAGCTTCAAAGTAGATGGCATTGTTAAATGAATCCCCAGACTCTAAAGCATGTTTTCTAGGAGATAGAGAGAATACCAAGAGTAATTTGATATGACTCAGCCTTGAAATTCACACTGTATGCGTTCATTCATATTCTGTGGGTTGGAGCAGTCACAACCCCCTTCCCAAATTCAAAAAGAGAAAACGTAGATCTAATTTCTCTCTGAAAGGAAATGCATTATTTGACGGAAAATATTGTTGTGATCGTTGCTGGAAAATTCAATCTGTCTCAGTACACCTATTTTTTCTCAGAAATTTGTTCAAATATATAGTTACTTAGAGTAGCAAAACATTCCATAATTACTGATTATCCTTTAACAACAATTATTTATAAACAATGTTTATAAATAAATAAAACAATTAAATGTTTTATTTATTTATGTTTTATTATTTTTAAGTACAAAAAGAGCAAAAGATTCTATAATATACACCTATCGGATTGGCCCTCAAGATGTTGATAATATAGTCGTCATATTTTCTTTAGGGGTTTTATTTCGTTTCTTTCTCTCTCACTTTCACTCTTTCATCTCTTCAACCTGTTCAATAAAACATTATAGAAGACACTCTGGTTTCGTCTCCCCAGTAGGATTATCCCCTCCTCTTTAATACACCCCAAATTTATTTTCTGAATATGAAGTGATGTAAAAAAGTTGTATTTTTGCACATGGACAAAATTCATCTCAGCACAATTAATCGTACAATCTATCCTATCACTGATATTTTTATCCAGTTTCATTGAGAGAAAACTTACATCATAATAAAGTTCATCAATTTTGTACATGCAATTTGCAAGTATTGACAAATGCATTTGGTTATGTAATTATAAGAATAGTTATAATACAGACCACGTAAATAACCCCCAAAAGTTCCCCTATGCCACTTTTAGTCCTCTCTTCAACCTCGTCCCTGAGAAAGCAGTGACTGGTGTTCTGTTTGTGGTTTTCTGTCTTTTAGAATAAATAAAGTAGTAAAGTGGGCATCATATAGGTCTGCTTCTTATGCTTAACATAAATCGGCTGATACCCACCTGTCTATTTTCTTTCTCTGTACCAGTAGTTCATTCCTTTTTTAAATTGAGTTATTATTGAGTAGTTTTGATTGTATGGATACATATACACATATAAATAATATTTTTAAGCATTGTATATTATATATATATATTTTTTTCAAGCATTTACCCATTGAACATTTGTGTTATATCCCATTGTTAACTATTACGAATAAAGCTAATGTTATGAATTGATATGGGTTGGCTGTGTCACCACCCAAATCTCAACTTGAATGATATCTCCTAGAATTCCCACATGTTGTTGGAGGGACCCAAGGGGAGGTAATTGAATCATGGAAGCCTGTATTTCCTGTGCTATTCTTGTGATTGTGAACAAGTCGCACAAGATCTGATGGGTTTATCAAGGGTTTCTACTTTTGCATCCTCCTCATTTTCTTTTCTCACTGCCACGTAAGAAGTGCCTCTTGCCTCCTGCCATGATTCTGAGGCCTCCCCAGTCATCTGTAAGTGGAAGTGCAGTTAAACCTCTTTTTCTCCCAAATCTCAGGTTTGTCTTTATTAGTAGCATGAAAATGGACTAATACGGTAAATTGGTACCAGCAGAGTTGGGCGCTGCTGAAAAGATACCTGCAAATGTGGAAGCGACTTGGGAACTGGGTAACAGGCAGAGTTTGGAACAGTTTGCGGGGCTCAGAAGACAGAAAAATGTGGGAAAGTTGGGAACTTCTTTCAGATTTGTTGAATGGCTTTTCCCAAAATGCTGATAGTGACACGGGCAATAAAGTCCAGGCTGAGTTGGTCTCAGATAGAGATGAGGAACTTTTTGGGAACTGGAGCAATGGTAATTTTTGTTACATTTTATCAAAGAGACTGGCAACTTTTTGCCCCTACTCTAGAGATTTGTGGAACTTTGAACTTCAGAAAGATGATTTAGCAGACGATGATCTGGCAGAGGAAATTTCTAAGCAGCCAAGCAAACAGAAGGTGACTTAGGTACTGTTAAAAGCATTCAGTTTTATAAGGGAAGCAGAGCATAAAAGTTTGGAAAATTTACATCCTGACTATGCAATAGAAAAGAAAAACCCATCTTCTGGGTTGAAATTCAAGCTGGGTGCAGAAATTTGCATAAGTAGCAGGGAGCCTACCGTTACAGGCCATGTCAGAGACCTTCATAGCAGCCCCTCCCATTACAGGCCTGAAGGCCCAGTAGGAAAAAATGGTTTCATGGTCCATATCCCAGAGTCCCTGTGTTGTGTGCAGCCTAGGGACTTGGTGCCCTGTGTCCCAGTTGCTCCAGTCGTGGCTGAGAGGAGCAAATGTACAGCTTGGGCTGTGGTTTTAGAGAGGGGAAGTCCCAAGCCTTGGCATCTTTCATCTGGTATTGAGCCTGTGGGTGCACAGAAGTCAAGAACTTAAGTTTGGGAACCTCCACCTAGATTTCAGAAGATGGATGGAAACACCTGGGTGCCCAGTCAAAAGGTTGCTGCAGGGTGAGTCCCTCATGGAGAACCTCTGCTTGGTTGGTGCAGTAGGGGAATGTGGTGTCAGAGCCCCCACACAGAGTCCTTACTGAGGCACCGCCAAGTGGAGCTTTGAGAAGAGGGCCACCATCCTCAGAACCCAGAAGAGTAGATCCACTCACAGCTTGGACCATAAGCCTGGAAAAGCCACAGACAATCAACATCACATTGGGAAGCAGCCAGGAAGGAGGTTGTACCCCCTGCAAAGCCACAGGGGCGGAGCTGCCCAAGACCATGGGAACCCACCCCTTACATCACCATAACCCAGATGTGAGACCTGGATTCAAAGGAGATAATTATGGAGCTTTAAAATGTGACCACCCCACTGGATTTTGGACTTGCAACCCCTATGTTTGGCCAATTTCTCCCATTTGGAGAGGCTGTATTTACTCAATATCTATACCCCCATTGTATCTAGAAAGTAACTAGCTTGCTTTTAATTTTACAGATCCATAGGCAGAAGGGACTTGTATTGTCTCAGGTGAAACTTTAGACTGTTTATTTTTGGGTTAATGCTGAAAAGAGTTAAGACTTTGGAAGACCATTGAGAAGGCACGATTTGTTTTGAAATGTGAGGATAAGAGATTTGGAGGAGCCAGAGATGGAATTATATGGTTTGGCTGTGTCCTCACCCCAATCTCAACTTGAATTGTGTCTCTCAGAATTCCCATGTGTTGTAGGAGGGACTCAAGGGGAGGTATTTGAATCATGTGGGCAGGTCTTTCCTGTGCTATTCTTGTGATACTGAATAAGTCTCACAAGATCTGATGGGTTTCTCAGGGGTTTCCATTTTTGCTTCCTCCTCATTTTTTCTTGCCACCGCCATATAATGATTCACCTCCCACCATGATTCTGAGGCCTCCTCAGCCATGTGGAAGGGTAAGTTCAATTAAAGCTCTTTTTCTTCCCAGTCTTGGGTATGTCTTCATTAGCAGCATGAAAATGGACTAATACAGTAAATATTCATAAATGTTTGTGTAGATATATATTTTAATTGAGAGAGGGTATGGTTTTGCCTTGGGTTTCCGAGTCCTACCACAAGTTCATGCTTACTTTTATAAGAAATTGCCAAATCATTTCCTAAAGTGGCCCACCACCAATAGGTGAAGGTTCCAGTTTGTTTATATTCTCAACATTTTATTTTCTGTTTTGGGGTGGGATATTATCTGGTGGATGTACAATACTATTTCATTGTAATTTCATTTTGTATTTTTCTCCAGATCAGTGATTTTGAGCACATTTTTATGTGCTTATTTACTTTTTGTATATCTTCTCTAGAGAAGAGTATGTTCATCTTTTGTCAATTTTTAGTATAGTTTGTCTTTTTATTATTGAGAAGTAAGAAGAAAGAACTTTATCAAAGTTTTGCAAGTAGTTTCCCCAAATTGTAGCACTTGTTATTTCTTTTACAGTTTCTTTCAAGCAGCAAAAGATTTTAATTATAATTAAGCCCTTACATAAAAAAAAAATAAAAGCATTAGCTCCCATCCTTCTTATCTAATCAAAGTTAACTTTCCCCCAAATTCCTCCTCCCTCTCCTGAGTTATAAATAATTATGCAACTCTTCCTTCAAAATGTATCCAATATCCTCTGACTACTTGCCATCTGATATATAGTTTGGATATTTGTCTCTTCCACGTTTCATGTTGAAATGTGATTCCCAATGTTGGAGGTGAGGCCTAGGGGAGGTGTTTGGGTCATGGATGTAGATTCCCCATGAATGGCTTGGTGCCTTCCCTGTTGTAATGAATTTATGTGAGATCTCATTGTTAAAAAGAGTCTGGGACCTCCGTCTCTCTTTCTTGCTTCCTCGCTCACCATGTGCCACACCTGCTTTCCCTTCACCTTCTGCTGTGAGCAGAAGCTTCCTGAAGCCCTCACTAGAAGTGAATGCCATCACTATGCTTCTTACAGTCTACAGGACAATGGGTCACAAATACAGAAATAAACTGCTTTTCTTTGTATTAAAATTACCCAGCCTCAGGTACTCCTTTATAGAAACTCAAAATCGACTAATATGCTATCTTGTCTTTGATTACTTTGATAAATCAATATCATGTTTGAGCAGAATGATGGTAATAAACTTTTCATCAGTGTCCTTGCTTCTGTTTTTCCCTGTTCACAGTCTATTCTTACTACTGAATCTAGGGTGATTCTGTTAAAACATGTTAGAGTATACTTTTCACCTGCTCAAAATATTCTATGATTTTAATTTTACTTATAAAAAGGTCAGGTATTGAAAATATCCTGAAAGATCCTAAAAATTAATCCCTCTCTCATTCCATCACTCCTCTGTTCTTATTTCCATTTCCTCTTCATTCTTCTCCCAAGTAACTCATCAATTTTCTTCATACATACTGGGATACTCCTACTTTTGAGGTCTTTGCATTGCTGCTCCCTCAGCTTGAAATAATCTCTCCTCAGAACACCATACACTTCACACTTTCTTCTCCTTTGTGTCTTTGTCAAAATATTGTTTCCTCAGTAAAGCCCTTAAGAACCACCTATTAAAAATTGAATCCCTACACTTCTACAAACTTTTCAGTTTTATTTTTTCTGTAATTTTATTGGAATCTGATAACATATGTATTTTTACTTTATCTTTTATGCATTTCACCTCCAATAAAAGAATATTATGAAATCAAGGTTTATTTTCCTTTTTATTTACAATTATATCAGTGCTAAAAGCATTTCTGACATATACGTAGCACGACATAAACACTTGTTAAATTAGTGAATTAATGCACCTTCCTTAAGAAATACAGAAAATAGTTTGAAAGGACAGTTCATCCATTCAACAAATATTTATTGAACGTCTTCTAAATTTTTAGGAATTCAGAATCCCTGCTTTTAAATGTAAATCTCAGTTTATGCTACATCCCTATATTCTACCACACTCTATTAAATGTAAATACATTAGCACTTTATGGAATTTTTAACCATTTCAACGAAGAACAGAGTAATACTGAGGATTAATAAGTATGCTCTCAGACTTAAACAAAGATAACTTCTGTAAAGGATTTTGTTTTTTGACAAAAAGGGGATAAAATTGACTTAAGCAAATATAAGTGGTTGAAGAAGATAAAGTAGTATTCTGAAGACAATATTATCTTGATGAGTAGTAAGCAAACAGAACTTGACGAGGGGACATTTCTCCATCTGTGTTTTGGGTGGAGCTAGCTTTGGCTTAGGGTAAAAGCAACAAAATTGTAGAGAACTCAAATACTTTTACTTCTGAAATCTTGAAATTCCTCAGCAGATGTGGTGGACCCTGTCATTAAAGGAAAAACAGTGATACTAATTGTCCTTGCTGCTCCAAACCCTTGAAATACTTCAGTGATGCAACATTTTTCTAAGGGCAAAGTATGAAATCCTTAATAGGACTCAGAGAAGAAGGCATTTTCCAGCCACTGTTTACTGTTCCGAATTCATCTCTTCATCCTTCTTGTAATCAGTGCACTCTTAGTGAAAACAGTAAATCCAAATCTCCATTATCTTTTTTATGCTTTATCCGTGTCCTTCAACATGCTGTACAATCTACCTGGAATGTTCGCCCGCTTCTTAATCCTCTCTTCACCTGGAGAACTCCTACTCATCCTCTTGTTCTCTGTCTACATGTCACAGTACCTTGTTTTCTCAAGATGCTGTGTGATTATCATTTCATACTAAACTTAACCCGAATACACAACTTAGTATTGTAAACTGGGGTTGCTTGTTTACATTTTCTCTTTCATTGGCCTCCTGAAAGCAGAAACTGGATTTTGTTCACTTGACATATACAGTATCAAGTACTGAGTGTAGCAAAAGGCTCCTGCTCCATAAATGTGTATTAAACAAGTTAAATGAATGGATCTTTCCCTTCTGCTTTCTCCTCTTTGTTACCATGAGAGTTTTTATATATACATATATAGGCATATGTAAAAGAAACTAACATATACATGTTTATGTATATATGTTTATATACACACACATACATATATATATACATAAAAGTTAAGTTTAGTACTAGACACTAGGTACGCTAAGTGAACAAGCTCTGAGGGCTTCTGGGCTCTTCCTCTTTCCAGCCAGAGAGTAATAGCAGTTTTCTAACGTTGCTAATCTCTGGTAAACCACCCACGTTTGCTTTCTCATCTAGGTAACTAACACTTAAAAAATTCAGAGTGATTTCTGGTTTTATGAGTGGACCCTGTCAATAGTTTCTTTTACGTAGTTTACTCATATTCCACAATACAGGGCATTGCTTATAGTTTTCAGTGAATAAACATTTAATGCTGATTATGTAAGAAATGGTGACATGAGATAGATATGTAAGATAAAAGACCAAGTCGTTCTGCTCTGGCATCCTTTCTGCTTTTCAGAACAAGCCTCAGCCCTAACATTTGTTGCTTCCTCTGTGTTGATTGTGTTTTCCTGGTTAACACCTACAGATTTATTCTAATATCAGTTCAAGTACTTCCTCCTCAGACCATGTCACACACACAAGGGAGGCTTTTTATTTTCATCCTTTACAGTATTTTATATACATCCATTACATTAATTCCAACTGGTAATTATGTATTAACTTTTGAGAATATTTGACTAACATCTGTTTCCCTCCCTAGAGTATATATTCTGTAAAAGAAGGGTTGTGTCCTATTTACTCAATACTGTACCTCCAGATCACAGGACTGACTTGATATCTAGTAATTATAAATTCTTGAATGAATAAAGAAAAAAGTGAAGAAACATGAAGGATTCACAGAATGCAAGATTTTTAAGAAAAGTAGACGCTAGGGTGAAAGTAAAGGAAATGATATGTCTAAATTGGATTGAAAGGCAGGATTAAATTTTACATATTCATGTGTATATATAATTCAATCAGTAGTGAGAAGTATTGAAGTGTTTTAACAGTGGGAATTAGTGAAATTCTATTTGCATTTCAACAAAATCAGTGATAATAGTTTCAATTATTCATTGCTGAGAATCTCATAGGAACATAAAGACTATGATTTGGAGTCAAAATAAATTTCCACTTGCTTCTCAATTTAATCATAAAGAGAAAATAAATCACTTTTTACTGTTTATTTGTAAGTTTATTACTCTATTCATTTCATGCTATATTGTTGACTTCACCTCAGCACCCGCACCTCCACACTATACTACATTAAACTGATGTCCTTAAGGAATTAACTGAAATGATTAGCAGTCCCTTTTCTGAGGTACATAAAACAGTAGTTGGCCATTTTCTTAAACTTATGTTGTTTGGATTGTTTTCAAAGGAATGTTACCACCTTTCATTTCTGTAGTTGTTTTAGTGTTCACAGAGGTTAGAACGTAGAGAAAATGAGCATCTTAATTTCCTTAGTAACTTTGGACTTAGGATCTTGAACCATAATATAACCTGTGTGTCTCTTCAGAAATAATAAAAGGAAAGATTTACAACATGTTTAACTAAAGAAAGGGAATAAACTACCATTCCATATGCTACTCTACACCAATTAAATTAAGGTGTCTAAGATATTCAACTGTTAGTCTGAAGATTTTGAAAACAATAGATTGTTGCTACATTGTTCCAATGGCAAGCAGGGCCAACTACGTAAGTTTCTAGGTAGACCCAGTGCCAAATGAAAATGTGACACTCTCTGTTCAAAGATCAGAAAAAAAAAACTTTTCTCGCATGGTATTTGTTTTCTTTCTTGCATGGTACATTTTTGCTATTTAATATTGAACTGTCCTGGGCACAGGGATACTCAGTTTGTACAGACCATCACAGGCATGCCCTGCAAATCCACACTTGGGGCAAGCACATCCTGATCTAAATTTCCCTATACCTCTGCTGAGTGCTTTGGGCTACAGTGGTCTTTGGGTGTGAATGGAGAAGAGGGTCGCTAAGAACCTATTCTGGGTGGGAAATTGGTGAGAGGCAGAACCACACATGAGCAGACGCCTCCAGCACATGCTCTGTTGTCCCTACAGACCTCGCTTACAAAACCAACTCAAAGATACAATTTTTAAGCACTTCAAGATGGCCACTGGAGAGCATCAAGCCCCAGGTATGAGGTCCCGCTCGGAGTTCAGGGTCCTGTGTCGCTCCACTGGTTATTTACACATTAAGTCAGGCATCGTGGTAAGTGTAAGATTACAGCCTCAACTAACAAGTCATTCTATGTAAGAAACAGGACTGCCTAAGATCGTCAGTATAAGCCAGCCATGAGCTGTG
Source organism: Rhinopithecus roxellana (assembly GCF_007565055.1). Taxonomy (NCBI): domain Eukaryota; kingdom Metazoa; phylum Chordata; class Mammalia; order Primates; family Cercopithecidae; genus Rhinopithecus; species Rhinopithecus roxellana. The sequence goes on along the minus strand of NC_044549.1, from coordinate 10,479,136 downwards.
TACATTTGGATTTAAATGACTTCCTCTTTACACATTTGAAAAAGTGTGACCGATTCAAGTTTATAGATTTACCCAAGTGTGATTATTCCTTCAGTTTGCTAGTAATGGATTTGACCACCAATGGTAGCATGCTACAAGATTATTCCTAGTGGCATTTCAATGGCTTCACCTCCAACGCTCCAGATCAATTTGTACAATTAATTGGGAAAGTGCACTTATTTTTACCATGCACTCCCTAACATGCTTACACTTCCCTGGAGCATCCAAAGACTGCTTTACTAGAAAGTTTTTCAGTTCTACTCAATAAATTACCTTGTTTCAAAACTGTCTCTTTCTCCTCTATACACCCTCATTTTTTAAAAAAACGGATTTCTAATTCAGTTCCTACCTACTGTCAGCTAAGTCACTAAATGGAATTTACATCTCAATTTTATTTCAATAATTGACTTCTGAGAACACTAAGAGAAGCTCAGAATCTTACAAATTTTGACAATGGTGACTCTAATATCCCTGCAATAAAGATTAACTATACCATTGACAGATGCTAATAATGCTCTACGAATAATATTAAAGGGAAGAATCCAACTACATATTCCCAGTGACAAAAAATTACATAATATAAGGGCAATTTAGTTTAGTGGTTAGATTTATATCCTAAATATGTGTCTTCCTCTAAATAGCCATGTGACTTTTGGCCTGAATTTTCTTTTTTGTAAAATGTGATGAGAGTTTCCAAGATGTATTCAAAATTGTCTTTTATTGGAAGCATGGCATTTTGTTTCTGTCTCTGGGAAGGCAAAAGTTATTTGGGAGAAGTAGAGAATCACATGGTGGGAATACTCCAACATCTTAACGCCAAGACCACACGTAGGTGAAAGAAGGACAAACACGAATGAAGAGTGTTTCTAGAAATGGGAAACATGATTTTTGGTATAAGGCCATGGTGGGAACTTCTTAGCCTAGGGTTCATGGTTAGACTTAAAATGTGAACCAAATTCTAAGCAAAGTACTGTGTTTATGTCAAATTATTTTATGGTTCTACCAGATTAGCAGAAAAAAACAGTAATCAAAATGTGATTTTAAATGCCAATAACTTGTAAGTTTCCTACAGGCCATAGAAGGAACTTCAGGGTCATATGAGGCAATACGTATGTTATTCAGTGCTTAGGAGCAGAAGATAGCCTGAAGCGGGTGAGTGAATAATTCATATCAAGAGGTACAAGGTTGATGGGTTTATAATCTCATGGGAACAAATCTAGTTTTGAAAAGTTACTTTTTTAAGCAAGTAAGTATGCAATGTTAGACTATGTGGTAACAAACAATTGGAGTCATTAGATCCTAAATCCTACTGTCACGGAGCCATCAGAGTTTGTGGACTTGTTGACTATCTGAGAATACAGTCCCTAAAGCTTCTCTGATCTCTGGCAGGATATTGGAATGTGTTCCATTCTTTGGCAAAATTGCCCAATACACTAAACTTACCTTAGGAATTTTCCAATTCTTTTTTGGTCTCCCAATATATTGAAAAAATTTTCACTTCTTGATATTCTTTTAATTCAGAATTAAAAAGACAAATTTCTGAAACATAACTTAGTTGAATGCTTTTAAATTTTAAAGTAAATGGTTGCAGTATTCCAAGGATATGATGTTTTCCAGAAATACTTCATTAGTTTAAAAGTGCCTAGATTACATTATTATTGTATACTAACTCCCATCTATACTACAATGTATTTCTAAAATGTCCCATAAGTTCATATCATATGTGTCCTCTATCTGTATAAGGATTTTGATCAGTAAAGACAAAATGAATGAATGTTTTGGTAGAAAGTGCAAGGCATGTGTTTTTAGGACTCTCAGTAAGGTACCCATTCTAGTCATTGTTTGGGCCAGTCTTCAGAAGGTGATTTTGCCGGGTGCGGTGGCTCATAGCAGTAATCCCAGCGTTTTGGGAGGCTGAGGTGGTCACTTGAGGCCAGGAGTTCTAGACTAGCCTGCCAATATAGTGAAATCCCATCTCTATTAAAAGTACAAAAAAGTACTGGGGCATGGGCACGCACACCTGTAATGCCAGTTATTGAGGAGGCTGGGGCATGAGAATCGCTTGAACCCAGGTGGCTGAGGGGCAACAAAATGAAACTCGGTCTCAAAAAAAAAAAAAAAAAAAAAAAAAAAAGGTGATTTTTCTATATATTCTAGCGCAGTAAGCTATTTGTTTATTAGTCAGACTTTTTCTAATCAACGTAGCAAAATATCAAACTTCAGATAATAAACAGTAGTTGAAAGATAGCTCATTCATTTGTATTTTTTTTTTTGTTTGCTTAAATCATAAGATGTAGAATTATAATTTTTTAAAAATCACTGAATTTCCCCATTCCTCCGTTCAGCATAGGAATACTTAAATATGAAGAAAACAACAATTCTTGGAAGGATAATTTAATTATATTACAGAGCTAAGTTATGAAGGTATCGGCACAAAATACTGTGTTCAGGTTCTTGCTAAAGTTCATGAGGTGGACTGATGACAATATAGGTGTTCAGTAGTTGTTGTATTTTTTTTTTTTTTTTTCTAAACTTAAGCCTAACCCTCACCTAAGCCTATAGTTATGTGTTGATTAAATTACATGTAACACAGAGCAGCCTAACTGGTATTTGAAATGAAACCGAGAAACTGCTTTTCTCCTTTAATCTTTTCTCTATGCATTTCTATGTTTTCTAGGTTTCAAAATACTAGAGGATAAAAATTCTTAAATTTTACAAAACAGATAAAGTATGGTTTGAAATTTTTAAAAAACTGTACATTTCCTGGAACCTCTTAGTTTAAATGTGTAAACTGTTGCATATTAGCATTATCCTGGAATTATCATATCATGAAGGGCCTTCATAGACATCAAAACCCAATTATTAATAACACTTAGACTTAATATCATTTATTGAATTGTATGAACCAGAATTTCTAGTGTGACTTCAATTCTATACATTATTTGATCAAAGTAAGTATTGCCATTATGAAAACAGAGTTGATTTACCTACGAAGCATGGGTTCCATATTTGTACATAGTTGAAAAGCTGCATAACAGTGGGCATTTTGGGTAATTTTTTTTTTAAAAAAAAGGACACGTGGATGAATGTTTTACTTCAAATGCCACTATTTTCTTTCAGATGTGCTGAACCTGATCTTCGATACAGTGTCAAATTTCCTAACTTGTAATGCAGGGCATTTTTTAATATTAAATGAAAAAATGTGAATTAAAAACAAAACAAAATGTTATTTAATAAAATAAACCAGATACAAAATCTTGCCTTGTATTTACAGATAAATTTTAATGGAATATTTCATGGTCTAACACAAATATGAGACCCAATGACACTAAGTCTTGTACAGCCTTTGGCTTACCCTGTATAACAAAATCTGTTATTTAAAGTAGACTATAAAATACTTTATGGTAAGTGAACTTCCAAAGACACAAAGAAAATCCTCCATAAATTTAAAAGCTTATCTGAAATCCTTATTGGCAGAAGCTTAGGTTGGATATATGATTAATTGCATTATCTTAGGTAGCTGAAATATATAATACTGGCTAGAGTGCGAAGGTTAAAAAAAAATAGGTTTAGGTATTTTTGCTTCTGTTCCTACTCAACATTAGTAAACACACGTAAGTGAATGTAAAATTACCTTTACAGAGTTTTAAAATTTTGGCAATCTCAAGCAAATTTCCCTAAGTCAGCAACATTTTTTTTTTAACCCTTAGTCGTCATATTACAAGGTTCATATATTCCAAGGAATAATGATCAAATGTTGTACAAATTAGATAGCATTTATTTTACTGATGCTTAATTTTTAAAACCTCCATTTAGAAATTTACAAGTAAAATGGGCGTCATCGAGGAAAACTAAAATGGATGGATAATGTATGCAGTTGAATAAAAGGTATTAAAAATGATGTTTTTGGCGTAAAGAATGTTTTGTACCATCATTTTAATGACCTGTCACTGGAAAAAAGAAAGTTCCATCTTTCAATGTCTGTTTTCAAGGTTAAGAAAATGTACTAAATGAATAGACAATTCAGTAATGTCCAACAGATAACTAAAATTCAAATTTTATTTTTCCATATTTATCGGACAATTTTTTTCTGACAAGACTATACTGAAAAATGAAGTGCAAATGGGAACCCTGTAAAAATGTTTATAAGAGTTGTACATGACATATTTTAAACGCCGCTAAGTACACATTGAATACTTTGTAAGTATATAGGCATATCAACATGCAAGTGTCATGTACCTAATATTACAATATGCATTTTGTTTTTTGAAAATGTTAATGACAAGCGTAGATTCAGTAACTGTGTTTCTCCATTTTCTGTGCTTATATGGTTAATTTTGTTGGATCTTCTTTATAGCACAGAATTTATTTTTTATGCTGTCATAAATATACCCTTCCAAAAGTTATGAATTTCATGTCATATAAATAGCACATTTTATTTTTGAAGCCGCATTACTGGGAACACCTGCATTTCTGGATACCATTTTCAGAGATAAGTCTTTAAATTATTTTTAGCATGGCAGACTTGTTCTAATGTTGGTTGTGTTGAAATGTTTATGATAAAAATGGAGCTTTCTTGAGGGAGTATTTTTTGGTTGAATGAAAAGCTAAACAACAAATTCACGAATATTGATGTGAATGCAATATGAAGAAAACAGGTCAGTAATCTCAAATTCATAAATCCTTGGGTTATGACTTGACTGCATCATAGAATCTACAATAAGTACAGTAGGTACAGTTAAATAAATTTGAAAAAAGATTAAAATTGTATACATTTATAAGGAGAAAGAGTACTAGCTTTGAAAAATTTCTGGATTTTTGTTCCTTCTATTTATGAGATTTATTCAATACATTAAAAACACAGAGAAAAGCAAAAAGGATAGAGATATAACAATTCAGTTTACATTTCATAGTTTTTTTAAACCAATTGGTGACCACTGCTTTCAAACATCAATATTTTATTGCGTATGATTTTCACTGTCAGTAAATATGAAGAGAAAAGTGTCTACTAGTATCATGTACACGAAAAAGCATCTGAAGAAATAAAGCATTTGAGGTTTGACAGTACTGTTTGTAAGTGTAATGTTGCATTTCATACCGCACTTAAAAGTCCATGTAGTCACTGCTGCTTTGACCCTGGATGTGGAAAAGTGCTTAAGTGCCGAGCCCTGGTAGGTTTTTGCTTTGCCCCTGCAATCTTCAAATATCTTTTAACTTTTCTTCTTTTGAAATATACAGTATGTTTCGTAGGGGAAAATAGTGTTTTTTTTTTTTGTTTTTTTTTGTTTTTTGTTTTTTACATCTCTTTCACATTTGGGCCCATTCTCTCCAAAATAATCATACATTTCTTGATATATATATGTGTGTGTGTGTGTGTGTATATATATATCAAGATATATATATATATCACTTCTTGATATATATATGCATATAAAATATGTGAAGATCAACCAAATATTATTGATAACATAACCACATAACATAGAAACATCTTACTTTAAGCATATTTTAGAGATTCACCATTATAATTTGAGATATTCACGTTTTTATTTTTTCCTACAGAAGAGTCTGTCATTTCTGTTAGGATAATTAAATTACATCATTGCAAAATTCTTAATATGTCTATGCAGACAAAATGAAGTGGGCATTTGTGGCAATACTGTGCATTATATGAGGATTATTTATTAATAAGGAGAAATTTTTAAAATACTTAAATTTGTCTCATACAGATAATACTACTTGGTAAAATAATTCATATACATGATTTTTACTTAAAACACACCACGAATTTATAAGAAATTGTTACATTTTAAAAATTAAATATCAGATTGGATCGCAAAGTGTTGCCATTTTAATTATTTTTAAAAATCAATACAATTATATTAACATTGAAATATTAAATAGGCATGAGAAGGACTATTCTTATAAAGTTATAATATTTTGCCTTTAGGAAAATCTAATGATAGAAAAGGAAAAACAAATGCAGATTCATACACCACAGAATACACTGAAGAACTTGGCTTCTGAGATTTCCCAGGGGGTGGGGAGTGCACTGTTATAATAGTTCCGTAAGAATGCTTCCTGGGATATCTGGTAAATAATTATTTCCTCTATTTATACTGAAGTATCATAGCCCATGTTAAAAGTGAGAGGTAGAAGGATTATTGTAAGTGTGCATGGCAGAGAACTTACCAGCTATATCCAATAACTATTGCATTCAGTATTAATAATCTCAATACATAAAAATGCTGATGATTTTAGAACCCATTCTTATATGTTGTCCCCTTTAACTCTCTTTATTGTCTTGCTACTTTCAATCCATTGCCTTTGGAAGGGTATGAGTGCAAAGGGCTTGTTCGGGGGTAGAATAGAGAGAAAAAGGGAAAAAAATGAATAGAAAAAGAAAAGATATTTAAACATTCCCATTAAGATACAGTGACTAACTATTAAAAGTACCCTATGTTCTTTCATTGACTACATTTGTACGCATAATAAAAGTACTACAATCTATGAAAACATGCACACATTTCAAACAAAACTGAAGAATTCCCAATTCAATGAGATACGAATCGAAATTTAAAACTCCGGTTATTTCTTTCTCTGCAATAACACGAAAAACTAATCCAAATAAAAATGTTACTGTGTCACATTCATAAGAAAAACTTAACTTGTCCTTGAATTCGTTGTATTTTTAATGAATGCTTTAGTGTGTGAGAGGTGAAGATTAGCAACCTCTTGGATCTTGTTGAAGAATTCTTTAAAATCCCTTTGCATTAAGTATCCAGCAACAGAACTGCAGATATTGCACTGAGTATATTTCAATATTGCCAGTGTATATTTCAAAACAAATTCTATTATCTACACTAAGATTTCCTCTTTCCCAATATTCAAAATGCATATTATAATTACATGGGTTTCCAACATCCATACACAGCAAGTACAAGATACTTACATGTACGTACACTGTAGTTACCTATATTTTGCATAGTTTTTAGTGTGTACTTTGTGCCACTTAATAAAAAGCATTACTCAACAGTAATTCTCATTAGGTGTTTCATTTATTCGACTGTGATTACTGGTTATTTTTTGTTTTGTATTGTTTTATCAGAAATTACCATTTGCAAAGGGAAATAATATTGGGCAATTTGAGCGACTCTAAGTAATTAGCAATATCATGGGAAAGTTGCAGTAAAACATGAGGTTTTGCATTTTCTCCACAATTAAAAAGCATAATGTAAAATTTCATATTTGTTGTCCACTAAATTATCTTGATGTCCAAAGAAAAACAAAAAGCATTTGAAATGTTCCCCTTGGTAACACTTTGCAATAAGTGGCACTAAATTACACGATAACTGCTATGTTACATGGAAGAGCCATCACTGTCAAACAGCTGCTATACATGTGCCTATATGGAATCTCAATGCTGTTACAATCATGAGTACATAATTACAAATGAGCTTGTACTTTTGATTGAGATATTTATATTTTTACAAAGAAATAAAAATAAATGAGGTGTTAGTTTCTTTGCCATATTTGGGAAAGTTAGTTTTCTTTCTCTATTTGTTATTTTAATTGTGGGGTTTCAATGAAAGATTAAGCATCTTGAATCAATATGAGATCATCCAGTTTCTAGATTAAACTCCAATATCAGGTTCCTTAAACTGCTTCTTGGATTCTCTGGTAAAAGAAAACAAGTTGAAATTTCTCTCTTTTCTATTTCTCTTTCTCTCTTATACACACACATATACACACACACGAACATGCACACCATCAATACTCTGCTCATGCACTCTGTCACAAACATTTATTTTTCCTCCTAATTTTGATAATAATCCTATCTAGAACACGCAAAAATTGAAAAAAAAAGAAATGAAAGAAAGAAAAATGCTGCTTAGACTTGATTTTGATGGAGGACAATCAATTTACACTGTAAACAGTACACTGGCAGAGAATAGCTACTTTTGGTAAAGAATAATGCTCCATATTCTACTAAGGGTGTGTGTGTGTGCACACTGCTTCCATTGAGTTCCCTACCTACTGTGCTCACTTAGAAGAGACAGAAATTGACTCTATGTGCACACAAGTGTGCACGTTCCAGACAATGCAATTGACATCATTCTCATTTCGAAATACTATGTCGTTATTTTCTGACTTGTTGGAATAGAAATGGGCAGAATTTTTACAATTTATTTTTTGTTTGGTTGAAAATTAAGTAATTTTTAAAGGTATGAAAATATAACTTCATTGCTATTATTTTCTCCAGTTCAGAACATATCTAATTTAAATCAAAGTATATTTAACAGGCAAACATTTGATTAGATTCCACAAATTATAATATACCAGTGTTTATAACTAGTATAATAATCTAGTTGTTTTAGCTAACTGGATTTATAAGAGTTCTAATGAGATTTTATATTACTCTGAAGGGTTAAAAGAGTCAAAAATCTTGAAAAGCAACCAATTTTGAATTTCTAATTTTACAGTGCTATAAATAATGATTGAGTTATTTAGGCAATAATTTAGTTGTTGGAGCCAAGTAGAATATAGATGAAATGAAGAAGGATGTAAATATAGCATCGATGAAGAGTAGCAATTTTGTAAGTGCATCCTGAAATTAGGCTTTAAATAGTAATTGATGATGTAGTTTGTACAACTTACTTCTGTAATAAGAACCTTTCCATTTTGTACTAACAGGATGAATTTTGCTTTGTGGAGTCTTTCTAAAGATTATGCATTGAAAGATATGAACAGTTTATAAACCTATTCTAGTTTCAATGTGTCTAGTAGCACCTACCTGATTCTCTCAAACTACCATAGTATATTAACATATTATTGCATTTTTCCACAGATGGTATGGAGTGAACTGTAAAAACAAGCATGCAATCACATCAATGCAGATTTATTTCCTTAAAATGTCATACTGTATATGATTTATTATGTTAACACTCAACCACATCATATTATTTATGTTCTGTATATTCTGAAAAAGTGCTGTTTGACTGACATCGTCCTTTTTCTTTTATAAGAAATCAACAAGATAGATGCTTAAACAATCAAAAAAAACTTTAAAATTCTAACATTTTCCTTAAAAGATTTATACTTTACTGATAAATACTCTAAGATACAGCACCCTTGTCTTTCATTGGATATTAATACATGATGTTGCACTCAACCATTCTTATTCCCCAAAAATATATTCCACAATACTATCTTTAAAACCATAGGCCATCATGCGTCAGACATCACAAGTATAGCTACCATATTGTCATATTTGTTTTCTTCTTAAAGGTGCAATGCTTGTAAATTGGATTTTTTTGAAATCTAACTGGAGTTTTATTCTTTAGCATATAATAAATTTAATGAGAACTAATCTAACAATATTTTATTTTACTAGAAGAAATAATAAGACTTTAGATTGACTGTGTCATATTTAAGAATACAGCATTTCTTAATGGTTAAATACACCAAAATTTTAAAATAATCCAGAGAAAGAGACTTTCACTTTGGAGTTAAAAGCATGGCAGAAATTCTCTATCACTCACTGTTTCATCAGTTTGTACCTCACAAAATGCATAGACAGGAATTTAATATAAAGAATTAGTTCATTTATACAGAAAACATATCTTAAACACTTCTTTTTGGCAAACCAACATAGGTAAGCAGCTCTGGAACTGCAAAATGAAAATTTGTAAATTTTTAGCAAACTAAAATTTATTTTTAGGTTATTATTCAACTGTGGTTGTAATTTAAAACCTGAGGCTGTGCACTGGTTGTTAGCTTAAAATTACCTTTCCTTATAACATTGTGCTTCCATTTATAACAAATAAAAATTAACAAGAACTAGAAAAATTTGTTGTTGAACAGTGCTAGGACATACAGACAAAAATACTAATACATGTTATCTACTTATAATATTGGTTTAAGTAATATCTAAAGGGATATAATGGACGTTAGAAAATGCTTACTTATGACTGAATTACGTACAGCCAAAAAAGTTAAATATGTATCAAATAATGTTTAATTGGATTTATTATATGCACTATATACAGATACTAAATAAAATGTCTCAAAATTGTACCCTATGGATACTTCTATATTGTTTAGGCAGGTGAATGTTTATGAAGCAAATAAATTATAGAATCAAATTAGAGAAACGAATGAAATCTTTGTGATTCCAAAAGCAGTAAATCATTTGGAATAATTCATTGGTAAATGAAGCTACAATATCCTAATAGTAAGATCTATATAATTACAGAAGATATCATGTCATGATTGCAATTCGTACACATGGCTCCTGTATCAAATACTATATTTCAATAGCAAATCGATACAGCTTTACCAGTATAATCTCCAACAGTCCAAAAACTACACTATAGTGTTTTTTTTTTAAATTTTATGTTTTCTAGGACATATGTTTCCAAAACATGTTGTCTTTGAAGACAGACATGTAGAAAACAGTAATTGTAAACCTCTAACCTTCAATTAATCTTAAGTACATTAGGTCCTTCCCTAATCCTGTTACTTGTGAAAGCTGTCCAATGGTAAACTGATAAGGTCTATGACTTAAAGGGGAAGAAATGGGGGGAAAAAAACTCTGCACACATTTTTTAATGTATAAAAATCACTCAGTTTCATGATCCAAGGAGATGATTAACATTGTTAAGGCTGTATATTCAAGCACTGTATGTTAAAAGAGCAATGGTGTGAAATTTAGGCAGTAAGAAATGTCCTGCATTATGGATGGTACAGTAATTAAAGAATGATGCTTTCAACAGCTGATTGTTGGTATACACTGGCTACTGATAGCAGTACAGTATGGGAGTTAATAAGGGTAGCAGACGATGGTAGAAATGAATTCTGAAAGATGATAGCCAGTTGTCTCCAGCAGTCAGCCTGGTAGTAAAACTCAGAATCTTGGCCTGCATCTTAAATGAAATACTCTTTTTTCTCTTCAGCATTGACTTGGCTGCCTTCAGCATTGATAATGGCTGTATCAGCATCTGGTGCATCTTCAGCTCCTTTAGCTTCATTTGTTAAATATGTTCCTGCATATATTGGAAGAAAAATATATTAGCTCTGTAAGACTGGTAAAATACCCAGCATTAAAGCTACATTATCTAGGAAGAAACTTTTGCCAGATTTTTGAGACCTAATATGCTACCCGATTGACTCTTCTAAAGTTGAACTGTTTCCTTTCAGTTTTCAGGTATCCTGCAGGTGAAGTTATGCCTTGATTTACTACAGGCAAAGGCCAAACTGAAATGGGTAATAAGTAATTGTGACTTCTTTAATGATGGATAAAATCAATGTGAACCTTATAGCTGTAGCAATCAGGGTCTTTTGTTAAGATCTTTTTTTTCTTTTTCTTTTTTTTTTTTTTTTTTGAGACGGAGTCTTGCTCTGTCGCCCAGGCTGGAGTGAGTGGCGCAATCTCGGCTCACTGCAAGCTCCGCCTCCCGGGTTCCCGCCATTCTCCTGCCTCAGCCTCCCCAGTAGCTGGCACTACATTTTGTTAAGATCTTAAAAATGGTCATTATCAACTCATCACCGTTTATTTTGGTAAACCTCTTTAAAAGTAGGTTATATTAATAAAGTGGTACCTGGCCCATTGCACAATATATATTTTCCTCACTAAATATGGCTACACAGATGTTCACAAACTGACAAACAAAAACATCAACCAAATAGTTATAATTGGATTTCAGTTCTAGACACAAATTACAAACTTTCTTCTCTTTTTTTCTATTTTTCTGAGCCAGTGGCTTACTCTCTGACATCTAGCCATTGGCTAAACACTAGTTTGTTAAGCCAATTCAACTTTAAATTTAAGTAAAATAATGAAGAATTCGCTGAAATAATTTAGCATTTCTCTCTATCTCCCTATTCTACACACATGGACAGAAACGTATATGCACTGATGTCATATTTTATAATGAAGTTAGTCTAGAATATTTTGCCAACGTTGAGTACTCTGACTGAATATAACCTACCTTTATGCCTTGCCAGATATCGACCAAGCAGAAAGATAGAACACAGCGTGACAAATACAACTACAGCCACTATTCCTCCTATGAGAGCATGGTCAGGGCCATTCTGGCCAGCCAAAGCATTAGGATCTGGAAAAGAGAGGAAAATAGTGTTCCAGTTAATGTGTTATTTAGTCATAGAATACATACCTGCATTAGAATGAATTATTTTGAAAATTAACACAATTTTTATTAAATAATACATTAATGTGTGTTTCATCAATCATTCTGTGAACAAATATTATAATATACAAGGTATCTGGGGATATAACATTTGATACATCAATCACTATTGCCATTGAGCTTACATTTTAAGGAACAGATTGGATAAGCAAATATACATATATAATTTTGTATAGTTTATAGGCCGTTCCTTCCTCCTCACCTCCATCTGAAAATATGTGTGTGTATGCCTGTATATTTCTTTGATGTGACTAACACAACTATATTGTTATCTAGTTAAAATAATGTCATGAGAAAGTCTAAGGCCAAAAATGATATTTGAGATTTATCATTATATAAATATTATTTAAAGCTATGGAAATTGACTAATTCACCCATGGGTGTCCAGATGGAGAAAAGAAGAGGTCTGAGAACTGACCACTGGGAACTTCCATATTTAAAATTCAGGAAGAGGAAGAACTTCCAGTTTTGCAGACTGAAAAAGAGAGAACAGTCAGAAAGGAAGTGATACTGGAGAAAACACTGTAGTTGATCAAAGGGAGGAATGTATTTTGGCAGGAAAGCAGGGGTTGGGACTCTGTTAAATGCTGTTGATAGAAAGAGGAAGATTAATACTCAGCATCAAGATTTAAATGCCAGTGGAACTTGTGATTCTACAGGAAGCGATTAGAAAGAGACAAATTCATAATATACTTTTATATTCTGCCTTCAATAGGATTTTACAGGCAAGAGATCAGCCCAGAAAAGGATGGCCAGTTTTCAAGAAGAAATGAAAAGGCCAAAAGAATACCCAGACATTTGGGCCCTCAAAAATTTGGAAAATTAGCTCTTCATAGAAATCACATAATAAGGGATAAAACTGAGTGAAGACCTGGGCAATAAAATCCACTAAGACAGCCCTGTGACAAAGATCAGATTGAGTGTACTTCCTGCTCTCCCAGGTTCATTGTTGCAGATAGCCTCCGGATAGCTATTTATAATTTACAAATGGATTTAAGAGAGAGCTAAAGCAAGGAAATAAATTAGGCTTGGCAAGAATGCCTTCAAAAACTAGGGATGGATTATAGGAACATTAATCTGACAAATAGATTGTGAGTCTTCTGTATTTTTAATGTAACTCTGTGTCAAAGGATCATATGTCTAGACAGAAAGAAAAAATAGTCTGACTGTTTGAAACTTCAAACAACCTCTAGACACCTAAACTTGCTAAATGCAAAAAGTGGACTATAAAAGCTGTGTATCCCTGATGGAGGACATACTCCCCAACACCTACTTCAAATAGAGTCATGGACTATGACTAACTAGGTTGAACTCAACAGAAAGTAGAATTTGGGAAAGCAAAAAAGAATGAATAGAGGAGAATCCAGGTTCTTCAGGGAACAACAACCCTTTCCAAGACAGAGGGACCTTGTCATGCCAGCCTGGCATGTTTTTATAATTGCTACAGATCCCTGATTACCCTGTGTATACCATTCTTCCTTTAATTTCAAATGGGAGTAAATGTAATCAAGGAGTGCTTCTCTTCTATCATGTGTATTGTGCATGGGATGGAGAGGAGCATTAATAACTTGTCTTCTTTTCAGCAGATATGATGAAGAGAATTGTGCATATCTGAAGATCTTGAGCTTTGAGTGGGATACCTTGGTTTGACGGAATTTTCGTTTGTTTCTTTAGATGGGATGTGGTAGTGGTGTGTGTAAAGGAAATGAGGTGAAAAAATATTTGGTGATCAGAAGGGTATATTGGGGCTGAGATTTCTAGCTGATAAATATTTTCGTTGCTTTCAGTTATTAGAACTAGGCATTTTCCAGTCTCTCTTACAGTTGATTAAACAAAGTGATTTGTATTCTAGACAACTACATGAAGCCTCAGCCAATAAAAAATCCTCACACATGTAAGCCCCTCCTGGGTGACCTCAGGAGATGAAAGTTGAAGATAAGAGAGTCAAAGAAGTAAGTAAAAATCTCTGAAAAAAAAAAAAAAGCCCAATTAACAATGCACACTATGTTTTGTTTTGTTTTATATTTTGCCCAGGCTGGAGTTCAGTGAGTGGCATGATCTCAGCTCACTGCAACCTCCACCTCCCAGGTACAAGTGATTCTACTGCCTCAGCCTTCCAAGTAGCTGGGATTACAGGTGCCCACTACCATAGCTAATTAGCCTCGGCTAATTTTTGTATTTGTTTTTAGTAGAGACAGGGTTTCACCATGTTGGTCAGGCTAGTCTCGAACTCCTGACCTCAAGAAATCCACCCACCTTGGCCTCCCAAAGTGCTGGGATTACAGGTGTGAGCCACTGCATCCAGCCTAATGATACACCTTTGAAATGCTTATTGCGTGGGTATGGGAGGCAGGGAAGCTTTACTTTAAAAACATTAACCATTAAAATTAAAGTTATGACAGTTAATTTTAGCTCTCTAATATCAATTTCTTGTATTTCCCTACATTTCTATCATTGCCTATGGATCTCCAAAAATGAGGAAAAAATAAACCTGTCATATTTCTGAATTCACTATTCATATTACTTGCGATATACTTTGGAATCAGTTTAAAAATCCACCTCTTGCTCAAGTTTTCATATACAGTCATAAATCATATCCATTATATTTGCTGAATATCTTTCAGAAATGGGCACTCTTTTAGAGAACTTAGAAATCATTTTTGTTCATGTATCTCTGCACCTGTCTTTTTTGCTGAAGGTGAATTCTAAAAAGTATTTCTGGATCAATGGTATAAATACTTTGTAAAGGCTTTTGATAAATATTGTCAATGTACACTGTCGAAAAATTGTGCAAATTCACCCCCCTCCCCCATCAACAGTACCTGAGGGATTCTTTTCTCCATATTGTATTAACATCAAAATATAATTTTTAAAAAATTTGCCATTCCAATGTGGAAAAGTAACATCCAAATTTAAATGTTTTGGATTAATGAAATTACAGGTTGACATAATAATGTCTAAACATTTTCTGCTATTTTAATTCATTAATTTTGAAATGCCTGTCTATGCAATTTGTCCATTTTTCTATTTAAATTTTGTTTTAACAGCTCTCTTTACATAAAGATTCACATTTTTAAACAAGTTCTCTATTTTTCATTTTTGGTATTTTCAGATAGATTAGTCTTACAACTTTATGTAATCAAATCCATTAAATTATTATGTATGACACATGGCTTGAGGGTCATGGAATATAATACTTTTGCAATAAGATTATATGCATATAAATCTATATGGTCATCTAACCCTTTTGTTATACTTTAATCCTTGTAAAATGTATTTTGGTCTATGACTTGAGGCTAAAGTGTTAAAATACAACTTTGTTTTTGTGTTTACAGCCAGCTGTCCTCCACACAATTTCTTTCATCAATAATTTTATTTTTTAAAATAATTTGTCTATCAATTTTGTATATAAAATATTTGCCTGTATATTTTATAGGTTTCTAAAATAATTGTCCATATATTTTATATGTTTCTGCACATTCTAGTCTATATGAGTGATCTGTATGCCCAATCTTACACCAGTATTATGGTTTTAAAAATCAGTTGAAGGACTTCTAAAAGACACTCCCTATCAAGTTCAGAAAAATTTTGGAAGAATCAAAATATAACAGATTATTTATTGGGATTTATAAACTTATAAATATATTTTGTTTTATATAGTGTATTATCCAGAATCAGCATGATTCTTTAACAATTCACACGTTCAGTGTCTTTTAGCAAGTTGTGTAGTTTTCTGATATTGGATCATATGTTTGCATTAATGTTATTTTCTGTTCTTAAAATTTTCAATCATTGAAAATATTTAAATATCAAGATAAATTAGTAATTATATTAATAATTAATATCAATAATAATTACCAACAGTAAAATAACATTAATAATTATTAATAATAAATTAATATTTATTATTATTAATAAATTAATATTAATAGTTATTATAATATTGATCATTATATAATATATGATTATATTATAATCATTTTTCATTCTCAAGCATTAGCCCACGATTTGTTGGCATTAGCCTGTTAACATCGGAGAAAATTTCAGGAGATTTGATAATACATTAGTAATCTCTTTTCCCTGACAGTGCAAAAAACACAAAAGATATTGTAAACATAAAACTTTCTGAATTTAACAACTTTCATTTAGAGTTATTTGATGCTTGGTAAAGGAAGCATAAATTTCTCCAAAGAGAAAGTGATGTCAAATTATAATACCTAAGGCCAGTAATTTGAAATCTTGACAAGAGTGAAAAATAACACTAATTTATAGTTTTATTTAAAATCTTAATATGGAGAAATCCTGAATTATGTAATTCTATCTCTGAAATCATTGCTGGGGTTTTATCAATGGTCTAGTCTATCATGTTTTCTGTTCTTAAAATACAAAGTACAAACTCTAATATGAAGAATTTCTGGCCTTTTAAGATAACAGTATGTAGAAAATATAAATGCAAATAGCTCTTCATTCTAGTGTTAGAATTTTGTTTGTTTGTTTGTTTGTTTGTTTTTTGTTGTTGTTTTTGAGATGGAATCTTGCTCCGTCACCCAGACTGAAGTGCAGTGGCGTGATCTCAGCTCACTGCAACCTCCACCTCCTGGGTTCAAGTAATTCTCCTGTCTCAGCCTCCCAAGTAGCTGAGATTACAGGCTTGCATCACCATGCCAGGCTACTTTTGGTATTTTTAGTGGAGACAGGGTTTCACCATGTTGACCAGGCTGGTCTTGAACTCCTGACCTCAGGTGGTCCACCAGCCTCAGCCTCCCAAAGTGCTAGGTGTGAGCCACTGTGTCTGGCCATGTAAATTTTTTTTTATAAAAAGTACTTTATTATTATATTTGATTTTCAGTTATAAATATAATGGTAGTAAATAACTAAAATTTAAATCATTTTATTCAAAATATTTTAAAATTAAGTTCCAAGGACATTTTTATACAAAGAAAGTGATTATTATTCAATTGTTATTATATATTAAATACATTTTCAAAGTCAAATTTTGATTAACAAAACTCAGTGAAAATGTTTCAAGTGGAAGACACTGCTTGCAAAATCTGGATTTACAAATTGTTTACATTAAATCTTAAACCATTTACTGCTATCTGTGTGACATAGGTCAAGTTTTATATTTAGCCTTCTCATCTTCAGAATGTGAATACTTATTTCCCAGCATTGTCAGTGACTAAATGTATCAATACTCTTAAATGGCTTAGAAGAATGTCTGACACAAAGGAAGCACTATCCAAATGCTAGTTTTATGAGGGGGGGGAAAAAAAAAAGAGAGTTGGAAAGTATAAGCTGCCATGTAGAGAAATACAGGTTTCCTTTTTCAGCCTTTTAAAAGACTCATTCAGGACTTTTAATTTACTCCATGTGGTAACTGTGAACCCTTCTAAGTGTCTATTTGAAAGACTAGGGAAAATATTAATACAGAAAGATTTGCATAACATGAGATTAGATGGAAAAATAATCTGGTGGCAGTCTGATGGGTGAGGATTAAATAAGAGAATAATTTGTTGAGTATTTAATCTGTGTCAGGCTCTATGTAATACATTGCAATTTTATTCAATGTATGTAAAGTGTGTACTCAGAAAAATCAGTTATTATTAATAAAAGATTGATAAACCATGAAACAGCTTGCTTAAACTAGTTTTGAAATAATCTTGGAAAAGCTGTAAAATTATGAAAGTCAATTTTTAGTATGGTTAAGATGACTACTATTTTGGGAACAAGAGCTGGTTGAGGTCATTTATAGCATTTGATTTTTCCACATAGTCTGTATTCTTTTTTATTCTATCATGATGGAGAGTCCAATGCCCATCCATGCTAAATAATCTCCTGTTATTTATGCTGCTTCATCCTGTAAGACATACTTCTTTCCCTCTGTGCATGCAAATTCCAAACAACGGTGATCAGTCTCTCTATGTCAATTCTCCTTAAATTATTTAATCCAGGAGTTTACCCCTCCGGATTAATTCACTTGCTTAAGTTTTATCTTTCTCCAAAGATGTAAGTTTTCTTGAAGACAAAGGTTGTGTCTTACACTTGTTATATAGCTGCAACAGCACTTTTACACAGTTCTAAGAGCTAAGCAAATTGAGTGAATGAATACTATTAAATTCTTATGCTAAATTGCAAACAGAGATTTTTTTAGATGCCAATTTGCTGTGCTGAGCAATGGATCACTGTCCCTTCATAATACTACATTATAATAAAACTGGTACTATCTAAATATTTTAGAAATTAGTGTTAAGTATAAATGACTCATCCAGATATGTACTTAATTACTGCTTTTTATAATTTGATTCTAACACCAAATTAGAATTTTTTTCCATATACTTAAGGACCCACTTTCCCCTATGTAAAAAGAATAACTATTCAGAAAGAGGGGCGCTATGGTACAACATTAGAAATGGTTATACATAATTTGTGGGGAAAAAATAAACTGTTCTTTGACAGCATATGGCATTAGCAAAGTCCTTGGAGAGAAATGCATCACTGCACTCACTCAAGGGCCACCTATTATCTCCTAATTTTATGTACAATTACTGTTTCTGACAAAAGCGCTTAAGAATACTATCTAAGAGATAGAAAACATGAAAATACACAGTTCTTCATATCTGTGCAGTGATTTACACATGGTTTTAACTATACATAGTATGTGTAGAAACTTGATGAGTTTTAAATTAAGGATACATCATACAACAGAATTTCAATGATGGGTTAAAGCAAATCCAAGTAAACACAAAACTTAATCTTTCCTCTCAAAATGTATTTAGTTTAACATAATTTTATTTTCCCATGAAGCTAATAGAAAACAAATGGCCCCGCATGTTTGTATCTGTGAGAGTACATAAGTTTCCTATTCACAACGTTTTGGGCCATACTAATTATAAAATCACCATTTTCTTTGTTTTAGCTTGATTTGTTTTTAGTGTTCCAAGGCTGTTTAGCTTAGAGATACAATCAATTTACAAAATGCTTCAGTGAGTGCAGTGTGATTGCCAGGAGTGCAGAAGGAAGGTGTTGCCACTCTGCGCACTAATTTCATGCATTGGACGGCAGCTTCCCTCCTTGGAAGATTGTCCCCTTTCGTGATCAGATCTGCTCATCCTTTCTTCATTCTTTACAGACATCCTAATTATTTCACAATCAATTTTATTAATTTATATTTATACATAATCAATAATGTGCTGGGCACAAATAAAAAATATGTCCTTGAAAAAGACACCTTGTTCTTGAGAACAAAAATTAAATGGAAAATGTATCTGAAAATGGTATTTCTATTTTCTGAAAAAGTAGGTTCTAGCATAGTTCTCTTCCTTTCGGTGATCTTTTTTGCTGGGGAATGCAGGCTACTCTTTCCTTGACTATTTCAAGTGAGGAAATTTTGTAGCTCTGAAGAATTTGAACAACTCCAGAGAGGACTCTCAACCAGCAGAGAGCAGTGCGGCTGTTAGAACTAAGGGCCCTTCACAAAATGCTTCACCTCCTTTCTCACTGGCATTCATAAAGCGAGAGAACTTTCCATGAGGAGATTACCTGTGTGACAACAGGAGGAAAGTGAAAGAAAAGAATGTTTTTTAAGGCTATCTAGGTGATCAAAGGGAAAATAAAATAAGTTTTTGGATTGCCATGGATTACCATGGGGCCATTTGCTGCTGGGAAGAGTCAGCTAAGTTATCCACTGGGCACATAACGTACAGTCTAATTTTCCTTCATAAAATAGTCGTCTCATTTTAAGCTCAGAGATCTGAAATAGTATTTCACTCTGGTTTCCACGTGACCAGTGTAGGGTTTCAGTTTCTCCGTCTATGAATGAGAATATGTACCTGCTCTGCTTTTCTCAAAACAGTCATTGTTAAAAAATCAGTTTATAATGAATCTGCTATGGTCTGAATGTTTATGTCCCTCCAAAATTCATATGTTGAAATCTTAATCACCAATGTGATGATATTAGGAGGTGGAGATTTTGGAAGGTGATTAGGTCATGGGAGTTCTTCCCTCATTAATGGAATTAGTGCCCTGAAATGAAAAAAATTAGCCAGGCATGGTGGCATCCTCCTGTAATCCCAGCTACTCAGGAGGCTGAGGCAGGACAATCTCTTGAAGTCAGGAGGCAGAGGCTGCAGTGAGCTGAGATCGCACCACTGCACTCCAGCCTGGGCGACAGAGCAAGAATCCATCAAAAAAAAAAAAAAAAAAAAAAAAGAGGGTAGTGCCCAGAGAGTTGCATTGCTTTGCCCTTTTCACCATGGGAGTACACAGAGAATACACTATCTATGAACCAAAAAGCAGGCCCTCATCAGACACCGAATCTGCCTGCACCTTGATCTCGGAATTCCCAGCATCCAGAACTGTGAGAAATAAATTTCTGTTATTTATGAGCTGCCCAATTTGTGGTATTTTGTTATAGCAGACCAAACGCACTAAGACAGAACATATGCATATGTCATATCTAAAAGGTGTTCAATAAATACACAAATAAAACAATGAGTTTCATAATGTTAGACGTCATACAACAAGCCTGCATTTTGTAGTTTGGGGTTGCTTTTATCAGAAAAAATATATATACTAAAATTCATTTCACAGTGACTTTTATTTTATGTGATCTATATAAATTGCTGTTTTTTATTCTGTTGCTTCATGTCTTTCTCTCTTGGAGCTGTCCTGCCTTCAATGTCAACAATACCAAACTCTTCACACATCACTGTTCTCTGCCTACACACATAAAATAAATAAATAAGAACAACCATTAAGAAGAAAAATAAATGACTTCAGTATGACATTGCCATATATCTATTTTGGCAATGTATTCTATGAAAATCTAAAAAGATAAATTAAGGTATGTTTAAGCAGAATGGAAGTTAAATATATTGTATGCAATTATTTTTGCCTAAGAGTAAAACATAGGTTTAAACACATTTCTTCTTAAGCTGAACTAAAAAAAAAAAGGACACATGACTTGATTATAATTAAATTAAGCATGCTTTCAGAAGAAAAAGAGTAAATATTTGCCAATAAGATCATTTATAGACTCCTCGTTATTCTAAAATTTCAGGCTGTACTAATTGATTGTGATATTTATCCATGTGCAGAAATATATCTGATGGAAAAATAAACACTTAAATGGGAAAGAAACATCACCTGTTAGAAACATATTAATTTTTTATGAGCCAATACACTAGACACACAATACCATTTCTACTAAAACATATTTTTAAACAAGTCAGTTCTAAAATGTATATGATAACACTAGTCACTACAGTCAAATAAGTATGTTATATATTTTTTGAATTGATTATTCTGGTGATAAGTATAAATTATATTAACTATGTTTATGAGTTTTAAAAACCACTATATATGATAATCGAACCAGTTCCTCAGTTACAATAATGAATATATGTCTTTTCTATATATCATTAAAAAGATATCATCACATACCAGTGGAGAAGGCTTGTGCTTGCTTTAAATATTAAAATATTAAGCTTAAATAGATGTTTTTTGATTACTTTTTCATCTACTAAGTTATGTTCAAATAGAAAGTAACTCAATCACTCCCATCTTACCATTACTGGTCCTTTATACACCAGCTATGTGACCAATATGTTACTTTCTTAACTTCCCTCTACCTTAGTTTTCACATCTATTAAACAGGATAATAATAGTAGGTGACACATAAAATTCTAGTGCATATCTGATCAGATAATATATACAAAAGTTTTAGTACAATACTTGTCCCCCAAAATATGATAATAGTTAATATTTATTAAAATCATTCTTACTTTATTAAATTTATTAAGTAAGTACAAACTCATTAGAACCACGAATCGATCTTGCAACATAGTTACTATTTTCTTACCAAATTTAAATTTTTTAGTAAATATTTATTGTTATGTTGTTGTCCAAGCTCCTAACTGCAAAACTGAACCTGACCCAAGCTGAATTAGACCAGCATAAGAGAGTTTTCGTAAGGGAAAGTTAGTATCAAGAAGATAGATCATGATTACTGTGTGTTAAAGAGCAATTGTTTGGCTTATGGATGCCTGAGCACATGTTTTTGTGAACAGCTTTCCCAAATTGTAGAGAGGATTCCTTTCCTGAGATTCTTTGTTCTCTGTGCTGTGTTCTCTTTTGAAACTATTCCACAAGGACGTTGGAAGAAAACAAAGACCAAACATCACTGGTTTCTTCCGCATCTCCCAATCCAGAACCTACTTTCCAAAACGACCAAAAGTATACATGGTGGATAAGTTCTTGGCAAGTGTACACGCAAAAAAATGCATTTAGACCCAAAAGATATTGTAGAAAATATGTTCAGAGTTCAAATGTTCGACTTCAAGGAAAATCCAGTCTCTTAATGTAATTGATAGGATATAATTTAAAATGTAGTAGGATATTTCAAATATTATATTACAGAAACCAACTTAGAATGTCACTTAATTTTGGATCTGTTAAATACATTAATTTACTCCACTATAGGAAGAATTTTGGAAGAAGGTTTTATCAAATTTATTGATGTCTTATAACATGAATTCAGAAAAAAATACTGGTATAAAACTTCAGTGTAGTTAACCCTTGGAGATTTGGCTATTTATATAAGCTATTTATTTAATATCTGTCAAGAGCTGCTATGACCTTATCATCAAGAATGTAGTGATCAGATAGTTATGGATCTAGACACTGATATGACAGAAATAGTTACGTGCATGTTTGTGAGTATAAAATACACTTTATTGTTCCAAAAAGAAAGAAAGTTTGTAAGAAACATACTGTGCTTAAATTACAACAATGCTTCCTATTTAAGTGTACAGAAAATTTGCATACTCTATGAATTAATAGATTTTGATTTTTTAAATGTGAGAAATAAGTATGCAGAATGAAGCTAACTAAGCCTATAACAAATTCTTCAGAGGAAATTTACTTAAATATTAATGAGTGGCAAATATGCTTATAAAATAATTCTGCCCTTACAAGTTAATATGAAGTATAATTATATGTAAAAATTTGTCCTACATCATTGTTAAAAAGCACTGGGCCTAAATTCTTGTTATGCATAAAATGTAATTATTCATTTTAACAATTATTGCACAGAACCTTATAGGCCAAGCATACAAATGAAAAGACTTAACTGAAAGCTCTAAGATGCATTCACTACAGTCATTTCAACTGTGCTGAAGAATAATTTAAATGGCAACGTTAAAATATCTGTATTTTATATTCCATACTATATGTCATAGTAATAAAAGTAAAATTTTAAAACTTTTCAAAGCAGTACCTAATACCTAAAGAACGTCCCAGAATTTTAATGATAGAGCCCTATAGCTTTCCTCTACTTAAGCAATACAAATACAATTTACAGGTACAGACTGAGTCTTTTATAGATATCATTAAATACATAACCTAAAATAAATCATATTTTAATTACAGTTGAAAACTTCATGTAGTTATAAACATTCTTCTAAATTAGTGTAATTGTTTGTTTATGTTTCTGTAACAAATTGTGCTTATTTCATTCTCTTCTTTTCTCCTCCTACCTTCACACAAATCCCTTTTTTCCTTTTTTCCAGAATTTGTCGTTCACCAAGAGTTCAAACTGTCTTACAAAGTAACACAAGAAAATAACAAATAACAAAGTTGTTTCTTTAAAGTCACTGATATGATTTGGATCTGTTTCCCCACCAAATATCATGTCAAATTGTAGTTCCCAGTGTTGGAGGTAGGGCATGATAGGAGGTGACTGGATTGTGGGAGCAGTTTCTCATGAATGGTTTAGCGCTATCCCTTTGGTGCTGTTTTAATGATAGTAGGTGAGTGAGTTCTCCTGAGATCTGATTGTTTCAAAGTGTGTAGCACCTCCCTCGGCTCTCTCTTCCTCCTGCTCCTGCCATGTGAAGTTCTGGCTCTCCCCTTCAGCTTCCACCATAATTTTAAGTTACCCGGGCTTTCTCCCCTGCAGAAGCCCAGCAGATGCCAGCATCATGATTCCTGTACAGTCTGTGGAACTGTGAGACAATTTTCTTTACAAATTACCCAGTCTCAGGTATTTGCAGCAATGCTAGAACAGACTAATACAGAAAACTGGTACCAAGGAGTAGGACATTTCTATAGAATATCTAAAAATGGGAAAACAACTTTAGAATTTGGTAACAGGCAAGGTTGGAAACGTTTGGAGGGCTCAGAAGAAGACAAGATGAGTGGAAATTGGGAACTTCCTATAGACTTGTTGAATGGTTGTGGCCAAAATGCTGATAGTGATATGGACAATGAATTCCAGGCTGAGGAAGTCTCAGATAAAGATAAAGAACTTACTGGGAACTGGACCAAAAGTCATGTTAGTTATGTGTTAGCAAAGAAACTGGCTGCATTGAGCCCCTGCCCTAGGGATCCATGGAACTTTGAACTTGAGAGTATTGATGTAAGGTATCTGGCAGAATAAATGTCTAAGTAGCAAAGCATTCAACATTGGATCTGGCTGCTTCTAACATCCTATCACATGGTGTAAGCCAAGAAATGATGAATAACTGTAATTTATATTTAAAAAGAAAGCAGAGTATAGAAGCTTGGAAAATTTGCAACCTGGCCATGTGGTAGAAAAGAAAAGTCCATTTTTAGGCGAGGTATTGAAGCAGGCTGCAATGTGGTATTGAAGCCAAGACAATGTGGAAAACCCAAGACAATAGGGAAAAGGCTTTGAAGGCATTTCAGAGACCTTTGCAGCAGGCCCTCCATGACAGGTGGTTTCATTCTGTCCTCCTGGGTCTCTGGGCCAGGCCCAGGGCCCAGCCACTCTGTGCAGCCTTGGGACACCGCTCCTTGCATCTCAACCCCTCTACCTCTAATTGTGACTCAAGCGGACCCAGCTACGGCTTGGGTCACTGATTTAGAGGTTGCAAGCCTTCAGCCTTGGTGATTTCCGTGTGTTAAGCCTGTGGGTGCACAGAGTGCAAGATCTGAGGCTTGGGGCCTTTCACTTCGATTCTAGAAGATGTATGGAAAGCCTGGATGTCCAGGCAGACACCTGCTTCAGGGGCCAAGTCATAATGAAGAACCTCTACTAGGGCAGTGCAAAGCGGGAAATGACAGAGTCCCCACTGAGGCACTGCCTAGTGGAGCTCAGGGAACAGAGTCGCTGTCCTCCAGACCCCAGAATGATAGATCCACTGACAGTTTGTACTGGGTGCCTGGAAAAGCTTCAGGCAGTCAATGCCACCCCATAAGAGCAGCCACAGGGACTGAACTCTACAAAGTCACTGGAAAGCAGCTGCTCAAGGCCTTAGTAGCCCACCCCTCAAACCATGTCTGCCCTGGGTGTGAGACATGGAGTCAAAAGAGATTATTTTGAAGCTTTAAGATTTAATAACTGCCCTGCTTGGTTTCCAAATTGCCTGGGGCCTATAGTCCCTTTCTTTTGGCTGATTTCTCCCTTTTGGAATGGGAGTATTTACCCAACACCTGCACCCCTATTGTATCTTGGGAGTAACAAACTTGTTTTTGATTTTATAGGCTCATAGGCGGAAGAGACTTGCCTGGTCCCAGATGAGACTTTGAACTTTGGAGTTAGTGGTGGAATAAGTTATACGTTTGGGGGACTTCTGGAAAAGCATGATTGTGTTTTGCGATGTGAGAGGGACATGAGATTTGAAGGGTCAGGCACAGAATTATGTGCTTTGGATCTGTGTCCCCATCACATTTCATGTTGGATTGTAACCCCCAGAATTAAAGATGGGGCATGACGGGAGATGATTAGATCATGGGAGCAGTTTCTCATGAATGATTTAGCACCATCCCTTTGGTGCTGTTCTCGTGATAGTGAGTGAGTTCTCATGAGATCTGTTGTTTAAAAGTGTGTAGCACCTACCCTCACCTTCCTCCTTCCCCCTTTGCCTTCTGCTATGATTGTAAGTTTTCTGATGCCTGCCCCCCACCCCAGAAGCTGAGCAGATGCCAGCATCACATTTCTTGTACGGTCCACAGAACTTGAGCGAACTAAGCCTCTTTTCTTTATAAATTACCCAGTCTTAGGTATTTCTGTATAGCAAAGCGAGAATGGACTAATACAGTCACATTGTAATGCGACAGCTCAGTTAGAATCAGAAGCGTTAATATCTAGTTCTCTGTTTTGTTCACTGAATCATAACTGTTTTTAACTTTGCATATGGAAGAAATTTTAATTACTATATTACATGAAAGGTTTTTGTTGTTATAAATACAAAAGAGGAAAAAATAAGGGTACAACAATTCTTTACTAAAGAATTTTATAATTTACCTTTTTTTTTTTTTTTTGGAAAAGACTTGCCATAAAGATGAGACATTGATTATGAATCCTAGTTTTAAATGTCTTTTATAGTTAGAGGCCTTGTTTTATTTTCTGTAAAATGTTGCCCTTGTTGATCACCTATCTTACAAAATTTATTGTGAAAATGAGATGGGCTTTTACATAGAACATTCTTAATAGGGCATCCAGCAGAGTAGATGTTCAATATGTACTTTCCTTGTTTGTACAATGTAAACTCATTTGAGATAACAGTGCTATGTCAATGGAAACAGAGAAGTAACCAAGCTTAAGAACATTGTTGATGGAAATATGGGAGATAATCACAGGATAGCTGCAGTATATATCATATTGGCTTAGTGTAATAAATAAATTATTGATAGGATTATTTTATGCTTTTTTTTTTTTTTTTTTTTTTTTTTTTGAGACGGAGTCTCGCTCTGTCGCCCAGGCTGGAGTGCAGTGGCCGGATCTCAGCTCACTGCAAGCTCCGCCTCCCGGGTTCCAGCCATTCTCCTGCCTCAGACTCCCGAGTAGCTGGGACTACAGGCGCCCGCCACCTCGCCCGGCTAGTTTTTTTTGTATTTTTTAGTTGAGAAGGGGTTTCACCATGTTAGCCAGGATGGTCTCGATCTCTTGACCTCGTGATCCGCCCGTCTCGGCCTCCCAAAGTGCTGGGATTACAGGCTTGAGCCACCGCGCCCGGCCTATTTTATGCTTTTTAATCAGCATTTAAATTTTGAAAGGATTTAATTTAATAGCCTTTTAATTTAATTTAACGAAATAAAATTATGTGCAAGTTTATTAGGACAACAGTAATAGCCATTAATATCATTTTGATCAAACAATAAAATTGTTGAAGTCATTTCAGAGTATGTATATGATTCAACTGAATGTTTCTCATTAGTTATACATCCTATGTTAATAGCAATCTATTATTATTCATCAGTAATAAACTTAATTCATATTTTTCTCTTATAAAACATTAACAATATATCAGAAAATGCTATATTTTCTGTGAGCACTTTCAAGAGGCTGTATATATATATATATACACACACACATATATACATGTACAAATCTTTAAACAAATACATACATATTCCTTTTTCTAACTTTGAAAATAACATAATCATAATGCACATTTTTTAATGTTAGAAAAACTTTAACATTTAGTTGATGTCTTCCATTACACCCATCCTCCAGAGATAAATAAGCTCTATCTACCTCAATAGTTGTATTACTTTAATGTTTTTTATACATATTAATACTGGTCATCATTGATACGTGTTTTAGTATTATATAAAAAACATCATAGTTGAAGAGTTAGAATAAAGTTTTGCTAACTCACATTTTCCTAAATGTAACATTTTGAAAAGTGATCTTTGTGAAATCTTCCTTTTCCAATCACTAATCCAAAGAAACTCCATGTACATTAACTTCTGCTAAGCTTAATTGTAGAATTCGTCTAAGATCCCAGGTTTGGGACTAGAAATGTGAGAGTGTTTCACTTCAATGTGCTTTTGTTGGTGTTTTGGTTAATTTTACTTTGTGAGATATTGGCCATAAAATTTATATTCTACTTTACTCACACACAACTCATAGGAGGGAGCCATTCCGGAGTAGCATGAATGAAAAATAGTACAAACAATATTTTGGACAGAGAGAGAGCCTCTTATTCCTCTTACACAGGTTAACTAAGCTTTTACTTTACCTCACTTTCTTGAGATAAAAAGTGACTTGTCTTTGGGAGGCCGAGACGGGTGGATCACGAGGTCATGAGATCGAGACCATCCTGGCTAACACGGCGAAACCCCGTCTCTACTATACAAAAATACAAAAAATACAAAAAACTAGCCGGGCGAGGTGGCGGGCGCCTGTAGTCCCAGCTACTCGGGAGGCTGAGGCAGGAGAATGGCGGAAACCCGGGAGGCGGAGCTTGCAGTGAGCTGAGATCTGGCCACTGCACTCCAACCCGGGCGACAGAGCAAGAATCCGTCTCAAAAAAAAAAAAAAAAAAAAAAAAAAGTGACTTGTAGCTCTACTCTAATCTAGGCAGTGATAGATGTAAATTCTACCCAGAGGGCTATGACTACATCAGTTTGCAACTAACAAACTCATTTCCTGACTTCTCCAGAGACGTTAATAAGGCCTTGAATCAAAGGTCCAGTGTAATTACCATGTGTATTTCAGATTAAATAAATATGATAAAAGCTTCCATCTGCCTCTTGATCTAACATGTGGGGAGATGTTGATTTCCAGTGGCATATTGCAATATGTCTATTGTAACTGTCCCTGATGCCTTCCTATAAATTACTTCCATTTGGGATTACTTGACTTAAACAGACAGAAATATTACTCACTTCTTAAGTGCTGCCCAATGGGAGTTTGTGAGAAGTAGTCTAATCTTATACTTGTTAAGAAAGACATTAAGAAATAATAGAGCTATGTTTATTTTACTAAATGACAATCGTGCTCAAGCTATTTGAAGAAGCGAACTTAATTTCATAGCAGCCTAGAACTTGCTCTTGATGACCGAAGATTACATCTAAAGGGATTGCAAATTACGATACTACATAAATGTTTGCTTGTATTTTAGAATACTCAAATTTCGATAAATGAATGGATTCTGGACATTTACTTCAGCAAATATCAACAGCATTCCAAGAACACTGAGAACTAAGCAAATTTTTTGTCAAAAATTTAACAGATGTTGTGTCAGTTACTGTATGTATGTATGTGTATTCAGTAAGAATGCACAGCCCAGTTCTGTTGTTCATGCTGATAATGTCCCCAGGGATAGTTTAGGACTCAGGATTTCTCAATCTTGGTCCTACTGACATTTCTTGAGCTTAGTGATTTTTTTACTGTGTGGTGCTGCCCTGTTCCTTGTAGGATGTTTAACAACATTCTTGGCCTCTACCCACTAGATACCAGTACTCAGCCCTCAAGTGATTACAATAAATATTGTCCCCAGACATTGTCAGATGTCTCTTGGGGGCCAAATCTCTGACTCTCCAGAAGCAATCATCTAGGCAAATATTCTTAAAAGGGGCAGAGTCTATGGAGAATGAGAAGAATAATATGGTAGATTATCAACTTTTAAGATCCAAATCACTTAATGTGTGTAAAATGACATATATAGATACTACATGTTTTTAAAATGAATGATTACAATTAAAATACTACTAAAATGTAGAAAAAAAAATGTTTACAAAAGGCACATGTAAACAAAATATTCAAACTGGAAGCATGAAAGAAGCTAAATGAAAAAATAAAAGCATCATTTAGTTTAGGTATATAAGATACAGCATGTTATGGTATCAAACTGGCTTCTTACTAATTTTAATTTAATAGTCCTTAAATTTTTATCGAACTGCTCTGAATTTTTATTGAACAGCTCAACTTTGTTCAATCTCAGTTCAGTATTGAACTGACCTATATTCTTTGCATCAAATTGGACTTTGGGGAAGAAAATGAGACTAGAAAGAATGTCATAATGGTTAAAAATGAGACAAGACTAAGATTTTCTGTTAGAATCTGACATTGTCACTTTCAAGTTGTGACACAGGACAAAAAAGAGCCTGCTGTCCTTGAGACTTCTTAAATGTAAAATGAGGATGAGAATAGTATTTATTGTACAGGGTTACGGTGAGGATTTAATAGACTGGCCTATATAAAGGGCTTAACACAGTGACCAGCACATTAGAAGAACTGTGTTTGTGTTAGTGTTGTTATGGTTATTATTATTATTATTGGGGAGAAAATGCAAAATAAAAGTCTTGAGCTAGATAACAAATAACTTGGAGAAAAGAATTTCACTTAGACATAACAAAAAAGAAAGTCTAAGAAAATATTTATTTTCTGATAGATGGGTGGAAACAGCTAAAAACAAGTTCTGCTGAAACAATGGGAGAAGGGCAGTTTAAAGGAACATCCGCTTATGTGGTTCAATTTCACAGCACATGGTAACATATTTCAGGGCAGTCGAGAATTAGATCCTGAGTGAATTTATCAACTCTTTTCAATAACTGAGTCCCTGGGAAGTGGAACAGAACCAATGTAATGGCTGCCTTTATAAAAGAGGAAGAAAAGGGATGATCCTAGAGATTATAGACCCATCTAATTACCTTCAAGTTCCAGGAAGACTGATAGAACAAATCAGCCAATCAATTTAAATCACCAAGAAAAGCACAGAAGCTCATTAGCTATTTTGCCCCCTCCCAATAATGACAGTTCCTATGGTAATAGGTACATTTGCTATACCCATATATTTGCTTACATTAGCTTAATGCAATGATAGAAAGACTCCAACAGGGGTTAAGAGAGTGCAGACATATAAAGAGGAGAGCAAAGAACAATTTTCACATTGCTATTCTACCTTCCAGATTCTTCTTCTAAATGTTTATTCTAAGACTGATTTTCAAACAGCTATCACTAGAGGCAGAAAGGTATGATGGAACCTCATATAGCTGCAGATTGAATCTCACCTATGCAACATACTAACAGTATATTCCTCGGAAAATCATTTAACAAATCTGGATTTATGTTCCCTTACATGTAAAAGAAAAATAGTGACATCTATTTCATGAGCTTCGAAAAGGAAAAATGCAGAGGTATTTGGCAATTAAATATGTTAACTGAATTAACTTATATAAAGGAGTCACCCATCTTGGTCTACTTTCTTACTCTAGATCAGGAAAAATAGATGTAATGGAATGTAGAATTATAAGTAATTTATTATTGAGAAGATGGTTTGGAGAACCAGACTGCTGTCCATGGGCATGCTTGTGAGGGGAAGTAGGTGCAAGAACTGTAATTGAAGTTAGGCTATGGTAAAGCAGGACACGTTTCAAAGGAGGTAGCAAACATGAGGATTGACTGGAGTTTAGAGGGCAAGATCTGTAAAAGCCAGGTTAAGGTAACCTCTGAATCAGATGACTAAGGGTCACTGACTCAGCAAGAGCTTCGGAGACAAGCAGAAAAATATATATGTCCTTGGGCGTGGATTCTCTCCAATAATTTCTAAGAGGAAAATAGAGCTCTTTATTTTCTGAGTTTCAGGCTCACTTGATTGTCTTCATTCTCTAAAAATCTCTGGTAGCTAACTTGGTGGATTTAACACACATTAAGAAGTTGAGAAAGCAATGTAGGTTGTTATTTTTTGTTGTTGTTTTCTAAAACTAACTTTTTTTTTTTTGTATCAACAAGAGGGAAAGAAAGCTGGAAGCCATCATTCTCAGCAAATTAACACAGGAACAGAAAGTCAAATACCGCATGTTCTCACTCATAAGTGGGAGTTGAACAATGAGAACACATGGACACAGGGAGGGGAACATCACACACCAGGGCCTATCAGAGGGTGAGGGTCAAGGGGAGGGAGAGTATTAGGACAAATACCTAATGCATGCAGGGTTTAAAACCTAGATGATGGGTTGATGAGTGCAGTAAACCATCATGGCACATGTGTACCTATGTAACAAATCTGCATGTTCTGCCCATGTATTTCAGAACTCAGAGTAAAATACAAATTAAAATTTAAAAATCCACAACCTAACAGAACTCTTAGTCCTAAGTTATTATTTTCTAATAGTTTTTGGTAGTGTATGTCTGGTACATGGTATATTTTACTTCAGTTTTTGCCTAAACGTATATCAGTAAAGAATGCAATTTCTTAAATATTAAAAAAAGTTAGGAAAATAAATGTTTAAGAACTTTACAATAATTGCTTGTTCATTTAAAAACTAGCTTTTCAGGTGTGCTCATATGTTATAGATGTCTTCTCACAGAGTATAATGAAAATACATCTCTTTTAATGCCTTATTCAATATGTTTTTGGTAACTTACTTTTTCCCAAGAAAATGTGTCCATAATTCTACTTCCTTTCTGCCTTCATTATAGTTTAGTGCTTGCCCCCCACCCCCTTAAAGTCACCGCTGTCATCTCTGAAGTGTTAAATGGCACATGTGGATAAACCGTTATTCTTTCTTCCCATTACACATATGTAACAACCAATGTGTAACGGAGGCTATAATAAATATTGCCAACATTTCTTCTTGTGCTTATTTTATGTTGTGTTGGCATTAAAGTAACACATTTGTGCTTAACAAAAGTAGCAAGTATGGGGGAAAGGAGGTGATTTCAGTGAAACTAACACTTGGTAGAAAAAAATAGAAACCAATAAGTATTTATTTAATTATACCAAAAATGCATAAGCAATACATTAGCAAGATAGCAACCATATACTCAAAATCAGCGTATTGAATGTATAAGAAACATGAAATACATAAGTTAGACAGGTGTTGGTGAAAAATTAGAAGCTAAAAGCAAAGAGACAAGTTAACAGCATTCATAGAAATAGAATATGAAATGGACAATAAAAGCACCAGAACTAAGATTTTGGCAGAGAATAAAATAAGAAGACTGAGGTTAAAAAGAACTAAATAAACTAAATATTGAAGACAGTGATCAAATGAAAAGTGTTAAGCTTTAAAAGAAAAAAAAAAGAATGCTAAAAATAACAAACAGGCACATACCACCATCACCATCTGTTCTATTTCCAGGGAACCAGTTCACATATATTACATAAAGTGACTTCTTCAATTTGCATAGCAGCCTTTGAAGGTAGATACTTTTTAATTCTCATTTTACAGTTGCGGAGACAGAGGCACTGGGAGACTGAGTAACTTGCCTATGGTCACCAAACTAGTAAGGGGATTTATAAATTGGATCTAGTTGATGGAGGAAGAATTTGACATCAACTTTAGCCATGCCAAATTTGGAGTCCTGGAGGTCATTCAGGTAGACATGTGGTAATTGAGTCCAACATCTTGGAGAGAGAGCTAGTCTAGAAAAAAAATGATTTTCCATTTTCATGATATTTGGAATGAAGGGAGAGACTGTAGAGAGAAAAGCTGAAGAGATTTAGCAGGGGGAGTAGGAAGGTCAACTTTAGTAAGAAACCCAGGAAGATGCCTAGGACACAACTTAGAAGAATGGTACAAAATACAAGTTCTTGCAAAAGTTATTAAATTATACTGAATGGTTAAAGGCATTAACTGCAAAAGGACCAGTAGATTCTGCAGAGAACCTAGGATGAGAAGTAAGGATGTAAAGTTTGTTACAAGGAGATTAAACTGATGTGTGACAAATCAGTTCTTCAGTGGGCATAGACTTGGTATATTAAGGTTTTTAAGGTCATGACACAGATTAGATCTGTTATGAATCAATGTGTTCCTCCAAATTCACATATTGAATCTATAACCTCCAAAGCAATGGTATTGGAAGGTGAGATTGTTGAGAGGTAGTTAGGTTGCAATGAGATCATGAAGGTGGAGCACGCATGATGGAATTTATGCTTTTATAAACAGAAGAGACATGAGAGTTTTCTCCCTCTGCCATGTGAGAATAGGGTCAAAAGAAAATGGCCTTCTGCAAGCCAGATGATGGCCCTCAGCAAGAATCAAATCTGCCAGCACCTTGATCTTAAACTTTTCAGCCCTGAAACTGCGAGAAACAAATGTCTGTTGTTTAAGTCACAAGTATATGATATTGTATTAAATCAACTTGAGCTGCTAACACAGAATGGCAAGTTAGGAAGATTGCTGGGTTGAGTTAGACATTTGGGAATGGGAGAAATCAGAAGATAATTTGGGACTAACAGCAAAGAAGTTAGTCATTCGGAAGAGCTGGAAATCATGAGCTATAAAGGGGATTATTAAAAGGTCAGAATTTGAGAGAAACCTTAATGGATGCCACCAGAAGCAGAGATCCTGAGCCTAATGTTAGAAAAAATATTTTTCAAGCACTGTGCAAAATATACTACATATGCGTTCTTATTTAAAACATTTGTGTGAGGTCGTTTTTTTAACCTTTATTTGGGAGGTGAAAAATGTGATCTCAGAACTAATAAATGAAGGTGAGAACACAAACAAATATACAAGGAATTACCATGAGATGACGAACAGAAGCAGTAGAACAAACATCTAAGTCAGACTACAAAGATCAAGAAATATTTCTTGGATTTTAAGCTAAATTTTGAAAAGGAGAAATAGAATACTGGAGGTAGAAAATGGAGAATGAACGTGATTAATATCTGAGAGAGCTGCGTGTGAAAAGTCTCAGGATCAAGAGAAATAATGACCTATGGGGAGTTCAGGGAGCTCAGAATACAACACAAAATGTGGTTCTGGTGTGACAGAAAATGGACAGAGGCCATGTAGCAAATGATTTTGTAATCCATGCTAAAGATTTTATTGTCTGGATTTTACTCCATGACAATACAAATAATTACAACTGCAATCTAAAGATTATTCTGTCTATAACACAAAGACTACATGTAGAAGAAAATAAACTTGGAGGCAGGGAGGCCATTTAGGAGGCTTCTGAAGTCATCTAGGTGAGAGATAAAGAAAGCGTGCAATAAAACAACAGAAGTAGGGGTGGAGAGAAGGTAAAAGATTGATCAAATATTAAAGAACAAAGATGGAGAAATGTAGTATCTGATTAATAAAGATAGAGTGAAAGGTGTTATTATTCATTCAGAAACAATACAGGACATGGAATCAGCTTGGGGTAGAATAAATGAGTTTGATTTAGGACATATTGAGTGTGAACATCTCTTTATATACAATAGTGTAGATTTCCAGTGGGCAACTGAAAACACAAAGCTGCAGCTGAATGCTAGAGAATTAAGAGTTAAAAGTATACCTCGCTATCTTGAAGATAGAGAGTTAAAACTAATCAGTACACGGATGCTGTCTTATTCCGTTTAGTTTGTTACAACAAAATACCGTATATTTGGTGGCTTATAAATAGCATACCTTTATTTTTCACGGTTCTGTGAGCTTCAAAGTCCAAGATCAAGGTGCTGACAGAGTTAGTGTGTGGTGAAGACTCACTTCCTAATTCACAGATGGACTTTTTTCACTATATTCTCATATCATGGAAGGTAAGAACTTATGTTTAACCCTTTATGTGAGCACTAATTCCATTATGAGGACACCACCTTCTTGACCAAATCACTTCCCAAAGGCTTCACCTTCTCATACCATCACAGGAAATGAGGTTTCAACACATAAATCTTTATGGGAACACAAAATATCATATTCTCAGTGCATATCAGATCCTCACTGAAATGACTAAATTAGATGAAACTCACCGGGAAGTAGTAAAATGAGAAGAAGAACTTGGCAGAAATGAACCCGTCTTTGAATCAGAAGGGGTTGGGGCAGACAGTAAGTAGTAAGCATGATGATTTTAATTATTTTTAATCTCTGTAAGCGGAAATAATACAATTCCAGAAAGTGAAATCACGTTTCTAAGGTTAAGATTCCCTAGTATTGCACCTAGAATAGTGCTATACACAGAGTGGGTGTTGGAGTTGTCATGGTTTCAAAAAAAAATGTAGACTGGTAAATTTTGTGTTTATTTCAAGGCTGATTTAAGTATAAAATTGTTTTTTAAAACACTTGAAAAATTAAAGGATTTGCTATGTATATAAATATATATACTCAGCATCAGTATACAAATATATACAATTATATATAATTAATATATACACTATATACAGCATATAAATATATATAATTAATGTGTCTATATATACACTTCTTTATGGACTACTGATCCACTTCAAGTATCTATACATATTTATATATACTTGAAATGAAGTATATGTATTTATATATACTTGAAATGAAGTGGATCAGAAGCCCATAAGGAAGACTAAAAGAGAGGCCAGAAAAATTGGAAGGAGAAAACTAAAACAGTGTTCTTTCACAGAACACGAGTGTAGAACAATTCAAGACTATTTAAGGGTGTTACTGAATTAAAACAATACTCCCCACACTTATGTATGCATACCCATCTATTGCACAGAGGACACCGGGGGGAAAAATGTCTTCCTGGATCATCAACTGATCAATTCAACAATTGAGAGGAAATAATGGTATCTTATATATAAAATTTCAATCAAAATCAAGTATTCAAAGAAGTTTTTCTCTTACAACAGCATTTTTTCACCTACATCTGAACAGGAACAGTAATGCGATGCATGTGTACATATTTACATTATTAGAAAAGTTTGTCAAGTATTGTAAGATAAAGACCATGAAATTTAGAACCACAGATGTCTTCGGTGACTGGGATGAGTGAGGTGGTCCTGTGGACTAGTGTGTAGGTCTGTCTTCAACCACTGAATTCAGGAGTGACAGAAGATGATTATGTTTGTACAGCAACTGAGAGTGAAAATAAATTATCCAAAGGTTTACATGGCAGCATGAGGTGGGGAAAGAAGGAGTCAGAAGAGGAAATTTGGGGGAAGGTTTTGAGTGTTAGATGAAAGATAAGAAAAAGGAAAAGAGGTTGATAAAGAAAGGTTGCTATAGAGTGATCTTAAAATATAGAGGAAATCAAGAAATCTCTTATCTAAGAACTTCAACATTTTCAGGAAAATAAGAAAAGTAATCTGTAGAGAATGAGAAAGGCAGTGTTGGTTTTAAAGGGATTTTGAAAAAAAATCATCTATTTCATACAAAATTGAGGTAGCTATGCAAATAGTTTACCAAACATTTGAGGAGGTTTAATTCCTCAGTTAGAATTCTGTCAAATTATAAGTTCTAAAGATAAAATTGATTGTCTATGAGCTTCATTTCAAAGTGTAGCTCTAAAACAGTAATTGATTATAATATCATTTTTGGTCATATCTGAATTATCTAATAATAAACCTGTATTAAGTATGATTACAAGTATAGAGTTAAGCCAATTCCATCTTATGCTTTTACTACAAGGATATTTATATAATTCATTGACTTTAATTTCTTCAAAACTATTAATATATGTTATAACTATATATGACACATCTGGAATGCATTAAAAAGTTTTCTTTTAGCTACTGCTCTCTGACACATTTTATTAAAGAAACTGGTAAAACACAAAAGAACCTTTTATCCTTTAAATGCCTAGTTTATATTTTATAGCATTGTTTACTAAATGCTCAATGTCTATCTAGCCATAACACAGATGTCCTTTGAAACACCAGCTGTTTTTGAACTTTATGTACTTCTTTGATAACTGGCATACAAATTACTAGAAGTTTTATTCAGAAAAACAAGGCATTTTATATTTCAAATTGAATGAAAGAAATCTGAGCTTTCTTGGTATAGCATAGTGTATTTAAACCATACTGTGATGAGTCTATATGTTGCTCATTTAATTGGTGTATTAAATCAGTGTCCATCCCTAAATTATAAATTGAGTAAAAAAAGTAATGGAAAAATCATTATTTATTGACACATAGAGAAGAAAAAGTATCTAGGTTAATATTGTTTCAATTAATTTACTCTTGATCAGCCAACAGCCTCCCCACTCAGGTTTCAACTATCATTATAGTTTTCTTCCTTTCTCATTCAATAAATTGTCCCCAATTAGTTCTCTGTTACAATTTAGGGTAATTAATTATTTTTCTGGTTTCAATTATGGGTATTGTTTCAAGTTGTTTTTCTTATAATTTTTATTCAATATTCCCTAGAGGACATTTACACCAATACTCTAATTCTTGTTTTGTTGACTGTCTCACTGGTTGAATATATTTTTAAAAATTTGAAATCCAGAGCACTAGTTTGTTCATGTAATTCCCCGCAATATAATTGACTTTCATTCCAAAAATAAAATATCTATTAGCTATTCTTTTGGAAGGTATCTCTGTATAGGGATAAATAAGCGAATGACTAAAATTTTACTCTGTAAAGATAAAAATAAACCTATATAGTTTTATTAATCGGCATTATTCATTCCATTTGTTCATCTTTAATTTTAATGGAAAAGGATCAGTATAGTATGTTAGTATATAAACAAGGTTTGAAACATCTGGTTGAAACTACTGATTGAAGTTTTAAAACACCAGAAAAACAAGCATAAAAACTAAGAACAGGGCAAATACATAATCTTGCTTTCTTGAAAGGCCAGATGATCACATTCAGGCTCACATGGTTCATATTTTAATGTTTATAATTTGAAGTTTTAATTTTCAGTAATGACGTAACTTGTTTTGGGGTTCTAATTTAGTTGATATCAAGAAATAACTCTGGTTACCAATTTTCATCTAGGTCACTTGTTACCTGTAATTAAACCCATCCAGGGTATTTTGGCAAGTACATGAATGCCTCATGGGAATCATGTATTTGGCATTCTAAATCTACATTTCCTATTACTTATGTAATTTAATCCATGCTATTGAAGCTTCCTAAGTCTGTTTATTCATCTTTAGAATGACACAAATACCTATCATGTAAGGGGAGCCCACCCTAAGAAAGAATTTATAAATTATAACGTCAAAGAACATCCAAATCTACCTAAACTATACTTGCTGACTTTCTAAATTTTATTTAGAATTCCTAAACAGACTAACACACAGAGAAGAAACTGTTTCAAACAAGTTACTCTTATTGAGTAACTTGCCAGATGAAAGTAACTGGCCTTTGAAATTGATAAACACTAGTTTTAAAAATAAATTATCACCTTGTATATTACATTATAAGTTAGTATACATTCTAGGCCTTTCTTTATCAATTCATTTAAGAACATTTGCTATGTACAAGACCCTGTGCTAGATTCACAGCTGAAGAAAACATAGTCTCAACCCTCACAGCGTTGACCTCACATCAGCAATTTTACCAACTGCAGACAATGTAAAAAAATTGCTTACAAAGCAAGAGCTCAGTCACTGAACTCTTGCTCACCTGTGTGGGCAAATCTGAAAATCAGTAAACCAATTTAGCATTCATATTTAATAACCACATTCTGTGATATGGACACAGTAAATATGAACTTATTTGGCAGAAAACTATAGTAAATAATAAATATTACAATATGAAATAGAGTTTACACTGAATTACAGGTCTATAAATATCCTTAAGAGTCCCAGGTGTTTCTTTGGGAAAAAGAAAAAAAAATGAAATTTGTCATTTTTGTTAGTGTTTCTGAGATTTCAACAGTGGCATTGTTTCTTTCTTTATAATATAAAAATCATACAAATCTTCTCTATTGCCTTAAAACAGCAACTCGAATACAAATAAATATTACTATAACTCACAGGGTAGGTATTCTATGTCTCAGATTTCATTCCAATGTGGCCTTAATTTTGCTTTTATCTCCCATTAGTATAATAAAAACATTCTCTTAAAAGTCTTCAGGAATTTTCTAGTCAAATCAAGTGGTCTTTTTCAAGCTTCATACATTGAACCTCTCTCTACTAATTTCCCTTTTTTATTTTTAAAGATTCCCCCTCCTTAACCTACACATGTCTGACTTATTTGAAATCACTTTTAATCATCCAGATTAAACTGTTTGTGTTTGTTTCTCCTCTGCTTGCTTTCCGAAAGCACCTGTTCCTCAACGGCTCCATGCCAAACTGCTTCTTTTTTAGTACTCATCCCGTTGACAATTTTATCCCTGACTGTGGAATCCATCTTGATAACTCACATAACAATTTTGATGACTCATATAACAAATTACCTCTCCAAAGTTCAAATACTATTCTTAAATATCAGGAGAAGGCTGGGCATTTCCCCCTGAGATGTTCCCTGACCTGTAAATATCCAAGTCAGGGTAGTGAATACTGTTGTAATGTAGGAGCCAGAAATTTAAAGTCCTGTTATTAGCTGAGGGATTGTAAGTCACTTATCTTCTTAGCTTTTATGTACTCCGATACATTGAGACAAAGATCTTTTCTCAATATTATTATCCTAGGCCCAGGAAAAGATGTGAAAATACTCAAAAAATGCAAATAACTGTTTAAATATGTAGTCCCAAATCCTATTATTTTCTAACCCAAACTCTCTCCTACTTCTCACCTTTTTCCCCCAGAACCATTCCTTTTCTTTTGTTCCCCACAAATCATGATCTATTAAATCCTGCTAATCATTCATGTACTATCAACTTTCTCTTTTTCTCTGATATGTCCGCAGTCTAAGACAGATTCTCATTAACTTTGACTTGAGTAATCATCTCCTAAATTGCCCCTCAGCCTCTTTCGTTCACAGGCTAACCCAATTTTAATCTTAAAGGACAATTATGATCATGTCACTCCTGTGTCTGAAAATGTTCCATAGCTTTCAATTGCCCAGGAAGGTGAGTGCCACTTCTCAGCCTGAGCATTTAAGGCCCATCACAAGAATGTTCCCAACTATGCTCTCCAGGCTTATTTCCCTCACTTGAAAGCACAGCTTTTCTTTTCCAATCAAACTAGAGTAGGGAGATTTCACTTTATGGCTCTTTTCTCACACTTTTCACTGTGGCCCTTACAATTCATTGTATCCCTATCCAGCCATATCTAGTCCAATTGTACTTATAATTAGTTTATTAATCCCTTTTTAATGTCCCACTTGAAAATCATGCTGTAAAAGGGCAGTCATTAATGTACTGGGACATTTTACCAGGTACTGGAAGTGCATAATTTAATCCAAAGTAAACCAGGTATTATAACCTCATTTTACAGATATGAATATTGAGGATTAAGAAAGTTATGTAATTTGCTCACTCATCTACAAAATAAAAGTGAAGACAGTAATCCAGCCATGTCCGGCTTCAAAGGTGATGATCTTTCCTTTAAAGCAGTTGTTCTCAATCTGTTCAACAGACGTGAAAGTAACAGGAGTTAATTTAGGGGCACAAAAGGGATAGAAAGAAGTGAAATATACAGGTTGTAAAATCCACTACTATGGCTTCAAAGAGAAGATTTTTTCTAAAAGAGAGGAGTGTAAAAGAAGAATTGGGGAAACATTTTTGAAAAAACATTTTTGAAACTCTATCACATGACCTATTTGTTTTGCAAACACTTTTTTATGGTTCTTGGTATGTTAAAACACTATTTTACAACAACCGTTGGCCATTTTTATTTATTAGAATGGAAGCATTGAAAATAATTAATAGCCCCTTAACCCATTTTTGTGTTTTCATTTCCTGGAAACCCAAATATTTGTTAAGTGTATAAATGAATTTACCTTTGCAATAGGAATTGCAATTTCTTTGCCCAAAGAATAGTGAAATGAGAATTTTCTTAAATAAGTTAGAAGGGAGAACCTGTGTTCTGGATCTTTTGAACTTCTGTGAAGTAATGTGACAATAGACATACTTACTGAGCTGCTTTGGGATGTTCCTGAGAATACAGGTAAGTTTTCACTTATTTGTATATTTCTAAAGCCCAGCCAAATATTTAGTTCGTGGAGAATCTCCCATTGGTG
This sequence comes from Rhinopithecus roxellana, assembly GCF_007565055.1. Taxonomy (NCBI): domain Eukaryota; kingdom Metazoa; phylum Chordata; class Mammalia; order Primates; family Cercopithecidae; genus Rhinopithecus; species Rhinopithecus roxellana. The sequence continues at coordinate 10,437,374 of NC_044549.1, read as the reverse complement.
TTTTTGGATTTAACTACACATATCGTTATAAAGAGCAATACTTTTAAAATTGAAAAGTTATTGAAACCATATAGTAAAAACTATTATTAAATATCTTTCAAAGGTTATATTTCTATTCTACATTTAATATGACAAAATCATTCAAAGATAACTTTTATCCTCCAGTATTCCCATAAACATGATGAGTCATTTCAATAGACTATGCCTCATAGAACATTTTAAATAAACTTGAGAATCAATTATAAAGAAATGGATGTTTTGCTGCTGGTAGCACAGTCAAAAAGAGAAGCATCGTTTCTATGACAATACTGATCTAATTAAGAGCATCTGTGCATTGAAAAGGTGTGTCCTAAAATGATTTATGATAAAATATACTGAAAGAATAAATTAAAAAAAAAAAACTATTATCTCCTCTCTACTGAGGCTGTGAAGGTTTTCCCTCGTTTGGTTGATAAATAACATTACATAATGGGAAAATACTTTTGCCTTCTGATATATGGCATGCAATGTTGATAATATATATGCTTTAAATTTAACAGAAATAGATATATACTGAGTTATCCAAGAAAATCTAAGAGCATAAACTAATGCTTTGGAAAGAATAGTGAAATATGAAATTTTGGAGAATGAGGTAAGGAATCCATATCAAACAATTAAGTAAAAAAGTTTTCAAATAGCACACTTAAAAATACAAGATGATGAATCCTGTTACTAGAATTATTAATTCATTCTTTCTTTTTTCAGAGCAAAAATAATTGTATTCTTCCTTCTGAATTGTCTTTTTTTCTTGAATATTATAAATCTAATATCCTTTTGAAAATAATCTGTCAAAGTCAACTTTCTCTTCTTGAAAGGTATTCTCACTGTTTACAGGCTGTAATACAAGTTTCTTGCCTAACCAAGTTAACCATAAGAATGCATACATTTGAATCAATATATTTTATTTTGAAATCTTAATTTTTATGTCTATGCCAATTCATGAAGTATTCAGTATTTTCCCAGAACTGGGGATAAAGTAATCATCTCACAGTCTAGTGGCAGATCTGGTAGACCAAGACCAATCACACCAACACGGAGTGGTTATGTGCTATCATTCTTCTCTCATATCAAGTACGATGAGCACATACAACATGAGAATGAAAGACGTGTTTCAGGGGATCTGAAAAGTTCATGAGGTTTTGAAGGATGAATAGGCATAAGATGGCAAGGTAAAGAAAGACACACCCGATCGTAGCATTTAACAAAGCACAGTATGACCAATACATTGAGAACAAATGACATCTATTAGAGAGCGATATTAGCCGGAGTTGTAAAATGCCGGAGTTGTAAAATACCTTAATTTCTATAGTGCTTTCTTGCTTAAACATGGTTTCATCTACCAATGCAACAACAACAACAACAACAACAACAACATGATACAGGATGTGAGTATAATTATATCTAATTTATCAAGCTCAGTATAAATTGTGACTTAAAGTCATATGACAAAAAAACAAAACACACAAAAAAACAAAAAACAATGGCATAGTTGGGGCTAAAACTTTGGGTTTCCTGACTCTCACACTGACGCTGTCTCTACAACAGAGTTCTCCCCTAGTACCATCTTTCCATGTTTTAAATTATAACACAGTTCAATGTAACAAAATACCTGAGTTTGAATTGCATTTTGCCCAAGTTGTGAGACCTTGAACATATTACCTAACTTCTTGAAAACTGCTTCTGATTCCACACAATTAAGGGCATCCCCCGACTTAAGATTGTGTAAAACAGCACATTCCCTAGTGCATAATAAACACTAAATTAATAGAGCTGTTGCTATTTATCAGTATTAATATTATATTTATTTTCATATAAGTATATGAATAATAAGCTTATGCGTATTATTCAAAGGGAGCCAATTATTCTCTTTTGGACTGCTATAAAACATTTTCAAGATTCCTTCAAGCCACATTATATTGCTTTTACCTGTTTAGATTGACTCTCCCTTCTATTCTGAGCCTTTAAATTCCTCAGGAACAAGCAAATTTTATTTTATTTTTCTGTATTCCTGATGTTTAGTTCCAGATTATTACAAAGTTAAGATAAAATAAATTTCAGAGGAATAAACAAATACTTATCGTAAAATGATTGTGCAATAAAAGTCATATTTGTTACACTTAATTTTTTAATTTAGATAATCAATTACTCTATGAATTTATAATCTACTATCTACCTACCTTCTCCTAACAAGCAGATTATCTCACTACACGCCACCCTTATCCCAAGGTCTGCCTCCACCAATGAAGGAAGTGTTTGTCAGATGAAGATGTGAATGAAAGACATGGAATGATCATTTGTATAAATATTTTTAAAAATAAGAATACTTTAAACTTTAGGTGACTATAAGCTTGGAAGTAAAAAAAAAAAAAAAAAAAAAAAAACGTTCCTACAAGATACTTACTTTGTTCATAGCCTTATAACAAAAGATTATTTTCAAAAAACTATTTTGCCAAATAATGAGATGGGTGCAGTGGCTCATGCCTGTAATCCCTGCACTTTGGGAGGCCGAGGTGGGCAGATCACCGGAGGTCAGGAGTTCGAGACCAGTCTGGCCAACATGGTGAAACCCCGACTCTACTAAAACTACAAAAAATTAGCCTGGCATGGTAGTGGGCACCTGTAGTCCCAGCTACTCAGGAGGCTGAGGCAGGAGAATCACGTAAACACAGGAGACAGAGGTTACAGTGAGCTGAGATCGCACCACTACAGTCCAGCCTGGGCAACAAGAGTGAAACTCCATCTCAAAAAAACAAAACAAACAAACAAAACAAAAACAAAAACAAAAACAAAACAAAAAAAACTCATTCTGGAGAACTCTGTTTTTGACTTATGGATTTTTCTATGGTGAGAATCTGTAAGAGAACTGTAACTTACAGGGCAGTGTGTACAAACTTAGTTGTGTTACATTTGTTTATACATATTGGAATTTGAAAGAAAAAATTTTCTCAATTAATATCTGCTAATATTGTTTTCAATGTGTGTAGCACGTTGCATTTTTGATATTTGCTTTTTCCTCCCTTTTTATACTATTTACCATGCCACACAAACTGGGAAAAGGAGGATTGGGTAAAATGAAGTATGAAAAACCAGAACCCTGAAGATCTCAACCAGAGAAATAATTGTCTTTATTTTTTGCTATTTATTCTATTTTTTTGAAGTGTAGACTTAGTGGGCAGGTATAAGAAAAGACGCCTATATATGGATGTTTCAGTGAAACTAAAAAAGCAACAATAGAATTTCCATATTATGTTTGATTCTGCAAATGTTTATGCCTATTTTCTGTGAAAAGTAAGTCAAAATGATATGGAAGCTGAATTAAATGAGGTCAAGGAATAACTGAAACCTGGAGTTATGTTAAATCATATTATTATTGAATCACCAGGTTAAATTTCTAAAGAACCATTTGTAGTTCAGAAAATGAGGAGATTCTCTAAGTGCATGTGTGTGTGTGTATTTATAATAAAACTAAAATGACTATTATGCATATTTTTAAAGGTATCAGCTTTTACTCAAATTGTAGAAACAGGTCGTCATTTACGGTTTTGACAAAAGTAAGGTTATAATGATAAATAAACAAAATAATTGAATATTACAAATAAGTTTAAACTTTTGTGTCAATGCTAATGCTATCTAATTGTCAAGTTTTTCAGACATTGATCCATTGTCAAGGAGTCCTCTAAAGTCTGAGTCATTACCAAATAAATTTGAAAGAGAAGACGAGAGAGAAAGAGAATGCACTATTAAACTATTAAAAACGCTAATGGTGGGAGACATGAAAACTGAATTAAATGAGAACAAGGAATAACTGAGGCTTATAGTTATTTTAAATCATGTTATTATTGAATCACCTAGGTGACACTTACTAAAGAACCATCTGTAGTTCAGAAAATGAGAACATTCTCTAAGCGCATGCTTGCGTGTATGTGTATTTATAATTTAAAAGCTAAAATGACAATTATGTGTATTTGTAAAGGTGCATGCTCTCAAAACTAATCCAATATATTTCATTAAAAATATATTTTGCAGAATTAAGGTATACAACATGATATTATAAGCTGCATATAGACAGTAAAAATGCATATAGACAGTACTGTGAGCAAATGAACACTTTGATTATTTCAGTTACTCTTTTTTTAGTGTGTGGCAAGAGCAGCTAAAATCTACTCATTTGGCATGAATCCCATATACAGTACAGTTATATTGCCTATAGTTCTCATGTTGTGCATTTGATCTCTACATTTTCTCACCCTATATATCTGCTACTTTTATCTTTTGACTTATAACTTTCCATTTCTTTCCCTATCCCCTGCCACTGGTAACTGCTGTTTTGTTCCCTATCTTTGTATAGCTGAATATTTTTTTAACACTCCACATAGGAGTGAGATCATTCTGTGGTACATATACGGAATCAAATATTATTTACCCCTCAAAAAGAACAGGATCTCGCCATTTGCTGCAACATGGATGAGCCTGTGGATGATATACTTACAGAAAGAATAATAGAATATTTTTAAATGAGAATTTTTTTAGTGAGTAGCACATCATTTATTTGAAACTACATATTAAGCTAAATGGGATCTTTATTGATCCAATAGAGATATTTTTCACAGACTTTTGGTAGATACAGGAAGTGATGAGATAATCTATTAAAACATTATTATTAGAGACTACTTAAGCCACGTCTACGCTAATGAATTTCTATCTTAAGCTAAGGTACATCACTGATATAGGACAGAAGGAAATACATTGCTCCGGGAAGCAACATAATTAAATAGCATTAAAGGGTTTGAAAGGGGAATTGAAGTGGATGGATACAAAAAAGGCAGTTTGGGCTAGGTGCGGTGACTCACGCCTGTAATCCCAGCACTTTGGGAGGCCCAGGCAGGCAAATCACTTGAGGTCAGGAGTTCGAGACTAGCCTGGCCAAGATGACAAAACCCTGTCTCTACTAAAAATACAAAAATTAGCCGGGCGTGGTTGCAGACGCCTGTAATTCCAGCTACTTTAGGAGGCAGAGGCATGAGAATCACTTAAACCTGGGAGGCAGAGGTTGCAGTGAGCTGAGATCACGTCACTGCACTCCAGCCTGTGTGACCTGGGTGAAAGAGTAAGAATCTGTCTCAAAAGAAAAAAGTAGTTTTTAAGGGTACACATAACATATTTTTTCCTAAGCCAATTGCAATCTAACACACCAAAGAAATCCCTTTTTTCCCTCCCTCCCTCCCTCCCTCCCTCCCTCCCTCCCTCCCTCCCTCCCTTCCTTCCTTCCTTCCTTCCTTCCTTCCTTCCTTCCTTCCTTCCTTCCTTCCTTCCTTCCTTCTTTCCTTCCTTCATTCCTTCCTTTTTTTTGTTTTTGTTTTTGTTTTTCAGAGACAGGGTCGCCCAGGCTGGAGTGCAGTGGCACAGTCTCGGCTCACTGCAGCCTCTGCTACTGGGTTTCAGTGACTTTCCTACCTCAGCTTTCCAAGTAACTTAGACTGCAAGTGCACGCTACCATGCCTGGCTAATTTTTGCATTTTTTGAAGAGGCCAGTTTCCTCAAGTTTCCCAGTCTGGTTTCCAACTCCTGGCTCCAGCGATCTGCGGGTCTTGGCCTCCCAAAATGCTGGATTACAAGCATGTGCCACCATGACCAGCCAAGAAATACTTTTCTTCCTAACAGTACTTGCCAAATTACTTTATGACCAACTAAAAATGTTTTACAATTTTTCTTCAGACATCAAACAATTTTGAGCTATTGTGTAAATAATTAGCAAAACATGTCTAAGAGTACAGGAATAACACCTATTTGACCAAATCATAGAACTCTTGAGGACTCAAAGGGATATATTTTCTAGATCATCCCATACTTATGTTATTGTAACATATTGTCTCATACTTATATAGTGGAAAAAAATACATATATACACACACATATGTGTATATATGTATATACTTATATACATATATGCACATTTTTCCAGTTTGTCCAGAGTAGTATGAACCCATATTAGCTTGATGGCACAGAAATGGGCCTGTAGGACAGTTTAAAGCAATAAGCACAATCGTTTGATATACAGTAGTTAGAAAATGATTATTGTATTCCTCTCTTGGATTGATTTTCTTCTTTTGAAACAAATAAAATTTCATTTTTCTATCTAAATATTCTCAAAGTTCAGATTTTTAAAAAATATCAGCGGAAGTTTTAAAATAATTCTTTTGTTGAATTTAAAGTTGTTTTAAACCCCTCACTGAATCCTTAGTAATTTCTGTTTTCTTTGTTATGAAAAAGGACACTTTTGGAAACTGGACTATTTTATCTTGATTATATTGCAGCGACATATTAATCATCATTAAATATGAATAAAACATGATTTCCCTAAGTGTTAACATTATCATCAAATGCCAGAGACTGAATTCAGGAGGTTAAGATTTTAGAAATTACTTTCAGAGGCAATGAAAGGGTCAACTTAAGTTTTCCACCTCCCCGCACCTTTGAAACTTCTGCAGAGGAGGATAATGTGTTGGCCTGTGATTAACAAAATTTGTGCTAGCTTTCATGCCTAAAGGAAAAAAGAGGTGGCAGTTAAACAAGTGGTAGCACATTACTATCATTTAATTACATTTTCCTCCTATTTCATCATAATTTTTCCTTACCTGTCATTAACCTCTAACTCAAAATAATCTCAGCAAAATAAGAAAATATGCAGCACAATTTTCTCTTATTCTCTTATCTAGAAAACTTCTAAAAGATAGATTCGTACACAGAAGTAATTATAAGAGTTTATCATATGCAAGATGCTTATTAGTAATTAAATATAAAAAAATATAGGTAGATGTTTGCATATATTCCCAAGTAGTAGCTATATAACATGTTTTATATGTTATTATTTCTCTTGTTTTGCTTCTTTCACCCTAATATACATACATTTCCATTTACATACTTTACCACTCTACTATTAGAATGCACTAAAAAAAAGTGTATCAAAAGACTGACATGAGTTAATTACATGACAGTAAAATTTCAAGAAGCTTGTAAATGATTTTTTCATTTTGAGAATAAAATCATTAACTTTATTTTTTCCTTTTTTAAACAAAACTCACGTTTTATTTAGACAAAATGAAATAAACTATACAAAATTGATTTTCTTCACCAAAAATAACAGCAATATTTTCCATAGTTTTCTAGATAAACCACAACACTTATTTTTGTAGGTTTTCCAGGTTTTGCTTATAAATCAAGATGAGGCAGTAGATAAGAGTCATGGAAAAAGACAAAGAAAACAAACAAATCAGTTGTCAGTATCCATGGCCTCTGATTCTGTCTTCAACATGAAACAGAAGCGTTCAACATATACCTGCTAAAAAGTTTAGGAAGATGTAGGCTCCACAAAGGAATGTAGACAGCAACAACGAGATGTGGAACAATGGCAGGATCTTCCATTCAAACTTTAAGTGTCATTTGTTCCTTTAAGTTAGAGAAAGACAAAATCTACACTGAATCCTTGTTTGGTGAGTTCACAAGCTTTTCTCAGGTAATTTCTTGTAACTGTCCAGTAGAGATTTTTAACATACTTAAAACTCCTGTTAGTCAAAGGTCAATTGTGGGCTTCACTATATCATTGTATAAAACGTATTCCTTCCTCCCACACCTCTTCAAAAACATATTTCTTCAAAGAATTCATAACACCCAACAAGTAGAGGTCCACAGTGATAATAAATGCTATGTCTAAAATGACTTAACTAAAACAATTCCAGAGTGCCGTCGGCAGAGAACAGGCAGAAGGAAACATGGCACTTTCAATGTTCTCTTCTGGAAGAATAGGTAGATCTTCAAGCCTGAGAGTGCAAACGGGAGCCATTTAAACAGGAAGATTATCAATGGCTAATGTATTCAATGGAGTCCTATAGGCAACTAAGTGGCCTACATACACCTTATGGTTTTTCATCCAAATATCAAATATAAGAAAGCCTACTTGTAAAAGTCTCTTACGTATTTTCTAAGGTTTCGGAATTATCTGTGGGAAGCTCTAACTTACTTGTATAGAGCTTAATGTATGTGTCCAGCATTAAATCCAGATCGTGTTTTACATCAAAATGTATGTTAAGCAAAGCCAAGTTACTCGACCTTTGGTCTGTCAAAGTGTTCCTCAAATATGCTTTAAGAGCATTCGTCCATTTTCATACCGCTCATTCTCAACCTTCATCACAGGAAGAATACACAGGACCTTCAGCAGTGCACACACATTAGGAAAAAACTTGATGTCAGGCAGGTGGAGGGCTTCATAGATGGTGGGTGGAAGCTCTACATCTTTCCCCCTGTGTTTCCATTTGATTCTCCAACAATGAAGCTCGGCTGTGTGTGTCATGATTGGGTAAGTCACTTCCATAGACGTCAGCATGGTGTTCCTCCAGTGTATTGAATTTGAGTTGTCCCCAGGACGGAGGGTACCAGAGATAAGCATTTAAGAGCTTTGAGGTGCTGTTCTGAGAATATATCTTTAAATTCCTGAATAATGTGCTCCACTGTTTGGACACTTAAGGTTTCTTTATAGTAACTCTCAGAGGTTAGCTGATATTCCAAGTTACCCTGGTGAGTGCTGTGGAATTCTCCAGGGCGTTTCATTCGAATATCAAGTTTGGTTGCCAAATTCGTGGCTTCCTCAAACCAAAATTCACGATAAACTTCAATATTTTCCATCATTTCGTTGAGTGAATGCAGTACTACAGTCAAGCTACCAGCTACAAACAAGACATCAGATGTTTGCCCCTGGAGTTTTTTCCCGAAGGCTCTTGTCAAAGATAGGACATTTTTAAGAACAATAGTAACAATGAAATCATTCCATGCCTGGAATCAGTTTTAAAACGGATCAGTTTCTTCACATGTTGAGACAACTAATAGATATATAATAAATGATATATTTTTCACATTATCTGTATTTTTTCTATTTTCTAATAAATACTTTTTATAATTTATATTTTCAAAGAAGTGTATTTGTTTCATATAGATTTTCAAATAACTATGCCTAGAGTTATAAAGTGCATTTTTTTCTATTCTTTTAATTTCATCCTTATTGGCAATTGATTTCTTGATTATGCATATTAATAATTTATTTTTCTTAGATTAGTGATTCTAAAGCTATTTTTTATTTTACTGACTTTATAAATTCTAAAGTCTGCTTTACAATTTGTTGATTTCTAATTTTATCTTTATTATGTTCCATTCAATTTAAAAATTTTCATTATTTTTTTTAATATTTGTTTCTTTCTCTCAATATTTATTTACACCAGTGAAGATGTTTGACATGTAAATTTTCTTTTAAATAAAGTTTTAAACAGAGTTTATATATTTGTTAGGTTAGCTGCTTTCCAGGTATTTTTTAATTGAAGATTTCTTATATTTGTCTCAAGAGCTTATTCCTAAATTTTCATTATATTGCCATTAAAATTTTTTCTTCTATTATCATTATAGGATTATTAAATTAGTGCCAGAGAAAATAGTGTGTATAACTCTGTTACATTTTCTTTTACTGATTGTTATTTCTTTACTACTCAACAGATGATTGATTTAAAAAAAAAAAATTTACCCCTACATGGGAAAAATGTTAGATTTTTTATTTGAAGAGCAGAATTGTATGTATATGTATCAGATCTAGTTTATTTTTGTTATTATTCAGCTTACTTAGATGAATATTATTTGACCTGTCCAGGATTTTAGTTCCCTATGGTTTTCCAATATGTAATATTCCATATGTGGCTTCAAATAACTATCTTTGTATTTCATACTATCAACATGACATATTATTTCATCATTGCTATTTACTTTAATTTAAATTAAAGTATTAGAAGATTAAATGGAGCAGAGTTAATGTTGGACTTTCCAGGTAGTCCTAGAAGGAACAGCAAATTTCACCAAGACAGTCAACAAGTAACAAAGGAATCATTTAGGGTACTACCTAAACACAAAATATTGGAAATTGTGTTGTGTTACCTGCAAAATAATCACTGACATAATGCATTTGTTATGAGATAGATTTAGCCATTTCTCAATGTATACTTCAAAACATCATGTTGTATATACACAATTTTAAAAAAATTAAATATATATTATTTTATTTGTCAATTAAAAATAATTTTTAAAACTTCAAGAATATATACATGAAATCCAGTTAGAAATTAGTTTCACAATCCTTATGTGACTATAAAAACAAATAGTTTTTAACAGCCCATGGGAGAGAAAGAAGCCTTTATGTTTTGAGAAGGAAGTATCAGTTTATGTCATTAGATATTTACATTGTCAACTAGTTCATATGATAAAAACTGGCAAAGTACAGTAAAACCTACAAAATATGTTATATAAGTATTGTTTAAAGTTTTAACAAAATACTATTTCATTACTTAATTTAAAAGTATTCTATCTGAAGCACAGGGTGCTGGCACTCCGAAAATAAGTGACCTTCTTCCTAAAAAACATAGTAAAAAAACAAATGAAATAACTTTGCCAAAGCCTTCCAAACAGACTTTCCTCCCTTAAAATTCTGAAATAATTGAGGATCAGGTTCCAGAGAAACAAATATTTTTTATAACAATTCATGTAAATAGGTCATGTCATCATTGCAGGTATGTGTGTGCCATTTTGCTTTTGATTGCTCAAATAATGGAAATAATATATATATATAATATATATATTCATATATATATTTATTTTTTTCTTATACACACACACTGTAACACCAGTCCTGGATTTATTAAACCATTAAGGTTTAATCTCTTTAGCCTTCAGTATGCAATAAATACCATTTTTAAATTTTAAAAATGTATTTATTTTCAGTGAGAACCATATTACCAAATACCCTGTATTGTAATAATGATTTTATTTTCTCATGGAAAAAGAGCACATTTGGGGAAAAGAAAGAACATTTTACATCAAATGCATTGAGAAGATACTTATTAACTTAACATTTATAGATGATAATCCATATAATTGAAAACTGGAAAAAATGATCAAAAGTAACCACATTTTAAAAGCATATTTCTCAAAAATTTGAGAGAAGGTAACCTTATTAATGAAATCATGTAAAATTCACCTGGGTCAAATACATAAATAGTTTTTGAACTAGAAAAAAAGCATTCAATAATTCATTTTGCCTTTTAATTAGCAAAGATCAAGATTCCAAATTAAAATTTAGCCCTCTAAATTCTCTTTGGTGACTGGATTTTCTATTATCCTTTAAATTGCCACTTCAGTTTGCATAAATTACATATTGCCTTCCTCTACATCACCTCAACATTGAATTACGCATCATAAATGTTTGGTGTTTTGTTTATGCAAATAAAATAAAATGCAAATAAAATATTTTGATAAGAGTTCAAATTTCATTTTTCCAAATGACATAATACAGTAGAATGATTCAAAACTGACTTATAATTGTTCACACTTTTCAGTCAGATGGTTATCATATTCAATGTGCTATCTAGATGACCTAAAGATTTGGTGTCCTATTTTCTTGTTTGGTTATGTAACTGCTAAAGACATCAGCCAGTGTATTTGAGGCTACAGACACGAAGGAATAAACAGGCTGCATGTCTCTCTCATTCCCAGTCTACAAAGTAAGATTTTCCTTGACTAGAAAAGATATTAATTTTTACATTTTGCAATCCTGTCCTTTACAATAACCCTCAACTTTGGAAAACAAAATTCATTTTCCCATCTCAAATTAACTTACATTTGACATTTGAGAATGCTGTGGTTAGCTAGAACTTCATGACATGATGAATCTAGAACTCCCAAATTATGAACTGGTTAGCCATGTTAGGAAAATTTGCTTTCAAATTCTAAACTTTAATTACAATTTTCCTCTTAGCTCTATGTTGACCTATTTGAGATTAATTTGCAAATGTTCAATAGAAAGAAGAACAAGACAATGCTCATCTGAAATTTAAGATAAAAATACCATCTTTAGAGCTTGTTATGAAAATACCATGGCCTTTCATTATTTTTTCCCCACACTTACCGAGCAGGACAGTAAAATTGAAAGTCATAGAGAAGCCAAAACCTCTGTAGTAATTTAAACATTTCCTTGGTCTTGATAGTATTGCGCTCTTTAGGGGGTGTAAGCTGGAGAGGTCCAATCACCAGCCACAACAGTTTAATTATCTGCCAAATCCTCTCTTATTTGCCCTTTCAAGAAAGTCCCCATGTCTTTGAAACGGCATCTGCTTAGTAAAAGATTACTGTGAATTAGACAAAAAGACGCGACGTGGTACCTCACAGGCTATTGCAGTAGAACAATCTGGCAAGTTCCTCCATCCTCAGGTGAAACTCTATATTTACTTATTTACCTTGGCTGCTGGAAAGTTCAGTTTATACGTTTCATGACAATCAGTGCACAGATTATTAGAACATGCTAAGAGCAACTTACTGACATTTTCCCCAGTGTCATATTGTTTCCTCTCTCCTTCTTTTCATTGTCCAAGTATATCTTCACTGGCTGTTGCTTTTTATCAGCATTATTGTTATCATCATTTGTACCATACGTATTTTGATAAGCCTTATCAAATCTGCTTTGAATAGGGCACACTTTACATAAACGTGATTAAATTGCTGGAATCTGGAATATAGTAAAGACCACCCTGCTCCTGGGCAGTTACCAGGACATACGAATTTCGGGAGAATGGAGACTGCAGTAAAGAGATAATGGTAGGCGGGTGGGGGGTGCGAGAAAAGTCAATAGGTTTGTTTATTTATGTATTTATTTATTTTGAGACGGAGTCTCATCTGTCAACCAGGCTGGAGGGCAATGGTATGATCTTGGCTCACTGCAACTTCCACCTACCAGGTTCAAGCAATTCTCTTGCCTCAGCCTCCCGAGTAGCAGGGATTGCAGGCATCCATCGCCACGCCCAGCTGTTTTTTGTATTTTAAGTAGAGATGGGGTTTCACTATGTTGACCAGGCTGGTCTTGAACTCCTGACCTCAGGTGATCTGCCCACCTCGGCCTCCCAAAGTGCTGGGATTACAGGTGTGAGCCACCACGCCCAGCCAATATACTTAAATTAGTAAGACCCACTGCTCTAGAAAGATGCCATGAAAGGAATTTCTGGAGCAAAATGGTCCCCAAAACACCCTACTCATGTCTCTAAGGAGGTCAAAGTAGTTCCCAGGTAAGGGTACCTGAACCTCTAGAGAGTCCTCACTTGTTACATCTGGCAACTTATTCCTAATAGAGAAAAGAAAAATTAAGACTAAAGTTAAACCTGCCTTAGAGGTTTGAAAGTCTCATCCTATTTTCATTTATTACCCTCTAGCATAGAGAGAAATCAAACCCTTCAACAGGGTGAGTGCTACTCCACACGTTCAGCAGGTCACACACAGCTTATCTGTTGGTGGAGAAGGGATTGCCCATGTAATATCAAGACATATATACTTCTATCTTGTATAACTCCCCAATGCAAGCCCTCCCTCCTCCCCCCTCCCCCCTCCCCATGATAGGCCCCAGTGCGTGATGTTCCCCTTCCCGAGTCCAAGTGATCTCATTGTTCAGTTCCCACCTATGAGTGAGAACATGCGGTGTTTGGTTTTCTGTTCTTGTGATAGTTTGCTAAGAATGATGGTTTCCAGCTGCATCCATGTCCCTACAAAGGACGCAAACTCATCCTTTTTTATGGCTGCATAGTATTCCATGGTGTATATGTGCCACATTTTCTTAATCCAGTCTGTCACAGATGGACATTTGGGTTGATTCCAAGTCTTTGCTATTGTGAATAGTGCCGCAATAAACATACGTGTACATGTGTCTTTGTAGTAGAATAATTTGTAATCCTTTGGGTATATACCCAGTAGTGGGATGGCTGGGTCATAAGGTACATCTAGTTCTAGATCCTTGAGGAATTGCCATACTGTTTTCCATAATGGTTGAACTAGTTTACAATCCCACCAACAGTGTAAAAGTGTTCCTATTTCTCCACATCCTCTCCAACACCTGTTGTTTCCTGACTTCTTAATGATTGCCATTCTAACTGGTGTGAGATGGTATCTCATTGTGGTTTTGATTTGCATTTCTCTGATGGCGAGTGATGATGAGCATTTTTTCATGTGTCTGTTGGCTGTATGAATATCTTCTTTTGAGAAATGTCTGTTCATATCCTTTCCCCACTTTTTGATGGGGTTGTTTGTTTTTTTCTCGTATATTTGTTTGAGTTCTTTGTAGATTCTGGATATTAGCCCTTTGTAAGATATAAATGATGAATTGATGGGTGCTGACGAGTTGATGGGTGCAGCACACCAACATGGCATAAGTATACATATGTAACAAACCTGCACGTTATGCACATGTACCCTAGAACTTAAAGTATAATAAAAAAAAAAAAAAAAAAAAAAAAAAAGAAAAAGATAAGCCACAGACTGGCAATAGTTGCAATACTGGAATTCACAATAAATATCTGTGAAAAGAAAAAAATAAAATAAAATAAAATAAAATAAAATAAAATGACACATATTGGGGCTACATCCCTGATTACAAAAATAATTGTTCAGAAGTAAATACCAGAAGTAAATAGCCTGGGTGTTTGGATCCAACTTTTTCCTAAACTGTTTAGCATGTTTTTTCATAGTACTGGTTTGGGGGGATCTTTATGAATGAGGGTCCTTTCTGAAAATATCTGAAGTTTTTGAGTAGGGCATAAATATTCCTTCTAAAATGTCTCAAAATTTTCATGTGTGTATACACATACGTGTATCTGCATATGTATGTCTGTTCATGCTATAAGAGATATTAATAAGTTTTTTAAAGTGATGCCCAAATAAGTTTTGGAAACACCAAGATTAAATGCAGTTAAGCAAGTTTCAAAAAAAAAAAAAAAAAAAAAAAAAAAAAGACATATATACTTCTAAACTCGTAATACTCACTGTCTAGATTCCTGCCACCATGTTGAATATTCTGTCATTAAGGATGAAACCTTTCTGTTAAAGCTCTGGTCTACATTTCAAGAGAGCAACATCCCGTATTAATTCCTTAAAAATGTGGTCATTTCCCAAAAAAATACTGGTTTCAAAAATTAGTAAAAGTTGGGTAGTAAAATAATTCCTAGTCCTATGTTTGTTGCAGCATTGTTTACAATAGCTAAGATTTGGAAGCAACCTCAATGTCTATCGACAGATGAATGGATTAAAAAATGTGGTACATATACACAATGGAGTACTATTCAGCCATAAAACTAATGAGATCCAGTCATTTGCAACAACATGGATGGAACTGGAGATCATTGTGTTAAGTGAAATAAACCAGGCACAGAAAGATAAACATTGCATGTTCTCGCTTATTTGTTTAATCTAAAAATCAAAACAATTGGGCTCATGGAGATAGAGAGTAGGAGGATGGTTACCAGAGGCTGGGAAGGGTCCTCGGGGGTTGAGGGGAAGTGGGGTAGTTAATGGGTACAAAACATTGTTAGAAAGAATAAGACCTACCATTTGACAGCATAAAGACCTACTATTTGACAGCACAATAGTGTGACTATAATCAATAGTAACTGTATAATTTAAAATAAAGAGTGTAACTGGATTGTTTGTAACTCAAATAAATGTTTGAGGAGATGGATCCCCCATTCCCCATGATACACTTATTTCACATTGTATGCCTGTATCAAAATATCTCATACATACACCACATAAATATATACACCTATTATATACTCACTTTTTTTTTTTTTTTTTTTTTGAGACAGAGTCTCATTGTTGTCACTTGGGCTGAAGTGCAATGGTGCGATCTCGGCTCACTGCAATCTCTGCCTCCTGGGTTCCAGTAATTCTCTTGCTTCAGCCTCCCAAGTAGCTGAGATTACAGGTGCCTGCCACCACACTCGGCTAATTTTTGTGTTCTTAGTAGGGATGAGGTTTCATCATGTTGACCAGACTGGTCTTGAACTCCTGACCTCAGGTGATCTACCCGCCTCGGCCTCCCAAATTGTTAGGATTACAGGCGTGAGCCACCACGCCCAGTCACAAAATTATTTAAAAAAATAAAAATAAATAAAATAATTCCTGGAGATTGCATGATTTTTTACTGAACTTAACATTAGGTACTGAACTAAGCATTAATCATAATGTATTCAAAGCAGAGCCATAAGTAGAAAACCATTTATAACTGCCTCCAGAGTCTTATACCTACAAGTACAGCAGGTACTCTTCTGAGTGTGATGCTAGGGAAAGCAGTAATAATAGATGGAGCAAGAGATGACTCCAGCTTTTTCTGGGAATTAACAAGAGAGAGGGAAAAGAATGTTCCTGCACAGTAAAGCATGTGGCCCTGACATGAGAGGGGCTTTAGGGAGAAACTGAAAGGCCTTCTGTAGATGAAGAGCCAGGAAAGCTGGTGTATGTAACATGGTCAGTAAAGGGCAATTCCTGCGTGGCACAGAATGCCCAGGTAGGAAGTTACCACTGAACTTCAGTCCAAAGGTGGTCACGAGACATTGATAGGTTTTGCTTTGAATTGCATTTTATGCATTCCACACGCTGTCGTGGAGAGTAGGAGAGAAGAAATAAAAATGGAATCAGGAAGAAAAGTTAAGTGGCTTTGCAGAAATAGCCAGCGGCAGGGATAATTTTTCTTCTATATTTATTATCATTTTGCTAAGCATTGGATTAGATCCAACCTATGAATAGGACAAAATTAACGTAAAGACTAAAAGCCTGGGAAATGTTAAATATTTAATTTTTGATGAGGCATAACATTCATCCTGTCATGCTATTTCTCTGCACACAGGACTACAGCATAGTGTCAGAGTTTGGGGCCCTCACTGTGAGCTGAAGCACCCCATGACACCACAGTAACTTCACAAGAGTGACATAGGATCTTTTAAAATTTTGACGAAGACATAGAGACATGTGTTGAACCTCACATGAGCTACTATCCTGTGATAGTTCAGTGTTTTAACATTAGATTGCACCAAATCCCTTCCAATGATGCCATCACTTCATAAATCTCAGATTTTGGTGTTTGAGGTGACAAAACACAAGTACCACAGAGATAACAATGTGTAACTCTTATGCTATTGTAATTGGAATGTTATTTACTGGGCATTAAAAAATAAAGATACAAGGAAACTCTTTGTTTTTTGTTTTGTTTTGTTTTTAACAAGATCATTCTCCTCCATCATCCCCCATGGTGCAACCACTATCTTCCTTTCTCAGTGGTGGAGTTATTAAAGAATTTCGATACTCCTTATCTTTCTTAACAGAGAAGAGGATCCATGGTCTGCATCTGGCCCAGACTTAATTTATTTGGAGCCATTGGCTCCAAGTACATATGAAAGTATATGTAACGTTTAAAAAAGTCTTATTGTGATATTACCAATTCCCTTTTAAAATCTGGTAATCTGGCAACACTGGATCCATAATTTTTCGACATAGTAATAATCAGCAGAAAATGCTTTGGGCCACCCCCTTCTGAAGTAACCTTTGCTGTCCATTTTGGCACAGTTTCCACTCATTTACTTGATCCCAGTAGTCACTTGAGTTTGCCTCTGACTTAGTGTGACAAAGACTTTAATGTAGGGATGAATTCTTAAAGGTATGAGGTTTTACTGTGACTATTGTCTATGCCATGGATCTGTATCCATGAGTGATGCAGACAGTGGATAGATTTCTACAGTTATGAATACTGGTAATACTCATGGATACACTTTTTGAGATTATTCCATATATCATAGGCATTATTCTAAATACTTTATATTTATTAATTATGCTCACAGTAATATTATCATAGTCACAGCAATTCTATGAGGTAAGCTTTCTTAATTTTTATTTATAGACGTGTCAAGAAGTTTGAATAGTCAGATTTTACCCTGCGTGCAAGCTAAGCTGATCTTCCACTGTTTCATAGATGCTGGCAGAAGACATGGGGGTCTTGGATTAGAGACAAAGTGATTTGTCACTCTGTTGCAACTAGCAGGATCATCAGTTTGAATTGATTCCCCTTAGGCCCCAAGTCCCATGGGAAAAATGGGGAATGGGCCAGGTGGTTGCAGGTACACACAGTCAGTTTTCTTCACAGCTTAAGAACCCTGGGAGTTAGAAATCCTAGCATTTATAATGGACAGCAAGAAAACCTGCCACTCATTTGCCAGTTTCCCTAGAGTAAAACATCATTTTTATTAAACTGAGCAGTCAACCCCGTCTCTGCTAAGGAGAAGAATACTATCTCTGTTTCCTACAGTTGTTCACTAAATACGTATTCTTGAAGAGGAAGGAGAAATTCCTTTCCACAATGGGTTATAATGGAGGGGAGTGATAAACAGAAAATAATACATGGCATTGCTTTAAGCCTATTATTTTCAAATAACTTTTTAGTTTTCTCACACTGAATAATTTTACAACATGATATATTCCATCACAAATCCTAACTAGAGGGCCAGTTATAGGTTATAGATAGGGGTCAGAACAAGGTATCCATAAAATTTCATGGAAACCAAAACTGTGAGATAAAATTTAAAACCATTGAAACATAATTTAAAATTATACCATTTATGAACCTATTCTGAACCAATAGTTTTAAAAACTTTCTGTTTCGAAGAGCTATAAATGTCATAGATTCTATGAGTCAAACTTAGACCTGCATATCAGAATCTCTAGGGGTAGCATAAAAATTAAAGTGGGGGAACTAATTTTAGAAAGTTTCCCAGGTAAGTCTGATGTACAGACTTGAAGAGAGACGAAAAATCACACAGTTCTGAAGGATCATCTCTAAGTTGGTGAGTGAGATGTTTCACAACAACTGGACTTGATTCCAGGTGACCTGTATATCACCCTAGGGTAGCACAATAGAATTGTGATTATAATTAAGAAAGCATAAAATTGGACATCTGTCTACTCAGGGAATATACTATACTAACATATATGGTACTGTCAAAATGGCATCAATTAAAGGGGAACTCAGAGCATAATAACCTCGCATGTTAATTCAGAACTGTAACAAAGAGTAACATTGATCCTGTGGGTACAAAGGAGTCCTCATTTGCACAGTACAAGATCTGAAAGAGTATCGACAGTTCACCAGGCAAACGCAGGGTTGATAACATATAACCCTTCTATTTACATATCTTCTTACTTTGTATCTGTGTTCCTATAATTAATAACTAATAATCCTAGGTACTTTGACATGATGAAGGAAGGGCCCTGGATTGAATAAGTAACTTAAGCTCCATCAATATTTCATATTCATCCTCTCCTTGGTGGCTCATGCTGTCATCCACTCATCTGTTCCCAATCCACTGATGAATCTTCCAACTTTCTTGATCAATTTTGCTATCAGGTTCGTAATTTTATCCGCCATACCAAGTCCCAAAATGACCCTGGGAAATTCCAAAATCCAAATGAAAGAGACATCTATACATCTACAATTATACAACAATGGCCTCCAAATTCATAGCTCCAGACTTGTGTATTTTTCTCTTTAATATTAAATTTTAGCTATGATTTGATCATTTAAAAACCTTTCTTAACCTCACAGCAATTTGGCTAACCACTCATCTGGCCACCCTCTGGATCACTTAGTTTTCTACTGCAGAATTTTTAATTCTTATATTCCTTTATCTGGCAACAAATTCTTGGTTTACTGTGCACTTCTTTCCTCTCATGTTCTGCTCAATTTTTTAAATTAATCTGTGTTTGACCAGCCCATCATCCCCCTTTACAGATGAAAGACAATCACCCTCTAGAGGCCTTAGTTTCTTCCTTTCATTGTACTTGCCTAATCATAATCCTATAGCTTCTCAATCAAAGCATGCACATCCATTTAAAATATGGACTACTGAGAACTGTGAAAATAATTTAAAAATTGTAAATTTGCACTGCTACAAGTTCATGGTCTCTAACCTCCGTTAAAAACCACAATTTCAGCTCATTGTATACTCTCCTGGCATGAACCCAAGCTTGCCTTGGATCAGTTATATGTACTACTATTTGATCTGAGTTGCAAATCCACATATCCAACTCTTCATTCAATATTAAATTTTCACTTGGAGATATCAACTACCCAACGAACTCAACATGTTCAAAACAAATTCATAATTCTATCACCAGTGTTTCCTATCTCACTGAATGGCAACACCCACCATTAAGTTTGGTTGGCTGGAAGCTTGTGATATCTTCTCGTTCTTTCATCCATATAGTCAAACAATCACAAAACCTGTGAATTTTGCATGCTAATATTAATTATTCTACCTTTCTGTCTCTAATTCTGACATTGTAGTCTAAAGCATTATCATCATTTGCCAGAATTATTTCAATAGCTCCCTAAACTTTCTCCCACCATCCCCTCTGGTGCATTTCTTACACATTTGCTCCCCTGCAGCCAGAATTCTATTTTTCTATTTTATTAAAAACCAATTAGTATCTTTCCTCTCTCTCTTTCCCTCTTCCTTAATCACTCCTAGGATAAAAACTCAAATTCTTAAATAAATTATTTAAAGTTCTGCAGGATCTAATTCAACTACTACATATTTTCATATCATTTTTGTAACAATCTGCATTCTAGCCTCATTGGCGCTCTTTCAGGGTTTTTGAGCAGTCTAAGCTTTTTTAAAAAAAAAAAAAAAAATTTGTTCCACTCAGGAACTTTGCATTTGCTATTTCTTATCTGTGAAAGACTCCTTCTTCTTCCCCGATCCCTCCATCCCCCAACTTCACATCTTACATGAACCTCTCATATCTAGCAAATATCACTTCCCTAGGAAGGTCCTTTATGATGACCTTGTACAGCAAATCAGAGAACTCTGTATATATTTTAAAGATTACTTATCTTCTCAGTGTCCCATAAAAACATTGACTATATCCATCTTTCTCTTTCCCCACAGTTTACAATAATGCCTAATAGAAATATATGATAATTTTTCAAGGAATGAATGAGAAAATCTTTTTCAAGAAACATGATAAGTTCCTCTTTTTCATTTGCACAGCCATTATTTCAAAACTTCATCACTTTTTTAAAGATGCTCTCCATGCTAATTTTCTATCCATTTTAGAAAACAATCTCCTCTTAAAAATACAGGTCATCAAGTAAAAGCTGTGTTAATTTCCCACTTTCCCTGAACATACTTCCCCCTTTTCGGGCAAACTGGTGTCTAAAAGTATCTTCTCTCCTCAGACTCATTAAACACAGAGTGATGCCCTGTGTTCAAGGCTAATGCATGAATTTTAAAATGTGAATTCCATAACATCTTGAAAAATTCCGTCAGCTTATCTTTTTTAAAACAATATATTCAGCATCTCTTTTTTCTCCTTAGCATTTTCACAGCATTTAAAAATGCTTAATTTATGCCATCCTTCAAAAGTGTTAATTGAATTTATGTTGTCCTCTGTTTTATATCTCTCATTTCCTTCTCAGACAACATTCCTAAAATAATAGAGTGTAGTGACTTTCTCCATATTTTACGTCCCATCCACTTTTAAGTCCTGCAGTCTGACTTTTATCTAATCACTTCATTAAAACTGATTTTTCTAAATTCATCACCACTCCCTGTATAAAAATTAGATAAGTTTCTTTCTCTTTTCTTTTTCTTTCTTTCTTTCTTTTTTCTTTCTTTCTTCCTTACTTTCCTTTACTTTTCTTTCTTTTGTTTCTTTTCTTTTCTCCTTTTCTTCTTTTTCTCTTTCTTTTCTTCCCTTTCTTTCTTTCTTTTCTTCCTTTCTTCCTTTCTTCCTTTCTTTCCTTCCTTCCTTCCTTCTTTCCTTTTTTTTTTTTTTTTTTTTTTTTATACCAGGATCTAGCTGGGTTGCACAGGCTGGGGTGCAGTGGCACTACTGGGCTCACTGCAAGCTTCACCTCTGGGGTTCAAGTGATTCTCGTGCCTTGGCCTACCAAGTAGCTGGGACTACAGGAGCACACCACCATGCCTGAAAATTGTTGGTAGTTTTAATAGAGATGGGGGTTTCACCATGTTGACCAGGTTGGTCTCAAATTCCTGAACTCAAGTGACCACTCCCTCAGCCTCCCAAAGTGATGGGATTACAGGTGTGAGCCACTACGCCTGGCAAAATTAAATAAGTATTTTTCAGGTTATCACACTTGCCCTCTCTGAAACATTTGGTGCTGAGTCTTGCTGTAATTTCTAAGAATTTCCCTCCCTAGAATCAATCCTACTTGTTAATTAGATATCTTCACTTGGCTATTGCAAAGCTTTTTAAAATCCTACATGTTTAAAAGGAAGACGTTATTTTTTTTCCATAAAACCCTTGCCCCTTATATTTCTTACTTTGATAAATTGCACCAAACACCCAGAGGCCAAAGCTAAAATCCTAGGAGCCATTCTTTGATATCTCCCATTCTTTAAACTAAAATTTCTTACTTAATCGGTTATAAAATCTGTCAATTTTACTTTCCCAAATAATATCTTGGAACAATTGTTTTCTTACCAAGCCTTTGGCCACTGTCTTTCTTTAAGCTCTCATTGTTAATTATCTAGATTTCTCCAATGGCTTCTTGTCATTCCTTTCTTCCTCGATCTTCCATCCATCATACTATATCACAGTGATCTTCAAAAGCCTAAGTAACGTTTTATTATTTTACTTAAATTGTTTCTCATCACTTCCTGAATAAGCTCTAAACTTTTGAGTGTGACCTACTATATTTCATATAATTTACTTCTTTCTATCCATAGAATAATATTGAATATTGAATCAATAAGTGTATAGATGAATATATATTTATTTTCACTACTGCTTACATTTTATGATTTACTCTAGGCAAACTAAATTTGTAGTGCTCTCTTTACATATTTTTGCTGTCCTCTCCTTTTCCTTTGCATATCCAATTCCTATTTGTGTTTGAAGACATGTATCTTGCAAATAAAAATAGTATTTAAGGAGCGAGGAAAGGCATATTATTCCTGAGGTTTCCAGAAAAGATAAAATTATAACTACCAGAAATGTCATAAAACTGTTGAAATTTAGAAAATTAACTACAGAAAAAAATAAAGTATCAACCATGGAGTTGTTATATCACAGCATGAAAACAGTTTTTCAAAATAGAAATGAAAAAAATATACATGCAATGTCCAAAATCTATGTATCTATGCTTCTCTACTCCCACCCCCCACCGCACTACCCAAGCATTTTAATTTTACCAACACTGTCTATGTCTGGTGGGATTACTCTACTAAGAATCCTCTCTTAAATACTCTCTTCCTCTACCTCTCCTTCTAAATCAGATGGTTTTTCTCAATGAAAACGTTTTGGTGGATCATCCATGTTGCTTATCATACTAAATGTTCAATGCAAAATAAAAGTTCAAAAAAATTATAGAATGAATTGATGATAAATAACACATTTGTTCTTCTCAGAGCCTAATTTCACTGAATGTATTGATACAGTAAATTTTCTCCTGAACAAGATGAATACAGACCATGGAATTTGGTGACTCTTCTAAAGTTCTGTCCCTATAAAGACCCTGCTCCAAAGCCAGCTTGCATTTCTAGATGGCATGTTCATTTCGTCTTCTAACAGCAAGTTAGAAATGCATGAAATTTAAAGAACTGCAAATGAATTGTGTAGGGAATGCGAAAACATCTTTTCTCTGTTTTATACTATTATAACACAATTACATAAGTAGCTAATGAAATCTAAAATTCATCAAACATGGTGGGATAAAAAATTCACTTCACTAAATTTTAAGATAGGTTGTTTCCAAAAAGATAAATTATTTTATTTATTTGACATTGTCTTATAATAGTGATGTTTCCATTTTCGCAGTTAAAGAAATCATTGATTTGTGGCCAGTAGCAGTTCAAGGAAAAATTTTAAAATAAAACAGTGATGAGATTACTACACATTGGTAGTAATTTGCAATATGCTAACAGCTCCCACATCCATAATTATGTTCCTCAGCTTATAGATTATGAACAAATAGTCAAGGGCACGGTATTAAAGTTCATGGTTCTAATAAAATTAAGTTATAGTTATGCAAATAATACATAGGGCTTATATTCTGCAGGCTTAAATTTGACCATTGCTCAAGCAATTATGTTTGTGTTGCTTTTTTGGTGTGTCTCATAGATGAAACTTTAGATGTGATTCCCTTTCGTTTTTGAACACCTAAACCTTCAGATATAATTTAAACAAAACACTTTCATTTTAAAGCCAAACTGCACGGAGAGATGAAAGTGACAGCCTTGACCTTGAATAGATTTTAGCGAGGTAGTTTATGGAAGACAAAGCAATTACAGCTCCACACTGACCGATGTATCACTTAGCACTTCTGATAATGAGATGAGGCTTTCAGGGCCAGAATGGAGACAGAAGAGAAAGTCACTAGACTGGTGAGAATGATGAAGAAGTGTAAGAACAGGATTTTCAAAGGTATTAAAATAGGGATTGTTTATCTTGTTTTAAGACTTGGTCAAAGAATCACTAAAACTAGATGTTTAGGAAAAGCCATTAAAATAACTAATCTCAATAACTGTCTTCTCAGATTAAAATTACATTTCCAAAAAGGTTGGAGTGGGGATGTATAGAAAATAATGTATAATATACATCTGCTGAATTTGATGAAGAAGAATTATAAAGTTTCTCAGAATATTTCAGAACAATAAAGTTTTCACTAAATCAAATCTGTTATCTGTGTATTCTTAAAATAATATTAATAACACCTCTGCATATTTATAGGTGCTTCCACAAAAATATATGTATTGTTTCTCTTAATTTGATTTTCTAAATGAACTGTTGTATTTTGAAGAGGGATTTACAGAATAGTAAATTGAATTGTGTGTATGTGAATTTTAGTTCCAATTTTGCAACTAGGTGGCATGCGCCTGTAGTCCCAGCTACTCGGGATGCTAAGGCAGGAGAATCACTTGAACTTGGAAGCAGAGGATGCAGTGAGCTGAGATCACGCCACTGCACTCCAGCCTGGTGACACAGTGAGACTCCGTCTCAAAAAAAAATAAATAAAAAGTAAATGAAGAAATGGAAGCTTTTAACTTGGCAAGGCCTTTCAGGCTTTAACAAGTAATGATTCTTAGTGGCATTGTTTGAAAGTAAATTGAAATAATATAAATCCTCAAATTTTGACCCCTCTGTTTTGTTTTACAGTATTAGTGAACACAATCTTATATTTTATTTTTAAAGTCTTCCTTTCTTCCATATCCTCTTTCTGAGTCTTGTAACTTGAACTGTGTATACAATTAGAATATATCAGCTGAAGACTTTCTATATAGAAGAAGAACACCTATCATTAATCATTATGGAAGAAAGAACGATCCAATAGAATATTATTTTAGGCTTCTTATAGAAATAAATAGCGTATGGTCATAAGTAAATGTCTTATTTTCTCTGGGATTTGATTTCCTCACTTAGAATATGATGCAGAAAGTAGGTTATATGGCCTTGAAGATTACTTCTTTTATTCTGTTATACTATTATAAAATTTCCAAATAAATTTAAAGTTATTCAGGGGTATTATGACAAATAAACTTTGCATATGATGAATATATCATCATATCTTGAGTGTCACTTAAGAATAAAGTTTTATATTGAATGACTTCATATTATGTAAAAAATCATTTATACTGTTTTTCCACCATAATTTTAACGCAAACCTCTCACTTTAATTGTAAATCAATACTAATGTGACTTTTAAAAAGAGAACATTTCAAAATCTGTATATTGTGTCACGTATTAAATAATACATTATTGAAATATTAAGATGTTACAGAAATATGGAATTTTGGTTAAAATACTCCATTAAGTAAATAGGCAAAGTACTATTTTACCACAATGTTCATTACTCTCATAAATGTCTTAGATCTTAAAATACTATAATAGCTGTTGTCTGTTTGTGTAGCCATATCTTATTTTATTGTGCTTCACTTTGTTGTGCTCTGCAGATAATGAGATTTTCTTTTTTTTTTACGAATCGAAGGTGTGCGGCAACCCTGCATTGACCTAGTCAGCTAGCACCATTTTTCCAACACCATGTGCTCATTTAATGTCTGTGTCGGATTTTGGGGATTTTGGCAATATTTCAAGCTTTCATCATTATTATAGCTGTTACAGTGATATGTGATCAATAATCTTTGATGTTTCCATTGTAATTGTTTTGGGACTCCATAAACCATGCTTATATAAGAAGGCAAACATACTTGATAAATGTGTCTGTTCTGACTAATTTACTGACCAGGTGTTGTCCCCACCTCTCCCTCTACTTGGGGCTCCGTAATTACTGAGACATTGACATTAGGCCAATTAAGAATCCTACAATGATCTCTAAGCGTTCAAATAAAAGGAGGTGGCACACATTTCTAGCTTTGAATCAGAAGCTAGAAATGATGAAGCTTAGTGAGGAAGGCGTGCTGAAAGCCACGAGAGGCTGAAAGCTACACCTCTTGTGCCAGTCAAGTTGTGAATGCAAACAAAAAGTTCTTGAAGAAGATGAAAAGTACTGCTTCAGTGGACATGTAAATTATAAGAGAGCAAAACAGACTTATTGCTGATATAGAGAAAGTTTAAGTGGTCTTAAGACCAAATCTGCCACAGCATTCTCTTAAACCAAAGCCTAATCCAGACCAAGACCCTAACTCTCTTCAATTCTGTGAAGTTTGAAAGAGGTGAAGGAGCTGCAGAAAAAAAGTCTGAAGCTAATGGATGTTGGTTCATAAGGCTTAAGGAAATAAGTCATCTTCAGAACATAAAAGTGCAAGGCGAAGCAAGAAGTGCTGATGGAGGAGCTACAGCATGTTATCCAGAAGATCTACCTAAGATTACTAATGAAGGCGGCTGCATGAAACAACAGCATTTAAACGTAGATGAAACAGTCCTCTATTGGAAGAAGATGCTATTTATAACTTTCACAGGTAGAGAATAGAAGTCAATGCCTGACTTCAACGTTTCTAAGAACAGATTGGCTTGCTTGTTATGGGCTAATGCAGCTGGTGATTTTAAGTTGAAGCCAATGTTCGTTTACCATTTGGAAAATCCTAATGCCTTTAATAAATATGCTATATCTAATCTGTGTTCCATCACTGTTATAACAAAGCCTGGGTGTCAGCACATTTATTTACACCACGTTTTATTGAATATTTTAAACTCACTGTTGAGACTGAGACCTACCGCTCAGAAAAAGAAAAAAAAAAAAGATTCCTTGTAAGACATTACTGCTCATTGACAATGTGTTTAGTTACCCAAGAGCTCTAAAGGAGATGTGTAAGGGGATTAATGCTATTTTCATGCCTGCTAACACAACATCCATTCTGTAGCCCATAGATCACGGAATAATTTTAACTTTCACATGTTGTTATTTAAGAGGTACATTTTGTAAAGCTATTGCTGCCAAGATAGTGATTCTTCTGATGAATCTGGGCAAAATAAATTAAAAACCTGCTGGAAAGGATTCACCATTCTAGGTGTTATTACGATCATTTGTGATTCCTGGGAGGACGTCAAAACATCAACACTGGCAGGAGTTTGGAGGAAGCTTATTCCAATCTTTATAGATGACTTTGAGACATTCAAGCCTTCAGTGGTGGAAGTAAGTACAGATGTGGTAAAAATAGCAAGATAACTCTAAGTAGAGCCTAAAGATGTGAGTGAATCACTGTAATCTCATCATCAAACTTAATGGATGCGGAGTTGATTCTTATGGTGGAGCAAAGAAAATGATTTTTTTTTTTTTTTTTTTTTTTTTTTTTTTTTGAGACGGAGTCTCCCTCTGTGGCCCAGGCTGGAGTGAGTGGCGCGATCTCGGCTCACTGCAAGCTCCGCCTCCCGGGTTCACGCCATTCTCCTGCCTCAGCCTCCCGAGTAGCTGGGACTACAGGCGCCGTCACCACGCCCGGCTAATTTTTGTATTTTTAGCAGAGACGGGGTTTCACCCTGTTAGCCAGGATGGTCTCGATCTCCTGACCTCATGATCCGCCCGTCTGGGCCTCCCAAAGTGCTGGGATTACAGGCGTGAGCCATCGCGCCCAGCCAGAAAATGATTTCTGAAGCTGAAATCTACTCCTGGTGAAGATACAGTGATCAATGTTTCTCTTTTGTTTTGATTTTTGGTTTGTTTTGGATTTTTTGCAGAATAAAGGTCTCGCTATGTTGCCCAGAGTGGTCTTGAACTCCTGGCCTCAAGCCATCCTCACACCTTGGCCTCTCGAAGTCCTGGCATTATAGGCATAAGTCACTGTGTCTGGCTCTGTTAAGATTGCTGAAATAATCACAAAAGATTTAGAATCTTACATAAATTTAGTTGATAAAGCAGGCGAAGGTTATCAGAGGATTGACTTTAATTTTGAAAGAAGTTCTACTGTGGATAAAATTTCATCAAACAGAAATCGCACAGAAATTTTCAGGAAAATAAGAATCCGTCAATGTGTCAAACCTTACGGTTGTTTTATTTTAAGAAATTGCCATACCACTCTAACCCTCAGCAATCACCCACTGATCAGTCAGCAGGCATCAACATCAAAGCAAGATGCTCCAGCAGCAAAGAAGTTATAACTCACTGAAGACTCAGATGATCATTAGCATTTTTTAGTAATAAAGCATCTTTAAATTAAGGTATGTAACAGTGTTTTTATAGACATGATGCTATCGCACACCAAATAGACTATGGGATAGTAAACTTTTATATGCGCTAGGAAACAAACAAAAATGTGTGTGGCTCATGATATTGTAACATGTGCTTTATTGCAGTGATCTGGAACTGAACCCACGATATCTCCAAAGTATGCCTATACTTTAAATATACACATGAAAACTTAAACTTATCTGTATTTTAATGTTTCACTACAGTTTTTATACCTAACGAATGCCAAAAATTATTGTACAATTAGTATTCTTATAAATTTAGAAAACTAAAATGATTCCATATATTAGTATTTTCATATTCAGAGAAAGGTCATTAACAACTTACTAAAAACTTAGGAAATCTAGAACTACAATTATGGACATATTAAGATGATCATGACATAAATGATAAAAAGCATGCAAAATAAAAATATTTCACATATTTTTTGTATAAGCAATGTGCATGCATATAAAATAAAATATGAGAATATTTGCAGAATGTAACAGATTATTTCAATAGTGCAGGATAAGGAAAAGCCTCTTTTTTCTTTTGTTTAGTATTTTAAAAGCTAATTTTTCTACGATGAACAATTATTTAATATGAAAAATACACTAATAAGCTAAAACTTTTTGAAATTTAACTAATGTGGCTTTTCTGCCTAATCTTGAATATGTTTAGATAATATCCCAAACGTTTCATAGTTATTTAATTTATTGAAAAATTTTAGTGTATTTCAATCAATTGGGTTTAGTAATGATTGTTTTAAGTCAAATAGGTGACTTCATAAGTCAATATATCAAAGATGAATAGTAAATTTTATAAAACAATGATAGCAAATGATAATGAAATATATTTTAACATGAAAATTGTATCAATTGATATTAATAAGTCCAAATTACTTAAGCTAAATCGATATCCTGAATAAATTTTTATAGTAATAGCTTCTCATATTTAGAATATCAGCCACATTATGATAATGACTGAAAATTGTAGTCCTTACTTGCTTTGATGCTTGTGATAATTTTAGAGTTGCAGCAGCCAAATCTTAAACTATAACTTGCATATCATACATTGGGATCCAAACTAGATTATTTCTGATACTAAAGACCATTCTCTTAACTTATTATTGTAATGGCTGTGTTAATATTTGGCAAGGTAGATTACTTATAAAATGGCTTACTTTTGTTTAAAAATTGTTTTTTATTTATTCAGTAACTGATCTGATTAAATTGAGTAATTAAGAATTACAATGCAACTCTGTTTTATCCTACTATAGAAGAGGCAAAACTTTATCTCTGCCTTCTTAGTCTTCAATTGGGCATGAGAATTAAGTTGATATAAAACAAACTAAACAGAACAAAAGAATAAAGATTTTATTTTACATGTATTTGGAAGTCCTCACGGAAAATGAGGAGTCAAAGAAGTGGCAAAAAACCCAAGTGATTATACAGCAGGTTTAATAAAGGATGGCAATAGTGCAAAAATAATTAAAATGTTTCGGGGGGGATAAGGAAGATAAGAGTTGTTTCAACAAGGTGTGTTTGTACAGATTTTTCTTAGCCTTAACTCCCAGTCCCTGTGACAGTTTCTTTTATCCTGCTACAGGGATTGGCATCTTTCCCACCAGGGTTTATCTCCCATCCCTGGTGATAGATTGTTCCTTTTCTCCTGTGATAGGGAGAAAGGGGAGATCAGTGTCCTTTCTCTACCTGCTTGTTCTCAAGTGCCTTTAGTTCAAAATAATCCTTATGGCAAAATGGCATTTTTGAGGGGTGACGACACATTGTGCCACACCTAACTACTCACTTGAAATCAAGAGAGATATTCATAAGCTTTAGTTTTCTAAGAACGCTCGCGTAGCTTAAAGGGTGGTCTATCTGCGATAGATTTCAGCCTTCACCTGGCAGTTGCCAGATAATCTCACTGACATTCACAAAAGAACAAAGTCATTTTTATCCTCTATTGTTTCAATGGGTAATTTTAAGAAAATTGTGAATAATTATTATAAAAGCTAACCCTTATTATTTATTGTGAACCAGCCATTGTTTTAAGCAAGTGAATGCATGAATATATTTAATTTTAGAAATTATGTTATAAGGTTAGTGTCTACTAACAAAGCAGCCTTATCAAGTTCCATAATGGGTCCTCTATCCTCTTGACTCTGTCTTTTCCCAGTGCAGCCTGCAATAGGCAATCACATACAGATGTGCCTAAATTTATGATGGCATTATGCCCAGATAATCCCATTGTAAGTTCAAAATGTAAGTCAAAAATGTATTCAATACACCTAACCTACTGAACATTACAGCTTAGCCTAGCCTACCTGAAACATTTTCAGAACACTTACATTAGCCTACAGTTAGGCAAAATCATCTAACCCAAAGCTTATCTTATAATCAAGTATCAAATATCTCATGTAATTTATTAAACACTGACTGAAAGTGAAAAACAAAATGGTTGTATTGGTACTCAAAGCACGGATTCTACTGACTGCGTATCACTTTTGCACCATCACGAAGGCAAAAAAGTCTTAAATGAAACCATCGTAAGTTAGGGGCCATCTGTATTAAAGTGAATCGTTAAGTGTTTTTAAGTGTTTCCATTTACCACCATTTCTAACTCCATTATTAGTTTTCTCTCATTTGTTTATTTATTATTTATTTATTTATTTATTTTTGACATGGAGTTTCACTCTTGTCACCCAGGCTGGAGGGCAGTGGTACGATCTTGGCTCACTGTAACCTCCGCCTCCTGGGTCAAGCGATTCTCCTGCTTCAGCCTCCTGAGCGGCTGGGATTACAGGCGGCTGCCACCATGCTGGGCTAGTTTTTTGTATTTTTAGTAGAGACAGGGTTTTACCACATTGGGCAGGCTGGTCTTGAACTCCTGACCTCAGGTGATTCGTCTACCTCAGCCTCCCAAAGTGCTGGGATTACAGGCATGAGCCACTGCGCCTGACCACTAGTTTTCTGTTATAGACCTGTAATATGTATGCCTATAAGAGAAATGAAAAACTAAAATATAATCTGGCATGTAACTGCTCTGAATAAAGAAGTTAGGTGTCATATTTGGAGCACATGTGTCTCTGCTCTTCCTTCTCCATTTGGTCTCCAAATCCATCCTTCTTCCTGTTTTGTCCTGTTCTGTGCCCTAGAAGGCTGACTTCTCTGCAATGACTTTGATTTTCAGATGCATTCAATTCACAGAATATCCTATTGAAAGGCAAGAGAAAAAAGCGGTCTAAATTTTGGTCCCCTGTCCCCCAATGTCCTCGCTTTGTTGAGGTTCTGATACTGGCTGTGTCCTTGCTTGACTACTGCTCCTTTTAAGTGGTACCCAAAAATGGCTCCAGATTTTCTTTGGTTAGGATAACTTCATTCACTTCCTTTGGCTCTTATGGTCTAGTGCTGATAATAGCATCTTACTGTAGCCAATAGTTCTCTTGTGCTTTTCCTACTTCATTAGTTTCCAAAAACTGCCTGCCCTTCTGTTAAAAAGTCTCCTTATTTTACACACTTTGGCTCCACCCCTTTGAGATGGCCATTAGTTTCCTGCTGATATCCAGAGTAACAGAGTGGAGGAACGGGACTTATAATTAATATTTTTAAAACATGACTTTAAGAGAAAATAATTGTACTAAGAGCATTGTACTTTACCCAGTTTAAACCAGACTACCCTAGAATACCACTGTCCTTCTTTATTACAGAACCTACTTTTTAAATATCAAAATTGGTTTAAATGTTTTTGAAAACACATGCTTCTCAATGACTCTAATGTAATCTCATGTTAGTTCAAAGTTGCTTTCTCTTTTCCCTGTGTAAACACTCATTTTTCAGCCTTCTTTGCTTACTAGTCCGTAACAAAACAGCTCTGGGCATATTTGAGTCCATCTCTTTTTCTAAGATGAAAAATAAGTGGGCCTGAACTAGGTATTTTCATTTATCATAACAACCATTTGAACAGAATTCTCTGGACACAAATGTAATTCTTTAAACAATATTGGTGAACAGAGTTTAATTTCTGTTCTTACCTGTTAGCATTTAGAGTAACTTTATTGACCCTTTCTTTTTTAACACTGTTAAATCAAAATTTTAACTGTGAAACAGCTACATGTTATTGATCTTGACAGGTTTTTTTTTCAATAGTTCAAACCTGTGGACTCACTGGGGTAACTGCTTTTTCTTAGGCATTTTTCTCAATCATTTAGTAGAGACATTTCTTTATTTAAGAAACAGTGTTGTCATAGCTTCACTAAAAGCAATTCTGATACTAAAACTGTATACATGTTATGTACATATTTCAGAAGGTATTCAGAAAAATCTGCTTCCTTGTCTTGTAATTACCTTATACACACTCTCCATCAAGTGGCTTTTAATTTTCTGGCCATAGCTTAATTTGAATGAGTATAGAAAACTAATGGGATATTATTTGAAGTCTAGAGAAATAAGAAACTACTGTATTACTGAAGCAAGAGATGTTTTAAAATATTACAATTATGTGAATACTTATTGGAATTCCATGAACTCCCCAAAGTTAATAGATTGTATTAGACCCTTCTCAGAAGTCACGCTTTGTGGCATTTGCTCTTATTTATTGTCCTGGCAGAAAGTTCCAGCTGAAGTCAAGGTCACCTTCTATCCTAAAGTTGGTATAATTAGTATCAATTCGGTGTTTCACCAAGCTGATACAGGAGGTTATTAACTGTGTTTCATGTGGAGTGTCAAAGAAGCAAGGGCAGTGCCTGCAATCTTTTCAGCTTCAAAGGCACGGCTCATAAATTTAATTCACTGGTTAGTAAGAAAGATACAACCAGTTTATTAATGATTTTTAAAAAAATTTTAGAGATGTTCTAGAAATATCTTTATTTATATATGTAGAACAGGCTTCTTAAATATAAAACAGATTAATGACACAATAACTCACTTTAGCCTTGGTATTTTATAGGAAACATACTTTCTGAAACTATTATTATAATTATAATATATTATAACAATTTTATTTATATGAACATGTGTATTATATAAAAATGAATTTTTTTAATGGTATATACTGGGGAACTTTTTTTCTTTCTTAGGGATTGTTTTTCAGAAAACGTATATATTGTTAGATTATATTAAAACTAGGATTATTACTATAAAATCCAGTAAGACACTTCTAAATGTAGAGCAGTGAAAATATATTAGTAGACCTGTTTATTTAAAAGAAATGAAAGCTAATAGAATGAAGATTTCTGTTTAAATTGATGGAAGCCAAAGAAATAAATAAGTTTAAAATGAAACTTTAAAAAATGTCTGATACTTTAAATTATGCAAGCCACAAGAGTGCCCTTAGAAAATAGAAGAGAGCATACATGTTCTCCTTCCTTTAATAGGTAATAGTGGAAAGAAAATGTAAATGCAAGGTTTTCTCAAATATTTTCCAAATGCAGCAAACAAGTCAGTAAATATTTAAAGATTTTCAAACTGTGTCAGAATTCAGCTTCATTCAAGTCAGATGGAAATGCTCAATTTAGTTTTGGAAATGGTTATGTATAACCAATGATATATATTTCTATACTAAATAAGGTCCATAAGAATATAAATAAAAACTTTAGCATTCGATGCTAACCTGAAATAACATAACTTGACACATTGCAACTATTCAAATGTTTAGATCCATGGCTAACTAAAAATCCTGGACCCCCAAGCCAGCATTCCTACCCACATCCTGCCTGCAGCCACTCCATAAGCATTTATAATGTGATACTCGCAGCAAGTTTGAAAGCACCTCCACCTGTAGAACATATATGTTGCTTGTTCCTTAAGCATTTTTACCTTGTTTTCACTAGGGACTATTTTAGATATTTAATTTTAAAACTTAGTCAACTAAACATAGTCATTATAGTTTTTTTAAAGACTAGTGAAAATTAAACTATTTTTGTACCCTAAACATAGAAATCAGTCTTTTTGTAGATAAGCAGATTTCTCTATATGGACCATCTGGATATTGAATAATTACTTAATTTTTGTCAAGAAAAGAAACCCCAACATATTGACACTTAATTTTTAAAAGCTCACAACATTGTGCAAATTGTGTTTTATTACCACCAATAAAACAAAAAAGATTTTTAATAGCTGAACACTCATAACAAAAGCTCATAAACAACTTCTTGATTTGTACACTTTGGGATTTAACTGTGTCAAGATGATATATTCTACTATTCCAAATGTTCTATTTGAGTACGTTTATAGTGACTAACTCAGAGCTATAATGATTTTATTTGATTCATTTTTTTTTTCTCAGTGCTGGGATGCTTTTTCTTTTATTCTGATGTTTTTTTATTTCTTTGTATTCTGTTTTTTAAAGCATTTAAACCAAGAAGGAAAAAAAGACACATAGTAATGAAACCAAATAAAAATTAAGTAAAGATAGACTTGATTTCTTTTGATATGAAGGACCTGGAGAACAGAAGGGCAGGATACAACATCACTGATTCTTAACCTTATTTAATTAAATAAACACTTCAGACAGTAGTTTGAAGTACACATATGTCTTGTGGTGTTTAGTTTAGCTTATTTTATTTTGAAGTCAGAAACATGAAACAACTGAGGTAAGAGAATCTGAATATAAATGAAACTCTTTCATAGTCCACATTTTTTTAGTCAACTGTAGTTCATTTAAAATGTCCACATTAAATATGAGTAGAATTTGACAATTCATCTCAACCTTTCAACAATGGCCCAAAGAAGTACTTAACTTTCTTTTATTTTCAATTTATACAGCTCAACTTTGTGTATATGATTTTTTTTACAAGTCACTAAGATTTTTTCAAATGTCTTTAGAGGAAAAAAGTAGTTATTTATTAAGATCTTTCAGAAAGCAATGTTTTAGGATTATAGTGATACAAACAGATCCCTAAATTCATCTACATTGAAAGAATTAAGGTTTTCAATGCACATGATGTAAAAATACAATGGCATTAGATGGGCTAAAAATTATGGGTCCATAATTTCTGGACTGGATTTATAGCCATTTCAGACGTATGCTAAAAAATCATTGTATTCTTCAAGAATGATTTTAAGTATTTTAGTTAATGTTACCTTTTTAAACGTATATCACAACAGTCATGCTATGGTCTGTTGGACCATGTGTCCTCCTGAGTACACAAATGTCCTCCTGAAAATTCACATGTTGAATTCCTAACCCTCAAGGTGATGACATTAAGAGGTGGGGGCCTAGGGAAGTGATTAAATCATGAGGTGGAGCCCTCATGAACGTGCTATGTACCTGTATAAAAGAGGCTCCAGAGAGCTGCTCTGTCCCTTGCACAATGTGAGGACACATGGAAAGACAAGTAGAAGTCATCATCTATGAGGAATGGACCCTTAACAGGCACCTAATATACACACGACTTGATCTTGGCTTTCCTGGCCTCCAGAACTTTGAGAAGTAAGTATTTGTTATGTGTAAGTCACTGAGTTATATTTCGTTATAGCACCCCGAATAGACCAAGGCAACTAATGCAGAATTAAATTGTGAAGAATTGAGTACACATCTTAAAATATTGTGAGTTTTGTCAATATAACTCTAGTTCTAGATATTTTGACAATTTGATTTCTTCAGTTTAAAAAAAAATCATTTTTTTTCTGTGTGCTGTACCATTTTGAACTAAGGTTCTGTTGCAACAAATCTCATTATAATTAATCAATTTGTTGAGATGTTGAGATTACCAAACAAATAATGTAGTTTTTGTTAGTATAAAATTATAATTCTACCATTTCAAAGACTGATGTAAAACTAAATCTATATTTGAATCAGTAATTCATTTGAAGTTTTACATGGATTGTATAATTCTAATCACCATTTTTTGGATTTCTTTCCCTATCTGGTATATTGAAATGTATGATGTATTTGAATCCACTCTTAGTAATAGGACAGTGTATACTGGTTTACATCTTTCCATATCTATCAGCTCATCTCTACATTTAGTGCATTTACTGGTCTGTACAGGTAAAAACAAATATCAATTGTTACCTTAGAAAATTTTCTGTCCTAAGTTTAAAAGTTCAGTTATAAATTCTTATTTAAAAATTATGATAAATAAACAAAAGCACTTAAATATATAACTATGTTTCATATGTCTCCTGAATTTGCAATAAGTTAACATCATCTGTAAAAAGAGGATGCTACTAAAGATTACTAGATTATGACATGGTTTATTATGAAATTAAAATTATATGATAAAAATGAGAATGTTATTAAATTAAACATGCCATGCTAAAATAATGCTTATATTAATACTAGAAATCAAGTCAAAGTCATCTGGAATTATTTTAGAAATGAGTATATTAAATTAATAAAAATATCACAATGACCTAAAACAGTAACATGTATAATATATGTGTGGACATAATATATGTGTACATATGTTATATGTACATATATGCACACATATGATATATAATATATAATTTGAATAATTGTATATATAGAATATAAAGCATATATCATATATAATATAATATGGAGCATTGTATTATGCATAATATAATACAGAGCATATATAATATGTATACTATATATTACATATGTCATATATATACATATATGTGTATATATAATCTGAATTTTAAAGTTGGTTATGCCACTGTAAAATAAGTATGCAATTTCCAAAAGCTGAAATAATTAAAATGATATAGATTAAGAATACTTTAAATTTTATGAAAAGTATATGAACTGTTATACTTCAAAGGGCAGACAGATGGTAGATGATTGATAGATAAAAGATAGAGAGATAGATAGATATGAATGGCACCATATGCTCTAGTATAATTTTCATCTGATGTTTGTTTCATACAATCAATAAAAATAGAATTGAAATGAAAAAGTAATTAGTGCATTAACACCAAAGAATTTTGCCAGATTAAAACTGTCATTATAGGTGAAAATCTACCATTTCATTAATGGTGTGTTACAACTACTGGTAAACACCTTTGAAAAAATAATTCTGTCATTTATTGAGTATTGCTTACATTTTCATAACTTTAGATATAATTCTCAAGTCAAAGCTGTGCTTCATGTTTTTCTGATGAAAACAAATTGATGCTCAATTTGCTGCACTGTCCGAGGTCAAACACCTTGTAAACAAAATAACTAAAAGTCATATCCAAAGATGTATCCAGGGCTCAATTATTATTTGTCTTTCCCATGGCTGCTAAAGTTGGTTCATTTCCATGTGTTTTGACACCCTTATTTGTAATTGCCTAATTTCTAATTGCCTGTTTTTATTCCATGTGGTTGAAGTTCTTCTTCCTTCAAATAGGAATACATTTTAAACACAAGCTGAAGAGTTGTGCAAATTCTTAAGGTTATGACATTGACAATCCAGTGCAGTTTCTTTCACTCCATTTCATCTTGACTTTTAATATAGATACAGCTGTGATTCTTTAAATTTATTTTAAATTGGTTTAGCATCTCATAGAATGAAAAATTCAGCAATAGCAGGAGTTGTAAAAGTGTAAATGGAGATATTAACAGTGATTTATGTGTGATCATTTATTAAATATATGGAGATAAATGTTATAGTTTGTGAAATTTGAAGAAATGTAATTTAAACCTAATAAAATCAAATACATTTAGTTGATTTCAAATTACTGAATAAGATAAAGGAATGAAATAAGTAAACCAAAAAGAAATGCTGTAAGCTGAAAATATTCCTTCTTTTTAGTTCTTAGCTTTTCTTAGGCAACATATTCTTATTATGAATCCTTTTTAATCATGATTTTAAACCATCTTTCATAAACTTATAAATAAATTATTTTCAAATATAATCGCATCTAAAAGCTTTAATTTAAAAGGCAATTCATAAAGAAACAACATCACATAATTTAAAAGAATAAAGTGTAAAACTTATAACATTGTTTGTATACTAAATGAATCCCCTACACTTTCAATTATGAACTAGAATATTAATGATGCAAGTGAGTCTGGTGACTTCCGCAGTCCTCAGATGTTTGATGAGGATGGAAAGAAATGGGCATTAGGCTAACATTAAAATTCAATAATACTATTTTTTTTCTTTTAAAATAGATAATATGAACTTCCCAGCTTAAAAAAGAAAACTTTTTAAAAATACTTTTGTGTGATTTCTTAAAAAATGTTCTCTTTCAACCTTTAAGTTAAAAAAGAGGGATTGGTTTTCATTCACATCTTTCTGTGTGTGTACTCATGCGTCTTCTTGGAGGTTGGTTGTGTGCTTAAGGGAAAAGTAAATTATTTGAGCACTTTCAGTATCCATGGTGTAAAGTTTACAAAAACATGTTAAGAAACCTGAAAAAAAGTGAAATTACCAGAAAGAGTAAACCATTGATTTTAGCTTAGTGGCAAAGGACATTAACAGATAATTCTCAAAAGCAGACATGCATGTGGCTAACAAGCATATGAAAAAATGTCCAACATCGCTAATCATTAGAGAAATCCAAATCAAAACCACAATGAAATACCTTCTCACACCAGTCAGAATGACTGTTACTAAAAAGTCAAAAACATCAGATGCAGGCAAGTTTGCAGACAAATGGAATGCTTGCATACTGCTGGTGGGAATATAAATTAGTTCAGTCACTGTGGAAAGCAGCCTGGAGATTTATGAAAGAAATTAAAACAGAGCTACTGTTTGACCCTGCAATCCCATCACTGAGTATATACCCAAAATAATATAAATTGTTCTACCATAAAGACACATG
The DNA here is from genome assembly GCF_007565055.1 of Rhinopithecus roxellana. Taxonomy (NCBI): domain Eukaryota; kingdom Metazoa; phylum Chordata; class Mammalia; order Primates; family Cercopithecidae; genus Rhinopithecus; species Rhinopithecus roxellana. The sequence goes on along the minus strand of NC_044549.1, from coordinate 10,398,083 downwards.
CACACATATATTCATCGCAGCACTATTCACAATATCAAAGACATGGAATCAAACTAGATGCCTATCAGTGGTGGACTGGATGAAGAAAATGTGGTATATGCATTAGAAATACTATGCAGCCATAAAAAAGAAAGAGATCATGTCCTTTGCAGCAACAAAGATGCAGCTTGAGGTCATTATTCTAAGCAAATGAATGCAGGAACAGAAAACCAAATATCGCATATTCACACTTATAAGTGAGGGCTAAATATTGAGTACACTTGGACACAAGGATGGGAACAATAGATACTGGGGCCTAGTTGAGGATGGGAGGGTTACAGGAGGGTGAGGATCAAAAAACTACCTCTCACATACTATGCTCACTACTTGCGAGACAAAATAATTTGTATACCAAATCCCAGCAACATTCAATTTACCAATATAACAAACTTCTACATGTACTCCTGAACCAAAAATAAAAGTTGGAAGGAAAAACAATGCAATAAACCAAATCCCACTTAAGATTCATGTGAACCAATATAAAAGAATGTTGTTAGCTTCATTTGAAATAAAATATTTTTCTCTTATAATAGTCTATAATTGCCTGTGTGTAAATGTGTGTGTGTAGGTTTGTAATTATATCGATATTTGGTCCTTTGAAGCAGAATATATATATATATATATATATATATATATATATATATATATATATATACAGTCCTTTGAAACAAAATACCATAGATTTTTTTTCCAAAAGACCAAAAGACCATATGTAATATTTTCCCACAAAGAACATTAGTACTTTTCAATAAAGATTAAGCACACAAACTGTTTTGTTCATGGTGAGAGGAAATGTATACATTTGATTGTTAGTGATTTTAGATGCCAGTAGTTGTCATAATTTTAGGTCCTGACATAGCGTCATACATATAGCATATATTCAATAAATATTTTCTGAAGAATAAGGCATAATTGAATATTAGATTTTTGTGTTACAAATGGACCTTTTAAAAAAAAGTCAATATATCTCCCTCCTTTCCCATTGATGCGATTCGTTTATACAGTCAGAACTTAATAGTATCACAGATACTGTGTTAGTATGCAGTGATTACATTTTATTTAAACTGCTGTTTGTGGAAAACCTTACAGAGCATCACAAATTAAAGCAAAGTAGACCTTTAGATAGCTTTCATTTTACATAATATTATAAAGCACTTCTAACTTTTTCTTCATTTTCATTATGTCTTTTTGCCCATTTTTATATAATTTTTTACAAGAAAGACCTTCAAACTCTTCTCACAGATTTAGCTTAAATAAAGTCCAATCATACAAAAACATACCTAGCTATTTCCGAGAAATTCTTATGGCTACTACCATCAAACTTATTTAGTCATCAATCTTGTACATTGTATAATATAGTTGATGTCATTATTTAAAAAAGGAAAATTATCAGACATTAGAATATTTTTCTGAAACAAAAGAAAGACCATTATAACTGTCAAATCAAAGCTAGCAAATCAACTTAATATCAATAATTAATTAAAATTTCAAGAAAAACAGTCTAATTGAACAACCTTTAATAACTATGAATAATAATGATAAACATAACCTTCATACAACTGAATTAAATATAATAATATAAAGTCCTCATGAATTTCAAGTTAAATTGTTAAATTTCACAGATATTAGTAGAGCCAAGGTGACATTAAACATATATAAGAAATAAAAAGACAGACTTAAATATGACAAATTCTCTCTGAGCACTGCTTATGTAGAAATTAAATTTAAATCATGTTTTCCTTCTTTTTTTGAGACGGAGTCTCGCTCTGTCGCCCAGGCTGGAGTGCAGTGGCCGGATCTCAGCTCACTGCAAGCTCCGCCTCCTGGGTTCCCGCCATTCTCCTGCCTCAGCCTCCTGAGTAGCTGAGATTACAGGCGCTGCCGCCACGCCCGGCTAAATTTTGTATTTTTAGTAGAGACGGGGTTTCACCATGCTGGTCAGGCTGGTGTCAATCTCCTGACATCGTGATCCACCCGCCTCGGCCTCTCAAAGTCCTGGGATTACAGGCGTAAACCACGGCGCCCGGCCTTAAACCATGTTTTTCTATAAGGGCTTCAATTTTTTTTTTTTTTTTAAATTTCCTCATCAACTACTAACCACTTAATAACTGCTCAGGAATACTTTTTATATTTCTCAACCGTAACATAGTTATTTCTTCTGCCTTTAAGGATACTCCTACCTTTATAAGGTTGCTTTCTTTGAAACAAAAATTCTTATATGTATAACGATACCAGAAATTACTCATGGAGCCATCTGGGACAACAGACATTTGCTTTTAGAACACTCTATTAGTAGAATAAATAGCTTCATTCAGCAAATCACTTTAGGATAACAAGTATTTTGAATATTTACTTGCAAGTTCTATGTGGAGAATAATTTATACTGGCCCCATGCACTATGTCAATTTTAGAACAATTTCAACACTATACGTATTTTTACATAGTTGCAGAGGACTAGCAAGTTATTAACATTAAACTGGAATTTTTAAAAAAAGCAAAAGCTACCTCTGCACACATGAACATCTTATGTATTTGTTTACCTCTCAAGACAGGCAAAAACTGTGTGTCATGCTAACATTTTAAATTTGACCAACATTTTCAAGCCCCGTATATTTTAAATCTATATTCTGCAAGATTTTGATAAGTCTTAAGTAACACTCAAAAAATAAAAAGTACCATAATTTCTCATATTCTATTCCAATAACCCTAACTGATAGTAATTTAGGTGACTTAATTCTCATAATTAAGTAAAATTGAATCTTAATGTTTTTAACCTTTCTAAAAACTTCCACAAAGCTCCAGTTAATGTGCTTTCCAGGCTATAACAAAGAAGCATACTGTACCTCTGATGCTGCTGGTTGTTGCAGATGTGGTTGGGCTGGTTGTTATGGCTACAGTGGTTGTGACTGTTGCAGTGGTAAGGGAGGGGATGATAGTAGTGGGAAGCAAAGTGTTGGGAACATCTGGTGAGTGGAAAAAAAATATAAACAAAATCATATCATGCAAACAAAAGAGAAACACAAATGATTCAAATTATAAATACAGATAACTTATTGAGGTTTAACTTTAACAAGCTTTAACAGAACATCAGGTACAAAACCGACTGTGTCACACAATTCTTGTCATTTTTTTTTCACTTTTTTTCGTGCTCCAACACAAAGCAAAAACTTGGAGCAATGTTTGAGAATAAGCAGGTTGTTTGCAATATTGAGAGTAAAATGTAAAATGACAAGAATTCATTTGTTCACTGAGTCATTTAAAAAGTTTGACATGCAGTAGCAAAAAAACATGTAGGTAAAAAAAAAATGACATGCTTTGTCAAAGAAGTAAACAGAATGACACATACAGAAATAAACACATATACCACCATATAAGATTAACAAAATGTTAACAATGAATGTGTAAATGCATGTTAAATGCTTTTTGATTTTTTTTCTTTTAGGAAGACTTAATGATAGGAAATGAAAGCAATCTTTAGAAACAAACAAACAAAAGAAGCCAATTGTTATTATTATTGTTATTTTGCTTCTCCTGTTCTCACAAATGATGTTAATGCACAGTTTAGAATCTTGCAATTCTTACCCTGTTTAGCTGGTAACGCCTTCTAATAATTTTGCAGTACCTAGGAGTCTTTGGCAAGTATTGAGTCAACTAGCATGGCACCCAATATTCTGAAAGGTTTATGATTTATTTTAATATGGCATACCTAGGAGAGGTTACCGAGCATACACTGGAAGTGTAACATTGAACCTTTAATCCATAATTTCTAAGTTGCCAAAAGTTAAGAGTAGCTTCAAATACAGAGAAAATAAAACCCAGAAAGAATAGTGTTTAATGCCCAAATCCTCTTTCCTTTCACTCAAAATCAGCTGAAAATATGAAGAGCAGCACAGAGAACATTGAAACAATACAGCCAGTGTCAAGCTATGAGAACTTCAGTGATACCCTCAGAGAGTCCAATCTTGTCGAAAGTGAATACGCGTGTAATCTATACAGTGAGGACATTAGAAACAGTTTCCAAATTACCAATAATTCCTGTGCTGAGGTTTGATTTCACATGTTTGTCACATAGCCCCCATATATTCCGAGTGTTTGACAGATTATTTTGTATTTAAAAGTTTCCTATCATTCTCAGTTAAAGTCTGAGTCACACTAAACATTTTCTAGTACTTTACTGCTGATAAATAGCCCTCCTCACTCTGTAGACTCTACCCGCTGAATTTTCTACACTGGATACATCAGAAAACAGCATGAGATGGCTCTCTTATCTTGAATATTGATGTTTACACCTGTTTTTCGACAGGGAAAATGCTTCCTGGCCAGTCAAATTAAGAAAACAACCTTCTGAAAACTCAGTGGTGCTGCATTAATCACTAGGGAAAATGGGTAAAGCCTGAAGTGCGATTTACCATTATCATAAAGTAGAACTGACTTTAAAGACATTATAAATGAAGAAAGATTATGTATATGGACAAAGATGCTTCTTGTTTACTAATTGTTATAACTCCTTATTTCAAGGTAAGAGTTCTTAAACAGTTTAGGCGGGCAGGAGGTAAATGAAAACATTTTCTAAATTAAAAAAAAGTGTGATTTTAACTTTTATACATATCTAAAATAGAAAACAATACATTCTTTCTTAGCAAAATTATTTGCTTATTAGGATCTCAAAATGTATGCATTTAATAACTGCAAAGGCCAATATCTTCCAAGGACAGCAAATTTAAGAACAAACAATACTACTCGTCATTTAAAACTCCATGTAAATGAACTGTTATTTCCAAATTTATCACAGATTATAACACGTTGGCTTATTTCCTATCACATAATCAGTTCGAATATGATTGCATTGGATCTTATTCTAATAAGAAAAGTAGTCTTTCAAAATCAGCCCCATCATTGAATTATTAAGAGAAAGAATACAAATGATGGGATTTCATTTTGGTTTTAGTTTAGGCAATAATAATAATTATTGTTGTTGTTATTGTAGTACTATTTGGAGTCCCCCCCAACCTTGCCTCGCTTATTCCACATCAAAAAATATAGGTAGTAATAAATCCTGAATTTTTTAAAGACAGTCTATATATTTTCAAGTACTATGAGCATTCTTCTATAAAGCAAACCATATCTTTATTTCTTACAAGTGTAAAAATGCAGTAAGCATACATTTTTCCATAGGTTAATACTCAAATAACTTAAAAAGATAAGTAGTTTTAATAATTGTTAATCCACTTCAAACCAACATCCTTAGAATCTTTTGAAATATACAAATAGACAACATTACAAATTATTATTTACACACAGCTTGGTTCTTTTTTATCTCTTCAGCATCCTCTCTTATCCTCCTCTCCGACTTCATATGTAGCTAAAACCAAATTGACTGAAAGTAATTTGGTGGAAAGTGCCAAAATGACAATCGGGTTTAAAAAACGACTTGTCGTAAAGAAACCTATGCCTGTTACTGTTACATGTTTTTAACTACTACTAGTTTCATTTTGTTCTATGTGTTTTAAAACATTTTTGTTTTTCTAATAATTTTAAGGGTTTTATTCTGTTCTTTCATTATTTGTTAAAGACCACCCCATTATTTCAGCTATATCATGAAATAATAAAAGTTAAAATAAGCTAAATATTCAGCACCAGAATATTAATTGGAATAATTGAATAAAATTGAATAATGTAAGATCAATTGAATGAGCTGAAACTCTCTGAAAGACCAGGACAGTTGCATGAAACGTCTGTCTTCTACCTGAACTTGCTACCTGCTCTGCTTTTCTTGCTATCAGTGTACCACTAGACAATCAGTTCTTCAAGGGAAGAGCTCTGCCTAGAATTCTGCACATTTTTAAACCTCTTACACTGTTAATGAAAAGAAAACTCCATCAAATATGGCACAAGGTGGAAACTGCAGCCCATTTTATACCTTGTAAGATGATACCACTTAAAATATTCCCCAATATTGAAAATATACTAATTCATACAAAGAGAATTTATACACATGCACACATACATCATAAAAATACTAAATACTGGTTCAACATTAACTTATTAATTATTTCCATAGGACAAGATAATCTGCAGTTATACTAATATTTTAAGTAATTTGCTTAATATGACATGGCAGTGTCAGTATATCTTAATATATGCCTTATATATTAACATCCTATGATTAATCAAATGGTATTTGAACATAGACACCAAGACAACTATAAATAAAACATGGTCAAATTTATGGCATGTGATGCATAATTTATGAATATTGGAATTTAGAAATGATAACCATCCAATACACAGCTCAATTTGTATATTTCACCTCTGATTTCAACGTTGCAAAATATGAGCTCATTGTTTTTTGTTTTCTTTGGAGAGTGTATTAATTTAACCAACTCTAAATGCATTTTCCTGAAATAAAAATGTAGTTATAAATGATAGGCTCAGCACTTCAAATTTACGAAAGAAATTAATTATGTTGTATTATATATTTGTAGTTTGTATTTTTAGATGTTAAGGTATAAAGAGTGAAGAGTCAGCAACTGATAAAATATGTAGCTAATAGAAAAGGCATTTGAAAAATGAACTAAGTGAAAGTAACTAAATTTTGTCTAGAGCTGATCAGAGAAATTAGTAATTATACATAAATTATTTAGACACAATTTAAATCCAAACAAGATAAATTTCAATGATTCATCAAAATCAGAATTTAAAATACTCTCATTAATATGAAATTTGTTTGCTATCTAATCTAACAATAGTTTTCAGGAGGTTAAAAGTTTTAATCACAATATATAGGAATGTGTAATGATAATTTCTCTGAAATTATGAAATCATAATTATGTGTTTTAAATTTATTTAGCCAATTTAGTCTCACCACATGCTAAATACCATATATCACTGTATACTAAAACAAGTAATACTTGCTAAAATAAATTGATGGTTTTAGATAGGATATGAAATGAATTCATACAGATCCAGTGTTCATTATCTAAACTTTAAATATATCTTTATACATACATTTTATATATGTACACATTTTACATAAATCCTGGACCTCTATCTGTGTGTGTGTGTGTGTACAAAGAAGTTTTATTTAAAAGGAAATGTGAGCCTTTTTATTGACAGGAAACTGAGAAAAGTAAAGATTCCAAGATATGAAAATATCTTCTTATAATTTTGTCTACACATAAAGTTTGAATTATAATAAATTATACTTTTCATTTCACTTATAACATATATAAAGTACTGTTTTCATGTAAAACATGAAATTTGGGAGTATTTCAATAACAAACAGAAACCCTAAATCTAGTCAGTAAAACAATTTCATATTTGGGCAGACAAAGTCTAACTAGGCTGCAAAAGTCATTCATTTGAGTGAATGTTGGGGTGCCAATAAATGCAATGTAAATAATCTGAGTACTTCTATAAGAACTTAGTCACATGCAGAAGTATAATTTCAGCTAAAGCAACACATTTGCCAAATCAGGAAACTAAATGCTGTTTACAGGACCATGACTAAACGTTAATATGATAAATTCATCAGTCCATCATCTCTTCTGCTCAACCTGTGTGACTCTGATAGGAACTCCAAAACTGCGCCCACCATTGTGTTGAGGCAGCCATAATGTTAAGGTTTCCTGGTACAACAGGGGTTAGAGTTTCTCACAGCATACATGTCTGGCTTGTTTTCTTAATGTTTCAAGTGCTGAGTTAATGTAGAGAAAGAAGCTTAAGCCTAGCACACAAGAAGACATCTGCCTCTGACACAAGTGCTTTCCCCCATGACAGAGCTAGACATAGCTCTTTCTGTTCTTTGTGCTGTAGGTTCTCAGAGGCACACCCCATTTCACATTTGTTTTCTCTTTCATGTCCATCCTTTAAATCCTGGTTCAAATAAGATCTCATATGGAAAGCATGGCCTAGTTCTGCAAAGAGTAATATCTTCCTTCTCTGAGTTTTTAGGCATTTTGCAGACACCCATATACATGTTTATATTTATGTGTTTACCTTTCCCAATAAACTGTAGGCTCAGCCTTATAAATTAACATGTTCTTATCTTTTAAAATATCACTTTGTCTTAGACAAATATACTCTGAGCCAATCCTTCATTAGCTTTTCATCTCAGAATAGCCACCCTTTCTTGATACCTAGCAAAATGCTTCTCTCACGTCTCAGCCTGATTCCTACCTGCTTTGTGAAGACTTCCTTGACTAAGTCCCACCTAATTTTCTTTCACCAACCATTGTACTTTTTGAGTTTATCTACTGCTTCCTTCACTTTGTCCCACCCATACCCCCCATGACCAATAATGCTTCCATTCATGACATGCTGCTATGGGAAGACCCAGAGTCATGTGTATCCCACTAGCTCCATATCCATTTCTGTCCCTCAGTAGAAAACACAAATTAAACACATGCAATGTTATAACAACATTTTCAAATTTGCTCTAGTTTACATATTCAATTTGTAAACTCTACTACTTTAGCTCTTTTTAATAATATAGTACACAGTACACTGATTGTAACTCAAAGTTCTTCATAAAATCTGGGGTTGGAAATTGAGAAGCTGTAACATTCATTTGATACTTAACATATATTGCTTGCATTTTTTTCATGAACACATGATAGTAAGATTAGAGAAAATGAACTTCATGGTAAACTTTTGGGCTTCATCAGGGTGCTAGCTCTATACTTTCAATGTGGTAGGCCCTTTTCATTTATCTCTTTTAAGAGATGGGGTCTTGCTGTGTTGCCCAGACTGGAATGCAGTGGCTATCCACAGGCATGGCCATGGTGCACTACAGTTCTGAACTCCTAGACTCAAATGATCTTTCTGCCTCAGCATCCTGAGTAGCTTGGACTGCAGGGATGTACCACAGCGCTGGAGATGACAGCTGCTTTATCAATAATGTCACTCCTGGTGATAATGATCCCAGTAGATATGGAATAGAATAGTATCATTCTTAAAAATGTGAATCAGCAACAGAAGCTTATACATGGTTAATGCCTGAAAAAAGCTGCTCTCCCTTTTATCATGTGTGAGGTGATTTTTTGTAATTCCTGTTAAGAGTCTTCCAGTTTAAATGAGTATTAAAAAAATAAAAATGCAGCATACAGAATAAATCTATATTCTAAATGCAGAGTTTCAGTGTTTTTAAAAGTGTTAGAGCTCTAAATCATATCATCCAATTAAAAACAATAGAAAAGTGTCCTTTTCTTTATATTCTAACGAAGGATTTTTTAAAAAAATGCCACCACATTTTGTTATTGGAGCTTATTAGAGCACAACAGATCCTGTATAACCTTGTCAAAATGAAATCACTTTCAACAAGCGCTGTATACGGTAACCTGAAGAATGGTACAGCACCTTTTTTCCAATAACGAGCTTTTCAGGTTAAAGGCATGTTCTGTTCTCTACAAATGCAGTGTACAATAATTTCTAACTTGTCAACCTGTTTTGTTTTCTGGCAGTTTCTCTTTTTAAAAATGGCATTCAGAATGGATTTTCAAAACAAAATTAAGTCTAAAGAGTCTCAGAAGCCCAAGCTGCTTGTTTCTCTCCAAGGACTAGTGTTCAATAGGGAGAAAAAAATGGTTACCATTTAGTCTGGAATCCATATGTTTACTTTCTTTCTGCTTTATGTCATTAATGCCCTCCCCCAGGGGTGATCCCAGGATGATAAAGAAAATAAAAAACTAAGAGTTATTAGTGGAGATGTAGAAGTGTTAGAACTTGAGGTATATCTTTAGAATTATTATGGTAAGATGTGTCTTTTTTGGTGAAAGATGCTCACATTTCCCTATCTTAAAAAATAATAGGGCATTTTTCTTTACTACTAATTGCACTGACTGACATTGGAAACAATTGTAAGAGGAAAGTTTACTTTATTTGCACTTGCCTGTGCAAAAAAGAAGAACATTTATCTGCTCCCATTATGCTCAGCTACATGCAGCAACCTATTTGGATCACAGCGTAAAAGTGGATAACAGCACCAAGGCTCTTACTTAAATGATAACCACCAGGTTGAGAAGGTTCCAACTCACCAGTACATGCCTCCTCCTCAACGGTCATATAGTAACTTCATAAAAAGGAACCCTTTTAAAAAACATATTTGAATAAATCCTTTTTCATCCTTCTGGATAGCTTCCACTGGTTTCTCATACTAAATGGAATCCTTACACAAGAAAAAAAGGCTGTTCTTAAAAAATGAAAAGTACTGCAATTTTAAACTGTAGGCGGTAACTGTCAGTTCTATGTAATTACAAGAAAAGTTTATGAATAAAATCAATGCATTATTTGAAAAAATGTATGCATTTTTTCTTTTATAGTACTTTTTTACATTCCGAACTGACAAAAGTAAAGTGAAATTTAAAGTATGAAAAAAATGCATTTGCAGTGGATTATCCTATATTGTTTAACTCCGCCTACTTCAATATTGTGAGCCCTTTCCTACTCTTTGCTTAAAATACTCTACCTAAAAGTAAATCACATGATTTGGTCTAATACTTTAAGTTCTGTGAAAATGTAAGAGAATATTACTGTCATTCATTAAAAGAAAAGCGTAAATCGACTATGAATAAACACAAGGAGAACTGTGATATAGTAGAAAAATACTGACTGAGAAATCCAAATATTTTGATTTTTCATGTAGGCTCTGTGATAAAGTAGCTGAGAGCCATTTTGAATGTCATTTAACCTCTATGCATTTATGCTTCCTCATCTAAAAGTTGAAGACTTTCCACCTGTTCATTTACATAAATCCTTTTGGACTAAGTTTTTAACCAGTGATGGATCAGAGTTGATCTTCTAAAAGCAAAACACTTTCGCTCAAAAAATTATACATGCAAAAATGTTTGCACATGACTTCAGGACATATGAGAGTCCATAAATGTGTTGGTTCAGTTTCAAAATGCAATGAAGTAAATACATTTTTTGCCTCCTATTCTGTAATTATCTCAACTGCAAAATAATCTAATGTATACTAGAAAAAATTATCTTAATATTAATGTTATTTTTAAAATATTAATGTCAGTGAACATTTCAGAATACAAAAATCACTCTTCCCAGTAAGCCATCCATATTTAAGTATAATATGCTTATGATTAAAAACTGTTTTAAGATGTCTTATATGACTTTTTTTTCCATTTTAATCTTTTATTCTGTAAAATAGTTGCTTAACCCATATTAGGTTATATTTTTATGTTACTCTCTAGATTTATCACCATGTAACTTACCCGAAATATGTTTCAGGTTTATCTTGATACTTATTCTTATTTAATATATAAATTCCATCAAAGATTAAAGTAGATTCCAGAATCCTGAACCAACATTTTTGAGGATTAATAAACTGTGCTGCACTTTGGAGGGTGAAGAGAGTACTATGCACACAGCACTTATGTTAGCGAATTCTAATTTTGACATACATGTTTGTTAGCTACCAGTTTTTAAAAGTAATAAAGTGAATCCCAGTGCAATATTCTATATTGCAATACAAAAGGTTAATTAAATAAATATTAAATGAGAAGGTAATAATGTTTCAAAGGTTGTTATAATCTTGCTAACCTATAATTTAAGAAAACTATGAATGTCTATTTATAGGTACTTTTTGCACATGCATATTAATAAATAGGTCCACTTCGACATACCCTTAGAACACAATCCCTGAATAAAACTAAATAATGGTAAGAAGAATTGTGAATAAACATCGACTGAGCTTCACTTTGAATATCCATTCCTATCACCTGTATTCCTAATGGTCAGAGCGCTTATGAGCAGCAAGGTCTCTCGTATAAAAGGTTAAATTTCAGTTAGCAAAGTCATTTAACTTTTCAAAAAGATGAAAACACATGCTTGGAGTCAATTGCATAACTCTTTAATTGCAAAGATTTGTATTAGAAAAATTAATTAATCTATGCACAGTTATTTATGTTTTGAATTACTTAATTCTATAAGTAAGGCACATTTCACATGGGTTGCTAAATACATGTTTTCTTTTCAGTATGGGATAAAAACTAAAGGTTATTATTTTGGTGACCAAGGAATATCAATTATTTCCCTGATTTTGTCCAGAAGTCAAGGCTGTTTATGTGTATGTGTGAATGTATATATATATACACACACACACACACATATCTGTATATATATGTGTATAGATATACACACACATATATCTGTATAGATGTGTACAGATATACACACACACAACTATATTTTCATATATATGTGTATATATGTAGACATGGGTATGTATGTGTATATATGTGTAGGTATGTATACACACACACACGTATTGCTTCACTAAAGTTTCTTCTCTTGAAAACAGGGAGAGACAGAAACATTTAAATATTAAGTCAATATTTATTGAGCACCTACTATTTACAAGGCAGTGTTCTAAGAGCTAGCGGTATAGAAAAAAACAAGATGCATGAAATATCTGCTTCCAAGGAGGTCATAGTCTAGCGTGAGGACATAGAATATATTCACATATACAGATGCATATATATGTACAGATGTATATATATATGTACACATATATATGCATCTGTATATACACACACAAACAGCTAAACTATCACATAATAATATATGCCTTGTAGAGTATTTAATTAAAGTGATATGTGACTGGGGGATAATTTAGATGGTAGTGGACAAAAAAGGCCTCACTGAGAAATACCATTTAATCTGAGCTCTGAATAAGAAATCAATCTTGTGAAGATTAGCATTTCTGGCAGCATTCCTTGTGCATCTTGGACAAGCATTCCAGGCAGAGGCAAAATGTCTAAAAAGAAAATGACCTTGACAACTTAGAGGAGTTGAAAGAGGACCAGAGAGACAGAAGTGGGTGTGTGAAGAGTGATGAGAGATGCCACCGATGTAGGCAGCAGCCATCAAATGCAGGGCTTGGAAAAGTAGGACAATGAGGGTTTGGGTTTTATACTAAGCATGATGAAATGCCTTTGTATAAGTTTAAATGGGGAAACGACATGAAGAGATATGCATTTAAACGTTTATATGTTGAAGCTGTGTGAGACGGAGATCGAAGGTGTGGGAGTGTGGAAGCAGGGAGCCTATTAGGCAATACTTTAGTAGTCTAAGCCAGAGAGGATGATGGAGAGAGGTGGCCACATTGGGAACGTGATTTGGAAGCAACGTTGATGGAATTTCGTGATGAATTGGAGAGAAGGGTAGAATAGAATCAAGGAAAATTTTTAGATTATAGACAAGTACATATGTTGTTACAATATTTGTGAAAACTATATTGTAAGAAGCTACAATGCAGGTTTTATGTAAAAATCTATATCTTCTATTTAGGAATGCCATTGTTTCTGAAAACTAATGCCAAAATTTCCTCCCATGGGCCATTGCATATTGCTTGAAATCTCTAACAAATGAGCCAATTAACACACATATACTTGGGTAGAAGAGCTCTGTACATTCTGGTAAAGCTACAGCCTGGTCTTATTTCCAAATAAACAAATATAGAAGGACTGAGTGTCACAGATTCGATCCTTCTCTTTACCTTATTTTATACTGCAACTGAGAGAAAAGATTATATGTACATAAGGTGAGAAAATATTTTTTAATGATGAATTTTTTTAGTGATAGAAGGCAAGAATGAGGGTTTTTTCCCTATGTGCATTTCAGTCTGTGATCCATGTAGCACATAGAAGTATTTATTTCAGAATGGTATCTGTCAACAGAATTTTTACTCTAAAAGCAGAAACCTTAATGTATCTACTTTATGCTCATCTTAAAACAGAGACATATAATTAAGCCTTAACTCCGTGTTGAGTGTGCCCACACACATACACCTTTTAAAATGTTTTGTAATAAAAGTAGTGCTCCTGTCTCTACTATCTGATGCCATTCCATTTCTCTCTGCAGAGTTCAACAGCATATTCATCCAGTCAGAGGTACACCTTTCCTACAGGCATCAGAGCTCTCCCTGCTTATTCATGTCCAGAAATGATAGCGTTTTATCTCAGCGATTAAAGAAGATACTGTTTTAAGAATCATCCAACTAGTTACTGCCTGGAAACTCTCAACCAGAGATGAGAGCAGCAACCATAGGGCTCTTCCATTAGCACAGCGTTTGTTGCTCCGTATGGATGTCTTTTCCATCCTTTTTTCCCTCCACTGTATGTTTTCCATCTATGCTTCTAAGAAAAATGCTCCAAAGGAAAAATGCTCATTATGAGTACACAGAATTAACTTACCAACTGGTAGCTCTGTTTCCAAGTGAAGGAACAGATTTTAGTTGAATCCCTTTTTAGGTGTTTGCTAGGCTTTACATCTGTCCGTAATCCAGGCTTCTTTTTTTCCTTCCCCACCCACCCATATGAGCTAGAAGATGTACTCTCCTAGTTCTCAGTGTATTGTAAAGATCACCTTGCCTAAAAAAGTCATGTAGCCACTCAATATTTCTAGATGTTTTGTTGCTGGATAATTTAACAGTAAATGCACGTTGCAGGAGCTGGCAACCTTGTAGCCCAGCTACACTTTTACTATGAAGCACAGAAGGACATTTTTCATTGTATTGTGAGGGAAGTTCTCAGATCACTGATAATCATGACATGAATACATGACAGATATATCTCTGTAAGATAAGGGATGTATTATTATAATCATATTTGCTTGGTTCTATGGCAAGAAAATTTTAAAAGCAAATTTAAGGTATTACTTTATGATGTTCTTAATCTGTTGCTTAATGATTACTGCATTCCCTGACATATATATTATTTTGCTAAATTTAGGGTCAAGTACTGATAACTCTAAAGGAACTGAATTTATGTTTTGCACATCTGGTACATATTTGAAAAAAATGATAGATGGTTTGGAAATGTCTGTTAAAGTGAAAGAAAAGATACCATCCATGATTCCATTTTTCCTCTCCATAGTAAGCAAGTTAACTGAAATGGAGACTCACTATGCAGGATAGAAGAGGGAACCTGGGTTTACCTACAGTCCCTGAAAATGATACACGTCTACATGAGTAACAAAGCTCGAAAGTTTGGCTTGATGCAGCAGTCTGTAATATCTATGTGTACAATTTTCTGTCTTTGAATGTTTTTTGACATTTATTATTAACAATAAAAGCTGAGTGAAATGAAAGTAGTAATCTTATTGATTCTTAGGAGCTAGAAGGCACATTTAATAGCTTAATACCTTTTAGTAGACCAAAGCACATAGAGATCTCTAGCAGTAATATTCTCTATTAAAATTCTAAAACTCCAGAACACTCTTTTTTAAATAATGAATCCTACCAACTAACAATAAAATATGATGTATCCTATTCTCTATATATCTTACTTCTGAAGTAAATTATCCTGGAAACATAGAAAGCAGTATCTTGTTTCCATCACTGTTTAATAGACAAATAAACAAATAAACAAAACAAATCGTAACAGTCAAGTGATATTTTAGAGAGACCAAGATTATCAGAAATTGTGATAAACTGAGTAGCAGGACAGAAATATAAGCAAATCTTGATTCAAATTTACTATATAGTATCATAATACTAATTATAGAGATTTTACTTATCTTACATGGTTGTAAAGATAAAATTTGCTAGAAACGCAAAATACACATATGTAAAGAAAACAAAATCTGTGGAAAGGTGCATAGTGGGCAATTTCATTCTAAATGATAGCAAGAGTTAAGATAATAAAGGAGTGATGAATTGTTATAAAACTTATTCGTACAAGGAGAAAATAATGAAGTAAGGGAATAAGTTAGCACAGTGGCAAAATAATTTTAACACTCACGTAGGGTTACTATGGTAAAAGGAAAAGTAAATTTGGAAAGGAAGGGGGAATATTACAAAAAATTTTTTTGAATAGTGCATCTCAACTCTGCTATAACTGTGAGATAACATGATTTTTCCTCCAAAGCTCTAATCATTATCCTTGCTATCCTTGTCTACAATCTGGACCTGCTATTGATAGCATAGCTATTGGTAGAAGGAGAAATTAGTTACTAATTTTTCTGCTGGTATTACTGTATTTCTTCCCAGATCCTGGGGAAGGTTTTGAGCATGGAGGTGACATTAAAGAGTTGCAGCATCTCTGTCCATTTCGCATTTGTATTTTGAGGAGTGGTTATTAATTTCTCTGATGAGTTTAAAGAGAGGTAAAAGAGACATTGGGAAAGTTAAGAGGGAAGAAGTTTAGGGTTTGGAGTATGTGGTAATTCACGTTTCTCACTTTCCATAGATGTTATTTCTCAAAGCTTCCCCGGTGCTGTCCATTTCTGACACTTTTATGAGTGTATTTTTAATCAATTGATGATAAATAGAAGAACATGCATTGCTTCCAATCACAAAATAGAATTAGTACCATTGGTCATTCCCTATATCCATTCCTTGCATGATAAAATGGTATCATCTGCTATATTCTCTACAGTGAATGGTTGCAGATCTGGGTAGTTTCTGCTTGAAGATGAGATATTCAGCCTATATTCTCTGAACTTAATGTTGCATCAGAGAACAAGGGTGACTATAACTTATGTCTTGCTTTGTACATGGTCAATTTGTTATATTGTTGAGTTTTAAGACATTTTCTATCTCATACGAAAATTTAGAATTTTCTCATTTTTCAATAGCATTAACCTAATTTATGTTCTGGGTAGCCTTCCGGGAAGATTATGAGTAATAACTGTATGCAACTCATGGGCAAGTTTCTTAGCAGAGCCTTGGAGTTTGATTGCCCTTGGTATAATAAGACTACTAGAAATATAATAATAAGAATAGTCTAATTTATTATACATCTGTATAGCTGGCACTTTGCTGAGTAATTCTATTTACAATGTATGTCATATTATAAATGAATTTATTAATTTAAAATAATATTTATCGTACTATTTATATTACTTTAAATATTTATTATAATTATATTTATAATATTTATAAATAATAGTGATATGTTACTAGTTTTAAACATTCCATACGGTTGGAACTACACAAATTGTGAACATCTACCACATTGTATGACCATCTTCATATAGCTCCCTATAACTCTTCTATTTTGTGTTACAATTGTCTAAATGCTTAGCTTATCTTCCACACTAAACTATAATGTTCGTATTTGTTATTTACATTTGCTCCTTTGCACCTGGTAGATAAGTACTAAATATCTATTGAGTGAGTGAATTCATGTTTCTCTTGATCCTAGTTCTTCAAATGTTAAGAATAGCAATGGGTCAAGATATTCAAAGCCATTAAAACTATGAATATAATCATCCATTGTAAATCAATAAATAGTATGACAACAATAATCACAAGAGATATACTTCAACATTTTTATAAAGAAGCAAATCGAAACTGCTGTGCTCAGAGGGATTAATTAGTATAATTATGGCGGCTAATTTAACAGCTAAATATTTCCATTGCCAAGCTTGTTCATAAAATGTGCTACTTTCTTTCTTAATGGAACCTCCACAGTGCAAATATTTCATAAGCATGACGTTTAATCTTACAGGTATTAGTATGGTGACTCTGGTTAGGCCTTTCATTGAGGATAAATTTTAGACTGGCAGTTTTAAATTATTACATGTGGTCCTAATGCTGAAACTTTTAAAGGTGTAATTAGGAGGGAGTGGGGGAATCACCAGTGTCTCTAATACAAAATGTCAGTGGTTTTAACAATTAAATGTGGTAGCGTTTAAATCATGCACTTCCATTGACACCCAAACAATAAAATCTAACTATTATGATGGCATCCAGATAGTAGATGATTTCACAGGAAAGTGCTCAGACCTCCATCAAGTTAAGAATCAATGGAATCTAGGCAATTGTGGTAGAGTCAAAGACACAGGTCTCAGCTCATGAAAAACCCTCTGTACTAGAGCTGTATTCAATTATCACCACTAATGTAAAATAAACCTTGGTATAAAAGATAAAAGGGTAAAGTTCTCACAAATGATCACTTATCGCTCCATTCCAAAATGCATACAGCATTCATTATAGATCGAAATCCCACTCAAATTTCATCATTTAGTACGGTTTTGAAACAGCCAAACCATTAACCGAAAAAGTAGCTTTTTATATTTTTACAACTAGTGACTAATGAAACATTATACCCAGTGTGCAAAGGGGAAAAAGCCTTTATTTTGCAATGAACCCAATTGGTGCTCCTTTTAAACACAGCATAATATGGTTTCACTGTTTCATTGAGCCTCTCATTACTTGTGTCAATAATACTAGGTAAACCACTGTTGAACTTCACAGCATTTATCTAGCAGCATGAATAGCATTAATGTATGGGGTGCTTTTGATGAATTGCAGTTCAAAAAGCAAAGCCAAAAATGACTTCTCACAAAGTGCTTAGGGAAGTATTTATTAGAAATATGTCAACTGCCAACTACCTAAAGGTAGCTTGGCTGTTTAGGAAATCATGCTGTTGGCTAGCTTGCAAACACTGAGAAGATGTATGAATTTTCCTGACTTGAACTACTTTAAAAAAATGATATACTTTTCATTTTGGTATATTATTTTTTCTGTCACTTCTCTTCTAATTTTCAATATTTTATGTCATATAGATTTTGACACAATGTGACATGGCCTACAACATGTCCTCAGCTTCTCAGAAACTGTTAGGTGAGAGAAGCACTTGGAAAATTAAGGTGAATCATATAGACTACACTTTCCCTATATGATTGCATGATCTAAACATCCAGGGAGCATCAACTGAAATCTACTTTTGGATCCTGCTCTAAGGATCTGACTTACTTTCCTGACACACCCAGTGGTTGTAACATTCTCTCTGGCAGAAAGACCAGCAGGGTTTGTCTACAGGGATTACTACATTTAAATCCAATTTACCAGTCTAATTTGATTAGGCTAATTTTTCCAAAGTTGAATTTTGTACAATTCATGAAGTGCTAGAAATTAAACTGTTAGTTCCACTATTTTCTGGATGTTTTACACGAATAGCCTATTCACTATGAGCCTTTCGTTGCTTACCATAGCAGAGCAGTATTAAGTACTGAGAGATCTTATACAACAATACAATTTGAAAATAGGAAAACTGTATATTGACTGAAAATATCAATTTTTTCCAACTTTGGCAAAATGAACAAAATGAACACCTATGAAAAATAACACGCATTTAATTATTTTTTCCCTAAAATTAATCTTTTTACAAAGAAATAGACTAGACCCCCAAAATTCTTTTTGGAAAGGTATGGAACAAACACGTACTTCTTTCAGTATTCCATAAATGGATTCAAGGGAAAGATGTCAAATAAACATATTTTGTCCATCGTTTCTAAGATCCAGGACTTGCGACAGCGCTGTGTTATATACAATACTCATTTAGTATACTGTAATATTATGTTGAATATAATACTAGTCCCAGAAAAGTTTTCTTGGTGAAATATGATGGAAATCTTACATTGGCTAATGGCTCTTCCTAGTGGAGACTCACAATGCACCCTGACATATACAATAAAGTCTGAGAAGTACTGCAGTAAAGAAACCTGACTAATTTTACTTATCGCAATATTCATCAATCTCATAAAAATTCATCTCTATCCAACAATATCTAAAAGAAGCTACCTTATGAAAAACCCATTGTGTCATTTGAAAGTTGGAGAAAACAGAAATTGTATTCACTCATGGGAACTGGTATTTCTTTTTGCGATTTTGTTATATGTACTCAAATTGTGCCATAAGTATAGTCAAGAAAAGTCTGTAAGAACTTTAAATTATTGTTCACATGAAATTAATGCAGTTACTGTTAATATTGTACACTCCTATTTTTGCTGCATTTCAATGACACACTGTCATTCTTTGTGAAACCAAATAACAGAAGTTATAAAGTATATGTTTATGATAATATAACAAAAATTAGCTTAAAGGATATGTAATTTTCATGATTCTGGATTATAAACGAAAACATGTATTTATAGAATTTAAAGACAATCAACCAGGTGTGATGGCTCACACCTGTAATTCCAGCACTTTGGGAAGCCAAGGCAGGCTGATAGCTTGAAGCCAGGAGTTCGAGAAAAGTCTGGTGAACATGGCAAAAGCCCATCTTTACTAAAAATATAGTGGTGCACACCTGTAATCCCAGCTACTCGGGAGGTGAAGCATGAGAATCGCTTGAACCCAGGAGGTGGAGGTTGCAGTGAGCTGAGATCACGCCACTGCACTCCAGCCTGGGCAACAGAGCAAGACTCTGCCTTCAAAAATAAACAAATAAATAAATAAAAATGAAATAAAGACGATCATTAATATAGTTTATGAGCCAACATATAAGAAGTATATTTATAATTGAGAAAGCTTTTCGCAAAAAAACTTATGTATGTTATAATTTTATCAATCTGACTGGGAATATATTAATATTAAATCTTGGAGATACTTATGAGATGTCCTTCTGAAATAAAAACAAACTGCAATTTTGTTTATTGTGCTTAACATTTTGATATATTTAATCAGTTTTTCAAGTTACACATCCTTTCCCATATAATGTTTTCAAAAAGGTACTCACCATGCACAATGAGAACATACTCTGCGCTGCTTTGCCCAATCGTGTTTGTGGCTTCACATCGATATGTACCATTATCCGTTTTGTTCAGGAAAAGAATGTTTAGCTCCCTACCACTCACAACCATTCGGTCAGGATCTGGTAATTCTCCGCCATCCTTTGTCCACAAAACAGGTTCTGGCCTATTGGATTGAAACATGCATGTAGATAGCAAAAATAAGAAATGTTACATATCTGTGAATTAAGTAAATCAATCAATGTTTAAGTATTTAACACGTATTTTGTACATAACCATATGCTAACTTCTATAAGATACTAAAAGGACCATCACACACTCACTCAAAAGAGTTGGAGGTATAGCAAATATAATCTGCTTCTATCATATTTAATTAAGGAGATATGTATTCAGAGACTAATTTGTTGAGTCACTGCAGCAGTCACTTGTGGTTCCCTGCTCAAGTCCTGTAGCCCAGATTCTGCTGCTAATGGCTCACACCCCACGTTGGAAGACTGCCCTTAGGCTATTGGGGGTAAATCTTCCTCAGATGTATTTGGATATAAGTAAACAGAAATATTCATATTTATATATAAATATATATTTTATGAATATTTATATTAAAATATGAATATAAATATATAATGAATAATTGATAATATTTATATTAAATAAATAATAATAAATATATAAGTATTTATATTCATACATATAAATAAATATAAAATATAAAATAAATATTAAAAAGATAAAAATCTTTGCACTTAGGGCCACCCCTGTGGCACAGCTTTGCTTGAAAACACCTGAATCTTCTCCTCTGCTGCTTTTCTCATTCTTTTAGAGGTTTTTACTGTGAGTTTTCTTTTAACAAAATTCCTGCAAATGATCCCTATCTCAAAACATGCTTTTAGAAAAGAAACAATAAATGAATCATAGATTCCCCTCTTCAACAATTTCAGTCTTCTGTAATAATTCATGATAGAAATAGTTGTTAATATCTATTACCATCTGCTAGTTGTTATCCTAGGTGCTTTATATTTATTTTCTATAATTCTCAGAAGAACACTTTGATGAATGTTACTTTTTAAAACATCCTGCATATAAGAATATAGATGAGAGAAGTATTCAAACCCTGGCCTTCCTTTATAGCTGATGCTTCATCTACTACCTTCTGCTTTCTAGCATGATGAACTTTTTTCTAGACTTAGTATGGCAAGTTTTCTAATTTAAGCATAATTTTATCACATGGAATCATTTTCTCAAAAGCTTCGTTAAATTTGATAGAAGTATTGAATTTATTTTATGTTATTGTGAACACAATTGGAATAGCGGCATTGAGTAAGTGATGTCTATGGCTATGGCATCCTTTCTAAGAGAAAGGATGTATACTACTCTAACAAAATTTTGTAGAAGGGAAAAAAGTTGTGAAAAACAATAACAAATATTGTAAAGAATATCAAAACAAGCAGATTGGCATTGGGATAAAGGAACTGATCATCACGTGTTTAAGTACCGAAAACACTTGAAGAGTGTGATCTTGTAATGTAAGAAATATGTATTTTGTCTCCTCCCCAGCCCTAACTTAGTGCTCCTGAAGCCTGATAGACAGGGGTGATAGCAGCAATTTTTGTTCTATTTAGCCTTTGACCCCAGTTCCTGACAAGAAACTCCTAAGACCTTTATACAGTCATATGCCACTTAACTTTGAGGATACAGTCTGAGAAATGTGTCATTAAGTGATTTCGTCATTATGCAAACACCATAGACTACATTTACACAAACCTAGATGGCATAGCCTACTACAAACCTAGGCTGTATGCTATAGCCTATTGATTATGCTATAAACTTGTATATCATGTTACTGCTCTGAATAATGGAACAAGTTGTAACACAATGGTAAGTCTTTGAGGGTATAGACATGGAAAATGTATAGTAAAAATATAGTGTTATAATATTTTGGGACCACTATCCTGCATGTGGTGCATCATTGATCAAAGTGTTGTTATGTGGTGCATGACTGTAATTTCCTGAGTGATAGTAGTCTCTGACACAGAGTTTCTAAGTCTCTTGGAATTTCCTGATAGGATAATCTTTTGCTCTGAGATGCTCCTATGAGATGTTCTAATCAGAAGATTCTGATGGGCTCCTAGGCAGCTTACTGTGTAATTACGGGTTGGAATTTTCAGTCCTATTTTCCTTTCAACCTCCAGGGAGCTGAGGTGACTGAAGGTTGAGACGATCATCAGTGGTCAATGATACAACCAATTATGCCTGCCTAATGAAGCCCCCATACAACCCAAAAGGACAGGATTTAGAGAGCTTCTGTATTGCAGAGCATGTGGAGGGCCCAAGATGGAGGCACGCCAGGGGAGGGCATGGAAGCTCCACTCCTCTTCCCACATACCTTGCCCTATCCATCTCCTCATCTCGCTGTTCATCAGTTGACTTTGTAGGGGAAAGATAGATAGATAGATAGATAGATAGATAGATAGATAGATAGATAGATATAGATATAGACATAGATATTTTTTAAGTTCCACAAAACGTGTGTAGAACATGCAGGCTTGTTACACAGGTATACTTGTACCATGGTGGTTTCCTGCACCCATCAACCCATTATCTAGGTTCCCTCCCCTCACCCCCGACCCCTCAACAGGCTCTGGTGTGTGTTGTTCTCCTCCCTGTGTCCATGTGTTCTCATTGTTCAACTCCCACTTATGAGTGAGAACATAAAGTGTTTGGTTTTCTGTTCTTGTGTTAGTTTGCTAAGGATGATGGCTTCCAGCTTTATTCATATCCCTGCAAAGGACATGATCTCATTCCTTTTTATGGCTGCATAGTATTCCATGGTGTATATGTGCCACATTTTGCTTATCCAGTCTATCATTGATGGGCATTTGCGTTGGTTCCAAGTCTTTGCTATTGTAAATAGTGCTGCAATAAACATATGTGTGCATGTGTCTTTATATTAGAACAATTTATATTCTGTTGGGATTGCTGGGTTAAATGGTATTTCTGGTTCTAGATCATTGAAGAGTTTGTGTCTTTATATTAGAATGATTTATATTCCTTTAAGTATATATCCAGTAATGGGATTGTTGGGTTAAATGGTATTTCTGGTTCTAGATCCTTGAGGAATCACCACACTGCCTGCCACAATGGTTGAACTAATTTACATTCCCATCAACAGTGTAAAAGCATTCCTATTTCTCCACAGCCTTGCCAGCATCTATCGTTTCTTGACTTTTTTATAATCGCCATTCTGACTGATGTGAGATGGTACCTCATTGTGGTTTTGATTTTCATTTCTCTAATGATCAGTGATGTTGAATTTTTTTTCATATGTTTGTTGGCTGCATAAATGTCTTCTTTTGAGAAGTGCTTGTTCATATCTTTTGCGCACTTTTTGATGAGGTTGTTGTTTTTTATCTTGTAAATTGGCTTAAGTTCCTTGTAGAATCTAAATATTAGACCTTTGTCAGATGGGTAGATTGCAAAAGTTTTCTCCCATTCTGTAGGTTTCCTGTTCACTCTGATGATAGTTTATTTTACTGTGCAGAAGCTCTTTAATTTAATTAGATCCCATTTGTCAATTTTGGCTTTTGTTGCAATTGCTTTTGGCATTTTCATCATGAACTCTTTGACCATGCCTATGTCCTGAATGTTATTGCCTAGATTTTCTCCTAGGGTTTTATAGTTTTGTAATATTCTTTATAATTAATGAGTAAATATAAGCAAAGTGTTTCCCTGAGTTCTGTGAGCTATCCCACCAAATTAACAAAACCCAGGAAGGAAGGAAGTCACAGGAATCAGGGTTTGTAGGCAGCTGGTCGGAAGTACAGGTAACAGTACGTGAGCAGCATCTGAAATGGGAGGCAATCCTGTGGGACTGAGACCTCAATCTGCAGTCTAACTTATACATGAATTGAGTTACATGACACCCAATTGGTGTCTCATGAAAAACTGATTGGTGGTGGGGGAAACTGATTGTTGGTAATACACATTTTGGTGGTCAGAGACAAACTGTTGTAGTAAATGTGTAAGTATAAAGTAGTAAACAGTTTGGATTTTCCTGTCTTCAGAAAGATAAAAAACAAAAAGGGAAGATAATTTTATCAGATCTATATCCATGAACATTCTGAAAGAGCATTATATGATAATAAGTGAAGAAACTAGGTGCATAAAATATTGGAAAAATATAGCAATGTGTATTATTCAATTAGATAGACAAATTACTCCCCTAGTATCCTTAATAAAAGCCAAATCATTAATAGTTCTCAACTTGCTTCATTTATCCTAAATCTTTTAACTGCTATTTGAATTTACCAATTCTTATTTTATAATAGGGTGGATTGTCTTGTACTATGTACATCCTTAACATCTCTTGAAGGAGCAAAAGATGATAAAATAAAACTGATTTGTAGCAATGTAGAAATCTTGTCCTGGCCGGGCGCGGTGGCTCAAGCCTGTAACCCCAGCACTTTGGGAGGCCGAGACGGGCGGATCATGAGGTCAGGAGATCGAGACCATCCTGGCTAACACGGTGAAACCCCGTCTCTACTAAAAAATACAAAAAACTAGCCGGGCATGGTGGCGGGTACCTGTAGTCCCAGCTACTCGGGAGGCTGAGGCAGGAGAATGGCGGGAACCCGGGAGGCAGAGCTTGCAGTGAGCTGAGATCCGGCCACTGCACTCCAGCCTGGGCAACAGAGCAAGACTCCATCTCAAAAAAAAAAAAAAAAAAAAAAAAGAAAAGAAAAGAAATCTTGTCCTATCCACAAAGTTACATAAGACCCATATTAAAATAGTAGTTACACTGGTGATACTTTGGGGTTTAGAACATTCATCTTTGTAATACTACTCAAAGGAAGTAATTTAGTATCTTAGGAGGCAATCTTTTCCTGATGTTTGAACTTTTAAACACATGCAGAGAAAATTGTATGTATGTATATATACACTTCTATACACTCAAAATTATCCCCCAAAATCTAAAGTGTCATGACTTTTTCCTAGTTGTGTTTGTAAGCTTTTAGTAACATCTTAAAGCAAATGGTTCTGTAAATATGTAGTTAAATTCAAATATGTCTTTTTAAATTGTTTACATAGAAATGCAGTTAAAGATCTAGGTAAAGTATTCAAGTTGCCAATCTGTATTTTAAAACAAAACAAATTTTTTTCAGAAACAACAACAACAACAACAAACTTCCTTAAAGGAAATAGCAACAACAGCATCTACAAAATTGGTTAACAGGAGGATGTAGTTGCATAAGTCTTTGCTGACACTGAACTGAATCCTTCAAGAATTCTTGATCCTAGTCTCTGTGGTAAATCTTCAAGGTGGAAAAATAGCACCACAAGATGCAAATTTAATGAAATAGAGGTTAGAGTTTATGCACAGATTACAAATAGCTTACACATATTCCCAATTAGTTTTTAAAATGTTCAAGCTTCTCAATATCACCATAAAAATATTAAGTGGTTTAGCAAGTCTTGATACAATTTGTGTTTCATCTTAATAAAGAGGGCCCCCTAGGCTTTCTCTAATTGGAACCCAGAAATGATTTAGCTTCTTGCTACAAATGAATAACAATCTTCCCTGCTGTTCGGGCATCCAAAGACATCATTTAAAAGTGGTTCCAGTCTACAGTTTCTATGTGATAAGGCTGAAAAGAGCAGAAGCTAGACACCGGGAGTAACAGGACAGTGAAAATAGCATCAGATGTGAGATGATAACGTTACGCCACTCTGCATGAGAACACTTAGTCCACCCAGAACGTTTCTCTTTAACCAGCCCAAATAATTAAAAAGTTGGAAAACTTATGTTTGAGATAAAATTTTGATTGTATTTCTATCAATTCTATAAAACTATAAAGATGTTTATTTTTCTTTATATCTAAAGATATTTTTTCAGCAGTTTCTTCCTAGAGCAACACACAAGTTAAAAGTAAAAAGAGAAACAAAATATGCTTATACATTTATTCTCAAATATCCTGAGGCATTCATTGATGAAGTCGTTTTTAATCTTAACACTTTTTTTTAAGAAAACCCATTAACTCGGTGTTTTGTTTTCTACATATCTAATAAGAGATTACCTGTATGTTTCACAATTCCTCATTTATAAATCACTGTTGAAAGGTATTGCCACAAGTCTCTCAGACGTTGATTTTTATTTAATGTTTGAACCAGATACAAACCTGATTACTAATTTTCAGTGATATTCTTTAATTTGTATTTGGTGCATTTATTATGTGCCATTATACCATAGCAACAGTGCTTCTAATCTTTTCTGCTATTAGAAACTATGGGATTATTCACTCCCTAGATACTGAGAATGGGAACTTCCTTTGCCTTAACCGTTCATATCCCCTCTTTCAGGTTCGTGCTTCCTAACAGGAATAAAGAACAAGAACTTCAGTAATGGAGAAGTGAGTCCTGTCATGTAGGTCTCCCAGGAAAAGAATCTTCCTGGTGTAGAAAGGGACAGGAGTTAAATACTATGCAAAATTTGAAATGTTCTCCAGTCTCTCCTTTTTCCAAACAGTGATATCCCCCCTTGGGATCTGTGCTGCCTTTTTTTCATAAGGACATGATATACTGGCGTCTAACACTGAAATTAATCCTATGAAAATTAAACTTACTTTTCCTAGATGGAAAAAAAAAAAGTCACCTTTCCTATCTGAAAAGAAAAAAAAAAAAAAAAGTCAAATTCAAGAAAACATCTTGACCTATCTTAAAGGTCAATGAACAAAAATTTCAAATATTTATATCTTACACTTCCCTTAAGACAAAGCACAATCATATAGTCAGTAACTTTATGCTTATGTACCATGTCACCACATAAAGATGCCTACTGGCTTTATTTCAGTTTAGAAATTCCACAGATGGGCAGTAAGTGTTATTAAAGTTTTAAAACCAGGGCGATTTTTAAAAACTTAATTCCTCTCTATTTCCTGTGATATTTTCACTGGAAAGTGAAAGAAGGTGGTAGGAGTTACATAAACATCTTGATCCTTTTTCTGCTTTAAGCAAAGACTTTTCGATTAAGAAATTATAGTAAGAGTCTATGCATAATATGCCCAATGTTTATGTTATTATTTTTTAGAGAGAGGGAGGGATAAGGTAAATGTTAAATTAATTGACAAATGGATTTGAAGATTGTTAAGTAAAAGATTTGAAATTTACCGAGTTCAGGAAAAAAGAATCCTGAACAAACTTTAGCCTAGGCATTTCCCCTTTGGGTAGACTGAGATTACATCTCTAAATGAAGCCCAAACAGTGCTAAATAATTGAGGAGGAACAAAAAAGGAGACGAGGAGAAATATTAGAAGCTGGGGTTTCTTGGTAGCTTTTAAAAAAAATTAAAATGTAAATACAAAGCAATCTAAAAGAGCAGTATTCTGAAAATTGTGAAGCTGATTACAAATGTAATTTTAATAACTTTCTGTCAGAAGTTAAGGATGTAGCTGAAAAACAGCAAGAAATACAAAAGGACTACTTCTGGGCCTATGTATTGCAGTGATCATTAAAAATTTAAAAACTACACTAAGGGTTTTTTGTTATTGAAGATCAAGTATATATTTCTAAACATAATTTATACATAGCATTCCACATATATGCAAAGTCATATTAATTATTGAAAAATTATTGCTTTAGGCCATTGGAGTGTACATCTAGCTGTGTTTTCTCCTCAGATTTCAGTTTTGTGCAATTTAGTTGTAATGAAATTAGATTTTCTTTTATTCTTGGTATTGCTTTCATACTTTTATGGGAGTAATTCTTTAAATATCAAATAAATTTTAGTATAAGCGAGCTTAAATTTGATTGTTTTACTTATTAAAATTTAGGCTCATTTTAAAATATAATAAATGAAACATCTATGTGTCTGATACTCTTTGTACATATACAAATGAGAAAAAACAAAACTTCAGCACTATTTATTGTAGAGTAGTCTTCAATGTGTTTCCACAGGTTTAATTAACAGAAAGTGTCCCATTCTACACTTACATCTTAAGACAGATAAGAGATCAATGAATTTTCTTTTTTGTTAGTTAAAAAATGGCTGTATGTTTTTTAATAGGTACTTGATAAATGCATGAAATTATCAAATAATTATCTATAAACAAATCTGTGCAAGTTTTTGAACCAGGGATTGTGAGGGGTATAAAAAACTAAAATAAAGATCTGTTCTGTGGTATTATAATCTAGTAGTTTCTGTAAGATATATGTCATCAACCATAATATTTGGTAGCATACAGTAAGTGGCATAAATGGGTTATAAAACATCAGAAAGATTCATCACCTATATTAGGGACATTATAATAGGCTTTATGAAAAACACACCTCTTGATTACTGTGTTTAATTATAGCAGAATTTTGACAAGTAGAAATAGAATACACCAACTCAATAGGAGTCTGAGCCCTGGGTAGAACGCTTGCCCTCAAGAGGCCATAATGTTGAAAAGATTAATTCAAATATTGCGAATGCTAGGAAAGAAATGAGAATAGGGTTACCAAGTAAAATTGCTATTGGCAAAAAATTACAAATTAAGAAAAGGTAAAGTTAAAAGCACTTAATATGATAACTGAGTTGGGAGTAATAAAAACAAAAGGCAAGCTATACGTTGTGTATGAAGAATCAACAAGTACGCTTATAAGTAGCTTAGTACAAGAGAACGTCTATAGGACGAAAAGCAGAACATGAAAAATATTATTTTAGTGTAAGACCAGAAAACTGATGGTTACATCAATATGGAAGAGAGAATGAAATGTGGGAAGGACATTTTGGTCATAAACAGGTGCAACATGAACAAAAGCAAATAAATAGAAAAGTTTGGGGTACAGGTATTGGGGAAACATCTGTACATTTAAAGTAAGAAACAGGGCCTGGAGTGCCAGCTGAAGAATCTAGACTTTCTTTAAAAATGAAATTATCTTATTTTGGTTTTTGAGAAGTGAGTATTCCTGATCAGAGTTTCCTTTAAGAAAATTAATGTGAAACATCTGGGGAAAATCCAATAAAGAGGCCATATATACAGTTCTTAAGACAGATAACAAGTTCCTTCCATAAGGGAGAGAAATAATAAAGAAAAGTACATAAGAAACAATAAAAGAGCCCTGAAAAAGTAAATACAACTTTTTTGAAGCTAGGCAACGCATGGTGTTAAGGAAGAGATGAAAGAAACTCTCTTTACAGTGTCTAGTCTGTACAACAGGTGCAATCTTAGTGCCAAAAAGAAAAGCAACAATTTAAAGACCAACCAACCAACCAATTAAAGAAAAGAGAGGTGAAAAAGAGATTGAAATAAAGTCAAGAGGGAAAAACTGATGATTTCCATTTCGAACATGCTGAATTCAAGCGTTACAAGAACACCAAGAAATACATCTTGATCCAGCAATTAAGTAAATAAATAATTATGAATCAGGGAAGAGGGCAGAACTGGAATTTTTACAGAGATGGGTGTCAACCATGTTTCCAAGCTAAAGAAAGGAAAAAAAAAAAAAAAAAAAGAGCACATCACTGAGCATCTTAGAATACACTTACTTAGAAAATAAGAAAAGGCAATACAATCTAAGAATTCTAAGAAAAAGAAGAGAATAGTGTCATAGGAGCATGAAAAAAATCCTTTCAAAATGTATTGTCCTGAATGTTTATCTGTAAAACCTCACTATACCTTGACTTCTCAGTTCTCTGATTTTTCTCCTGTCCAATAATTATTTTGCTAGCCCCACCTCCGCCATGATGACACACTTCACATGGTCATCACTGCTACTTCCATAAAAGTCTCATTTTTTTCTACTTACAAACTTCTATTTGTTCAGTTCACTATTCTCTTACACATTATCAAAACCTCCAGTCTTAACTGAGGGGCCCACTAGTTTCCTTTGTTCTTTAGTGCCGCTCTCCCCTTCACTTCTGTCCTTAACCAGTCTTACGATCCCGTCAGTCAGATTTGTTTCGCTTTGTTTCATTTTTCCCTTTCTCCATACATTGTTATCTGGTTAATTCCTAGCCCTAACGAACCCAGCTTTTCATCTTCTCTGTGCCTTTAGCTCATCATCGAAGCAAGCTAAAGAGAAAGGAGGAGAAGGCAAATGATGTTTGTTTTATTAAATACTCTCGTTGAAGTCATCATGCAAGTGTGCACACGAAGAGCAACGACAAAGGCAATTTTAAAGCCAAACTAAATTTCATTACTGTATCTTGGGGTTTTGTTTGTTTGTTTTTTTTTTCCAATCTGTTGAAATATGCATAATGTATTATCATTAATGTCATTAAGAACGTGTGATTGGGCACATACATTTCTCTTCCCCATAGTTGTTTAACATAATATTGAAAAGAGATATTTTTGAAAAACTCTGTATCTTAATATAGTTAGTATCCTCATTTGTTAAACTGGATTTGTTCTAACATTTCAAATATTTAGTACTGAAATAGAAGTATAAATGTACGGAGAAAAAGGAAGGAGAGGATTGAATAAATTACCCAGATGAAGTAAATTCTTAAACCTCTTATCTTTTAAATATAGATTTCCCACTCTGTTTTTTCACCTATTGCAGTTGCTTGGATTGATTAATTTCATGCGTCCTTGTGTATTTGTGTGTGAGAAAGAACAAGGTAGTTCCTTAGCTTTTCTTCTCACTGGCCTCGACTCTTCTGTTTTAAATACTTCTCAATATGTTCTTCAGTTTCTCATTTCATCCTCACAAGTATCATGAGTTAGTTTGCCCAGTATTGATATGGCATTGCCCATGTCTTCACAGTTGATTTTATGAAAAACAATACACTTTTTTTCTTCTATTTATAGTTTGAGAATCCCAGAGACTCTTGTCGAAAGGCTCAACAACAAAAGTTTCTACTCAAACATCGCCATCAGTACTTCTGTCTGACAGGGTCAAAGACATTTTAATGCAGTAATAAATGAAGTTTGAAGTGGCAAATTCAAGCCTACTTACTCCCTTAAACTGTAAAGTGAAATGCTGATTCTAAGTTTATCTACTTATACAAGTTTTTGAAACCAATTATGACACTAGTATAGTGTCAAGTAGGAGTTTCATTACATTATTGGTTAGCTTTACAGGGGAAAATAACATGGATATTAATTTCACCGGCAGATTTTAAACTTTGAAAACAAATAAAAACTGGACTTCTACTCTGGTTAATGTCAGTATGTGCTACTTGATTCTGATTTTTTAAGGCACTTCTTGCCTCCAAGCTTAGAAGCTTGTAGTTGAAACAGGAAATAACCTATGTAAGAAAGAGGTAAGTGCTCTTTAGAAGACTTGAAAATAATGGCATTTTTTAGAGTGCCTGTAAAATCCTGAACTACTTTTTACTGATAAGGTAGTGTTCATTGATGATTATTTTAACCGTTTTAAAAAACAAAGCAGTCACATCACACTACAAACTGTATAATTCCAGCCGATTTATGGCACAGCAAATAAAAGATTATCCTTAGAAAAGATAAGATTGCTATGATCATGAAGAGTGACAGATGATGGCATTGAAAGAAAAATATTCAAGATTGTGACAAATGCTTAAGCTAATCTCTTGAGGTCTTTCTGCTGAAGCAAAGCAATTACCCACACCTAAACTATACTTAAAATTTCTTTTCTTCGGTAAACACGGAATATTAATTCCTGGTTAAAAGACAAAAATATCTTGAGTAAGCATTCATTCTGTCATCTACTGTGTATACGTATGTTAAGCATAAAATCTTTATAATATATTTAACAATAATCATTCTTCAAAAAATAGTTTTCAACTTACTTGAAAATTATTGGCCACTAAAATTTACTTTTGACCAAAGTACCCTTTGCAATATTTTCATGTTTTCATAATGAAAAAATGAGTGTGTGTTTCTCAGAATCTTCCACATTATCAACCTGTGTACATCATACAAACAATGTGATACTATATGAAATGTTTCTATAAGCATCCTAATCAATCAGAAGCCTGTAAACCATTCAACTCAAGGACATTTTGGAATGATGGGGTCCTATTTTGTATATAAGAGTAACTTTACCACCCATTACTTCCTTTACTATAAAATAGTGCTCATTAATCTTATAAGATTTAATATTGACGTTCAATACTGTGTTACCATTATACTACTGCTTCTGCTTCATGATTTGTTTCATTTCTAATATTAAAACCAGTGATTTTCAGAAAGTAATAGTAAAGTTCATAGCATTTATCTGATAGCTGAAAAATTAAATTTTCTGAATAAATAAAACCTGAAGATAATTGAAACTTAAAACTTAAAGTTTTGACGGTATTTTTTTGATCATTTAGATGTAATCACTCTCAAAGGATCAAACTTCTCTATGTTATTAAATAGAGAAGTCTTGGTGACACTCAACTTTGTTTTCTAGAGCTAAGATACTAGTTTGAACACATACTTTTATATAGTGTTGTTTCATAGGAACTGTAGGAATTGAATTAAGACTTAACATGTTATGTTTTTCCCTAAATACCCAGCTTTCTTATAGGTGGCATGCTTATTTTAACAATTTTTAAACATTTTCAGGTGTGACATACAATAAAAAATATATTTGACAACCATACATAGTATGTAAACACATATATACAAGAAATAATAGCTTGCTCTCCCTTGTATTCTGTGACATTTTCTTTTCTCTTTCTTCTTTTCTACATTTTCCTTTTCTATTCTATTATTCTCTTTTTTTTTTTAAAAAAAAAGGTCATTTAAATTGGTTTTGTAATTCATTAATAAGCCACAACTTGCAATTTGAAAAACACTGCATTAGTGACCCAGAGTGAGAGTGCTGTATCCCAGGGGTTCTATTGTCCCTATGTTGCAACGCTGTTATATTTTCACTGTTGCTTCTATGTGATTGCATCACTATCTTCATCCTTGCAATTGTAAGTGGTGGTGCTTAAGTCCGTCATGCCTCACATTTCCGTGACATCTCCTGGCCCCACGTTATCATAGGTGCTGCTCTATTCTCCGTCCTTTTAAAGTCTTATCTTTTGCTTTCCTTTCTGTTTTCCTTGAAGCACTTCCAGTACTCTGGATTTGCAAGACTTGGGCATTAGAGCCCACCTCAATCACTGAGAAAGTCTGCTATTCAAATTGGAGATTTTTGTAAATGTTTTTATTTTCTACATTTTAAACACTGGCACTGTTTGCTGTTTATTTTATTTTATTTTATTTTAGCTTTGAAATTTAGAAGCTTCTATATGTTTGAGTTTTTGTATGCCTGGATTGAGGTTATATACATACTGTAAAATCATGTGTAAAAAAGATGTGTAATGCAAGAAAATTTATTTTAGGATGTATTTTTTGATAAGTGGCTAAGGAATAAGAATTTTTCAAGTTTCATTATTAATTAAAATAATAGCACATCTCTATAGTGATTCTGAATTAAATCTATTTTTCACATTTTATTTCCTATGTACATTTATGCAGAAATGGTAGTCAAGATATTTAACAGCTGGTATAATAGGCAGGCAATAATCCATTTCTCAGTAAGTTGTACTGGTGACTACTAGAGGGATATTAGTTCCAAATTTATGATACATGTTATAAAAAATGCAAAAAGAAAAGGCAAATCTTATTGAATAGCATTAGACCAATAGACTAACTTTTAAAAATACATAAATAATTCCAGTATTTTAATTGTTAAAATGTTGAGTGATTATTTTTCCGCAATCTTCTACAACTGCCATGTTGTTCAATTTACTATATAAACACATACGCAATGTTTCCAAATTTTAAAGGGTAAAATGCTTAAATGTCATCTCAAAAATCAATGTATTTTTAAAACTATGAATTTTAAACCTATGAGCAAAAGAGTGCAAGTCTGAAGATCTACTGAACGTCAGTACCATTCCAAAATGGTGTCTTAAATGTATTGAGACATGTTTGGTGTAGGGTTTTCCAGTGAACATTTACATAATCCCTCAAAATAATTGGCTTTTTGTTGCAAGAAAACTGCTTACCTGGAAATGTTCAAGAAGCACATTTCCTCTAAGGATCTATCACCGTGGTTCTGCAAGCTCTTATGGGACTTTCACAAGACATTGGAACATTTAATCGAAAATGATTGAGTGCCCAACACACCACAGATGCCCATGCCCAGTCTAAATAACAGCAGTGGAGAGTACCGAGAGTCAGCTTCTTGTTTCAAAAACAAAACCAAATATATTCGGTCTCATTTCCAAGATAATCACTTGTGTGTTTCCAGAGAGTCAATGTGTGATTAAATTTTGAAACCATAAAATTGAAGCAAAAGACCATATGGACCTCAGAAAAGAAACTCATTATGGAAAGGACTGCACATATTTTTTTTTTTTTTTCAATTTTGAAAATTTAGAACGAATTTTCCAATATTATATCTTTGAAGACATTTTGGAAGAAACTGACTGTATTGCTTTTAATTTTTAATTAATTAATTGAGACAATTTTGCGTTTCTCTAGATACCAAAACACAAAGTAAAACACATACACAGACACACACACACGCAAACACACACACACACACCAATCTAAATGCTCTGTATCCTTTATTATCCAATTACTGCTGGTTTAATAATATTTATATGATAAGGAGATGATCATTATGTTTATTCCACTAATAATTTTAGCAACATTTTAAACATAACATTTAATAAGAAAGGCATATTCTTTTTTTTTTTTTGAGATGGAGTCTTGCTCTGTCACCCAGGCTGGACAGGCTGGAGTGCAGTGGCCGGATCTCAGCTCACTGCAAGCTCCGCCTCCCGGGTTCATGCCATTCTCCTGCCTCAGCCTCCCGAGTAGCTGGGACTACAGGCGCCCGCCACCTCGCCCGGCTAGTTTTTTGTATTTTTTAGTAGAGACGGGGTTTCACTGTTTTAGCCAGGATGGTCTCGATCTCCTGACCTCGTGATCCGCCCGTCTTGGCCTCCCAAATTGCTGGGATTACAGGCTTGAGCCACTGCGCCTGGCCAAGAAAGGCATATTCTTGAGGAGTGTTTTATTTTAAAATTCTGCTTATTTTATTTATGCTCTAGGCTTTCCATTGTATTGCACTGCATTGATACTGTTTTGGCACAGAAGATGGGTGATTTCTGCATTTCCAACTGAGGTACCAGGTTCATCTCACTGGAGCTTGTGGGACAGTGGGTGCAGGACAGGAGGTGCAGCCCACCGAGCATGAGCCACGGCAGGGCGAGGCATCGCCTCACCCAGGAAGCACAAGGGGTCAGGGAATTCCCTTTCCTAGCCAAGGGAAGCTGTGACAGACGGCACCTGGAAAATCGGGTCACTCCCACCCTAATACTGTGCTTTTCCAAGGGTCTTAGCAACCGTCACACCAGGAGATTATATCCCGTGTCTGGCTCAGAGGGTCCCATGCCCACAGAGCCTTGCTCATTGCCAGTACAGCAGCCCGAGATCAAACTGCAAGGCCGCAGCAAAGCTCTGGGAGGGGCACCCGCCATTGCTGAGGCTTGAGTAGGTAAAAAAAAGTGGCCCAGAAGCTCCAACTGGGTGGAGTCCACCACAGCTTAAGGAGGCCTGCCTGCCTTTGTAGACTCCACCTCGGGGGACAGGGCGTAGCCAAACAAAAGGCAGCGGAAACCGCTGCAGACTTAAATGTCCCCGTCTGACAGCTTTGAAGATAGTAGTGGTTCTCCCAGCATGGAGTTTGAGATCTGAGAATGGACAGACTGCCTCCTCAAGTGGGTCCCTGACCCCCACGGACCCTAACTGGGAGGCACCTCCCCACTAGGGGCAGACTGACACCTCACACGGCCAGGTACCCTTCTGAGACGAAGCTTCCAGAGGAACAATCAGGCAGCAACATATTCATCTCAGCAATATTCACTGTTTCACAGCCTACGCTGCTGAGACCCAGGCCAACAGGGTCTGGAGTGGACCTCCAGCTAACTCCAACAGACCTGCAGCTGAGAGTCCTGACTGTTAGAAGGAAAACTCACAAACAGAAAGGACATCCACACCAAAACCCCATCTGTACATCACCGTCATCAAAGACCAAAGGTAGATAAAACCACAAAGAAGGGGAAAAACAGAGCAGAAAAGCTGAAAAGCCTAAAAACCAGAGCACCTCTCCCCCTCCAAAGAAACACAGCTCCTCGCCAGCAGTGAAACACAGCTAGATGGAGAATGACTTTGACGAGTTGAGAAAAGAAGGCTTCAGATGATCAAACTTCTCCGAGTTAAAGGAGGAAGTTGGAATTCATCGCAAAGAAGTTAAAACCTTGAAAAAAGATTAGATGAATGGCTAACTAGAATAACCAGTGTAGAGAAGTCCTTAAACGACCTGATGGAGCTGAAAACCATGGCACGAGAACTACGTGACGAATGCATAAGCTTCAGTAGCCGATTCAATCAACTGGAAGAAAGGGTATCAGTGATTGAAGACCAAATGAATGAAATGAAGTGGTAAGAGAAGTTTAGAGAAAAAAGAGTTAAAAAGAAGCAAACAAAGCCTCCAATAAATATGGGACAATGTGAAAAGACCAAATCTACATGTGATTAGTGTACCTGAAAGTGACGGGGAGAAGGGAACCAAGTTGGAAAACACTCTGCAGGATATTATCCAGGAGAACTTCCCCAAGCTAGCAAGGCAGGCCAACATTCAAATTCAGGAAATACAGAGAATGCCACAAAGATACACCTTGAGAAGAGCAACTCCAAGACACGTAATTGTCAGATTCACCAAAGTTGAAATGAAGGAAAAAAAAATGTTAAGGGCAACCAGAGAGAAAGATTGGGTTACCCACAAAGGGAAGCATCAGACTAACAGCGGATCTCTCAGCAGAAACTCTACAAGCCAGAAGAGAGTGGAGGCCAATATTCAACATTCTTAAAGAAAAGAATTTTCAACCAAGAATTTCATATCCAGACAAACTAACCTTCATAAGTGAAGGAGAAATAAAATCTTTTACAGACAAGCAAATGCTGAGAGATTTTGTCACCACCAGGCCTGCCCTACAAGAGCTCCTGAAGGAAGCACTAAACATGGAAAGGAACAACTGGTACCAGCCTCTGCAAAAACATGCCAAATTGTAAAGACCATCAATGCTAGGAAGAAACTGCATAAACTAAGAGCAAAATAACCAGCTGACAGCATAATGACAGGATCAAATTCACACGTAACAATATTAACCTTAAATGTAAATAGGATAATGCTCCAATTAAAAGACACAGACTGGCAAATTGGATAGAGAGTCAAGACCCATCAGGGTGCTGTATTCAGGAGACCCATCTCACATGCAGAGAAACACGTAGGCTCAAAATAAAGGTATGGAGGAAGATCTGCCAAGCAAATGGAAAACAAAAAAAAGGAAGGGGTTGCAATCCTAGTCTCCGGTAAAACAGACTTTAAACCAACAAAGATCAAAAGAGACAAAGAAGGCCATTACATAATGGTAAAGGGATCAATTCAACAAGAAGACCTAACTATCCTAAATATACATGCACCCAATACAGGAGCACCCAGATTCATAAAGCAAGTCCTTAGAGACCTACAAAGAGACTTAGACTCCCACACAATAATAATGGGAGACTTTAGCACACCACTGTCAACATTAGACAGATCAACGAGACAGAAAGTTAACAAGGATATCCAGGAATTGAACTCATCTCTGCACCAAGCGGACCTAATAGATATCTACAGAACTCTCCACCCCAAATCAATAGAATGTACATTCTTCTCAGCACCACATCACACTTATTCCAAAATTGACCACATAGTTGGAAGTAAATCACTCCTCAGCAAATGTAAAAGAACAGAAATTATAACAAACTGTCTCTCAGACCACAATGCAATCAAACTAGAACTCAGAATTAAGAAACTCACTCAAAACCGCTCAACTACATGGAAACTGAACAACCTGCTCCTGAATGAGTACCAGATATCGAACGAAATGAAGGCAGAAATAAAGATGTTCTTTGAAACCAATGAGAACAAAGACACAACATACCAGAATCTATGGGACACATTTAAAGCAGTGTAGAGGGAAATTTATAGCAATAAACGCCCACAAGAGAAAGCAGGAAAGATCTAAAATTGACACACTAACATCGCAATTAAAAGAACTAGAGAAGCAAGAGTAAACACATTCAAAACCTAGCAGAAGGCAAGAAATAACTAAGATCAGAGCAGAACTGAAGGAGATAGAGACACAAAAAAACCCTTCAAAAAAAAATCAATGAATCCAGGAGCTGGTTTTTTTAAAAGATCAACAAAATTGATAGACTGCTAGCAAGACTAATAAAGAAGAAAAGAAAGAAGAATCAAATAGATGCAATAAAAAATGATAAAGGGGATATCACCACCAATCCCACAGAAATACAAACTACCATCAGAGAATACTATGAACACCTCTACACAAATAAACTAAAAATGTAGAAGAAATGGATAATTTCCTGGACACTTACACTCTCCCAAGGCTAAACCAGGAAGGAGT
Source organism: Rhinopithecus roxellana (assembly GCF_007565055.1). Taxonomy (NCBI): domain Eukaryota; kingdom Metazoa; phylum Chordata; class Mammalia; order Primates; family Cercopithecidae; genus Rhinopithecus; species Rhinopithecus roxellana. Next base: position 10,359,133 of record NC_044549.1, on the reverse strand, counting down.
TGAATCCCTGAATAGACCAATAACAGGTTCTGAAATTGAGGCAATAATTAATAGCCTACCAACCAAAAAAGTCAAGGACTAGACGTATTCACAGCCGAATTCTACCAGAGGTACCAGGAGGAGTTGGTACCATTCCTTCTGAAATGATTCCAATCAATAGAAAAAAGAGGGAATTCCCCCTAACTCATTTTATGAGGCCAACATCATCCTGATACCAAAGCCTGGCAGAAACACAACAAAAAAAAGAGAATTTTAGACCAATATCCTTGATGAACATCGATGCAAAAATCCTCAATAAAATACTGGCAAACCAAATCCAGCAGCACATCAAAAAGTTTATCCACCATGATCAAGTGGGCTTCATCCCTGTGACACAAGGCTGGTTCAACATATGCAAATCAATAAACGTAATCCATCATCTAAACAGAACCAAAGACAAAAACCACATGATTATCTCAATAGATGCAGAAAAGGCCTTTTACAAAGTTCAACAGCCCTTCATGCTAAAAACGCTCAATAAATTCGGTATGGATGGAACATATCTCAATAAGAGCTATTTATGACAAACCCACAGTCAATATCATACTGAATGGGCAAAAACTGGAAGCATTCCCATGAAAACTGGCACAAGACAGGGATGCCCTCTCTCACCACTCCTATTCAACATAGTGTTGGAAGTGCCGGCCAGGGCAATCAGGCAGGAGAAAGAAATAAAGGGTATTCAATTAGGAAAAGAGGAAATCAGATTCTCCCTGTTTGCAGATGACATGATTGTATATTTAGAAAACCCCATCTTCTCAGTGCAAAATCTTCTTAAGCTGATAAGAAACTTCAGCAAAGTCTCAGGATACAAAATCAATGTGCAAAAATCACAAACATTCTTATACACCAATAACAGACAGAGAGCCAAATCACGAATGAACTCCCATTCACAATTGCTTCAAATAGAATAAAATGCCTCGGAATCCAACTTACAAGGGATCTGAAGAACCTCTTCAAGGAGAACTACAAACTACTGCTCAACGAAATAAAAGAGGACACAAACAAATGGAAGAACATTCCATGCTCATGGATAGGAAGAATCAATATCACGAAAATGGCCATACTGCCCAACGTAATTTATAGATTCAATGCCATCCCCATCAAGCTACCAACGACTTTCTTCACAGAATTGGAAAAAAATTACTTTAAAGTTCACATGGAACCAAAAAAGACACCACATTGCCAAGACAATCCTAAGCCAAAAGAACAGAGCTGGAGACATCATGCTACCTGACTTCCAACTATACTACAAGACTACAGTAACCAAAACAGCATGGTACTGGTACCAAAACAGAGATACAGACCAATGGAACAGAACAGAGCCCTCAGAAATAATACTACATATCTACAACCACCTGATCTTTAACAAACCTGACAAAAACAAGAAATGGGGAAAGGATTCCCTATTTAATAAATGGTGCTGGGAAAACTGACTAGCCATATGTAGAAAGCTGAAACTGGATCCCTTCCTTACACCTCAAACAAAAATTAATTCAAGATGGATTGAAGACTTAAATGTTAGACCTAAAACCATAAAAACCCTGGAAGAAAACCTAGGCAATACCATTCAGGACATAGGCATGGGCAAGGACTTCGTGTCTAAAACACCAAAAGCAATGGCAACAAAAGCCAAAATTGACAAATGGGATCTAATTAAACTAAAGAGCTTCTGCACAGCAAAAGAAACTACCATCAGAGTGAACAGGCAACCTACAGAATGGGAGAAAATTTTTGCAATCTACTCATCTGACAAAGGGCTAATATCCAGAATCTACAAAGAACTCAAACAAATTTACAAGAAAAAAAAAAAAAAAAAAAACAAACAACCCCATCAAAAAGTGGGCAAAGAATACGAACAGAGACTTCTCAAAAGAAGACATTCATACAGCCAACAGACACATGAAAAAATGCTCATCATCACTGGCCATCAGAGAAATGCAGATCAAATCCAATATGAGATATCATCTCACACCAGTTAGAATGGCGACCATTAAAGTCAGGAAACAACAGGTGCTGGAGAGGATGTGGAGAAATAGGAACACTTTTACACTGTTGGTGGGACTGTAAACTAGTTCAACCATTGTGGAAGACAGTGTGGCAATTCCTCAAGGATCTAGAATTAAAGATATCATTTGACCCAGCCATCCCATTACTGGGTATCTACTGAAAGGATTATAAATCATGCTGCTATAAAAACACATCCACAAGTATGTTTATTATGGCACTATTCACAATAGCAAAGACTTGGAACTAACCCGAATGTCCATCAATGATAGACTGGATTAAGAAAATGTGGCACATATACACCATGGAATACTATGCAGCCATAAAAAAGGATGAGTTCATGTCCTTTGTAGGGACATGGATGAAGCTGGAAACCATCATTCTCAGCAAACGATCGCAAGGACAAAAATCCAAACAATACATGTTCTCAGTCATAGGTGGGAATTGAACAATGAGAACACTTGGACACAGGAAAGGGAACATCACACACTGGGGCCTGTCGTGGGGTGGGAGGAGCAGGGAGGGATAGCATTAGGAGAGATACCTAAAGTAAATGACTAGTTAATAGGTGCAGCACACCAACATGGCACATGTATATACATATGTAACAAACCTGCATGTTGTGCACATGTACCCTAGAACTTAAAGTATAATTAAAAAGAAAAAGAATACAATATAATCTATTTTTAATATATATATATATATATATATAACAGAATTGAACAATTATTGGTCTCATTATAAAATCTAGGCAGAAACTATTTAGGTATATTTAGGTCTGTTTAGAAACTCTTTAAATAATATTTAGATATGCTAACAAAGCTTTGAGCCTACATAACTGGTATTTTTCTTTTTCTTTTCTTTCTTTCTTTCTTTATTTATTTTTATTATACTTCAAGTTCTAGGGTACATGTGCATAACGTGCAGGTTTGTTACATATGTATACTTGTGCCATGTTTGTGTGCTGCACCCATCAACTCGTCAGCACCCATCAATTCATCATTTATATCATGTATAACTCCCCAATGCAATCCCTCCCCCCTTCCCCCTCCCCCCTCCCCATAATAGGCCCCAGTGTGTGATGTTCCCCTTCCCGAGTCCAAGTGATCTCATTGTTCAGTTCCCACCTATGAGTGAGAACATGCGGTGTTTGGTTTTCTCTTCTAATAACTGGTATTTTTCTAACAACTATTTGATTGAAATATGGGCTGTCCTAGCAGTTTAGAAGAAGTCTTCAATGCTTCCCAACATTATTGAATTACTGTGAAAAAAAATCAATGCTAAAAATCACTGGGTAAACAAAAAACAAAAAAATACAACCATCATTGTTGTTACTATAAAAGGAAAACTTGCTTGTAATCCCAGTTCTACCATTTATCAGCTGTGTTCAACATATAACTTGAACAAGGCTTGTTTTACCTCATCTAAAAAAAATTGAAATGATTACAACAGTCTTTGTAAACCTTTTACAACATAATAGTTGTGTGATTTAAATTAAACAATTATGCGTGAGAGAAAATTATGAAAAACTATGCCAAAACAAGGTCTTATAAATCTTTGACCCTGGATTCGTCACCACTCCTGAGCCAAACCATCTACTTAGTTAGGGTTGCTGAAGGCCTTCCAGATCTGCATTTGTTCTTTGTCAAAGCTTGCTAACCACTTAGTCCCTTTCATCCCAATAAAACTGCTTCAGAGTGTAGCCTTTCCCACACGTATCAAACTAAGACTCAATCTTAATTCCTTCTCTTCCTTGCAAATTGATCTAAACTTGTGTTACCTTAAAATTAAGGTAAATTAGTGAAGGGGCTTTTCCTGTGGCTCAGGATTTTCCAGTGTCTCATTTTAACTATTTTGGATTTTACGCCAACCGAGGTTCATGACACTGCCTCTCTTCTCTCTAATTTATTACTATTATTGTTTAACTTCAAATAAAATATCCAAGTTGCTATATCAGTTTTGTCATGACTTCAGTCTGGGTTCCTTTGCTGTTTAAATATGCTTTTGAAAATACAGACCCATTGTCCTGAAATGTGTTTATTTTGCCTGAAGTCTTGGATTCCATTGCCTGAGAATATATGTGAGATGATAACTCAGTTGTCAGAACTGCCATAATAGCCTAATATTAGCATGTGTATTAAATATATAATTAAGACCTCAGAGTTGGAAATTTGCTGAGATACACTGTACGTATTTCCTTGATCAAATAATAATTTATCATCCTCATTGTCATGAGGTATCATACAATTACTTGGAGGCTGATATTTCATATACACTGTCATTATTAAAACTACCTGTTTGCTAAATTTTGTGTTCTTCATTTTAGAGATAAAACTACTAGATGTGCAACAGTGAACCCTAATGTAAACATTGGACTTTGGTGTCATGATGATGAGTCAGTGTAGGTACATTGATTATAACAAATGTAAAATTTTGGCATGGAATGTCAATACTGAGGAAGGCTGTGAGTGGGTGAGGGCAGGAGGTATAGGAGAAATCTCTGTACTTTCCACTCAATTTTGCTGTGAACCTAAAACTGCTCTAAAAATAAAGTTCATCAATTTAAAAAAAGGAAGAAAATAAAATACTTGGTGTGGTTAAGTGATTTGCTCAGGACTACTCAGGCCATGGATATCCAAAGATTTATAATTTAAACCTAGGTCCTCATTCTCTTTCTACAATACCCCAAAACATTCTGTGCCTCAAAGCATGACAGCTTAGGCATCCTATTTGAAAATAACATACAGGTCTCGATGATTAATTAGAGATTTTCTATATAGCAGGAGAGAGGTAAATATTCTGTAATAACAACTGCTACATATTAGGTCAAATAATGTAAAATTGCTATTATAGATTAATATTATTTTAAAATACATATTTCATCTTATTTTGGTAAACAACATTTCACTCTAGATGATAACTTGCTTTCTGTAATTCCTGGTTTATTTTGTCATTTCGTCTGATGGTAATTGGCCTGTATAATGATTAGCAAATAACCTGTGACTTGTAAAAAGGTAAATCTTAGGCTAGGAAAATTGACTTTGTATAAAACTGTTCTGCTTTAATTTTTTGTCTTTTTTTTTTTTTTTTTTGGATGGAGTTTTGCTCTTGTTGCCCAGTCTGGAGTGCAATGGCGTGATCTCGGCTCACTGCAATCTCCACCTCCTAGGTTCCAGAGATTCTCCTTGCTCAGCCTCCCCAGTAGCTGGGATTACAGGCACCCACCACCCACGCCTGGTTTTTTTTTTTTTTTTTTTTTTTTGTATTTTTAGTAGAGACGGGGTTTCACCATATTGCCCAGGCTGGTCTTGAACTCCTGACCTCAGACCTCAGAGGATTCTCCTGCCTTGACCTCCCAAAGTACTGGGATTACAGGTGTGAGCACCCAGCCTTTTGTCTATTTTTTGTTTGTTTGTTTAAAATTCTCTATTATGCTAATAGAAAAATACATTAATATATACATATCAGAGTTCTTTAATTCTTGATCATTTCAAAAATAGATGTGCAATTATTTCTCTAAAACATCTCACTAGTTGCTGTATAGTATGTGATCTGTCTTCCTAAGGATTAAATTCTTTCTTCTTTTATAGAATTGGAATGTTATGTGCTGTGCAATTATGCATACTAAATTTATGGCAAAAACAAAAGAAAAATTGTGGTTACCCGAAAGTAAAATAGTAAGTACAACATAAACATTGTGCTGGATATATAGAAAAATTTATCAATACCATAATTATTTTCTTTTACAGAATGGATGCCAAATACATATTTATCTCACTGAAAATGTCACATCGCTTTTTTGGAGGTGAATTTAAAAAGCATTGCACATTTGATTAAAATGAATGATGACTCATTAGTTACAGCGTGTTGGGGGCAACCTCATACCATTTAAGGTCATGACTTGAATGTAATATAAAGGTTTCATGATGTGTATGTGTGTGTGTGTGTGTGTGTGTGTGTGTGTGTGTGTGTGTTTTCCTTTACTTTTGTAAACGGATAATGCTACTGCCTGAAAGCTGTCTGGGAAGTCAGCCAACGAAAGAAGAGGGTTGCAACAACTCTGGCGACTTGAAAGAAAAGTGGCTGGCATTAGCTTGGTCCGCACTTTAAACTAAAATTAAAACAATGGACAGACATGTACAGTAATCTCTCTTTTAAGGAAAGAATAGAAAGCTTCTATAGTAGTGTCAAGTGGAACAATTTGGTCCTGGCCCAAGTTATGCAGCTGTTTCACAGGAAAATGGCAAAAGGCTTCAGTCCAAAGCAGGCAAATAAGGCATGATTGTTCATAAACAGTCACTGGGGCCCTCACATTTAGAACAAGGAAAACAACATTAGCATAAAGAAGGGCAGGTTCGGAACACCAGCCTCAGTGCAACTTGAGCCATGCCATGATGTTGTGATTTACACAAAAGATAGTGGTGTGATTTTGCCTACTACTAATAAACCTAATTATTGTGAATAACTTATTCTTCAAAACATATTAGTCAAATACTTTTTAAGAAACAATGAAGATTTGACCACAAATTAAATGCATTAATGAAGACAGCTACAGGATATAAAGAAATCATACAGCCACTATTCATTCCTGATTTTCACATGCTAATGAGATGTGGGTCAGGTAAATGATAAAGATGATAAATATTAAGTGCTTGGGGCCTCACTCAAAGGCTAAGCTATAGTGTTGCTTCTCAGTGGTTCTTAAATAACAAAATGAAGATACAGGTACAATAGTTGCAAAGTAATGGAGTAGAACTTTGACAGTGATTACCGGAGTGAAACAGGTCATTCTAACCTGCTGATTGAGTATTTCACACATTTCATTTCAACTCCCACTCTTTTGTTGCTATTTTAAAATATGCAATACTCCCCATTATATGTGTTATTATTGTTATGTTTTATTTTAAAATGTGTTTGACAAATTTTTTTCTTATCCCTCTTCCACTTTTTGATTCATTTTTTCAAGTTGATAGTCTTTCCTTTAGTGACTATCTTCACTTCCCTGCAACCTACTAACTCCCTGATTAAACCATTTCAATTTGCATCCTGTTCTTTTTGCTCTAGTAAGACTTTTCTTTATGATCAGTAAGATTTCCTTCTGGGAAAATCCAATTATTTCAGACTTCTCTTGTTTTTTGTCCTCTCTGCCTCATCCGGCACTGTTGGAAATAGTATACAAACTACAGAAAGGCTAAAAATGAGACTGTTTTTAAAGGATCAATGCCTTCCTCTAATGGAGAAGATAGTTACTGTAACAATCTAGAGAAGTTTATTTAAGATGATTATGAAGAATGAAGAAAAAGCAGTAGTCTAAATGAAGAAAAGTATCAAAGAAGTTGATTCTAACTTTAATGCTAATGTCCTGACAGTCTGCAAGGAAATATGATAAAGGAGAAGTTGTGAATGAGAATATAATACAAGAAATCACTGAATACATATTTACTTGTGGACCATAGCATACAGAATATAACATTGGGATCTGTGAAGATGAAGGCAACATATCATGACTACTTTACTTTGAAGATGTTGTAGAGCTTATGAGTTATTTGCCAAAAGCTACCATATTAAATTACAGATTTTTATGTGGTTATGAACCCATACCAGAAATGATTAGTTTGGTAGAAATTCGACAAGTTTCCAGAAATAATATAAATATAGAAGAAAGCCTAATAAAGGAGGATGGCAACAGTGAAATATATCATGAAACTAGCCAGTTCACTGCCCTAAAGCATCTAGGGGCTCAACTTCATTGGTAAAAATCATTGTCAGTCCCATTCTAGTTTTTCAAAAGCAACTTTAGCTAGAATAAATGGAAATTTACATTTAGCAATTGAAGTAGCAGCACATAATTGAAAGAGTTAAGGGTTTGGGCAAGACTGAACTGAATTCAAATTCTCACTCACTCATTTTAAATCTGGATAAATAGGAAAATTTAGTTAAAACTTTAGTTGAGCCTTAGTTTTCTCTTCTGCAAAATAGGAAGCCTTTCTTATTTCCTTTCTCTGTTTGCAAAATGATAGTAATCAGGAAACTTCTGACAAAAGGTAATATTTTCCATTTTATAAGTCTCTTGAAATTTGTATTCTTAAATAAAATAAATGAGAAATGTTGCGCTTTTCATTCATCTGCAGTGCAGAGGATTATTACACATCCAAGATTATTTCTAGGTAACTGAAAAGAGATTAAAAGAAGACACATTCATTCAACCATATCTTAGATGAGTGATATAAACTACTTAAATATTTAATTATATAAAATGTAAAGTCTAATGATTTCCATAAGTAAAATAATGTTTCTACAGTTGGAAGTAGATATGGAATCAAAGAATCATTGTAAGACAATCGGATGCTACTAGAACAGGCACTCATTTATTTTCAAGCATTCTATAAAGCATGTTCCCTAATTTCACCTCATTTAATTGCATAAATTGTGCATATAATCCAAATGTATACAAACGTACTTTTGGATAAATCTGAAGGAAAGAAGAGCAAAAACAATGTTTGCAAAATAATTACTAGAAGAGAGAACAGTTTAAAAATATCAAAACTGTGGTAAAGAGGGCATGGTTTTATTAATATGGTAAAAAATATAATACATACACTTGATGAAGTTAAAATGTCAGGCATCTATCATACAATTATTTTAGAAAAATTCCTGATGGGACAATATGAAACATCCTTAAATAATATAAATGTTATTGGAGGCAAATTTTTAGTAATTTAACCTGATTTGCCAGAAGCAATCTCATATAGTTATATACAAAGAACAATTTAATTCCTTCTATTAAAATTTAAACAGAACTCAAATAAATTGGAATCTTTTAAAAAATCAAGTAAATTTCATAAAGCTAGGCCTAGAGTATTCCTATATTAGAATGATCATGTTGCTTTCAAATAGAATTTAAATAATCCATATTTAAATATCCATATGTAAGTTCTGCTTAATAATTGGTATTCTTTGACTAGCTATTTATAAACACAAATTTCAAAAGGTGAAGTTTTAGAGTTGAAGTGACATTATCACATTGACGTGCCTATATTCTAATAATGAAATTACTTTACAGTTAAGCACATTGAGTTTGTGACCCATTACTTGTTTCATTGGGTGTTTCATAAGAAATATAGATTTGATTTGCCTTTTATGAAAATCATTCTCCATGTAACTTTAAAACCTGGACATATTTTGGGGATGCTTCGGTATTTTCTATGTTTTTCATGGGAGAACTAAGTTCAACAATGGGCAGCTTTTAGAGTCTGATGATATAAACAGTGACTGATACACTCCATTCAGGTTAAAATATCTTACTGGAAAAAATAAAAAAGAAATACCATCTGGAAATCTTCCCAGAAACTTCACTAGATGACAAAGTAAAAACCAATCTTCCATAGACATTAATGAAGACATGGTTCATGGGGTTATCTGTTCTAGAGATCACTTTGTCCACCAAGAAACGACAAAAACTGTGGATTTCTGCAGTTAAAGCCTGTAATCAAAGCAAGATAACAGAAAAAAGTAAAAAGCTTTATTGCTTATTAACTCACTTACAGTGGTTTTCCTTTGGATTCACAAGTCAAAATTAAAGGCTGTCCTTCTTGTGGAAAAGGAGTCGATGGTATAATCTTAACTGATGGTGTATCTAGAAACAAAAGAATATTAAGAAGGGTGATTAAACACACACAAAACTAGATATTTAATAACTGTGCACCATGCTGTGTGTTCAGCATTTCTTACATATTATTTATAATTGTGTATATTTACAAAGGGTTTCTTAGATTTGGTAAAATAGGGTGTGTGATTTAAAAAGCTAACAACCTGTCTATGCAAAGCGAACAAAAATACCTCAATATCTCCTGAGCACCACTGTTGTATTTTTTCTGAAATCTGAATTTAAAAGTGAAATTGCAGAAAGTGGTTCAGATGAATATCAAGCATTTCATACAGTTGTTTCTTAAACTATTTATAGATGGCTATGAATACTATTATTATGGGCTGAATGCATTCATGTGCATCTGAATAACAACACTTTCATTGTTACAGGAATACCAGGGACTCACAATAAGGAACCCACAATGAACTCAAGATCAATTACTGTCTCACAAGCGTTATGCAGAATCTTTTCAAAATGCAACGATGTGGCACTGGGTACATGCGGCTGGCTCTGAAGTACAGCTAGTGAGTCACTTCGAATAGCATTGATGATTTTATTAAAAGTTAACATTTGTTATATATGCTACTGCATGTTTGTTAGAAAATTATTTGTTCTCATTTAACAATAAATCATCCCTAGTGAGAATTAAAGAATATTTTCAGACATTTATATGTATAACTTGTATGACATACAATATTCCTTAATCAACACAAAGATAAGATATTTCACAGAAGAAATGGAAAATGAGCTCAAAAAAGGGACAATATTAACACATTCTTTCTTTATGAGACTTTGCTAGTCCTGGCATTGTCTGGTCCACAGTCAATGTGGAATCATCTTCTCCTCTTATCTTCACATTCTCTACAATAAACAAAACAGGCTCGGAACTCTCCAGAAGATCACAATTATTCTTACTCTTCCCTTCTTAGCTGTAACAGAAGAATTGATCTGCACTGTTATTAGACACATTCTTTGATTTTGGAGCCAGTTAAATGAGTTACTATCAATTGTGTAATTTTTAAGTGGGTTACCTTATCTAAGGAAAATATTATTTAGATGTTTCATATATAGAATAATAAAGTATAATATAAATGTAATAGTTTATATCATACTTTAAAATTATGTATGCTTTTCAAATGCATTCTCTGTCAATTCTTTAAACAAGAGAATGCATTTAAGATAATAAAAAATAATATTCTGGTTGCAAATAAGCATTTCAAATACATCAGAGTAAATATTTGTGGTGTAAAATGACTTAGGAAGAAAAATTAATCTGAAGAAATATGATACATATTCATCATACTTTTTTAACTGTTAGAAAAACATTGAGTATCAGATTTAAACATACTTTATTAATTTTTTCCATTATCAGCACATCTATGGAATCAGTTATTGACTAGGATAATCATATAATTTCATCTCTGAAGCAGGACATTTTTAAAAGAAAAAGAGAAAATATTAATGTGTGAACCACACTGTTCTGGTCAAACTGAGGTCTATGGTCTTTTGACCTCTAACTAAACATATATATAGCAAAATGTATTTTCCCCATGATGTATTATAAAGGAAAGTTTAATTTTTATGGAAAAAGTTTGAGGTGAAAGATCAGATATGTATAATTTTGGGAAACAGAATTATGTTAACATGGGTGTCTGTGATGTTTAATTTTGTGTGTCAATTTGACTGTGCCCTGGGGTATCCAGCTATTCGACCAAACATTATTCTGGGTGTGAATGTGAGGCTGTTTTTTGGATGAGATTAACATTAAAGTTGCTAGACTGAGTACAGCAGATGGCACGCCATGATATGAAAGGGCCTCATCCAATTTCTTGGAGGACTAAATAAAATAAAAAGGCGGCTCCTCCTCCAAGTAGAAAAGAAATCTTCCTGCCCGATGTCGTTTGAACTGCAACACTGACTTTTTTTCCTGCCTTTAGAATAGAATGGAAATTTGGGGTCTTTCTGGGTCTTGATCCTGAGACCTTTGGACTGGAACCATGTCATCAATTCTCTTCGTTCTCAGGCCATTAGACTCAGAGTGGAACTAAGCCATTGGCACTCTTGGTCTTCCAGCTTGCTGACTCACTTTGCAAATCTTGGGATTTCACCTCCATAATCGTATGGACAATTCCTTACAATAAATCTCCTTTTATATGTATGTACAGCCTATTGGCTCCATGTCTCTGGAGAACCCTAACACGGTGTCAGTGTCCTCACAAAGAGACCCAGAGGCGTGTCTTTTATTGAGCGGGGAATGTGCCAGGTGGTAATCTCAGGAAGCTCTGAGAAGTGAGACAGGAAGGGAAGGAAGTAAATGAAGCCTGTGTTATTGACCAGACTACCCTGTGAGCAAAGCAAACTGAGTTCAATTCCACTGTGGAACTGAGAGTGAGTGGAAGACGTGACTCTGAGTTACCTTACTTGATGGGCAAGAGACAGGACTGTTTATGGAATATGTATCGTCTTTGGTTGAGGACTGCTCGCGGGGGTGGGGGTGGGGGAGGTTGGTGAGGAGGAGGTGTTGTTTCCCAGGCACTTTTGCCCTTCTCAGTACACAAAAATAGTACGTGCCAAAGGGAAATGGAAGACTGCCATCAGGATCTGCTTTAGTAAGGTAAATTACACGGTGGCCGGCAGCTGTGAGAAAAGAGGAAGGCAAAATGTGGCTTAGCTCTGCCTGTTTAGTTTGAGCAGTACAGGAGAGGCGAGAATATGTGCAACAAATGTTCCCTTGAAGCATGTTTCAGCATTCCCTTTAGATCTGGCACACAGAATTTCCTTTATAAGCAAACGCCAAAGCAGGTAATATTAAACTTAGCACACATTTCCATAAAACTCTCAGGAGTAACCTAAATAAACTCTAAGTTACTAAAAATCAAGAGATGTAAGACAGTATTCATTTATTTGACTTCAAAATTATTCCAAGTGTTTGATTAGTTCCTGTTTCTAAGACTTATCTTTCCAAATAAATAAGGAAACAAAAAAAGGAATTTATGTAAAGATAATTTTTAAAAGGAGATTTAAAAAATTGTCTTCCTTAGATTTCCTTCATGAATACCTATGCCTCATCTGCTCCTCAACCCCCTCCCTGCCACACACCTACTCCTGGTTCAACTCTCGGGTCCCTGGCTACACTTTCTCAGATTCTGTTGGATGGTATTTTTCTATGTAGCCTTTAAATGTTTAAGATCAGGGTGAATGGGATTCAAATTCTGTTCTCTTATGATTTTCTCTAGGCCTTTTAAGCCTCACTCATGTCTTTAGTTTCCATGTACTTACCAATCACTCATGGATTTGTATCCTAGTTCTGTTCTGCTTCGCAAGCTTATTTATGTGCAATGCCTATGTGGCATGTTCACTTGGATATCTAAAAGGCCTGGCACATTTGATGTATTCAAAACAAACTCAGTCTCCAATCCTCCCCCAACATGTTTCTCCTTCATAGATCTCTAACTCTATAGATACGACTAGCATCCATGCAGTGACATATACCAAATACCTACTGTTTCCTTGTTTTCTCTATAATCAATTACCTCTGAACTCTTGTTAATCTATCTTCTAAATAATTTTCAAATTAATTCACTATTTTTTCATAGTTCCATAGCCACTATTTTAATCTAGTTTGCCAAAATAGTAAGTGATCTCCTTTGTGTCAAAATTTTAACCCTTTAAATCTTACTCTTACAACTAAACAAAACTGTCTTCTCAAAACGTAAATCTGGTCACATCAACTTACTAATTAAAACCTTTCATAATCGTTTATCTTAAAAATTATTAAACCATTTAAGTCCTGCATAGCCTCTATCCTTTATGTTCTTGTCTTCTAATATTCTGTTTTATTATTTGAATTCCAGGCAATTTTATTTTTATCAAGTTCTTTAATAAATGTGTTTCATTTTGCCTTCATACAAATTATCAGAAAGGCTCCATTTTGGAGAGATTCCTTGCTTATTTAATTCTTACATGTTTTAAAAATCTTAATTCAAATGCCATTTGCTAAGCGAATCATTCATTACCTTTAAATCTGATCAGATACCACTGCTGCAGTTCCTTTTTTCACCCTTGTGTAATGTTCTTTTTAAAAGTCATGGATATATCCTCCATGTCTTGCATAGTGTTTAAAAAAAGTGTGTGCTTAATAAATAATTATTAAATGAGTGGAAGTAATCTTTTTATTTTCTTTTTTTTAGACAAGGTCTCACTCTGTCCCCTAGCCTGGAGTGCAGTGGTGTGATCACAGCTTACCGCAGCCTCGGCCTCCTGGGCTCACATGAGCAATCCTCCAGCCTCAGCCTAGTAAGTAGCTGGGACCACAGGTGTGCTCCACCATGCCTGGCTAATTTTCTTTCTCTCTTTCTCTCTCTCTCTTTCTTTTTTCCTTCCTTCCTTCCTTCCTTCCTTCCTTCCTTCCTTCCTTCCTTCCTTCCTTCCTTCCTTCCTTCCTTTCTTCCTTCCTTCCTCCTTCCCTCCCTCCTTCCTTCCTTCCTTTCTTTCTCCCATTTTTGAAGAGATGGAGTCTCACTGTGTTGCCCAGGCTGGTCTTGAACTCCTGGCCTTACATGATCCTCCCACCTTGGCCTCCAAAAGTGCTGGGATTACAGGTGTGAGCTACTATGCATGGCCAGCAATAAACTTTGTGATATATCTTTTCATCATCATTTTATTACACTATTGTAAAATATTTTTAAATGCTTAATTGAAATTTATCAGTGTCTGATGTTTAGAATGTAGATGAACAAGATTAACATTATAATGAATATTAAATATTAATTAATATTTAATTATTAAGTGATAGAGTTATTAATATATCAATTAATTAACATATAATTAATGTTAAATATTTAAGTTGCAAACCTTAGGTTAACTTTTAATCTTAGTTCATAGTTAATTTAATGTGGAGTACTATTCAACCATAAAAAGAATGAGACCCAGTCATTTTTAACAAAATGGACGCAACTGGAGATCATTATGTTTTGTGAAATAAGTGATGCACAGAAACACAAACATCACATGTTCTCACTTATTTCTGGGATATAAAAATCAAATCAATTCAACTCATAATCATAGAGCGTAGAAGGATGGTTACCAAAGGCTCAGAAGGATACTGGGGTTTTGAGAGGGAGGTAGGAATGGTTAATGAGTACAAGAAGAAAATCAGAAAGAATGAACAAGACCTACTATTTGATAGCACAACGAAGTGACTATAGTCAATAATAATTGAATTATACATTTTAAAATAAGTTGCAGAAGGTAATTGGACTGTTCGTAACTCAAAGAATAAATGCTTGAGGGGATAGATAACCCATTCTCCATGGTGTGCTTATTTCACATTGCATACCTGTATCAAAACATCTCATGGACCCCATAAATATGCACGCCAATTATGTACCCACAGAAAGTTTTAAAAAAGAAAAATTTTCTTAAATGGATATTGCACACTCTCTGTTACAAATAATCTGCATTGGATATCATTAGGTAACAATTTTCTATGTTGATAAAAATGCCAATTTCTCTTTAATGCAAATACCACATGTGTAAACTATTTTTTACTCACCTGATTTTGGCAGAGGTAGTTCTCAATTGTGAAGACATTTATTTAATTATTCAGCCAAAGCTAGCTTATATTTCTATGATGCAAATTATTCCTCTTTAAATATGCTATTTTAGAATAGTCACCAAATACCTTTTTATTAACCACAAGTACTACAGTAATGGTGTTATTATCTTAAACTTGACTCTCGAATAATTGTTTTTAATAGCAGGAAGTAATTTTGGCTTTGATAAAGATCTCTGTCATTATTTCTATTTATTTTCATCAGACAGTTTATTGTACATGAGAGAGTTGATTAAGCAATGCTATTCTAAAAACATTTTAGTAAGATATCAATGATATTCTAGAAATAATACTTGTAAATGAGTTTAGAACTACCATACTTTGTTAGCTAACCAAAGAACAGAAAAGTAGTCATCTCAAAAACTGAGTTAATTTTGACAGTCTTCACTTTCCAGGATGTCGGCAAACTATTTATTTTAATGTGTGAGACTCCCATGTAAACATATTTCTCTCTATTATTTATTTTGTTACATATCAAAATGAATGGATTATTTATCAGGAATGGCACAATGCACAACAGATTACATGTAAATGGTTTTCTAAAATAATCTTAAATTTATGCACTTACTGTGTTACTCCACTTTTTACTGACCCAGATAGGAATAGTAATGAAGCCACTACTGCATCATCCAAACTTTTCCTTGCATGCCTTTGCCAAATTATCTACTAAGATTTAGGAAAAAAGTGTGTATTATTTTGTTTTTTTTTTCTGTGAATATATTTTATAATTATAGATTTTCTTCTGGTTCATAGTTTTTCATTTTAAACATATTTCAAAGGATTGAAATTGGGAATATTTTCTAAACCAAATTTTACTTAAATAGCAATTTCAGCCTTACTGTGAAAATGATTCCTCTGTTTTCCTCTGTAGGAGCAATGTGGGTTACATTTAACCCTGCTCTGCTATTTCACAAAACAGAATGACTCTTTTGGTTCAGTACACTGGAGATGTGTATGATGTTCTGTTTTTCATTTACTGATATAATGTATTGTGTTGTACCAATTAGTAATAGTTTAAAAGGGGGTTAGAAAAAATCAATTAATATGACTGCTATTTATTTATTCTAGTTCTGTCCTATATGTTAAACTCAGATCTTTTTTGCAAACTAGCAAATTTCATGCTGTTTTAAAATGCCTTCCAAAAAAAGTCAAGTCTTTCAACACTGTATTTGTTAAATATCCATGAATGTATATAATGTATATTTATCATATATTCACAACATTTTGAGCACTCAAAATCTGACAATTAACTTACTGAATTGTGTGTCTTTATATCTTATGCTTAGTAAATTGTAAGAGTTACTTTAAGTGTTGTGTAAGTAAATAAAAGTTTTGTTCAAAATGCAAAAAAAAAGTGGAAGTTTTGCACAAGTGTATAAAGACAGGCATATATTCAATCATTCACAAATAATTTTTCAGTACTTGTAAGTATCCAGCTAAAATACACAGATATTTTAAAAGCAAAATGCTCTAAGACTTTTGGAGAAACAAAAAATATTCTTTTAGAATGTCTATAGAACGTTTAAATGTGGAAAACCCCACTGTTTTCTTTCTTTTTTTTTTTTTTAATTTTGTCTGACATATTCTGGGGCTCATTTAGGAAGAAACATAATGACTTTCAAGAGCTAGATTTATGGACAAACGGTTTTTCTTCTTTTGCTCGGGGTGCCTGTAATCAATCTGAGCACTTTCGGAGGCCGAGGTGGATGGATCATGAGGTCAGGAGATCAAGACTATCCTGGCCAACACAATGAAATCCTGTCTCTACTAAAAATACAAAAATTAGCTGGGCGTGATGGCATGAGCCTGTGGTCCCAGCTACTCAAGAGACTGAGGCAGGAGAATCACTTGAACCCGGGAGGCGGAGGTTGCAGTGAGCTGAGATCGTGCCATTGCACTCCAGCCTGGCGACAGAGCGATACTTTATCTCAAAAAATAAATAAATAAATACTTCAAACAAATATTTAAAGGTTTTATGAACTTGGGAAGTAAGGATAGCTCATGTTCCATTTGAATGACTGAGGATTTCAATCAAAGTAAAGATATTGATCCAGCAGAATGGATTTTCTATATCCTTAGCAAGGATTTTAAAAGAGAAAAGACCTGTGATGAAGCATCTATTAAACCACCTAATGGACAATCTTAAAAGCACAAGCTTTTAAAGTCTTTTGTGTCAATGGTTTAACAACATTTATCCATCACTAGATTTTGTAGATGAATAAAAAGAAGGTTTGAATCAAATGTTTTATCAGGAAAAAAAAAAGCACCTTATTTCTTTTGTAACTGAATAAGTATAATAGGAATTTAAGGTTATATAAAAGTAACATTTAACCTGTTATGGATAATGGCCGAAGTGCCAAGAGAAACAACCAAAGACCACTGTACCATCCTATATTGCATAATGTAGTGAGTGAAGAAATATGGTGGGTTATCACACAAAGTAGCAGTCATCTGCATGGCTCATATTACAGTCTTTGGTTGAAAGAAAATTATAATATTGATAATTTTACGTGTTCACAAAATTACTTCCTGTGAGTACGCTCATTCATTCATTTGACAAACACTTGTATAGTTTCTAAGAAAGCGTGCTAGTACCCGTTTCTATCCATTGTTTCACTAGAATCGTAACATTGTAACATTATAATATTTTACATTGTGACATTCACATTGCAATACCTCAAGATTAGGTATTAGTCTTAAAGGGTGTTACTGAGTATTTGGCATATTCTTAGGAATGCATGCTTATCAAAGCAGAGATCATCTTTATCTTGTACACTGACTTATCCTCATGTCCTAGAATAACTACTGGACCTCAATTAAGTAATTGTTGAATAAATAAATAAATGAATAATGGTCTTTTGAAATATTTTCCAACTGGTGGTTAAATTTGTTAGAAAATCAAATTTACTTGTCACAACTATCTTCTAATAATAGCAAATAATAATCAAATACTTGGTAAATATTATGCATTGATGTAATTGCTTTGTATGCATTGGCTCATCGAACTCTTACAGAGCATATGGAAAATTCTGTTGCTCTCATTGTACAGTATACGAAACATGCTCTGAGGAGTGAAGTTAACACTGATACATTTGTTTGACCCTTTTTCTGTAATGTTAACCACATTTCAGTGAGTTTGCGTTTTCTAGTCTCTCTTAGACTACACTAGCAATTGATGTTTTTCATACTATGTTCTGTTAAAGTCATCAAAATTAACTCTTTCTCTGTCTGGTTAAATTAGCACCCAGTCCAAGACTTTGGCTCTATATGATCTGCATATTGTGCACCCTCTTATATCTCTCTCTCACATCGTTTTCCTCATTGACAGATAGATATATTCTTTTAAAATACACCCACTGTCTCATTTATAAAAACAGGTTCTTCTTATTCACAAACTCTTCTCATCCACACATAATATAAAAAAATCTCACGATAGCAAATTTGTACTAAGGGAAATTTAGAAATTTTAAAGTGTCTTGCAGATGAAAGATTTGTGAATCTTGGCCTTATTTCAATATTATTACATAAGGGTTTCCAAACTAAATTTATGTAACACTCATCTAAAGATCTCTTGGTACTTAACATTAATCCTAAAGAAAGCTATGCACTAACTCACTATTGTGAAGTCACTTTTATTTTACTTCAAAATAGTGATTCTCATGTGAGGACAATTTCATCCCCTGAGTATGTTTGAAAATGTCTGAAGACATTTTTGCTTGTTAGAGGAACAGAGAATAGCAATTAACATCTAATAAGCAGAGGCCAGGAGTGCTGCTAAACATCCCACAGTACACAGGACAGCCCCACACCAGACCCCCCCAAAAAACAAACAGAATTCTCCTGCCCAAAATGTCAATAATACTTTTCTTTAAAATATTTACATTTACTTTATTCATTATCTATTTTCTTTCTATTTATTTATTTGTTTGTTTGTTTATTTATTTATTTATTTATTTTTGAGAAAGAGTCTCACTGTGTGGCCCAGGCTGGAGTGCTGTGGCGCAATCTTGGCTCACTGCAAGCTCTGCCTCCCGGGTTCACACCATTCTCCTGCCTCAGCCTCCCCAGTAGCTGGGACTACAGGCGCCCGCCACCAAGCCCGGCTAATTTTTTGCATTTTTAATAGACAGGGTTTCACCGTCTTGGCCAGGATGGTCTCCAGCTCTTCACCTTGTGATCCGCCCGCTTTGGCCTCCCAAAGTGCTGGGATTACAGGCGTGAGCCACTGCACCCAGCCTATTTTCTTTATATTTGTCTATTTATCTATCTATCTATGTCTTCTTTGTTACAACAGATTGGGAGCTACTAGAGAACTGTGACGCTGTGTGCACTGATGTGGATTGCTTATGTTCCCTCATATCATTGCTTACTCCTGAAAGGAAGTAAATGCTTAATACTCTGAATTAGGCCATTATGATACTCTCCTGAAATGAAAAGCTGTAAATCAAACTCAATCCACACCTCAAATTCTACCACTCAATAGGAGCAGTGGGGTTAATATACCAAGTGTTAACAGGACTCTTTCAGTTCCAGCACTATCTGATCTCATTTTTTTCTGGGTACAATTGTGTTTTTTCTAAGATGTTTAGTTCATTTTTCCCGTTTGTAATTCTGTAGTGAAATTCTCACTTTCCATTTAACTTACATTTCTTAATGCTGAAAATTATCAGGTACTTTTTCTTCAATGGTGTGTTAAATTTCTTTGATTTTAGTGAATGCTTTTGTGGCAATCATTTATTTATTTGAAAAATATTTATAAATCGCCGTGCATACAAGACACAGTACCACTATTATACAAGTGTTACATATCTGCAAAAACAGCAACCTCTAGGAATACAGTCCTAATAAATTAGATAAATCATATAAAGTACAAAATAATGCAAACTCAAAATTGGAGGCACGATAGTACCTGGATGATGTATTATGGGAGTTGCCAGAGATGGATAGATTATACATATTTGTCAGAATCAAAGAAGATTACTTAGAAAAGTGGCATTTAAAATAATTCAGAGAAAACACAGTATTTGATCTGGTAGAGATTTTCTAGAGGGAAAGAAAAGAAGGGATTTAAGGCAAAGGAAAAATGAACAAAATGTTGTATTAAAAAATGTTGGCTGGTGGGAATTGAACAATGAGATCACTTGGACACAGGAAGGGGAGCATCACACACCGGGGTCTATTGTGGGGAGTGGGGAGGGGAGAGGGATAGCATTAGGAGATATATCTAATGTAAATGATGAGTTAATGGGTACAGCACACTAACATGGCACATGTATACATATGTAACAAACCTGCACGTTGTGCACATGTACCCTAGAACATAAAGTATAATAAAAAAGAAATGTTGGCTATATATGAGGCATCTAGAAATAATGTAAAGCATAGAATTCATTATCTGAAAAAACGTACTTGAGAGCAGCATTATAGGGGGTTGGTTGTATTTTAAAAGCCTTGAATGTCAAGACGTAGAGTTTGGACATTATGTTAGAAGCAATAAGAAATCATCTCGGGTTTGTAAGTATCAGGTTAAGAACCAATATTTAAGAAGACATGTTTGGCAGTGTGTAAAACTGAATGTATCTGGGAGAGGAATAGAAGCAAAGTGTCTCTATCATAAAGCTGGCCCACAAGGAAGACCTTAAAGAGAAGCAAAAGGTAGCAGTAAAAATATAGGTAATAAAGGCATCGACACTTTTGTTCATTTTAATTCTATTTATTTATTTATTTATTTATTTATTTATTTATTTATTTATAGATGGTGTTTCGTTTTGTCACCCAGGCTGGAGTGCAGTGGTGCCATCTCGGCTCACTGCAGCCTCGAACTCCTGGGCTGAAGCGATCCTTCTGCTTCAGCCCCTGATGTAGCTGGGGCTACAGGAACACGCCACCATGCATGCCTAATTATTTTGTATTTTTTGTAGAGACGTGGTTTCTACCATGTTGGCCAGGCTGGTTTCAAACTCCTGAGCTCAAGTGATCCACCTGCCTTGGCCTCCCAAATTGCTATGATTACAGGCGTGAACTACTGTGCCGGCCCATACATTTTTATACTTGTTGACTCTATGGTACATTATTTTAAGTGCATTTGAAACAGTTCTAACTATATGTAAGGAATGATATTTCATAACTTGTGTTCTTTCTTTATTAGAGGTCCTCCAATAAAAAGAAAACGTTTAATTTTAAAAATAGGTTTAAAAATTGGCTTACCTTGCAATTATGATATGAAAACATTGAATCATTTTATAAATCTAAAATACATTATGAAATTTTAGTGACACTATATTTCTTATATTATGAGAAATCTTGCTACTTCACCGACCTAGGTATTACTCCACCACTAACTCATCAATTATCCCCAACTACGATAAAAATAATAACATAATAAGAAAATGGATATATATACAATGATACAAGAGTGGGGATGTCCATATGATAAAGGAAAATATGACAATGTTATTTAGCCTTTTATGATTTTTGAACATAAGAATTTACTTTACATAGTCCGTAAATGGAAACATGTTGAAAGCATTTGGTGATGAGGAAATTTTAACAATATATTTTAGTTGTATTTTAATTGCTCTTTGTAAATCTAAAAATGAAAATGTTTGGCAATTATGGAATAAATATATTTTATTCTTCTGGGTAAAATTATGAGCCGTCAAATTTTTTATAAAAAAAATTGCATTCTGACAATGCTAGTGAAAAAGGAACCAAAACGGAATGACAAGATAGGACACAGTAGAGAGGTATTTTGAAGTTGGACTCATTATTTACAAGATAGATATATTTCAGGATTATGCATGCCAATTATTGCTCAATTTGTATATATATACCATTAAAGCCAAAAAAAATAAAAATTAAGGTTTTTCTGTTTAAATTTTATATTGAAAGTTCTAAGAAAATTTGTTTTTTACCCTCCTTCTGTTATTATGTCTATACATCATTAAAAAATTACTTAGAATATGAAACAAAAACGTGTGGCCCAGATAGTAAATATGGCTATTTTGTTTCCTGATACATTGAGGATTAATAAAGTTTAGGGGGGTGGAGCAAGATGGCCGAATAGGAACAGCTCCAGTCTCCAACTCCCAGCGCGAGCGACACAGAAGACCGGTGATTTCTGCATTTTCAACTGAGGTACTGGGGTCATCTCACTAGGGAGTGCCGGACAATCAGTGCTGGTCAGCTGCTGCAGCCTGACCAGCGAGAGCTGAAGCAGGGCGAGGCATCGCCTTGCCTGGAAAGTGCAAGGGGGAAGGGAATCCCTTTTCCTAGCCAGGGGAACTGAGACACACAACACCTGGAAAATCGGGTAACTCCCACCCCAATACCATGCTTTAAGCAAACGGGCACACCAGAAGAATATATCCCTCACCTGGCCGGGAGGGTCCCACACCCACGGAGCCTCCCTCATTGTTAACACAGCAGTCTGCGGCGATGTAACCGCGAGGCAGCAGCGAGGCTGGGGGAGGGGCGCCCGCCATTGCTGAGGCTTAAGTAGGTAAACAAAGCCTCTGGGAAGCTCGAACTGGGTGGAGCTCACAGCAGCTCAAGGAAACCTGCCTGTCTCTATAGACTCCACCTCTGGGGGCAGGGCACAGCTAAGAAAACAACAGGGGAAGCAAGAGAGGCCTGAGCAGACGCAAACAACACTGTCTGACAGCTTTGAAGAGAGCAGTGGATCTCCCAACATGGAGGTTGAGATCTGAGAATGGACAGACGGCCTGCTCAAGTGGGTCACTGACCCCTGAGTAACCTAACTGGGAGACATCCCCCACTAGGGGCAGTCTGACACCCCACACTTCACAGGGTGGAGTACACCCCTGAGAGGAAGCTTCCAAAGTAAGAATCAGACAGGTACACTCACTGTTCAGCAATATTCTATCTTCTGCGACCTCTGCTGCTGATACCCAGGCAAACAGGGTCTGGAGTGGACCTCAAGCAATCTCCAACAGACCTGCAGCTGAGGGTTCTGACTGTTAGAAGGAAAACTATCAAACAGGAAGGACACCTATACCAAAACCCCATCAGTACGTCACCATCATCAAAGACCAGAGACAGATAAAACCACAAAGATGGGGAAAAAGCAGGGCAGAAAAGCTGGAAATTCAAAAAATAAGAGCGCATCTCCCCCTGCAAAGGAGCACAGCCCATCGCCAGCAACGGATCGAAGCTGGTCAGAGAATGACTTTGACGAGATGAGAGAAGAAGGCTTCAGTCCATCAAACTTCTCAGAGCTAAAGGAGGAATTACGTACCCACCGCAAAGAAACTAAAAATCTTGAAAAAAGAGTGGAAGAATTGACAGCTAGACTAATTAATGCAGAGAAGGTCATAAATGAAATGACAGAGATGAAAATCATGACACGAGAAATACGTGACAAATGCACAAGCTTCAGTAACCGACTTGATCAACTGGAAAAAAGAGTATCAGCGATTGAGGATCAACTGAATGAAATGAAGCGAGAAGAGAAACCAAAAGAAAAAAGAAGAAAAAGAAATGAACAAAGCCTACAAGAAGTATGGGATTATGTAAAAAGACCAAATCTACGTCTGATTGGGGTGCCTGAAAGTGAGGGGGAAAATGGAACCAAGTTGGAAAACACTCTTCAGGATATCATCCAGGAGAACTTCCCCAACCTAGTAGGGCAGGCCAACATTCACATTCAGGAAATACAGAGAACACCACAAAGATATTCCTCCAGAAGAGCAACTCCAAGACACATAATTGCCAGATTCACCAAAGTTGAAATGAAGGAAAAAATCTTAAGGGCAGCCAGAGAGAAAGGTCGGGTTACCCACAAAGGGAAGCCCATCAGACTAACAGCAGATCTCTCGGCAGAAACTCTACAAGCCAGAAGAGAGTGGGGGCCAATATTCAACGTTCTTAAAGAAAAGAATTTTAAACCCAGAATTTCATATCCAGCCAAACTAAGTTTCATAAGTGAAGGAGAAATAAAATCCTTTACAGAGAAGCAAATGCTTAGAGATTTTGTCACCACCAGGCCTGCCTTACAAGAGACCCTGAAGGAAGCCCTAAACATGGAAAGGAACAACCGGTACCAGCCATTGCAAAAACATGCCAAAATGTAAAGACCATCGAAGCTAGGAAGAAACTGCATCAACTAACGAGCAAAATAACCAGTTAATATCATAATGGCAGGACCAAGTTCACACATAACAATATTAACCTTAAATGTAAATGGACTAAATGCTCCAATTAAAAGACACAGACTGGCAAACTGGATAAAGAGTCAAGACCCATCAGTCTGCTGTATTCAGGAGACCCATCTCACATGGAGAGACATACATAGGCTCAAAATAAAGGGATGGAGGAAGATATACCAAGCAAATGGAGAACAAAAAAAAGCAGGGGTTGCAATCCTTGTCTCTGATAAAACAGACTTTAAACCATCAAAGATCAAAAGAGACAAAGAAGGCCATTACATAATGGTAAAGGGATCAATTCAACAGGAAGAGCTAACTATCCTAAATATATATGCACTCAATACAGGAGCACCCAGATTCATAAAGCAAGTCCTTAGAGACTTACAAAGAGACTTAGACTCCCATACAATAATAATGGGAGATTTCAACACTCCACTGTCAACATTAGACAGATCAACGAGACAGAAAGTTAACAAGGATATCCAGGAATTGAACTCATCTCTGCACCAAGCGGACCTAATAGACATCTATAGAACTCTCCACCCCAAATCAACAGAATATACATTCTTCTCAGCACCACATCGCACTTATTCCAAAATTGACCACATAATTGGAAGTAAAGCACTCCTCAGCAAATGGAAAAGAACAGAAATTATAACAAACTGTCTCTCAGACCACAGTGCAATCAAACTAGAACTCAGGACTAAGAAACACAATCAAAACCGCTCAACTACATGGAAACTGAACAACCTGCTCCTGAATGACTACTGGGTACATAACGAAATGAAGGCAGAAATAAAGATGTTCTTTGAAACCAATGAGAACAAAGATACAACATACCAGAATCTCTGGGACACATTTAAAGCAGTGTGTAGAGGGAAATTTATAGCACTAAATGCCCACAAGAGAAAGCAGGAAAGATCTAAATTTGACACTCTAACATCACAATTAAAAGAACTAGAGAGGCAAGAGTAAACACATTCAAAAGCTAGCAGAAGGCAAGAAATAACTAAGATCAGAGCAGAACTGAAGGAGAGAGAGACACAAAAAACCCTCCAAAAAATCAATTAATCCAGGAGTTGGTTTTTTGAAAAGATCAACAAAATTGACAGACCGCTAGCAAGACTAATAAAGAAGAAAAGAGAGAGGAATCAAATAGACGCAATAAAAAATGATAAAGGGGATATCACCACCGACCCCACAGAAATACAAACTACCATCAGAGAATACTATAAACACCTCTACGCAAATCAACTAGAAAATCTAGAAGAAATGGATAATTTCCTGGACACGTACACTCTCCCAAGACTAAACCAGGAAGAAGTTGAATCCCTGAATAGACCAATAGCAGGCTCTGAAATTGAGGCAACAATTAATAGCCTACCCACCAAAAAAAGTCCAGGACCAGATGGATTCACAGCTGAATTCTACCAGAGGTACAAGGAGGAGCTGGTACCATTCCTTCTGAAACTATTCCAATCAATAGAAAAAGAGGGAATCCTCCCTAACTCATTTTATGAGGCCAACATCATCCTGATACCAAAGCCTGGCAGAGACACAACAAAAAAAGAGAATTTTAGACCAATATCCCTGATGAACATCGATGCAAAAATTCTCAATAAAATACTGGCAAACCGGATTCAGCAGCACATCAAAAAGCTTATCCACCATGATCAAGTGGGCTTCATCCCTGGGATGCAAGGCTGGTTCAACATTCGCAAATCAATATACATAATCCAGCATATAAACAGAACCAAAGACAAGAACCACATGATTATCTCAATAGATGCAGAAAAGGCTTTTGACAAAATTCAACAGCCCTTCATGCTAAAAACGCTCAATAAATTCGGTATTGATGGAACGTACCTCAAAATAATAAGAGCTATTTATGACAAACCCACAGCTAATATCATACTGAATGGGCAAAAACTGGAAAAATTCCCTTTGAAAACTGGTACAAGACAGGGATGGCCTCTCTCACCACTCCTATTCAACATAGTGTTGGAAGTTCTGGCTAGGGCAATCAGGCAAGAGAAAGAAATCAAGGGTATCCAGTTAGGAAAAGAAGAAGTCAAATTGTCCCTGTTTGCAGATGACATGATTGTATATTTAGAAAACCCCATCGTCTCAGCCCAAAATCTCCTCAAGCTGATAAGCAACTTCTGCAAAGTCTCAGGATACAAAATTAATGTGCAAAAATCACAAGCATTCTTATACACCAGTAACAGACAAGCAGAGAGCCAAATCAGGAATGAACTTCCATTCACAATTGCTTCAAAGAGAATAAAATACCTAGGAATCCAGCTTACAAGGGATGTAAAGGACCTCTTCAAGGAGAACTACAAACCACTGCTCAGTGAAATCAAAGAGGACACAAACAAATGGAAGAACATACCATGCTCATGGATAGGAAGAATCAATATTGTGAAAATGGCCATACTGCGCAAGGTTATTTATAGATTAAATGCCATCCCCATCAAGCTACCAATGAGTTTCTTCACAGAATTGGAAAAATCTGCTTTAAAGTTCATATGGAACCGAAAAAGAGCCCGCATTGCCAAGACAATCCTAAGGCAAAAGGACAAAGCTGGAGGCGTCACGCTACCTGACTTCAAACTATACTACAAGGCTACAGTAACCAAAACAGCATGGTACTGGTACCAAAACAGAGCTATAGACCAATGGAACAGAACAGAGTCCTCAGAAACAATACCACACATCTACAGCCATCTGATCTTTGACAAACCTGAGAGAAACAAGAAATGGGGAAAGGATTCCCTATTTAATAAATGGTGCTGGGAAAATTGGCTAGCCGTAAGTAGAAAGCTGAAACTGGATCCTTTCCTTACTCCTTATACGAAGATTAATTCAAGATGGATTAGAGACTTAAATGTTAGACCTAATACCATAAAAACCCTAGAAGAAAAATCTAGGTAGTACCATTCAGGACATAGGCATGGGCAAGGACTTCATGTCTAAAACACCAAAAGCAACGGCAGCAAAAGCCAAAATTCACAAATGGGATCTAATTAAACTAAAGAGCTTCTGCACAGCAAAAGAAACTACCATCAGAGTGAACAGGCAACCTACAGAATGGGAGAAAATTTTTGCAATCTACTCATCTGAGAAAGGGCTAATATCCAGAATCTACAAAGAACTCAAACAAATGTACAAGAAAAAAACAAACAACCCCATCAAAAAGTGGGCAAAGGATATGAACAGACATTTCTCAAAAGAAGACATTCATACAGCCAACAGACACATGAAAAAATGCTCATCATCACTCGCCATCAGAGAAATGCAAATCAAAACCACAATGAGATATCATCTCACACCAGTTAGAATGGCAATCATTAAAAAATCAGGAAACAACAGTTGTTGGAGAGGATGTGGAGAAATAGGAACACTTTTACACTGTTGGTGGGATTGTAAACTAGTTCAACCATTATGGAAAACAGTATGGCGATTCCTCAAGGATCTAGAACTAGATGTACCATATGACCCAGCCATCCCACTACTGGGTATATACCCAAAGGATTATAAATTATTCTACTACAAAGACACATGCACACGTATGTTTATTGCAGCACTATTCACAATAGCAAAGACTTGGAATCAACCCAAATGTCCATCAGTGACAGACTGGATTAAGAAAATGTGGCACATATACACCATGGAATACTATGCAGCCATAAAAAAGGATGAGTTTGCGTCCTTTGTAGGGACATGGATGCAGCTGGAAACCATCATTCTTAGCAAACTGTCACAAGAAGAGAAAACCAAACACCGCATGTTCTCACTCATAGGTGGGAACTGAACAATGAGATCACTTGGACTCGGGAAGGGGAACATCACACACTGGGGCCTATCATGGGGAGGGGGGAGGGGGGAGGGATTGCATTGGGGAGTTATACATGATATAAATGATGAATTGATGGGTGCTGACGAGTTGATGGGTGCAGCACACCAACATGGCACAAATATACATACGTAACAAACCTGCACGTTATGCACATGTACCCTAGAACTTAAAGTATAAAAAAAAAAAAAAAAAGTAATTACGTGCTATTTAATACCTACAGTAAAGGGTACAATAAGTAATGATTACATAAACATTAAAAACATTAAATATTATTTTAAAAGCTATCATATATCCTATAGTATAATTTGTAGCTGTAAATATTAATAATATGCATATAGCTGTACTCAGTGGCAAAACACTGAATGGTTTCAACTGCAAGATTATGATAATTATATGTACTAACATTTCATGTTTCTTAATAGTGCCACCTTATTCTAAATGTTTAATTCATTTCTAAGTGTTAATTTCTTTTAAGAAGTAATAGCTCCACAAATAAATTATATACATATATATTATTTTACCCACTGAATTAAATAAAAACACTTAAATATAAAAAAAGGAAAAATCCATATGTATCTAGAGTTCTAAGCTGTTTAATTTCAGTAAAAATATAACTATTACATGGTTAACAAAAAAAAATAAAGTTTAATATATTGATTAATCACATTTTCATTATAATTGTGATACAAATTACAACAATTTGTAATTACAAATTGAGCAACATAAAATAATTACAATCTCGAAGAAGAAGAAAGGAAAGAAGGGGAAGAAGGAGAAGGAAGGAAAAAGAAAGAAGGGGAAAGAAGGAGAAAGGAGAAAGAAGAAGAAAGAAAGGAAGAGAAAGAAGAAGGAGGAGAAGAAGAAGGAGGAGAAGGAGAAGGAAAAGGAAGAAGGAGAAGATGTTGATGAATCTGCAGCAGCAGCAGAATCATCTGAGGACTGACACTACCCAACTTCAAGAAACAGTATAAAACTACAGTACTCAAAACAGTAAGGTATTGGTGAAAAAGGAGACATATAGATCAATGGAAAAAATGGGATCCCAGAAAGAGACCCAAGCAAATATAATCAACTATGTAAAGGAGCAAATACAATTCAATGGAGAGAGGATTGTCTTTTTAACAAGTGGTCCTGGAACAATTGGACATTCACACACAAAAACATGAATCTAAACATAGATCTTACACATTTCAAAAATTAATTCAAGTGAAACATTGATCTAAGTGTAAAACACAAAACTCTAAAACTTCTGCAAAATAACATAGAAGAAAATCCAAGTGACCTTGGATTCAATTATGACATTTTAGATACAAATTTAAAAGCACAATTCATTAAAAAGGTAATTTGGACTTCACTAAAACTAAACATGTTTACTCTGCAAAAGACACTGTTAAACGAATGAAAAGATAAGCCACATACTATTAAAATGTATAAAAAGTATATCTAATAAAGGACTGATATCCAAAATATACAAAGAACTTTAAAAATGCATCCATAAGTAAACAAATAATTAAATTTAAAAATTAGCAAAAGATCTAAACTTTTCCAAGGTAGATATGTCAAACTTTTCTCTAATCTAGACATCTCACCAAAAAAAGGTATACAGAAATAAAATAAACAGATACAAAATTAATATCATACATCATTAGGAACTGCAAACTAAAATAACGAGATGCTACTACACACCTATTAGAATGACTAAAATTCAAACTACTGACTCGCCAAACACTGGTGAGAATGGAGCAACAGAAACTCTCACTTATTGTTGATGGCAATGCAAAATGGCTCAGCCACTTTGAAAGTGAGTTTTTACTTTCAAGTGCTAAACATGGTCTTGCCATACAATCGTCCAATCAAGCTCTTTGGTATTTATCCAAATGAGCTGAATACTTATGTCTCCAGGAAAACCTATGCATGATGTTTCTAGCAGTTGTGTTCCTAATTGCCAGAACTTGGAAGAAACCAAGATACTGTTCAATAGGTGAATGGATAAACAAATTCTAGTACAACCATTCAATTAAATGTTATTCAGCAATAAAAACAGATGAGTTATGAAGTCATGAAAAGACGAGCTGGAACCTTAGATGCATATTGCTAAGTGAAAGAGGCCAGTCCAAAGAGACTACATCCTGCATAATTCCCATTATATGACATTCTAGAAAAGGTAAAACTATACTCAGTAAAAAGATCACTGGTTACCAAGTCTTGTGGGAGAAGGAAAGTGAGATAAAGAGGTGGAGCACAAGAGATTTTTTTGGGCTGTGAAACTAAATTGGATCATGTAACAATAGAAACATGACATTATACACAGGTCAAAACCCATAGAACTATACAATGCAGAGTGAACCCTAATGTAAAGGATGTACTTTACTTAACAATAATCTGTCAATATTAGTTCTTCAGTTGTAACAAAAATAACACAATAATGCAAGATGTTAATAATAGGGGAAACTATAAGGGGAGTGGGGAGAAGGAGTATATGGGAACTCTCTGTACTTTCTGTTCAACTAATCAGTAAACCCAAAACTGCTCTTAAAAATGAAGTATATTATTTAAAAAACAAAACAAAACAAAACAAAAAAAGACTATTGGACCCAGATGGTAAATATCAATGACAATTTTTCCTAATATATCAAGAGCCAATCCAGTAAAGTCTAATACATTGATTTATTAGTGTCATTTTCTAACTATACATTTTTCTCATGGAAATCGTGTATATGTCTGTGTGTGTGTGTGTGTGTGTGTTTGTCTGTTTATAGTTTATTCAGAAAGTGGAAATACAAAAATTCCAAAATATTGGGCATTAAATATCTAGTCTTTTTTAATAAGAAAGATACCTGTAGCTATCTTTTAAAAATAGACATAAAGTAGAATAAGTTATTAAATTGAAAGTGAAAAATATTAGGTATTAACAAGATGTATATTTTTACTTGTCACAGTTATTTATGTCTCATTTGTATCCAGTTTTTCTTCTCTATTAGACTGACTTAAAAATAATCGAAAAGATTCGCTGACATTTCTACTATGCATTCATTCCATAATTTTGATGTTATGTTTTACTGCCTTTAATGAAATGAATGTTTTTAAATAATTTTAAAACTTCCAAAAAGTTTTATGCATGTGTACTTGATGATAAGCTTAATTAGGAAATTTGAGAGTATGTTATGTTAATTTTATATATACATTTATTGACTTTCAATTTGGAATTCCCATTCATGAATATATATATCCTCTTCAATGAGTTTTAATAACACACACACAAATTGTTATATACTATTGATAATGTAAAAATGGCACAAAAACAACATTTTGAATCATTGCCTTTAGATGGTTTAAAATACTTGGTGATTCAATTACTTTTAATAGTTAACGTAATTATTCTTATCCTTTATAAAGTAAAAAAAGTCTCATAAGCAAAATGTGCCAGTAATATATACTGTTGGTAATATAATACATAGACGTAACTTCTCTGAAAAAAATTAAAAATTTGTTGGAATCTCAAATAGTGGTCACACTCTAGGCTATCTTTATTGACATAATGAAATGTATCTCTTACTAAACAGCATAGACCTCACCTTATGATTCTAGCATATGTGCCATTTCATTAGCTTTTTGAAATATCTTAGACTCAATTAAAATTCTTCTAAGGCATTCCCAGGCATAAATATGGCATTTTGTTAGTCAAAAGAAGAGTTTAGTTCCAAAAAATGTAACCTAAATATAATTTTCATTTCACCTTTCCTGTTCCTTTTATATTCTGTGCCCTTGTACCATATATAATTTGTGGTAGACAAGATAATTAGATAATTAGCATTTCATAAATGAGATGCCAGAGGAGTGAGATATTCTATTTTGAATGCTTCTTGGAACATTCGCCTTCCTATCTGATAAGCCGATATAGCCTGAAACATTTAATGCGTAATACACAGAAAGGTAGTGAAAGCAAAGAGAATATAACTAACACAGGGTGATTTAAAATAAACTGACCTGGGCTAGAGAAATGTACGGGTTTGTGTAGTGTAGACTGCATAAACAAGAACTTCATTATTTTTTATAAGTGAAAAAGGACAGCAGCGAAGAAGACATGGAATAAAGAATCTCTGCTCATATCTGAGAATCAAAAGACGATATAAACAACTGAATTAGCAAACTTTAAACCCATCTGTATTGAATATTGTCTTCTATAATCAGAATCTTATTTTTAATCGATTTCATTGTTTTGGAACTAAAGGGAGAACTGATCAAGCATATTAATTGGTCCAGAAAAGTAACAAAAAAGTACAGGGAAGAATTTAGTTTCTCTGGGCACAAAGTAATTATCTTTAAAAGAGAGTAAGGAAAGGAATGAATCTCTTTAGAAATAGTTCAATACATTTTAAAAATGTAAGTTTTTAAGAGAAAAATGGATTGACTTTATTAGTCATTTGCATGGTAACTAGAATAGAGATATAATCATCAAGAAGGTAAAGGTCAGGACTGTCAATTGACCATTTAACCCCTTAAAAAGACATAATTTTAGTAACAATTGGACCCACACGTTTTTCTGTTATTTTAAATATACATGATACATTTCTTATTTTCATTCATTATTAACCTAATTAATTTCATTTAAACACAATTTTAACACATCAGCTTCTCTCCCTCTCTTCCTTCCTCCCTTCCTTCAGCCATTCATTCCTTCCTTTCCTTGATGCTCAGATCGAATTGTTTGTGTGTACATGCAGGATCTCCTCTACAAGCTATTTTAACTATTTATTGCTTTAAACATTAATAACCTTCATGTGTAAATAGTGACTCATTTTTATAGGCAAAGCCCAGTACTGTTAAAGGAAGTACTAAACAAACATTAATGATAGCATAAGATTTCATGATGAGATGAATTATATATAAAATGCACTTTACTATTCACACATTTTTAAAATTTCAACTCTTATTTTTCTATATTTTCAGTTCTTTGTTACAGTATTAAAATGCTTTTTCAGGAAAAAAACACAACAGTCTGACATATTTTAGTTTTCTGTCTCTTGCGCTTTTCATTTTCATTAAGAGTTTTTAAAATGTAATTTCTGTCAATGATACATACAGAAAATGAATATTCAGTCATTTTCTTCTTTTCTGTGTTTTGTGTAATTTCTATGAGTGCAGATATATTATTTCTACTGAGATTTAAATAATATCTGACTCATACAATTTGTTCTTCTAAAAATTAACTCACAGATAAAAAGTTATTTTACAAAGAAATCTGTGTGAAAATGGAGGACAAATCTGAGTTTTCATTGATTAATTTTTAAAAGTGGCTTTTCCCACCGCTCAGTTGTGAAGCTTGCTCTTCCCGATTATGTAAAATCTGCAGGTATTTGTGATTCACTGTGAAAGTTCTGCTTTTCATTTTCTTAAGTTTCAGTTTTAAAAGAAATCTCTTTCATCATAGTGGCAGTATTTAAATGTATGATTAATATTTTATTTTTAAAAACGCTCTATTTTACAGGCTAGATTCATATAAATTGTATATCACAAGGTTATAGACTTAACACAGTTAAGCTCTTGAACTATAATTCCTCCTGCTATACTTTTTTCGTTATACTCTTGGCATTGTATGCTTAACTTTAATTTTCTTATTGCTCACCAAACTTAGGTTTCTACAATATCACAGGATTTTTATTTCAGAGGTAGTCATAGCTGTTTCCATTATTGTAGGAATATATATTTATTCTTTTGACTTACCACTGAAAACAATCTCATCTCTGTGGATCCGAAATGCTAAATGTTCCTCCATTTGGGCCAGCCTTTTAGGATTTTCATCACAAGAACATTGTCAGACAATGGAGAACTACTAAACTTATGCTCCATAAATCCTACATTAACCCATCTTTTTCCTTTCCAAGCCTGAGCTCTACTTTCCCTCTTCTCATTCATGGAAAGTTCCATATTATCTAGATTACACATGTGGATCTATGTGCAGCCATGATCTACTGTCCCCAGAAACAACCATTGAGATGCTATTACCATTATTCTGAGATCTTTATGAAGACCCCATGGATTTGCTCCATTTGCTCTAATTTTGATGCTCACTGTTGCTCAATGTCTCCTTTCCACCCTCCACTCATTTAATCTCTGGGGAATGTTCTGCATGCTTAAAGAAACATTTAGCACTATCATCAGTTAGTTTTAATTAACTTCACATACTTGAATGATGATATGCTAGATGCTAGGAAAATAATTTAAATAGATCTGGTTTCTGCTTCTGGCCATTTACATATTAAACTGTGATAGAATGAGATGCTATTTTTAATTGGCTAGCCATGAACAGTGTAACTTTTTAATGTAAAACTTCCTTTAAAAATTAGATAATTCAATTGCCTTCCTCCATGAATTTTTACTTATTCATACATATTGAAATATGGTTAATAGCTAAAATGCTCAAGAATTGTATAATACTTCCATTTTGGATTTCCAAAGTCATGAAAATGACCTTGGCAGTTGACATACAGGCTAAAATATTCTCAACAAACAATTTTCCAGAATGTATAGAGTAATCAAATAAAGGTAGTCTGTGACTGGGGCGTGGAATAAAACAAGGACAAGTTCATCTTATGACCAGGAGTGAAACAAGACAGAGACCAGGACCCTCGATGTCCACAAAAGTTTGCAGAATTAACTATTGTTTCTTTATAATAACGAACCTACAATATTTTCATTTTTTAGCTAAAGTTACTCATACACTCATCATTGACATGCTCTTAATTCTGAGAACACACAATCCGGAAGCACAAGCCTAACTCCTATAACAAGTCTCTTCTCACTGTTTCTTACCTCCATCCAGAGATTCATCTGCTATGTTTTCTCCTTAGCCATAGCAACTTAAAATAAATATAGCTTTGCTTAACTATTGGTAGACTTTTGTTGATCTGTGACTGGCAGTGGTCTTCATAGTTCTTATGACTGATTTTTATTGTTTTATTTAATTATATGTTGGAATTTACAGTTAACTAAGTAGTCAACTATTATTTTAAATTTAGTTTTATTTTGCTTTGTAGGTAAATATTAAAGAGTTTAAATTAAAATACTGTTGATCCCGGTCCTTTAAAAATATTGTTACACGGCCAGGCGCGGTGGCGCCCACCTGTAATCCCAGCGCTTTGGGAGGCCGAGGTGGGCGGATCATCTGAGGTCAGGAGCTCAAGATCAGCCTGACCAACATGGAGAAACCCCATCTCTACTAAAAAGTACAAACCAAAAATGAGCCAGGCTTGGTGGTGTGCATGCCTGTAATCCCAGCTACTCGGGAGGCTGAGGCAGGAGAATTGCTTGAACCTGGGAGGTGGAGTTTATGGTGAGCTGAGATCGCGCCATTGCACGGCAGCCTGAGCAACAAGAGAGCAAAACTCCATTTCAAAAAAAAAATAATAATTATAATTATATATATATAGTTTTAAAAAATTGTATTTTGGGAGACCCACGGATGTAAGAAAAAGAAATAGAAAAAGGAAGGCAATTGACATTTATTCAGTCTATTGAATGCCATGAACTTGACTTAAGTTCAAGGAATTAATTCTCTAGCTTATTATCACATCCCTACAGGGACGACTCCTCTAGTTTATAATCAAAGCTCAACCAGTTTCAGTAATTTTCCCGAAGCCAAAATACAAATCAATGTCCAAATTGACAGATAATCTCCATTTGGGCTCTACAGTATGCTTCTTTCTGAATTTGCTTTAAGGAGAATAGGAGTAAATTACTAAAACTAACCTAATTGAAATCATTTAAACATTATACTATTTTCAATAACTACTAAACTGAGAATAATTTTAAAAACAATAAGCATATTATAGTCAGCTTTATATTTTCCATATAAAAAGTAACCAAAAAATTCTAGTTCACCTGGCAATTCTCCCATCTTTTCTCCTAACACTCTGTAGTTTTCTCCTAGTCCACTCTACCCCGGTATCACTGGCACCCTTGCTATTCCTAGAAATAAAAACAGTAAATGTGCTACCTCGGGGTCTTTGTGCTTGCCCTTCCCTCTGCATTACACCAACACACATAGTC
The DNA here is from genome assembly GCF_007565055.1 of Rhinopithecus roxellana. NCBI lineage: Eukaryota > Metazoa > Chordata > Mammalia > Primates > Cercopithecidae > Rhinopithecus > Rhinopithecus roxellana. The sequence continues at coordinate 10,322,747 of NC_044549.1, read as the reverse complement.
ACTTTCCGTAATCTCCATTTCCGTCTCTTGACTGCCCTCCTCTCCTCTATTTTCCTTGCTGCCATGTGCTTATCAATATGTACTTAGTACTTACCAATATGTAACATGTGATATGTTGCATTTATTTATTTATTTTCATCCCTACCTAGAATGGATGCTGTAAGAGAAATGAAGTTTGTTGGTGATAGTGGAGGTGATTATTTTGACACTTTGGAGACAAACTCAATTTGTGTTTTTGTTTGTTTTGGTCACTGCTGTAACTCAAGTGCGCAAAACAATGCCTATTACATAGTAGCCGCTGAAAAATGTTGTTGAATAAATAAATGAAAACAAAATGCAGTGAAACATATTGAAACAGTACTTAGAGTTTAGCATTTTAGGATTTGATGTAATTGCGTATCACATACACATTCTAAGCTCAAGCTATAATTTTGTCACAAATAGAAAGAGAAAACAAAATCTTCATTACCTAGAAAATCCAATACTGCCATTTAGAGCATGTTATCTCCCATACCTAGAAAATCCAATACTGCAATTCAGAACATGTTATCTCCTATCCTCTATTCTTTTATATTTTATTTCACATATTTCAATGCATTCATTTTTATTTTGATTAGTATGTATAATTGTCTACTAAAACCTTGCTAAGTACTAAAACTGCCATGATCACAAGTTGGCTAGTTGTGTGACTCAGCCTCTGTAGTCTTCAGAATCCTTGTGTGTATCTTGTGACTAATGAGAGTAACTACTCGGGGCAACTCTTAGTAAATGAGAACTCAATGACATAATACCAGCACAACATTTAGCACTGCCCCGGTCTATTAGATTCACAAAATTAATTTTGTTCTTATTGATTGTGAATAATGATGATGAAGAAAACATAATAAATATGCTCCTATATTCATACAACATTAGTATATACCACATAGAAGGTAAAACTAGTCTAATTTTAAAAAGCATAGCTGAGAAGCCACATTTGCATAGGATAAAGTTATTTTAATATAACACTGTTCATCAAGGCCCTCTCAGATTACCAATTCTCAGTGATTTTGCCCAAATTACCACTTTTTCTCCCCCACCCTTACATGCACGCCTACATAAAGTCACAATTTGAAACATAGGGGTATTAACCTTATACATATCCTTCATTGCTCCTCACTGTTACGAATGGAACTCAGGCAAGGAGTGTTTTCCTTTGAATCTGATTAATACTAGTGAGTGTAGTTTTACTTCATTTTGCTGTGGATTTTACTGCACCTTTGCTAGGACTTCAGGTAGTTTTGAAATGATTTTAGATGCAGATGAAGAGATTTGCTGCAGAGATAAAGGAGGGGGAAGTAGTGTTTACTTACAGTGTATTTCTAGCACCTGCATGGCTACCTGAGGGGTGGCATTGAGGGATTCATGATCTACTCTGCAGATGACCGCCACTCCATCATCACTCCGGTCCACTCGGAAGTCCAGTGTGCTGCTGACAGTGAATGTCTTGCGATTTGCATCCTCTTCTTTTAAATATTTTACATCTGAAAATAAAATATGAGTTTTAAAATGTGACACCTTTCAAAATAAAACAGATTGCATTTATTCAAGATAATGGAAACACCTTCTCCCTATCTTTATCAATTTTTAAGAAGCAAATATTTGTGATTTTAACATTTAATCTATTTCAATTCAATGAAATAAAAATATACATACTTTAAAAATAAATTCTAAGGGTTAGATCCAGAAATACAATAAAAGGGTAGGGCGCAGCAATTTTATTTCTTTGGTCTCAGGCTTACTTAGCTTATAATCCGTCACAAGATACTCTTACATACTCCATTAAAACAATGTATATCATCTTACAAAAGTAGTCTTTCTTTTCTCTTAGCTATAAGTTTTACTAAAACATAATCTTAATTTTCTGAGCCACAAGCACAATTGGGAAGGGCAAATTTACAACCGTACGGCTATGCCTAAAAGAAAGCACAATGCATTTGAAATATAACTTTAATATGAACAATGTGAGGTGAACATAAATTGCTAAAGAATACTTAGGATGAGAAAGTTGTCATCTTTGGAAAGAAAAGGAGCACAGTCATCTGAATATTTTGAATACTTAAGTATATATTTGCAGTGAAATTTACATTGAGATGAATGCTCTTCACTTGGCTGAGGAATTTATTTCAGCATGAATAAGAGTACTTTCTACAAGATGTGAATTCATTTATCGATATTTAAACTTGCTGTGCATGATTTAGATCCATCGTTATATGGTGCACTAAAGGATTATTTGTTCTCTGTGGAAAAGAAGTTTAATAATACTTAATTTGTAATTTCTCAAGTCTGAAGTAGCTGATAAGAAGAGGACGATTTTAAAGGTTTAGAAATCAAACTGACAGGATAAGGTTAAGGTATCCTTATAACAACATCTTAAATGTAGTTGATGGAAAAATGTATTCAATTTTCTTATGCTTTCTGTCATGTTTTTTCATCATTCAGTATCACATAAACTTTGATATTGTCAGGAAATAAGCCCTTTCACATAAAACATTTCATTTTAACACATATTAAGTAATTTATTTTAAAAACATTTTAAAATATATTAATAACAAAAATGAATAAATTCAGTTTCTCAATCTTTGTGCCTTATGCAAAGATTGGATTTGCATGTAATATTTGATTAATAGACATATGCATGGTTCACTATCACTTATTTCAGAAGTATGAATTTACCATATTGAGTGATTTTAAAGATAAATAAAATAACCATTAGTAAAAGATAAAATGGATAGACGTGATATGTCTTGTTCTTGAAAATGTGTTTATATTTGGGTTCACATATTAGGGGAAAATGACCTAATTAAGATTTTTACCTCAAAATGTTTTATGTATGTTAGGCAATTCTGAAGAGTAAGAAAATCTCCAACATTTAGAAAGGAGAACAGAAGCATGAAATCTCAATTCCATCTTTTAACTGAAAGTAAATCATGCAGGATACAGAATTCTATGCAGAATTTTTTATAAAAGTGTGTCTTATGAAATATCTCATTTCATTTTTACTAAAGTCATTTACTAAGATTTTGGCACTTGAAAATTAGGTACAATTCCATTAAAAAATATTAAATAAAGGACACAATGACCTTTCAGCCAAAATATATCAGAACAATTCAGATGCATTTATGATTCTTTGCTTATATTTAAAATATTATAAGGTTCTTTTACTTTTCAGTTTCATAGATTTATACAAATATGTTGCCTCATTTTTACATTTATTTTCTTTTTTTATAACTCTATGACCAGTGTTTACTTGTTCCTAGCTCTAAGCAGTGTCAGAGTAAGAAAATATTGATCTCTTGACAAATGATTTTTATAATTATGCTACACAATATATGAGAAATTACTCCAAAGTATTACTGCTGGTTGTTTACTTTTCATAACAGCTGCACTTTAAGAACTCACACATCTGCTTCTTTTAGCTGTTTCCCTTACAAAAGTAGCATTTAATGTAATATTAATTGGACACATACAATTTGATAGCAATTATATAAATCATAAAATTTTAATGAACTAATTCAAGTAAAATTTTAAAAAGTGTAAATTTGTTGATTTTAATATTGGCTAACGTGATAGATTTTAGGGTTACCAGAAGCCTTAAGATGAACAGAAAAAACATTGAAAAGAGCCAATCGTAGTATCTTTTCTCATATTTTAGGTTGACTTTCTTCCCCAAAGAAATGAATAGGAAAGATACTTAAAATGTATCTCTACTTTCCCGTTCTATATTTTTAAAATAACAATGCATTACACAGTTATAGAGTCAACAGAAATTTTCTTTACATTGCATAGTTTATTTGTTGATACCATGTGTATCCTTCTTTCAGGTTCTATTCATTTTCCTTTCTTTTGCATGACAGTTATATTACATGGTGATTAAGAATAGCCTTCTCAAAATGCAACCCACATATGATCTTGTTAAAATGCAGATTCTCATTCAGTAGGTTAGGGTGTGGAGTCTGAGAGTCTGCTGCTGGCCCACAGACCATATTTTGAGGAGCAAGAGTATAGTGCAAACATTTGACACTGGAGACATAACTAAAGGTGGACTGGGAATGTTGGCACTTACTCTTCCCATCTTTTTCTCTTTTTCTCTCTCTCTCGTTATTTTTTAATTGTTCCTCTTCAAAAACTTCCACTGGACATAATACACACACACACACACACACACACACACACACACACACGCACACATATATATCTTCATTTTACATATTTCAAAATATGCACGTCCTATATATTATGTAATGTGTTAATGAAATGACTAGAAAACCTTGAGAACCAACAAGAAACAGAGGAACTTTCAGAATTTCTTTCATAATCCACTTATAATCCACTCCTCCTACTCTCTCTACTAGATCTTCTGGACATTTAAATAGTCAAAACGGTGGTCACTTTTGGTGAATCGGGTGGGAAACTGACTGGGAGAGAATATATTCGGGTTTTCTGGAGTTATGGAAATGCTCTACATCAAAAGGGGTGTGAGTTCATCTACTTTGTAATTTGTGTCAAAATTTTATAGTTAAGATTAGTTCATTTCAATCTGTGTAAATTTTCCCTCAAAAATCACAACTGTAGGCCGGGCGCGGTGGCTCACGCCTGTAATCCCAGCACTTTGGGAGGCCGAGACGGGCGGATCACGAGGTCAGGAGATCGAGACCATCCTGGCTAACACGGTGAAACCCCGTCTCAACTAAAAATACAAAAAACTAGCCGGGCGAGGTGGCGGCGCCTGTAGTCCCAGCTACTCGGGAGGCTGAGGCAGGAGAATGGCGGGAACCCAGGAGCGGAGCTTGCAGTGAACCGAGATGGCGCCACTGCACTCCAGCCTGGGCGACAGAGGAAGACTCCACCTCAAAAAAAAAAAAATAATAATAACTGTAAGTTATAGTAATAATTACAATTGAGTGGAGAGTAATTAGAGGGATAGATGAAAAAAATGGCTGAATGTTGATACATTTAAAACTGGGTGATGGCATGCAGTGTCTCATTCTATTACTGTGCTTACTTTGCATATGTCAGAAATTTTTCTATAATAAAATTTTTAAACATAGCAAAAGAAAAATTCCTCAAGTATAACTGTTAACGAAAATTAGTTGCCTGAACATTTCTTGGTAAAGTCTCAAGATAAAGGACTTTCTATTAGTTTTTATATTAATCTTTATAAAATTTAAATTGTAGAATAGCAATCTCCTTATATTCAGGAGATTAGATCTTTTGTCTTAGCAAGAACTAAGGTGAAAAGAGAAATAGCAAATGTAAGTTCGAGCGCTGGAGTATCCAAAGTGAATAAATTTAAATGCCTCAAGTTAGGTTAGCTGGGGAATAAATAAATAAATAAATAAATAAATAAATAAATAAATAAGCAGCCAAGATATTTGGGTTTTCTTACATCTAATTTTTTTCACAAAATATATTTCAAGAGATACTTTCATATCTGTCTTTCCTAGCTTTATAATATTAGGCCACCAGGCTCTATATCTAGTTTCTGGCCACTTTTAGACTGAAGTTTTGGAAAAAGAAAATCCTCTTAAGTGAAGTTCCTAGAGAAGTTGCCTTGCCTCCACAGTGATGCTAATATACTTTGAGTAGTATAATCTCAACTACTTTGGTTTATTTGCTTTCTCCACTTTTGCAGTTTTGGTGCTATTTATACAGACTGAAAAAGAACATATCTTCACTTTTTTTTTTTTTGAGACATAGTCTCATTCTGTCACCCAGGCTGGGGTACAGTGGCGTGATCTTGGCCCACTGCAACCTCCGTATCCTAGGTTCAAGCGATTCTGCTGCCTCAGCCTTCTGAGTAGCTGGGATTACAGGTGTGCCACAATGCCCAGCTAATTTTTGCATTTTTTGTAGAGATGGAGTTCGCCACTTTGGTCAGGCTGGTCTCAAACTCCTGACCTCAGGTGATCTGTCCGCCATGGCCTCCCAAAGTGCTGGGATGATCGGTGTGAGCCACCGCGCCCGCCAATACCTTCACTTTCATAATGAAATACTTTCCCCGAATCCTGAAATAGACCTCTTTATCAGCCACCTACCTAGACTAGGCCAGTTCTTTTTAATCCATTCCAAGTTAAATAGACCATACTGGGGACAAGGCAGGATTTAGAAACTGAAACTTCCATGCATTCTCATCACTTGAAGATATCTCTTAGGAATTATGTAGGCTATTAAGTGACATTTCCTATTTGGGTCTTGAAATGAGCAAAACAGCATGGTCTTAGTGTGTCCCAAACAGTTATGCTTATATGGAACTGGAATTTACTATTATTTTCAGAAGTAGGGTTTTTAAAAGTGATTTTTGATGGATAACATGATAGTTTTGGGGGAGAAATCAAGGAATTTAGTCTGAATCCACATTACTGTTGTCAGTGATCCTTTAGTGATTTTTTGCCATAGCCAGTGAGCTAGATTCATGACCTCATCTCATAGAGAACAGAAAATGTACGCATTACATGAGAGTTGGCTTTATTGTCAAAAATTAGGAGTGAATGAAATCAGTGGAGAACTGGACATGTGTAATTACTGCTTCATAGTTCTGCAAATCAAACTTCCGAAAACTAAATACAACTTCCCCATTCTTTCTTTCCTAACTGACCAAAAGTAACTATGTCTGGCTAACTCATTCAGTAACTTCAATGCATACTTTAAAGGTAATTTGTCTTAGAGGAAATGTCAATACTTTTTTGTGTGTATCTTAAGGTTAAATGTTCAAAGATATTTTACAAAACACTTTTCTTTAATGATCAACCAAAGCTTTTCATTTTGTATTTGTTTTAAACTGTCTCTAGACCAAACATAACAAGACTGTATTTTATATTGTGTAACTTTAAAGTCTAGTAACCACATTCATCTGTGCACTGAAAAAGACCTCAAACAAATTTTTGAGGCAAATCTCATTCTTGCCTTTGAGCACCCCTTCATACAACTCCTGTCTGAAATAGGGTAGATTTTTTAAAGTCCTTATAATTTTCAACTTTTTTAAGGAAGTACTAGTCATAATCCTGGTTCTAAACTGACTCTTACAGGTATGGCCCCACCGTTAATTTGCAACATGGATAACCATCCCACTTAGCAAGGAATAGTACTGAAATTCAGCTCTTCTTAATAGATCTGAAAAGGTCAGATGAGAAAAACAATGTTTATGGAGGATTATTAAGAGGAGATACTTCATTTATCTAAATATCAAAGTCTGTTTTTCAGTTTACCCTGACAAGTAAAATGTCAATGCTTCTCATAAAATGTATCTTAAATGTTATTTCCCAGATCTACATTCAGAGGTGCTACAAGAACCAGGTATATTACCTGGAGCTCTGTATTTGTCTACATGAGAATGTCCTTTCTCCTCAAATATATTTAAAATGATGTTTTATTGCATGTCAAAAATATAATAAAATGTGGCAGAAAATTATTTTTAAGTCTATTCAGTAGAATGAGCTTTAAGAAAATAAAAATATCTATGCATTTGAGCAATTTCTGTAGCAGCAGGAAAGTGAGACTTCTTTGAAACATCTATGATGATGCAATTTTCTGGTAATCAAACTATTTGTTTCATAAAGTCCTGCAGCATTCAGCACATGTAAGAATAAGCAACTGTCCCTCATCTACCTGTAGTGACATTGAATAAATGAATCACTTGCATCAGTAAAACATTGTGAAATGCTAAGTTTCTGAATATATTACAATATTTCTATGTACCATGTACTACCAGAGTTTTTAAAAGGATTTTTCAACAAGTTACCTTGTATTCTGAGAATCACATCATTTAAAAATTAAAATTACCCATTCGGACGTTCACAAGGTTCAGTATAAATTATGTATTCATAAAATAAAGGTTAGATTAAATTTTTAACTTTGTTATTTTCGTTTTTACTATTGTTCTTTTTCTTTTCATTCTTTCTCTTCCTTCTGCTCCCTTTTCTTTCCTCTGCAGAAATTCCTAATTTTTATATATCTCTATAGTTTTTACAGCCAGCATCTAAGACAGTATCTGAAACATCATAGATGCTTAATAAGTATGTTTTCAATTCATTAAAATAATGGTTGCAATCAGCCAGGTAAAGCTTCTTTTCCTTCTAGTAAATAGATTTGTTCCATGTCAGTATGTATAATTTGGGGACAGTTGTCAGTCTTTAATTGATTGTCTTTGTAGTATATATCTTTTTAAATCCTCTCATCAGTTTCTGTATTGGAAGAGTACAAAATCTAGAGGGATATGACAAAATATCTGGAATCAGACAGACTAACTGTTTTATTTTATTCAGATCTGTATTTGCCCTTTGTTTGTCAGTTCTGTCTTTGCTATTTTCCACAGCCATTGTAATTCTCACTGCAGACCACTGTAATTCTCACTGCAGACCACTGTAATTCTCACTGCAGACCACTGTAATTCTCACTGCAGACCAACTAGATTAGAGTCCCATTTATCGAACTTCCTCAAGTAGGCAGTTCAGGCATTTAACCATAGACAACAGGTGGAAGAAAGGAGATTGGCAATATCACTAAAGAGAAAAAAATTAAATGGAAAATTACCAAGTTAAAAATATACCTAGCTGTTAAATCTTTTCAATTCATACATATTTTTCCATATAAATTTTACAAGGAAAAGGGGAATAACATTACTAAACATTATCTATACTTACTTACAGGGAAAAATAAAATTATAAAATAATTACATCTCCTATAGAGGCAAAAAATAAAGACATTTTTTGAATATAAAATAAGAAAAATACAGATTTTATCTATGAAAAATTAGCAGGAAGTGAGAGACAAAAGGATATGTAAACATAAAGAGAGGAATATTTTTTAAGGAGATAAATTAGAATAATTTACGAGTCAATATCGTGAAAATATATGAGTACGAAAAAGAAATTGGGGGCAACTCCTGAACATCATGCTAAATAAGTAGCTCTGCAGACTTTCTCTCCAGTTAAACAACCATAACTAGTGAAAACTATTTTAAAACACACATACATATTTCAGGTCTCTGAAAATTGTGCTAAGGGCGTATAGCAAATGAACAAATAATTATTTTAAAAAACTAGAATTGTTAGTAAGAACAGATAGAGTCTGTGGTATTTGAACCATGCCTTGCTCCCTAATTCAACCTCATCTCCAACTCTGCATGAGGAAAACCAGGTAGATGTACCCAAGGTGGAGATCCATGTTTCCCCAACCAAGGACTACGGTCCTTTCCAGAAGAGGCAGGCAGCCAGCATTTCTTATTTCACTCATTATTACTCTTGGTTGCAGAGCCAAAATTCCAGGTGGTGTGGCTGAAAGGTTGGGGCTGTCTTCTTTCTCCCAGTGCCTGCTCATATGCCAAGAATAAAGGGATGCCAATAGCTCTCACTTTAGCTCACTCATAGAGGGGAAATTTCAATCCAGAAGAGACAAAAGAAGAAGACCAGAAGCTACCACCATTTTGCCCAGGGAAGAAGCCAGCTATAACAGGGAAGTGTTTTTCTGAACCTCTCTCTAAGGGAACCAAACATTTGGAACAGAGCTGGGGGAAGTTCAAAGTGGAGACTTTGGAGGAAAGCAAGTAAGAGAGCCCTTGTGTCTAGATGAGATAAGCACACTAAACCACAGACCATCTAGTTTATAAAAGAAAACCAGAGAAAGAGACAACTAGCAAGGGCCTTCCTGTCATCACAGGTTAGAGAAAATCTCAAAGACTGGCCTCAAGAAAAAACAAAACAAAACAAAAAAACCCAGCAAAGGATTCTGGATTTAAATAGATCAAGCTATGGAACACCTTATGCACATAGCATTATTGAAAACAGTAGTGCAACCAGTTGGCAAACAATGAAGGGGAATTACTGGGTGTGATACTAACATAAGCAGAGAGCTTAACAGAGACGATAGGAAAGAAAGACATTCAGTGAGAGTCCTACTGAAGCCATTATCATCCTAGGGTGACTGTGCACGTGCCAAAGCCTGTGCTTCCTGAGGAATGACCTCAGAGACTTCACACTGCAATAGAAATAGCTCCCCCAAATCAATAAACAATAAGCCAACCAAAACAGGTACTTTTACAAAGGAACTCCAAAAAAACAAGCAACTCCTTTGACAATTGACTTTTCATCAAAACTGATAAAGGTCAGAAGGTAGTTGGGTAGCATATCCCAAGTGCTAAAAGAAGGAAAAAATGTCAAATAAGAACCTTACATCCAGTAAAATTATTTTTCAAAAATGAAGGTGAAATAAAATATTTTTCAGGTAAACAAAATCTAAGAGAAGTTATTAAAGCAGTCCTGCCTTATAAGAAGTGTTAAAGAAAGTTGGGCTAAAGAAAGTGATCTCAGATAGTTAAACAACAACAACAACAAAGCACCAGTAAAGGTAATTTCATAATTAAAAAGAGGTTAAAATGGCGTGTTTCTTCTCTTTTCTTCTCTTAAGTGATTAAAAAATAAGAAGAAGAACAAAGATTCTTCAGGAAAACAAAATTAATGATATAAAACAATTATTTACCATTGTATTACAGGGTCTATAACATATGAAAACGCAATATATTTGACAATAACAGGACAACGGAAGTGGATAAAAGTAAGTTTTTATCCTGTTTCCTGAAAGTATTCATTATATAAAAAGTCTTCCAAGGTAATCTTCCAAGAGAATAACTAATCTTACTTTTCTGTCACATTTTCCATCACAAAATCATAAGGAAATGATTTTAGGTGGTAACTTGAATTTGCAGGAAGAAATTAGGAGAATTAAAAACATATATAATATGTTTCATGTGACAAATTGTAGGTACTTGCTATTCTTGCTTTACTCAGCTTCATTAAAGACATAACAGTATATGAAGTAGTAGTTGTAACCATGTATTGTTGTGTTTTTAACATATTAAAATGTAATATGTTTAACAACAATACTACAAAAATGGGAGAAAGAGCAAACAGCTATATTGTAGTAACATTTCTATATCTTCTGAATTAGGTTATTATGAATCTGATTTAGATTCTGATAAGTTAAGATATATGATATGCCTGAGAGCATCTACTAAAAATATAATTCAAAAACAAAGTGAAAAATTGTTACAGGAATTAAAATGTTAAACTAGAAAATATTTACTTAATATAGCATAAAGTAGTAAAGAAGGAATATAAAACAAAAATGACATGAAACATAGAAGATAAATGTAAAATCATGGATGAAAATAAACCTATATCAATTATTATAATATCATACATGGAAATTAACCAATATTGATTATAAGATTACATGTAAGTTGATTAAGAATTCAATCAAAAAGCAGAGATTATAAAACTGGATTTCTTAAATGATCAAAATATATGCTTTCTACAGGAGACACACTTTAGATTTGAAGATACAAATGGACTGAAAATAAAAGGATGAAAAAGAATATATGATACAAACAGCAAGCAAGAGAAAGTTAGAGTGACTATACTAATAGCAGCCAAAGCAGATTTTAAAATAAAATATGTTATTAAAATAATGGAAATCATTTCAAAATGATAGAAAAGACCACCCATTAGAAAGATATAACAATTATAAATACATATACATCTACGTAAAGAGAGCACCTAAGGTATATGAAGCAGAAACCATTTAGAGCAGCAATATTATTCTTAGGAATATATTCAAGAGAATTGAAAGCATATTTCTACACAAAACCTTGCACCTAAATTTTTATAGCAGAGTTTAAAATAATAGCCCCAAAGCATAAAAACTCAAATGTACATCAACTAATGAATGTATAAATAACATATGGAATATGCATACAATGATATATTATTTGGCAATTATAAAGAATAAAGTACTGATATATGCTACAACGCAGATGATATTAGTCTGTGCTAAGCTAATCACAAAAAACACATATTACATATTTTTGTAGATGAAATGTCCACAGTAGGCAAATTTATACAGACAGAAAGTAGATTTGTGGTTACTTAGAGTTGGGGTGGAGACAGTTGGGGGAAAGTTAGGAGTTATCATTAATAGGTTTCTTGTAGAATCATAAAAGTTTAAAATTGATTGTGGTGAGTGTTTCATAGTTCTGTGAATTTATTTAAAAACTGTTAAATTGTATACTTTACATGAATTTGATGACATGAATTATATCTAAATAATGTTGCTATGTGAAAATAAATAAACAGAGCTAACAACATGTTTGGCTTCAATTTGGGAGGTATACAAATAACACTTTAAACTTAGAATTATTGATGGAAGAGAAAAATGTGACGGGAAGTAAGATTGGTTATTCTCTTGGAAGGTTACCTTGGAAGACTTTTTATATAATGACTACTTTCAGGAAACAGAGCATTTTGTTTCCAAACTAGTAAATAAAATAGTAGACAGTGAATGCACTTGAACTTCATGATTCAACTGTAACCTATACTATAACATAATATAAGTAAAATAATCTATCTCAATCAACTTCCCATTACCAACACAAATGGAAGGTAATTTACCAACTCATTTAGATACTGCTGGCCGGGCGCGGTGGCTCAAGCCTGTAATCTCAGCACTTTGGGAGGCCGAGACGGGTGGATCACGAGGTCAGGAGATCGAGACCATCCTGGCTAACACGGTGAAACTCCGTCTCTACTAAAAACTACAAAAAACTAGCCGGGCGAGGTGGCGGCGCCTGTAGTCCCAGCTACTCGGGAGGCTGAGGCAGGAGAATGGCGGGAACCCGGGAGGCGGAGCTTGCAGTGAGCTGAGATCCGGCCACTGCGCTCCAGCCTGGGCGACAGAGCGAGACTCCGTCTCAAAAAAAATAAATAAATAAATAGATACTGCTACACTAAGATGTCAATTTGATCATATTGTGAAAAACTGGATCCAATGTCTTTTCATGTTTGTTTGTTTTTGTTTTGTTTTGTTTTTTGAGATGGAGTTCTGCTCTTGTCACCTAGGCTGGAGTGCAATGGCACCATCTTGGCTCACTGCAACCACCTTGGCTCACTGCAGGTTCAAGCAATTCTTCTGCCTCAGCCTCCCCAGTAGCTGGATTTACAGGTGTGCACCACCACGTCCAGCTAATTATTGTATTTTTCATAGACACAGGGTAATCAAATAATTAATGCGTTAATTTTAGTAAAATATGATTCATAAATTTTGTAAAATATCTTATGCATTCAAAGACGGTCATTAGCCAAAGGTAATGGGAAAAGCTACCTTCTCCCACTATGTGCCACAAGGATCATGAAGTGAATTTCCATGAAAAATCCAAAGTTAAAGAATGAAAGACGTATTTTTCCTCGCATATGAAGAAGCCATAAAGGATTTTTTTGAAATAACCTGAAGACAACTTGAGCAGTAACTAAGTTTCTCCATCACCAGATGAGAGCTGTAGAGTTAGCAAATTTGAATATTTTTGTTATTATAATGTCAGGATTCCTCATGGGTTTCTGAGTGCTAGATGATTAAGGTATGCACTTGCTTTAACCCTTAAATTAAATACATTGATTAACAACATTAATTAAACACAAGTTTAAAAATAAACAATTTATTTGGTCAATTTCTTGACACTATGTAAAATCCAGTAAAAAAAAAAAAAAAAAAAAAAAAGTTTTCATGTGTCTCATGATATACATACCGAAACTTTCTTTTCCATTCCAACAATGTATAAGAATTCGCAACAACACTAAATTCCTGTAACTAAGCATATGATCTTGCGTAGATGAAAATTTCTCATACACAAAACTAAAGCATGATTCATAAAACTAAAATATAATGGTAATACGGCTGAGTGTGGTGGCTCACACCTGTAATCTCAGCACTCTGGGAAGCCAAGGTGGGTAGATCACCTGAGGTCAGGAGTTAAAGACCAGCCTGGTCAAAATGGCAAAACCCTGTCTCTACTAATATTACAGAAAGTAGACAGGCATGTTGGCACACACCTGTAATCCTAGCTACTCGGGAGGCAGAGGTTGCAGTGAGCCAAGACTGTGCCACTGCACTCCAACCTGGGCGACAGAGTGAGCCTCCGTCTCAAAACAAACAAACAAACTATATATATATATATATATATATGCACACACACATATGTGTATATATACATACAGATATATATAATACAATAAATGAATTGGATTTTGTGAAGTAGTACAAACATTTCGGAAAGTTGGCAAGGTCTTTAAAAAATTAAATATATGGCTACCATTTAATTCAGCCAGTCGGCTTCTAGGCATTTGCCTAAGAAAAATGAAAACATATGGGCACACAAAATTTTACCCACAAATGTTCACAGTAGCTTTATTATAACATCTGCAAACTACAAACGACCCGAATGTCCATTACTAGGTAAACGAGTAAATAACTGTGGTGTATATATCCATGCAATAGAATACTACTCAGCAAGAAAACAGAAAAGAAACTGTATGTGCGACATGAATGAGTCTCAAAATATTTATGTTGAGACCAAAAAAAGAAAGATATATACAGACTCTATAATTCTATTTATGCAAACTGGCAGAAAATGTAAACTGATCTATTGTATCGTAAAGCAGAACAATGGTTTCCTGGGAATGAGGTAGAGGGTGGGCAGAGAAGGTACAGGGAAGATGTTAGAAAGGATATAAATAGACTTTTGGGGATAATAAATACATTTTTTATCTTGTTTGTGGTGATGATTTCACTACTATAGACATTTGTCAAAACTTAATAAATTACAAAATTCAAATATCTATAGATTGATTTTTGTCAATTATATCTTAATAAACTTATTTTTAAAATAAATATGAAAAAGTAAAGACTCTCCACGATTTCTGGTGAATATTCTTTCTCCTCTACCACTCATATACACATGGAACAATCATTAAATATCCTTCTACAGAGTGACTTACGTATCTCCTAGCATTGCCTGGAAAGTCTTGAGGCAGTGCATTTAACACCATTGAGAAAACTTCAAGTTATGTGCACACACACACAGATATACATATCCACAGGTAAATGTGATTCATTTTTTTTTTTTCTCACGTTATATAGTGCCCAGCATGTTCTGGAGGAAATGGCAAGGCCACTTTCAAAGCAGTAAGTGTAAATAAAGGAACATAAAAATAATAGGTCTTTAAATGTTGAGGTTGAGGCTGGGCACAGTGGTTACATGTGGTTACACACATGATTACATCATGCCTGTAATCCCAGCACTTTGTGATGTTAAAAAAATAAATGGCATATACTATAAGTTTAAATAACGATATTTTAAATTCATTCTTATTATACATGATGCAGGGACTTTAAACTCAGGGGCCACAAATCTCTTCCTCTTCTTTTATACTTAATTTCAAAGAGTTTGTGATCTCTGGTTTACATGTTAATATTTTACTCATTCAAATTAAGGTTTTATACAACTGATGTTAAATGAGTCCTTCGGACAAAACCAGTTTTGCAACACCAAATAAAGTAAATAAATATATAATCTACCATTTATCAAGTAGTTTCCACAAAGCTTAATCCAAAAAAAAAAAACAAAAAAGCAAGCAAGAAATAAAGAAATAAAAAATAGAGTTATGTGGCCAGAGAATATTACTAAGATGTAGGTTAAAGCAATTATTGTTGTAATTCTCAAACATTAAAATGCTCAAGTATATCCCGATTCCATAGTACAGAATGCCCCTCCAAGAAAGAACTCATAAGCTACACAGAATGTTGAAAGTCATTTTCTAAGCTTAGTACTTTAGGATGTCCCTTCCTTTCTTTCCTAAATACCTATTAATGCTTTGCTTATTAGGCTCTAATCCCATGGGTTCTGAAACTTTATTGATAATAAGGACCACTATAGATACATGAGAAATAGTAGAATTTTTAGGCCTGACAACCAGGAATTCTGACTTAGTAAGTCTACTTTAAAACCAGGAATCTGCATTTTGTAAAGTACCACCTGAGGTGATTCTAATCTAAGCGGTCTAAAGGCCACTTTTTGAGAAACACAGCATTTAGAAATTCACTCTTCTCCAGCTGCCGATGTATTATTTACTAAGCAGCTTACAGTAAAATTATGCTGTATTTTGCTAACTTGAAAATTAGAAGCTGCACCATCTTTGATTGACATTAAAATGTATGGCAAGGACTTACTCACACAAGGAAACATAGCTAATGTCAATTCGAGCTTGATGGCCAAACATTTTGAAACACATGGTATATAATAAGTAAATCATGCTTATAGAATAATGGCAATGCCATTAGATACTGGCAAACTTCAGTGACCCACTACGGAGTCCAGCTTTCGTGGATATCCAGGTATACACAGCATGATTCTCAGGGCAGGGAGCACATGTGGAGAGAAGTTCTGTTTGAAGCACACTGTACACATAATGAGAAATGGCTATTTTTAAAGGCTAAAATTTACAGAATGCCAGACCTTTATATAGTCAAAATCTCTTTCCTCATTATAAATCACTTAACTTCAGAAAGCTACTGTAAGCATAACCTTTTAAATTCTGCATAATTATAATTACTTCAACCTCAAACTTTTTTCTCTTTGTGGCAAGGTCTTACTGTGTCACCCAGGTTAGAATGCAGTGATGCTATCATGGCTCTCTGCAACCTCAAATTTCCAGATTCAAATGATCTTCCAACCTCAGCCTCCCAAGCAGCTGAGACTAATGTGCCACCACACCCAACTAATTTTTAAATTTTTTGTAGAGAGAAGATCTCATTATTTTGTCCAGGTTGGTGTCCAAGCCTTGGGTTCAATTGATCCTCCTGCCTCAGCATCACAAAGTGCTGGGATTACAGGCATGAGCCACTGTGCCCAGCCTCAACCTCGACATTTTAAAGAATGAACTGTATTAGTCCATTCTCACACTGCTAATAAAGACACCCCCAAGGCTGAGTAATTTATAAAGAAAAAGAGATTTAATGGACTCAGTTTCATATGGCTGGGGAGGCCTCACAGAAAGCAAAGGAGGAGCAAAGGCTGGGGAGGCCTCATGGCAGAAAGCAAACGGGGAGCAAAGGCATGTCTTCCATGGCAGCAGGCAAGAGAGCATGTTCAGGGGAATTGCCCCTTGTATAACCATCAGATCTCATGAGACTTATTCACTATTACAAGAGCAGCATGGAAAAACTTCCCCTATGATTCATTTACCTCCCACTGGGTCCCTCCCATAACACGTGGGAATTATGGGAGCTACAATTCAAGATGAGATTTGGATGGAGACACAGATTGTCCCCACATTTCAAAACCAATCATGCCTTCCCAACAGTCCCCCAAAGTCTTAATTCATTTCAGTATTAACTCAAAAGTCCACAGTCTAAAATCTCAAGACAAGGCTAGTCCCTTCTGCCTATAAGCCTATAAAATCAAATGCAAGTTAGTTACTTCTTAGATACAATGAGGATATAGTTATTGGGTAAATATTCTTGTTCCAAATGGGAGAAATTGGCCAAAATGAAGGATCTACAGGCCCTGTGCAATTTCACAATCCAGCGGGGCAGCCAAATCTTACAGCTCTGAAATGATCTCCTTTGACTCTATGTCTCACATCCGGGTCACACTGATGCAAGAGGTGGGCTCCTACGTCCAGGTCACACTGATGTGAGAAGTGGGCTTCCATGGCCTGGGGCAGCTGCATTCCCATGGCTATGTAGGGTACAGCCCCCCCTGCCAGCTGCATTCACAGCTGGCATTGAGTGTTTGCAGCTCTTCCAGGTACAGGCTTCAAGCTGTCAGTGGATCTAACATTCTTGGGTCTGGAGGACAGTGGCCCTCTTCTCACAGCTCCACTAGGCAGTGCCTCAGTTGGGACTCTCTGTAGGGGTTATGACCCCAATTTTCCTTCCACATTGCCCTAGCAGAGGTTCTCCATTAGGGCCCTTCCTCTGCAGCAAACTTCTGCTTTAACATCCAGGCATTTCCATGCATCCTCTGAAATTTAGGCAGAGGTTCCAGAACCTCAATTCTTGACTTTTGTGCACCCACAAGCTCAACACCATGGTTAAGCCACTAAGACTTGGGTCTTACACCCTCTGAAGCTGCAGCCTGAGGTGTATGTAGGCCCCTTTTAGCCATAGCTGGAGCTGAAGCAGCTGGGATGCAAGGCACCATGTCCAGAGGCTGCACACAGCAGAAGTCCCTGGACCTGGCCCAGGAAACCATTTTTCCCTTCTAGGCCTCTGGGCCTGTGAAGGGAGGGGCTGCCCTGAAGGTGTCTTACATGCCCTGGAGACATTTTCCTCATTGTTTTGGAGATTAACATTTGGCTCCTCATTACTTATGCAAATTTTTGCAGCCCACTTGAATTTCTCCCCAGAAAATGGGGTTTTCTTTTCTACTGCATCATCAGCCTGCAAATTTTCCCAACTTTTATGCTCTGCTTTCTCTTGAATGTTTTACCACTCAGAAATTTCTTCTGCCATATACTCTAAATTCTCTCTCTCAAGTTCAATGTTCCACAGATCTCTACGGCAGGGGCAAAATACCACCAGTGTCTTTTCATGGCAAGGGTGACCTTTACTCCAGTTCCTAACAAGTTTCTCATCTCCCTCTGGGACCACCTGAGGCTGAACTTTGTTGTCCATATCACTATCAGCATTTTGATCAAAGCCATTCAATAAGTCTCTAGGAAGTTCCAAAGTTTGCCACATCTTCCTGCTTTCTGAGCCCTCCAAGTCTCTAGGCAAGTCCAAACTTTCCCACATTTTCCTATCTTCTTCTGATACCTCCGAGCTGTCCCTATCTCTCTGCCCATTGCCCAGTTTCAGAGTCGCCTCCACACTTTTGGGTAACTTTACAGCAGCATCTCATTAGTGTAGTAGTCTGTCTCATGCTGCTAATAAAGACATCCCTGAGATGAGTAATTTATAAAGAAAAAGAGGGTTAATGAACTCACAATTCTACAGGGCTGGGGAGGCCTCACTATCGTGGTGGAAGGCAAAGGAAGAGCAAAGGCATGTCTTACATGGTGGCAGGCAACAGAGCACGTGCAGGGGAGGGAACTGCCTTTATAAAACCATCAGATCTCATGAGACTTATTCACTATCACAGGAACAGCATGGGAAAAACCCACCCCCATGATTCAAATGCCTCCCACCAGGTCCTTCCCACAACACATGGGGATTATAGGAGCTAGAATTCAAGATGAGATTTGGGTGGGGACATAGCTAATCCATATCATGAACATATTATAATTTGTATGTGTATTAATTTCTCCTACTGCCTCTCATTTTCTTAATGAGCGAACATTCATTATCCAAGTAATTTAGGCACCTGAATTTTATAATCTTAATGCTTGCTTTTACTCCATCTGTCCAGATCATTCATCAAGTTCACTTGAAAATTATCTTCCCTTTCAGAACCATTTATTTGTAAAAAACTCCATTGTCATCCATTAGTTTAGGTACTTACCAGCTCAGGCTTGCAATGCCTCTTAACTAATAAGCTAGTCTTCAGAATTCCCCCCAAACTGCTAGATGTGTGACCATGAAAAAATATTCTGTCTTTCTAGATCTCAGTTTCCTGTTATTGCTGTGTAACAAATTACTGTAAGTTTAATGGCTTAAAGCAATATATATTTATTATCTCATGGTTTCTGTGAGTGAGGGGTCAAGGTACGGTTTAACCTTGGCCTTTGCTCAGCGTTACTTGGCTAAATAAAGATATTAGCTGGGGCTTTAATTTCAATCTGAGTTGGGGTCCTCTTCAAGCTCTCTGATTGTTACTAAATTCATTACCTTGAGACTACATGTCTGATGTCCCTATGTTCTCACTAACTGTCACCTGGGACTGCTTTCAGCACCTAGAGGTCACCCACAGTTCTTTGCCACATGGCACCCATAAACAATTCACAACATAGCTGTTTGTTTTCTTCTAGGCCAGGAAAATAATCTGACTTTAAGAAATAAGAAGGGGTACATTTTTAAAAATGTACATTTTAAAACTGTACCCCTTCTTAAAGAACTTGCCTCATTGTATGAGGCCCATCCTTGATAATCTCCCTTTGATGAACTCAAAAGGGACCCACAGTGATGTCTGCAAAACTCATTTTGTAATATAAGGTAACATATTAGAGACAATCCTATCGCATCATATTCACAATTATCTCCTACACACTAGGGGAAGGGTTTATACAAGGGTGTGGATAATTAAGGGTTATCATAGAATGCTGCCTAATGCATTAATATAAAAGCTACTTAGGTAGGAAAGATCTCAAAGTTTTGTAATAGTAAATCCTCAAACTGCACAGAACTAAACTTATACATGGAATGACAAGTTTAATGTAAATATAAGTTCTCAGGGAGCTGACAGACTTAGGAAGGCAATGCACATCTTTTCTCACACTAAATAGCAGCTATTCGCTTTCTTGCTATGCAGAAGATTAAAGGCTGCAGTGAAACTACCTGTGGTTTTGGATGCAGCTCTGCCCAGAGGCACCAAAGGGATTTCTGAGTAAAACTCACATAGAGGGGATAAAAAACAGAGTTGGATGAAATTATGATTGTTTCATTTTACTTTTTAAAGCTTATAAAAAAAGCTTCACTATCGCCTATAGAATAAATTTCAAAACCTTAATCTGGAATAAACGCTCTTTCATGACATAACTGAACCATGCCTCTTTGTTTACTTCTCATGCCTATACCACACATAAAGTTTCCTAGTTATTTCAATCACATGCTGTTATTCTGCATAGATATATGAAATTCATTTCTTCAAAGTGTCCTACCACCTACTTTTGTCCCAAACACATATGATGAATTCCACTCCTTTGTAAAAGCAAACAGGAATCTCAGGATCCCAAAATCACTGTGCCAAAGGGAAAGTTAAGCTTGGGATCTCAGAAATGAAAATAAATAAATAAATAAAAGCTTTTCTTTTTCTTTTTCACGAAATGATAGCTACAATTTCACAAACCTATGTCATAGCCTCATAATAACAGAAGGCCATGTATCTCCCCAAATGGTCTCTCTCCAAAACTGCTGACAAGGAAATTCCTTCTGGGTCCGATCATCTATCAGAATACATGCCATCCCTATAAACTAGCCCTAAAACAGAGTTCTGTAAAATCTAACCATGACAATGCAAATTACCAGCTTTACTTCACAGGTATGAGACAGAGAAAGACTAGAAACAATCCCTCTGCCTACCCGAGAACAGTGCATAATTGACTCCTTCCTCCACTTCATCTATTCACATAGTTATCTTGTGTAAAATGTAGATTGACTGAGAGACAAGTGCATAATTTACTTTTCCTGTACTCTCTTTCTCATGTAAAATGTAGATGAACTGAGAGATAATCAAACTCTCACAAGAATGTAACCACTTGCCTCCCTGTCTACCCTTCCCCCAAACCCCTTTTTCCGCCTCTTATTCCCCTCCTGCTTGCTCTTTCCCCTTTAAATACTGAAGTCTTTAAACCTCTTTTAGAAAAGGGATAGACCACAGATGCTTCTGTGATTTGTGTTATTTTCTTGGGCGCGTCCTCAACCTTGGCAAAATAAACCTCTAAATTGACTGAGACTTGCCTCAGTCACTGTTTGGTTTATAGACTGTTTAAGACACATTTACTCAATAAATAGATATTTACTGAGTGCCTGCTTCCATAAATGAACTGTTGAGCCTTAACCTCTCCCACAAAGTAGGGCTGATATCTGCTACTTCTGCAGAAAACTGTAGCCAGTTTATATATCTGTGTCTGTTATGTCTTATGTTTTTATATCTCTTTCTCAATTGTGAAAGCCTGGGAGGAATATTTTTGTTTTATTTGTTTATATTTCTAGGACTAATTTAGGAATTGGTACAACTCATCATGATTTCCTGAAAATAAGAATTACAATGATAATGATAATAATAGCTAAAATGTATTCAGTGATTCCTTAGACTCTGAAAACACTTCATTCGTATTGTTTTATATGGAATTATTGCAAAAGCACTTTGAAGCAACCATTATTATCCTTATTTAGCAAAGGAGAAAAATAAAGCTCAGAGACAGAGGCAGGACTTCTATATAGTTTACTGATACTCCTCATTTTATATTCTGCATACTAATGTGATTCTGAAACAGGAGGTCAACATCACTCACACATTTAACACAATGGTAAACACACACATTTTCAGGTTTCCCCGTGGGCCTGCTCCACCAGAAAATCTTGGATCAAGGCCTGATAATCTGAGATTCAGCAAACCCTGTACTTGATAATGTCCTGTGCTTAATGGCTATAGCTTCAGAACCACTGTTCTATAATCAAGTATGGACAAATTCCACAAACTAGACCTTTCAAGTGACTTTTACCCAGAAACTTGGGTATAAAATTAATATGTCAGGTAGTGATAGAGAAAAGATGAAGATTCGTATAAATGTGTCTATTTTTAGGAAAATATTCTCCATAACATGTTTGATAACCCCAAAGACATCTTAAACAGCTGCAGGTCAAGGTTCTCGGTTTCTTCATTTGCATCTTCACCAATGCACCATAGAATACTGTGAAATTGAGAGGCATTTTAACAATTTTGTAGTGAATTGAATTTAATTGAATTTGATTAGCCTGTCTTTTCCGTTTGCCTATTTTACGCTAGGGAGTGTCTGTTTAAAACATGTCAAGTGATATTATACTAAAAACAGTTAGATGGTAATAGGAAGTCAAATTTTTATCTCTGAAAAGAGAAAATAGTGCCGGATAAGGTGGATTACTCCTTTAAATGAGGAGGGTTTGCTAAAAGACGGAAGAGTGACATTTTCTTAGCATATCCAGAAACAGCAACTATAGTGAATATTCACTGTGTGCAGTAGTTTTTACCTAACTGTATTTACATATACACTTACAAAAATAAATATATGCCACTCAGAAAGTTCACCATCTGGTTAGAGAGACAAACGATTTAAACCTGCTAAAGAATTACAAGATTAGATAGATAGATACATAGATAGATAGATAGATGCAAGTGTAGAGATAAATGCTCTGTAAATGGCAGTGCATTGAAGAGCATAGAAAAAATGGTATCTTCACAAGTTTTCAATACAGCATAGAACCATGTTCTGATTCTGTACCTATTTCTGTCTTCATTGTTGTTCTGATCTTGGTTCAGATGATTTTAAAATATGTTGTTTACAAGATTAAACTTTTCATATTTCTTCATATGAGCAAAAATCTTTCCCCTCCTGCCCAGTGTATGATTAAATCTGTTTGGCATTTAAAACAGAGGCCAATTTTGTCAAAAATTCACTTCCTTTATAAATGTCTGAGTATATCATGGGTTTGTCATGCAGCTACAATATGAAAAACAATCAAGCAATATTAGTGAGGTACTTAATAGTGAAAGTGTATGACCTCCTTGAGGATACAAGAGAGGCAAATCCTTGGAACATAAACAAAATACTAACAAAGTGAGAACTAAGTAAACAACAAATTAATTAACTACTTGTGTCAGAATTTAGGAAGAAAAAACATATAGGTAATAAAATAATTCATTGAAGGATTGTATATCAGAAGTGCATTTTAGTGCAAGCCAAGACCTTCACACAAAAGGAAATATGTGATGTGTAAGCATTCACTGCCTGGAGAATTCTTACAGGCTACAGAAAGCAGATTTTAAACTTATTCGAAAGTTTAGGGCTTTCCATTAGAAATGCTTAAGCAGAAAAGTGCCTGGATCAGATTCTTGTCGTAGTAAGATAACTCTGGAAGCAGTGTGGAACATCCATTAAAGAGAGATCTAACCAAGTCCAGAAATGCCTAGACTAACGTATCTTAGAGGCAAAATTAGAATGGATGTTACTGAGCCTTGACAGAATTCAAGAATCAGGTTACATAGTAACCTGACATTTAATTTAGCATAATAAGACGTCTAACTTGTGTCTTGGGACTGACATTTCTCAAAATGTAATCCAATAATGTATATTTATTAGAAATACTAAGGCAAAGATAGTGATCAGGGTAAAATTATGGATAAGGACTTTTTCTTGGGAAAAAATATGCAGAGAAAGAGTAATTAAAATAGGAAACTGATAAAAACAATTGTGTGGATTATAATCATAATTTCTCAGTAATATAGGCAATCTTATCTGCTAAGCCTGCATGCCCATTACGAAGAATTAATTAGTGTGGTATAAGTTATCACAATTATAGGTTAAAATAATCAGAACGTCTGAGCATGGTGGCTCACACCTGCAATCCTAGCACTTTAGGAGGCTGAGGCAGGAGGGTCACTTTAGCCCAGGAGTTCGAGACCAGCCTGGGCAACATAGCATGATCTCTACAAAAAAGAAAACAAGTTAACCAAGCATGGTCATGCAAGCCTGTAGTCCCAACTACTCGGGAGGCTGAGGCGGGAAAATCCCTGGACTCTAGGAGTGTGAGGTACAGTGAGTTATGATCATTCCACTGCATTCCAGCTTGGGTGACAGAGCAAGACCCTATCTCTTAAAAATAAATAGATAAGTAACATTTTTAAATAAGAAGAATGGTTTGCATAAACCTGTCTCATAGAAGATAATGTTGAAAATAATACATATTGCAATGGCATAGGAATTATGTTTTAATAATCATCAGAAATAATTCTTATACTTAAATATTAAGCCATCTCCCTTATAAACTTATTCCCCTCCTAAAGAATGTATGTTTCATCGTGTGTGTGTGTGTGTGTGCGTGTGTGTGTGAGACAGATAGAGAGGGAGTTTAAATTTAGGTGTATAAAGAATTTAAAGTATGCACTTTTACTTAGACAAGTACACATTTTTGCCTTTCGTGAGAATTAACAGGAATCAATTTTATTGATATTTAGCCAGTTTTATTCTCAGAACTCTATAATTCCCGAAACCAAGTTGAAGAAATAATTTATACAGTTTCTCTGTCTTTAACCTAAATATTATATGTGAGTTCTGAAATAATAATATCTAATATATGCTAATTCCTTATTATTGTGAAATATGAATCTATGTGTTTCTTCATATATTAACTGAATTATTCCCTCAACTTTTCCATAAGGCGTATATTATTTTTAAACCTATTTTACAGAAGAGGAAAATGAGGCACACAGGGATTATACTTACATATTAATATACCTTGTAAAATTACCTTACTTAAGAATGAGTAAATCTGGTTCAAATGATGCATAATCTGTAAGAGATACTACGGTTTGAAAAATAATGTAAAATGACTTTTTCCCAACATGTTACACTGGTTTCAGCACATTAATTTTGATTTTCATTTTTCTATTCTTTACCTTTAATCTCTTTGTCATTTTTGAACCATCTGATATCAGCTGCAGGTTTACTACCAGATGTTTTGCAAGTCAGCTGCATCAAGTCACCCTCCATAACTGGTGATGAGAATCCACTAATCTGAGGCTTTTCAGGAACACCTGAAATTTAAGCAAATGATGAAGTGAGCATCAATCTTCAGGGCTGATTTGTTATTATGTCTATTACTTTCACACATGAAACTGAACTGGATGGTTAATTGACAAGAAGTTCTCAATCAAGTTAACAAACTACTATGTAATAAACTGCTTCCTGTGTGTGTGTATACATACATAGTTGTATATGTCTATATGCATACACACAAATGTATATACATGCGCATACACATAAATGCATATACATATCCATACATATGTGTATGTGTACAGATATATACATATATAGTATCAAGAAAATCAAGAAAGTATGTAAGATGCATATAGCTCAAAGTAGTTTTTTAAATTAAATTGTAACTTTTCTTTTTTTTTTTTTTTTTTTGAGACAGAGTCTCATGCTGTTGTCCAGGTTGGAGTGGACTGGCTTGATCTCAGCTCACTGCGACCTTCGCCTCCTGAGTTCAAGTAATTCTCCTGCCTCAGCCTCCCAAGTAGCTGAGATTACAGGTGTGTGCTACCATGCCCGAATAAATTTTTTTCTTTTTTTTTAGACAGAGTCTTGTTCTGAACCCAGGCTGGAGTGCAGTGGTGCAATCTCTGTTCACTGCAGCCTCTACCTACCAGGTTCAAGCAATTCTCCTGCCTCAACCTCCCGAGTAGCTGGGATTACAGGTGGGTGCCACCACACCTGGCTAATTTTTGTACGTTTAGTAGAGATGGGGTTTCACCATGTTGACCAGGTTGATCTCGAACTCCTCACCTCGTGATCCGCCCACCTCGGCCTCCCAAAGAGCTTTGATTACAGGCGTCAGCCACCATGCCTGGCTTAATTTTTGTATTTTTTAATAGAGACGGGATTTCATCATGTTGGCCAGGCTGGTCTCAAACTCCTGACCTCAAGTGATACACCAGCCTTGGCCTCCCAAAGTGCTGGGATTACAGGTCTGAGCCACTGTGCCTGGCCTCAATTGTAAAATTTTACCTGTGAAAATACCTGTGTGTAAATCTTAAAAACAATCATTCAATATACTTTACAATTTACTAGTGTAGAGATTTTAAAAGGTAGACTGCAATGAAGAAAAAAACCCACAAACATATTTCTCTATCCCTTACCAAATTACAATTTAACTTTAGCTTCTTTCTTTCCTGATTTCATAGTTCTTAAAGCTTAAAAAGAATATTATCCTCTGTGTACTTTGTGGCCAGGCACGGTGGCTCACACCTGTAATCCCAACACTTTGGGAGACCGAGGTCAAGAGATCAAGACCATCCTGGCCAACATGGTGAAACTCCATCTCTACTAAAAACACCAAAAAAAAAAAAAAAAGAAAAAAATTAGCCGGTGTGGTGGTGGGCGCCTGTAATCCCAACTACACAGAAGGCTGAGGCAGGAGAATCACTTGAACGCAGGAGGCGGAGGTTGCAGTGAGCTGAGATGACGCCAATGCACTCCAGTCAGGCTACAGAGTTAGACCCTGTCTCAAAAAAAAAAAAAAAAAAAGAAAAGAAAAAGAATATTGAAAAGCACCAATATGAGAAGAACAAATTAAACAACGGTAACACAGTAACCACAAAGATGCATGAAAAAATAACATAACTACTCTTAACATTTTTTATCTTCACCTACATATTACCTGCTTTCTTTTTTAAAAATCTACGCCACATCACCATTTAATAAACTGAATTCATCAGTCATCTATTCTTTGAGTTTCAAATTGGCTCTCTACAGAACAATACATTAACCTTATGCAGTTGTTATCCTGAAATACTCCATTTCAGTGGGTATATTTTGTCTTTAATGGCAAACTTGTGAAGATTTTTATAAAATAGTCCCAGTGTGACTTGCAAAGAAATATGTTTTATATCCTATGCACAAAACCAATTCACTAGCTGGATTAACTTTAATATTCCCACCCAAAAGAACAGCATGTGTTAGTCCTTTTAAATGCAACATTGTGCCTTTTTCTATCTAAAGAGGAGGGCAAGCTTAGGGGGAAAAAAATCAATCTTTAAATTCCTCTAACTTGTTCAGTACACAGGTGTGTTTCAATGAACTGCAGCAATTTCAGCTGATTGGGGCACTGACGTCTGTGGAATCACAGAGAGCTCGGAGCTGCAACATTATTTCCTCAGAATCTCTATGAATGTATTGCTTTTTTTGTGTCACTTTCACCTTTGGGAAAATGGCCCAATATTTAGAGAATAAAAACACAAAGAAACTACAAGGTGCAAGCTCAGGCGACATTAGGTACTTCATTTAGGAATCTAGAAAATATAATTTTAAAAGGAGAGAAGGCACATGGAAATATCAGGGTCATTTAAATGCACTAAATACACAAGCAGGTCATATCTGAGAGCCACAAGTTCGCGAGAAAGGCCTGTATCGGGTGACTCACATGATCAAATAAAGGAGCATAGTACAGAATACAAGGTGAACTCATTATGCTCAGTATTGTGTCATTTTGTAAAAGGATCAGAATATATACAACATACAGATTATGTGATAAAAAAAATTAGCTGAAATCAAGAGAACCGGTGTCCATTGCTGGCTAAGAAACAAAATAACCGTGTGTCTTCTAGCAGTCATATACATCTTTGAATCTCTCTTTGTCCCTTTATAAAATTCAGAAAGGGACTGAATGATTTTAAAATGCCTTTGTTAACATATAGCAGAGAAAGGATTAAACCATATCTATTCATACAATCTTTGAAATATATTTTTGTATTGAATTATGTTGCTGTAGCAATATATATCACTCTGGTTGTGTGATTACATGGTGTTAGTCCCTTGCACTTACCCAGAACGGTGAGATAGGCCTTGGAAGTTTTGACAGGCATCGTAAATAAAGAACAAGTGTACTGTCCTTCATCAGAGAGAGACACATCACTGACACTAATACTCAATTCATGCCAGGAAGCGCGAACCAGCTCGATCCTATTGTCCCTTAAAGCTGGAAAGAGAAAATATTGAAAACGTAAATAAAAACATCAGAAAAAGTCAGTATTTTTAGACTATATATTTTCAACACAATACAATAAATGTTTTCTTTGGCCATACATTGAAATCTTACTTCTTGGAACAGTTTAAAAGAAAGTTTAAATATATTGAAATATTTTATCAGATATTTAAAAATCAAAGTAGAATTAGGTGCTCCTTAATGTTTTCAGAAATCACTTTATAATTAAATGATTACATCTAATACAATACTTTAGATAAGGTAGATACTGATGTTGATAAACATAGCTTTCCTCTACAAATCTTTCACAGAATACCAGTGCCAAGAAAAGCTATAAACAAAGTGGATTCACTTCTATGGACAGATAAATTTGGTAAACTGTGACTGCGGCAGGCCTTCCAAGGCAGCAACAAAAATATTGGCATATTAAAAGCTCTCTGCAGTAGAGGCACTTGAACTATTTAAACTTGAGCTGATACTGAGCAGAAAGGCACCTGTAAACTATCTCACTTTTAAATTTGCTCTGATTGGTTGGTGCCTCTGCTGTACTGTATGTTAATATAGTCTTTCATCTGAATCACCTTTTCTATCACAAGACACTCATTTTCACAGAAGATATTTTAGCATCTTGCTGAATTATGCTTCACTTGACTCATTTTGGGGGAGAAAAAAAGCATTAAAAAGTTTATCATTATGTGCTCCACTAAGTAGGGCTGTAAAATCTGGAATTAAGCAAGCGGCAACTAAAAGAGTACTCTAAATGGTAGAAAGAGTGAGGAGGACCGGTTAAAGACACCAGCACCCAAGGAAAATCCCAGTAGCTTCCCAAACGACAGTAAAAGATGATCCAGACCCAGCTTCTCCCAACCACAACCTAGAAATAGAAGTCAGTCTAGGTAGACTCATTTTTTATTGCTGGTCAAATGAGAATCCATCCAACAATATCGGGAAAGACTGGGATGCCTGCAAGGGGAATGAAATAGGAGCATTACTAACAGCAAACAGCTAGGCAAAGGGACCTGTTTTTCCAGGGTGCCTAAGACTTCCCCTTTCCATCCGGAGGTACTGAACAGATAAGCAGCTCTAGTAGTGTGTGTGGAAAGTGAGGCAGGAGGGTATACACAGGGACGGGATGTCTCTACAGCAATTACAGAGCCCTGGAAGTAATCCTCTTTTCATTCGCTAGAGCAGGGGTACGCAACCCCTAGGCCATGGGCCAGTTCCAGTTTGCAGCCTGTTAGGAACTGGGTCACCCAGCAGGGGGTGAGTCATGAGCTAGCCAGCATTACTGCTTGAGCTCTGCCTCCTGTCAGATCAGCAGGAGCACTTCTCATAGGAGAGTGAACCCTATTGTGAACTCTGCATATGAGGCATCTAGGTTGCGTGCTCCTTGTGAGAATCTAACTAATGCCTGATGATTTGAGGTCAAACAACTTCATCCCAAAACCATCCCCCCCACACACCGCCCACCATCCATGGAAAAATTGTCTTCCACAAAACCGGTCCTGGTGGCAAAAAGGTTGGGGATCGCTGAGCTAGAGCATATTTTACCTCCCCTAGACCACTACAACTTAGCCTGGGGAATCTCCTCTTGTCCCTTATGTGGTCCAGAAGAGATCAGTGTGGTCCCCAGTAGAATTAGATAAATCAACCTGTCCAAATAGCAACACAAAGCCCCTAAAAATTAAATTCTCATTAGAACCACAGCCCATAATTGAAAGCTAGGACTAGCAACTGCTTCTGAGAATAAACTTAATTAGCATCCAGAGTCTCTTAACATAATAACCAAAATGCTCGGCATATAATAAGTAAAAAGACTTACTAGCCATAATAAACACCAGGAAAATCATAACTGAATGAGAAAAAATGATCAACAGATCCCTATACTGAGATGAATCAAATATTGAAATTTTTGACAAAAATTTGAAGAAGCCATTATAAAATTACTTTAATAAGAAATTACTAATTATCTTGGCACAACTGAAAAAAACATAAAACCTTAGCATGCAAAATGTTATTAAAAATGGATGTTATAGAAATAAAAATATAAAAGCCAATATAAAAACTAATTGGATTTGCTCTATAGTACAGTGAAAATAACAGAGGATAGAATCCGTTAATTTAAAGACAGAGAAATATAATTCACCCAATCTGAATAGCTGAGAGAAAATAGAAGGATAGAAAGAAAAGATAGGAAAGAACAGAGCCCCAGGGACCTGTGAGACAATACCAAATATCTGTCAGTGGTATCATTAGAGTCCCAGAAGGAATGAAGAAAGAGAGTGGGACTAAAAGAGTATTCAAAGAAATCATGGTTGAAAACATTCCATATTTGGCAAAAGTCAGGAAGATACAGAATCAATCAAGAAGCTGAGTGAAACCCAAGTAGGAAAAACCCAAAGAACTCTATGCCGAGATACATCAAAAGGAAACTTCTGAAAACGAGCCTTACTGCCTGAGCTCCACCTCCTGTCAGATGAATGAGGGCACTTCTCACAGGAGAGTGAACTCTACTGTGAAAACTAGACGAAAACTAGACAAACTTCTTGAAAGGAGCCCAAGAGAATGGCTTATTACCTGTAAGAGAATACAAATTCAAATGACAATACAGTTCCCATTTCAAATCATGGAAGCCAGAGGAAGTGGCACGTTTTTCAACTCCTGAATGAAAAGAGCTGTCAACTATGATTTCTTAACCAGTAACACTATCCTTTAGGAATCAAGATGAAATACATATGTTCTTAGAAGAAAGAAAAACAGATAATTTGCCTCCAGCAGGACTGTCTTAAAGAAAATTTAAAGTTTTTCAAACATAAAAGAATTAGTAATAAGAGGAAATATTGAAGCACCAAGAAGGAACAAAAATAATAGCAAAATATGAGAAAATAGAATAGACTACCCTTTTCCTCAGTTTTTTTCTTTTTCTTTTTTTTTTTTTTTTTTTTTGAGACGGAGTCTCGCTCTGTCACCCAGGCTGGAGTGCAGTGGCCGGATCTCAGCTCACTGCAAGCTCCGCCTCCCGGGTTCCCGCCATTCTCCTGCCTCAGCCTCCCGAGTAGCTGGGACTACAGGCGCCACCACCTCGCCCGGCTAGTTTTTTTTTTTTTTTTGTATTTTTAGTAGAGACGGGGTTTCACTGTGTTCGCCAGGATGGTCTCGATCTCCTGACCTTGTGATCCGCCCGTCTCGGCCTCCCAAAGTGCTGGGATTACAGGCTTGAGCCACCGCGCCCGGCCGAGTTTTTTTCAAATATGTGATTATTAAAACAAAAAAGTGTAACTTTGATAATGTCCACCATTATTAGAGAAGGAATACTCAAGACAAGAAAACAAGTGGATAGGGCAAAGATACCTAGTGGAAGTGAGGTTTCCATACTTGAAGTGGTAAAATGTTGCTACTAGTAGACTGTGTAAATTACATCTGTTAATTGCAATACCCAGAGCAACCGCTAAGAAAGGCATACAAAGAATACACTCAAAAACTCTTTAAATAAAGATGGAATCCATTTATATGATGTTTTGAGGTAACAAAATTACAGAGGTAGAGAACAGAGTTTGGTTGCCAAGGGCTAGGGATGGCAGGGGGCGATGGAGAGTAGAGGGACATGGGTGTGGCTCTGAGAGGAAGAAAGGATCCTTGTGGTTCTGGAACTGTTTTGTCTCTTGATTGAAGTGATGGATACATGAATCTACACATGTAATAACATTGTCTAGAAGTAAACATATATACACACACACTTACACATATGAACACAAAAACAAATACATGTGAAAATGATGAAAACCAAGTAAGACTATTGAACTGTATCAGTGTCAGTTTCCTCACTGTGATGTTGTTTCATGGCTTTACAGCTGTTTCTTGGGTGAAGGGTACGCAAGAGCTCTCTATATTATTTCTTACAACTGCATATAAATCTACAAAAAATTGATAAAAAAAATTTTAATTCACATTTGATGGAGTAGGGGGAACAGTTAGGATATCAAAGCTTAAAATTCAATGTACACATTTACTACACAAGAGGGGGATCCCAAATGCCATATATTTTTAAATTACCTGCACCTTCCCTATATGCTTTGTGAGAGGAGCAGATAATTACAAAATATATAACCTTTGGGAAAATTCTAAATCTTCATGATTCTAAATATCTTTAAAAAATCCTCCTCCCACACACTCAAATAATAAATACCTAAATGATTGTATCCCTTTTGCCATCATTTTTTGTGAACTTTAATTGTTTAGGAAGATATATACTTGCAAATATTTTTAAAATTGATTTATACTGAACGTGAAAAATAAAGCAGGTCTGTGCTTGTGACCGTATTTGGATACAGCACACTTAAAAAAAATTTCTACTTCATACTGTATCTCCTACATGCCATGATATAAATGCCTTGTTTAGCTGCCAGAGGAAAATAGTAGGGCACAAATTTGTTATTCTCACAATAGGAACTCATGCTATATCAACCCCTTTTCAAAACAACGATGCATTCATCTAAATATTTATCTTATATGAGTATATGTATTTATAGATAATGTTATAATTTTATTGCTATGTGTACATATATATTAAATATATATGTATATCATATATACGCATGTATTTTGTTCACACATTTTTTAAGAGGTCACCAAAATGAAAAATCTCAAATTCCTGTCATGATACTGTATGGATAGAACATGTTACCCACCTCCTGTGTTCAATTTCATTTCCCCTAACACAGGTTCCATTGACACAGACAGCGCTTACAATTCTCAGTTAATCCTGACAAAAGGAATTTAACTCTATTTTAGCCAGACTGTATTTTGGAACCTGTATAACATCGCTAAAGTTAAACTGAATTGCTCAAAACATACGAATATCAGACTTTCATATTTAAACCATTTTCACTGAATAAGGCTAAAGGTACTGATTTGACATCAAAAGACTTGGCTCCAGACGCTTGTGTGAGGTCAGTTTCTGGTGATAATAACTTCTGACTCCTTTCATCTTTGGATTATGATGAGAATTGAATGATATCATGTAGAATGTAAAGTGACTTAAAATACATCTACAGTGACATTTTAAAATTAATTGGGGTTTGGAATCCTGAGGATAAACTAGATATTTTAGTGTCTGAAATGTTTCAATCAGTTCAACTTACCAAATCACATAATACTTTCAGTTGTTTATATGATTATTACCAGCCTTGACTAATTAAAAACTAGGCTCTGAAAAGTGGAACATATGAAGTTTTATGTCAGTTTCATTAGAGGTTAATCATATTAACTTGAGCAAGTTACTTAAATATATCTCAGTTGTCTATGAGGTAAAACTCATAGACATCACAGTGCTACATCACAATGAAAGTATAAAGAACGTGGTTTAGAATTTTAGATCTGAAATATATGAATATATATTTAAAAATGGACAACACATTCTTAAGGACCAAGACACTGCCACAATTACTACATGGATTATTTATTGTGTACATTTTCTTAATAGTTTATTGGCTAAACACTGGAGCTGCCTAACACGATTTTCCACGAACTGAGTATTTTAAGTAAATCCTACATCCACACTGTTACTCTTTTCAGATTCACAAACACTTATGATGTCATCTACAGTTCACTTTAAAACAGCATTTCAAGTACAAAAGAATATGGAAAAAACCTTTAACAGTCCAAAGAGGAATATACTATAAATCAATGGGTTCCCTGTGAGCAGGAACCTTGTTTCACTAGTTCAGCACCCTAAGCTATAGCTATATACACAGTAGGCATTCATTCAGTGAGTAGCTATTGAATTGAAACTGAGAGCTAAACTCTGTCTATATGTGATAAGAACAGAGTGAAAAAGAGCTGAACTAGGAAGTCCTCTTCAATATCTCTCCACAGGATCCCCCATGGGACAGAAGCCAAAAAAAAAAAAAAAAAAAAGGAGAAGAAAAAACAGAAGAAACAAAATGTTCCATTTAGACACTGTTGAGTATAAAAGAGCTAGAAATATCATGCTACAAAAATTGTTTTTAAGTAACTGACAGTTCACTGGAAAATGATCTGAACTACTGGATGAGTGAACTTTGAAAATATTTTCATTTTACCTTACGGTTTCCCAGAACACAAAAGGCCATAGTTAATCACTGACCATTCATATCATTTAACTTTTCTGTATAGCAGTTCCCAAATACATAGTGAACCTAAATAAAGAATTGTAATATTGTCAGTGGAAATAAATTCAATCTTTTAAAAAATGTTTCCCTTTGAGGACACAGAATATAAATCATTACCTGAATGTCCTTTTCAATAATAAATTAAAAACTCGAACATTTTATTTAAAAATATTTTAAAACATTAAACTAGGATCAAATAAAGAATAAAAGAAATGAGTATGTGTAATAAAAGAAAAAAAGATCATTATTCACGTATCAGAGAGATTAAAAATAAGCTAATGGGTTAAGTAGGCCACTTTGAGGTCATGCCCTAACAGCCATTAGTTGCCTGCTACCCACTGGTGAGGTAATTAGCAGTTCAAAACTCTAAATTCTGGAAGAATTTCATCTTGGCTGCGTATAACACTCTACTATACGACCAATGAGTAAAATTCTATTAAATAGTACTTAATTCTGGATAAAATGATTTTTCCAATACACCATTGGTTTCAAATGGTTCATCAATCATACAAATGTGTATTTTGGATTCATGCTGAACAAAATAAAAATGCCAAAGACAATTAATTGGAGGATTTTAGACACATTTTATGCCCATTCCTAACAAAAGGTACCGGCATATTTAGTAAGTTGCATATTAATTAGTTTCAGATCAAATTAACTTAGTAAGAATAGTACTGTTTAATTTATGTAGCATTATTTATTCAAGAAGCTGCTAGCAATTTGTGAATACTTGCATTAATAGTTTTCTTTCCTTAAGTGTTATCTTTATAAAGTTGATCACATACTCCTTGCAGGAAACTTTAAAAAGTATCTTTAAATTGATTTCTATTGAGTAATAACTCATGTCACATTTTAGAATGCTTAATCATGATTGAAAAATTATATTTCATTGTGAGTCACTTTGAAGAGGACATTAAAATGCAACATTTCTTACATTTTTTTCTAGTTCACCCGTTGGACATGAAACTTCCCCCAATTGGGGTTATGATATATCTTTTTGGACTTTTTTCAAGGCCTCACACATGTCATGGTACATATTGATACCCATTAGTAATTTACTAGATTAAATTGAATATATGGATTATTAATCTTCAGCATACAATATTCTAAAATTGTATTAACAACATTTTAGAAAATTCCATGTATTAAGTGAACATTTTATACTGTGTGATTTTTTATCATTATAATTCATTATATTTTATAGACAGGCACTAAAGGAAAACCTACATCAGGATGATAGAAATCACTTCAAGTATCCCTTGGCTACATGAATTCTCAATGTTTAATATAATTAATGCCTTAAAAGTATAACATTTTACACTCATAAGCTTTAGCCAAGGCAAACATTGCACACATTTAAAAGGTTTTAAGTGTATTTAATCTCCAACCAGTAAGTTTCATTTCCTAACCTAAATTCCATGTCACTGATGTGGTAGGATTTCAGCAACCACAGGGTGTCAGCCTTCATTTCCCTTAGCCTCAGTGTGTGTGCTCTCCACCCAAGAATCCCACTCAATTCCTACAGAAAGTTTAGATGTGTCAGTACAATAAGCCAAGTGTTACCTATGGGAAGATGTACCTAAAAACTCTACCCACAAGGCCTTTGATGCAATATTGAATTTTAGTTTGCTCTCTGTTGCCTGAGAGTAGACTACTTCCTCTGTTTCTAACTTTGTTCTTTAAGGTTACCCAGACAAACACTGCTACTTCTAGACTTCTGCAACAGGCTTGCTGTCTGCATATTGTCCACCTAGACCTCTGCTAATTGCTTACTCTGCTTTACTCCTATTGTTTTCTCCGAAGCTGGTCACGAACAGGACTGACTCATGCAATCTGCCAGACCTGTTTTTTCAGCTGAAATCTCTACTTCCCCCAAGGATCAGAATCCGGACAAGAATTTGAAGCTTCAGTGAGGACAAT
Source organism: Rhinopithecus roxellana (assembly GCF_007565055.1). Taxonomy (NCBI): domain Eukaryota; kingdom Metazoa; phylum Chordata; class Mammalia; order Primates; family Cercopithecidae; genus Rhinopithecus; species Rhinopithecus roxellana. The sequence goes on along the minus strand of NC_044549.1, from coordinate 10,286,412 downwards.
TTTTATATACTAGAATAATTTTTCTGCTAATTAGATCTGTACCCTAATACATCAGAAAGGAAAACTAAGTCAAATAAATTATAATAAAGCTTACAAAAAGGTCATAAGTCTAAGACTTAACACTTGTCAGATGTTATACTTTGTATCTTGAGCTGTATGATGAAAATATGCCACTAGATATTGCAAAAGAGGCAAGATGAAAGAAATCTAACCAGTCTTATTATCAAAATGTTATTTTATTTGTTGGTAGCTCCATACAATCTTATTGGATATATTAAAATCAGTATGTGTCATTTGTAATGGTACAAATTGCCAGGGGGAAAAAATGAGATTTGTGTTATAGACGGAATAAAATATCAAACAAGTGAATCTTTTTCTGTTTTGTTCTTTTACAGTCATACAACATAAAACAATCTAAATCAATCTTCTGGAAAATTGGTAAAAACAACCATTGCTCCAGAGCTCCTATTTGGTATACCAAGTTTCAGCCTGGACTGAATTTTTACTGAAACCATAGTGAATGGAGTTTTCAAATAGAAATGCAAACAGAACCTAAGCAATAAATCTGGAAACAGTGTCACTATTTGAAGAAAGTTTTTCAGTAATAGAATTTCAGTTTTTACACCCTAGTATTTCTATGTTTGGTATGGTAGTTTTATGAGAGAAGACTGTTAACAGATAGCCATCAAAATTAATTAACTACAACATTCTAATACCCATTTTCAAGAGCCTTATAGAGACAAAATATTTCCTCTCCATCCCCTAAAAATAAACGTTTGTGAATATTCTGTTTCCTTCTTCAAAACACAGTATTTCCCTGGGTGTTTGTCACATTACCGTTTTCATTTTTCTTGAGAAAATATATTTTGGTATTTGATAGCATTCACAATTTGAGACCACTCACTATTGGCCTAGATATTTAGAACTAGAAAATGCTGTGGTATTTGAACCATACAATTTTTGTAAGCCCTCATTCTTTTTAACAACCTACAATATATTGGTCTCCTCATAGACATATGAAATTCATTTTTTATATCTAACTATAAAACCACCATATGTAGCCATGTGGTATAACTCTCATGTAGCATTTATATCAAAGAGACAAGAAGATTATATGTCATGCTGTTATGGAAATGCATACACAAAGGTAGACTGGGAATCAAAACCATCTGCCTTCATTAGATAGAGAAATCAGCCCTTGGTATTTATAATCTGTCTTGTAATTTTACAGGATCCCATATTCTGTGAAAGCCTTTGGTTGATGCTTACAACACAGGAAGGGAAAATGACTCCAGACTACATTGTGCACAATTCTAATAATCCCAAAGTTGTTCCTTTCACAGCCTGAAATTTGGAATAAATTTTTCACAGTTCTGTTTTCATTAAGGTAATAACATAATTATTTAATGAAATAAACAACTTCTTAGAGTACACAAACTGAAAATCCAGGAATATGTTGTACAATTATCAAATTGTTCATTTTTATATTTTTAAAATGTAGGCATAACCATAAAAATATTAAAATTATATAAATTTTATTAATAATAGTCCATAATGTTCTATGAAATGAGTTTAATATTTTTCATTGCCAATATATTTTTGCTACGGAAAGTTTAATCACTTGATCTTGCTTTCTTCCTTCAGTTTCCCCAATTCTTACTAATTTTTCCCTTTTGGGGATGGAGGAGGTGTGTGTGAATTTTTCACAAATAAAATATTATCTTTAAAAAATTAGCAAATTACTGATTATAATAAATATTGTTTCTAAGATATCTCACATACATCAAAAATTCAATGAGAAAGTGATGAGTAATACAAATTTTAAAAATTATCATTTACCATGTAGAATTTGAAGAATGACATCCTACTTTTTGCATTTAATTTAATTTAATTTTTTGAGACGAGTTTCACTCACTCTGTCACCCAGGCCAGAGTGCAGTGGCACAATCTCAGCTCACTGCAACCTCTGCCTCCCTGGTTCGAGCGATTCTCCTGTCTCAGCCTCCCCAGTAGCTGGAATAACAGGCACCCACCACCATGCCTGACTAATTTTCCTATTTTTAGTAGAGACGAAGTTTCACCATGTTGGCCAGGCTGGTCTTAAACTCCTGACATTAAGTGATCCGCCTGCATTGGCTTCCCAAAGTGCTGGGATTACAGGCTTGAGCCACCATGCTTGGCTGGCAGCCTACTTTTTAAAGCATTTTCTATGATATTGAATTTTCTTTCTTTAAATGATTTATTTTTCTTTATCACAGAGTGATCTGAATTGGTTTTTAACAATTCCATTTATATTAAGTTACATGTTAACATTTAGAAATTGTGTTAATGCTCTGGCTTGAATGTCTCCTCCGTAGCTCACATTGAGATTTAATTGCCATTGTAACAGTATTAAGAGGTTGGCCCTTTAAGGAATAATTAGGTCATGAGGGCTCTTCCTTATGGAGCATTTTAATGACTTTAACAAAGAAGTTTTGGGAAGTGTCCTTCTACCTTCTGCCATGATAGAGCACAAAGACCCTTGCCAGATGCCAGCACCATGTTCTTACACTTCAGCCTCCAGAACCATGAGCCAAGTGAATTTCTACTGTTTGTAAATTACCCAGTCTGTGGTATTTTGTTATAGCAACATGCAACAGACTAAGACAGTCAATGTAAACAAAATTTCATGACATTCAAATTGATAACAAGTTTTAGCAAAAGGCAGAAAAAATAAATGTAAAAAACAGAGGCAGCATATTTTAATACTTTGCCACAACTAAAAGATAAAATTTTGGAAAATTTAAGCATATTTTCTTGTAATATATAGTATTGAATGCATCTAAATTATATATATATAAGGTATAAATATAAATATAAATTTACATAAAGTATAAATATAAATACAATAATATGTATACATTGTACATATGAATAAATACATAGATAAGTGAGAAGTGCAGTTTAAGATGGAGTAGGGCAAAAAGCCAATGTAAAATTAAAATTATTGAAGTTGTGACTCCTAGGGCAAATGAAAGTGACTGATGAAAGGTAATTTGATAAACGTCTTTTATAAATGAATATAATAAGGGCTTTTTTTTTAGTAATTCACGTAAGAAATGTTCCAAAACTTACCAAAGAGATTGGAAAAAATACACATCAAATTAGACACCTCATATGAAATTTATAATAAAAGAACACATTGTGTTTTATTAAATATAATGGTTCAGCAGTAACTGTGAATTCCTACTTTGTAGCTAGGTTGAAATGAGATATACTGTGGAGGTGACTTCTGAAACCCAGAGAGAAAGCTCTGAACACACAGTGCTCTTACTAATTCTCAAGAGGGAAATCCATAGTGTGATATGTACAGCTTCAAAGTCTTCTGTACTTGCTGACTCCACCACCACCATAGGAATCTTTGAGATCTAGACTCACAGGCTTTGAGCTTGACTTGGCCTTGGTTACACAGGCAGCCCAACAACCAGCTTACACTGTAGAAAAGATACTGGCTCTCTCTTAGGGAGCTTTCACTGAGATAATGGGGACAGTATGAAAGGAAAGATTGTATAAAATAGTCTTCCAAAGCAGGAGAGAATAAGAAAAATACACGATTTGAAAATAATTTGCTAATAAACTGTGTTTTGTTTGTATGTTCCACAACATATTTTGAATAGCGACACCATACAAATATTTTGGGGGATTTTCCGACTGGACCAAAAAAAAACACCCTTTAAAAAAATTCTTAAGGAACTGGATACCTACCAACCATGTGATCAATAGAAGGGCAGTAGATAAACCTAATGTCTCATCAAAGATGGATATAGGAACACAGTCATCACACAGAGGAAAAATCGCATGATGATGGTGATAGTGATGATGATGACGACAACGACAATGGTAGAGTAATGTTAATTTACGGAGTATGCGCTATCTGACAAAACATTTGCTAAGTGTTTACATAGATTTTTCTACCTTTTATCTTCACAATCGCTCATTGAGACTTACACTAGCATTATTTCTCTTCTAAAGATGAGAAACCTAAACATCAGAAAGGTTCAGTAACTCACCCAAAGTTACATAGATAATATATATCTGAACACAGATGAACAGATGAGTATTCAGCCAGTCTGACTCTAGAACCTATAGATCTCTTAAATATCACATTCAAGTAACTTCCTAGCTAATAATTACTAATGCTCATATTCCATCTGTTTGAAACACTGTGATGGTATCTTATTAAATATAACACTGATGATAGACTAACCAGACTTAGAAAACATTCAGTGGTTTTGATGTGCATTCTCTAATGATTAGTGATGTTAAGAATTTTTAATGTACATTTTGGCCATGTGTATATCTTCTTTTGAAAACTGTCTGTTCATGTTTTGCCCACTTTTTAATGGGGTTGTTTTTTCATGTAAATTCAACTTCCTTATAGTTGCTGGATATTAGACCTTTCTCAGATGCATAGTTTGCAAGCATTTTATCCCATTCCAGAGTTTGTCAGTTCACTCTGTTTATAGTTTCTTTTACTGTACGGAAGATCTTAGGTTTAAGTAGATCTCATTTGTCAACTTTTGCTTTTGCTGTGATTGCTTTTGGCGTCTTCATCATGAAAGCTCTGTCAGTTCCTATGTCCAGAATATTATTGCCTATGTTGTCTTCAAGGGTTTTTATAGTTTTGGGTTTTACATTTAACTCTTTAATCAATCTTGAGTTGATTTTTTTGTATATTGTATAAGAAGGAGAGTGTAAAATAGTTCAACCATTGTGCAAAGCAATGTGAGGATTCCTGAAAGAGCTAAAAACAGAACTACCATTCAACCCAGTAATCACATTATGGGATACATATCCAAAGGAATAGAAATCATTCTACCATAAAGACATATGCATACATTTTTTTTTTCATTGTAGCACTATTCACAATTGCAAAGACATGTAATTAACCTAAATGTCCATCACTGGTAGAATGGATAAAGAAAATGTGGTACATATATACTGTGGAATATTACACAGCCATAAAAAAGAACAAGATCATGTCCTTTGTAGGAACATGGATGGAGTTGAAGGCTATCATCCTTAGCAAACTAGTGCAGGACAGAAAACCAAATACAGCATTTTCTCACTTATAAATGGGAGCTAAATGATGAGAACACACAGACACAAAGAAGGGAACAGACACAAGGGCTTACCTGAGGATGGAAGAGGGGAAGAAGGAAAGATCAGGAAAAAATAACTAATGGGTACTAGGCTGAATACCTTGGTGACAAAATAATCAGTACAACAAATCTCCATGACACAAGTATACTCATATAACAAATTTGCCCATGTACCCTGAACATAAAGTAAAAGTCAAAAAAAAAAAAAAAAAATCATCAACAGCAACAACAATAACAACAAAAAGTTAGCCAAAACAAGCTAAATGACTCTTTGAAGTGATCAGAACTGTTTCTAATGAACCCAGGAGATCTCATGTTATAGTAAGAACAGTATAAAAGTAATCTCCTGCCATACACACTGGGATTGGCAGTGGTAGATTACATTCGAGAAGGTTCAGAACTCACAAGTAAACTGTAGGCAGATAGGGCCGGACGGGTGGCTCACTCCTGTAATCCCAGCACTTTGGGAGGCCGAGGCAGGCGGCTCACGAGATCAGGAGATCGAGACTATCCTGGCTAACACAGTGAAATGTCTCTACCAAAAATACAAAAAATAGCTGGGCTTGGTGGTGCACACCTGTAGTCCCAGCTACTCGGGAGGCTGAGGCAGGAGAAAGGCGGGAACCCGGGAGGCGGAGCTTGCAGTGAGCGAGGATCGCGCCACTCACTCCAGCCTAGGCCACAGAGACAGACTCTGTCTCAGAAAACAAAAATAAAAATAATTTTTAAAAAATGTAGGCAGAAAAAGGAAACAAGAACTTTAACGGCAATGAATCACGAGCATGGTGGTAGTTAGAAGTATCTGAGATCCCACAAAAATTAGGAAAGCTGAAATCCCAGATGAGCTGGGACCACCTCTGATTAAGGAAGCTCAAATTAGGGACTGGGTTAAGAACTAGCACATTTATGAACCATTTAGTTGTAGAACAAAAAGGAATTTGAGGGTAATATGAATGTCTCCTCTCATCACACATCGTATCTGAAGAAATACCTTCCTGCTAAAGAATGAATGGAACGAAGCTGACTACTTTTCTAAAAAAAAAAAAAAGGTTTATTCCATATTTAAATTCAGTAACTAATTGTTTAGTGAAGGGCTATCATGTGACCAGATTCAGTCAAAAAAATGTGAATAAAGTGACACATTTCACTGCATTGCCGAGCTTTAAGAAGTCAGCAGAGCTTCTGTCCAGTTAGCTGAGCTAGTGAAGTTTTAGCATTACCATAACAGAAAAAAATGAATTAACTAAAAAGTAAAATGGGCAGCATGAAAAATACGATTTATCATAAAGGGATATCATTCTTTAAAAATTACTATAGAATTTGCTACAAAAACCAGAAAAATATTATAAAAGTGTTTAAATCCTCAATATGCTGTAAGAAGATATAAACTCCACTAAAAAACAGAAAGACACATAGAAAAACTAATCTGAAATATTACAATAAAAGATCAAATTAAAAAGGGAGATGAAGATAAAGGTGCAAAAGAAGAATTCAAGCCCAAACTCAGAGTAGCCAAAGCTATATAAATGCAGGGCAAAATGGAAACAATGATTTAGTTAACCAGCTTGAGATAGCTCAGAAAGCAGAAGATAAGGAGCACATACAACAGAAGGAAAAGATTACACACAAACACAAATTATTGAGAAAAATAACACTATGACAGCACAATTGAAGGCATATTAGTAGCATAATTTCTATAGCTAAAAGTCATTTGTGTTTTCATTAGAATAGTTATTAAATCTCAAAAACAAAGGAGTAATTTCATCACAACTTTGAGGACCAAAATTTCATAACCAACCAATTTATCTTCCACATGATATTGCAATAGAAAAATCATTACACATCCAAGGTCTCAGAACAATATTACCTATTTACCTAAGAAATTCATTAGGCAATCAAGATAATAGACTGTCAATTAAGGTAAGAATTGCATCATTCGAGTGAAAGTCGTTTCCGTTTTAACCTACATTTGTATGAAAAAAACTGGCATCATAGATTTATAATAATGAAAAAGTATAAATAAATTAATATCCAACACTATAATTTTAATGCAATATTAGAAAGCTTTCATATTATAACCCTGAAAACCTTTACAATAGGAAAATAATATAACCTTAATTGAAAATAGAAGAGAAAGATGTAAAAAAAAAGTGTTCAATATGGTATCTATTCTATAATAAAATAGAAAATGTATCTAAATAGATTGATGAAATTTGGGACTCCTTTCTTGCTTCTTTGAGCTTTTCTGAATTTTTAAATTTTTATCAGCTAAGTTATATGATATCTATTTATCTATTTTAAAAATGTTCTGCTGAGAAGATATAAAATAAAAATCACAGATTATAGTGTTAGTACCTTATTATGTTACTACTGAAATTGACTATTTGCTAGCTGTAGAGCTGATTCACTTGTTTAGACTGTGTTTTAGCAAGAAACATGGCGTAAGATCTCATCTTAAGATGTGAAAGCGGCCGGGCGCGGTGGCTCAAGCCTGTAATCCCAGCACTTTGGGAGGCCGAGACGGGCGGATCACGAGGTCAGGAGATCGAGACCATCCTGGCGAACACGGTGAAACCCCGTCTCTACTAAAAAATACAAAAAGTAGCCGGGCGAGGTGGCGGGCGCCTGTAGTCCCAGCTACACGGGAGGCTGAGGCAGGAGAATGGCGTAAACCCAGGAGGCGGAGCTTGCAGTGAGCTGAGATCCGGCCACAGCACTCCAGCCTGGGCGACAGAGCGAGACTCCGTCTCAAAAAAAAAAAAAAAAAAAAAAAAAAAGATGTGAAAGCAAGGCAACATGGAAATAGATGAGGCTCCAGAAAACAAAAGAAAAAGGAAAAGGAAGTGGTGGTTATATTAATCATGTGAAAGTCTTCTTATACTTGCCAATTCACTATTTTCATCACTATTCAAGATCAGATACCAATTTTCTGAAGAAGTGTACAATGCTATTTAAAGAAAATCACCCATAAAATAAGCATAATTCAAAATTTTTCAAAGTATTTCTTCTTGTAGCACTAAATACTTCTTAAGTTCTTATGCTGAAACAATACCATTCATTATGCTTGATTTATATATTACACAGATGTGGATCTTCATTACGGCTTCCCCATATTTTGAAAAATAAATCCTTTTTAAAATATTTAATGTTTAAGAAACATTTCTTTCAAACAAAATACATTTACTCTTGACACTGGCAACAGCATAAATGTTCTCATCTGTGATAGAGAACATAATATTATGGGAAATATTTCCACGATAAAATAATATATAATCAACATATTCTTTATGTATTTATTTGTGAGGATTAGGAAGAAAACAATCTTTAAGACACATAGGAGCACACAATAAATGTGACAGACTTGAGTGATGACATAATACTGTTTTGTCTGTGACGGTGACACAAAACAGCAAAGGACACAAAACTGTCAGTCTTCTTGTTTATCTTCGATCTGAAACTAATAAAAGAAGGAAGGTGATTGACGGCATCTAGACATAGACACTGTCTTAGACATACTGTTGTTACATTTTACACATACACAAAAGTACTATCTGGATGGTTTTAAAGATGCTTTACTTCTCTAACTTTCTAAGCTGTCGTCTTTATCTAAAAAAAATAATAAGGGAATTTATAGTATGATTATAGTAAATGTTAAATATTATCCCTCTTAGAAATGACTATTTTTTTCATAATTTGTGAAATTCATGCTGTTATTCATTCTATTAGAACTTATTCTGTTAAAAAATTGCACACACTTGAGTCTATAAGAAATGACTACTTCTTAATGTACTTTCTGTATAGAATGAATACACGTTTGTGCATGCGTGTATGTGTTATACGTGTGTGTATGTGTGTATGTATATGTACATATTTATGTGTTCGGGTAGAGAGAGATTAGAGCAGTCACGCTGAAAGTAGGAAAGTAGGAAAAGAATAATGGGGACAAATAAAAAAACAGAAGAACACATAAAATTGAATTTTTTATCATATATATTTTTTTCAAATATATAAATTATTTATTAAAACATTCCTTCAAAACACTGAATATGTATAGAGGAAGTTCCAAAGAAGTAGAAAGTGCCTGTACTGATTTTTAAGAGCTTGCAATTTATTTGAAGGAGACTAAATGTACAGATATAAAACACGTAGGTGATAATTGCAAAGCAACATGAAAACAAGTGAATGATAATGTGGCATAAAATTCATAAATCAGAGCTAGGGATAGAATGTAATTAAATAAGACTCTAATGAATCAAGTTCATTAGAAACTGTTCTAGAAACTTTGAATATGGAGTTAGGACAGTGACTGACTGAAATCTGCAGAAGGATTTTAAATGTCAAAAATTAGCTCCAATAAAAGAAAAGACGGACTCAGTAACGGGGTGGGTAGGTCCAGAAAAGGTAACAGTATCTCAGTAAGCACAAATATATGCTGATCTCTTGCCACCCACACTTATTTTGCCTTTCTTAGTAAAATGTTAGTAATTACTGGTAGGCAAGCAAAACTTGTCCACTTCGGGGTTCTCTTCTGTTGTTGTTGTTGTTGTTGTTGTTGTTGTTGTTGTTGTTGTTGTTGTTATTATTATAATCATCATTATTATTTAAGACGGAGTCTTACTCTGGCACAATCTGGGCTCACTGCAACCTCTGTCTCCTGGGTTCAAGTGTTTCTCCTGCCTCAGCCTCCCAAGTGGGGTTTCTCTTCTTACAGCTGCCTCTGTTCATGGTGTCCCACCTACAAACCTCCCAGTTCCAAAATTCTATTTATTTGGAAAAGCTATCTATCTCATAGCTTTGCATGAAAATATTGCTTTCCACTCTCACTGAAATGCCATATTTCTTGAAATTCTTTAAATATAGTTCTCATTTCAGGTTTATCCATCTCTATGATTTATTATAGTTTTCTGTGATAATATTGTATCTATTGTAGTTTAAGTTCTGTAAAAGTAGTGCTGTGTATTTATCTGCTTCCCTCTCACAGCTTAACTACCAGCTGTGACTTAACGCAGCTTAAATCACAGTTTTGGCTCATAAAAATATAGACATGGTTATAAGGTTTTCAAAAAATTTCTAGTCATATTATCATTTGCAGAAATAAACTTTTTTTCCACATGAAAAATTTTCAAACATGTTTCTCCTGAAAATGTCACTAGAGTGCACTAGTATTTGTGTGTTTGTATTCCATTTCTTATTTTACCAATAAACACTCATTCCATCAAGAAAAAGTGATTCAGAAAAACTGTATCAGGATTTCCTCATAAGTGGGTGCAGGAGTTCATATTTTTGCTCCATGCTTTCTTTACAAACATATAATAATAAAAATATGAAGAAAAAAGCAACATACACACGTTTTATTTGGAGGACCAGTTTTTTAATAAATAAATAAGCAGAGAAGAACCAAATGCAATGAGAACTACAGGTCTGCTTATTTGCAGGTCTGAAGTTTGTTCCTAGGGAGTGAAAGAGACTTCAGTGCTCCCAGACAGAAACAGGAGCAGGCATAGAAAGTTCTTGAAGCCAGGGCCTGGAGTGAGCCTCTCCAGCTCTTTGAAGGAAGCTAAGAGTAAAAACTCACACCACCTGGGCTGTGGCTTCAAACAGCTTGCAGGCCTGTAGCAGTGAGAACACAGACACAGCCTTATAATCAAGAACTGACCGAAACGCCTCTCTAACTGGATCACGATGCCCTGCCTAAAATGTCTTGATTTAAAAAGTGTTTCTGAGCTGGGAGCCCAGGGAGTTAAGTGACTGCAGAGGTAAGACAACACTCAACCTCAAGACAGGAAGAGTGAATACAGAGATGGGAAGTGAGAGTTGGAAAAAAAGGAGAAAGGCTAGAAAAAAAAAAAAAAATTCTAGCTTCCAAGGAGTATTCAAAGAAAATTGGATAAAACATAACATTATGTATCAGTTACACAAATAATCTAAAGTGTGTTTAAGATGCTTCCAGTAATAAATGAAAGGACAATTTCCATTAACATAAAGTAAGAAATTAGAAAACAAATTTTAAAAGGTCAATATGTAAAGAAGTCATTTTCAATCGTATTAGAAAGTACAGTCACTTGAACTGTACTTGGAATTACTAAATTCATTGCTGTTGTTGAGGAATTTAGTGGCAAATCACTCACAAAGACAAAGATATATTCCAAATAGGATAACAGTTGAGCAATCAGAGGCTAAGCTGACAGCCTTCAGTACATATAGCTAAGAGTAAAGCCAGCATAATGGAATGGTGTAGTAGTATCATTTCAATAAATAATTGCAGTAACTTTCCCAAAACTGAAGAAATACTTAAGAAGGGAAAGTTACAGGCAAATTCCTCACAAAAATAAATGCAAAGAATACTAATCAAAATATTTAGCAAAGTGAATTCGTTGGTGTAAATAGAAAGTAATTCATTCTTACTGATTTGGGTTTAGTCCATACATATGGAAGGTGTTTACAATTACAGAAAAAGTAATCAATGAATTTTGATATACTAACAAAATAAAGGAGGAAAAGCCCATAACTATCTTAAAGAAGGCATACAAGTATTTTACAAAATTAAGAGCAATCATGATAAAACTCTTATAAAACTTGGAAGAAAAAGGAACTGGTGGTTTTACTTTTCATGCAGATTATCATTCATTCCAATCACTCTCCTAGTTCCTGGACTCTCGTCCTAAGATCCCAGTCTCTACTCTTTCTCAGTCACTCTGCGGATGTGCTCTTTACATTTTCATAACCAGTACACGCAGCCTTTCCATATTCCACACATTCTACTTGCTGACCACCAACTCCCATCCCTTCAGTCCACTCTCTCTGGGACTCAAATGCAACCAGAACATTTCATTCTTAGATGCTACTACACTTTGATTGTCATTCAAGCCTGTCATGTCCTCTTTTCTGATCTTATTTGGCTTAGATTTCATGCTCCATTGAGCAAATATGTATTATCAAGTGCTGTTTAGGGGTTCCTGGTGGCACATTTTGACCAAGATCACTTTCTGATTCAATCATTTTTTGCTATTATAACAGAATACAGCAGACTGGGTAATTTATAGAGAAAATGATGTACTTGGCTCATGGTACTGGATACTGAGAAGTCTAAACTCAAAGTGCTAGTGTCTGCTGAGGTCCTTGTGCTGCATTATCCTGTGGCAGAAGAGCAGAAGGACAAACAAGCGTGTGAGACGGAGAGAAAAAGAGAGCCAAACTCCTGCAATAAATAACCCACTCCTGTAATAAGGGCATTAATCCATACAAGAGGGCAGAGCCCTCATGACTTAATCACCTCTTAAATGCCTCATCTCCCAATGCAATGACACTGGCAATTAAATAACCACATGATTTTGGAGGGGACATTCAAACCATAGCAATCGCTTACATTCCCTTTCAACTTCCTCATCTCCTCACTTAGAAAGACCACATGTGAGTTAAACAGATTTCACACTATTCCCTGGTTCATGCCTATAACCTGCATATAAAATGCTTTCAACTTTTCTTAGTCATTCAAGGCCATCAATATGCTTACAATGCCTAAATTTATGTCTCCAGCATAAACCTATTTCCTCAACCCATTACCCATACACTTAACTGACTTGACACCTCTACTGAATACATAATAAGCAATTCAGAATTAACATGTCCAAAACAGAGTTCTTGATAACATTTCCTCTCCTAACCAGCTCTTTCAGTCTTCCACATCTCAGTGAATAACTCCATCGTCTAGTTTTTCAGGTAAAAAACATTTGAGTTGTTCTTATCCCTCCATTTTTTCAATCACCAGAAAATACATCACCAAATACTAGCAATTGTATAATCAAAATTCAAATTCACCACCTATCATTGTCTCTACTGCTTTCACTATGGACCAAGCCATTCTGATACCTTACCTGGGTTACTAAACACGTCACTCCGTGTTATCTATACATTCCATCTTATAGTCAAAATCATCTAGTAAGAGTAATTTGGCTCATATGCATTTTATAGAAAGATAAAATTTGGTATCATTTATATGTGGCAATTAACAGGTTAATTTAAAATAATAATGACAAAAAGTTGTTACTATGATTATCCTGGATAAAATAAACATTAATATAAATTTCTGTTGTTTTCATTTGGGGAACTAATATTGTCACCATTGTTCACAATGTGGACTACGCTGGCACAAGCTCGGAAATATTCTGGAAATATAATTCAATTCTTGTAATTCAAAAACTTTTCGTAAGATTTTAACTTCAAAGGTCAATGAAAACTATACAACATAAAGGATACCAAACTGCTTAGAATCATCTAGTTAGAGAGATTCTACTCCTCTTATTAAGTTATTATAAAATTACATTTTCTTGATAAGCACTCAGAAATAAATAGCAGCGAAGTAATTAAAAGGAGAATAAGAAGTACCCTAATTGTGAAGACTAAAATGGTCAAATCTCATACTGCTAAGTAAAATGGTGAAAGTGAATTCATTGACGTAACATGAGACAGCCTTAGCTAAAGAAAGTTTTGAGAACAAAATACAAAGAATTATGATCAAAGTGATTTCTCTGACCTTAGTGAAAATAGTTCTGAGAAGCAAGGAATAACTTACATAATCAATTTTTTGTTCATTGTATTTATTAATAAAAATTATTGCAATTGCACAGCATGGAGTAGATTGAATGGAAGGATGGAAGAGACGTCAATATGAGGTAAGTGATGAAGATGAATGTACATATTTTTGGTACTACACCAGGACATATTATATTAAATTTCTTTTAAGTTATTTTAATTTATTTATGATATTATTAGCTTTGAATGAATATTTTCTCTTATTAAAATAAATATAAATTATAAAAAATGCAAAATATTCTATCCATCCCCGTATATTTTAATTTGGATGAGGCCAAGAACCGTGTGTGTTGTATTATTCATTATATCTTAGCTCCTGACAAATAAATATTTGTTACATTGAATTTCTCTTATTACTATCACCATCAACAAATATCCACTGATTAAAGTATAAGCTAATACGTTTAAGATTATATAACCATTTTATCAAAAATGTGTATCTGCAGCCTATTCCTATCCCCTGACCTCCAGAGGATGTACACAACTGCCCACTCCACATCTCCAGTCGCATGCATGATAGTCATTTCCAATTTAACGTGTTTAAAACAGAATTTCCCAATTTCCCTTCCTGAATTTCTCTCCCTGAAATTTCCCCACTCCATTTTATGTCAGCTTCATCCTTTCTCAGGCCGTAAACCAGAAAGTCATCCTTGACTCTTATCTATCTCTCAAATCCTACATCTGACAGTTAACAAACACTTTTAGGTCTATTTCAACTTATATATCAGGAATTACACATTACAAATTCCTGATATGTAATTGGAAATAGACCTAAAAGCATTTCTCACTATCTCTACTCCTAACACCCTACTTCAAGCCACAAATATTTCTCGTATTTTTGAGACTCCTAACTGATCTTTCGGGTTACCTTCTACAGTCTATTCTCAACACAACAGCCAGAGTGATCCTGCCAAAAACTAGCTTATGCTCAGACACTTTCAATGACCTCCTGTCCTGCTCACTGAAAAGCCACATATTCTTACACTGGTCCACTGCACTCGGCAGATTCTGCCTCTTTCTTAACGTCACTTCTGTGACCTCATATCACACTGCTCTCCCCCTAGCTCACTGTTTCAGCCACATTGACCCTGATGCTGCTCCTCGATGACAGGAGCTATATTCCCACCTCAGAGTGTTTGTGCTTCATTTTGTGGTGCTTTCACCCCTGATAATCCACAAAATAGGCTTCCTCACTTCCTTTAAGACTTATCTGACCATCCGAATTGTTACAGTCTGAATGTGTGTGTCCCCCTTCCTCCAAATTTCATATGTGGAAACCCTAACTCCCAAAGTGATGAAATAAGGAAACGGGGACTTCTAGAGCTGGGATTTGGTCATAAGGTCAGAGCTTTCATGAATGGGATGAGTGCCCTAATAGGCCCTAAAAGACTCTACTCTCTCTGCCTCTCTACACAAGAAGATGGTGCTATCTATGAACCAGAAACCAGGCCCTCACCAGAGACTGGAACTTGATCTTGGACTTCCCAGCCTCCAGAACTGTGAGAAATAAACTTCCATTGTTTATAAGCCACTCAGTTTATATTTTGTTATAGCAGCATAAATAGGACAAAGATACTAAATTTGGTATTGAAATTCCCATCAAACTACCTTGTTCCTCTTTCTTGTTTTTCCTCCATATAACAGATCACTAGATAACATAATATAAATACATATTACTTATTTATCTTATTAGACGATCCCTTCAATAGTCTGTAACCTTATCTTGTTAGATGATCCCTTCAATAGTCTGTAACCTCCATTTAATCCAAGATTTTTATTGTTTTTGTTCCTTTCTGTGCCTCCTGTGTCCACACTTATTTTGTGTGGCACAAAATAAGTAACCAAGGAATATTTTTGAATGAATGAATGGATTTGCTGCTAAGTATGTAAATAGTATCCATGAATATGTAATAAATATTTTAAAATTATATAGTGTTCAATCATGTTTCTACACTTCAAAATAGATATATAGATGTCACAGGCTCACAATATAACAGCTGAAAAGAGCTAAAGATATAATAGGTAAAAAATCGACTCAAATATTAACAAAAATAAGAATAGGTTATGTTTTCATAATTTAACATGAATGTATGAAATGGAAATGGGAAAAAATCCCCCTTCAAGGGGAATGAGGAAAAATTCATTTATGGCATAGAAACAACTAATATAAATATAACAGTATTTCTTTAATTAATGTATAAGTTTGCCAAAATACCAACCAAAATTCTACTCATTTTCCTTTCAAAAATTTATGCAAATGAGAACAACATAAAGACTGACATAAGGAGAACAAAGGAAATGTTTTAAGGTACTGCGAGGACAGTTAATACAGGTAGGTACTGCCCCAGCAAGGAAAGTTAGGAAAAGCACTTCTGAGAAAGTATTGATTGAAATTAGATTTGGAGAAGGAAGACTAAGAGTCAACAAAGTGAGAGGGTTTGAGGATGGAGGATGAGTGTCTAGTGAGAGGAATTTGCAGAAATGTTTAATCACACAGGAAAATGATTACATCACTTAGAAAAACCTATCTTGGCCAGGCACAGTGGCCAAGCCCAGTGGCTCACTCCTGTAATCCCAGCACTTTGGGAGGCCAAGACAGGTGGACCACTTGAGGTCAGCAGTTTGAGACCAGCCTGGCCAACATGGTGAAACCCTGTCTCTATTAAAAATACAGAACAATTAGCCAGGTGTGGTGGCACATGCCTGTAATCCTAGCTACTTAAGAGGCTGAGGCAGAAGAATATCTTGAATCTGGGAGGCAGAGGTTGCAGTGAGCCAAGATCGCACCACTGCACTCCAGCCTGGGTGAGAGAGTGAGACTCCATCTCAAAAAAAAAAAAAAAAAAAAAAAAAAAAGAAAGAAAGAAAAGAAAAGCACAAGATAACTTGTATATATATCCAATTATGTTTACATACAGAAAGAGACACTAAAATGACAATAGGGTTCGTGTGTGAATAATGGGTTGTGTTACTTTTTCATCATTTCTATACTTCTCAAATAGTATATAATGAGAATATTTTGTAAAAAATGTCACAAAATGAAAAGGTTTGTGGCTGAGACCTTCAAATATCTTCTGTTGTTTGAAGGCATTAAAAATTGTAGCTCACGCTGAGTTAAGCTCACTCATTTGGGATATCAGGAGCATGCATTTGTTTACTAAACTATCAAACAGGCTGTTTTGTTACTCTTTTTCTATATATCATAGTAGCAATAAGCCACTCCATGCTAAGCTTTGGCACATGATTAATGTGTCAGCATGTAGGTGCTTTAGTGGTCTTTGGCATTCTATTGCTAAAGGTGAATTCAGCGAAGTCCAGCAACATGCATTTGCCAATCCCATAAAAATGCAACACAAACTGTTGACCTGCCAGTGCATAAAGTGTAATTGTATTCAACTCACATACTTCAGGTAATAAAGGAATAGTTTATTATCATTGCAGGTGCGGAAACCTGCCAACATTTCAGCCATCTGGGCTTCCTCAGGGCAGTATACGAGTAAAATATGTGAATGAGACATGTGGGTCGAATTCAGTTTTACTCATTTTTTTCCTGTTATGGGCTCGAAAGAAACTGCATTAAATATTTTGCAAAAGTCATCTGCAATGTTAGTTTACTTTAGAAAGCCATCAACTTTTAGTAATTTAAGCCCATTAGTTTTCTCATTGAAGTGCTTGTGTCTGAATGATAATGGGTGTTCAGATGGCATTTTATAACAAGAGAATTGTGTTAAATGTAATATAATCGGATAAACAAAGTTATAATTCCTCAGGGGTTAATGAACAATCTATCTTTTAACATGTTTCATCAAATGTGATATCAAGTCACAGAGATCCTATTCATTAGCAGTTAAGCATATGCTATCACAACTTATCAGACTATTTCACTGTTAGTAAAAGACACTAGACCATCTCATAGCTAAAGGCAGAGATATTGTGTAAGACTCCACACTACAATTTTACAGCCAAAACATGTTTATTTCACATCAATGAGTTGTCAGATTTGTCCCCACTGCTAACACAAAACTAAGTAAAATGATTAGGACTGAAAGTTAATGGTAGGGTCAATAGTCCCCTTATTATTATATTCCCTTGGTAACTAATTACTTACAATCACCCAAAATAAGGGAATTAAAATTAGATTTTTATTTTGTTTTGCTCTGACTGACAATGCAATTGTTAGTAAACAAAGATGTTTATTCTGTTTTTCTTTTTAATCTGCACTGCTGATGGTGGTAAAAGTTCAATTCAATTAAATTTGAACCATTTTGATGATAAAGAAAACAATGACACCAACAGCTTCTCATAAAAATAGTGTTAAGTGCTAAGATCTAAGTTTGTGGGAACAACTATTATAAGAACCGACTGTACTCTCTCCCCACCAGTTTGTTCTTTTTGTCCCTTTAAATGAACCAGGAACACCTACACAGTGAGCCTGGGAGTTACCCAACACTTTGGGAGGCTGAGGTGGGAGGATCGCTTGAGCCCAGGTGTTCCAGGATGCAGTGAGCTATGACGACACCACTGCACTCCAGCCTGAGCAACAGAGTGAGACTCTATCTCTAAATAAATAAACAAATACGTAAAAAGGATAAGGCACGGAAGACTCTGCCACAAGTATTCTCTAACCCTTCACAGTTAAACCCAAGATTCCCTAGGTATTTCCTGGGGCTATAGGACAGTTTGGCTAGTATCTTGACTCCCTGGCATGTGGTCCCTTAGCTTGTTTGTTTTGACCCACCGTTGACCTCAGCCTCTACAGTGAACTGAATGTTTCATTCTGCTCAAATGTCGTATGTTGAAATCTCAGCCTCCTAATGTGATGGTATGAGGAAGTAGGGCCTTCAGGTGATTAGAGTGGAACCCTTACGAATGGGATTAGCGTCCTTATAAAAGAGACCCCAGAGAGTTCTCTCACCCTTTTTGTGCAATGTGAGGGTATAAAGAGAAAACAGTGGTCTACAACCGGAAAGAGAACATCACTAGAACCCAGCTATGCTCTTGCCCTGATTTTAAACATTCAATCTTCAAAAGAAATAAATAAATCTCTGTTGCTTGTAAGTAAATTAGTTTCTGACACTTTGTTATGGTAGACTGAACCAAGATAACATCATTCTGAACATGTTTTGCGTGGTTTATCCCACAATGCTGATTTGCCCATCCTACCCTGACACAAAATGGGAGAACATAATTTTTTAGTTAATTTCCCAAGCAGTGACTCTTTATTTATCTTAAATGTGATTTTTAGGCAAGTTTTTGTTTTTACTATATTTATATAGACAAGCACAATGGGATAATTCTTCATTTTGTATTTCAGAGTACCAAGAGTTAATTCAATTGAACATTTTCCAACATATTATTTAATATCAAACCCTAAATTAACTCCTTTTGCATTTTGCCATTTCCAAACAATTCATTATTAAGCATAATATATTGATGCCTGTAATCCTTGACCACGTTTCTGATAGTGATTTAACAGTATAGAACACAAAGAAAAGAAAATACTAAATCATTTATGATGCTTCTGAAGAAAAATTGGGTAGCATATAGTTTGAGATAATCTATTACTAAGGGAAAGGTGTTCAGCCAACTTAGGTAATTAAATAAGTCATGTTTACAGCAGGTTTAGAGAAACTGGCCAAAATCCAATAGATCCGTTATGAAAGAGTACAGAGTACTTAACTAAATATGTGCTATTTTCCTTTATAACAATTATAGAATGTGGGTTCAGCACCTGAATAGAGATAAAATAGATTAACATCGATTTCTGAAAGGAATAAACCTAAAATATTTATGCAGCAGTAAACTAATAAGTTACATGTAGAATAAATATTCTATTCTAAATTATATAGTAGAATAAATATGCATGTTTATAATGTCTACATAAGTGGAACAACACAAGCTTTATACTGCCTCACTGCCAATAACTACTAAACTCTAGCAAAAAGAAGAATCTCTTCATTACTATAAATGGAATGGTGCAATTCCAAGAAATGTATAAGAGGGTTGGGAAATTAAAGAACGAGTATGAACCAATGCAATGTTGCACTGATTTCCATCTTAATTAACCTGTAAATAGTGTATAATTAGTTAAGATTAAAATTTTATTGGCCAGGTGTGGTGGCTCATGCCTGTAATCCCAGCACTTTGGGAGGCCGAGGCAGGTGGATCATGAGGTCAGGCGATCGAGACCATCCTGGCTAACACTGTGAAACCCTGTCTCTACTAAAAAATACAAAAAATTACCCAGGCGTGGTGGTGGACACCTGTAGTCCCAGCTACTTGGGAGGCTGAGGCAGGAGAATGGCGTGAACCCAGGAGGTGGAGCTTGCAGTGAACTGAGATAATGCCACTGCACTGCAGCCTGGGTGACAGAGGGAGACTCTGTCTCAAAAAAAAAAAAAAAAAAAAAAAAAAATATATATATATATATATATATATTATATAAACAATTCTTGACATCTTTACTGAAATAAATAATATTTTGTCAAACTGTCTTGAATAAATCCCACATTATGTCAAAAGGGAAGATTGAAAATCTATATGATATATCACTGGATTAGAACCTGCTGGAATTTCATATGAAATGTTTAATTAACAAGGGAAAAGCAGCGTCATCGGTGTGTAAAGACATGTGCATATTTTATTTGTTAGGCTCCTCTGAAGGGCAGTGCAGTACCCTCAAGAAATAGTTTAGAGGGCTGCTTGGGGTGAGGAGACAGACCAAAGGACAAGCTTGAGAGCAATAGGTGCTGATTTTACTGTGCTCTAGTGAAGGTGTTTCTTGCTCATTGAGGGCCACTTTGTTTGTTGGGTAGCAAATTGAGTGGAATAGGAAGGTAACAGATGGGGCAAAACTGTGTAGTTCTGGAGAGTGGAGGAAAGGATGTTGTAGGAAGAGGGAAGAGGAGCCTGAAGATCAGTTGAAAATCTCTTGGGTTGTCATGAAAGGTAAGAGACCTTTGATGAGGTCTGATAAAAAGATTCCTGTGGGCATAAGATGGAAACTTCTCCCTCTTACTATGGAATAAGTCAGTAAATTCTACATAATGTATTCAAAAGTAGAATATTCTAGGCCAATGTGGAGAGTTACGAAGGTCTTCTCATTTATGTTGTTAAATGGAAAATAAATAAGGAATACAGGTGGAGATCTGAGTTACAGACGTGACACACCCACATTATTTTTTAGCGTGTTTTTTTTTTTAAATTGTTTTGTTATACTTTAAATTCTGGGATACATGTGCAGGACGTGCAGGTTTGTTACATAGGTATACACGTGCTATATATGGTTTGCTGCACCCATCAACCTGCCATCTACATTAGGTATTTCTCCTAATGCTATCCCTCCCCTTGTCCCACAAACCCTGACAGGCCCTAGTGTGTGATGTTCCCCTCCGTGTGTCCATGTGTTCTCATTGTTCGACTCCCACTTATGAGTGAGAACATCTGGTGTCTGGTTTTCTGTTCCTGCGTTAGTTTGCTGAGAATGATGGTTTCCAGATTAATCCATGTCCCTGCACAGGACATGAATTCATCCTTTTTTATGGCTGCATAGTATTCTATGGTATACAGGTGCCACATTTTCTTTATCCAGTCTATCACTGATGGGCATTTGGGTTGGTTCCAAGTCTTTGCTATTGTGAACAGTGCTGCAGTAAACATATGTGTGCGTATGCCTTTATAGTAGAAAGAATTATAATCCTTTGGGTATATACCCAGTAATGGGATTGCTGGGTCAAATGGGATTTAGAACACCCACATTATTTTTATAAGCACTTTTAGAGTGGTTGTGGAATATACTGAAAGAATTCCAGTCTGCTATCTACTTATTGAATGGCCAGGATAAATAAGTAAGTACATACTTTCTACAGTGCTTTTTAATTTTTAAAAAAGTTTATCTCTAAAATAACATCATGTCCTACTATATCCTGGAAAAAAGGGAGTTCTGGAGTCAGTTGACCACGTATGCACCTGTCTCGTTTCCTACGTTGTAAAGTTTTTAATACGCGCTGGCTTATCATTACACCACCACAAAGCTCAGGACTGTGTCTTTCATATTTATACCCTTAAACATCTACTAACTATAAGAAGTAGGTTAGCTCAGGAAAACGCCAGCTTTAGTAATGACCCGGAAAATTCTGTTCTGCCTTTTCCTAAGTGGAACTTCAAGCACTGCACTATTTTGATTACTAATAACGTTTATATATTATTTTAGTTTCCTTCTTTTTAAATTTTCTATTAAAGAGATCTAAATAAACTATTGTTTATTTTCTCATGATTTCTCTTAAACAATTATGCAAGTATTATTTTTTCATCTCATGGAGATTTCTAATTTTGGTTTTATTTGAGAAGC
Source organism: Rhinopithecus roxellana (assembly GCF_007565055.1). Taxonomy (NCBI): domain Eukaryota; kingdom Metazoa; phylum Chordata; class Mammalia; order Primates; family Cercopithecidae; genus Rhinopithecus; species Rhinopithecus roxellana. The sequence goes on along the minus strand of NC_044549.1, from coordinate 10,264,329 downwards.
ATTTCACATTTCACTAAGTGGCTCACTCTTTCTCTCTTTTTCCAAGTATTACATATTTACGAGTGGAATAAAAGGAAAGTAACCATGCATGTCATGTATGTCATGGCCATTTTAATTGTGACATCCTAGCAATTTAATAAACCAAGGTAAGATAATTATTCATTTATTTTATAATTTGATACATTTAAGGCTTTGATATAACCTTTCCTTCATTGCCTATAATTTTGGATGTTCAAAACATTAAAAACTGAAATACTTAAAATAAATAAATATTCTGTTCACTATGATTATTTCTTAGATGTTCTGTCCCTGTTCTTCTTCTTCTGTTTGTGGTTGTTGGTGTGGTTGTTTTGTCGCATTCCCCCACCCCTTGGTTCCTAATGCCTCTTTTAATATATACACAATGGGCCGTGTAGAAAATGTACATTTCTTTCTGTCTATGATGTTTAATTGCTCTTTCTCAGCTGCTCAGTCATCTAGAACGTCTACTTATGGTTTTAATTACTGCTAATGTTCTAATGACAATGCTGGCAGAGAAAGAATTTTTTTAAGAAAGATTGTTTAAAAATAAATCACTATCCCAGGTGTGGTTTTAGGAGTTGCTACCTATATCCAGGGATGTATACTTAAGTTTTAAATACTATATTTTGATTTGTTTTAAAGTAAATATTTAAACATACATTTTATCTAAACGACAAACTTTTCAGATCCAAAGAGAATAATTATCAGCAGTTTACATCCATGAATTGATTCAGCAGAAAAAGTATTGATTGAATGTTGTATGCCAGGTGCTGAGTTAGATGATGGAGCTATAAGGAGCGAACTTCCCAGAAAGAGTAAATCATCTGTAAGCAAATAAGTATAATTCAAAGTGTACAGGTTCTTCCAAAAGTATGTGCAAAGTATGATGATAATAAAATTTTAGCTAAAAAGAGTCACAAAATACAATTTAGCTATAAAAGGTTTTTCATGTCTCTTCTCTTTGGCTTTAACCTCTAAAACTATGTTCCTAGATTTACAGTGTCTTCACATTTCTATTATACCCTTGTCCCCATCCTTGTATACTGATACATTTTTTTCTCTCTCTCAATATTTCTTGTTAAATGTTTAAAAATAAAGTAAATTTCATGACTTTTTTGAAGACAGATTGTGGAACTATTCAATCCAACCAATGTATCTCACTTTAATATCCATGAATTAATGATTATTTAATGTCCATTAGAGTGTTACACATCTTAAAGGACCTGAAAGAAGATTAAGACAAGATCTTTGGAACCAGCTATCAGTCTTCTGGGGAGAGAAAAAACAAATATACATGTCTTCTTAAAGTCTCTAATCCATTTATCTATTAATTCATGCATGCATGGAACAAACATTTATTGAGTGCCTATTATGTACTTGGAGCAGTTAAAGGCACAGTATTTTATATCCAAGAAAGCAGTGTAGAGAGGCCAACTAATATATAGATTACATATTTAAAAACTAAAAATGCAGTAAACACTTAGTACTCTCTGTACAGAATAAATGAAAATCCAACTCATTACAGATCAGAAAAACTGTATGTTAATGGAAAGAACAGTTATTTTAAAGGCATTTGCGGGAATACAGATAAGCTTCAGACCTCCAGATCCATGTAGGTATATAAAATTGCCATGTAGTTATATTACAAGAATCTCAAACTTAAGAAGCAGTTAAAATAAACCACTTAATTACTCACCCTCCTCTCCACCCGAATCCTTCCGACAAACATTTGTTCTCCTTTGTTCTTCATGAAATCACCAAACAGCATCCCCATCACCTGAGTTGTTCAAGGTGAAAATCCTTGGTGTCTTTCTTTTCTTCATTTCTTATATACATAGATCTACAGATTCTACTTCTGACCTCTCTCTAGATTCTGTCTAGTTCTGAATATCCCATCTGCCACTACTCTGCTCTGAGTTTAGCTAACTGTTATGTAGCTTTCTGGTCTAAGTTAAATGTAATTTTGAAGAGACACAAACATTCACACTATAGTATCTAGTATGACAAAGTCTTTGATAGTAGAAAACTGATTTCAGTAAATGTATATTAAGCTGTGCTTATTCTCAGACTTATATTCAGGAAAAATGATAGAGTAACTGGAATGAGAGAATAGAAATATTTTCATTTTCTTTGTATTTCAAAAGGTGATACAAAATTTGGTCCTAAAAAGTGTTCTGGTTCCTAAGAGGAGATTTGAATTGTTTTACAGACCCCAGACATTAAAAGTGGCTGGACTTTCACCCTTGTGTGTAAAGTGATTTTACATGAGAAGTCAAAGAGTAGAACAACTGCGAGCAATTTAGGAAAAATCACTGTGACAGAGAATTCCCAGCTGGAAAGATCTTCAGCTTCCTCTGCTTATTTCAATTAATCATGAGAAACAATTGCAAAATGTCACAACTGTCCTCTAGCCTCTAAATTTAAACAGGAAATAGCTCATTTAATTATGAATTTTCTTGCAAAACATATTTAAAAGCATATGTTTATTTTAAACAGACACAATTAAAATGTTTCAGTGTGTCCCGTAACATTGGGGACATAAAATGACTAAAAAGTTTATAGTGTGGGAAAGACTTTGAGGCTTGCATTGGAAGTGCCATGTATCTAAATTTATGTGCAAGAGAGGACTACTCTCAACTGGTTCACATTGTAAATAAGACCTTTCCTCCCAAAGAATTTTGAATGTCCCTCCCATGCTACAGTGTGCTAGAGGTCTCAGCATCCAGTAAAGGACTGCAAAAACTCAGATTAGCAAGACAGAGTGACTATATTCCATTTACAGGCAACCAACCATGCACAAAACATAATGGAAGAAATATTTGCTTTCACAAAGCTTTCTCAAAACACTAAGATTAAACTTATAAAATAAACCTTTCTGCATTCGAAGATGCAATAATAAGAACTTTATGCAAATAGAAATAACTCAGAGATAACAAACACCCACACACAGGCACAGGGTATATAGTACTTCAACCAACAAAGAGAAAGGAGCGTCTTATGACAAGAATTGCAACAGACCAGAAGAGACAGCAGTTATGTAGCCACACTGATCAAGTTTGCCTTGGTTTTTTATGTACCATGATTTGTTTTACTTAACTTGCAGGCACAGTGATAATAATCCTTTCAGCCCTTTTAAGGCAGATAGAGCCTCTGGACCTATAGTTTCCAGCCACAAGCAACCTTATCTATTTACACTAGTTTGTTGCCATATAAGTATTGCCATTTTCTATCTGTGTCGAGACCGGAAAACATTTGAGAAGTATTGAATTAATGAAGAGTAAAATATACTAAGTTTTCATTCCTTTTTACCAATTCTTTTATTCTTAACAGTTCTTGATGGTGTCCTGAATTAAAAATACCTTCACTTATATTGGTGTACATTAGTGTGTCCCAAACTTTAACATCTGCCTGTTTAATCATTTCCTTGGTAGTACTGTTTGCAAGAGTTTTTGAGAGCAAAGTCTCTGAGAGGCACTATATCTAATTTATTCCTTGTACTCTTAAATCTAGCATTTACTAAATTTGAGCACATCCTATCCCAGAGTATGGCTATTAAAGTCAAGCCCCAAAATATTCCACAATGAGAAGAAAAACGAACAAATAAATCATCTCTCTAGCTTGGAAATTCTGGTGCTAAACACCAGGAGTGGCTTATATATGATGATTAAGACTCACAATGTGGTGTTCATGATAGCTAACCAGATAAATAACACAGAAAGCTGTTTTAACAGGGCTTATGTTTAATAAAATAAAAACATAATTGTGTTACATTCACAATATTAAATTAAGCGTGACTTTTGCCAAATTCTGAAGCTAAAAGTATTTTTTGGGAAAAGGTTATTGAAACTCCAGATACGTTTTACAAGAAAAGAATGTTGTTTTTTATTTAGAGTAATTCATTTTGGACTAAAATTCTTCAGAAAATAGAAATAGCAAATTCAGTAAACAGTAGCATATATACGACTCCTCAGGTAACAGTATTTGTTCAAAAGGAGAACATCATGAGTTTATTATTGTTGAAACAATACAGTTCTAGGAAAGTATATAATCTTACTGATTTTTCATCATATTACTAAGACTGACAGTAATCAGTGAACTGGCCAATAGCATTTCCTGCGTATAAATACGAATTTGACTCACATTTATGTAACACAACTGTGACAGAGGTGGCTTGCTGTCCTCCTGGAATCCAGGTTCCTTCTGCCATTCTCTGGAACTGTTTCTAGGAAGCAGTGGCCCAGAGACATTACATCCCACACTTCCTTTTCATGTGTTTGGGCCATGTGAATAATTTTTACTTGTTGGAATATGAGAAGTATAGACTGCCTGGATTCATATCTTGACTCTGCCAATTTTCAGATGTGTGAATTTAGTAAAAGTATTTACATTTGTTGTAGCCTCAATTTTATTCATCTGTAATACAGACTAATAAAAAAAGCTGTTTCTAGTTTGTTTGTGATGAAATGGAGTAGACCAGTGCCTGACATGTAGTCAGTAACATGAAGTTGTTCATTAAATAAAAGCAAAGGAAGTATTTATCCATAATTTCTTCCAATTATTCTATTGTATGTGTTTCTTAAATTCGGGTTCAGGGAAAAATCATTTAAAGATATTATTTAGAAAACATAGCAAAAATAAGATTTACTGTATTTTTTATTATGACTGAAAGTTAAGAACTCAAACCAAAATGAACCATGTACTAACACAGGTGGCAACTTAAAGATTGCCAGAAAATAAAATGCAATTATAGTAAATATTTTATTTCATTAACACACAATTATCTTAAATTAATTTTTGCACAACTCAAAAAACTCACTGAAAAATCAAATTCAGGTTGTTCTTTTTAAAATTTTGATTATTTTATGGTTTAATTGTCTCCTTCTCAAAATGTTACATTGCATACTACTAAGAGAAATATAAAATGCATCTAGCTGAATATACATTTTAAAATATAATAGGAGAAATAAGGAAAATAATAAAATCACACCCTAACCTTTTGTCTTATAAGACTGGGATGAGACATGATGAATCCAATACTGAGATAGGAATTATTAATAATCGGTGCATATACTAAAAATATACATTTTTTAAGCTGTAATAGAAGAATTATCTGAGATAAATACATTTTCTTGCTGATCTACTCCGTTTTTATTAACTCCCCCAGCCAATCCAGGTAGTTCATTAGGTATTAGCTAATATGCAATGAGAAAAATGTTTCATAAGAGAAGCAATCTATATTAATTTAAAAAATTTATGAGTATAAAAAGAAAATCAACTATTGAATGATAAAAAATGTATTAATTCCATACAGAAAATTAAACAAGGTAGCAGAAATAACTAATAATTTAAGTAACATAAGACATCCTAACACAAGCCTAGAAAAAAATAGGCGGCTGGAACTGGTTCAGCCAAGGACAGCAGTAGATAAAAGCATATTATATCTCTGAGTAGCAAATAATTGATAATCTAAACTTTACCTTCCTCAGAGTTATAGCCCTAAATTAATTAAAAATATAATTTTTTTATCCATTAATGGACCTTTTAAGGGATTCTGGCTTTCTTTAATGTCAACAATATGATAGAAGCTTATACCCAAATCCTTGTTTGACCAACTCTTTCACTCTTTCTGAGAATGATTTGACAGTTTCCAGTGTACCAATAGGTACTCTAAAGCAAATATGTAGCTCATTGAAATAGAAATGACAGGAGATATTTTTGCATTTTAAACATCTATTTCTCCAACAACATTTTTAAGATTAAGTAATTTAAGTAATTTTAAGTAATAAAATTCACCATTGTGCAAATTAACATTTCCCAAATAAAGCACTTGGAAACTTTAAGGCTTCAATTCTGATGCCATATTTTTCTGAAATTATGCCATGTGCTAATCAGTGGGTAGGTGATTTCCTATGTTTTCCCAGCAAATCTTAACCTAGATCACTACAGTGAAAATGGTTGACTTTTTGAGATTCATGCAGATACCAAATTAATGCAGAAGGTATCATTGATGACTCATTGTTTTTGTTTTACTTCACTTTGCTACTTAAGCAGATAAAAAGCCTCTTAATGTGTTCTAGATTTTGTTGGTGATAATATGCTAACAAATCCATAAGGTGCGTAAATTAGTAGACTAGAGTGAAATTTATTAACAGCCCGGCACACTGCTAATATCAATATCATTACTGGTTTTTGCCTTAAATTACATCAGTAGTTCCCTTGAAGCCCATGGTACTGGTATGGAAAACACTGTGACTTGCAAATATTATTGATTCATACTGCTTTGGCAATGAAATTTAGCAGTCCTATCAATTAAACAAATACCATCTTAATCCTACACTCGTTTTGGTGGGGCTCTATGCTTGTCATCGTACTCACTCAATGGCCAAAGGAAAAAATAGACGCAAAATCTTACATTTTTTTATTTAGAAATGGTATCTCACTCTGTCACACAGACTGGATTACAGTGGCATGATCATAGCTCATTGCAGCCTTGAACCCCTGAGCTCAAACAATCCTCCTGCCTCAGTCTCCCAATTACCTGGGACTACATGCATGCACCACCACATTGGTTAATATTTTTTATTTGTAGGGAGAGTTTGACTATGTTGCCTAGGCTGGTCTTAAACTCCTGGTCACATGCAATCATCCTGCCTCAGCCTCCATAGTGCTGGGATTACAGTTGTGAGCCATCACACATAGCCTTAATCTTGAAACATATTTTAATTTTTGCTTAACTGCAAATATTTGCATACCCTTAAAACTCAGTATTTTGGGCAATGTCTTTTCTGAATAACCTGACTCCTGACATGCAAACCCATGCATTCTAGATATCTCCAACCTGGAGAATTAGGAATTGGCATACAAGGAATTGAAACAACCACAAACAAATCTGCCTGTTCCCAAGTGTTCCTCTATACAGCTCTGTTGCTCAGTCATCCTAGAGTACAGTGAGTGCATATCATATATTGACTGAATGATTAAGCAAATAAATGAATCTTGGCTTTTCTAAATTAAGTATTTAGAAATAGAAATATTAAATGGAAGGCTAGAAAATATTCCAAATAGTCATTTTTTTTTACTAAAAATGCCATAATGTCTCTATTATTAAAAGCCTTCTATTCTTATGACCTTATGTGTTCTGAAGTTTGATACTTTATATAAAATACATAAGAGTAATAACATTTCAGAATTCAAAGGGCTTTGCAGAACTCCTCTGAGTCTCTCCTATGAGAAGGTTGGCCTGTGCTTTCTTTCTTTTATTTGGAATCCTCCTCTGTCCTGGAATATCCCAGGCAGACCCACCACCAACCCCAGTAGAACCCCAGCTCTATAGTCATAAGAGTTTAGTATGAACTCAAGGCCACCAGTGTAGCCCGATACCAGGACAGCACCAAATGTCAGAGCCACCATCACCAAAGCATCCCTGAAGAAAACCAAATCTTCCGTTCAGATTTCTAAACACCATGTAAAACTAATACAGTTTCTTAAGATTTGTTTTATCATCTCTCATTTCATACACTGTTGCAGTATTCTATAAGACACGTACGGTGGATATAGGATTAATGATAACCTTAAGGCCCATTCAAACATCCCATGGGGCCTACACTGTATGCCACTTAGCATATGATATAATCTAACCAGGGGTTTTCCAACTCTGGCCTGGGATTACCATATCTTTATGACAATAAGACCTAAAATCTTTGGTTGCCCTGCAGAGGAGGCCACCTCAACACAGAGATTGTTCATGAATGAACAATCTTAAAGCTTCATGAATCTTAAAGTTTAACTTTACAGGAATAGTTTAAACTTCCTTTATAAAAGAAACATCTGGTAAGTGATCTGGATTGAACATAGTTATAAGAAAGGAGAAGGAATCTTCCAAACTCTGAGAATGGTCTCCAGAGGGAGATCTTCCCAGTGAGTTGGTCATCTGACTCCTGACTGTATCTGACCCAGGTTACCAGCCTGTCCTGCTATCTGTCTTGTAAGAGCCATGCCACAATAAACTGCTTGGACATCAGATGGTGCCTTAAACAGTCTGCACTCTCTGGGTGCTAGTAATATCTAAGAGCATCAGGTTTGTTTTTTAAGTAACCGCTCCCCACACACACATACACTCCCATGAAACTGCACTTTCTGAAAACATTTATAATAGAAATTCTTGCTCAAGTCTATTTGGAACATTGTCAAACACATTTGCATTAGAGTTTCTCCCGGTGTTTTAGCTTCTGTTGTTTACCTGGAGCATTAACATGATCTTCAAATGCACTGCTGAGCTTGGAGAAAAGCCAGCTTAAACATGTATTAATGATAATCTTACATATAGTTAATTAACATTTTTCTCTCTACTTTACTCATATTTAATTAAAGTGATGAGGGAACATCAAATTAGATATTTATTATTGTTGAAAATAAACATAATGGTATGGTTACAAAACCTCATATAAATATTTATTTGAAAAAAATTGTATTCCACTTTACTTTAAATAAAAAATATAGGACAAAGTTTGAAATAGGTAGTTAATATCTTGTTTCATGATAAAAGTTAAAGAATCACCATATATCCTATTGTAACTTTCCACTAAAGAGAGAAAGAAAAAGTTGGGGGTGGGGTTGGGTAGGAAGAAAGAGAAAGCGAGAAAGACCATGTTCCTAAAGACAAAGATACATTACTACGGCTGGGGTTAGATGGCAGTGCTTCTGCTATTGATTTCCATGCACTTAAAGTCAGCGAAGAAAGCAAAATAGTATCTAAATGAAATAAGATTTTTCAATTTCATAAATGGATTCTACATACAACCTCAAAACTGAAAGAATTTTAGTTATTATTCCGTGCTTTTCCAAAATGCAATTTTCCAAAAGATGTTTCTAGTGTATCTAAGCACCATGGCAGCTTCCAAAGCCATGACAATGCTAAACATTTAATCATGGTTATACAGTTTCCTTTTTATATTTCCTATGCAAATACACATAGGTACTACTAGCATATGATTACAATTATTTATATATGTTTTGTTTTTACAGATAGCACCTGCAATGGGCAGTTATATGAATGCATGCCCACAATTGTGTATCTTTTTAAATATTTTTAATCTGCTCTCTAATTTATAGGAATCAATGCTAAATAACTTTTGTGAATAGTATCTACTAATTTGTGAGTCTGATAGCTAATGAATTTAACTATATTTATGAGAGATAGGTGCCTCCTATAAGAAGTTAACATAAGTTTGCCCTTATAGTAAGGGCAAAATCATGATAACTGAAAGAAAGACATAAGATTGAGTTTAATAAACAGAAGAGAAGTTGAATTAAAATATAGAGGACACCCTCTCTTTATCCTCAGTCCTAAATAGGATCTGCAGAGAAGGAAGGGGGTATGGAGATATGGCTTCCCTGCTTCCTAACCTTGCCCAGAAGACATGTGATGGTACCTCATCTGTAGAAAAGCTTTCTGAAGGAAGTTTAGATTTGAGATGAATTTAAGAGACGGTGGACAGGAAATTAGTTGATGCAAGAAGATAGGTCTTATTGATCCAAGTCTAATTTTCCACGAGGCTTTGACTGAAAAAATAAAAATAAAAAAAATAGCAGCTGTCCTGATCTGAAATGGCAGCATTTCCTGAAAGAGGGTTGAGGAAGACAGGCAAATATAACTTGCATTCAAGCAGAACACTTTATTTTTTCTATCACTTCAGCTGTTGTTCCTCATCTCCAGAGGATGCCAGCCTCAGCCATTTGGGAAGCCACAATGGATCTATTCTAGTCAATCCTCTTGTGAGATAGGTCGTTAGACCAGCAGTGTGGGTCTACCCAGAACAGATTTTCCTTCCAGTGCGGATTTGTTTTACTCTGGAGCAATACGCAAAGAAACTAACGACGAGGGTTCATCGTGAATGTTTTCTTGGTAGACTTTTTTAACCTCTGCAGCAGCTGCAGGATTGGAAAATTTATTCATTAAAGCAATTTTTTTTTTAAATGTAAAAGGATAACATACCAGTAATGTGAGCATGATAAAGCGGTTTGTTATAGAAAATAAAAATATATTAAAATTAGTTACAAGACAGAAACTATGATTTTAACAAATCACAAGCCCTGACATTTTTTTAACAATATTAAAAGGGATTCTCAGTAAAGGCATACCAAGGAAATTAGACAAATTACAATTATTTGAAATTCAGTCACAGAAAGATATGATAGAATTTATGATTCTCTGCTTAAATATTAAACAAAGAAAAATGTTATATGCAGGCATCTCTTGCTATATAGCATCTTTATTGCTATATTTATTACTATATATATATGAATAGTCTGTTAATCCAAATAAATATGTTTTTTGAACCTTAATTATGTGTGCTACCAATATTGTGTCCCCTACTCGTCCACCCCAACAGCCACAAACCTGGATTGGCTGGGTAGAATTAAAACCCAAGGGTGAAAGAAACAAGCTGTCAGATTTTAGTTTAAAACAAGCTAACTTCAGGACTAACTGAAAACAGTGTGGACTCCCTTTGAATGTAGGGAGTTTCCTCTAACAGGAATAGTAAAAAAAATTTGAATGAACATTTAGAATAATAATATGGAAATGAAAATAATATCAGAAAGATGGTAGGACTAAATAAACTTTAAGCTTCTTAAAATACAGGGTTCATCTTTTTTAAGCAATGTATTGTAAATTCATAAGGCACTGGGCTCGTGACTCCTCTCTACCTCTCTTATATTACACTACTCCTCTAACTCCCCATGCTGCCTGAAATATCATTCTAGCCTGGCACTGAAAATGTTTTTAAATATTCACCTAAAGGATACCATTACCTGTAATGTTCAATTTTAAGTTTTGCGATTGTCAATTTTATATCTGAAAAGTTTCATGCTATCAAGAGATTATGACATAATATCGAATATAATCAATTCTCTAATTGGGCATTTACTTTTCTTCCACTGCACTCCAATCATTCTGTAATACTGATCATTATATTATTATTTCAATTATTGTAATCTTATAAAGTGAGTTATAATATTGAATATTATAGACAAATTTAGAATCACTGGTATTTGAATTCAGTAGTAAAAAATATGATATGTAGTTGCTTTCAGCTTCTTTTTGGGGTTTTCTTTTTGGTGGTATTTAGAAGTTTTAAGTCTCTGCATATGTCCAGTTTATAATTCAAGTCATATGAATAAATAAGAGTTAATGTTTCATTTTACATAAATTTATATAATTATTTTAAAGTTCTAGCTATATAATTAAAAAGTCATAAACATATCATGCCTGTTAAAATGGCATTAATTAATATATAGGTTACTCAAAAATACTTTGAATAGCATTTTTTCCTAAGGGGTATTGCAAGTAATAGTTGGGTTCACGGAAACAAAATGAACAATGGATATCTGAAAAGAGAATACAGATATTCTGTGTCATATAATAGAATACATGGAGTGTTAATCAGCTTATTTAATTGAATTGAGCCACCAATTAGAATCCTAGATGTTTTAAATGAATCATTTAGCACCTTTAAAAACTGAAAATAAAATTATATCATACTTTTTAAATAATCAGAATTATAAGTATATGAGTACATGAGAATATTCTTGATGCAAATGAAAAGGCTATGTGTTACCACAATTTAGTATCGTTAGTCTTAGGTGAGGGCTTCTGGTGAACAGCATATTGTAAGTCATGGATATCCTCATAGAAACAAAGAAAGTAGGTGTTGTCATTTTTTTCTAAAAATGGAAGGAAAAACAGAAACATGGTTCAAAAACTAATTAAACTTGCTGCAACAGAAATGAAAGCATTTTGATGCAACTTATTAAAGGGAAAATGCTGTGAAATTAACAGTAATCAAAAGCTAATTATAGTTGATGCAATAGGAACAGTCAAAGAATGCTTGATAACATTTATTGAACTAAAAAAATGGCTGTCAAAAAAAGGACACATGTTGAATAAAATTCAAGTAATTACAGAAAACAGCTGAAGGAGAGTGAACTAGTAAATTGTGTATAAAATAAAGAGAAATTTGAAATATACAATTCCTAGTAGAATATTTATTCTAGTTAATGAACATGTCCCTGTGAGAAATAAGACATGGCCAAGAAATGATGCTTTCACTTAATTGTTCCTCTTTTATTACCCATAATTACTTGTAACTCTCAGATGGTGATGATAATTTTTTTTTTTTTTTTTTTTACTGAATGAACTATTTTGTAAGATCTGTAAAGAATACATAGTCATTTATTTAGTCTAACAAATGGTAACTAAATTCAGTATTTGTCTGAATGAGTAACATAAAGACATAGGATTTTGATGTTTTCTTTCTCACCATGAAATGGGTGACCCTGACTTTCATATTTGCAATGATGAGACATGACTGCCTTTCCTTTTTCAGTCCCACTTCCCCTCATCTTCCTGAATGCCAATTATATAGAAGGCTAAATTGTGTGCCTGAGGTAAGAAGTACACAAATTGCAATGTGCATTCACTGAGCTCCCTATCATAGGGAGCAGAGTAGCTAGTACAAAGAAATAGTCCTAAGGTTAAAACCAAAAAAATGGCAAAGAATAATAACCATATGTTTTTCGTGTTTATTATGATGTATGATTAGCCTTTTATGTAAGATCTAAGTACAGAGGAAAAATATATAGACAGAGAGAGTATTATAAATATGACAAAATGGACAAGGGGATATAAAAATAAGAATTTTCATATATTTCTGAATAGTCATCTTTAACAGACTAGAGAAGAAATTATACTATTTCAGTAACTAAAATGTGAGTTGATGTTGCCAGAAAAGCAAGGGAAAAAAAATTGGAGCAGCTTTTTTATTCCTCTCAGGGCCTATGCTACACAATGAGTGATAGACACCAGGTGAACAGCAATGTTAATTAGGGTACTACAGTCTTGGCTGTTAAATTTGCTTCAGGGAAGAATAGCTGTGAGAAGTAGGCATTATAGTACTAAACCATGGCTCTCAAATTTCCAAGCATATGTTCAAGAGAGGGGCTTGACAAAACATATGTTCTGCCTTCTCCATCCCACCTCAAGATTCTGATTCAGTAGGTCAGGCTAAGCCCAAAATATCTGAAATTTTAACAAGCACCTCCAAGTGAATTTGCAGTAAGAGCCTTTCAATTACATTTTGAGCTGTAGGTTATTAGTTTCTTAAGGACAGTAGCCCTTTATTAACCTTTGAATCATCCAAGTCATTTTAGTTACTTTCATAATTCCATCCCCATTCTATTATTGTAACTGGGTAAAAAACATCAATCTATGACTGGTATTTTATATATTGTATAAATATAAAAGATATAGTACAGAGTCAGTAAAAAGTAACTTAGTTAAATATCTGATGATTTTTCAACCTTGGCTGCATATCAAACTCACTAAGGGGCTTTCAAAAACACCATTTAAAATTTCAAAACAAAACCAAAATATAGAGATTAAGCTAAAAATCCTCCCCCTTCCCCAAAAAAAGCATACTATAACCAGAGCACCTCAAATAAAAATGTTGTAGAAAATAATTGTTAACATTATTTTTGAGTGCATAATATGTGCTAATAGGCAGTCTACACACTTACTCTTCACAGCTTCCAAGGTGGTTTGTACAGGGCTCTGTCTTTAGAAGAGCTTCATTCTTGGCTTAAAGCTCTCCCATCAGTGATTTGTTTAATGCTCTGCTACTGCCAACTTGAAATTGGTCACGATGTTTGAGCAAGGGGCCCTACATTTTTATTTTTTCCTGAACCCACAGTTTATGTAGGTGGTCTTGACCAATGAGGTGAGTTTGATTTATGTTTCCTTTTAAAGATGCAGAAGATTCAAGGGTTTAAATTTAAAACAAAGGTTTAAATTCACATAGCTTGCAAGTGATGTAATGTGATCCCACACACTAGGATCCCACACACCGGTGATTGGTTCTTTAACCACTATTAATAAGATAACCACTTAAAATGTGATTTGAGTATGTACAGATGAAGTGATTCTAAAATATTGTTGTCGAAAACAAACGATCATTGAAGATAATCAAAATGACCAAATATGTCATCTGATTTATGTATGGTAATGATAATGCCCCAGTGAATTAGTACTGGTGTACTTATAACAGTAGACTACGTATTATAAGGGTTACGGAGGAAGCTACTGAATGGATAATTAGCATAAATACAGCATACTTTTATCACGATTTTTCAGGTAAATAATTTCCTAATACTACTTAGAATAGGAAGCCAACACACTTTGATTATCATTTTTATCTTACGGTAGAGTTTAATTTTAGAAGTTATGTGTAATGGTAAAAATATACTTTAAAGTAATATACCTGCAGAATAGTAACAGAGTACAGTACTTTTAAGCAGTATATTGTTTGTCAGAGTTCACTTAGATAATTTCAAGCAAAGATTCTTGTTCTAGCCCAAAATTCTCACATGTGTTAAACGTCAAAAATGATTGCTGAAGCATGTCAGTCAGTTCCAAAGAATGATGATGAGACATAACTGACACACTTAGGAAAAAACATACCTACTTTGTACAAAGTGTCTTTCCTCTGATCCCTTCGCTCTACCTCAATTCTAGCAGGTTAAACCCACCATGATGAAAATTTTTCTTCCTTAATATTGTGAAATCTCTCTGGAACTGTTTCCCCCACCCCCAATTAAATTGTAAGTAAAAGGAGAATTTTTTTATATTTAATATTATAGTCACTTAAAACTATTGAAAATACTTAAAGAAAGTTCTACTTGGGAAGCACGAAAACATTACATTATTCAGTTAACAGTTACCATGCTTATTTTCCTTTTATTTTAGTGGCATTGGAACATTTCAAGAAGTGAAGCAGAGATCCCCAGATTTAACTCCTCAAACAATATAGCACATGAAGTAGTTAGCCATATGATTTTAATTTGTGCTGTTAGGACAATGAGAAGTATTCTAAAATGAATATGATTTGTACACATGACTAATCATATCTCAGATCATGAAATGTCCCTTATTAAAATTGTTGCCATTTGAAAAAAATGCATTGAACTATATCGTATGGAAACCAAGACCTTCATTTTTACAACTACAGAAGAAAATGATCCTTCCTATGTCATTCATATTCTTATGCCAGTTCATGTGTCAGTTCATATTCTTTCTCATATGGTGAATTAGAAGCCACCTGAAATAACTTTGCTTATGATCTGAACTATATTTGTTCTTGTGCTTTAGCTTGCCAGGCACTAACATGGCTGTAGAGATGCCATTTTGCTCATATCAAAATCTTTAAATATATAAATTCTGAAATCAATAGATTGATATTTAGTTTCATATAAGAGGCAGAGAGCTTTGAAATTTTAGAGAGCCTTTTCAGTTTTAGTCATGCAGGCGGGGATTGTCTTTGAAGTTTGCCTGGCCATCTTCTTTGATGCACAACATAAATTACCCCAATTCAGTATCTATTACCCTCTATTTCAGTCCCATTAAATCTTTCCAAATCGATATCCTTTATGTCACACACATACAGTGAAATTCAAGGAGTTTTTTATCATAGACTTAAGAGGTGTCACATACTGCTGTCAAACACAGAGAGCAATTTCCACATTTTAAAGCAACAAATTAATCCTGACCTCTACTATTGATTGCAGAAGGAGCCTGGTCTTCTAGGCCTTGATCAGGTTGCTTCTAAAATGTTTTAATTATTGTTAGCAGCAGTAGAAGATAGAAAGAATCAGAACCTAGAGCCATATGTGACTACAATTTCTTCTTTTCTTTCACTGGAATAAATTATAGTCTGCATCAGTAGCAAATGGTCATTTTTACAACCATGCCCTCTGGGCTTTTCTCCAAAACTCTTCTCAGCTCACTACACTAAGAAAAAGCACTTCACTAGCAAGTTACTCCACACTTTAAAGGTAGCTTTTTTCCTCCCCTGAAAGTGCTTTAAATAAGTGATGATAAAAGGTCAGATGCTATCAGAGTGCTTTAGTCCCTTTGTTACAAGTCAATAACATCATTCTTATTCCATTTGGCAGCTCAAAACTAAAACACTTTTTCAAAACTGACAAGTTGTGGGCAATTATGACATTTAAAGTAGCAGCCTGTATGAAAATCATAGGGAAATATTTTCTTCATTGAGGGTTTTGAAACACATACAGTGCTTTATAGCCAGGAATTAACTAGAAATATAGTGACTTTCAGTAGAAATAAAGGGAGTAACATGAAAAGACCTAATTAATGAGCAATTTCATTAGTTAGAGATACTCTGACACTAGATGGAATATAATATAATAAAATCTGTCTATACCGTTTTTGCAAGCAAGGGAGATATATACATAGATATATAGCATGTATCTATATATATAGCAAGTTATATACAGCATATATATATATATAGCAAGTTTCATATATATATGTGTGTGTGTGTATCTATCTATATATATATATACATAGATAGATACACACAATACTTGCTGTAACACAAACAAGGTCTCTAAGACTCCCTTTGGGAATTAAATTGCATGTTTCTTTTCTAAGAAAAACAATAAAAGATAAAGTACATGGGGCTCTTTAGGAAAAACACCAAAAATAAAAACAAGCAAAAGGCATTACAGTTCTCTAAAACAGATTTGATATATCAGGGAAGCAAAATTCATTGAGAATTCCAACTAGCTTGACTTCTAGGCTTTCTTTGATTATTTCCTTACAGCTCAGAATAAACAGTGATTAACAGGATAAGGCCGACAAGTCAGAAAAAAAAAAAAAAAAAAAGAAGCTAAATGGTTTTCATGGTAGCTACCTCTCACACATTTCAAATTATAAAGTGTAGCTTTTTAAAGGCTAACAAAATATGTCTATCAAAACATTAATCACAAGTGTGTGAAGAAAAACAAAAGGCAACCACAGCAAAAATACCAGAGCTATGACAGATTAAAGCCTTATTTAAATTTTTACAATTTTGCATTGTCCATTGCAAGTTGAACATCCATCAAGAAGTTACACATTTCTTGACTCTTATATCTTATCATTTCAGTGGATCAAGAGACCATCACACTTCTGATTTCAACATTCACACACATGCCTGTGCAAGCACACTCCCATATAGCCACACACTGAATGAGTATTTAACTCAATAATTGTAATTTCTTGGCTAATCTAGTTAGATTTCAGCTGTGTCACCTATGAGTTCTGAACAATTAACTTCTCTGGGCCTTTACACTCAAATTGAGGAAATTAAAGAAGACGTCACCTGTGACAACTCAATCCCATTTGTGATATACAATGATCTCCTGATGAATGTTCACTCTATTACTATGCACCCAAGGTCAACCTGTTTTTTTTGGTTTGTTGTTGTTGTTGTTGTTGTTTTCCCAAGAAGATATGGGAAAACTGAAGAATTACTTAACCCAGCAAATGAGACTACAATTGGAAGTGTTGTTCTCCATGTGTCCAGTAGATTCAACAGATTCCTTTGCACAAAGCATATAACTACAAGTCAAACTCAGAACATAAATTATGGGACTAACAAGTATTTACATCATTATTTCTCAAAAAAAAAATTCTCCAATATAGAGCAGATTGCAATATTTTGATATGTTATAATAACACAAGTCCATACATAGAAAATGTGATTAGGAAGTAGAAAGTGGATTTTTTCTACTTATACCCTCATGTCTATCTTATTAGTTGACATTTTTTACTTGTATTTTTTCTGGTTGTGCTATAGCCTGTTTTCTTAAGGCCATGTAGCTAAAAACTCTAACCAATTAAAAGCTTCATGATAACCTTTGATTTATATATAGAATACTATTTGTGTTTAGCTTGCATTTTCTAGATTTATAATTCTTAAGGGCAGGTAATATAATACTATGAATATTTAAATCTTACCATAAGAGTATAATCATTTATTTCTCTTTTTAAGCATCCAAATTTTTAAAAAAGTAAGTTAATAGTAGATCCATGATTTCCATCTTCATGTTAAGAGTCCTTTGACAATCAGAAGAAAAATTTTATTTTTGAATTTTGGTTTTCTTAATAAATTAGAGATTTGATAGATGGTTGGCACTTAAATCCTATAAAATTTCCCTCTAGAAACTAATGACAACAAATAAATGAAAAGATATCCCATGTACGTGGACTGGAAGAATTACACTACTCAAAGCCATCTATAGATTCAATGCAATCTCCATTAAAGTTCCAATGGCATTTTTACAGATAGAAAACAACCTAAATATCATATGAAACAACAAAAGACTCTGAAGAGCCAAAAAATTTTGAGAAAGAAGAATAAAGCTGGAAGCATCATGTTTCCTGATGATGATATAGCTTTTACTGTAACAAAACTATATTAATTAAAATATTATGTTGCTGGCATAAAACAGGTATGTAGACCCCTGGAATCTATGCAGACATAATCAATTGGTCATTGGCAAGGGCACCAAGAATACACAATGGGGAAAAGTTGTCTCCAATAAATGGTGCTGGGACAGAAAACTTTAGGGGAAATAAATAAATTTCTAGAAACACACAACCTCACAAGACTGAGTCAGGAAGAAATAAAAAAAAATCCTGAACAAACCAATATCAGGTTCTGAAATTGCATCAGTAATGAAAAACCTACCAAGCAAAAAGAGCCCTGGATCAGATGGATTCACAGCCAAATTGTACCAGATGTATGAAGAAGAACTGTTACCAATCCTGCTGAAACTAATTGAAAAAATAGAGCAGGAGGGACTCCTCTCTAACTCATTCTATGAAGCCAGCATCACTCCGATGCCAAAATCTAACAAAGACACAACAACAACAACAACAACAAAGAAAACTGCAGGCTAATATCCCTGATGAACATAGATTCAAAAACCCTCACCAAAATACTAGCAAACCAAATCAAGCAGCACATCAGAAAGCTAATTCGCCACGATTAAGTAAGCTTTGTTCCTGGGATGCAGTGATGGTTTGGTATACATAAATCAATAAATGTGATTCACCACATAAACTGAATTTCAAACAAAATTATGTGTTCATCTCAATAGATGCAGAAAATGTTTTTGATAAAATTCCACATCCTTTCATGATAGAAACCCTCAACAACCAGGCACTGAAGAAACATACCTCAAAATACTAAGAGCCATCTATGACAAATCCACAACCAACATTATACTGAATGAGTGAAATCTGGAAGCATTCCTCTGAAGAGATATAACAAGATGAGGATGCCCACTCTCACCACTCCTATTCAACAATTTACTGAAAGTCGTAGCCAGAACACTCAGGTAAGAGAAAGAAATAAAGGGTATCCAAATAGAAAAATAAGAAGTCAAATTATCTCTCTTTGCAGATGATAATGATTCTATACCCAGAAAACTCTAGATTCCATCAAAAGGCTCCTAGAAATGGTAAATGACTGCAGGGAAATCTCAGGTTACAAAATCAATGTACAAAAATCAGTAGCATTTCTATACAACAATTATGTTCAAGCTGAGGGCCAAATCAAGAACATGGTCCCATGCACGATTGCTAGAAAAAATACCTTGGAATACATCTAACCAAGAAGATGAAAGATCTCTACAAAGAGAACTACAAAAACTGATGAAAGAAATCATAGACGATACAAAGAAATAAAAAACATCCCATGCTCATGAATTGGAAGAATCAATATTATTAAAATTGTCATACTGCCTAAAGCAACCAACAGATTCAATGTTAATCCTATGAAACTACCAGCATCATTTTTCACAGTACTGGATAAACTATCCTGAACTTCATATGGTAGCAAAAAGGAGTCTGAATAGCCAAAGAAATTCTAAGCAAAAAAGAATAAAGCTGGATTTGTTACATCACCTGACTGCAAACTGTACTACAAGGCTACAGAAACCAAAACAGCAAAAACAGACACACATTGCCATGGAAAAGAATAGAGAAACCAGAAATAAAGCCAAAGACCTTCACTCATCTGATCTTTGACAAAGTCAACAATAATAAGCAATAGGGAAAGGAATCCCTATTTAGTAAACGATGCTGGAATAACTAGCTAGCCATATGCAGAAGAGTGAAACTGAACCCCTACCTTTCACTATATACCAAAAACAACTGAAGATGGATTGAAGATTTAAATGTAAAGCCTAAAACTATAAAAATTCTAGAAGAAAACCTAAGAATCACCATTCTGGAGACCATCCTTGTCAAAGAATTTATAAGTTCCCAAAACCAATTGCAACAAAACAAAACTTGAGAAGTGGAATGCAGTTAAAGAGCTTCTGCACAACAGAAGAGAGTATCAACAGAGTAAACAGGCAATCTACAGAATGGGAGAAAATATTCACAAGCTATGCATTTGACAAAAGTCTAGTATCCACGATCTGTGATGAACTTAAACAATTCTGCAAGCAAAAAATAAATAACCCCATTTAAAAAGGGAGCAAAGAATATGAACAAACACTTCTGAAAAGAAGACATACACGTGGCCAAAAAAATATATTTTAAAATGCTTTACATCACTAATCATTTGATAAATGCACATCAAAGCCACAATGAGATATCATCTCACACCATTCAGAATGGCTACTATTAAAAAGTCAAAAACTAACAGATTCTGGCAAGGTTGCAGAGAAAAGGGAACCCTTATAAACTGTTTGTGGGAATGTAAATTAGTTCAGTTGCTGGGGAATGCAGTTGGGAGATTTTTTTAAAGAACTTAAAACAGAACTGCCATTCTACCCAGCAATCCCATTACTGGGTATGTATCTGAAGGAAAAGAAATCATTCTACCAAAAGGGCATATGTATTAATATGTTCACTGCAGCACTAGTCACAATACTAAAGACATGGAATCAACCTAGATGCCCATGGACTGGATAAAGAAAATGTGGTACATGTACATGTACATTATGGAATGATAAACAACCATAAGGAGAATAAACGTGTGTCCTTTGCAGCAGCATGGATGCACCTGAAGGCCAATGCCTTAAGCGAATTAACACAGGAACAGAAAACAAATACCACAGGTTCTTGCTTATAAGTGAGAGTTAAACACTGAGAACACGTGAACGTAAAGATGGGAACATGAGACAATGCAGACCACTAGAAGTGGGAGGTTTGGAGGGAGCGAGGGTTGAAAAACTACTTATCAAGTACTATGCTCACGATTTGGGAGATGGGATCATTTGTAAACCAAGCTTCAGCAGCATGCAATTTATCCATGTAACAAGCCTGCACATGTACCCCCTGGGCCTATAATAAAGTTTAAAAGTAAATAGATAGATAAATAAACAAATAAACAAATTGCACAAAAATGTATTCTGATCAAAAACAAGATAAAAATAAATGGTTATGGGAAAACTGGATGTTAGCAGGCAAAAAATTGGACCCTTATACCATATACAAAAGTAACTTAAAATGGATTAACAACTTAAATGTAAGTTCTAAAACCATAAAGCTTCCAGAAGAAAATCTAGGGGAAAATATCCTTGGTATTCATAATGAATTTGTTGAATATGATACCAAAGCCTGAGCAACAAAAGCAAAAACCAACAAGTGGAGCTAAATCAAACTAAAAAGCTTTTGCACAGCAAAGGAAAGAATCAACAAAATGCAACGCAGCTTATAGAATGGTAGAAACGATTTGAAGACATACATGTGATAAAGGTCAATATCCATATTGTATCAGGAACTCACACAACGCAATGGCAAAATGAAAACAAATTATCTGCTTAAACAGTGGGCAAAGGACCTGAATAGAAATTTTTCCAAAGCAGACGTACAAATGGCCAAAAGGTATATGACACGGTTCTCAACATCACTAATCACCAGGGATATGCAAATCAAATCCACTAGGAGATATCACATTATACATGTTAGAAAGACTATTATCAAAATGAGAAGTGATAACAAGGTTGGCGAGGGTGTGAAGAAAATTAATTACTTGTACATTGTTTGTGTGAATGTACACAGGTAAAGCCATTATGGAAAATGGTGGAAGGTTCCTCAAAAATAAAAATAAAAGTATAAAACTACCATATGGGTCAGCAATCTCAGTTTTGGGTATATCCAAAGGACATTGAATTAGTATGTGGAAGAGATATCTGCACTCCCATGTTCATTTCAGAATTATTCACAATAGTCAAGAGGTAAAATTAACCTAAGGGTCCACCAATGGGTAAACGGATAAAGAAAATGTGGTATATATACACCTACTGTTCAGCCTTTTAAAAAAGGGAAATTTTGCCATTTGGGACGACGTGAGTGAACCTGGAGAACACTATGCTAAGAGAAGTAAGTCAAGTGCAGAAAGGCAAATGCCATGTAATCTCACTTATATGTGAAATTTCAAATTTCACCTCAGAGGAGCAGAGAGAATAGTGGTTACCAGGGGCTGGGAGGGGGCAAAGAAATAGGGAAACGTCAGTCAAAGAATAGAAACTTTCAGTTGGAAGATGAACAAGTTCTGGGGACCCAAGGCACAGCATGGGTGGAAATGGATGTGTTAATTAATTTGACTGTGGTAATCATTCCACAATGCATACTTACATCAAATCATGTTGTACAACTTTAATATATACAATCTTCATTTTAAAGTGCCCAGAAGAAATGTATAGTGATATTTTTCCATAATTAACTACATTTGGAAAACAACACAAAGAAATGATAAATGTTTGCGGTGATAGATATGCTAATTAGCTTCATTTGATCATTACACATCATATACAGGTATCAAAATATCTCACTGTAGTACACAAATAGGTAACATTATTCTGTGTCAATTAAAATCATAAAAGCAAAAATAAAAATTAAAAAAGCAGATCAGTTGGTGGACCCTTATGTTTTGCAGAGAAAGCCGGTCCTTCACAGACATTATCTTGAATGGCAACTATTAAAGAATCCTGAAATTAGGATATAATTACTCATCTTTCTGTTTTGTTCTGCTTCTAAAAGTATGTCTTTAAATTATTCACACACATAATCTTGAATTATTTACCATTTATAAATCAGTGTTATATGAAGTGTATATATTTTTATTATTTTTATATAGGGTGACGCTAGACACTAAAGTATACTTAGAGTCAAATAAAATAATCTCTGGGTCCAACTTAGCCCAGATAAAATAAGAATTTACAAGGTGAGATTTACACTTCAAGAGATAATGTAGGAAAGGAACTTCATATTTCAGATATTCTATTTTTCTCTCCTTTCTCATTTAGCAGGATTTACTGGGAATCTATCATTTGTCAGGTACAGGATTGCTAAATCTGGTTACATGGTCATGATTATCTCCCTCACAGAACTTGCAGTGTGCTGAGGGAGAAAACAATATGGTTTGTAGGATGAAAATTAGGGGATTAAAATGGACTATTAAGAGAAAAAAGTTAGATAGCTGAAAGAACAGTATCAATGATGATAGACGTCAGGGAGAAATAAAGAATGAGAGACTGAGGAATGACACAAGATATAAGTAAATGGAAACAGGAGAGGCATAGCCACATTTAATGATATATAGCATAGGTGTAAAGTTTCAAGCTGAGTGAACTTTTGAACTCTGATGTGTTAACTGTGGTAGATTTGGGGAGGCCTTACCTGGTCATATGTAATATATGTGTCATTGAAAATCATAACTGTATAATCTCTGAACTGCCTAGAAGTCTTTTTTCTCTTTTCTCGCATATGGTGTTCTTTCTTAATCTACAGTTCAAATATTATTCTTCTTTTGAAATTCATATTTAAAAAACCTATGTTTGTTTAGAACACAGATACTTACCTTTTGTATGAGCCATATATAAGTACAAAGAAGTGACTCATATTATATATTACAACTGCTTTACCCATGTTCAGGATGATGGCAAATATGAAAGTTCAGTTTCAAAATTGCCCTTTAAAATCTCTGCCAAACCTACAACAAGATTGGATAGCACATCAGCGTCTAATAATTGTTTACCAACCTCGATTCTCCTCTTCTTGCATTGTAATAAATGGGAAATGGCACATACCTGCCCATCTAAGCTGTGTTTCCCAACTTCACTTACAGCTAGTGTGGCCTAGAAGTAATATGCACCACTTCTGGAACTGGACATTGAGGTAACTAATGCACACTTCTCTATTCTGCCTCTTATTCTTTTTGTAAACTAAAACATGAAATTGTCCATAACCAACTTCAGGCATGCAAATGAAAACAGAGCCTGGGGAGTGGGAAGACAACAAGATAGAAAAAACCTGGATCCATGAATGACATCGTGGAACAGAAACATCTTGTTGACCTGAATCATTCACTTTGAGTATGATGTATAAGAGAAAAACTTTTATGAGTTAAAAACAATACATTAGGGAAAACACAGCAGAGCAGCATTAACTATTCTTTCTAAACACTTATAAGAAAATAACCCTCAGGAAGACTTTCCTTTTGAAACCTTCCTCATGAACTTCTCTAATCAGCTGTCTCTCTAGTAGCCTCTGGTCTGATTCCGACACAATAAAAGAAATGGAATTTCTAAAGTAATAAAACAGATAGAAAATGATTAAGCTTTCCACAAATAGAATAACACCCCATTGCTTAATTTACTGAGAATCACTTGAATTTCTAAAGAATTTTATAATTTCCTTGTCAAGTTATTTGATACTAAAGAAAACATACTGTTTCGATGGATCTACACACCCTCCTCTGCAATACGGTGTATATACATTACTACATGCACCTGAAAAAGTAACAAAATGCATATTTTATAAAGTGTACAAGAATTTTGACAGCCATTATAATTTTCTACTGAGCTACCACCCACTATAACATTTGAAAAGAGATTGCAATTTCTACAAGCACTGCTAGAGAGCTCTCAAGATTTTATGGTCATATATTTTCATATTATGTTGTTCAAAAATGATTATTCTTTTACTTAAATGTTCAATTTTATTCATCTTAATGAAACCTACTGTGATTTTCTTAATACCCTCTATTTAAGGTCATTGAAAAAGTCAGTATTAATGGTGCTTTTCAGCATCCTTGATTCAGTTTCTAGCCTGCATATGGGACCATCCATTTGGGGGTCAATTTGGGTAACTTAGTAAAATTAGAATTTTCTGCATAATTTCTGGACCACAAAGAACTCAATAGTTCCTAACTACATTTATCTTGTAATCAGAATATAACAGCATTATATCTATTCTAACTTCCACTTGATTGGTAATTGCAGTGATATTTCTTCAAAAGTGATTGCTATTTTCAAGTAGAGGCCCAATTCTGCAAATGGGTTAAACAGAGCTCTCCATTTAACAAAAATAAAACTTTTAATATACATCTTGAGGTGGGCGAATAGTGTTTTTCATTAGGAAAAAGGAGCACACACTGAGAATATCTTTCTGCCATCTGAGTAATCAATGAGCCAATATGGTTGCAAATCTTCCAGAAATTTCCCAAGGTTCAATTCAAAGAAAAATGTTTATTCTTCTCCGCCCCTTATCCTTCATTTCCTCACTATCATTTGGTAACTGTAGGGGGAGTCTTTTCATCTTGCAAGTGAGAGAAAGAGGAAGTATTTTACACTTTCTCTTAACTTCTGCCTATTAAAACAATCTCTATCATTTGCATCTATGCTAACCATAAAAAAGTGATAAAAAAAAATTCGTTTTAAGAAAAACAACTATAAAAATCCTACTACCAGGAAAATAATTCATTATTGTTATTTTAATGATTGAAATGTGAATGTCTGATTTGTCATTGTTTTAACGGAAGTTGAGTGCAAAGTAATGATTAAAGATGAGTGCATTTTTTCATTCAATAATACAGTAGGCAGCTTTATACAAAAAGTAAAGAGTAACACATGCCAGTTATTGCACATATGCCACGATTAACTCATTGGCATCGCATAATGCTCCAAGTAAAGTCATTGATAATGTACTTGAAAAATAGATAACAAATGAGTCATATCAGAATGAGAAAGGTGTTTTAAAAATTATGCTGCATTTCTATAAAAGTATCTGATGATATAAAAGGTCAACAATTATACTGTCATGATACGATTACAAAACTAATCTCCTTGCTGGATTATTTTACTTTCAAAGAGATATTACTGAAACTGCAAAGCATAACAATTATTAAATGAAGTAGTTTATACTCAAAATTATTTTCAATACAATCTACATTTATGGAGAACAAAGAAAATATCTAAAAAGCATGACAGCACTAACAGTAAGCATTCATACCTGAGCTAGTATTTGACAACACTTATACACACAGCTCAGACAACAGGTACTAACATCTCAGAACTCACCACTAGAGAATTCATCCATGTAACCAAAAACCTCAAGTAAAATAAACTATCTTCAAGTAAAATAAACTATCCACTATTTCTCCAGTACATTCTGATTGGGTGAAAAATGTCCCAGAATAAAATTACAACAGCGAAATGCATAGAACACTTTTAGCGCTGTCTCATACTGTAGCAACTTGTTCTGCCACCTTTGGAAGCAATCTCTAAATTCATCTCCTGTTTTGAGTTTTGTTTTGTTTTTTCTCTAACCTGTACCCCAAAAGCTACTGAAAGTTTTAAAAAGTGGCTGTCATAAAATTTTTTTTAAATTGGTACACAGTGACTAAAAACAAAGTTCATTTAGAAAATATAAAATAAAATATGTATTCCAAATTCTACGGATAGCCTTTTAATATTATTCAGAGAACAATTTTGTTACTCATAGTGACTATGTCAGATTCTGCCATTTTCATCCCCTGCACTCTATATGGGCTACACTATGGCTTGAGCAACTGACCCTTATGGAATGCATTTTCCCAGCACCCCTGTCCTCTGGTTTACAATTAGGTTCAGCCAAAGAAAGGCAATGGCAGGAGATTGTAGGGTAGAAAAGTAAGCTGGAATACTTATTTGGGCTCTGGTAGTGGCTGCACATTTCGGTTACAGCTGAAGCCACATGCCATATCAGGCTTAGGGATAATAAGTAATACCTCCTCGCCTTTTCTGGTCCATGAGTCATTCATGTTTTGTTAGTTCCTTTAAGCCTTCCGACATCTTTGCAATACAGCACCTTCATTGAGCCCTCTAAACTTGAACCTTTTGATGGTGCCGTGTGTTTTCTACTGCGATCTGACTATACACTCGCATGGTAATTGTACTTTAAATGCTTATCAGTTTTATGTTGTTCTCAGATGCCTGGATCAACTGTACCTCCATTAATATAATACATCCATTTGTGTATGCAAATTGTAATTTTTTAATATAAATTACTTTTCCTTTTCAAAATTCATTATTCTCCGTTTTTATCATTTTGTCCCTTCTCCTCACATTTATCTCCTTCACCTGAAATCCTTCATTCCATTTAGGGCATCACATTCACAGAGCTTTGAGAACTAACTCATCTTTGGTTATGATCAACCCCTACTCAGGCCTTCCCTGATCATACATTCAACCAGTTTATTATCAATATAAATCTAAAATTTTTAGTTTTTTCACAGCTGCCTTTTATTTCCTTCTTCTCCACTTCTTAGTTTGCATCCTTACTGCTCCTCAGATAAGGTACCTGAACTTGCTCCGTACAGGATAGACTGCCACTCCATTCAGTAAGCAAATAAACATTCAGAAGGTGAAATGACATATGAGGTGTACTTCTCATGCTTGGGGGCAATTTTAGGAACTTTTGAACAATTTAAACATTACAAGTGATTTTCCCTTTCCATGTGCTCTTTAGACTTAACCCACAAATGAAAAGACTCCACCCTGATTGCACACTTAGTTCTCTGCCTTACATGTAGCTCTAATTCCTCAGCGACAATAGTGCCAGCTAGACCTCCCAGTGACAAGAGAGTCATACCTCTTTTTTTTTTTTTCTTTTTTTTTTTTTTTTTTTTTGAGGCGGAGTCTCGCTCTGTCGCCCGGGCTGGAGTGCAGTGGCCAGATCTCAGCTCACTGTAAGCTCCGCCTCCTGGGTTTACGCCATTCTCCTGCCTCAGCCTCCGGAGGAGCTGGGACTACAGGCGCCCGCCACCTCGCCCGGCTAGTTTTTGTATTTTTAGTAGAGACGGGGTTTCACCGTGTTAGCCAGGATGGTCTCGATCTCCTGACCTCGTGATCCGCCCGTCTCGGCCTCCCAAAGTGCTGGGATTACAGGCTTGAGCCACCGCGCCCGGCCGAGAGTCATACCTCTTTACCTCCGTCACCTTTCACAGCACCTTGTGCACTGTGCACTCACCTTGAGTTTTTTTGTTGTTTTTTTTTTTTGTTTTTAAACTCTATCCATTTTATTTCCCATACACGCTTACACTAACCTTTCCATTTTAAGCTCCCATTTACTCTCCATGACACAGCACTCTAAACCATGGGTGAGCAAAGGTTATGAACGACGTCAGACTGCTTAGTATTCTTGCACCACCTAGGACATTGCAGACTTCAACAAATTACTAAGTTTCTCTCCGCCTCATTATTCTTGTATGTGAAGGGTGCATAGCAGTATCTCCATTGTGAGTACAACATGAGTTAGTGCTTTTTAACCATCCTCAAGTAAAATAAACTATCCACTATTTCTCCAGTACATTCTGATCGGGTGAAAAATGTCCCAGAATAAAATTACAACAGCGAAATGCATAGAACACTTTTAGCGCTGTCTCATACTGTAGCAACTTGTTCTGCCACCTTTGGAAGCAATCTCTAAATTCATCTCCTGTTTTGAGTTTTGTTTTGTTTTTTCTCTAATCTCACAAATGGGCTGTAATTTTTCTGCCAGTTTTTCTTGCAGGAGATATTCTATTATACTCACATACCTGTATCTTTATATATCGAAATGTTGATGCAGTGCTATAAACAGACAGATACATTTCTCTACAACGTTGTCTACTTTTTCAGTTCAGATACGGTCTGTTACTTATTCTCTTTGTACTATAGATTTGCTTAACATGAAAAATAATTGTATGATGCAAATTAATAGCTCTTGTAAATTAAATGTCTGTTATAATATTTGAGAGACACTTTGCGAAGATTATGGATAATCTTAACAACAGCTCTGCAAAGTAGGCATTATCTCTACTTTCCCCACAACAGTGATCCTCAAACTTCCAGTCCACAACAGTTTATTCCTCACCAGCAAAGAGATAAGTACACGCACTGAGAAAAATGCTTAGAAATCAGTAAGTGTGGTTTGCGGTTTGTTTTTGTTTCTTTGTTTTATAGAAGTAGATGGGCAAGCTACAATGGCAGGGAAATATTTTGATGCACTCTGATTTAGGAGTTCATATAGACCATAAACCAAGGCACTGCTTCCTTCATCAAGAAAGCCTTATTGCACAATAGAAGTATCAGCTGAATATCAGGGTTCTTAGCTAAATAGTAAAATTTGTGATTTGTGTATGTAAAAGCTAATTCATTAAACACAAAATTGTTCTCTTTATTATGTAATAACATAGATGTTGATTATAAGCACCTATACTGCATGGTGAGACACCAAGTTTACACATGGGAGAATTATTGAGAATATCTGAACAACAAAAACTTTTATTTATACAAGATAAGAAACTAGCCCATTCCCAAGTTTTAAATATGTAGGTTGGACAGCCAGCCTTCACCTGTCTTATATATTTGGTATCGTTACAGATCTTTCTACTGCTGCAAGGAATGAATGCAACATGCTTTGCAATGGCAGGTGAAGTCAAAGGACCAAGCAAAAGTTAGAAACTTAGAATAATAGAGTTTCTACAATTATTTATGACATGATTCATAAATTAAGTACAATTATCAGTGAAAAAGTGATGATCTTGATATTGCACATTTGGGAAAAGTTATCATAGACCATTTTAGAACCCCGATAGAACATTCTGAATTTTTATTTTAGCACAAAAGATCCACATATGAAAATTCATGGATCCTGAATTGATTTATTTCATCAAAAGTGTATTTAGCTATAACTTTACAGGATACACACTGGAGCAGACTAGTAATGCAGGACTGAAGATGAACTTAGAAAATGTGATAAAATTTGCCTTTTTTGTATAAAATTTTATTTTATTTTATTTTATTTATTTATTTAAGACAGAGTCTCACTCTGTCGCCTAGGCTGGAGTGCAGTAGCGCTATCTCAGCTCATTGCAAACTTCGCCCCCCGGTGCAAGCAATTCTTCTGCTTCAGCCTCCCAAGTAGCTGGGATTAGAAGCACCATCACCATGCCTGGATAATTTTTGTATTTTTAGTAGAAATGGGGTTTCATCATGTTGGCCAGGCTAGTCTTGAACTCCTGACCTCAAGTGATCTGCCTGCCTCGGCCTCCCAAAGTGCTGGGATTACAAGCATGAGCCACCGCACCTGGCCCTGGATAAAATTATAAAATAAATATCCTAAACTTGCTGAAATTGCTTCAAAATCTCTTCTTCCATTACTGCCAATGTATTTCTCTAAGATTCTTTTCTCTATGACTGATATTCATATAAAGAATGGAAACAGTTCAGATTATACATTATTCCCAGCAATAAATGCTGTAACCAATTCAAAGATATTATGTAAATTAATAAGCCACAACCAAGCATGTGCCACATTAAAATTTAAATAATTGATGTATATGATGCTCATTCTAAATGTGCATATAGCCATTTAATATGAAAATTACTGTTTCTCTCATAACTTTGTGTTTAGTTCTAATTCCAGAATAACAAAAAATTACAACTATAATAATTTATTATCTATATTATTACCAATATATCCACACTCAACAAATACATACAATTTTAGCCTTTGTTATATTTGCAGAACCTAATAATAAGAAGCTGAAACTTGCATTTTGTATGCCTTATTATTTGGTTTTATAGTAATTCATTTTTATTGCACATTACAAAAGTATTATTTGTGCTTGATATAGAGAGAAAAATGGCCCTCAAAAATGATTTGAGAAGTACTCATGAAGCTCATGAATAAGGTTAGTTTGTCATGATCATCATTGCAGCTCCACACCTAGACCTTGTTGAGAAAAATGCTTGTTGCATAGAAGATAAAACAGTTCCTGATACAGTTTGATGTATATGGAGTACATACCCTAACTTCTTGTGTATGCAACAAAAACAAACAGCCCCCTTTCTAGTCCCAGGAAAAAAAATTAGATTAAGCTAATGGAGGACTAGGATTTAGGGAGCATTTTGCTTCGGTTCTGGTTGTTTTCACTTTGTTTTCTTCAGTGATATGAGTAAGAGTAGAAAGCAGGTGATCTGAACTCAAAATAACTTGCAGGTGTTCTCAGAGGTTTCTGCAGATGCCCAGGGAAGATAAAGGATTGATTCCCTGCCCTCTGGTGACCTACAGGTAAATGCCATTCCCCTGGTAAGATTACTGATATCTGATCCACCTCTCCCTCTTCTTGCTAACTATCTTCCTGGAAAAGAGGGCAAAGCTTTCTTGTCTTGCTATATGGGATTTTGAGGGTGAACAAGACGAGGTAAAGCATGCTTGAGGGAGAAAACTTCATCTACAAACACTTGCAAGCGTGAGGAATCATATCGTATGCAGAGAACCACAATAGAATTATTTTTTTCTGAATTTGTTTAATAAAGATAGGTACTCATCAAAGGATGATAATGAAAGACAAAACTCTGGCAACTTGTAAACTGGAGGAGAAATAATAGCCAATGTAGTTTTATCGCTGCTTTTCAGAAGTAGAATTCTGCAAGTCCAATGTCACAATATTTGGAAAGCTCTTTTTGTAAACATTTTTTAAAAATAAAAAGAGTATTTAAATTCATGATTCATTGCTGTCTCCCCCTCACCTCCTGCTGTTACCTCACCTAACAACCTCCTGTTGTTACTGATGGGTCCTAGAGCTCAGTCCTTGGACTGCTTTTCCCTAGATCTTCTTAAGCTATCAAGCCTGATAATACATATCTACTCTGTATTTCAGAGTTTTAACTTGCTTGTCTCTGGACTCCAGACTCATATACCCAGTTGGCTATCATGTAACCTCCTCTTGTATGTTTAATAAGCTCAAAAGGACAAATCCAAACCTTCCCACAAAACAATCACCACCTTCACCTCCTGCAAGCTTCACCATCTTAAGTTTATTATTTCACGTGTTCAAGTCAAAAGCCACGAAATCATCCATGTCTCCTCTTTCACTCTTCAACCTCACATTCTTGCCATCAGCTGGTCCTATTTGCTCTGCTGTGAAACAGATTTGCTCTACTTTCAAATACACAAAACATGCCCTCTATTCTCATCACCCTCATTGCTAACCCTCTGATCCAAACAACCTTCATCTTTTGCCTGGGTTAATGCAATAGCTCTCGAATTGTCTCCCTGCTTCTGATCCTCTCTGCCTGCCCCATAGTCTACTTTTCCCATAACAGCCTGAGTGTTACTGTAAAAATGTTTATAGGATCACCTCACTCCCATGATCAACACTCTCTGCTCGTTTCTCATCTCAATCAGAGAAAAATTCAGAATTATTCTATGGCTGACAAGGCCCCCTTGATCACTGTCCTCAGCCCATTACCTCTGCCTTCCTCTCCTCTATCCTTCTCGCCCACTTTGATCTGCACACCCTGGCTGAGCTCTTCTTTCAACATGCTCAGAGTCTCTTTACTTCTGGTTGCTTCTCTGCTTGGCTCACTGTCCTTCCAGAGGATGACACATGACCCTCCTACCTCTCTATCCTCTTTGTGAGTGTCTGCTGCAGTGTCACCTCAGGAAGCTTTCTCTCACATTTCTTTAAAATAGCATTTCCTATCTCTCTTCCCCAAGCTTTGTTGCTTCATAGAATTTTTCACTCTCAGACAAACTATATGTCTACTCATTTATTTTGTTTATGATCAGTTTCTTCCCATCTGAGAATAAGTTGCATGAAGGCAGAATTTTGCCTGTTTTGTCCTCTGCCAAATATCAAGTGCCTAGAAAAACTGCAAAAAGCAGTTTAATAATTGTTACTGAATGAATAAATGAATCTTAATTACTCTCATGCATATAACATCAAACTGTAATGATATGGTAAATAAATATGACTATTAATTTCTTTTGAATCTGTGAACTTAGGATTCCATAGCAACTCAGAATTATAATTAATTTTCTTGATGATACCTTCTCTACCATAAATCGATGGTAGGGAGCTTTAAGATCTTTTAATAACGTAATCAATTGCATGACTACTCAAAATTAGACTCCTTTGCTCCTAGTTTGAAAATTGGGAATTCATTTTTTGCTGCTTAAGTTATACCACAAAGTTCAGTAAATTCCTTGCCTTAGAACTTTTCATATCCATTCTGTGATGGTTAATATTAAATGTCAACCTGCTTGGATTGAAGGATGCAAAGCATTGTTGTTTTCTGGGTGTGGCTGTGAGGGTGTTGCCAGAGGAGATTAACCTTTGAGTCAGTGGACTGGGAGAGGAAGACTCACCCTCAATGGGGGTGGGCATTATCCAATCAGCTACCAGTGCCACTAGAACAAGGCAGGCAGGAAAAAGTGGAATAAGCTGGCTTGCTGAGTCTTCTGGTTTCATCTTTTTCCCATGCTGAATGCTTCCTGCCCTTGAACATCAGACTCTAGGTTCTTTGGCCTTTGGACCCTTGGATGGACTTAACATCAGTGGTTTTCCAGGGGTTCTGGGGCCTTTGGTCACAGACTGAAGGCAGCCCTCTCAGCTTCCCTACCTTTGAGATTTTGGGACTCAGACGGACACACTACTGGCTTCCTTGCTCCTCACCTTGTAGATGACCATCGTGGGACTTCATCTTGTGATCGTGTGAGTCAGTTTATACATCTATCCTATTAGTTCTGTCCCTCTGGAGAACCTTGATTAATATGCATTCTTTCTCTGTTTCCTTAGC
The DNA here is from genome assembly GCF_007565055.1 of Rhinopithecus roxellana. NCBI lineage: Eukaryota > Metazoa > Chordata > Mammalia > Primates > Cercopithecidae > Rhinopithecus > Rhinopithecus roxellana. The sequence continues at coordinate 10,230,558 of NC_044549.1, read as the reverse complement.
TCACGCTCTGGTCCAGGCCATCATCATGTTACACCTTAGCTGCTAAAATCATTTTTGTCTTTCTTTCACCTCTCTTTCCTCAAAGCCTTTCTTTCTATAGCTGTTCAGATACCAATTTCTTTTTTCAGTGCTCTAACTTTAAAAGAATTTATATTGTGACTAATGTGCTAAGGTAAAAGACAATAGCTAGGGCTATTCAATGGCAGAAGCAAAATTATTTACAGATAATACAGAGTCGTTTAATGAATTTGTAAAGAGGTTACAAAACACTATTTGAACGAGTGAGAGAGTATTTAGTGAAGAGGTAATAAACAAAATAGAAATGTACATTTTGATTTGCTAGATACCCTGTCAACAAACAGAAGGTAACAAAGTAAAAGTAGCTGCCAGTGTCAGGCACCAGTGCTGGCTTCCCCCTCTCACTTTATGCTGCTCTTTGTCACACAGACTCAGAGGCAGCTCTGCAGGTGGGAGAGCCTCTTTTCATAAAATTCTCACCAAAAGAGCCCACACTCAAATCGAAAAGTAACAGAGTCAGGAAAGGAAGGGGTGAACTCTTCTTTTTCTCTTAAATTATTTTTCCCTCACTTAGGTCTTTCACCCAACTCCTTTAGAGTAGCCACTGAATCTCCAAATTAGAAATCTTCATTTCATTGTTATCCTCAGTGTAGTTATAACACTAAGAACACAGGGTCTTTGCTTTATGTCTCATTGACTAAAAGGCCCAGTTCAGGTATTTGCCCATAACACCGCCATTTTCGTTGTAAAAGGAGTGCATAAGATCTCAACTTCCTGTTAGATAGAAACTGCTTAATACCTTAAATGGTAGCCTTACGATTTGTTTTGCTTTGAATTTTGTTGAATGTAACATTTATTTTCATTTATTTTCCAATGTTTCAAAAATCTCAAAACACATTCTAAAAAGAGTTTCAGCCTACACACCGAGACATGAGATAAGGTGGCCTTTCAAAACTCATTGTCCTCAATAAGTTTTATAAGCTGGAACTGAGATTGGTTTATGCAATCAGTCAAGGTCAGTTCAAGATCACACACAAATCCTTGATGGAACAGTGATTCAAGTGCAGCTATCCTGACTACCAAGCTTATAAATTTCGAACAACTGACTAATGTTTGCAAAAGTTCATGAGGTTAGATTTTAAGTTGCAAAGAAATAAATAAGCGACAAATAACTAATCATCATCGCCACAGGAGAAGATTGTTACCAATACCCAGACAATATTTTTATCAAAATTCACCCTTTGGAAAAAGGCCACTCAATCTCACTGAGTGCAGTTTTCACCATGAAAAGAAGGGTGGGCTCTATGTATTTGATGGGACTTTGGAAGTCCAAATGCAATATATTAGGTATAGATTTGTACTGCCGCTATTCTTTCTAAACTACTACCCTCCTTTCTAAAATGTGAAAGTGAGTGGTATGGAACACTCAAAGCAATCATTCAGTATTTCACCTCCCTACTTTCCATTTGTGCTTCAGTCCACTTGCTAGTCTCAACATAAAGAGATGTAAAACCAGGAGACTTAATTCTTACAAATACCCCCACGCTTTGGTACTAAAATAACACTACCTCCTACATTTCACCAGAGCTGCAAAATGCTTGCTTATCGCTGTTTCCAAGGGTGGTTCACAAGATACTGCAGGGACTAAAGAAATAATAAATCAGGAAATGTAGAGTACCTAACCTAATTTGTAATTTTTCGTGCTCACACAATTTAAAATGACACATTACAAATATTTATTTAGAAGAAGGTATTTCTAAATTGTATTATTTTGTATGAATAGTGAAGAACTATTTCCTGAAGAGAGGGTGAAAAAACATTTAGTATTTATAAACACAGAAAAATAACTGAAGCAAATCAAGTGAATACATTGAAAAGTAGCTAATATTATTCAACATACAACCACAATAAATTCATAATTTCATATTTTCTAATTAGTATTGCCTTAGAGTGGCTGGGTGTGCTTTTGTCCTTTCTTGTTTACATTTTTGTGTACTTCAGTCAGTATTTCCAAATTTCCTTGTAAAAACACCTTTTGGTATTAAAAGCTGTAGTATTTTGTATGGATGACTATGCAACGATGTTTGAAAAATACAAGTTTCTCATTCATTTTATACTTGATGTTAAAATTATTTTCATAAAGTATTTATTCTATTAAAAGAAAATACCCTGCATAGAGTCGATACATTGAGACCATTTATTAGGATCATCATTGATTGCAGACAATTTACATTGGAACCTGCACATTGTAGATTATAAATTATAGTTATTTCCTGGCTCAGGGTACATACACTCCTGACTGTAACTCAAAGCACAGTAAAGGCACCTATTATAAGCTGAACCAATCTTTCTCTCTCCTGGAATGTTGAAACTGGAACAGAAAAATACAAAATACAGTGGTCTCTAAGTCTAAGTTTTTACATATAATAAACTTTAGGTTGGTGCTCTAGACCTAAGTTTACTCCTGCCTCAAACTAAAAAAAGAAGGAAAAAAGCTCCATTTCCAAAATATAGATTCACCATAAGGGAGGGCATCACTCTCTAAAAGTCTGATGCAAACTATTAAGAAAAACACAGAACAGGAAAAACACTAAAAATTAAACAGTAAACTTTAAATTATACATCTTATCAAAAATACATTTTGTTGGTATGGATCAAAATTATGTGCTTAAAAATAGAATTGAGTTTGGCTGTTATACACAAGTAGTTTTTTCATATTGTTAAGATTTTCTTATACATACTAAGGAATTACAGTAATAATGCTATTTTGAAATTTACTTGAAGAATGTTAGAATATCTTTTATCCTGAACTTTGCTGAAGTTGCTTATCAGCTTAAGGAGATTTTGGGCTGAGATGATGAGGTTTTCTAAATATACAATCATATCATCTGCAAAGAGAGACAATTTGGCTTCCTCTTTTCCTATTTGAATATGCTTTATTTCTTTCTCTTGCTTCATTGCCCTAGTCAGAACTTCCAACACTATGTTGAATAGGAGTGGTGAGAGAGGCCATCCTTGTCTTGTGCTGGTTTTCAAAGGGAATGCTTCCAGTTTTGGCACATTCAGTATGATATTGGCTGTGGGTTTGTCATAAATAGCTCTTATTATTTTGAGATATGGTCCATCGATAACTGGTTTATTGACAGTTGTTAACATGAAGGGCTGTTGAATTTTGTTGAAGACCTTTTCTGCATCAATTGAGACAATCATGTGGTTTTTGTCATGGTTTCTGTTTATGTGATGGATTACGTTTATTGATCTGTGTATGTTGAACCAGCCTTGCATCCCAGGTATGAAATTGACTTGATCGTGGTGGATAAGCTTTTTGATGTGCTGCTGGATTCCATTTGCCAGTATTTTACTGAGGATTTTCACATTGATGTTTTTCAGGGATATTGGCCTGAAATTTTCCTTTTTTGTCATGTCTCTACCAGGTTTTGGTATCAGAATGATGCTGGCCACATTAAATGAGTTAGAGAGGAGTCCCTCTTTTTCTATTGTTTAGAATAGTTTCAGAAGGAATGGTAACAGTTCCTCTTTGTACCTCTGGTAGAATTCGGCTGTGAATCCATCTGGTCCTGGACTTTTTTTGGTTTGTATGCTATCCATTAGTGCCTCAATTTCAGAACTTGTTATTTATTCAGGGATTCAACTTCTTCCTAATTTAGACTTGGGAGGGTGTTTGTGTCCAGGAATTTATCCATTTCTCCTAGTTGTTCTGGTTTATTTGCACAAAGGTGTTTATAGTATTCTCTGATGGTAGTTTGTATTTCTATGGTATTCCTATAGAATATTCTATATACCTGCATAGGCATAGAATATTCTATATTCTGTAGAATGCTACAGAATAGAAGTTTGTATAGAAGTATTCTATACAATACCACGGGATAGAAGTTTGAATAGAATTCTATAGAATAGAATATAGAACACTATAGAATTCTATAGAACTACCACTTCTATAGTATTCCCTGATGGTGATGGTATTTCTGTGGAATCAGTGGTGATATTTGCTATATCATTTTCTGTTGCATCTATTTAATTCTTCTCTCTTTTCTTCTTTATCAATCTGGCTAGCAGGCTATCTATTTTGCTGATCTTTTCAAAAACCAGATCCTGGATTCATTGATTTTTGAAGGTTTTTTCGTGTCTCTATCTCCTTCAGTTCTGCTCTGATCTTAGTTCTTTTTTGTCTTCTGCTAGCTTTTGAATTTGTTTGCTGTTCCTTCTCTAGTTCTTTGAATTTTTATATTAGAGTGTCAATTTTAGATCTTTCCTGCTTTCTCTTGTGGGCATTTATTGCAAAATCAATGTGCAAAAATCACAAGCATTCCTATACACCAATAACAGACAAACAGAGAACCAAATCATGAGTGAACTCCCATTCCCAATTGCTACTAAGAGCATAAAATACCTATAAGGTATGTGAAGGACCTCGTCAAGGAGAACTACAAACCACTGCTCAAGGAAATAAGAGAGGTCACAAACAAATGAAAAAAACATTTCATGCTCATGTATAGGCATAATCAATATGGTGAAAACGGCGATACTGCCCGAAGTAATTTTACAGATTCAATACTATTGCCATCAACCTACCACTGACTTTCTTCACATAATTGGAAAAAACTACTTTAAAGTTCATATGGAAACAAAAGAGAGCCCTCATAGCCAAGATAATCTTAAGCAAAAAGAAGAAAGCTGGAGACATCACACTACCTGACTTCAAACTATACTATAAATCTACAGTAACCAAAACAGCATGGTACTGGTACCAAAACAGATACATACATACAGAACAGAGGCCCCAGAAATAACACCACATATCCAAAACCATCTGATCTTTGACAAACCTGACACAAAAAAGCAATGGGGAAAAGATTCCATATTTAATAAATGATGTTGGGAAAACAGGCCCATATGCAGAAAACTGAAACTGGACCCCTTCCTTACACCTTATACAAAAAAAAAAAAAAACTCAAGATGGATTAAAGACTTAAATGTAAGACCTAAAACCATAAAAACCCTAGAAGAAAACCTGGACAATACCATTCAGGACATAGGCATGGGCAAAGACTTCTGTGTAAAACACAAAAGCAATGGAAAGAAAAGCCAAAATTGACAAAAGGGATCTAATTAAACTAAAGAACTTCTGCACAGCCAAAGAAACTCTAATCAGTGTGGACAGATAACTTACAGAATGAGAAAAAAAATTTGCAATCTATCCATCTGACAAAGGGCTAATATCCAGAATCTACAAAAACTGAAACAAATTTATAAGAAAAAAACAAACAACCCCATCAAAAAGTGGGCAAACGATATGAACAGACACCTCTCAGAAAGACACTTATGCAGCCAACAAACATGAAAAAGGCTCATTATCACTGGTCAATAGAGAAATGCAAATCAAAACCACAATGAGATACCATCACACGCCAGTTAGAATGGCGATCATTCAAAATTCAGGAAACAACAGATGCTGGAGAGGATGTGGAGAAATAGGAATGCTTTTACACTGTTGGTGGGAGTGTAAATTAGTTCAACCACTGTGGAAGACAGTGTGGTGATTCCTCAAAGACCTAGAACTAGAAATACCACTGGACCCAGTAATCCCATTACTGGGCATATGCCCAAAGGATTATAAATTTATTCTACTATAAAGACACATGCACAAATATGTTTAGTGCAGCAATATTCACAATAGCACAGACTTGGAACCAACCCAAATGTCCATCAGTGATAGACTAGATAAAGAAAATGTGGCATATATACACCATGGAATACTATGAAGCCATAAAAAAGGATGAGTTCATGTCCTTTGCAGGTACATGTATGAAACTGGAAACCATCATTCTCACCAAACTATCACAAGAACAGAAAACCAAACACTACATATTCTCACTCATAAGTGGGAGTTGAACAAGGAGAATACATGGACACAGGGAGGAGAACATCACACACTGGGGCCTGTCGTGGGGTGGGGGGATAGCATTAGGAGAAATACCTAATGTAGGTGATGGTTGATGGGTGCAGCAAACCACTATGGCACATGTATACCTAAGTAACAAAACTGCACATTCTGCACATGTACCCCAGAACCTAAAGTATAATAATAAATAAAAATAAAAAAGAATGTTAGAATATCTTAAATTCCCATGGTGTCTATGCTGATACTGATTAAAGACGATGTAACATGGAGACACTTGTCACCAGAAATTACTATGTCACCAAGATATCAGGCCCCAGTGCAGTATATTGTTACTCTTTATATTTGACAAATGGTACATAGTTCAGTTACAATTACTTGAAAGGAATTCACTTTATCAAAAAAATCTGTTTTCAGTCATGAATATTTTCAAGCAGAATTATTTTTTTTCTAGGCTCATGAAGGATAATTTTATCAACTACTTACCCATTTTGCATCTCCTGGAATAGTTTATTATGCAACAAGTAGAATTACAGTTACTTACCTGCAGATTGCTTGATGTGGTAATTTCCCTTGTCCTATATCCCTTCCCCCACACCCACATATAGATGGTATGTGACAACTTGCCACTTGAGGCCAAAATCCATGTTTTATTTATTTTAGTATTCTCAAAGCCCAGCATATTTCCCAGGACATAACAATATTTTATAGATATCCATGCAATTGAACCGAAATTGTGACTTGGAAATCTTTCAAATATGCTTAGATGTGCACAGATTAACACTTGTTTAGTGAAGCCTGCCTTCCTTGAAAGCTCCTAATTCTCAAAATGGAGAATCTGAAGTATCACCAAAAAATAAATACAATAAAAAATAAAAAAAATCAAGGCATTTTCCAGGAAAATGGTCACTCTTTGCATTATTTATTCCTTTGTTTTCGGAGAGGAAAATATATACACAATGGTGGTGACTACTCAGTCTGAGTCTAGACAGTTCGTCATCCCATTTCTACTGTCACAACCATCTAAAATGATACTCCCAGATGATTTTAAGTCATTGCAATCATTGCTGACCATGTGCTAATTCTGTATGTCTTACCAACTTATAAATGTACTTACAAAATATGTACCTAGAAACATACATGATTAAAAAATAACGGAAGCCAAATTTTCATCAGAACATGCTTTCTTTCCAGCTGCTCTATTCAACATGAAATAGGCTCCTCAAATATCAGTGAGCTGCAGTAACCGCAGACAACCTAGCACGGTACCCATCACACAGCAGATGACCAGCAAATATTTGTTGAATGATAAAATAAATACATAAATTCATGATTAGAAAGTAGAATAAAACTGTTCAGTGTTTGTTAAAATAATCTTTCTCTCCATAGGGTTTTAGTAAAATATATGTTTACAAACAACAATGGGCAACAACTCTCAAAAGGACTTAATTCAAGAATTCAGTCATTTTTACACGGTCATCAGCACTTAGTTGTAGAAAATGTCACTTTTATTTCAAAAAACATTGCAGAAAGATTATCAAAAGTAGGCATATAATTTCTCTAAAATATAATATCAAACATGGAAATTATCATGATTTTGATGTCCAAAAATTAAAATTTTTGGAAACAATTCGGGCATGCATATGTTGCTCTGAATGTCAACATTTCAGTCTTGATGCTTATAGCTTAACATGTTGTTATGTCATGTAACCACTAAAATATATAGCATATATTATCATTATTTAAAATTGCTGGACTCAAAATGCACAGGACTAAAGAAGTAAATGTAATAAGTATACAATCCACAACTAAAGATTTTCTTTATGTTTAGAAAATTTCCAACAATGGCTTCATCTTTAGCAAAAGTAGGGTTTAAATATGAGACAAAATGTTTTGAACAGATCAATCAGAAAGAGTGACTTTGAAATACAGAACCAGAAACTATGATTCACACAGAAAAAAAAAGAAGAAGAAAGGAAAGAAAGAAAGGAGGGAGGGAGGGAGGGAGGAAGGGAGGGAGGGAGGGAGGGAGGGAGGGAGGAAGGAAGGAAGGAAGGAAGGAAGGAAGGAAGGAAGGAAGGAAGGAAGGAAGGAAAGAAGTCTTTTTCAGCATAACGAAGCACGAAGTGAATTGAGCTTGTTATAAGAAAACTCAAGTTTCTCTTTTTTTTGAGACAGGATCTTGCTGTGTTGCCCAGGCTGTTTTGGTTCACTACAACCTCTGCCTCCTGGGTTCAAGCAATTCTCCTGCTTCAGACTCCTGAGTAGCTGGGATTGCAGGTGCACACCACCATGCCTGGCTAATTTTTGTATTTTTAGTGGAGATGGGGCTTCACCATGTTGACCAGGCTCATCTCAAACTCCTGACCCAAACTCAAACCATCTGCCTCAGCCTCCCAACGTGCTGGGATTACAGGTGTGAGTCACCTCACCTGACCAGAAAACTCAAGTCTCTTCATTGCTTTGTCATTTACTACTCAAGTTGTTTACACATGTAAACCTCAGTGTCTTTATATATAAAATAGGAATGCCTACTGTATAGTAGTGTTGAGAACTCAAAGAGAAAAGGTATACATGCTGAATGTTATCTAATAACTTTACTGTATAACTATAAGCTATCATTAATTTCACATTTTTATTGTACCGATATATAATAGCTGCATTTTTAAAAGAAAACAAAAAGAAGAGTAATGGTAGCCAAATGTAATACCTGCTTTACTCAGTGAATCTTTAATAAAGCCTGTCAAGTTGATTGATAGCAGCTGGGCAGATATACAGTCAGGTGGCATGGATTGGCATAGAGCCAGGAGAACCTGTACCTCCAATTCTGGTTCATCTCATTTTTCTTCTCTTTATCGGTCTTAGTTTTAGGACACTTTACTCATGTTTTTCCTCTTCCATTGTTCCCAGTATTAGTGTAAAATTATCAGCAGAATAACTGGCTAATTAACACCAATGATTTTAAGCTATGTCTTTAATAGATTTTTATTTCGATTTCTTTAGGAAATTTTTAAGGATTATTTTTTAAAAATTTAAGTAGAAATATTGAGAAGAAAATCACAAAAAAGTCATGTATTTTACTTTTTTTATATAAAAACACAAGCACACAGAGATGTATCTGTTGAATGTGTGTGTTACGGGCTCCTGGAGATGTTTGTTCAAAGTATTTTTGTCAATAATAGGAAGGAATTAAAGTGTTCTTTCCTGAGCATTAAGTGATCAGATTGTGCTACTTCAATTGTTTTTTTTTTTTTTTTGACCTGCAAAGAAACAGACACTATGATCTAATTGATTATTTTTTCCATTGCCAAATACCACACAGCATTTATGTGGTGTTTCAATGACCTCTACTCCTCACTTGCTCTGTCTCCCTGTACCCACTCTCTTCCAAATGCTTATCCACTATTTATAACAGAGGTGCTCAGATTTGTGTAAAATGAAAGAGAAGAGGATTATAACAAGTGAATGTTGCCTTAGCTACATCTATTCTAGATCTCTCTGACCCGTAAGGATCTATAAATTTTCCTCTTGATTCTTCTTTTCTATTTAGTTTTTGCAGATTCTTAAGTATTATAAGACTTCATACTTAGGCTGTGCAGAAATGAAGTGGAATTGTAATTGAATTTCTACTTTGTAGGCTAATGATTTCTGATTTGGGGGTGCACACAAAGCAGACAGGGAACTCATTAAAATACAATTCTGGTCCAACCACCAGTAATGGGGTGTCAATGAACACCTTTTATTACTCTGCTGGTTGGTGTCAGAGGCAGAATTTAAATTCAGATCTGACTCTCTGTCTCCTGTGTCACAACATCCCGTTTAAAGCTATACAATTTAAACAGTAAACAAGAATCATTTATTGAATATTTGATGCATGTTTTTATGATGGCCTAAGGGCTTTCTCAGTTAGAAACCACATATTTTACTAGCCAAGGCTGGAAACGGACAATGTCTATTATGACATCTGATGAGTGAATCAGCGTCTAGAATTGTGTTTTCCAAAACAGTAAGTACTGGGCATGGGAGGATATTGAGTACTTGAAATATGGCTAGTGTGGCAGAAACCAAATTTTTAAATTTTACTCTATTTTAATTAACTTATATCTAAATATCTACACGTGACAACCAAATTGTTCAGCTCAGCCCAGATATGGAACATTCCCATCATCATGGAATGTTCTCTTGGACAATGCTGACTATAACGTATCCTTCTGTCTTATTTTTATTTTTATTTTTTTGGAGATGGAGTTTCGCTCTTGATGCCTAGAGTGGAGTGCAATGGTGCAATCTCAGTTCACGGCAACCTCTGCCTCCACGGTTCAAGTGATTCTCCTGCCTCAGCCTCCCAAGTAGGTGGGGTTATTGGCATCCGCCACCACGCCCGGCTAATTTTTGTATTTTTAGTAGAGATAGGGTTTCGCCATGTTGGCCAGGCTCGCCTCAAACTCCTGACCTCAGGTGATCCGCCTGCCACAGCCTCCCAAAGTGCTAGGATTACAGGTTCGAGCTACCATGCCTGGTCTTAATCTATGTATATCTTCAACAGTTTGAAATGATATGCTGCTCTTTAATAAAAGTCAACTGCCAAGATCAATGGCAGAGGCTGCCCAGGTTACTTTTAAAATGATGTGGCATCCAGATGCCATTGCTGTCAGGAATATTTCAGTTAAAATCAAGGCAAAAGCTACACCTGAATTCTAAGTTCTTCACTACCAGACATTAGTTGAATGTCTGTGGAGAAATATCCTTGATTGTTTGGTCTTATTTTTTTCATTTATCAATGGACAGAAGCTACTGATCACATTAAACATGGTAAAAAGTTGTAAAAGCTTGAATTTGCTGCCTTCATCTTTATTTTACCTCAATTAGAAATATGACAATACTAGTTTCACCTTAGCCAATTCCCCCACTAGACACCTATCTCCCCTGGGAAGAGATTCCTGAATATTCACTTTTTGTTGTTGTCGTTTTTGAGGCAGAGTCTCATTCTATCACCCAGGCTGGAGTGCAGTAGCACGATCTCGACTCACTGCAAACTTCGCCTCCTGGGTTCAAGCAATGCTCTTGCCTCAGCCTCCTGAGTAGATAGGATTACATGAATATTCACATTTAAAGTCTCTGACAGAGACCCCTAGGAAAGGGGGTTCAGCCTAATTCTCCTTTACTTGATTCAACTGACCACTCACAGCATGTTTCAGTTAATAAATCCATGTAAACAAGGCTTTCCCAACTCTAACATGACATGTGTGCTGCCATCCTGAGTTATTCGCTCATAGCCAGGACCCTTGGAAACTTACACTTCCAGATAGCATGAAATGCTACCCAGGATGCCTCTTGGAGCTCACAGTGGCAGTAGCAATTGTTGTGAGGCAGTGATCAGCACTTGTTGTTTTTCTGAGCTGTTTGTCCTTCCTCCCTCCATCTCTCCCTCCCTCCCTCCTTCCCTTCTTTTCTTCCTTCCACGCTCAGTAACATTTATCAATACATAAATCCAAGCTCAAGGGTGCAGAACTCTTGAGAGAGTTGACTTGCCTAAACCCAAGTGTCTCAATCACAGCTGCATTTTATAATCATTTGAGATATAATTAAAATATTCTGATACTGCATACCCCGGAAGACTGTGTTTGGAAAGTCCCCCAAGTGATTTTACTGTGTAACTAGGGCTAAGAACCACTGGCAACATAATCTGAGACAGAAAGAAGAGTGGGGCTAAAGATGAAGCTTTAACAGTAGCAGCCACATGGAGGAGATGGTACAATCAATGACACAGTGAACCCATTCCTTTCCTTTTCTCTCTTGCTCTCATGTGCTGTCTTCACTAGTACAATACGTATGCGTTACTATGGTCTAACTCATGCTCACCTGCTTCACTTAGTCTCTGGTATAACTTGGAATGCTTGCTTGCTCAAGATAAGCCTTAAAATTGGTGAGCGTTAGGCAAATGCAGATTAAAAGATCATGTGTGGAAAATCATAATATGGAATCTTTTAAAATGGTTTTAATTTCAAACTCTTGCATTTGATAGGTATTACTGTCTAAGAATCCCTTCAACTAAGATATCACACAGAAATTGAACCACTCTTGGGAACAGATGGTGAGGATGAAAAACGAAAAAAAAAAAAAAAAAGGAAATTGAACCACTGACATATGAGGGAATAGATATGTTAGATTGCCAAAGAATTTCTTTCTTCAGCACTCTCTGTTGTTTTACTGCAACTACGTTTAGAACTACAATAGTTAGAAAAAGCATAGTATCAAAAACAGAAACCTATCACACTAAAAACACAAACACATACATAGGGTTTTTTTCCAACCCAGCTAAGCTATTACAACATCTGGGAAAGGAAAATTAAGTAAAGTTAGTCCAGGCCGGGCACAGTGGTTCACACCTGTAATCCCAGAACTTTGAGAGGCCAAGCCAGGAGGATCGCTTGAGCTCAGGAGTTCCAGACTAGCCTGGATAACATGCTGAAACCCACTCTATACAAAAAATACAAAAATAATTAGCTGGGCGTGGTGGCACATGCCTGTACTCCCATCTAATCTGGAGGCTGAGGCAGGAGAATTGCTTGAACTGGGGAGGGGGAGGCGGAGGATGCAGTGAGCCAAGATCATGCTACTGCACTCCCTGAGCAACAAAATGAGACCCTGTCTCAAAAAAAAAAAAAAAAGTGCATAATTCAGCAATTCATAGAACTGGTGTATTTATTATTTCAAGGCAGTGTAAAGATGCAGGAATATATTACCATATTTCCCAAATATGGCATGATTTTTTTTCTCCTCATAATGATCCCTCAGAAAAGAGGAGGTTGCCTTATATTCAAGCCTTTACAAATCCTTTATGATAAGTTGCTCTCCGTTTCCTCCAGGAAAGATATATTAGCTTTAAATATCCCAAATCATTTCTAGTTTTCTAGTTTTAGATGTTTCTTAGAGGATAACTTATAGAATCACTAAAAGCGGAAGCAAGGGCATTTCATATAGATTTTGTCTTTGTGCCTGAGGATTTGACCTCACAATTGGAGATGTCACTGTAAACATGACTCTTTAAAATCTCCTAAAAAAGCAGTGCAAGAGTTGTTATGAAGTGGAGATTGTCATTACACACCTGTGGGATGAATGAACAACAGCAAAAAATGCTCTAATATTATAAAAGTTTATAGTTGCCGCTAGGGACAAATTTCTTGTTGACAGTGTGCTATGCTTTCAAAAACTGCTAATAAGCAAGATTGTTTCATTAAACACAGGGATGGAAAAAAGTCATATTTATAAATTAGTGTTTTTCCATATTACATTAAATATGTATGTATAATCAAGTTGACAAATTAAATAGTATAATAATATATTTAATTGTTTAATGAACATTTCTAAAAGTTTGTTTTTTTCTAGAACATTTTCTTTTGCTTCAGTTTTAAGCAAATGAGACATTTCCTTAAAATTGGCACCACCTTATAGTTGAGCATACACTTTAAATATTTATTTGCTAATATTTGTAATCAATTAACACTAAAAGCAAAAAGAAGTTGTTTAATATCTGTGAGTGACTTTGTGTATGCATTTAATTTTTTTAACTAATAGAACTTCATTTGTTTGAAAGAAAACTAAAACTGTAAATTAAATCTCTTTCTAAATAATAAAGTTCTACTGGAGTATTAGGTATTAACCCTCCGTGACAGTAAATTTTATATTAACTGTCAATATGTTAATAATTTTATATTAAATGTCAATATGACTGGGCCACAGTTCCCAGATGTTTGGTTAAACAATCATCTAGATGTTTCTGTGAAGGTATTTTTTTAGATGAGTTTAACATTTAAATTAGTAGGCTTTGAGTAAAGCAGATTATTCTCCGTAACGTAGATAGGCCACACTCAATCAGTGGAAGTCCTTATGAGAAAGTCTGAAGTCCTCTAAGTCCCCTATGGAAGAGGAAATTCTCCCTGACACTGCCTCTGGACCTGAGCTGCAACAGAATCTCTTTTGGTCTCCAGCCTACCAGCCTGCCCTGTATTTTTCAAACTTGCCAGACCCCAAAATTACTTGAGCCAATTTATTAAAATAAATATCGATCAATTGATCTATCTATCTATCTATCTATCTATCTATCTATCTATCTATTCATTTTGTTTCCCTGGAGGACCCTAACACTTCCTCTATCTCTGGCTCATTTTTCTGCATAGCACTTGTCCTCTTTTAATGTACTATAAAATGAATTTCATTTGCATGTTTCTTTACTGTCTGTCTCCTCCACTAGACTGTATTTCCCAAAAAGGCAGATACCATTAACTTTCTCCTCCCTAATTTTAATGCCTGGTACAAAGGGACTCTCAATAAATATTTGTCAAATAAATGAATTAGACACTTCATCTGTCCTTCATTATATATTTAATATTTAAAATAAACTAAAGATCTCATTTTAAATCTAGAGTACATCAAAGAAGAAAAATCATAACAATGAACAAAATACAATGAATATATATTAAAGGTGGACTGAGCACATTTACGAGACTGTATGTAATATTTTAATAGTTTAAATATCACATACAGTCTGATTTGAAGTTATCTTACTATTACCTATGCAGATTCATTAAAAAATATATAAAGACTAATAGCCAATTTTAAGAATAAGAACAGCTAATATATAAATAGCTATTTATATCCTATATAATATAAAGGTATCTTAAGCAACAGTCCCATATTTTCATTACAGTTATGAACTAACCTTTTCATCTAATAATGGATGAAGGCTTAGATATTTGGTGTGCATTTTTAGTTGTTTGCTTGAATTATGTAACATGAATTTCATTTGTTCTCTGGGAATGTTTAATCAAAATCTATTATCCAGTAAGAAGCTGAAATTAGTTAATGAAGTCCAATTCAACTTTAAAAAATACAGCTTCTTTCTTAATTTCAGTTTATTTTGGAAACATGAAATACTTCAACATTATGTGAATCATTTTTACAGTTCTTACTTTCAGAGCAAATTCATGAACATAAAATTATTAAACTTTCCAAAATCATATTGTATTTTCCAAATATATAAAACTGATTTTCATAAAAATAACATTATATTATCAGGAGAAAGAAAAAAAACTCAAACTATACTCAAAACAGCTACAAGAGTGAGAAAATATGCTATCTAGAAAGAAAATGGTTGTTAAGAAAAGGCATAAAACTATTTTTGAAACAGAATTAAAACTGTTTATTTTATTAAAAAGTTGACATAGGTTATCTTTGGTGTTTATGACTTGCAAACTAAAGTATTTAATATTTAGCATGTTTAAATACAAGCAGCAGCAGTTTGGTAATCAAAAGGAATAATTTGAATCATCTCAGAAAAGTAAATTTATTGTAATTAGGATATTTTAGAATACGATTAAAACATTTGAAAGAAAATGTATTCACCTTTCTTGTCATCGAAGTACAGAGTCTGTTGAGCTGGATTTGACCACTGGAGGGAGGTGTTATCATTTTGATCAACCCTGCAGGTCAAAATTGCAGTTCCGCCTTCAACAACGGTTACATTCTGTGTTAGTGGAAACTGCCCTTGGCTGCCTAAAAGGGGATTTAAAAAATGTTGATTAAATGGAAGTCATAAAATGATTAACTGCCCAAGATCTACACTGGCCTTAACTTCTCATGCAAAATAAAATTTAAAACAATCAAACAACAACAGAACTATATATTACAAAAGACA
Organism: Rhinopithecus roxellana; assembly: GCF_007565055.1. Taxonomy (NCBI): domain Eukaryota; kingdom Metazoa; phylum Chordata; class Mammalia; order Primates; family Cercopithecidae; genus Rhinopithecus; species Rhinopithecus roxellana. The sequence continues at coordinate 10,214,923 of NC_044549.1, read as the reverse complement.
GAAAAATAATTGAAAATCTTCAGAGAACAACAGCACTGACATATAATTAAGACTCCTTTGTACTCCCTACATGTTCTAGGAAACTTTTTTTCTCCTAGGCATACATAAAGATTTATATTCAAATAGTAATATTATATTATAATTAGTAATTTCCCTAGGCTTTGCATTCGTTAATATGGTACTAGACTCGGTCATTGTCGAAGATAAGGCACTGAAATAATTTCGGATGAGTTGAACTCTCTAGAGCAGTAGAGGAAGCATAAAATACTTCCCTGGTAGCTTTTATAATCCTGAATAAAGTTTTTGAAATATGGATACTAAAACTTTAGATTCAATTTCTGATAAAGGAAATAAAAAAAAGAATCCCACTTAACTAGGTTTTCTTGTAGAGTTAGCTCTTTTTAGAAATACATAATGTATTGTATAAAACAGTGGGAGTACTCTTTGAAAAGTGTAGGATAGGCCAGGCGCGGTGGCTCAAGCCTGTAATCCCAGCACTTTGGGAGGCCGAGACGGGCGGATCACGAGGTCAGGAGATCGAGACCATCCTGGCTAACAGGGTGAAACCCCGTCTCTACTAAAAAATACAAAAAACTAGCCGGGCGAGGTGGCGGGCGCCTGTAGTCCCAGCTACTCGGGAGGCTGAGGCAGGAGAATGGCGTGAACCTGGGAGGCGGAGCTTGCAGTGAGCTGAGATCCAGCCACTGCACTCCAGCCTGGGCGACAGAGCGAGACTCCGTCTCAAAAAAAAATAAATAAATAAATAAAAATAAAATAAAAAAAAATGAAAAGTGTAGGATATCCATTCAAGTTTCAAATTATTAATCCTAGGTGATACAGGTTAATACCCTTCTTTGTTCCTTTCTGTAGTTTCTTGTTTTTCTCCAAGTAATATATATTTATTTTATAATCAGAAAATACATATTTTTATTTTATTTTATTTTATTTATTTATTTATTTTTGAGACGGAGTCTCGCTCTGTCGCCCGGGCGGGAGTGCAGTGGCCGGATCTCAGCTCACTGCAAGCTCTGCCTCCCGGGTTTACACCATTCTCCTTCCTCAGCCTCCCGAGTAGCTGGGACTACAGGCGCCCACCACCTCGCCCGGCTAGATTTTTCTATTTTTTAGTAGAGACGGCGTTTCACTGTGTTAGCCAGGATGGTCTCGATCTCCTGACCTCGTGATCCACCCGTCTCGGCCTCCCAAAGTGCTGGGATTACAGGCTTGAGCCACCGCGCCCGGCCAGAAAATACATATTTTTAAATGACCCTTGTTAATTTGGATATCATCAGTATGTAATCAAGGTTTTGCTCTTCTTAAGCATTTTACTAATTTATTAAAGAAATTCGTGTAACAAATGTACTTAATAAGTGCACTTCTAATAGTTTAAACAAAATTTATGCACATGGATACATAATACATAAATTTCTCTTCAGCAAGATGATCTGAAGATAAACTGTGCTAAGTCTGATAACCATGATTAACATGGGTAAGAAAGACTTTCTAAAACTAGGTTAAAATATTATTATGTAAGCAAGATAGTTCATTAAGTCAAGGATAATTTACATATGCAAGAACACTGTAATGACTTAATCACATCCATGAAACGTATTTCCTTTTTCTTCTTTAGTTTTGTAATGATTTGATAATTACTACAAGCACCACTTGAGGTTATGCTGGAACTATTGGCACAAGAATCTTATTACTGGGGATTCCCGGGCCAGATGGCCAAATAGGAACAGCTCCGGTCTGCAGCTCCCAGTGAGACCAAGGCAGAAGGCAGGTGATTTCTACATTTCTAACTGAGATACCCAGTTCATCTCACTGGGACTGCTTAGTCAGTGGGTGCAGCCCATGGAGGGCAAGCAAAAAGTAGGGTGGGGTGTCACCTCACCCAGGAAGTGCAAGGGGTCAGGGAACTCCCTCCGCTAGACAAGAGAAGGCGTGACTAACTGTGTCATGAGGGATTGTGCTATCCGGCCCAGATACTATGCTTTTCCCTTGCTCTTTGCAACCCACAGACCAGGAGATTCCCTTGGGTACCTATAGCACAAGGGCCCTAAGTTTCAAGCACAAAACTGGGCAGCCTTCGAGCAGACACTGAGCTAACTACAGGAGTTTGTTTTGTTTTGTTTTGTTTTGTTTTGTTTTGTTTTTGTACCCCACTGGTGCCTGGAACTCCAGCGAGACAGAACTGTTCACTCCAATGGAAAGGGGGCTGAAGCCAGGGAGCCAAGTGGTCTTGCTCAGTGGATCCCACCCCCGCGGAGCCCAGAAAGCTAAAATCCACTGGCTTGAAATTCTCACTGCCAGCAGAGCAGTATGAAGTCGACCTGGGATACTCAAGCTTGCCATTACTGACGCTTGAGTAGGCAGTTTTCCCCTCACAATGTAAACAAAGCCTCCAGGAAGTTCAGACTGCGTGGAGCCCACTGCAGTGCCAAAAATCCTCTGTTGCCAGACTGCCTCACTAGATTCCTCCTCTCTGAGCAGGGCATCCTTAAAAGAAAGGCAGCAGCCCTAGTCAGGGGCTTATAGATAAAACTACTATCTTCCTGGACAGAGTCACTGGGGAAACGGACAACTGTGGGTGCAGCTTCAACAGACTTAAACATCACTGCCTGCCAGCTCTGAAGAGAGCAGTGGATCTCTGAGTACGGTGCTTGAACTCTGCTAAGGGACAGACTGCATCCTCAAGTGGGTCCCTGACACCCATGCCTCCTGAGGTGGAGACACCTCCCAGCAGTGGTTGACAGACACCTCATACAGGAGAGCTCCAGCTGGCATCTGTCAGGTGACCCTCTGGGATGAAGCTTCCAGGGGAAGGAACAGCCAGCAATCTTTGCTATTCTGCAGCTTCTGCTGGTAATAACCAGGCAAACAGGGTCTGGAGTGGACCACCAGCAAAATCCAGCAGCACATTAAAAAGCTTATCCACCACGATCAAGTCATCTTCATCCTTAGGATGCAAGGCTGGTTCAACATACTCAAATCAACAAATGTAATCCATCATATAAACAGAACCAATGACAAAAACCACATTATTATCTCAATAGATGCAGAAAAGGCCTTCAATGAAATTCAACACCCCTTCATGCTAAAAACACTCAATAAACTAGATATTGATGGAACATATTTCAAAGTATTAAGAGCTACTTATGGCAAACCCACAGCCAATATCATAACGAATGGGCAAAATCTGGAAGCATTCCCTTTGAAAACTGGCACAAGACAAGGATGGCCTCTCTTACCACTCCTATTCAACATAGTATTGGAAATTCTAGCCAGAACAATCAGGCAAGAGAAAGAAATAAAGTGTATTCAAATAGGAAGAGAGGAGGTCAAATTATCCCTGTTTGCAGATGACATGATTGTATGTTTAGAAAACTCCATCATCTAAGCCCCAAAACTCCTTAAGCTGATAAGCAACTTCAACAAAGTCTCAGGATACAAAATCAATGTGCAAAAATCACAAGCATTCCTATGCACCAATAATAGGCAAACAGAGAACCAAATCATGAGCAAACTCCCATTCACAAGTGCTACAAAGAGAATAAAACACCTAGAAATACAGCTTACAAGGAATGTGAGGACCTCTTCAAAGAGAACTACAAACCACTGCTCAAGGAAATAGGAGGGACACAAACAAATGGAAAAACATTCCATGCTCATGGATAGGAAGAATCAATATTGTGAAAATGGCCATACTGCCCAAAGTAATTTATAGATTCAATGCTATCCCCATCAAGCTACCACTGACTTTCTTTACAGAATTAGGAAAAAAAAAAAAAAAAAAAAAAACTACTTTAAATTTAATATGGAACCAAAAAAGAGCCCATATAGCCAAGACAATCTTAAGCAAAAAGAACAAAGCTGGAGGCATTACGCTAACTGACTTAAAACTATACTACAAGGCTACAGTAACCAAAACAGCATGGTACTGGCACCAAAATAGAAATATAGACCAATGGAAAAGAACAGAGGCCTCAGAAATAATGCCACAAGTCTACCGCCATCTGACTCTTGACAAACCTGACAAAAACAAGCAATGAAGAAAGGATTCCCTATTTAATAAATGGTGTTGGGAAACTGGCTAGCCATATGCAGAAAACTGAAACTGGACCCCTTCCTTACACCTTATACAAAAATTAACTCAAGATGGATTAAAGATTTAAACATTAAGACCTAAAACCGTAAAAGCACTAGATGAAAACCTAGGCAATACCATTCAGGACATAGATATGGGCAAAGACTTCTTGACTAAAACACCAAAGCAATTGCAACAAAATCCAAAATTAACAAATGGGACCTACTTAAACTAAAAAATTTCTACACAGCAAAAGAAACTATCATCAGAGTGAATAGGCAACCTACAGAATGGGAGAAAAATTTTGCAATCTATCCATCTGACAAAGGTCTAATATCCAGCATCTACAAGGAACTTAAACAAATTTACAAGAAAAAAAACAAATAACCCCATCAAAAAGTGGGTGAAGGATATGAACAGACACTTTCTCAAAAGAAGACATTTATGCATCCAATAAAGATAAAAAAACTCATCATCACTGGTCATTAGAGAAATGTAAAGCAAAACCACAGTGAGATACCATCTCACGCCAGTTAGAATAGCAATCATTAAAAAGTCAGGAAACAACAGGTGCTGGAAAGAATGTGGAGATATAGGCCTGCTTTTACACTGTTGGTGGGAGTGTAAATTATCTCAACCATTGTGGAAGGCAGTATGGTAACTCCTCAAGGATCTAGAACTAGAAACACCATTTGACCCAGCAATCTCATTACTGGTATATATCCAAAGGATTATAAATCATTCTGTTGTAAAGACACATGCACACACATGTTTATTGCAGCTCTATTCACAACAGCAAAGACTTGGAACCAACCCAAATGCCCATCAATGTTAGAATGGATAAAGAAAATGTGGCACATATACACCATGGAATACTATGCAGCCATAAAAAAGGATGAGTTCATGTCCTTTGCAGGGACATGGAGGAAGCTGGAAATCGTCATTCTCAGCAAACTAACACAGAAACAGAAAACCAAACACTGCATGTTCTCAGTCATAAGTGGGAGTTGAACAATGGAACATATATATGGACACAAGGAGAGGAACATCACACACTGGGGCCTGTCGAGATAGGGGGGTAATGGGAGGGATAGCATTCAGAGAAATACCTAAAGTAGATGACGGGTTGATAGGTGCAGCAAACCACCATGGCACATGTATCCCTATGTAACAAACCTGCACATTCTGCACATATATCCCAGAACTTAAAGTTAAAAAAAAAAAAAAAAAGAAAAAAAATTACAAAGTTCTAAAACTCAGATGGTTTCTATTAAAAAAAATAAGTTTTCTCCTAACTTTATAGAAGAGAATGTTTAATGCTATGCAACCAAAAGATTTTCCTAAAACTGGGCACTTCTGCTTTAGACAGGTAATTTTCTTTTCTTTTCTTTTCTTTTCTTTTCTTTTTTTAGATGGATTCTCACTCTCTTGCCAAGCTGGAGTGCAGTGGCACAATCTTGGCTCACTGCAACCTCTGCCTCCCGGGTTCAAGTGATTCTCCTGCCTCAGCCTCCCGAGTAGCTGGAACTACAGGTGCCAACTACCATGCCCAGTTAATTTTTGCATTTTTAGTAGAGATGGGGTTTCACCATGTTAGCCAGGATGGTCTCGATCTCTTTACCTCGTGATCCACCCATCTCAGCCTCTTAAAGTGCTGGGATTACAGGCATGAGCCACCACAACTGGCCAGACAATTTGCTTATTGTGCTAATACAGGCTATTTGTGGCTCAATAAATAAAATGCTTGATAACTGCTGTTCCCCCCTGGAAAAAAAAAAAAAAAAAAAAAAAAAAAGAATCTTATTACCCAGAAGCCTGTTGATTGGCACCATAAGAGACAGAAGACTCTGAAGAGGAAAATTTCTTTCCAGACCTAAATGACACAAGCATAGAGGTTCGTGACCACCTTACAAAATTAAGCCTATCAAGTAAAAAATCTGATATCAGAAGCTTTGTCTCTTCAATGCCAACCTCTCAGAGTCACTATGGCAACTACCCAGGATATCGCCCTGTAATTTTTAGGGTGGAGTTTCTAAATTGAGGTTCGGAGATGTCTGGAATAAATTCCTTGATCGTTGACTTGAAAGTCAACAAGAGCCAGAGTGGGATGTGTTTTGCCTTCAGCTCAGAGGTGACCTCTAGCAAGGTGACATGGAGAACTATCAATCTTGTGAAGTGAGGTGAGGTGAAAAACCACATCAGAGAAAACATGAAGTAAGACAGAAAGAAGAAATAATTACCAGAGATTAGGAGCTCACCAATATGAAGCTCCAAATGGTTTCCAAACACTTTTCTTGGGCCCCTGATATTGATGTAATGCATCAATTGAGCAATCAGGGAGTTATTCTTTAAGTGATAAAAAGCACACAACTACTAATAAAAATATACATAGTTCAGCCCAGATGACATTTTGATGATCAACCAGTACATAAATAAGACTGTTTGCTTCTTTAAAGAAGTGGAAAAAGAGCAGTGATGCTTGCGAAAATCTCATCCACTACATTTACAAAACAATTTTCAAAACATTCCCATAAGAAAATATCATCCTTCTCATTTCACAGATGGGTACACTGACACTGGGAGGTGAAGTGATCTTTCCATGGTGAAACAAAGTCAATGAACCATTTGGAGTTTGTTCTGAAAGTTCAACATTTTTATTCTTATCTTTCCACAAAGGCTTTATCCCTGTTTGGTTAAATGTAAATTAGAGAACAACGAAAACAAATGAGTCATCATTTAAAACTTCAAATTGGAAATTTAAATAAGATGTCAATATTAACTGTTCTTAAATATCTTATCCTCTTGATAACATATTTCTGATAACTAACTGTCCCTAAATATCTTATCTTACTGAGAACTTACTTTTATAATGTATTTTTTCTTACTGGCCCATAGCCAAGAAAGAAACTAATGTTTGTTAGAGTCCTCTGCATACCAGATACTTAATATACACTAGTTTACCTATACCTTCTTCTTCCAGGTTGGAGATTAGAATAGCTTCCCTCCATCTTCTCTCCACATGTATTCTGACTTTGAAGTATGACTTTAGTTCCCCAGGACCTGCAGCCTAAAATCCCTGCAGTCAAATAACTTAGTTTTTCCCAATACAGAGCAAGCTTCTGTGGAGAATCTCCTAATCCTAAATGCCCTTGGGATATGTGGTTTCCAAAATCAATTCAAAAGCTTTATTGAAGATAGTTAAAAGTCTCAAAGCTATGAATTGCCTTTTACTTCTGATTTTAACCTGAAGAGAGCATGAGTTAGCTGCTACTTTTATCTTTTAACTCTTCATGGTTCAAGATCTCCATTCAATCTTAGAGTCTTTCCAAAGAAATTACTAATTTTTCAAATTAGCAAAATTAGTATGCTACCAGGTAACCATAATTAATAATAATATGTTGTGTATTGCAAAATTGCCAAAATAATAGATTGTTAATGTTCTTATCACAAAAATAATGGTTAAGTTAGTGAGGTGATGAATATGCTAATTAGCTTATGGAAGCTTTTTGTAATGTATGCATAGATCAACAAATCACATTGTACCCCAAAAACATGCAAAATTATTATTTGTTCATTAAAATACATTTTTTAAAATTTAAAAATCTTAGCCTTAATTCAATAATTACGTAGATGTATTAGAAAACCTACTATGTGCCTTGCTTTGTATGAATCAACATCTGAAGGATGCTAAAGAAAGAGAAGCTTACTAAGGAGTCTGCAAAGTAATTAGATACTTTAGGAGAGAGTTTAATGACCAGCAAGAAGACAGCCCGGATGGTACAGTATGGATCTTGTTCACCATCTACAAGGATTTTTAATATACATTGGTCATATCATTGAGATCTTATTTTAAAATAATACTGGCTCTGGCTAAGCTCACCACCATCCTAGATTTCAGAGGAGTCATTCGTATCAAACAAGCATATGGCAAGATTTAAAAGAAACAAAACTTTCTCTTGGGAATCTTAGAAGCTGGCTACTTTTCCAAGCAAGTTACATTTATTATTTTCTTCCCCTCCTTCTAGTGTTTACTTCCTCTTATCATTTGTGTAAATATCTCTCTCCTTTACTTGATTCTAATCTAATTAAGGTTATAGTAACAGGGACATCTTTCTTCTCTTTTAATCAACTACACTGTTTACCATATTGTATAGTAAATAAGAGCCCTCAAAAGGTGTTCATCATCTAAAGTAAATGCATCATTTTAAAACAATGGCTGACATTTGCAGGGGCCGTTTTGACAGTAGAATGACCAAGATAACTTGTTTCATGCATTTGTTCATGGTCAAGATGGAAGGCCAAAAAGAAAGACTAATTCTTCACTGAGAAAATATATGGAGATGGACTTCTGTGATTCTGAAAGTATTTTACCTTTCCTTCCTTGTCCAATTTATCTCGCATCAACATCCATTTTAATAGAGACTTTTCAGTGGCCAGGAAAATAAGGTAAATTCAATTCTGACTTAACAACTGTTATAAAAGCAAAACATAGTTTATAGTCAGACATGTCAAAGATGCATTTAGACCTTTTACACCTATTTTTAATAAGTGAATGAACATTTGAAATCCAAGTAAAACTTGATATGCTAGAGCTGGCTCACACCAGCTCCAGAGCATCAACTAGGTGCAACTCTTCTCAATTCATGCCCAGTGACACAGGCTGGCAGCTTGAAATTGACCACAGAGGGTGTCTTTTTACCAGGGAAATTGGCAAACACCACAACTCAACGATTTTCTCCATAGAGCATGTTGTTAAACATTTACACCTCTCAAACTCATCCTTGATATCTCTTTTGGGTGCTTCTGTGCATATTTTCAGCTTTCTCCCCATTCCCACCCACAATTCTTCCCATAAAAATCCTTCAAATAGGCTCCCTTTTTTCCTCTACTCTGTGAACAGTGATCTTGAATTTCTAGTTTTCCTTTGGCTGCCAAGTTTAGTTCTCTCTAACTAACACCAGTGGTTGAAAACCATTTAAGATAGCTTCAGAGGTTATGCAGAAATGATGTTCTTAATTTATTGCCATGAAATACATTTTAATGAAGAGCAATAATTCAATATCCTGAAATAATAATTCTCCTGGTCTTGTCTTTAAATAGCAGACTGAACAGCTGCCATTATTCCTTCTATGTTACCATCTGTCATATAATTAGGGAAAGAATGGTCAAACCTTTTTTGAATACATTAGGAATTATCAAGTTCAGAATCAAGTGAACTGAATATTGACTCCTGTTGACCTCAGTTAGTTAAGAGTTGTCCCTCCCTCACATGTTTCATGTGTGCCTTCACTGCCTAACCACCAAGTATCCAGCATGCTATCACATAGGACATAAAGAAGAAAATTCTAAGATTATGGCCACTCTTACCTCTGTGATTGGCTATGATGTGATCTTAGAGCATAAAAACAATAAGCAAAGCAGTAAAGAGAGATCTTTGAAATAAGTATTGTTCAAAGAGACTAGGAAGATGCAAGTTTCAACACTGATCCCAAAGCATCACTCTGCTTTCGAAAATAACATCATTCAAGCCTTGCTATCTCGATTGGATGATGAGTGGTGGCAATGGTTTTCTCCATCTCTCTTCCTGTGCTAAAGATTAAATGTGGCCACAGCAGTGGATCAGTGCACACTGCACATGAGTGCTTGCTCTCCAAGAGCAATAATCACCCGAGATATATCCAGACAGACAAGCAGAGGTTGAGGCTTTGCACATTTGAGAGGAAGCGAGTTAGTCGGTAGTTTTGGAGGGTTAATAATCAAATGTTGTGAGCTATTTAACAGGAGCTTAAGTCCTCTCACTATTTTCTAGTTACTAAAAATGAGCAAAACTTTTTCAAAGGAAGAAACAGATTTAAAACAGTGAATAGCAACAAACAAAAACAAGACGTTAAGAATATTTAAGACACAATTTGTCAATAATAAAGTATAAAAGTCTCATGAGATAAACAATACCAAGTATTTTGACCTTTCATTTGGGCATATATTTGTCCTTAGTGAAAACTGTCAACTTCACCTACAAAGTTATGTAATTCAACAGAGACATAGACACCTGAATCAAATGGCATACATCATGTTTTGGTTGTTTTAAAAATATTTTTGTATTTTCTCAAGAACCTCGTTTAAACAAAAATACTGTTCTTATATTAAGGTCCTCATATCTTGGCTATGAAAACACAAACGCTAAATGGATCAGGAGATACAAAATAAGTTAATGGTTCTTAAATATAAAACTCAAGAAGAAATGATAGAAAGAGGCAACACATTTTTAAATGAAGTACAGTGCTAGCCTACTTTTTTTTTTTTTTTTTTTTTTTTTTTTTGAGACAGAGACGCCTAGGCTAGAGTGCAGTGGCCAGATCTCGGGTCACTGCAAGCTCCGCCTCCCGGGTTTATGCCATTCTCCTGCCTCAGCCTCCCGAGTAGCTGGGACTACAGGCGCCGCCACCGCGTCCGGCTAGTTTTTTTGTATTTTTTAGTAGAGACGGGGTTTCACCTGGTTAGCCAGAATGGTCTGGATCTCCTGACCTCGTGATCTGCCCATCTCGGCCTCCCAAAGTGCTGGGATTACAGGCTTGAGCCACCGCGCCCGGCCTAGCCTACAATTCTTTAAGTTTTTCCCTCAACTATTTTCAGCTTTTTTTGTTTTCTCTCTCTCTGTGTCTCTCTCATTCTTTCTCTCTCTCTCTCTCCGCCCCCCCCCCCCCCCCACCTCATCCGTCAACTGCTAAGGCATATTTATACAAAGAACCTGTGTCTTAGAAAGTTCAAGATCATTCTTGTTGCCTAAATTAGGGTCTAAAAATATATCTAAATGCACACATAGCATGCTATTACTTCCACTAAATTACTGAAGGCATTCTAAACAAATAACCTTCTAATGTGAAAGTTGTGGCTCAGTAGTTGTGTGGACTGAAGCACATATTGCATTCTAAAGTCTATTGGACTGAAAAGCACAAATGTCATTAAGGCCGGCTTATAATTCTCGAGGCAAGTGCAATGAATGCTCTATCATATGAGATAGGAAATGAGAGGAAAAATTAAGACTGATAATTAGGTGCCAAATGTTTTCACTTTTGGAATGCCCCTCTGTTCTTTCAAATACTTAGAATTCTGTAGTTTTTTTATTTTTTAATCATTTTAGTGCAGCTTTTAGGTTTGTCTGAAAGACTTTAAGTTGTCTACTTTTCTAGGCAACCACATAATATTTTATTTTTCTTTGATTCTACTTCACCCTTTTGAATTCAGCCTGTCTTTTAGAGTACAACACCTGGCATCCACCTTCTGTGCCACCACTCTGCCCAGCCACTGCAGAGCACGGCCGTCAGTCTGGTGCTGCTTGCCAGTTTCCATAGAGACAGGAAGTACTTTGGAGACCTGTATTCCATTGCAACTGCCAGACCAAGGCAGGGAAGAAACAAAGCTGGCCGGCAGTGGGTCTTGCAAGGCCAGAAAAGGTTGGAAGGGCTTTCGACTCCTGATATCAGAGTGTAACATTGCCAAATTGGCAGCTTCAGCCCTTACAGTCCTGTAGACCAGATCCTGGTGTTCACTGTGGCCATTGTAAGCAGCCCATTCTGCTCCCAATTCTGGGAGCAGAAACTCTTGTGTACCCGAAGCTTGGCCCTAGTTCTTTGTTGGCTTCTGATCCATGACAAAAGTCTCTTTCAGATTTACAGTGGCTCCCACAGCTCCTGACCCAGAGGATTATAATTCTCCTGTGGAAATTTTACCTCTTTCTTTTTTCCAGAATGTGATAATAGTTTTCTAGGTCGTTCACAGCAGATAAGGGAACTTATGGGATAACCACTGGATTGTTTCCAGTTTACCTACACAGTGACTGTGAGTAAGTGACCCAGATAACACATAACATTATACCAAAACTAGCTACCATACGCTGTGTCTGTAACAGGACTTATATTTAGAATTAATTCTTGATTATCAGGATCACAGTCAGCTGTGGGGAGATTTGTCATGTAGGTGAAACATAACATCATTGTCTTCCCCTTCATTTCAAAAATATTTTGCATGATTGTGATACCTCAGCTTTCTTTATTATAATATTCCCAGCACAGTTATTATTTCTACATAAAATACATTTTTCTAATTTCTTCCATTAGTTTTGTTTTACTCAGCCATATCACTAAAGTTTTTCTTAATTTATGAAATCCCAAGTTTCAGAGAGCACTTAGAAAATCCTAGGAAACTTTATTTAATGGATGCTTTATGTTCTTGCCTAGTGGCTGCATTGCTTTAGCATGTCTTAAAGCATTATCAGATTTTTAAACTTCTCAACACTTTTTTGACTTGTATCTGTACAAAGTCAATTCTTTCTATTCTTAGCTTTTCTGCTTACTACCCTGCCAAAATGGAAAATGAACACAAACTTGTTTACACACCATGCAATTAGTCAAACAGAATAAATACAAATATATATGGATTTATAACAAAAATAGATTTTTGAAATGAAAACTTTGAAATAGATTTTGTTTTTATTAATTTATCCATATTTAATTCACTCCATAAAATGTTCAATGTTTTCTCAAAAATTCAAACCATAGTTTATTGAATGAACACATGATTTTTCAAGGAAAAAGTGAACTTGACAAGCTGCTCACATTTATGTTCACCAGGTTACTTTTGTTCTTCTACAAATACACCTTCAAATATTGTAATGTGGAGCAATCCAAAAGAATTTCAAAATGAAAAGAAAATTGTATGTGTCTCAAGGCAATATAAAAGAATAAGAGGGTTTTAAAATGATTTCTGTGATTTTTAAAACAGGCTTACCTGGTAATTATTATGTATACATAAAGTTATTTTATCTTTCTAGAATATTATTTTCAGGTTGAATGAGCAAGACCTGGAACTGACTAGCTTTACTTGCTAACTGATGAACATTTGAGAGGCAGCCTTCCAGAGAAAAGAAATTTATGACCACAATCACAGTCTGGTTCATAGTGAAACTCAATCACGCTACTAAATTCGAAATTGAGATGTCAAACTGGAGGAAATATCCTGGAAAGGAACACACAGATGGTAGGACTCTTCTGGAGACGGGGTGAGGAATATAGTGCTGAGCACACAATAATCAATTTTCTGGAGGCAATTGACTGGGTGGGACATAACTGTTTAAAATTGAAGTTCCTGAGAAAAATTTCAATCTGAGGCTCGAAAAGGGGAAATATTATACGTATATATTTGTTTAATCCAGTAGGTCTTAGAAGGTTGATATAGTAAAGAAAGTCACTAATAATACTGAATTATAAGGTATTTTTAAAATTACATAAAGTCAATAAAAATTGAAATTCCTAATAACATTTCCAGAAGCAAATGAAATGAAAAAAATCTAAGAAAGTAAGGCAAGTATCATTAAAAACCTTATTTCAAATACACATTTTTTTAAAATATATGAATATATAAAATATCATTAGCCAAATAAGACAATGATTATAACTAAAGTTATAAATTGAGAAGATCTTCAATCTGGTTTTCCTGCTGGTTTTTCCTAATTCCAAATGAAAAAAAAAATTATTCAAACTCAAATCAATTGTGTCCTGCCTTATTGTTGCTAGCGATTTGACTTTATGTATATTTTGACATTATTTTTATTTTGAATTGCACCTCTTATATGCATACTCTGGAAGCATAAAATTATATTGATTATTATCTAAGTTGATTCTACATTAATATTATTTTTCTGTATCCTTCTCTGTAAAAAGTTAAAATAATTGCATTGGTGCACCAAATAAAGTTATTTATGTAAAATAGCTACATAGATGTCTGTTTGGATTCTAAGTCGTTAAATCACAGAATGTAATAAGAAATTTTGAAACGGCATAGATATAAGATATGTATAAGAGAATATGATATCCCACATATGCATATGTCACTTAATAGTGTATAATTTCAGTTTATATTACTGATATGAATTATAAATATAACAATGTTTTCTGAAATTGCTTTTACATTTTTGGTGGATTTTACTGATAAACTATACCTCAATGACATTAATTTATTCAACAAATATATGTTTTATACCAGAACAGGATTCCCATGGTACGTGTTGCAAATACAACTGTGAACAGCTAGAAATGATTCTTGCCCACCCAGAAGTAATAGCCTAAAGAAGGTAAGTAAAAACAAAAAAGCACAGATAAATAAAGACTTAGTTAAATGGCGAGAAAGAGCCAAACATTTAAAAATAGTCCGAGGTCAACAATGTTAGAGGCCAGGGCCAGTATTCCAAAAAGCAAATCAGCTAATGCAAAAGTCCTGAGCTAGAGGCAGGGAATAGGTTCACTGTTGAAAGAACTGAAAAAATATCAATAGGACTGGCACACAACAGACAACAATGGCATAGCCCAAGATGAGGTAGAAAAGAAGTTCAAGGCCAGATCATGCAGGACTTGCTATGTTATAACAAGGAGCTTACATTTATTCTACACACAATGGCAAGACATTGAAAGAAGTGATATGACTCAATTTACATGATCAGAAAATGCTCTTTTCTAATTAAAGTTGACCCTTGAACAAGATGGGTTTGAACTGCACAGGATCATTTATACAGGGATGTATTTCAAACAAATGCAGGCTGAACACATGGGACTTGCAGGATGAGAAACCCACATACATAGAAGGCCAACTTTTAATATAAGCAGGTTCCACAGAGTCAACTGTGGGACTTGAGTACACCTGGATTTTGATGTAGTCAGGGTTCCGGAACCAGTGCCCCTTGGACACCAAGGAATGACTTAATCAAGATCCCTAAGTCAAGCATTTTGAACCTTGAAGATGAATCATTGTAAAAATTGTGTTTACAGTCAAGTACTTCATTGAGAAAATATCAAAGAATCCATTAAATCCTGGAATAATTGATTTGTAGAGGTAACAAATTTTGTGATTTTAAATTTTACACTGCAAAATACTTCCTATTAAATGGAGACCTATCTCGTACTGGCTTAAGTTTGTATAAAACAGGATTGTTATCCATATACTCACATCCTCCTCACTCTTTGATGGAAAATGTGTCCTTTACTTCCACTCTAAAATGTCATTGGCTTGGTAAGTTCCTTGTTATTAATGATAGTGGACATTTATTTTACTGCTTGCTTATAAACTGTAATAGTTATTTGGGAGAAAAGAATATATTTCTGGTAATCCCCCTGTGGGTGTAAATATTATATTTAAAACAGTTTTCTTTTTCAAATATATATTTATCTGAGTGAATAACAATAGTGTGCTTTCAAATGAATAAGCTCCCGGCAGACTACAAAAATGTGGTAACACAAAATTTAAGCTTTTCCCCTGTGAAATATAAACTTTATAAATACAACTTCTCCTTTGACTAATATCATGGAAATAATTTTCTTTTCCAATACCAGAATTTTTATCCCCAAGATAACCATTGCTATATGAATGTGAGACATGTATAAAGCTCTTGATAGCAGAGGTATACATATATACAATATTTAATTCTCTGACAGACATAAGATACTGCCTTAGACATGTTGGGCACATATGTGTGAACACATAAATATTGTGTTCAAATGATAGTACCTTAATTGTTTAAGTGTTGAGCAATATGTAGAAACATAGAAATAAACTTGCAATATTCCCTAACGAACAAACTGTCTTTTTTAAAAACAATCTAAAATAACACAGTGGTTAAAAGGATGTGTTTTCCACTGTTTGATCATTTCTGAATGCACAAAGATGTCATTAATGTTGATTTCACCCATCTTGTCCATGTTTACATGCTTTGATGTTCAAGCCCTTTGTAGTGCCACATTAGATCTAGGGGAACATTACCCTGTGAGAGTTAAGTGGAAACTGTTGTGGGAACATATTAAAATGAAACTTGGTACTTTGTTTCATTTCTACAGATTTCTACAGATAAATCAGCCAAAAGAATTATACTTCTAATAAAGCAAACTGAGAATTAATACTATATTTTTGCATCCTTTTTTGGGATTACATTTTTAATCTGTTCACTAGAAAATGATAATGAAGTGTTTTTAATTTAAATTATTAAAATAAACTTCAATAAAAGTTAAGGCGACATTTTTAAAAATATTTGATTCTTTACATTTATGAATGCAGATTCTGGAGAATAGTTCCAAAATGATAGCTGGAAAAAATACATTCACAGCAAAGTCAATGATCTCTTCACTATAATATTGGGGGGAAAGGACTAATCATGAATTATTGACCTTTCCTCCAGTATCCGGAACTCCTAAGCAGTTTCCTTTTGGTTGAAACATCTTTGCAATTCAAATAATTCATAGATGTGTACTGGATCCAAAATAAATGACAACTGAGGAAGTTGTTATGTACTAGGCTAAGTGCCTGCATGCCATTGTTGAAATTGTTTATTGCACAATGAATTATCAGTATTGATCAGATTTAGTTGTACAAGAAAACGGAAGCTGATGGAAAAATTCCCAATAGCCGGTGTGACTACCAAGACAAAATGCTCGAACAGACTCCAAAGATGGAAGCTTCCCTGAGCTGAGGATGCTCATGCTAACTCTAGTCGTTACTACAAATGACTATGCATATTCGGAAGTATTTCCAGGAGTCTCTGCTAACTGTTAACATTCTGTTGTATCACCTGTCTTATGACTTTCAGGTAAACTTGGTATTGGATAAAGTTTGGTGTGTTTCATAGATATTATTGTATCCATAAAACCTAGAATTGTGCTATCATGCTAGCAAAGTGGGAACTGCAACTACAATATCCAGATTAACACAAGATAAAATTTCTGCATAATATGTCTGCTGAGGTTCAGGCTATTCTAATAATTCTAATAACAGATTAGTCTCATTATTCATGCTTCAAATTGTACTTATTTGTCTTATTTCCTAAAGAACTAGAAAAGGAAGTACAAACTGAACCCAAAATTAGTGCACAAAAGAAATAATAAAGATCAGAGCAGAAATAAATGAATCTGACACTAAAAAAATATAAAAGATGAACAAAATGTAAAGTTGGATTTTTGAAAAGATAAAACTGACCAACCTTTAGCCAGACTAAGGAAAACATATTAAAGACCCAAGTAACTGAAATCAGTGATGAAAAATGATGCATTACAATTAATACTACAAAAATTCAAAACTCATTAGAGTTTGTTATGTTAACTATATGCCAACAAATTGGAAAATGCAGAAGAAATGGACAGATTCCTAAACACAGACAATCAACCGAGATTGAATCATGAAGAAATACAAAATCTGAAAAGATCAATAAAAAATAACAAGATAGAAGCCTTAATAAAAAGTCTCCTGTAGAAGAAAAGCCCACAGCCTGATGGCTTCACTGCCAAATTCTACAAATATTTAAAGAACTAATACCGATTATATTTAAACTAGTTCAAAAAATGAAGGAGGAGGGAATACTTCTAAATTCATCCTGTGAGACCAGTATTACCCTGACACCAAAACCATGCAGAAACATACACACAAAGGAGAAAACTCCGGGCTAATATCTCTGATGAACATAGATGCAAAAATTCATATCAGATTAGAAGTAAATAAATTATGAAATGAATTCTGTGTATACTTTGTGCAACAATAGATTTTCATTTCAATGTGCTAGCCTCATACACTTTTACAGATGTGAAACCAAACGTGTTTTAGTAGGTAGGTAGGTAGGTAGATAGATAAATGATAGATAGATAGATAGATAGATAGATAGATAGATAGATAGATAGATACATAGATAGACACATAGACGATAGATGGATAGATAGATAGGTAATATATTTAGATCTATTTCTGTCTTCTCAGCTGCATGTCATATTAATGATACCTGATTCTTATTGCTCAAATTTAGATATAAACTGAGTGTTGTATTTCTAAAATCAGTCCATTAAATAAAATTTCAACTACACTGCCATTACTAAAATTCCTCTTTCAGATAAGTCATAATGAAAAATTTGCCTCATTGCTTCATAGCATTCCCTTGTTTATAATTCTGAAAATTGATCCATATTTTCTTCCAGTGACTTAGTTGTTACCAAAAATTTTAATAAATAAATCATTGGAAGCTACAGATTTTTCAAATTAAGGATATTGAATAGAATTAGCCAAAGATTCAGGGGACAACTGCAGGAAATTCCAAGTGTTCTGGTTTTTGGGAGCAAGATGGGAATAAGTGTACACTTTTGAATACAACTGTTACTTTTGAAATGACAAATGTGTGTCTGTGCAGTGTGTGTGGGAGATAGCGTGCATGCACGCATGCATGAGAGAGAAAGAGAGAGGGAGAGAGAGATCAATAGTTATATTTAGTGACAATTTATTAAGCTCACATTTGAGGCTATAATTTCAAGTCCCATTGTTTAAATCATTCACCAGTTAATCTTAAAGTGAGCTACAGAGATGATCTTACTTTAAAAAAATGTGGCGCATATTTTTCTGACAAATGTTTTCTCACCAAAGAGAAACAATAACCAACTTCTCAAGTTTAAGGGTCAAATATCCCTAAGTAAAGTCCCACATGCATAGAATCCATCATTAATCAAAATGATCTAATTAATGATAAGATAATCCAGTAAACTCTATTTGTTACAGTTTGAATTTCATCAGTACCAAACTCATGATTTATAATGCCATGATAGCTACTTAAAAATACATAATACTTATTTAATGAGGAAATTTTGGCATGTAATGCACTTCCTTCATTTTTTTCTTGAATTAGCTTGTGTAGCTCCAGGGCACAGGAAATATGGACTCATATGGCAGGGTTGATAAGCATCAACTCTCCCTGCTGACTTGGGCCAGCGAGCTGCTCATGAATCCAGCAGATGTTTCTACTGTTTGGACCAATGGGAACCTTATGGACCCTTTTTCCTTCATCTCCCCCCAGGAGCAAATGTTAACGCAGCAGAAACTTGGACATATGCCAAATAAGGAGCAGAAGGGTTGGTGAGAAGTAGGGTGTACACTTATCTATAAATAATGGGCATCAGTGGTTTGAGTTGACTGTTAAGCTCTTTTATTGGCTGATTTTTGTGCATTTGCTACTTTATTTAACCAAATCTTATAAACTCTGCTATTCTTACGTAAGAGTTTCATCCTAAGTATATAAATCTAATCCTTGACTATGCTAGTTGTTTCAAGACAAAAACAAAAAAGAGTCTGAATATAAGAAGTAAGAAAACTGGTTGTTTCTTACATCTTTTCTCACATGAATAGAAAAATTACCTAATCATCAACTTGCATATAACCAGAGTAAATTTACATTTTGTTGACGTACTAATATTGGGCCCTATTCTGATAAAAATTTCTAAGACAAAAATAATTTAAAATTTAAGCTTTGCACTGTTTACTGAATATCATTCTTGTTGAGTTTTAAATGTACTTTTGGAATAATGCAATCTGATTAAATTAAATGTAGCTGTTACTTCTTTCTTCTTTAATCTCCCTACCCTCAATTACATTGACCCAGGGGAGTGGCTATCACTTTTGTAAGACTTGGTTTTATTATCTATACCCAAATTCTGTATTCTAAAATGCTGTATTGTTTCTAAGCAAGTTTTCTCTTCTAAGCAATATATTAATTTAAGGAGAGAAAAAAAGATTCAAAAGAAATGGAGTGTATTTCTTTATTTTTCTTTTCTTTTTTTTTTTTTTTTTTTTTTTTTGAGACAGAGTCTCATTCTGTTGCCCAGGCTGGAGTACAGTGGCATGATTTTGGCTCACTGCAACTTCCACCTCCTGGGTTCAAGCGATTCTCCTGCCTCAGCCTCCAGAGTAGCTGGGACTTCAGGCTAATTTTTGTGTTTTTAGTAGAGACAGGGTTTCACCGTGTTAGCCATGATGGTCTTGATCTGCTGACCTCGTGATCTGCCTGCCTCAGCCTCCCAAAGTGTTGGGATTACAGGCATGAGCCACCTCGCCTGGCAAGAAATGGAGTGTATTTCTTAGCCTCTGAAACTATATATTTCCTTCATTCATTACAGCATAGTAGATATATTTCCTGTTGACAAAAGAGTTAAAATGTTCATGGAAAAAAATGAACAGAGATCACTTAATGTTTGTTAATTTCCATTTATTCTAACATTATTTATTGAACACATACTATCAGTAAACCACATTAAATTCAAATGAAAAGAAATAGCAAAGTGCATAAGCACAAATACATAGTATAATAATTGATAGAAGTTGTTTTAATAAAGTCAGCATTAAGAATGTTCTATTATACACTCAATCAACTCCAAAAGCTACACTAAGTGGCTGCTGGGCAAAAGCCTTGTTTTCATTTGTTTCTAAGATTACTTTGGAAAGGGCATGTCGTTTTGAGCAAAGTAGCAAAGCATAAGTGGCTAAAAAATGTTGGCAGTATTTCAAAATAATTCCTGTGCATAACATTTACAATAGGTGTGTTTAGAAAAGACACTCACTCACATACATTTTCAATGCCAAACATTTTACAGTTTTTCTTTGTTGTATTCTAATTGTTAATTTTAAATTTCGTCAAGGATTCTGTGGGTATTACTTAGCTTTGTGAAAGAAAATAGAAAGTCTGGTCCAAAACACTGGCAAAACATGGCCATGAGGCAGAGGCATTATAAAGATTTAATTTCCTACAAGAGTATTATTTGCAAGCTGTGCAAACAGTCTTTGGTTAAACAAAGAATCAAGATGCTGGAGATTTTACATCTCAGTTAAACAACTACAGATATAATTCCTGATTTCATTTTTATAATTAAAAACCCCTCAAAAATAGACTATTTTTGCATTTTCTATATTCTCTTTTAGAAAAAGGACTACGAAGGCTTTCAAAAGACTTTAGGTAACAAATAAAATAAAGCATTTTCAATAGATTCTCCATTGTACTCGTGGCCTAGTGCATATCTTGCACTACATAGACAATCAGAAAGAGTGTGTATGAAAGAGAAAGTAGAATATAGAACCTAAAGGAAAGAGAGCACTTAAATTCATATCAGATAATGACAAATATATGCTAAGTTCATAAAATAATTCAGTACTAAAACAATTTCAAATTTAAAAATAGCAGTAAGACTTAAAGGCCAATTACATGAAGGACAGAATGGAAAGGCAACCACTGAGCATGACCTTGGTTTTCCAGTTAGGTGATAGAATAGATGGTGATGCCATCTTAATTAGTTTCAAGTACTGACACAAAAGGAAAAGTTCATGGGTAGCAATTTAATCAGGGCTTCATTGGCCAGTTCTTGTGATCTTGGCTGTGCTCCTTAGTGCATCTACAGTTAGTTGCCAGCCATCTGCTTTTGGGGAGTTGGCTTCTGGGGATAGGCTGGCTGTCAGCTGGGGTGACAGGTGGTGACTAGGCTTGATTTCATGGCTCCTAGGTCCCAAGAGCATGGTCCAAGGAACAAGCACTTACCAATTCCCTTCTTGCTTTATGTTTGTTATTGTCTCATTGGCCAAAACAAGTCACAAGGTTAAGCCCAGAGTCTAGATGGAAAGAGACTACCTGAGGGAACAGATACAGGGATACATGATCGAAATAGCAGCTATTGGAGGAGGAGACCGAAGTAGTTGATTGTTAGAAGGAATAACATATCTAAAGGCAAGAAAAAAATTAAGATTATTTTCACAGCTCAAATGTTGCAGGAGAACAAGATTTATAAAAGATCAGAAATATATCCATGAGGACTGATCAACATATGCCTGAGGGACTTCGCTAATTGAAAAAATGAAAAGAGAAAGCAGAAGGCAATGTTTTGGGAAGCGATCAAATGAAAATATTAAGGGTAACCAACACTTTTCAAGAAATTTGTCCATAAGGGGATTTAAGAAAAAGTAAAAGAAGGTGTAGATCTTTTTCTTGTTTTATTGTTTATGACACATAAGTTAGTGGCAATGGTGTTGTATAAACTTCATTGCGACCCAGTAGACTTTTCTCTGTTCTATAGACGATGATTTCATGAATGTTTGCTTTGATCAAACAGAAAGATTGAGGACAAGAGTGGGAAGACCTAGCTCCAGTGTTTTCTCACTTCAGGAAAAGCACCTCAAAAGAAGTACACTATTTTAAGGTCAGTAGTATCATAGTGTATCCAGTACAGCACAGTCCTCTTTAAATGTGCATGTTGGCCTACTAGTCACACCCTTATCTTTCTCATGGCAGCATTAACAAAGGTAATGAAAATAAAAATAAAAGCTATTATGAGAGTTAAAGGAAGAGTACACTTAACTCATGTTTCAGATTTCACTTAAATAATTGTGGTCCTTATTCTGAAATTATTTTTCATTACTTAACGGTTATAGAAACTCAAGAAATATTTCTTTTTTCTTTATCATATTGATCAACTCCAATTGGACCACTAGATGTTACTTAGTCCTTAATATCTTCACCAGTTCAATCATTGTGAACCTGCCTGTTGTACTACATACCTAGTTCCTTTCGTTTTTAAAATAAGTAGATAAGGGAACTTAATAAAAACATAAATAAAAATTCAGCTTTTCATTGAAAAATAATCTTAGCAAATATACAGTTCCCATTCTGATTTTTGATACATGTATGATGGGAATATGGTATCTGTAAATGTTTAAAATCCAGGTAATATGACTTCCCTGTGTCCCCACCCAAATCTCATCTTGAATTGTACTTCCCATAATCCTCATGTATTGTGGTAGGAACCCAGTGGAAGGTAGTTTAATTATGGGGGTGGTTACCCTCATGCTGCCCTCATGATAGTGAGTGAGTTCTCACGAGATCTGATGGTTTTGTAACCAGCATTCCTCTCTTCGCTCTTCACTTCTCCTTGTTGTTGCTATGTGAAGAAGGATGTGTTTGCTTCCCCTTCTGGCATGATAGTAAGTTTCCTGAGGCCTCCTGAGCCATGCTGAACTGTGAGTCAATTAAACCCCTTTCCTTTCTAAATGGCACAGTCTCATGTATGTGTTTATTAGCAGCATGAGAATGGAATAATAAAATAGGAAATAATAAAAAGATGCTCAGCTCAAAACTGCAGAGCCTTTAGGCATGCTATGAGTGTTTTAAACAGTAGCTTTACAAATATTAAGGTGTGTAAAAATAAACTTTATATTATTGACTACTGACTTCAACAGTCATTGCACTGACTGAAAAAAAATCATTAACTCAGGAGAATGCAAGTTCTCCTTTGACTAAAAATATGCCCCATAGAGACCCATGGCCCTAAAATACTTAGAATTATCCTTAAGTATTATACTGTAAAGTACTCTCTTGTATTTGGACAATGGCTAAAAGCAAAATTTCACCCCTAGAAATTAAATCTAATCAAGTCCTAAGTCTCCTTGTCTTAAAGGAAAGCATATGCTGTCACTTACATTTACCAGGATGGATTTCTTTGTTTATTGTTGGAGTCCAATAGGCCTTTGTGTGTTACACAATGAAAATAAAGTGTACGAAGAGTGTGTCTTTAAAATTTATGCAAAGATTTTTTGGTCATAGGAGAAATAGGCAAGTAAAAGGAAACTAAAGCAGTGTTAGGAGAAAGGGAGAGTGAGGCTAAGTGAGAGGGTGACAAGTTAGCAAAGTAACAGTAGGAGGTGAGTGACCTCATATACATAAAAGATATATTAATTATTGTGTTATTTCATTCTCACATTTCTATGAAGAAATACCCAAGACTGGGTAATTTATAAAGGAAAGAGGTTTAATTGACTCACAGTTCTGCATGGCTTGAGAGGCCTCAGGAAACTTACAATCACGGAGGAAGGCAAAGGAGAAACCTTCATAGAGCGGCAGGATGGAGTGAGTGCATGCAGGGGAAATGCCAAATGTTTATAAATCCATCAGATCTCATGCATTATCATGAGAACCTCGTGGGGGAAACCGCTCCCATGATGATTCAATTTACCTCCACATGGTCCTGCCCCTGACATGCAGGAATTATGGGGATTTCAATTCAAGGTGAAATTGGAGTGGGGACACGGAGCCAAACCATATAAGTTATATTCAGAATAATTTTTTAAAATGAACCTTTTTATTTAAAATTGTGTATGTGTGTGTATGTCCACACATACACATATGGATTCTTCTTTATCTTCCTGATAAACAGGAAATACAAATGGCATCATTTCTAAATAATACTTTTCAACAGGTGCATTTTTGAACACTAAAATAATATAAACACACTAATAATGCTGCTTTCATCTTTACTTCTCCTAAACATTTCCAAATGTTTTCCTCATGCTACCGTTATTTAGGGCAGGAGCCAAATTAGGCTCAGCCCATGTGGTTATCCTAGGTTGCCTCTCTTTGCCCTTACACAGAAATCATAATGGATGTTTCTGCTGTTCACTGATTGAGGTGTTGAGGACAATATAACACCTACATATGCATATTTTGTATACTTATGCATATTAAAATGAGATAAGGGGTAATATCTGTGAGTTCATCTACTTTGACATTAGAGTTTGCTTCAGGAAGATTGTTCATTATTTCTGACGGTACAGACTGACTTTTATCACTGCTCTATACTGGAACACATAAAAACCTTTTCTATAAATTGGTTTGCCTACATGTTAGACAATTGGAGAGAACGTACTTTTTGAAGACTGGGTTTATATATTTCTATTAAATAATGTCAGTGTGGAAGATCTCTTCATAAGCCGAATTTTACTTTAAATCAGGTGTATTGAAATGAGAAAGGATAAGAGGTATGAAGAATAGAAGAGGAATATAGGAAAAGGTGAGAGCAGAAGAACCAACCATGAAAACCTGAGTTTAAAATATAGCAGTCCAGGGGCAGTGGCTCATGCTTTAATCCCAGCACTTTGGGAGCCCCAGGTGGGCAGATCACCTGAGGTCAGGAGTTCGAGACCAGCCTGACAAATGTGGTGAAACCCCGTCTTTACTACAAATACAAAAAAATTAGCCAGGCATGGTGGCGTGTGCCTGTAGTTCCAGCTGCTCCAGAGACTGAGGCAAGAGAATTGCTTGAACCCAGGAGGCAGAGGCTGCAGTGAACTGAGATCATGTCACCACACTCCAGCCTGGGCAACAGAGTGAGATTCTACTAAAATAAATAAATAAACAAATAAATAACAATAATAAAAATTTTAAAAATAAAATATAGCAAATGTTTTCTGTACAACTAGATACATTAGAATGGCATGAGAAAGAATGTCATAAAAATTTTATTTATGAAAATGATAATGCTGAAATACAAAATGAAAAATTTGCATAAATAGATGAAAGTAAGAGAAATAAATATTATGCATATTTATGTACATTTTGGAAATATAACAAGCAATGAATTTGAAATGGTTTAAAAGGAAACATGAATAAATAATGTATAACCTGATTTATACTAGGGGAACAAATAAACAGGAATGCATTAAATTGTGATTCAAAGACCATATCAAATCAAGTCATATTATTTAGCAGAACTCTCAGGCATGTCAGAAATCTATTCTGTTTTGCAAATACCATATACCTAAAGGTAACTGGGATTCATTTTTCTCTTTTGACTCGGTAATATTTACAAAAAAAGATATAATCACCATGATTGAGAAGTAAAAACAATTAGCACTGAGTATTTACTTATGTAAGACATTAGAAATCTAATATTTTATCAAAAATGCCTTAACACTTATATTGAAATATTACATTTCTCTGGTGCACAAAAATATAGTCTCTCACAAAGAGCAGAAATGATTTCAAGGTGTATATTATTGTCAACAATATAAATAAAGATAAGAAATACATCTAAAAGTACATAGCTGGGGAAGGGCTAGACGGGAATTTCAAACTATATCTTACATTAAACAATGTTCTATTCAACTGTTCATTCAAATAATAAGTTATTAAGTTCCTATGCCAGATATGACAGTCATGGGTTTTTAAATAATATTAAAAATGAAAATGGTGATTTAACTTCAGTAGTATTCACGAATTAGAGAATAAAAGTAACATTCTCTTTCTCTTTCACTGTGTGTGTGTGTGTGTGAGAGAGTTTGTGTGTCATATTTTCCTTAAGATTTACAATGTTTTAATTTTTTTTGTTTGTTTGTTTTTGTTTTGAGCCGGAGTCTCGCTCTGTCGCCCAGGCTGGAGTGAGTGGCGCGATCTCAGCTCACTGCAAGCTCCGCCTCCCGGGTTCACGCCATTCTCCTGCCTCAGCCTCCCGAGTAGCTGGGACCACAGGCGCCGCCACCACACCCGGCTAGTTTTTTTGTATTTTTAGTAGAGACGGGGTTTCACCGTGTTAGCCAGGATGGTCTCGATCTCCTGACCTCGTGATCCACCCGTCTCGGCCTCCCAAAGTGCTGGGATTACAGGCGTGAGCCACCGTGCCCGGCACAATGTTTTAATTTTCAATTCTTAAACTATTTGGCTACTAAGTCTGTTTTATCATTTAAAAAAACGTAAAGATATATTTTTCTACCAACACAATTTTTCTCAGTGAAGACTATAATAAGCCTAGAATGAGTGATTTGTTTTCCCTATTTTCAACATTTTATTAATTAAAACTTCATTTTACTAGTATAACAATAATGAAGGTATAATTATGCTTTTACTGTGAAAATTTCTTATATATTCTCATTATAACCCCAAAGAGAAATTCACAGATATTTTTAATTGCTGAAATAAAAGTAACTGGCTTGTATATTGATATGTGCATTAAAGTAATTTTCTAGATCAATGAATTCATGTTAGAAATTGTTGCCTGTACTAAAATTATGTTTCTTCTTTTGCTCTAAAAATCCTTTAATAAAAATCTTCTACTTTTTAAATTACTGAATTATTTTAAAGGTAATTTAGTACCTAATAACATGTAGACATGAGTGGATTTATCTGAATAGAAACTGTGTGTTGGAGCATAGTTTTCTCATAAATGAGAGTATAATTCCTTTTTCATGTCAGTAAGTTTATTATATCAGATTGTATATAACTGAAATAATGGAAGATCAACCTCTAGTAATCTTTTAAAACAGAAATGCACTTAGTATAGCACCAAATCTGTGTTATAGAGCTGAATTTAGAGGTAGCAAAATTCCTAAGAAAAACAAGAAAATTCAGCATAGGAAAATTAAAAAAAAAAAACAGTTTATAAAATTCTAAGTGCAAATGATTATCTTAATAAATCATTCTGAATGGATTTTGTTTTTCAAGTTTATAAAGCTACAATATAGTCATCACAATCTGTTGAATGCTATGCAAATTTTTGAAACTATGTCTTTTAAGACCTGAGCCAATCACCAATATATTATAGTATTAATTCCTGCATTAATACAACTGATGATATCAGTAGTAATATTATTATACTATTATAGGGCACAAAGCTTTGAAAGTAGGATCATTTAAATTATTTTGCAGAAATGTAAATGGATGCCCATTTAAAGATTTGAAAGAATTGTAAATGTCATGAGACAAACCTACTGATGTGCTTTAGAAATTTGGGTTTTAACTTGTATTCGATACTAAAAATCTTTACTGCTATACACAGATGCTCAGCATGGTCACCTTAAGTATGTTAAATATTCCATTTATTTCTAATTCTGAATTTTGTTTACTCCTTATTTTTGATGTAGGTTTATGAAAATCACATGATGGGCCGGGCGCAATGGCTCAAGCCTGTAATCTCAGCACTTTGGGAGGCCGAGACTGGCGGATCACGAGGTCAGGAGATCGAGACCATCCTGGCTAACAAGGTGAAACGCCGCCTCTACTAAAAAAAAAAAAAAAAAAAAAAAAAAAAAATAGCCAGGCGAGGTGGCGGGCGCCTGTAGTCCCAGCTACTCGGGAGGCTGAGGCAGAAGAATGGCGTAAACTCCGGAGGTGGAGCTTGCAGTGAGCTGAGATCCGGCCACTGCACTCCAGCCTGGGCGACAGAGCGAGACTCCGTCTCAAAAAAAAAAAAAGAAAAACGAAAATCACATGATGAAAGTGCTATCGTAAAGGGCTTACTTTCATGATTATATAAGGTTGTGTGTGTGTGTGTGTGTGTGTGTGTGTGTGTGTGTGCATATGTAAGTACACATATATATCTATATGAAATTATGTGTGTGCATGTACGTGTATTTTCCAGATTTAACTGATTGGCAATGATTTAACTGTGCACGTGTGTATCATGAAGATTTAATCACACCGAACCTGGTGGATCTATCCGCGATTAAATAGAACCCGACGATACAACTCTGCTACTTTCCCAGTGTTTTCATAGGCTTCCCCATCCTAACAATAACTACCA
Organism: Rhinopithecus roxellana; assembly: GCF_007565055.1. Classification (NCBI taxonomy): domain Eukaryota; kingdom Metazoa; phylum Chordata; class Mammalia; order Primates; family Cercopithecidae; genus Rhinopithecus; species Rhinopithecus roxellana. The sequence continues at coordinate 10,186,663 of NC_044549.1, read as the reverse complement.
AAATTATTTAAAATGATTGTGGCCCATCATGTTATATCTAACTTAATTTAGGTGACCCATGATGAGGGCAGACTTCATAATCTTCCAGTAAAATAAAGATTAAAATTGAAGTTTTAAAGAAAACCACAATTTTTCTAATTCCAGAGCTATTCTCAGGATTAAAAAAAAAAGCTAGCATACATAAACAGTAGCAATATTTCTGGTTGCAAGAGACTAATAAAAATGTTTAATGAGGATAATGTTTTTGCAAAGAAGGTAATAAAAATTAGCATTAAATAAGATATATCATACTTTTTACAGATGAAAACCACTTCTTGACTATCTACATATTCAAACATTTCCTTGTGCATTCCACTTGGCATATGGTGACTATAGAATCTTCCTCTTTAAACTGCTGAAAATTATTGCCTTTCTGTGAATAATTGCCTTTTTCTTATGTTAAGAAATTCTACCATAAATAATACTGCATAAAATATCTGTAGGCTATCAACATTAAATTTAAGAACACCAATATTCGTGTGGAAATCATGGAAATGTTATTTTCTCCTGTCCATCTAAACCAGGAGACTGTACATCTGTTTGTTGAGAAACATTTACCATATTTCTTCTTAGATTCCTTTTAGTTATTTTTAGTTAGAAACACAATACTCCTGTTCTTCAGTTAAAAAAAAAAAATGTAGAGGGAATAGAGGTATAAGGCTTTAAAAATGTAGACAAAGATCTAATGAAAGTACAAAAGCTATGTGCCAAGGTTAATGGAAACAATTTTTCAAATACAACTTTCAAAGCAAAAAGTATCGCCTCAAAAAGCAAGATTATGTTTTCCTGGATAGGTAAATATTTCCCTTTAAAAAGGAAATAGTGTATCGATACTAAAATTTTGGCTATTAAGATAAAATAAAATTACATCAATTTCTAGTATTTTTGTATTCATTCGCCACACATTTGTACATATTTATTTAGTAATACTTTCCATGAAAAGTGCATCATTTTTAATAATGAGGATCAGGAATGACCAAGATTGGCACGAACCCCAGCACTCACGAACTGAAAGTATGAGAAATCAAGGACATTAAAACAATAAGCAGCAATCTCTAGTCTTTCTCTGAAAGATATTCTATGTTATTTCAGATGTAAATGTGCCTGAAAGCAATACCATTGTATGGAAAAGTGATAATTCAACTAATGAAGTCTTAAACAAGTAATCATACAAATGCTTATTTGACAAGTAAAGTTTAAAAATTGGTATATTGAATATACAAACAAGTGAAAGACTTTTTATGTTGGCCATTTCTCTCATCTGAAAATATAGATTTGAGGATATAGATGTTTTTGTGACAGGGTTAAATGGACTAAAAATAGCATTTAATGTTAAGTTCCTTGTGCAGAGATCGCTAGCTATGAAAACACTTTTCCTCCGGTACCTATCTTTACAGCCGGTCTGCACTGCCCATCTTACTCTTCCATTAAGTGTGACTGTATGGCTACATGATAAACGAATGTAAGGAGAAGGGGCTGTTTATTTCCTGGGATTGAGCCATTAAAAAGTTTCACACCACTATGCTATGTTTTCTTCTTCCTCTGGCTGACTATGACATTCTGACAGGTCTTTTTTATTTTGCTTTGTGTTTTAAGAAGATGACAAGGCTCTTGTTTGTCAGCCTGTTTCCCTGAATTTCTTTGGGGAAGAGGCGAACTCTTGGGATCAATATGCAAACAAGAAAAATTATGTGTATCTCAGCTGCTTAATCAATTATGCATCTGGGATCTATCTGTTATAAGAGTTAGATTTACCTAACTAATACATTTATCACAGGGAATCATACAGCAAAATGAACACATTTTTAGCTAGAGTCAAAAAAAAATGAAAATGGATGAGGAAATGAACAAAACTGGAAATGAAAGACAAAAACGAGATCTGAGTTACTGTACACTTAAGGCTGCTCTCAGCAGATGTGAGAAAAAAAAAGAAAAGATGGCTTCTATTCTAGACTGTGATGAGAGTTAAATAGAGATAGATGCTTCTTGACTGTCAATGGCATTTTGTATTCTAAGGTTTGCAAAATATCCTCCTCCTCTAAACTGAACTTCCTGGTTGATCTCTGAATGCCAGTTTCTTGGCTGCTGAAAAGGAGGGAGGTTAATATTCCCTGCTTATTACCAACTATTAAGACTTTGAAATTCTATGATCAACGCTATACTTTTTATTGATCACCAGTGCCAAAAGAAGTGAAACTGAGTTAGAAACATATACATTTTTGTTTGTTTATGAGAATTTGTCTGTATCTTAATTCAAGGCTTATATTCAAGAACTTAGATATTCCATAAATTCTACTTAGAGGGACCCATACACACAGATTAATGACAAGGAACACATTTTCTGCATACATACACTTAAGAACAGATCTAAGTAATTCAAAGAAAATTTCAATATTCGAATGCAGAAATTCCAAAGTTAAACATAACTAGAAAGAGTTAGTTTTAGTAAAAAGAAAAATAGTAAGTTAATGAATGATCAGTTAATATTATGAAAATTCTCTTTTTCCATATGGATATATCTGAGTGTCTTATCCTGCACAGTTTCAAAGCTGGCCCAACTTGTTTTATGTTTCATAAATGCTTTGGTTAGGACCGATCTTGCTAACCTCAACTTTATTCTCTCCCCATGATATTTTCATTTGCTTCCAATAGTGTCAGAGGTGCACAGATTCTTTTATCAATACATTTTATACACATACCAAAAAAAAAAAAAAAAAGAGAAAAGAAAGAAAGAAAAAATACAATACGACAGCAGCTTCTGAAGGTTCAGTGCATTTACTATCCCTTTTGCTGAAAAACTTCACCTTTCTTGATTTGTGACATTCTGGTTCAACTTGGAAAGAAATGGAACTAGTTCTTTCTGATCATTGACAAAACACTTTTAGGAAAGAGCAAAATCCCTTCTTCAACTCATTATAGATCAGCCATCTAGAGAGATGGAACTTGAAGAAAGACATATTTCATTTTGGAAAGAAAAATCCTTTTCAGAAATAATTCTATCAGTGTGTCGTAAATGTCTGGCCTGTTCTCCACTTCTTTTTGAGTATTTACCTGCAAAGAGAGACCCTTTTAGAAATTCCTTTGTTCATCCCTACCTATCTGCTTCTATGGGTACATTTTTCTAGACATTTCCATCCAATGTTTAGTATCTGTTTAAAAACTTTTAATATGTAAGTGTAGATTCAAAAGCTGAAACTAATTTTAAAATATTAAGTATAATATGAAAAATATCAGGGAGATATACATTTTGCTCAAATAACTTACAATGCTTTACAAGCAAGCTTTGTTTTCCCAATGCAAATAGTAGAAAAATACTGAATTCTAGACTCTTTCTTAAGAAACTTTTCAGTTTATTCAACTTAAAATAGTAAATAAGTGTTACATTCATGCAACCATAGGCACATTAATTTTTATTTAATTTCCCTAAAGAAAGCTATGGATTGATTTGTGAATTGACCAATGAGTTTAAGAAGTTCAGGAGGTGCTGTTATTCTAAGGTGATCATTATATAATGTTACTGAGCCAATCAACTGTAACCTATGCTTCACTAAACAAAACGCTTATGGTCTAATTTAGATTGATAAAGGGCTCACTTTCAAGGCTCATACAACTCTATTGGAAGAATTATTGTTTTCTAATTCTTAAAAATAAGAGGACTGTCTTAATCCATGTGAGAAAGGAGTTGCCAGAGCCAAAAAGGGGCACAGTGTAAGTTACACCTATCATGAGACACAGGGTAAGTGACATGTGTAACAGACGATGAAGTCCAGGCACACTTTATTATATTGCTAACTTAAAAAATTAAGACTATTGTATATCTTGCGAATTATCAAAGTATATGGAAAATCATGTCTGGATTTAGAGAAGTACACAGTCATTTAAGACCAGAAAACTCCTGTTTCTGGCCTTAAATAGGTGCATGAACAAGAAAGGAAGTTAGTTAAAAAATTTGAAGGGATACCCCAGACAGGTACGGTGCCTTGGCTATTTATGTTTCCTATGATTTGCTGTACACTTGCTGTTTTTATCTAGATAAAATTCTTACATATTTCTAGAATCAAAATCAAAAAGCAATCTTCATATTTAATCTCCCTATCATGTAACATCATTGCATTTGGATATTTGGCACTTTGGAAGGCTGAGGTGGGAGAATCACTTGAGCCCAGGAGTTTGAGACTAGCCTGAGCAATGTAGTGAGACTCTTTATCTACAAAAAATAATAATAATAAAACAGCTGGTGGTGGTAGTGCATGCTTGTAGTCTCAGCTACTTGGGAGGCTGAGAGGGAAGGATCAGGATTGCTTGAGCCCATAATGTCAAGGTTGCAGTGATCCATGAGGGTGCTGCTGCACTCCAGCCAAGGTGACAGAGCAAGACTCTATCTCAAACAACAACAACAAAATTGATATGTCATTACCTGTGCTTCATTTTTAGTGGTTTTTACAGCCATATGAGGATTCTTGAAATTTTAGACTCCCTCTCAAATAAGCACACAGAATTGGGGTTTTGGTCTAGAAATGACATTGACGACTGCAATATTGTACTTTATGACCTTTCAAATAAGAACACTGAGGTCTAGAAAGTTGAAGCAATTGCCACTGTAGCACAGTTAGTTACCCACAGAGTTGTCTGAGGAATCAGGTTTTCTGTTTCCCAATCCAGGGCTCTTTCTATATCTTATTGAAAGAGGCTGAAGAAATGCTGTTTTTGTAAATGATATACAAATTTGCAACATGCAAGTACATTTCATTTGAACACACATTTTTAAATGAGCCATCACTATTTTATGTTCTAGCATCAAAGCACTCAATGAAGTTAGTTGCTACTTTGTTTTCCCTTTTTTTCTCATTGCTGTCTGGACACTGCAATGTAGATGTCACGGAATACTAGATTTTCTACTTAGAGATCACAGTTAGGCAAAACCAAGCATTGTCATCTGTTCAAATGAAATAGAGGAAGTTTTTGTTAATATGTGAAATATCAAATTAGTATGCAAAATATACAGAACAACAAATCATATATATGGTATATATGTGTATATATATGGATATATGTGTGTATATATATATTCAGATTCCATCAGTAGCATATAGATATCTAAAAATAATTTTCAAACTAGGAATTAAATTATGATTTTTTACTATGAATGTTAGATTTTTAACAGTGATTGCTATTGTGTAGGATTATCAGTTTAGCCAAGAAGTTTTGTTCATAATAGTTTTCACAGTTGAAAAATAAAATAAAATTTGGAGGAACAAAAAAGCAATTCAAAATATTTTTTATTGTGATCCCAACTAAAACAAATTTTATTTTCATATATTAATAAAATATTTAAATTGTGTCCATCCTACATTATACTTCTTATTAGTGATGCTTTAATAGTTTAAGTTGCACATTAAAAAGATTCATTTACGGCTGGGCGCGGTGGCTCAAGCCTGTAATCCCAGCACTTTGGGAGGCCGAGACGGGCGGATCACGAGGTCAGGAGATCGAGACCATCCTGGCTAACATGGTGAAACCCCGTCTCTACTAAAAAATACAAAAAAACTAGCCGGGCGAGGTGCCGAGCGCCTATAGTCCCAGCTACTCAGGAGGCTGAGGCAGGAGAATGGCGGGAACCCGGGAGGCGGAGCTTGCAGTGAGCTGAGATCTGGCCACTGCACTCCAGCCCGGGCGACAGAGCGAGACTCTATCTCAAAAAAAAAAAAAAAAAAAGATTCATTTACTTCATAAATAAATAAAAAATATATTTTTTAAATTTTATTTATTTATTTTGAGATGGAGTCTCACACTGTAACGCATTCTGGAGTGGAATGGTACAATCTGGGCTCACTGCAACCTCCACTTCCTGGGTTCAAGCAATTCTCCTGCCTCAGCCTCCCGAGTAGCTGGGACTACAGGCGCATTCCACCACACCCAGCTAATTTTTGTATTTTAGTAGAGATGGGGTTTCACTGTGCTGCCCAGGCTGGTAGTGAACTCCTGAGCTCAGGCAAACCGTCCGCCTTGGCCTCCCAAAGTGCTGGGATTACAGGGGTCAGCCACCGCATCCAGCCAATAAAATATATTTTAAATAAACATCCATATAACCTGAAAACCATTTGTGGATGAGCTTATGGTAAAGAAATTAATATGAGACCATCAGATAATTACCATTGAAGCTAATCTATGTAAGAAAGAAGAACTTAAAAAGATGCATGATTGTCTGGACAATAATAAAATATAATCAACAAAACTAACAGATATGATAATTTACTATCTGTGTTGTATAGATTTTAATAAATTTATTGTACAACAGATGAAAAAGATGAGATACATACATAAGTTTAAGATGCTAAATTACAGTCGGTTTCAATCACACATTAAAGAGTGTAGATCTACCAGCATCCTTTATAATTTTACTTCTGATGAGCATTTCTGGAATAGAGATGGAGGTATGTGCATCGTATTGTCCTTCTGAAACCCACTTTTTAATGAGGTCAGACCCTTTTTTTTTTTTTTTTTTGGTGCATATGGAATTTGGGATCTGAAAATTTGAATTGTTTCTGTAATGCCACATTTAGCAATTTGGGATGTGGAAGTGCTAGAAGGTCGTGGTTGGACATGGCAGCACTCTTATGGAACTGGTATCTACTGTACAGCAGACTGGATAGTGGGTGATAGAATAAAAGATCATGATAATCCAACCAGCCACAAGAAATTTAGTGACAAATTTCATGTATTAAATTTGCACTAGTAAGTGACTACTCTGCAAATTTTATTTCTTCTTATCAATAAAATAGCCAAGGTTGCATAAAATATATAAATAATATATTACTTAGAACTGTATTATGAAGGTGAAAACACAGTTTTACATTTTGAAATCTCTTTTGCTTAAGCACACTTTATCGTTTCATTACATGCTTTCAAAGCAGCCTCTGGCGTATTTGTACATTGGGAGCAGTATCCTACTGGCGTATGCCCCATATTGACACAGTCAGACATTAAGACGTTAGGAGTGCATCATGGTATATTAGGTAATATATTTAAATCACTAGAGTAAACTTCAAGGTGGTCACTAATAAAACTCAATATGACAATCAGGAATGTTTCATTTTATGGTACATACTTTGTTACTACCAGTAAAATATTTCACATCTATTCATTTGGGTAAAGTGTATTGAATATATTTCAAGTAAGTTAACAATATGGTACAATAGTAGATAATCAACATAAATTTTTATTGAGTCAATTTGTTGTTTCATACCCTGCGGGAGTTGCTAATCTATGGCAAAAACTAAACACATATTTATTACATACAATACATAAAGAGTTAATGTGAAGTAGATTTCAGCACAGGATTAAGAACATATATTATGAGGTTGAATGAAATAGAACCAGAAATTCACATGAAATATTGCTAGCACGGCCTGATTTACTTTCTCCCAGTATTCAACAAAACAATTATAGAGACAGAAAAAAAAAAAATGAAAGCTCATGATAAAATTGGACAATGGGACTCATCAACATATCAGAAGCATTTCAGAAAAATATCTCTGAACTACAAGACCAACATAACTAAACTGACATAAAGAATTATTTATCTTCCACTCCTATGTAATTGCAAGAGCAAAATTCCAGCATCACAAAACTAAAATGTGTGTGGGAGTCTCTTCTTTGCTCCAAATGTGCAAGGCATGTGCCACTCACTTGAAAACTTAGTGTTCATCCTTCTACGGCATAGTGGCTATGTTTTCAAGGAGCAGAATATTATTCTTTAGCCAACTTATTTTTAGATCTAAGTACCTCTTCTACATCCATCTGAATGCTTTTAGAATTTAGGTGAGCATACTTCCCAGTTTGCCAGGGACAATCCTAGTATGTTCTAGGGCCCTGACATAACTGTTAATAGAGAGCTTTCATTCTCAAATTTTCCTTTTGTGGACAATAACTTGTAAGTTTATCTCACCTAGAGCACATATACTCGGTACATTATACAACTGGTTATATGGAGAACTGGCAGTTGCTTGCAGTGTCAGGAAGGAAATTTGAACATTTTAAAGTAAAACAGACACAATTAATATAGGCATTGCCCTTGTAATAATTAGGTATTACTCTCTTTTATATACTTCCTCTACTCAGACTATCAGGCCAAAAGATGGTGAGAGCAGAAAATTGCATCGTATTCTAATAGGTCTATAGTAGTTGCATGACATTTAGACAGGAGGAACTGGTTCAGGAAATATGCACATTTTCCCCCCATCTCATTTGCATATGAGGGACATTTATTCAACATTCATGCTGCCAGAAAGTGGAATCAAATGCGATCTGAGCACTCTGTTGGAAAACACAAACATTGGATAAAATTTCCTCATTCATGGAGGAGTAAACATAACAAAAACATAGATAGGACTTTGCCATACATACTAATTACCCTGTACAGGACATTTGCTTCGTCATATACTCAATAGGATACAAGATAGGTGGACTCAATGAAAAAAGAGGAGAGAAATGAAAGAATAAAGTAAAAAAAATTTAAAAATGATAAAAAATGTATGAAGTAAAAAAGAAATGCAACAAAATTTAAAATGTGATTGAATAGCTAAAATCTGAGTTAGAAATAAAGAGCATCTCTGATATTAGAACCCAAATAAAGGAATTAGAGGAAATTGAAAAGCTCCCAGAAAATACAGAGATACTTTGACATCTGAATTAAAACACTGGGAACGTAGATCATATATGTGCTAGATTGGAGTTGAGGATCAACCTTGGGAATGTTAGAGGGAAAATCAAGCATAACTGTGGCTGTAATAACCAAAAATAAATTTTGAAATGAAAAATGTACTTAATATGAGGATTACACATTCTCACCACCTCACAGACAACATTAATGAATCCTCAATTAAGCAGGTGTTAGAAAGGTTTACTATTTTAAGAATATATTTTAAAATCTTAGAAGCATCCAGGTTGATAATTTTCAAAAGAAGCAAAGGGCTTCTGACTTCTTTTCAAAAGTAATTGCCAGAGGACATCAGAATAATAGCTGTAAGGCTGAGAAGGCATTTTATATTCACTGAAGCATTTCTTTGTGAAAGCTTAGAAAACATACTTTCTACATAGTTGGACACATATCAAACAACCAAGAAGGGAATAATATTAAAAATTCAAAGTTGAGCTCTTTACATTCTCTGCCATTCTTTCCAAAGCCTACCTCTTCTACCTATTAGAAAAAGCAGCACTTTAGAAAAAACAAAAAACAAACAAACAAAAACCAGAATAAATGAGTAGTCCAGGTTTGTATACCCATTACTAACCTCACCATCTTCAGTAAGTCACTTAACCTCCCTGACCTTGGTTTATCCATTTATAAATAGGATGATTATAAAACCTACTTTACAACTCTGTTGAGAACATAAAAGGAGATAATTAATACAAGAGTGACCTTATAACACTTTTGTTATACTAATATAAACAATTGTTATTAATCATCTAGGGACTTGCAATTTCTTTAGGAGGAATAAAGGTTATTTCCACAGTCCTTTCCTGAAATGACCCCACTCTTGATATGCTGATGCATCTCTTAATACATAAGGAATCTGGAACTGAATAATATTTTACATGAGAAAATATTCCTTGTTAAGTCTTTCAATGCTAATTTTAGGTTTGGTTACATAACAACAAATACTCCTTGGTGCTAAAGACTTGACTTTGAACATAAAGTAGCCACTTCCTTCCTATGTGCATACAAGTATTCTGTTTCCTCCAGGGTAGCTTTTTATCAGATTCTTTATGAATTTGTTTCTTATACAGAGCATGTCTACTCATGACTTGTCTTATTTAAAAAAGATTTAATCTTCCCATTTCTGGATGATTCCATCTATTGCTGATAACTGATAATTCCTTTTAATTGCCAGAATAATTCAGTCAGGATATAATTTTAACTATATCCTTAAATGGAGTACTTTATAGTGTATCACCAGGTACTGTTATTTTCCTCTGGGAAATTGCTGTGTCATACAAAAATGTTTTATATGTATAAAATCCTTATAATACAGTACTTAGAAAAAAGATACAAATTAGATATAAACTTGATACTGAATTTTTTAATATAATGCAGAATAAAAGAAAAATACCAACAGTACAATAGGACATATCCTGAGTTGACAACATTATGTTCTTATTTCTTTTTCCCATTTCCCTCTGTTCATTTCATAAATTATAAAATCATGCAAAATTTCTATCAAAAGTGTAGTAAAAGAAGACAAAGTTCTTGTAAGTCAAGGCAGAGAATGCTCTGAAGAGAAAAGGAGGCAAGTAGGCTGATTGTAAAAAGGGATGTGGTAAGACTGCCAGGCTATATCAGTAAAGAGGATATGGGTAAGGACAGAGAAAACAAATCTAACACTCTGATGAAAAGCTATGGGATGAAAGCTGATATTCTCCAGCCCGATGTGTAGATTATGCGGCTACAGGAGGATAGAAATGAGAAAAGAATTACAGTCAAAGCAATTGGAGAAAAGGATCATTTTGTCAGCTGCAGATTGGCAATTGATTAGAGATGGATAGCGTTTAGCAGGAAGACCAAGGAGGAGTTGTGCAGTGGTCAAAATGAGAGATGACCACATCACCAACCCACTTAAATGCTGCAAGAAATGTTTCTAAGAAAGCACAGTTGAATGTAGAGATACTTTATTCACTTAGAATAATTTGTTAAGGTGGCAATAAATCATGTGCTTCTATAAATGAACCACCAGAAGGGAAATGAATATAAAGCTACCTTTGTATAGGTGAAGATGGTGTTATTTCCAAAGGACTTCAGCATTGTGAATATATCAGTAAAGTGCCATATGACAGTGAAATAAAATAAATCAGGGTAAGTCTTACATAAGTAAAGAAGAATGCAACGTGATCTTAGTTGATAGAACCTGTATTATGAGCAGTTAGCATGGGATACAAAACAGTCATAGTTGGAATCCCTTCCTGCCCAGTAGTTCCTTTTTATATGTAGAACAGAAGGTCCTGCTTCTAGATCCAGGGTTATGGCTCTCCATCCAATCTGTCAGCAGAGTGTTGCAATTATGCAGTCAGTTCCATACTAGTTTTCAAGTGGGGAATTTTAAAAAGCACTTCTTCCTTTAAGCAACTCATTGTCTTATTAAGAAGCTCTAACAAATATTTATCAATAATGTCCAAGAATGCATATTATAGCTTTGTTGTAATAATGAGAAATTAGAAACTACTCAAAGGACTATCATCAGAGGTATTAGTAAATAAAAAACATTTTTTTAAATATATAATAAAATGCTATGTACAATTAAAGTGAATAAACTAAATTTGTCCATATCTAAATTTATATCTAAATTTGTCCATAAATTTCATAAGATGTCATGATAAGTGGGGAAAAGCAAATGTCAAAGTACAGGGATATTTCAGCATATAATTAATAATATATTATACATATATATGGATGACATATAGTACATATTTCCTAGATTGCATGTGTGTATATATAGTATATACATATATATAGTATATTATTTATGCCTTTATGGCAAAAATGAAAATGAAAACTTTAATGGGAAAGATAAAATAACAGAGAGAGAGACAGAGAGGAGCAGTGCAGTGGATCATGCAGTAAATTGCTAAAACAAGGTAGGAAAGCGTTTGAAGAGAGGAGGGAACAGGAGGTGTAGATAACTAGGGAAGGTTTGGCAGAGGATTGGGACTGACACAGAACATTCAGGATGGGAGGGCTTGAAATGGAGAAAGGGGAGGTGGAAAAACAGTGTGAGAAAAATCTCAAATTTTTGAAATTAATGGTGATTCCAGTAAATGTTGAGTAGTAAAACAAACAAACAAGCAAACAAACTGGACTGCGAGTTATGCCAAAAAGAAATAATACTGGGGCCAGGCGCGGTGGCTCACGCCTGTAATCGCAGCACTTTGGTAGGTCGAGGCGGGCGGATCACAAGGTCAGGAGATCCAGACCATCCTGGCTAAAATGGTGAAACCCCGTCTCTATTAAAAATACAAAAAATTATCTGGGCACAATGGCGGCGCCTGTGGTCCCAGCTCCTCGGGAGGCTGAGGCAGGAAAATGGCGGGAACCCGGGGGGCGGAGCTTGCAGGGAGCCGAGATGGCGCCGCTCACTCCAGCCTGGGCGACAGAGCCAGAAGATAGGTAGATACCACCTGGCAAGGAGTCTCAAGGGGGACTACTATGTCACTATTAACAGATTTTCGATAAATGCTTAAGTTCATTTGTCACTAACCCTCCTATCTCCCTTAAGCAAGGGGGTTTCTGACTGCACTGTAACTTTTCTTCTTCTACACTTAGTTATGTAAAGGATTTCCCGTGATTGTTTCAAGTTTGACCTCGTGATTTGAAAAATCTTTCTAACCCCAATAAATGATTCTTCCTCCTTTCATTTAGTATTTCCATAAAACTCAGGTTAGCCATACACAAATTCTCTAACTTAAAACAAAACAAGGAGTGGATGTTGGTGTGTACCACCCACATTCCACTTCAGCCCGGAGGCACTTATTTCCCTACCTGTTGGATGACCCTCAGCTGAGCTGCCTTCATAAATTGTCCTTAGTCAAAGAAATCGATGAAATATTGTAAGCTCTTTGAGGGCAGAATTCATAAGCACTCTAAGTCTGCTTTATACGAAAGACAGCACAGTGCTACTAACAAACATACAAGAATGAGATCATCTCTTTCCCAATGGTTGAATTCCCTACTCTATTACTAATGTAAAGTCAGTATCTATTAAAGTAAGTTTTGTGGCCGGGCACGGTGGCTCACGCCTGTAATCCTAGAACTTTGGGAGGCCGAGGCGGGTGGATCACGAGGTCAAGAGATCAAGACCATCCTGGCCAACATGGTGAAACCCCGTCTCTACTAAAAATACAAAAATTAGCTGGGTGTGGTGGCACAAGTCTGTAGTCCCAGCTACTCGGGAGGCTGAGGTAGGAGAATTGCTCGAACTTAGGAGGTGGAGGTTGCAATGAGCCAAGATCGTGCCACTGACTGCACTCCAGCCTGGCAACAGAGCGAGGTTCTGACTCAAAAAAAAAAAAAAAAAAAAATTTGTGTTGTATATCAACAGTTTTTATTCATACCATTATCGCTTTTACTTAGGTTAATAAATATGTATGTATTTTTGCTTTAAAAAACTGATAATTACTTTTAAAAATGGAAAACTTAATGTGTGTTAGAGTGTCTAGAAAAGGGGTTTCCATCCCTGTTTATGTCCCAAACAGAAGGACACAAAATAGTCCAATCAAACATAATACTCTGTGGCTCAGTAAGGCACAGTTTTGGGAGATAGTGGCATTCAGGAGCGTTTTGCAAATGTTTCTGCAGGTGATCCTGATAGGGACTTCATCTCCTGCCTTAGGGAGAATCGAACTAAAGGAAATGGCCAAGGCATTAGCTCTAATACTATATAATACTAAGAGTAGGACTCATGCATGATCTAAATCAGTTTTCTATTTCTTATCAAGTAACAAGCCCGTGTGGTAAAAGGAAAGACGAGATAAAAATCATGTTCACAATATTTAAAGGGTGTATACCTTTTTACCATTTCCTTCTTTGAATGTTAATATATTACCTATTTTTAAAACAATATTTTAAATATATTTGAATATAATTATTATTAACTAACCTAAGGAAATTTATACAAATACATAAGATGTTAAGAAAATTGATTTCAATGTAATTTATCTTAATGTATTACTTTCAAGATATTCTCAAACAACTATAAAGGGATCAAAATAACTCTACTATGAACCATAAAACTTATCAGCTGCCTTGTGTAAATTATGTGTAGAGAAGGCATATTTCTGTGCTGCTCATACTGCAGCACATCTTTGAATGAACACTGACTTCTGAATGCCTCATGTTCTTTTATGATGAATTATGCAGAAGTTCCATACCAGAACTATGCTAAGGTGCTGAAGTTCATGTCGGTGAGTTGTTTATGGCTCATACAGATGCAGTGGACAAATACCTTCTTTTTTCCTTTACATGTAAGTCCAACATTTTGTGTAGAATAAATGCCATCAACGTACAAATGGATAAATTGAAAAGCAACTGCTCAGATAAAATAATCTTAAATGAAAAAAAAAAAAGTATCCATCTTTCAAGGATACAGCTGGGAAAAATTTCAGAGTAACTTGCTGTGCAAGCTACGCCTGCAAATCTCATTAACAGTAATGGAATTTTGAACATAACAACTAGTACATTGATTTGAACATTTTCCCAATGTGTACATTTGATTTTTAGAAAAGCATTTCTTTCAGAGCAGTGAGATTTCAGAAAACTTCATATATCTAGCAAATCTGACATTATATGTGGATGTTTCTTTTATAAAAGTGAAATTATAAAAACACTCAAATAGAGATCACAAAAGGTCCTTCTAATACTTTATGAAACTATAAAACATTAAGAAAAGAAGTACTGGAGGAGAAGTTATACTTTTCCATCTGTTGATTTGTGGTACTTTACCTCCTCTGCACACGCTGGTGAAATCTATAAAACTTCCATTTGATTATTAAGTTCAGTCAGCCTAGGATAAAGTAACCCACTCTACTAAAACTTAGAGGAATCTTTTCAAACATACATTTGAATGTCAATCATTAAAGATTTTTCAATAGATCACAAAGATTACAATCAAATGCCTCCTTTAGTATCTCAATCATCTCTCACTCTCCAGCCTCATCTCCAATCACTTTATTCTTGCATTATACACTCAGTCATTAAAAACTTGAAGTCCCTAGCATCTACAACACCCATAAATTTATGTACTTACTTTTAAGTCTATGTATTTACCATGATAAATTTATTTATCAGAAGTTTTTTATTGTCATAGGAGATATTTATAATAGAATTTGGAGAAAGTTTATGGAAAAACAGTTTTGCAATTCTTTTGCTTGAAAGCTAGCAAACACACATCAAAGTAGAGAAAGGACACAATGTAATGTTCCCAAGGTCCCCAGTATGGCAGAGACTGTTAATTATTTCCCAATATCTGTTCTCCCATCCCATAATTTTATCTGGGTAAGTGTCCTCCAGAATAAAGACTGTATTTCCAGAATCTCTTGCAGCTAAATGTAGCAATCTAACTAAGTTACGGTCAGTGAAATATAAAGCAAAGTATTATGTGGCAGCTTATGAATAAACAGAATTTAAACCCCTTCCCTTTCTTACCTATTCCTTTGTCCATGCTAAGCTTGAAATAAAAGATGTTGCCATCTAGAACCATGGCATAGAGACCAGACAAATTCTAGAGAACAGTAATTTTAAATGCCCAAGTAGGAGTGATCTTTATTGCTTATACAATATCATACATTATTTTATTGCTTATACAATATCATACATTATTTTATTGTGTTTGTGTTGCATTGTATTACACTGTATTTCATCAGAAGTAAAATGCCTATATAGTAGACTGTATTCATGTGTTAAAACATAACAATATTCTGATTCTGTGCTACCTTTTCATTCTGTGCTTGAAATTTACATGCTTAAAGTGGATATATTTGAGGAAAATTGGGTAATGCAGAAGAGAACTAGGCAGGAATAAAGAACCATAGCAGAGGAGTTTAAGCAATGTCTTTTGTTCTCTGGTAAGATATTCTAAACATGATAAAAAAGGAAGATGAGAGAGCATTAATCATATATCCATGCATTTATTATTTTTAAAAATTAATAAATGAAATCAGCCTCTGTTTGATTCCCTCTCTGTATAGTAAATGATAATCTGTTCCAAATAATAGCTGGACCTACATGTGCAATAGCATTATTTCTTATTATCATTTAGACTTTATTAGGTATGAGTACATCACATTTGAATTAGTTATTTTAAGTTTTGTGTCCCACCCCCACTTTGCCCCTTCTCATGCTCAGCAATATACATTAAAAATTATATTTATAATTGTTCTGTCTTTGGGACAAAATTAAGAAACATGAAGACAAGTTTTTAAACAGTCAAGCTGGAACACTAATACTTCTAGTACCAAAAAAGACTCATTAATGTGAGATCAACTACTTCAAGTGAAATTGGAAATATAATAGCCAGTAAGATTCATCTTCGGTGAGATTACTGCTACACTGAAAATCTCAGTCATATTTAGTAATATTTGTCTTTAAGTTTAATGGATTACATACTTAAACCTCTGACTCAAATAAAACCAAACTAAATATTGAGTCATCAGGAACATGCACAGATAAAACATTTTACTGGAAATAGAATACTGTGTATGAATAAATTTGTCTCTGTTCTAGAAAGAAACACATAATAATTAAGAGTATCTTGAGGCCCAGATAATGGTCAAAGTATTTCTCCACAAAGGTGTCTTTTACTAGTGGTCATAAACATGAAAATGTTTTCTGGAAAGGATAACTTAAATGGGGGTAGGAAATGCTAGTCATGTTTCTCATTGAGTTTATAATTACCATCAACTAATATTTTTTGAGTCCCTCTGTGTGTGGCAGTATGGTAATAATGATCAGCATCACTGACTGCCATCTAGATGTCCAATGCTAAATTAAGTTTTGCTGATTTATGTTCATTGCTTTATTTGTGCCCTGGCTCATCTGTTATTACAAGCTGCTCTGTTGTGCTCCTACCAACAAATTATGTGACAGTACCAACCTGGTGCTAATTTACGGAACTCTGTGCTACCACCAAAACATTTCCCAGCTTATATATATCCCTGTCCATTATTGTTTTTCTACCACCCTTTGTCTCTTAGTGAGCACTGCCAAGTCAATAATATATCCGGAGTAATTAAAAAACAAATAAAGCAACTCAACTTTACACTTTTCCATCTGTTGGTTTCTGGTACTTTACCTCCTCTGCACACGCTGGTGAAATCTATAAAACTTTCATTTGATTATTAAGTTCAGTCAGCCTAGGACAAAGTAACCCACTCTACTAAAACTTAGAGGAATCTTTTCAAACATACATTTGAATGTCAATCATTAAAGATTTTTCAATAGATCACAAAGATTACAATCAAATGCCTCCTTTAGTATCTCAATCATCTCTCACTCTCCAGCCTCATCTCCAACCACTTTATTCTTGCATTATACACTCAGTCATTAAAAAACGTGAAGTCCCTAGAATCTACAACACTATGTTTCTTCTCAATTGCATTAATCATTAATCATATGCAGTAGCCCATCCCTTCAGTATCTGGCTCAACTTCTATTAAGCTTTGAAATGTTAGCCTTTATTACTCCTCGTACTTTAGCGCCTATTCCAGTTTTTTAAAAAATGCCCCATCTCATGTTTCTGTATCATCTACTATATATATATATATATAACATTTATCATACTGTCTGAATTATCTATTTACTCATCTATGTCTGTGATGCTTCTTGAAACAAAAATTAAAGTATTGGGACTCCTCAATTGCAAACTCCTTAAATACACGAACCATGTTTCTTTATTTCTCTAAACCAAGAACTTAATATTTGTCTTTTGTAATGTAGGTGCTCAGTTAAAATATTTGAATGTTAACTAAGTTAAAGCATGAACAAATATGCGTCTTCAAGCCAAACTCTTATCTTTAGTCCTTTTCTTATAGTCTTCTAATAGCATGGCAAATGTTAATTTCTTCCCCAAGTTGTCATTATGGTATCTAAGTCTAGGTGTATGGTAAATTTCATTAGTTAAAACATGCCTTTACTTAATATTAATATTTTATAAAGCCAAAAGCCAATATTATTTTATGAAGACATAAACAGCCAAGATTCATCAACTTTCACTTCTGATAGACTTCATCTCCTGAGCTCTGACAACCCAAGTGGAGATCAATGAATCACTTCACTGTTGCGGGAAGTCAAATGATATTTTTATTAAGCCATCGTGCTATTTCACTCCTTCTCCTGTGCAGGAGATCCAATTATATAAAACTTCTGTGTCTGTCCTATTTTTCAGCTTTGGGAAATTACCCAATCAATATTTCTTAAAATCATAGAGTTGATTCAAAAATAAAATAATTTATTTTCTGTCACAAAAAACCATTTGATGCTGTTCAAATTGGATTACAAAAGACTAAAAAGCCAGTAATATCATCCTAATATCTATGCTGAGATAATTTGAAAGAAAATTAGTTTTTTTAACATTAATCTGATAAATAGGTTACATATTTAATATGATATTTACATATGTAGGCTATATATTTAATATGATGTCCATATGTAAGAATAAATACAGTACATATAATATCAAAGTTTACAATCTAAAGCAGTTACTACATGATCTTCTTTTACAAATCCCATTGTACCATGCAGTAAAACTAGTATAACTGACGGTGTCAAATAAAATTTAATCATATGTGTACTCAATATGCAATGTCTTCAAACATTGGGAGAGCCAATGATCATGTATATATGTAGATAAGGATCTGGAGCAATCTGGATTCAATAATTAGAATTAATCATTGCCTAATTTTGTCCAAGACCATCTAAGAATAAACTTGAGTTAGAAGAAAGTGGAGACAAGAAGTTGGTGAGAAAAAGACATGATGATGACATTATTCTAGCCCTTGCGTTCAATCATGCCTAAACTTCACCCTGAACTTTCCAGACATATAGACCATTAAATCTCTTTTTATGCTGTAGTGTAATTACAAAAAAAAAAAAAAAAAAAAGTTGGTCTTTGTCCTAGACTCCTGTCACAAGAGATTCAAACACCCTTAGAATTTCCTGAGTGATAGGCATGTCTTTTGTTATTCATTACGAGCCCCTTTCAATCATACCTGAGTTTATACTAACGAGATGTGTCATGGTAGTGTCAAGGGAGGGGCTTGCCAAGTGATTAGAGGTTTGGAACTTTCAGCCCCATCTCCCAGCTTCCTGGGAGAAGAGGGAAGTTGCTACACGTTGAGTTTAATCAAGTGGCCGTGATTTGATCAATCATGTCTGATATGGTTCTGATTTGTGTCACCACCCAAATCTCATGTGAAGTTATAATCCCTGGTGTTGGAGGAGGGGCATGGTGAGGGGTGATTGGATAATGGGGGTGGATTCCCCCTTGTTGTTTTCATGATAGTGAGTTTTCAGGAGATCTGGCTGTTTAAAAGTGTGTAGCACCTCCCCCTTCTCTCACTTCCTCCTGCTCCAGCCCTGTAAAATATGCCTGCTTCCCCTTCACTTTCCGCCATGATTGAGTTTCCTGAGGCTGGTAAGCCATGCTTCCTGTACAGCCCGTGGAATAGTGAACCAATTAAACTTTTTTCTTTATTAATTACCAAATCTTTCTAGCAGTGCAAGAATGGACTAGTAATACAGTGTCCAAGTAATGAAGTGTCTCAGTAAAAACTTTTCAACAATGAGGTTTAGGGAGGTTTCAGTTTGGTGAACACAACAGTTTGCTGAGAGGGTGGCATCTCTGGAGAGGGCAGGAAGCTCTAGGCTACCCACCCACTCCCACATACCGTTTTAAAGCATCTTTTCCATTTGGCTATTCCTGAGCTGTATTCTTTATAATAAAAATACAATGGTAATGCTTTCCTGAGTTCTGTAAATTATTCTAACAAATGTTCTCACTGGAGGGGGAGGAGAGGAAAGGCTTGGGGAACCCCCACATTTTGGATCAGCCAGGTCAAGTATGGGTAACTTGAGGATACCCAAAACTTTGGCTGACAGTGGAATTGGGGATGGTCTTGTGCAACTGACCCCTAATTTGCTGGACTGCACTAACTCTAGATAATATGTCAGAATTGAGTTAAATTGTCGGACGTCCAGTGGTGCCACAGAATTTTTGCAAAAAAACATCAAATATGGTTAAGTTATGAGAACTGGGTTTCTGTAACTTGCAACTGAAAAGAATCTGACTCTTGTTCATTCATAATTTACTGTTAATTTAAATCAATACATTTTACCTTTTAAGGTTATTTCCGTTTCATTTTTCTATAAGCCAAGATCCTTTGGAGTTGCATGCTGCTTTTAAAAAAAATGTCAATTCTCTGTAGTGGTATTTTTATTTTTTTAATTTTTTTAAAATTTGTTTTATTTTTATTTTTTTAATTTGTTAAAATGTTAGTTTCTTTTTAAAAAATTCGAGACAGTCATGGCAATGTTAATGTTTGTTTTACTGAAGAAATTTGAAATAATCAGTAATGGCTTCTATTATTGTTGTTTTGTTTTTGTTTTTACATTCTCACAAAACTTGTTTGAAGAACTTGATTAGCACTATTTTGTGATCAAATGAAATAAATGTTGAAATTGGCAAATCAAACAAAGTGTAGACCCGTGGTTGCTTGGTTCTAGTAACCAGTGATCTAAATGCAAAGCATATGAAAATTCATGAAATAACTAGGATACATTATACAAGACATGTAGAAAACTACTCAAATAACTTTCTAGGGTTGCAGTGAGTTCCATATGAGATAGTGATTTAAAAATCAGTGAATCCTTAGTGTTGGAGTAGGTAGCTAGTTAGACATGATCAGGGCAGGAGAGGGCCCCCCACCAGGAATGCCAGGCAACCATCAGGTGATGTCCAGGCCGTTGTTTCACTGTCAAAAATAATAATTGGTTGCACCTGGTGTCAGGCAACGGTCGTCTCCCAATAGATAGAAACACCTGAAGCTGGTGATCAGCAGCTTTCCAATAAGATCTCAGGACTTGGGTGCGTGGGCTCAAGTGTGCACATTAAGAGGCAAAATGGCCACATTTAACTGGCATATGACTTCTAGAAACATTAGACTGATAAGGGAAGAACACCTCAAGTGAGCATGCGTATATCTCCAGTAAACACATGGCACGTGCACCCCCCAAGTGCTGCCAGGCCACTGTGCATGCAGACAACCCACCTCAAAGGAAGAATCCAGGGAGAAGAAAATCAGACCCTGGAAGAATGCCAACCTATAAAACCCCAAGTGAAAGGTCAAGCCAAACACTTGAATCTCTCAGGTTGCCCCCTTGACCCTCTTCCAAGAGTACTTTACTTTCCTTCCTGCTCTAAAACTTGCCTCAGTCTCTCACTCTGTCTTATGCCCCTCCCTTGAATTCTTTCTTCTGCGGCGGCAAGAATGGAGGTTGCTGCAGACCTGTACGAGTTCACGGCCACTAACAATAGAAGGCATATCAGAACAGGTGTCATCATTTTCTCTACCCTTCCTGCACGCTTTGTACTCACCTGTTCTAGTTCCTGTATTCTCTGCTCATGTTGTTCCTAGTTGTTCTTAGCTAGCACCAGATCACCTCCCACGAAGAGGTAGAGGGCAGCACTGGAGAAGGTAGACTAGAAATAGACCGACTTCTACGAGCCAACAAGTACGGAGGTTGTGTACAGTGTGTGTATATGTGAGTGCTTTACCCCATTGGCTGTTATGACAGGAGAAACTGCAACTGTCTTTCGCTAAATTTATATATACAAATGTCACATATTGGGGTTCTGATGTCTGCCTATTTCTTCTCGCAATCACATTTTTTTTCCTGTTTCTACATTTACACTCTCTTCACATCACTTTTTGATTCTTATTTTCTTTTACATTTCTTTTTCCTTCCCCCTTCTTCTTTTTGCCTCTTCCAACATTCCTTTATAATGTCCTCTCTTTCTTGCCTCATCAAAGCCAGGACTGTCTTTCCACTTTTCTAATAATCCCATAGCATTAAAAAATATGTATTTTAATGTGTGTGTATATTAGAAACCATACATCTGCTGTCTATGGCACAGCTCCCAATATCCCTGGGAGCACAGTTTT
This sequence comes from Rhinopithecus roxellana, assembly GCF_007565055.1. Taxonomy (NCBI): domain Eukaryota; kingdom Metazoa; phylum Chordata; class Mammalia; order Primates; family Cercopithecidae; genus Rhinopithecus; species Rhinopithecus roxellana. The sequence goes on along the minus strand of NC_044549.1, from coordinate 10,164,919 downwards.
TGTTTTTGTCTTTTTTTTTTTTTTTAACAAATTCTGTCATATTAAAAGGAAAAACAATATCATCAATCATAGAAAACAGATCTGCCTACCTTTGCAGCTGCATGACAAAAATATCTCTGTGAACATTTTCTATTTGTACCTACTGAGTAAGGAAAAAATTCACCGTGGCAAACCTGGGAAGCCTCCTTAGTATTTTTTAAGGTGCTTTGTTTTCCAGTCTCTGCTTTTGTACTCTTTTCCTTTATGCATCTTAATTGGCCCATGTGTTTCGGATTGTCATTTATATTCACTATCTGAATGATTAAATTCATCTGAAAACTATTTGTGTTACCTTCACTCCATTTACATGTTGTAACTTTTGTATTTACTTGTAGAAAAAAAAAAATCCATGACTCTTTTCCTTTCCACAAATGGGGCAATCTGGACATTAATGTTTGCATTTGGGCAATAACTTTAGGATGACTTACTAGACAATGAGGTAGGAGGCATCAGAATAGCTACTCTTGTTTTCAGATAATTTGTCTTCCTTCTTCCTGGGTAACAATGCAAAAGTTTAATCCTTTAATATAGTCAGAATCCAAATCCTACATGCTGACATGCTGATGGACTTTGGAAAAGTTTAAGTCAACTTTGTGTGTGTGTGTGTGTGTGTGTGTGCGCGCACACACACACGCACATATGAGACATCAGGAGAAGGTAGAGAAGAGAGGGGAGGAGAGATGTTAAACTTCTTCCTGTGCTGTATATCTTATTTGATTGCCTAGATGTACACCACACACACCTGATCTTTCTCTACCTGTTTCTGCCCTGGGAGGCTTCTGATTAAGTTAGACAAGTGCAGAACCCTTTCAGGAGATCAGAGAAAGGAAAGAAAAAGGTCAGCATCTCATATCCCTGCAGGGTTGCATCATGCTGGATAGACCTCATTTTTGAAAGTGGCTCTCTCTACACTATTCTCTCTTTCTTATCTTGGAAATCATTATCTCCTTTTGCATCTTCAGGTTGAGTATTGGTGGTAGCTGCCCTGTTACCAACCATGGGTTAGTGCACCGTTTCTTGTGATTTTCCTATGCAGTATCCATTTCTTTGTTAAACATCTCTTTGTTAAATTCTATTTAAATTATCTTAAAGTTGAGTATTTTGTGCCAGGGCCCTTTTTGATTCATTTCATCTAAAATCATTTCTAAGAAAAATCACCACAGGTATTAGTCCTTATAAAGGTTCTCATACGACTGTGGTCAGAAGAGACATTTACCAAATGACATCCTCTAGCGATAGTTCTGATATTTATAAAGGTCATTTGAGATAATCTTTACAAACATAAAAGCAAACAGAATTTAACATGGACTTAGTCATAAGCATATGCCTTGATAATTGCAAGTATTGGTTGTCAAGTTTTTAAAAGATCATTTAAGAAATATATTAACTGATTGTCTGGTGAAGACCATAAAAAGCAAATGGGTACTTCGGGTTTGCATTAAAATTTGCAGTGCCAGCATCATAGACAAATGAAAGAGTGCTGCAGCATCTCAAAGAACTTAAATGGATATGAAGATATGTTCTGAAAAACTCATGTTAAATGACTCAACACATGGATGTATTGATGGCAAGACTCTGATGCCAAAGATGTATATGAGAATTCTGAATAATATTTCCATGAAATAGGAACATAGAAATAAAATACTATTTCTCAATGAATATATTTTTATAAAATATTCTCATTTGAACATGTCATTAACATGATAAATATTATAAGATGACATCTAATAATACCATGGATATCCTTAACAGTTTAACTCTTCAATCCTGACAACATATGAAAACGATCTGCCATTGAAAAAAATGAAGCTCAACTTACAACTGGTTTGCTTCATGTTCAGACATATGTAGTTCCTTTCCTCACTATACATATTTTCTCAATGAGTGTTAGACTCATTGACTAGATTTTTATCTTAGGTTCCTTTCCATCACCTCCACCACCATTGCCCCTACCCAGTTTTTGACTCACCTCTCGGGTTTCCCCCCAGCTGAATGACTCATTGTACATTAGGACCTCCTATTTTAACCTACATTCTTTCTTTTCAAGTTTCAAGATTTCTGGGTAATTACTTTTCAAAATGTTCTTTTATGCTTGTTTTAGTTGAAATTAAATTCCTCTCTTATTTAACTTCTAAATCTAATGCCTATATTATATCTAATTCTGTAAGGAGGCTTCTGAGAAGGGAAGTTATGAATGTTTGCTTTTCATGAACCAAGTTTTCACTAAGCTTGTCAAATTATAACATATGGTAAATGGTGTCACATATGAAATTACATTTGTTCCCTGAGTATGCACACTGATAGCATGGAGGACCCTAGCTTAGGAAACTAGTCAATAAAAAAATAATGCTCTAATTCTTTTTATCTTAGTGTCAGAGCAACATCAGACATCCAAGATAGTAAATATCCTGTACCATGGCACTTGATATATTTCTTATCTATTTTAATATAAATGCCCCACTAAAGAATCTAACTGTTCTTACCATGAGAAAGGGAAATAATAAAATATTTTCTTTGTTTTATTTTTGTATGCATTATAAATACATTAAAGAACACAATGATTGAATATTCACTATATTTACCGTAACCCCTTATTCTGTATCTCAAAGTGTTCTTCAGTGAATCTTAGAGTATTTCCAATATGACAAGGATCAAGAGGAAGAATGTTTGTATTTTCAGTCCTGCTGCCTATACAATTCCACTTTGTTCCCAAATTTCCAATTGCAGGATTAAAGACAGATGAATAAGTGACAAATTTTAGAAAGCTGGAGGGATGACCTTAGAAAATTAAGTAGCAGAGAACACACCATTCACATTTTAGCAAATGCTATCTGGATGTCAAAATAAACTCATTCAAGATGAAAACACATCTCAAAAGATGTAGAGTTGGTGAGAAAATTACTAGACATCTTCAGAAAATAAAAATGCATGATCAAAGGTGGAACTTTTGATATTAAACAGAAAGATATGGGATACAAAAAAGTCTTAAGATGAGTTAAACTTCTCAGACTATAGCTTTAAAGCTTCTTATGATTTCTATCTAATGCGGAATGACAAAGAGTAATTCATGGAAAAAACTTACATCACCTAAAAGGAAAAGATTTGACCATACACCTCATCATTACTAAATAGATAGTATCGGAAGAGGTACATACTCCTAAAACAAAGGAATCTAATACCATACACGAAGCATGCAAATAGCAACAATAACAACAAAAACACTGATATAAATTGTATACCCAAATTCTTCCAACTAAACAAACACACAAAAACTATTTAGGAATAGGCAAATGTTAACACTTGAAAATAAAACCAAAGGAATGGTAGAATCCACAACACATTTACTTTAATCCCAAGGAAATTCATGAACCTCTGCATATGAAAATATTCTGGGCTTAGTGATTGTTGTATTACGACCACCTATTTTTTTCCTCTCTATGCACAGTCACACAACACAAATACACAAAACGTGTCTATCGTTTGCTATATAGATGTCTCTGTCAGCATTTTAAAAATGTATTTATACCACAAAATGTTTTAAGATACAGATATATCCTGGGTTGTATCAATTTAGAGCAAGCAATCTTTTCCTTTTTAGATTGGCAATTTCTGACAAAATTGATTTGTACTTCATTAAAGCATTTAATAATGTAAGGATAAGTAGGAAAAATAGGTTAGGCCATGAAAGTAAAGATACCTGAAGAATAATTATCATACTAATTATTTTTATAGAAATGAAACTCTTGTAACTATTTCTTCTAGGGTTGCAATACAGTTGAAGTGAGAAAATGGGTAAATAGTGCTTAGAAAACCGTCTGCACTTAGTATTACTAATTAGTATTACTAATGTCAACAAATTGGGGATACATTTGATATCAGTTTTTTGTTGTTATTCTTGCCATTGTTTGTTTTGTGTATGGTACTGAATTCGTTTGTTTCAAAAGTATACACCTGTTCTGACATTTCCTGTTTACTAATGATAAGGAGTATTGTGCAAACCTGTTCCTTGTAGGTGACACGCTTTTCCAGTGAATTACTCTTGTTATTCTGCATTAGATATGAATGTAAGCACAATTGAAGCTATACTCTGAAAAGCTTATTGAACTTATCTAAAGACACTGTTGATATCTTGTAGCTTTCAATTTAATATCAAAAGTTATTATTATCTCATATTTACAGCATGTCTTGAGCTGCCTTCTTTCATGTACACTGCTTGAATACTTTTATAATTAATTCATTTATCCACCAGAAAACATTGAATACTTACAGATTACTAGTTGCTATATTAAGAACTAGTAAAGTTCCTTACAGTTTAGAAGGATAAAAGAACATATCAATAAAGACAAAAACATGTGGTGAACACCTGAGAGAGGTAAATGCAGAGCACCATAAAAGTGCATAAAGGAAAGCCCCCTAAATGGGATTAGGATGAGGGCAGCTGTGGAAAGAGTGAGCTAGGCAGGGAAAGTTTTTCAGATGATGTGAAACTGAGCAATGTGTGGTGTGACTAACACAATCTCTCTTCCAGTCTTCTCCATCCTATTTGCATCTAGGGCCCTGACATTATTAGACTCAGATAAGTGAGCATTCAGCTGAAGTAGATACAGTCAGAGTTCCTACACAAACACAGATACCCATCAGAAACCTGGGTAGAGAAATAAATTGACTAGAAAGGAGACACAAGGACAATTTAGGCTATTTTGCCTGCTTCGTTTCTTTTGGCAATGCTGTGCGCTTATTTTTTTTAAATGGATGTCTAGACATAAATAAGATAAAGTTGATTATAGGAAGAATGTAAATGAACTTCTCCGTACTTTTATTTTAAAAGCTAACAACATTGAGGCCTATTAAGAGCAGTATGATGAGAGAAAGTCTTTGAAGTCTGGAAGAGGAATGTTCCTGAGAGTTTGATAGCGAAAAAATCTACATAATCTTTTTTTTCTACTAATGGAGATTATGGTTCAACAGGGGTAAAAGTTCTCAATTTATAAAACAATTTCATACACAGGAATTTTTAAAAACACATTGAAAAGATGTTTTATATTATAATAAAACATTAAAAATGAACCATATTTCTTTACATCAAATGCCATCCCAGCTTATAGGGGAAACTCCTTTATATCAAAAAATTTTACTGTATCAATTGGTATGCCTCCTCATATGAGGCCCACTCTAGTTCTCCTTTCCATACAGTGTCATCCTACAGCACATAATTCATTCAGAAACTGCTCCTCATGGTCAAAATGAGTAATATTAAAAAGTAAATTAATACAAACCTGGTTAGGCTAGCAGTTTTGATAACCTCATGGGAGACTGTGGTTATTTATGGAATTAAGGAGATTCTAAATTTTCATAAATTTACAAATTTTTCATTCTATTTTAAACACTGAAACAATCTGCATATTACATTTGGGACCAATGATTTTTATTCTTTATTGTATTGCTGCTGTAGTACCCACGTAATATCCTCTTTTTATTTGTAAGGCACCAGAACATCATAGAAGAATAAAGGTTTTACCATTCTTGAAGCAGCTCAGTCAAGATAGGTTGATTCTCTGTCTCTCGTTCTTTTTCTCCCACTGATGTTGCCTTCACTTTCTCCTGTATCCTAATAATCTCTCATCATCTACTACAAGTATCTGATTTACCCTTTCCTTCTAATTGGAGGGCAGACAATTTATTTCCATTAATATACAAACATTCAAGGAAGTGTTAAGTAGAATATTGTTTGTCACATAATATGAAGATCTGTGTTTAACTAATGTGTTAACTATTTATTTATAGGTGATCATAAAAGAAATTTCTAATTTTAAGAAATTATTTCATTTCCATCTCATAAGATGGAAGCTTCATAGATGAAGAATGCATGAGTAAAAGAAAACATTGAAAACAGGATACATAATTCTCCAAAATGTAAGTGAAATTCCTTGGTATTGATGAATTGGTAAACAAGCAATGTTAAGAGTCAAGCGATTATAGGATGTTATTTGTAGTATTTCTGGTAGTCATTGTTAATATTTTTGAAATATCATTAGATATTTTTCTTATATTTCCAGATCTGCTTTGGTCTTCTCTTCATCCTGTTTTACCTTCCAAAATGAGGCAGAAGTCAGGTTATTCAGTATCCCGACATTAGGAAAAATGTAAATTCAAAAATTAGAGGAAAACAGAGTCTTTCCTGGCTTTTTGATTTTAAAAGCCTCAGCTCTAAGAGAAAAAACTTGGACTTAACAAAAGATTTGAAAAGACATGATGGAGGTGAGGAGATAAGACACATCTGTCTCTGGCAACATGAAGAAAAATCAATGAGTAGAAGAGAAATTGGAAGGGGGGTTTGGGGAGAGTTACCCCCTGAGTCACAGGAAGACAATGCAAGCTCTAGATGGTTCAGAGGGATTCGTGAGAATTTTTTCCTCAGAAGATCTTAGGACTGGGATAAGACTCTAAAGCAGACATGAGACAGTAAGTGTAGAGAAAGAGACTTTTATTCAGGAGCTGCAGGATGGTGCCACAGGCATGAGAGATATGAGGAAAATACTGACAATGAAAGAGAAAGAGAAAAAGAAAAGAAGGAGGGCAGGCACATACCAAATGATGGCAAAAATACCGTTTTGTTGAATTTAGAAAAATGCAGTTATATGGTACACTTGTTTTTGTGCTTAGAATATTGATGTTACAATACAAATTCTCCATGTTTTTCCTTCTAAAGCCTTTTTTTCAATTAGTAGGTGGAGAGCAACACACAGGGCTTTTCCAAATATACATTCATCAGTTCTATTTATGTAATTAAATAACAATGCTAATGATCAACAGCTGTGTTTCCAGAAATCAGAAATAAGCAAGAAGGAATCTTGTACAGCTGCAAAACTTGTTAGAAGCCCAAGCAATTTCTACCTCAGTGGCCTTTGAGGTTATTACTGGATTGCCATAAAATAATTGTTCATACTGAGGTTCCAGTTGCTCTTTGGGGAAGTTTTAAATTGAAGTTGTTAAAATAAAAAATAAAAAATGTCCGTGCTTTCAAAAAGCACTAGAAATCATTCAACCTTTTTATTTTGTTGGATAATGGTATTTTTTTCTGACTATGTATCTTCTCTTATTTCCTATTTGACCATAAGTGTTGTCGATCTTTTCATTGTGTTGGAGTGGGGAAGGCTAAAGTTGGGGGTAGGCTTTGATTCTGACACAACAAATAAATGGAACATGGAGAAAATAATAATTAAAAAAATAGGCAAAAGAGAGATTAACACAGAAGGAATCTCAGAAAGAAAATATTCAACATGATTTAGAAGTAAGATCTAACTTCATAATTCCATTCAACAGCTCAAGCCATCCTGCCACCTCAGCCTTCTGAGTAGCTGGGACTACAGGCATGCACCACTATGCCTGAATAAGTTTTAATTTTTTGTAGAGATGGGGTATCGCTATGTTGCATAGGCCGGTCTTGAACTCCTGGCTTCAAGTGATCTTCCCACTTTCACCTCCCAAAGTGTTGGGATTACAGGCGAGCACCACCACACCCAGCCCACATAACATTCTTTATATAGAGTTATATTTTACTTCTGAATCATGTTGAGTATTTTGTTTCTGAGACTCCTTCCTTGTTAATTTCTCTTTGCCTATATTTTTTCTTATTTTGTGCATGATCCATTTATTTGTTATTTCAGAATCAAAGCCTACCCCCAACTTTAACCTTCCCCACTCCAACACAATGAAAAGATCAACAACACTTATGGTCAACTAAGAAATAAAAGAAGATACATAGTCAGAAAAATACCATTAGCCAACAAAATAAAAATGTTGAATCATTACTAGTACTTTTGTTTGTTTGTTTGTTTGTTTTGAGATGGAGTCTGGCTGTGTTGCCCAGGCTGGAGTGCAGTGGCGTGATCTCGGCTCACTGCAAGCTCTGCCTCCCGGGTTCACGCCATTCTCCTGCCTCAGCCTCCCAAGTAGCTGGGACTACAGCACCTGCCACTATGCCCAGCTAATTTCTTTGTATTTTCAGTAGAGACGGGGTTTCACCGTGTTAGCCAGGATAGTCTTGATCTCCTGACCTCACAATCTGCCCGCCTCGGCCTCCCAAAGTGCTGGGATTACAGGCGTGAACCACTGCGCCCGGCCACTAGTACTTTCTGAAAGCATGGAGATTTTTTATTTTTAACAGCTTCAATTTAAAACTTCCCCAAAGAGCAACTAGAACCTCATTATGCACAATTATTTTATGGCAATCCAGTAATAACATCAAAAGCCACTGAGGTAGAAATTGCTTGGGCTTTTAACAATCAGCCAAAACCTTAGAGACACCCTTGACTCCTTCTTTTCTTTGCATTCTGCCTCCAAACTTCCAGAAAATCCCCCTGGCTATAATTTTAAATTAAATGCAATTTCTTCTCACCAACTCCATGCTAGCACATAATAAAAGCCACCATTATCTCTTCCCTATAGTATTATAATAACATCTTGAACCCTCACCAATACAGCAACCATAATTTCCATTGAAATTCATAAGACAGAGCATGTCCTTCCAATGCTTTGCCATTGCACTCAGAGTAAAAGCTGAGTCCATGAGCTGGCCTACTTGGCCCCGTGCAACCAGGTCCTGTTACCCCATCTATTTCATCTACTCTTCTCTCCTTCTGACTTCCTTTTGATCCTGGCCTCCATCTTCTTCACCCATACTAGACCCCTTGCTCCTTAAGCATGGCAAGTATACTCCTGCCTCGGGGTCTTTGCTCTGGTCTTATACTTAACTCATAGTGCTCATCCCCAGTAGCCTCGTGGCTGCTCCCTCCCACCTTCATTTTGTCCAAACATCATCTTCTCATTAAGACCTTACCCTGAGTATTCCATTTACTTATTTATTTATTTATTTATTATTTATCTTTATTTTTTTATTGTTATTTTTTGTGGGTATGTGGCAGATGTATATATTTATGGGGTATATGAGATATTTTGACGCAGGCGTGCGATGTGTATTAATTACATCAGAGTAAATGAGATATCCTTCACCTCAAGCATTTATCCACAGTGTTACAAACAATCCAAGTATACTCTTGATTATTTAAAAATGTACAATTAAATTATTATTGAATTTAGTTACCCCATTTTGCTATCAAACATTTGATCTTATTCATTCTTTGTAACCATTTATTTGTACCCATTAGCCATTCCTTCTCCCATCCCCTAAATCCCTCACTACCCTTCCTAGCCTCTGGTAACCATCACTGTACACTCCATGAATTCCATTAGTCCAGTTTATTTTTTATTTATTTATTTTTTTTTTTTGAGGTGGAGTTTCACTCTTGTTGCCCAGGCTGGAGTGCAATGGCACAATCTCGGCTCACCGCAACCTCCACCTCCCAGGTTCAAGCAATTCTCCTGCCTCAGCCTCCCTAGTAGCTGGGATTATAGGCATGTGCCACCAGGCCCAGTTAATTTTGTATTTTTAGTAGAGACAGAGTTTTTCCATGTTGGTTAGGCTGGTCTCGAACTCCCGACCTCAGGCCATCCACCCGCCTCGGCCTCCCAAAGTGCTGGGATTACAGGCGTGAACCACTGCACCCAGCTCATCAGTCCAGTTTAAATAGCAGTTGCCCTACCTCTAGGCATGTCTCAGATCCCTTCCTTGTGTTTTCCTCACAGTACTGATCACCTTTAAACATGACTAGAATGTCTACTCATCTTGCTATTGTTGTTTATCTTCCCCCACTGGGGTATGTGTTCTATGAGGCTAGGGATTTTGTCTCTTTTGTTATTTGTATACACCATTGAAACAGAGGTACCTAAAGTAGAACTTGCCTAATAATTATTTTACAATTTAACATGGATGAAATCTTAACTACGTAAATATATATTTATTTAAATATCTTTTAAAAATGTGTCTTATCACTTAAAACATCTCTTTTCTTCCTAAAACTATACCTGAGATGTTTTAATAAATACTTTAGAATCTCTTTTCAGGTGATTTTAACCTTTGTGTTTAAATTGTTTTCACTTGAAAGCTGCGTCTTTGCTCTATTCAGTGTATGAATTCCTGTGTCTGGATGTGTGAGAACAGGTTTGTAGAATATTCTACCCAATCCAAAGGAGGTTGTGAATTCTTTTTTTTACTTGGATCAATAACTGTCTGAATTGGACAGATTAAATTAGCCCCAGGCTGGTTAGGAGGCAGGAGGATAGATGGACAGCTTCTGTGAGTCATTTGTAGTTCTATACAAAGTGTTTGTTAAAGTTTCAATGGGAGAAAAAAGGCAGTAAAATGCAAAGGTAAACATTCTGCTTTAAAGTGATAGAGACAAATGTCCGTATGCAGCACAAACCTTTTCAGAGATGGTATAGATCATCTGTATTATGTGTTTGTGTTGCCTGTGAAAAGGATGTGTGGAGAAAGGCGCTACTTGAAATTCAGCTCCAATATCATGTTGGCTGAAAAGCTGTGCTTTTTAGTAAATCCAACCAAATACACTGACATTTTCAGAGTGCATCTGATACATTTCAATAATTAATTCTTAAGTCAAGAAAGAGTCAAGAAATGAGATGAAGCAGCACAGTAGGCTGAAAATTGCCAGTGGGAAGGAAGAAAAAAATCAGCAATAGATAGAACCTTTTCAAGCTGAAAAGAGGTCAGTGGGAAACCACTGGGAATGGGGATGCAGCTTCGGGGCCTTTTATTATTGTTATTTACATAAACCACCCAGAGAGTAGTGAGAGATGCTCAGTCCATAAATTGCAGAAATCAGTAGACTCAGAAAGAGGAAAATGTGATCACCGAGTAGAAAGAACTAAGTCAGTGAAGTACGTATATAACATGCAGTCAAAGAGGAAAAATCTCAGTTGAAATATATTCCCTTTTAAAGAAAACAGATTGTAGAATGATGGTGCTGGATAGGAACTTGAAAAGTGCTCCAATAAGCTCCATGGGAAAGTTTTATTTATGTCCTGGAGATGGCTTTTGTCTTTGGATATGAGGCATGTCAAAGGATTGCCAACTGAAATGCTAAGATCATATTAACAGTTAAATATACTTTAATGTGGAAAATAAACATCTTAGATAGAAGATTTCAGACATGCTGTAATTGCCAACATAGCTTCAAAGTATCCATGTTGCAAAATTATATTTTATGATTTCTCCAATTATTTTTTAATTTTTGCTTTGAAATAACTACTCTATCAAATAGTATTAATAAAACAGCAATTTATATCTCATTTATAATTTAAGCCACTGATAGTTAATTTAAAAAAATACCAATCTAACTTATGATCTTAAGGGTCTATCATGTACTTGTGGATAACAGAGAGTCATAATGGAGAGACAACCAGATCATGACAGTGAGTGACCTATTTAGAATATGTCTTCATAGTGGCTTTCCCACACAAGGTCTCAGGGAAGGTTAACATATGTAGAAAGATATGTATGTATAACATCTATAACATGCTTCATCAGGTGAATTCATCCACTGAATGTAAAAGAATACCTCTCAGGCCAATGCCTATAACCTGGCATAGGGACCACTGGATGACTGTCACAATGCTACTTCTGACCAATGTCTAAGCCTCTAACGAGGAAAATAAAATAACAGTCTACTTGTTTTAAAACTCCTGAAAAAGTCAGCGTGTGCTTTTGTATTCTATAATGTGATCGTAAGTGTTAGGTACTGCTGGAAAACGTCCTTTATTTTCAAATCTAGCTGCTACAGCAGTGCGAAACACATAATAAGCAGTCAAGTTACTGGACATACAAATAACTTATATCCGTCTAGAACTTCTAAGGAAGCAAAAGCTATAAAAAAGAAGTGTTTGGGGTTTAGGAATTCACTGCATGATTCCTTATAATTCAACTGATTTATGAAATATTATTTTCCAATAGTGTCTGTGTACTATAGAATGATTTTTTAAGGAAAATAAGTAAGTTTCAATTTTATTTTTTAAGTGAATGAAAGAGGAGAATACATAACTCAAATGGGTGGAGTAACAAGTACATTGATTTTTAAATCTCAGTTTGAATAATATAGGTGGTAGTGGAAAAGATATGGAATTTTCCATAAGTGAGACAACTTTTTTTTGAGACAGTCTTGCCTGTCGCCCAGGCTGGAGTGCAATGGCACGATCTCGGCTCACTGCAACCTCTGCCTCCCGGGTTCAGGTGATTCTCCTGCATCAGCCTCTTGAGTAGCTGGGATTACAGGCATGCACCACCATGCCAGGCTAATTTTTGTATTTTTAGTAGAGATGGGGTTTCACCATGTTGGCCAGGATGGTCTGGAACTCCTGACCTCGTGATCTGCCTGCCTCGACCCCTCAAAGTGCTGGGATTACAGGCATGAGCCACCATGCCAGACCCGGACAATTTTTTATTTGGCAACTGAATAACAAGTCACTCTATTTTGTTTTTCTCCTGAGGGGAAATAAATCATCGAAGACAGGAGTAAGTGACTTCGCACTAATGCACTTTCCAATTATTTGGAGAAGTTTCCAAAATATAAACAGGGCAGCTATTGGCTGAAATTAGATCTCTTTATGCTGAAATAGAAGATGATATCTAAACATCTCAGATGCTCAGGTAAAATGGTTGAAGAATTTTAACCTCTTCTTTGCCTGTAGTTCTATTAATTCCTTTAGACCTGAACAAATCTCATTGTGTGATTCAATTTAATTATGTTAACTGCTACTATGTATCTCAGTAAATTGATGTTTCAGTGGCACTTGGAAACATAAAAGTGCCTGTTCATTTGGAGGAGAATTCTTGTCCTGAACTAGAATTACCTGTGCTTATTTGGACTATTCCGGATAAAGCTGCTAGATCAGGTGAGTATAGAACCAAGATCTAAATGAAGATAATACAACTTAAGAGTGAGCATATACATTAATATCAGATGTGAGAATTAATCACAGTCGGAAAGCTACAGAGCTGCTACAGTGAGTCAGAAGAAGCTGACTCCAAGTACATCGAGGTAAGTTGTGTGGGCAGATTCCTCGTGCAGAAAAAGAGCAATTAATTGAAGGGAGCCAGCTGATGCTTAGGCATTTGAAACTCTTAAATATCAATGTGAATTCTTATGTAATTTTAAAACCTGCAGGATCTGGTGGTAAACTGCATAGATAAAAAAAGAAAAGAGAGAGAGAGAGAGAGCATGATTATGGCTTCATATTCTTTATAGTTGCAAGAAAAGAAAAAAGAAGCAAAAAAGAGGGAGAATAAACAAGATAGTGCAAATAATAATGATAAATACCAACATAGAGCAAAAATTAAGGCCTTCCAAATAACAAACCTAAAGAATAATAAATTAGATTGAAATAGTGGTCACATAAGCAACTCTTTGGAATTAGTATTGACAAGTATGAATCATTTGACCTCCACAGTGCCAGGAAGAGTTCATTATCTTTATTACTGAAGCTACTGCACCCAGTGCTATTACAGGGCTCACTGGAATAAGGCATACAGATAGGGCATACAATCGGTTTACCTGTGGAAGACTATAACATTCTGTAAGATCAAAGGAGTAGCAATAGTACACTCCGTGTACAGATATCAAAAAGACACAGACTTGTTTACCAAATTCCTTAGAAAACAAAACGTGACCCACTTGATCATGCATTCCAACTGGATTCAAACGAGAATGGTTCTGTCATTCATTTCCTTTGATTTCATTTGTTTCACCCTGACATTAACTGCATGTGGCTACTTTTAACGTAATACTGTTACTCATAACAGATCTCTCTCTAAGTAAAACTGATTAAGCTGAATCCAGTTGCAAGAATAAGAATTAAATCTTTCATCTCCCGTTTGCACTTTGCATATTACTTTAAATAGCTGGAAAAAAAAGTAATTGTTTTGAATGCAGACTTCGGCATCACTATCACGGGCTTTGATAATAAGAATTATCAAATTCTGAATTATCAAATTCTGAAGAATTATCAAATATCTGAAATCGATTTTAAAATTGTTAATTTCTTGACATGCTTTTTTTGTTTTTAAAGTTACCAACAATAGCTTATGTTATATGAGATAGCTGATATATTTTCTGATATTTAAATGATGATTTAAATTTTGTCTATTTTCAGTGCTTCCTCACCTGTAACTATAAATGCTTTGATATTTAAAACTAAAATACTTTTTATTATCTTTCAAAATAAGAACACCCTTTCACATTGTGTTCCTTATAATTTATGCAACTTTAATTTTATATGAATTTTTAATCATGGTATTGTCATCTTATTCATTTCTCAGCAACATTATTATTCCCCTTAAGTTACTTTTTCCTCCTCTCTAATTATTCAGGGTTAATTCTGAATTTCTCATTTATGTTTTCATGAATGATCGATGGAGCTAAGACAGTTATATAATTTTGAAAGAAAACAGATCCTGATGAATTTGTTTAAACTTTAATAACATAGAATGTATCTAAATGTATTCATCTCTATCAGTTTTATAAGTTATAAAGATAATATAATTGACGTCTAAAACTTAATGTTCAGACTCTAATCTACTTTGAAACATTACTTACAAGATGACAGTTACCTTTAAGGCTACAGAGAACTTTTGAACAACAAAGTAGCATGACTCTATTCTGTCAAAACTTACTTGGGTACGGAAATCAGTGTAAGTCAAAGTTAATAATAGAATATACAAACTGATGATGCGAACTTCCTTTCCGTTATGTTTTAGGAAGCCAACGATAAATGTCATAATGTAAGGCAAAATGGTGATGTTTATTTTCCTGGGGTAATTTTTTGTGAAAATCATATGTAGTCTTTTCAAATTAATTTTTAAACATATATTCATGTTTGGTGATATATATACTTTATTTTAAATCATTGAGATTTATATATCTGTTAAGTTTTGAAATCGATTTTAAAATATAAAATACATATTACAACTACTTTGGACTAGGGTCTTACACATAAACTCAACAAATATTTGGGCAATGAATAGATGAATAATTAAATGTGAATGAGTTATTGTGTCACTAAATGCAGTTCTAGTTGCTCCATTTTAAAATAGAACAAATAAAGATGATAAGAAATGCTCTTTTAGTATATCTCTATCCCTTACTATGCTGTGGGTTGTTTAAGAAATCTCCTGAAAATGACTAAGACTTTTTAAAACTTGCATTCCCTTAACCTGTCCGTCCGTTATATTTAAAAATAAAAAAGGCAGAAAAAGAAAGAGAGATATGGTGAGTTATGATGATTGAAATACTGATAAAAGAAACACTCATTAAACACATATTTTGCTCTAATAAATATAAAGTCAAATTATCATGCTGAAATGACCTACTGGCCATGCCACCTGTTGTGCTAGATGCATTAAATAACATTTGAGTGTGAAAAATCCCAAAGCATTTGTTAACACTTCCCAAAAGGCTTGTAAAGAGTTTGAAAACCTATCTTTTATCTAAGCTACATTTTACCTAAATCTAAATTAATCCCTCAGTTTTATAAGGAAAAAATATTTCATGCATGAAAAGTGATGTGTTATTTGCTGACAGTCAGAATTCAGGTCTTTAATAAATCAAATATCAGATTACATAGGAGCATCTATCTCTATTTCTAAGGGAAGCTGTATCTAATATGCACAGATATTTGCTATTTCCTAGTTTCCATTTGAATATGCTATCACAGTCCTATGCCATCGTGAATGTATGTCATTGGGATTCTCAGACTCTGGGGAAGCAGCCAAGAGATTTGACTGTCTTTCCCGAGATAACTTCCGGCTGAGGTGGAAGGTAATGACTTCATGAACTATTTGGTGATTATTCAGGCCAAATAGCATTCCTGCCTTGTCTCTAGACAGCATGCTTATTAAGTGGACTCAGTGCCCATCAGATGATTATCCCATCTTAGAGAAAACAGATTACATGGGAACATTTTGAAATCCTGTTCTGCTGGTAGTTTTTGCTTGGCCAAGATGGGAAGACACATAAAGAGTGAGTTAAATTAGGCCGGGCGCGGTGGCTCACGCCTGTAATCCCAGCACTTTGGGAGGCTGAGCTGGGCGGATCACGAGGTCAGGAGATTGAGACCATCCTGGCTAATACAGTGAAACCCCGTCTCTCCTAAAAATACAAAAAACTTAGCTGTGCGTGGTGGCGTACGCCTGTAGACCCAGCTACTTGGGAGGCTGAGGCAGGAGAATGGCGTGAACCAGGGAGATGGAGGTTGCAGTGAGCTGAGATGGCACCATTGCACTCCAGCCTGGGTGACAAAGCAAGACCCCGTCTCAAAAAAAAAAAAAAAAAAAAAAAAAGAGTGAGTTAAATGAATGACTCTTTCAAAGTTTAGGCCAGATACATTGTTGCTGCTTGGATGTCATTAAAATAACCTTGTATTGCACTATAGTCAAGAATCAAATGTACAAGTAACTTTTCATCTGCCCTGTTCAGAATAGAAACAACTAGAATATACAATTCAGGTGTGCAGTTTTGACATGAGCTTTGGCATGTCATTCTTGACAAGCTATTTTTAATATACAGTTTCCTCCCACCTAAATTGTTTATATGTATGAAATTTTCAATTAAGAGAATCCATAATATAGACAAGAACTACTTTAGGTAAAGAAGACCTTATCTTCTTATATTATTCCAGTAATAAAATTTGTCGTTTTCCCTTTGCTTTCACTTGCCTTACACAGTACACCATAAATGTATTTTCCTGTTAACCCTGACACGAGGACAAGGTCAGGACTGTCTGCTTGTTGGTCTTCAGTATTGATGACAATGAAGAGAAATGAAGAATAACAAAATGTTTTAAATAATTTACAAATATTTAAGGGCACCTACTTAATTCAAGTTCAGTTAATTTTTTCTGACTGCTAACTGTTTCAACTGTATTCTTGAAAGGAATTTCTATTCTTGTGAATCCGCCAGTTTCTCTCTGACATTACCACTGACCACTCTGGGCCAATCTACCATCATTTCTCCCTGGACTATTGTAAATTTCCAGGCAATTCACCTTTTCTCTTTGTCATCTATAGTAGTCTCAACTAACTTGTTTTTTCATGAGCAGTCAGTGATCTTTTTCAAAGCATGAATGTAAGAATATTCCACCACCCCTATCACTACCTCTATTCCCTTTTAAAACCACTTATTGGCTTCCCATTGTTTTTAGAATAAGAACAAAACAAACAAGCAAAAAGTAATAATTTAAAAAAATAAAACAGAAAAAAGAAAACCCTGTAACTTTCACGGCACTGCATGGGCTGCCTATCTATCCTCTCTAATTTTAACCCTGGTTCCCTTTGATGTTCTCCAGAAACTCTTTTGGCTGTCTTTTAGTCCCCTGCTGACATTTCCTTGACTTGGGCAGTTCTTCCCTCTGTTTGTTGCCCAGTTAATTCTCACAAGTTATTCAGCTTTTTTCTGACCATCATTTTCTCCAAGAAATCTTCCTAGCCTTCTTTCACTAAGGTGAATTTCCCTGTAGTTGAATCTTATTGTACCATTGTTTCACAATAGCCAATTTCTTCTGGTGATTATATGATTAATTTCTATATCATATAGTAATTGGCAATTACCAAGGTTACCACTGCTTGTTTCCACATTGGTAAATCCATTTGTATCTATCACGACTTATCAAGAGCATTTGCCCCAGCTGAACACCACTTCCTTTGTAAATACATTTTCTTCCGTTTTATTTATTTTTTTATTTTCTTCTTTTTCTCTGACTCTCACCATCTGATTGATCTCTTTAAGGTTGGAGTATGTGAGAGCTCAAGTCCTAACATTTTTGCTTTCTTCTCTAGCTACACTCATGCATTTGATGAGCTCATTCAGTCTCATGTTTTTATTGACTGTCCACATGGTTTCCAGGTAGTTTATCAAAAGTGTAGAACTTTCTTCTAAATTTCACATTTATTAACCCCACTGTTACTTACCATCTTCACATGAATGTCTAATAGGTCTCTTCAATTTCCACGATGAAAACTGAGCTCTCATTATTTTGTTGTGCTCCTCCAGTCTTTTCAATCTTGTAAATGTAACTTTGTCCTTCCAGTTTTCAAGTAAAGCCAAACACAAAAAAACAAACAAAACATCTACAGTCCATCCTCTATATCATGTCCTACTTCCAGTCAGCAAATTCTACTAGACATAACTTTACCTCCAGTGCTATGATTCTCATCCTATTATACTCATTTTTTTCCCCTGGATTCTTGGAAAAGCATCCAAAAAAAACTCTCATGGCAGTCTTTTTTCACCAGAGCAACCAAATTGATCCTGTTAAAACTAAGCCAGTGCACATTTCTCTTCTGCTCAGACTTCCTATGGCTCTCTACTTCACTTGAAGGATATCAAAAATCCTTACATGACCGGTGTCTCCTTCCCTCTATGACCCTTTCTCTAACATGTTGTGCCAGGCTCGTGCTTTTCTATTCTTACAGGGCTGTTGAATATCCCTTAAATACATTAGGCCACTTCCTGCCTTAAGGCCTCTGTCTTTGCTGTTTCCTCTTCTTGGATTGTTTCCATTGATATGACTTGCTCCCTCACCCTCAATTTTCTGTTCAGATGTTCACTTTTCTTGGTCTGCCAACTCAAAATTAGAACCACTCTCTTCTCTCCTCTGCCTAAGTATTCCTATCTCATTTTTCCACTTTATTCTTCGTAATGGCCACTACATTGTAATATACGACAGTATGCAACTTTTTTTCTTAAACTGATAAATTTCCAGGAGTCCCTGGAAATTTTGGATAAATAAATGAATTATTTTATATATATGTGTGTTATATATTATATGTATGTTATATACGTATGTATCTTATATGTGCTATATATATTATATATATGCGTGTGTGTGTGTGTGTGTGTAGGTGTCAAATAATATATATATAATCTCCATTGTATCTTGTCATAGTGCTACATGTAAATGTTTGTGTATCTCCAAAATAGACCACGGTGGGGATAAGGCAGGATTCGTATACAGTCTCCCCCGCATTGAGAGTGCCATGTGTTCTCATTTGGAAATGTATCTTAGGAATTATATAGGATATTATGTGACGTCTCCTATTTGTGCATTGAATTTCCTGACCATGAGCATATATAGTGATAACCATTATATATCAGGATAAGTTAATTTTTTTTCCATTAAAATATATAACCATAATTCCATCAAATTTGAAATATAATGAATTACATTTATTTTTAGTGTAACTTAACTTTTAGTCTTGTAGTATTATTTGAAAAATGCCCCACTAACTGCTACACATTGATCATTGTGTTTCTCCTTATTACAGACTTTTTTCTGTTTCAAAACCTGTAAGAAGCCACAAATCTTAGGAATTTAATTACAGACTTTCTAAACCCCCACACAGCAGCTGTGGAATAAGCAAATACCAATTTTATTAGCATAATAGAATGACATGAACCAACTGAATGAATTGAGTCCCAGAAGATCTTGCCTTTCAGATGAGATGTGTTTAGACAGAATAAAAAAAGTATTATAATGATTTATTTATGGTAGAAATGAGGATATAAACTTAAAGTAGCAATGCTTAAACTACTTTCTAATTGATATACAAAATTGAGCCTTGTTTTCATGACAAATAAGTTATATTTATCCACATGTGCACAGTGAAGCTCAAACCTATTTTTGCATTTCAAGAAAAAAAGAGAGATGGAGAAAATGCACCTCCATTAAATCAATCAGAAATAATATTATTTTAGACTTGCAAGTGGAATATATAATGCTCTCTTTCCTTTGTGACCCAGACTAGTTTGTACTTTGCACCATAAAAGGGGACAGTTATATAACAGAAAGTAATGATACTCCACAGAGCAAATGCATGTCAATATCCCTATACAGTGAGAAATAAAAAACAGAAACCACATTGAATGAAGCTGCACGTTAGAAACAACTAAAATTACTTATATTTTGACCCACTGGGTCATCTTACAATAAAATTTTTATGAACACACTTCTTACCCCTGTTTGTTTCCTCTGAGTTCAGCGCTTCGCATTAGCTGTGCCTGAAGCTTTTCTAGAACCTTACTCATCTTATTGACAAACTAATTACCTTCTCACGTTCCCAAGAGGGAGTAAGTGAGGTTAACATAAGGTAAGTGAATGACAGACCTAGAAGAAGGAGAGTTTTAAAAGAATGAGAAATGCCAGATTTACCTGGGGAATATTTTTCTGGCCGGTGGACACAACTAAGCTGGTCCAGTGTATTTGCTCCGGCTAGCTACTCATCAGGCTACATTATCCCTACTCCCAACTCTACTCCTATCTGGGTGGGTGGTAGCTATGTAAAGCCTTTAAATGAATGAGATTCAGGTGAGTCGTAATACTGATTAATCTGATCTCTTTAGAGGATTTAATAGATTAGAAGCTTGAATTCTGAGGTAGTATGTCTGGCTTAGAATTTTTGCCTTGCCTCTTACTCATTTTGTGAACTTACATTTCTTAGCTCTGCTTCATTTTCCACATTTGGAAAATGAGGATAATCAGAGTACCTATCTCAGAGGGGTTTGGATGGATTGAAAGAGAAAACACCTGTGAGTGCTTAGCACAATGCCTCACACATGGGAACATTTAAGAACGATTGGCTGTTACAATTATCATTGTTATTTACTTTTTTAAAGTTAGAAAAAAGCTGCAGTAATATATCTTCATAAACATTATTGCACTATTGTACGTAGCAATGTCTTCAGCAATTTTCTTAGAGAAGTGAGATGAACTAGGAGGTAGATTTAGAAGGCAATCTTCCTAAAGGTACTAGCTCCGGGTCTTCCACCTGAATCCCTCAGTGAAATATGTGTTACAGAAATATAATATGCTTTTAAATTCCCTTCTATATGTCTAATGCCCAACACATATTTCCTTAGATCAGTCTTGTACAGAACAAGCATAAACTTAAATAATTGTCTCCTGATTCATTATTTTTGATGAAGATTTTGTAGCTGGTATGCAATAATTTAAATAGTTTCTTGCACTTTTTTTTTTTTTTTTTTGAGACAGAGTCCCTCTGTCACCCAGGCTGGTGTGCAATGGTGCAATTTTGGCTCACTACAAACTCTGCCTCCCAGGTTCAAGTGATTCTCCTGCCTCAGCCTCTGGAGTAGCTGGGAGTAAAGGTGCATGCCATGCCCAGCAATTTTTTTTTTTTTTTTTTTTTTTGGTATTTTGGTATTTTCATGTTGGCCAGCCCAGTCTTGAACTCATGACCTCAGTTGATCCACCCGCCTCAGCCTCCAAAACTGCTGGGATTACAGGCATGAGCCATCGCACCCGTCCCACTTTTAAAATTAAAATCTAAAAATAGCTTTAAAAAAAGGAGTGAAGCCATCTTTTCAAAATAAATTATAGTATGGCCTCATTACTCAATTTCTTCACTGATAATAAAAGCAGGATATTTTTACATTTTAGGTATTATATAAGCCTCTCTTTGTCATAATTTTCTCAAATATTTTGTTTCACTTTCGGTTGGAATTATTTAATAATATCATTTATGCGCTTTGTTTTTTAATATTTAAAGGTGAAGAAAGAAAAACACATCTTATACTATATGTGTTTATTTTAGTCTTATAGTGAATATAAACATATGAATGCCATTATAAAGAGGAAATACAGTGAAATTTGTAGAAAGGGTTTAGTTTTGGGACTTACCTTGGACTACATGTTTTTGTGTTTGTTCATTTTTCCCGCAGATATAATTTAAATTGTGATAATAATAACAATAATAGGTACAATTTACTAAGTGCTCACTGTGTGCCATTCCCTAGGTCAATCCTTTTTCTGTGTGCTTTATCCGATAAAATTGTCACAACAACTGAATGTTGTGTGAACTTTAATGAAAATTCGTCCAGTTGCTCAAATCTAGCGAGTTACAAAACCAAGATTGAACCTATTCCTGTCTGACTACAAAATGTAACTCTTAATATATAAGAAAGACTATGTGATACAAATTAAAATATAGGCACTTGACTTAAGATAAAATCTCAAAATAGTTTGAAGCAATGTCTCAACTTCAACCTCTTACATGCCTTTCAATTCACCTCCAAAAATTATTGTATGATGGGTGGCCTGGGATTTCAAATGTCATATTTTGGTGTTATAGCAGATTTATAATATTCTCACATGAATAAATCATTTATGTGATAATATTATGTATGACTATTACTTAATAAACCTAGCAAATTGAAATACTGATTCTCCTTTGAACCACATATATCTCAATTTAGATAGCTAAGGGCTCTGCATTATCTTAATTCTTAAGCAAAGTCAGAATAATTATGTTAATTTTTATTTGAGCACTGAATAATGATTACATGATTGTTGAGATTTAAGACATTCACTTTGAAAATAGTATCTAAAAGCTGGCATTCTAGAAATAGCATAAAACTATAGTTGCCAAATTTTGAATAAAAATAAAGCCCCCAAATCAGGATTAAAGACTAAAAATATTTTTTTCTCGGTTAAAGCTATTTAAAATATTGTAACATTTTGGAACAATCATTAAGATATATTTAACCTATTTTTATAAATGCATAACAGAGTGAAATAAAATTATTTTATACAAATAAATTTTAAGACTACTTTAAAGTACCTTTCTCCTCTCAGTGGCATTGATGGTCTTGTTAAAATTCAGCATGATATACAAATGTAGGATAGATTTGTATATCAAATGCAGCATGTTGAGAATTGAATCAGGAGACAAATCAGAAACCATTTCAGGCAAGCTCTGAGAAATGAGATTTTTTGTTTTATTATTATAATTATTATTATTTTTAGACGGAGTCTCCCTCTGTTACCCAGGCTGGAGTGCAGTGGCGGAATCTCAGCTCACTACAGGCTCTGCCTTCCTGGGTCAAGAGATTCTCCTGCTTCAGCCTCCTGAGTAGCTGGGATTACAGGGGCTTGTCACCACACCTGCCTAATTTTTGTATTTTTAGTAGAGATGGGGTTTCACCATGTTGGCCAGGCTGATCTCGAATTTCTGACCCCAAGTGATTCACCCACCTTGGCCTCCCAAAGTGCTAGGATTACAGGCATGAGCCACTGCACTCAACAAGGAATGAGAGATTCAAAGAATTATGATCCATGCAAAAGACATGCAAGAAAAAATTAGGACAATTTGATAATTGATTGGATGTGAAGGCCATTAAGAAAGAGAAGTTAAAGATTTTCAAATCTTTTAAACTTAGAAAACTGGACTGATATTGGTGTCTTGAGAACATATAGTAATCCCAGAGGGTTCTTAGTTATAAAATAAGTAAATAAATAAGAATATCAGTTTCTAATATTAAAGTGGAAATATTCAGCAGGGTGATGAAAATATCAGACAAAAGCTTAGTAGTAAAATCAAGTTCAGAAAAGTATAACAAAATCAATGAAAAAAACTCTCAGGAAGAAAACATTTATATTATTTCTCTTTTGATTCTAAGCAAGAGAAACCTATCAAGAATTTTTTATTAAAAGACACCTGTGTCATAGATCCAAAGCGTAAAGATAAAATAGAGTCTTCGCAATATGTTAGAACAAAAGGCTTGTGCACCAGTACTCCCTCAATCTCTCACTCTTCATATAGTCCTCCTTCCTTCTTGTGGCATTTCTCAAGCTTAATTCATTTTATTAAATCCACATACAAAATTTATGCGTGAAGAGTAACAGAGCTGATCAACCATTTCTGCTTCTTTGTCTGAGCTCCTTGACTTTTCCCTCTCTCTCTACCCCTTTCCCAGTTCTAAGTTTTCTGAGAAGCAACTTGACTGGGTCATGTATGTTCCTCTGGACAGACAACAATAGTGAGAGTGGTTGGTGGCAGGTACACAATTATCTTGAAAATGGCCCCATTCTTTATTTTGTAAGAAGTGAAGTTTATCTCTCAAAGGCAGTGTGGAAAGCTGAACTACAATAGTTGATCTTTTCACGAATCAAAGACAACCTGAATAAAATCTATATTTCAGAACAAGATATAAATGGAGAAAGAAAGAGGCAAAGAGAAGTTTTAAAAAATGAAGTATGTACAGTGCCACTGAAACCAAAGGAAATGTGAAATCAAAAGAAATAATATATGTTCATCAGGAGAAAAAAATAGCAATATGAAGATTGAGAAACCACCATTGGATTTGGCCATTGGAGAATAATCAGTGATCTTCAGAGTAACATTTTCTACAGAAATAAGTAAAGAGCTAGTTGCTACATTATTTGATAAAATTCAGACATATTTATGCTACTGCCCTCCTATACTGGTATAGTAACTCACTTTTGAAAAAAGAAGGGGTAATTTCCTATGCTATTACTAATAATGACTGATTCTCAATGAACTCTGTTTTAACCTAAATACCCACAAACTGTTGTCTTAAGAGTGTTTAACAATCTTACTAGGAAATAGATGTAAAATTGACCAGTGTATGGTTTCTGGAAATGAAATCGTTACTCCTTACAAAAAATCAGAACACATTCCTGTCTCCAATATTCCAGAAACTTTCCACATTTGCATGATTCCATAAGGATAGATAAATGAGATACAATCCTCTCTAAAATTTCTCCCAGTTCCCTGGTAAGCACTTTTTCTGGGCCAGGAGAAATGAACTATTCTGAAGCAACCATCTGCTCTTATATTATCTTGGGTTTTATTTTCCTCTTATCCACACTTTTTTTTTTTTTCTATTTGAAGACCATTTGCCTTCATATAGAAATTGGACCAAAAAATCACTGAGTAATTCTTTCTATCATCTCTACATAATATACATCTTTCTTCAGCAATGGTTAGAAATAAAATTTCAGCTCCCACTTGAGGCATAATTCATTTTTGAAAGTGTCATTGCTTGCCTTGTAGATGCAAAATTAGAAGCATGGGGAAAACTATGGGCCAAGACCCCTGCAGGCTAGTATACAAGTAGAAAGAAGAGAGTCAAATAAAATGGCTAAGTGTGGAACACTAGGGATGGAAGTGTGGAAGGTACTAAATTGGATACAGAAATACGCCTGCATTATAAAATTCTAGCCAGCTTGAGTCCTGAAATGACTTGAGAGATACCTGTAATATAATTTATGACCATAATCCTCCAATGATGAAGTGGCTTTTCCATATTTAATACTTAGCAGCCTGCATATTATAATTCAAATTATTTTCCATTGTTTTGGAGAGTAATTGATTACTAGAGGTTTTATGTGATCATATACTGTAATGACTCATAATCACTCCATTGTCTATTGCATCATCTTCAAATTCATTTTTCTCCACTTTCTTATAAAAGTGCAAGGTTTCATTCAAAAGATTTTCTCGCTACACTAGACTGTATTCATTCCTGTTTGCAGACCTTTAGTTAGCCTTTCTAATTCTTTTTTAAAATATACTACTTTTTTTCTGTGTACAGCCTATCCATCCTTCAAGAGCCATTTCAAGCTCCACCTCCTACGTAAAGTGGTCTCTGACACTTCCAGTGCTGATATGCATCTCCCCTGGTTCCCTTTACACTCATATGCTGTACCCTAGAGCTGATACAATGTGCAGAGTTTTTAATTCCTCATTCCTAAAACTACACTTCTAATCCTTTTGTTATATAAACATACTGTGCTTATACATTTATAGATATGTATTCATTATCAAATAATTTCTGAATTGCTGTGAATATATTTATTTTGTTCACAGCCAGACAGAAAATTACCATGGCAAGGATTGGCTGATTTTCCACTACATTTACTGGAACAGGAAACAAGGCTAGGTAAACTATAAGAAAGGTAACAATAAATTTGCCATCTCCTCCTTTACATATTTCGTATTCTATAAGCAAATACATTGCTATGACAATATTACTTGCATAATAAAGGCTTGACCTTATAAATAGGGAGCAGTTAACACTTCAAAGATCAGCATATGCCATAGTATTAAAACTAGCTATAAAACTAGAACCTGGAACCAAAAGAGAAAAAAATGTTTTTTTGCTATTGAAGAAGCAAAAGCAAAAAAGATTTTTAAGTATGTAGACTGCTCTAAACAGAATGAAATTGAAATACATAAATGATAGGTCTATGATACAGCATCATACATATATTTGAATTTTTCAAATTCATAAAAACTAGGACATATGGAGCCAAAAGCCTTTTTCCTTATGTTCAGCATTGGACATGTGCATCCTTTATCATGAAAATGCATTTTTAAGTTTCTAGCAAAGTCAAACTTAATGCAACTACAAATGAAAAAAAATCATAAATAGAAATCGATAGCTTATAATATTCAGTTTTTAGAAGATTAAATTTTATTTTCACCTAATTCTGTAAAAGCATGCTCAATTTTGAGACTTTCCATCAGTTTTATTGTATGCCGTATTTTATCCAATTCTCAATTTTATCAAGGAAACTAAGGTCCACATGCAAAATGTTAGTGCAAAAAAAGCACTTTATTCCACTTTGAAATGCTTAGGAATAAAGTGGAGAGTGAAACAAGAAAACAAGCTCGCAAACAACCATGCAAACATGTCTCAGAAACTGGATAACTGAAATAACTGATATTTGTATTTGTAGGAATTTAGGAACAATATCTATACACCGAAATAGCATTATCACCAACAGAACTGGTTCTATCATTTAAGAGAACTTAGAAGACTGAGCAGAAAAATGAATGATGATGAGTCATGCACAATAAACAGGAGCTCACCTTTAACTTTATTCTTTGAAGCAGCCGCTGGTACCAAGGAAAGGTTGCACAAGAAGAGAACAAACATATTAGATATTAGACAGATTCTCTAACTAGTAAGAAAGCAGAGATGTTATTGCTATTAAAGTCTAAGGAGTACATTTGTGATTACATGATCAACAGCCTAAGAAAGAAAATGACAATTGTTACATTTCATTACTGTTATGATTAAGATCCTTGAGTAAGAAAAAGTAAGAGCAGACAGGAGCCATGTACTACACATTCCAAACATTTCAAGTCATCATATTCCTTTAATGGAATTTATACCTTCTTTAAGTTCTTCTTAACTCTAAATTGTATTTAGTAAGCAATTAAAACTA
Organism: Rhinopithecus roxellana; assembly: GCF_007565055.1. Lineage (NCBI taxonomy): Eukaryota > Metazoa > Chordata > Mammalia > Primates > Cercopithecidae > Rhinopithecus > Rhinopithecus roxellana. Next base: position 10,137,922 of record NC_044549.1, on the reverse strand, counting down.
TATATAGTTTAAATATACTTAATACTATTTAATAATCAGATTATAACTCCATGATATTTGAATAACTAGAAAAGCAGGCCACTTCCATTATTTGAGTGCTTGCTAAATGCCAGAGGCTGACTTTCCACACATCTACCACTTAATAATGACAATTGTGAGAGTTAAGTTTTGTTGTCCTTGCCTCATAGATGTGGAAACTGGGACTGAGGAAGGTCAAATTACTTGCTGAAGGTGACAAATCTGGAAAGAAGCAAATTTGGGATTTGATTCTGGGTGTATCTGACTCCAGAATCTGTGCTGTAAAATACTACCTTAAGCTATTGGGATTTAAGGAACTGATTCATCCACTAAATTGCAAGCATCAGCTCTACAAAGCCAAATAAAAATTATATGATTCATTAAACTCCAGCTATTTTGGTACTCAGTTGACCAGATAACCATGAGAATAGAAAACTGTGTTACTTTAAATGGCATCATTTCCATTAATCAGTTCAAGTGTAAGCTTATATCTAGGGGTAAACATTGTTTAAAGCAGAAGTAAAGTTAACAAGAAAATTAGAATAGTCCTATAGGACAGTCCCTTACTCAAAGGAAAACTTCTGTTCAAAATACATAATTAGATACCTCTAAATACTTTTGAAGTGATATAGTCTATTTTGACTTACTATTTAAAAATGAAGATTGACAAAAGCAGGGATGTGTTTTGGCTTTCTAAATGATGTGAAGGAGGAAGTAGTCCATCTCCTAATTGGGAAATGCGCAGTCTCTAGTTTCGTGGACTGACCTTTAGTAAAATGTAACATAGATTTTAGATCTAGTAATTATGAACTACACATGAAAACTTCTAATTTCCACTTCCTTCTTTCAAGTTGCCTAGAGCTAAAAAAAATTTCGAAAGTCTGTGTACATACCAGGCTACTTACAGATAATTTTCGTTTTCATCCACAATAATGAAAACTGCCTTACTATTTGCATATATCTTCTACTAGTTTATTTTAAAATGAACATCCTATTTTTAAAATAATAATTTTTTTACCAGACAAAAACATCTTAAGCAAAAGCAAAATTATTTTAGGAAATCTGGATTAAGTCCTTGATCCATTCAAACTCTTTTATTCCACAGTTTTCAAATGGACATAGGCGAAGTAGGCAACTACTTACAATATTATTGTGAAGTTTTTTAAAGTAATTTAAAATTCAAAGTGTAACTATTAGCTGTTCTGTGATCTTTTTACTACTTATGATGCAATAATTCATAAAAGCTAAAGCCCACTAAAATGTTTAATATCAAAACTTAAGTTTTAAAATTGAATTTCATCAATCATCTACATTCCTTTAATGAATGTAATGTTTTGGCTTAGTTGTTTAAGTACAGATTTGATATACATCAAAAATTACAGGTAATAAAGTAAACAACATCCCCTCTTCCTTTCCAATGTCGTCATCTGAGATAATCAATGCCAGCAATTTCTTAATGTTAAAAAATAAAATTTGCAGTTTTTATAAAAACCTAAAAAAAATTGTGTGCATTTTGTTTCCAGAACAAGATTTTACTATACACATTAATTTGCAGTCTGCTTTTCCTACATTTTCCAGGTCAATACATAGAATGCTAACTTATTCATTTTAGTAGTTGCATATTTTTCTATAGTTTATATGAAGTATGGAACTATTTCATATGATCAACAGGTTTGTGGTTTGGGGGCATCTTGTTGTATTTTGGTTTTTTGCTAATAACAGTTTTGCAACACACATCTTTATGGCATATCTCTTACGCACTGTAGTAGTGCTTTATTTCTTCAGGACATAAATTTCCGGGTTGTTTTCATATTTCTACTTAGAAAATCCTGGATAAAGATGAATACTTAAATATTGAAAATGGAAGAGTTGGAAATATTTGGAGAGAAAGTGTGCAAGTGTATTGCATGCTCTAAAATAAGGGGTAACTAGAAAAAGAGAAAAAAAACGAAGAGAGAAAGTAAAGCACAGAATCTACTGTTTCAAACAACTGATACACTACAAATTCTTTATATCTTTAAAACCATAAATTGGTTTATTTAACTTTACCTACTATTTGTTTTTAATGGGATTCCTTGGTAAAATGTTAGTGAATTTTAAGTGAAAATAATTTAAAATTATTTTCCTTTTATTTTTCATTTACTTACAGTTTTTTGTGTATTGTTTTTAAGACTACACAAACCTGAATGAGTTATTTTTAGATTATGATAAAATAATGTTTGTCTCAATTTCAAAGGAAAGATTACAATGCATCAATAAACTGACTTGCTCATTTGAAGAAAAAATTTGCTTCAAACTCAAATTCATCACTTGAAAAATTTTAGCATGAATTCAAGAAAACATGCCAAAACTTTATAAAGGTTCGGAGCAATAATAATTAATTAGCATCTAACATGTAACAGATATAACCAATCTTTTATAAGAAATGATTTTATTATAAATTAGTGAAATAATGATGGACAAAGCAAATCTTTACATTTATCAGTTGATTGGAGATAAGTTATTGACAATTCTCAAACATTGTATGAAGACAGAGGATTTTATTCTTTGATTATTGGGTAGGTACCAACATAGAATAGAAAGAAAAACAAAAGCTCTGCCTGTTTCTGTGTGTGTTCAGGCAGCTAATACTAGACTAGGTTAATACAATTGGGAAGAGGCCAGGCTATCAGGCTTGTTAGCCCAATTATAATTCTCTGCATATTCAATGAAAGAAACCAAGATGACAGGAATACTGTCATGAATGTCATGTTCAATACTTGTAAGACTTTCCATTGTCAGCATAGTCCAATTATAAGTCAATTGTAAAATGCACATTGCATACCACCCCAAGTGACTGAGAATTATCTTAAAAATGCAATTTAACTGTTTAAAGATAAAACAAAAAGAACAGAATTAAAGATACTTTGACCAGAGAAAAATTTTAGATATGACACCATTTTTTGTCTTTATAATAAAAACAGCAAGTTGTTACTATAACACAATTATTCATACTACTGTTTTCAGAGATTGTTAGTTATAATATTAAAATTGTAAATAGTGACAATTATAATATTGATTTCACATAATTACTTTTGTGAAAACATGTACATATATGTGAGGAAAAATCATGTGAATAATAAAATAATTACCATAGCTACTTATGTAGGAATGCAGAAGGGTTAGTGAATGTTAGTCATCATATTAATAAAGTTTATCTGAAAAAACATAAATACAAATAATCATAAAGTACAAATATAATTGACTATGTTACTGTTTTGATTAGTCAGGTTTAAATTAGACACTTGTCTGGCTCTTTGGAAGATGTATCGCTAACTAATATTTTCTCAAAGAATTAGAGACTCTTAAACCACATTTCTTGAAATGGAGATCAGGGACTATTAATAGGGTATGAAGGCATTCTCAGAAGAGATTAGATAAATTTCACCCATCTCAAGACCGATATGACTAGTCACATTTTTGCTATTCTTTTGTTCTTGCTTCTTCTTTTAACATTTACTGTCATAACAAAAGGGTCATATATTTTTAACAGTATTTGCAATATATGGGCAATATAGAGCTTATTGGATTTACTGCTGCCTTTAAAAGTATTTGTTAGAAAGTTATTCATCAATGAAACATTTCATAAATAGTTAGCAAAGACATTACTGGTATTTACGCAGAGAGAGCTAAAGCACTATGGATCTTTGTATTTTAAGATTAGGTAGAATTTTATTGAAATATTTTGATTTGGGCCTTGTGTCTGTTATCCTTCCTCCTAAGCAAAAATGTCTAGATAAGGGACCATTTTTTCTTAAAAGAGGAGGCAACAGATTTAAAGCATAGATTTTTTTAAAGAGACAGTGATTCCTGACATCCATGACTTGGATGGCAGCGGCAGCCCATGTAGAGCAGCCGCTGCCATTGCAACAGTTGCAGAGAGGAGCTACCCACTCCAGGGTCTCCTCTCTGCTAAGAGTAGCAGACATCAGGATAACCAGCTACAGAGAGGAGCTACTCACTCCAGGGCTTCCCCTCTGCTGAGAGCTGTAGACGTCAGGAAGACCAACTGCAGAGAGGAGCTCCTCACTCCAGGGCCTCTTCTTTGCTGAGAGCTGAACACTCTATGTGACAACCTGCCTGCAGACAGGAACTACCCCCTCCAGGGCCTCCTCTGACCTATTGTCACTCAATAACGCTCCTCCTCAACTTGCTCACCCTCCATGTTTCTGCATGTCTCATTCTTCCTGGGTGCAGAACAAGAATTCAGGGCCCAGCAAATGAGGCTAAAAGAGCTGTAACACACACAGGGCTGGGACATGCCCCTTGCTTGCCACATTGTGGGAGAAGACAAGAAAAGAAGAACTGTAGTCCTTTGGGGAGCCAAGACCTGGGAGCACCCCAGGCCAGGGCTGTGGCTCCCTCTTTGGGGCACTGCAGTTCCTAGAGTCTCCAAGCTTCCAGGCACTACCATGTTTCCTGGTGCCAGCTGTGGAAGCTTCTTGTGGTGCACCTGGTCTAGCTGCAGCCTCATGGAGAGCTGGTGCCCATGCTGGCACCTGGAACTGCCCCCACCCAACTGGAGCACCTAGCATGTCTGACTGTGCACAGTGTCTGGATCCCATCTCACTCACACAGCCCTCACCATTCCACACCTCACTCGCCCTTGGCGCTCATGAGACCCAGGCCAGTAGTGTAGTGTGAGCCGAGTGCAGCCTGCCGGGTCAAGTGAGCAAAATGAGCCCAGCAGACCTGAGTAAAACACAGGAAAGGTGCCACTAGCCACAGAAATTTCTGACCAGAAAAATGACACATCAAAGATCCCATAACAACTTCACATTCAGATATATTAGATGTTTCCCTTGTTTCAAATGTATTTGCAGTAAAACAAAACAAACAAAACAAAAGAAAACATTGCCATTGGCAGATGCTGTGCAGTATAAAGTTTTTAGATATGAAAAGTTACCCTTATAGTACACAGTACAAATTATTAAAATGGAAGACAGTGGCATTGCCACTACTTCCCAGAATAAATACAGTGAAAACAATGAGATCAATCATGTAACAAAACTGTGCTTCAGAGAGGAGGAATGCCATTTCTAGACTACAAAGCACTTCAGTGGTGAATTTACAGGAAGAAAAAGAAAACCCACACTTCTGAACATATAGGTTTTAAAACCTACTACGTCAAAATGTAGTAACCATTAGCTATTATATAACATAGTAATGTTAATCAAGAAACCAATTATTTTGATTCCTTTATGATTGAAATAACACTGATTTGAAAAGGGGAAATGAGGCCGGGCGCGGTGGCTCATGCCTGTAATCCCAGCACTTTGGGAGGCCGAGACGGGCGGATCACAAGGTCAGGAGATCGAGACCATAGTGAAACCCCGTCTCTACTAAAAATACAAAAAATTAGCCGGGCGCGGTGGCGGGCGCCTGTAGTCCCAGCTACTCAGGAGGCTGAGGCAGGAGAATGGCGTGAACCCGGGAGGCGGAGCTTGCAGTGAGCCGAGATCGCGCCACTGCACTCCAGCCTGGGCGACAGAGCGAGACTCCGTCTCAAAAAAAAAAAAAAAAAAAAAAGGGGAAATGCTACTACATCTAATTTATCAGATAGTACATTATTACTGTGTTTCAAGACACGGAAATTAAAATATCTGCTGTACAGAGCTAGATAAACACCTACCTTTTCTCTTCTTTTTGTTTTCTTTCTTTAATCATCAAACACAAGGTTAAACACATTTTTTCACTTTTCACATGAAACTTACTAAAATAACATCTTTCTTAACTATCACCGAACACTGTCTAAGTACTAGATTTTCTTTTTTTTCTTTTTCTTTTTTTTTTTTTTTTATTGAGACGGAGTCTCGCTCTGTCACCCAGGCTGGAGTGCAGTGGCCGGATCTCAGCTCACTGCAAGCTCCGCCCCCTGGGTTCACGTCATTCTCCTGCCTCAGCCTCCCAAGTAGCTGGGACTACAGGCGCCGCCACCTCGCCCGGCTAGTTTTTTGTATTTTTAGTAGAGACAGGGTTTCACCATATTAGCCAGGATGGTCTCGATCTCCTGACCTCGTGATCCACCCATCTCGGCCTCCCAAAGTGCTGGGATTACAGGCTTGAGCCACCGCGCCCGGCCTAGTACTAGATTTTCTTCTAAGCTTCATTAGAATTCAAAGACTTGAAAAAGTGTGAATTTAATTTCGTTCACTAGTTTTTGTTTTTTCTTAATGATCACACAAATATCATACTAGGAAAAAAAGTGTAAAAATGGTTTAAAATGTTTTAGAAAGAAACACTTTCTATGGAGTTATACCCAGAGTAGCCAAAGATTGGGCAGATGGAAATAACTCTTAATGGAAACACTCTAGCTACTAAATAAAGAGGAAATAAAAGAATTAGAAAATCACCATTCTGCAATTTTAACAAGTACTTATATTTAGGCAATGATTACCATTCAGGTAATATCAGTAAAAGGGAATCTACCAGATATTATATGTCTCCTCCTGGATGGACACAACACCACATAGGAAGAATTTTTCCAAAATAATGAAACCTGGATAGCACTATGTCTCTACATTGAACTTCCAAAGTCCAACAAATACAGGGGACAAAAAAATAGTCCAATGAGGCCATGAGTAAAATAATGAATGTGAGAAATAACACACAATTTTGCCATTTGCTTCCTTTAGCAAATAAATTTCATGGCAAAAAAAAAAAAAAAAAAAAAAAAAAAACAGAGGAGAACCTAAAAGACACATCAATTAATTACCACGTGTAGACAACTGTGGCTCTTGAGTTGAGCTTTAGATACTTCATAGTGTTAGGAAATTATTGTTAATATTTAGAAAGGATAATAGTATTGTGACTATATTTTTCAAGTCTTGTTTTTACAAAATTAAATGCTTGTGAAAAGCCATTTCATAATAATTTGGGGATGCATTACATGTGGGCGGGAAGCCACCCAGGTGCTAAGGCAAGAGACCGAAGGCACAAACTGTTCCAGTTTAATAAAGAAAATATATACAGTAAGAATAGTAATACTAAAAATAGATTATAGATATGATTATATATGAATATCATTAATTGTTAGTTTGTACCATTACTCGTTGTCCCAATATTATAATAATCTTTGTTCTACAATTATAACCTGGGAAAAACCAGGCCATACAGAGAGATAGGAGCCGAAGGGACACGGTGAGAAGTGACCAGAAGGATGAGCCCTCTGTTACACCAGGACAGGGCCACATGAGGGCTCCTTGGCCTAGCGGTAAGGCCAGCGCCTGGGAAGGTGCCCGTTACTTAGCAGACCGGAAAAGGGAGTCTTCCTTTCTCGGGGGGAGTCAGAGAAGACTCTGCTCCACCAACTCTTATGGGAGACCTGACATCGGTCAGGCCCACCGCAGCCACCCGGAGGCCTGACCGTCCTTCTGTGACGCTGTGTTTCAGCAGTCACGCTCCTGGTCCGCTTTCACGTTCTACCCTGTACACCTGTCTCTGCCTTCTAGATAGCAGTAGCAGAAATAGTGAAAGTATTTCTTTCTCGGAGATCTTTGATCTCTCTGAGAAATACATAGAATAAATAATGACGTAAGCTGTCCTCTCTCTCTCTTTCTCCGCCTGGACTACCAAACAGGGAACGGTCCCCTGTTCAGTGGACACGTGACCTTACCTATCATTGAAGACGACTCACACTCCTTACCCTGCCCTCTTGCCTTGTATACAATAAATAACAGTGCGGCCAGGCATTCGGAGCCACTACTGGTCTCTGCGCCTTGGTGGTCGTGGTCCCCTGGGCCCAGCTGTCTTATGTTCTATCTCTTTGTCTTGTGTCTTTATTTCTACGATCTCTGGTCTCCGCACACAAAGAGAAAAGCTCACAGGCCCTGTAGGGCTGGACCCCACACTATGTTTAGTGCATTTTCTTCCTATTTTTATATGTGTTTGAAATTTTTGATAGTAAAAAACGGTTAAAATGTTTTATATATTTAAATAAAACTTGAATGTTTTTCTGTTTTAGGTGCAGTTGATCAGGGAGCAATATAGATTTGAACTGCATGAGCCCACTTGCATGCAGATTTTCTCCTGCCTCTGCCATCCCTGAGACAGATTAGCCAATCCCTTCTTTTCCTCCTCCTGTTCAGCATAATCAACGTGAACAGGATGAGGAGTTAGATCCTTATAATGATCCACCCCCACTTAATGAAGAGTAAATATATTTTGTCCTCCTTATGATTCTCTTACTAACATTTTCCAATCTCTAGCTTACTTTAAGAATGCACTATATGATACATATATAAAATATGTGTGTGAATTCACACTTTATGTTGTCAATAAGGCTTCCAGTCAACAGCAGGCTATTAGTAGTTAAGTTATGGGGAGTTAGGAGTTATCCTTGAATTTTTGACTGCACTGGGGAGTCAGTGGCCCTAACTCCCATGTTGTTCAAGGGTAAACTCTATTACAATTTCTGAACACATCTTTTCCTATGATTTAATATGATCGTGTATATAAAACAGTGCAGTGTTTGCTACCTATTGATAATTGCATAGAATAAGGTCAATTTATCATATGTGTAAACTACTTACAGTATGTGCAACACAAGCAAGCAAAATGAAAGTAATTTTGGCTATGAAATTCTTTCTTAAGAACAAGGAATATTACCACCCTGACCAATATGGTGAAACTTCACATCTACTAAAAATATAAAAGTTAGCTGGGCGTGGCTGTGGGCGCCTGTAATCTCAACTACTTGGGAGGTTGAGACAGGAGAATTGCTTGAACCCGAAAAGTGAAGGTTGCAGTGAGCTGAGATTGTGCCACTGCACTCCAGCCTGGGTGACAGAGTGAGACTCTATCTCAAAATAAATAAATAAATACATAAATAAATAAATAAATTAATTAATTAAATACCATTAATTTCCTCTATAAAATAAACATTTTGTTTCCATAGAGGTGAAACAGAACTTTTTTGTAAGCTTTTGCCTACTTTATTTGTGTGTATTTTGAGATTTAAGTAATCTATATACTTATTTATTTTCCCTGTTTTTTCACTTTATACATACTGAATTATACATAGCAAAATAACTAATATTTTGTATTAAAATTTTTTCACTCTACTGATTCCATGCTTGTAGTATAAATAGTTTATACATAAAATGTTTACGTGATCTTTTTCTATAGTTATTCCTTTTGCTTTCAAAGATCACTTTAAAGTTCACGAGTCGGTACCAATTTTTAAATCTGTTTTTCTTATGCTGTATTTCACAATTTCCTTGTAAGATTATGACTTTTGCCCCAATAGTTACAGAGGGAGGTTTTCAAGCCAAGAATAGAATTTAAACTCATGCCTCTAAAAGAGACTATGTAAGATAAATGCAAACCCTTAGATGTTTCAGCCATTTATTATTATGAAAGCCTTAAGGAAGTACAGGAATAAAAGGTTCTCAATAACTAAAGTACATGGGCAACCTTTGAAGTTATATTTTATGTCTACATTACTCAACCAAAAAGCTATTTTAGAAATACCCTAAATCTATAACTGGAACATAATACAGTGTCGATGATTTATCTCATTGTATGTTATTCCCCATATTCCCAATGGCTAATTTTTATGGGTTATATATACATACAGTATACATACTTTAGAATGTGTTACCAATGACACGAACACTATTAGGTGTAAGAAATATTTATTGACACATCCTTAAAAAACTAACTTCTGGCTGCACGTGGTGGCTTACACCTGTAATTCCAGCATTTTGGGAGGCCGAAGTGGGCAGATCACCTGAAGTCAGGAGTTCAAGACCAGCCTGACCAACATGGTGAAACCCCATCTCTACTGAAAATACAAAAAAAATTAGCCAGGCATGGTGGCAGATGACTGTACTTACAGATATTGGGAGGCTGAGGCAGGAGAAATGTTTGAAACTGGGAGGCAGAGGTTGCAGTGAGCCACAATAGTGCCATCGCACTCCAGCCTGGGTGACAAGAGCACAAGTCTGTCTCCAAAAAAAAAAACAAACAAACAAAAAACCCCATAAAACCACATGATTATCTCAATAGATGCAGAAAAGGCCTTCGATAAAATGCAACAACCTTCATGATAAAAACACCCAGTAAACTAGGTATTGAAGGAATGTATCTCAAAATAATAAGAACTATTTATGACCCACAGCCAATATCATCCTAAATGGACAAAAGCTAGAATCATTCCCTTTGAAAACTGGCACAAAACAAGGATGCTCTCTCTCACCATATTCAACATAGTATTGGAAGTTCTAGCCAGAACAATCAGGCAAGAGAAAGAAATAAAGTGTATTCAAACAAGAAGAGAGGAAGTCATATTATCTCTGTTTGCAGATGACATGCTTATATATTTAGAAAAGCCCCTCATTTCAGCCCCCAGCATCCTTAATCTGATAATCAACTTCAGCAAAGTCTCAGGATACAAAATTGATGTGCAAAAATCACAAGCATTCCTATACAGCAATAATAGACAAACAGAGAGCCAAATTACGAGCGAACTCCCATTCACAATTGCTACAAAGAGAATAAATACGTAGGAATACAACTTACAAGGGATATGAAGGACCTCTTCAAGGAGAACTACAAACCACTGCTCAAGGAAATAAAAGAGGACACAAACAAATGGAAAATCAGTCCAGGCTCATGGATAGGAAGAATAAATATCATAAAAATGGCCATACTGCCCAAAGTAATTTATAGATTCAATGCTGTTCCCACCAAGCTACAATTGACTTTCTTCACAGAATTAAAACAAACAAACAAAAAAAAAAAAACTACTTTAAATTTTATATGGAACCAAAAAAGAGCCCGTATAGCCAAGACAATCCTAATCAAAAAGAACAAAGCTGGAGACATTACACTACCAGACTCCAAACTGTGCTACAAGTCTACAGTAGCCAAAACAGCATGGTTCTGGCACCAAATCAAATATATAGACCAATGGAACAGAACAGAGTCCTCATAAATAGCACCACACATCTATAACCATCTGATCTTTGATAAACCTGGCAAAAACAAGCAATGGGGAAAGGATTCCCCATTTAATAAATGATGTTGGGAAAACTGGCTGGCCATATGCAGAAAACTGAAACTGGAACCTTTCCTTACACCTTATAGAAAATTAACTCAAGATGGATTAAAGATTTAAATGTAAGACCTAAAACCATAAAAACCCTAGAAGAAAATCTAGGCAATAACGTTCAGGCAAGGGCGAAGACTTCATGCCTAAAACACCAAAAACAATTGCCACGAAAGACAACATTGACAAATGGGATCTAATTAAACTAAAGAGCTTCTGAAGAGCAAAAGAAACTATCATCAGAGTGAACAGGCAACGTACAGAATCGGAGAAAATTTTTGTAATCTATCTATCTGACAAAGGTCTAATATCCAGAATCTACAAGGAACTTAAACAAGTTTACAAGAAAAAAACAAACAATCCCATCAAAAAGCAGGCAAAGGTTATGAACAGACATTTCTCAAAAGAAGACATTTATGCAGCCAACAAACATGAACAAAAGCTCATTATCATTGGTCATTAGAGAAATGCAAATCACAACCACATAAGATACTATCTCATGGCAGTTAGAATGGTAATCATTAAAAAGTCAGGGAACAACAGATGCTGGAGAGGATGTGGAGAAATAGGAATGCTTTTACACTGCTGATGGGAGTATAAATTATAGTTCAACCATTGTGGAAGACAGTGTGGCAATTCCTCAAGGATCTAGAACTAGAAATGTCATTTGACCCAGCAATCCCATTACGGGGTATACACCCAAAGGATTATAAATCATTCTACTATAAAGACACATGCACACGCATATTTATTGCAGCACTATTCACAATAGCAAAGACTTGGAACCAACCCAATTGCCCATGAATGTTAGATTGGATAAAGAAATTGTGGCTCATATATACCATGGAATACTATGCAGCCCTAAAAAGAATTCGTTAATGTCCTTTGCAGGGATATGGGTGAAGCTGGAAACCATCATTCTCAGCAAACTAACACTGGAACAGAAAGCCAAACGCCTCACGTTCTCCCTCATAAGTGGGAGTTGAACAATGAGAACATGTGGGCACAGAGAGGGAACATCACACACCAAGGTCTGTCAGGGGGGTTGGGGGAAAGGGGAGGGATAGCATTAAGAGAAATACCTAATGTAGGTGACAGGTTGATGGTTGAAGCAAACCACCATGGCACGTGTATACCTATGTAACAAACTTGCACGTTCTGCACATGTATCCCAGAACTTAAAGTATAATACAAACAAAAATAATAAAAAAATACTAACTTCTAAAATCAGTGAGATTCATCACATTTTTTATTTTCAGGATGTTATAATTTTTTGTTCTAATTAGTTACTACCCTAATTTGAAAATTTTACTCACTAATCTATTTTAAAATGCATTCTATTTTACTGATTTAAATGTATGCAAAGTAAATAATACTTTTTGCTCATAATTGGTATTGCTAAAATACTAAAGCAAAATAATGCTTCTTTGAAAACTTTTTGAGCCAATAAAGGTCTCAGATTGACATGACTGTCATGTAGAATCAACAGTGGAATGGCATCTACCATTAAGAGTTTATATGCTAAGGCAGAAGGTAACATGTAAAAAATCATGTGTCATAAACATTCTCTCCCTATGCATATGCATATATATGTGTGTATAGCGAATACCATTTTGTAGAATCACATAAATGTATAATTATATATGTATTTATAAATGTATACATTATTTAAATGTATAAATGTACATTATACCACTGATAATTTTTTTTTCCAGGAAGAATAATGATTGGACTCTGTGTTAGTAATGAGAAAGGTGTGCAATTAGAAAACTCAAGTGTCACCTAGTAAGCACACTTATTGACTGTTAACAGCTTTGTAATGATTACAGGGGATGATTAGTATTCATTGATGTAAAGGAGGACACCACCACCTGGGGATTACCCAGAGCCCAAGGGTTTATAGCATCGTCTTAATGAGGGGAGTAAAAGGAGGTGGGAAAAGAAGCAGAATGGGGTGAAGTCAAAATAGATAAACAGAAAACAAAATTTGACAGAAAAAATAAAATGTTTTCATAAGAGAAGTACTTAGCTTTTGAAGTGATGTTACTAAGTAGAGAGCGATATGAAACTCAGGATCATGTGTTGATCTGGCCTATTATGTTCAAACAAGAAGTCATTGAGCAAACATAAATTCGGTGTTTCCTAACTCTTCATTACTAGATAGTAAGTTAATTCTGGAAAAGCTGTGAAAATGGAGAATGTGCTTAGGAATAATTTAAGGGATTTGGTTTAATTTACTTCAGTGTGGTTTCAAATAACTTATTCAATTCCCAGGAGATCCAAAGGAAATCATTTTAGTGTAGCTGGCAAGGCAAGTTTCTGTACATATAAGTATATGGTCAAGAACGGCTTGGTTCCGGCCTCTAGTGAATCTCCCCAAAGAGGAGCCAGAGCAAGATAAAAAGTGACCTCCAGAATGTTGTACATAAAGCCACCATATCAAATTCCCTGTACTGCCACTCTCTGATCTCACTTAGATGTATACTTCAGGTAGGGTCATGATTGCCTAAAACTGAGTCACCCACACTGAAGGGGCTAAGGCCCAGAATTGCACATACTTAACATGTATTTTGTATTTAAGGCATGCTAATTCAAAGAGCACATAGCTACCTATTTATAATCCATCATTTCCACAAACCAAATGATGAAAACGGGGTCATTTAGAAAGGTCATATTTAAATTCTCTAGATGTGATATTTACTAGTTTTTACTGTAATATAATTAAGGGCCTCTGACACATAGACCCAAGTGACAGGAGGAAGAATCACATTGAGAATTCAATTGTAGGTAGGTAGGTAAGAGCTGAGTTATTGCTATGTGGTTCCAGTGGGTCTTATGGAGTGCCTAAGTGCATCCTTTTTTCTTACGTTCTTCTGCCTTCTATTTAACATTTCTATATATTATTGATAAAGTCAGTGGTTTGTAGGATATAAACCATGGTTTAGGCCGGACGCGGTGGCTCACGCCTGTAATCTCAGCACTCTAGGAGACCCAGACGGGCGGATCACCTGAGGTCAGGAGTCTGAGACTAGCCCGGCCAACATGACGAAACCCTGTCTCTACTAAAAAATACCAAAAAAAAAAAATAGCCCCACGTGGCAGCGGGAGCCTGTAATCCCAGCTACTCAGGAGGTTGAGGCAGGAGAATCGCTTGAACCCGGGAGGCAGAGGTTGCAGTGAGCCAAGATCGTGCCTTTGCACTCCAGCCTGGGCGATAAGAGTTAAACTCCAGTCTCCAAAAATCCAAAACAAAACAAAACCACTATGTTTTAAGAGATGGAATTATCACTTTATTTAAGGCACAATAAGAAATTTTGGACAACTGAAGATCTCCTATGACTACATCTCAATCTGAAGTTCACAAAAGTAAGGTCAATATACATGACATTTCTCTGAGATGTGGTAAGCATTTCAAGACATACAAACAAATGCATATTAAATATGCCATATTCTGGCCCACTTTAGGGACATAAAATATTTTACTTAAAAAGTATTATAAAAGTTATTTTTAAAGTTATATATAAATAAAAAATCAAACATAACCTAGGTTTTTGTACCAAATATAGTGTTGACAAGCATGAATAATATTTTTGGAAAAAAAGCTTAACATGATCTGAATGATCTGAACTAAACATATTTTTCATCTGAGTCAAATATTCTGAGTGAGGCATTATTACAATTATTATTCTAATATTTGGAGGGAAGGAGTTTCCAAACATAATCTGCCCCAATTGGTAAAATGTCGTTAGGTAACAGTACTCAGGTCATATGAAAATAAAATGGAAAATGGTCTTAAGTGTTGAGTTTCAGAAAATGTATTCGGTATACTGGCAGCATCTTCTGCTTTGTGGAAAATTTCTTCGGAAGTTTATGACTAACTGTGTTTAAAAGATCACTTGAGAAAAAGTTATTTCAGTGTCCATTATTAAAATCTGGTAACAAAATGGTAGAGTGGATGGCAGAGAGAGATGAAAACTTTTGTAATTACCAACTACATAATTATGATATACTAAACAAGCCACTCTGTATTTCATATGTGGAAGCAAATAAGGTTACAAATGTCTTAGAATGCCATGAACTGTCTTTCATCTCTAGAATAGTACACATATTTTAGGAGAAAGACTAGATGAAAACAATTATGAATGCAAAGCATAAATTAGTTTTCATGATTCATTCAAGAAAATTAGTAGTAATATTATTCTATAACTACCATAGATTCAGATAGTTTAAAATTATAGTCAAAAGATTGCCATTTGGAATAAGTTTCATCACTGAAGAGAGGAACAAAATACTTGTCATCAAGTCAAGTACAGAAATACATTCTGTATTCTAATTTTCCCAGTACCTCAAGTTGCTACTGAATGAAGGTGGGAAGATTACATCATACTACGCTACAGGTAAGTGATCTGCTGGCTTTTGATTTCTAATATAAAGCTCAACTGGTAATCATTACGTTCATTTTATATATCAAATGCTATATAAAGTAATAAGGTTTTAAATGTATATCTGTAAGATAATCGTAATATGTGACAGTTCATATTTAATAAATACCTAATCTTAAAAATGACAATAGGCCATTATTTGTGTTTGTTTTGTTTTTGTTTCATAAACTGGAGCATTCTGCTTTGAGATTGAATATCTATTATAGCCATATTTAAAATGAAAAATAAAAACAGTTTTATCTTCACTTGTTAATGGTATTGCCTTGATGGAAAGATATTTTCAAACACACCAATCGATCTAGAATGTAAATTGGAAAAGATAATAAACCTACAACAAGCAACAACTTCACTAAATTCAATGAAAAATGAATTCTTAAGAAAGTTTTCTTTATAATGTTCTGCCCTACACTTTTTAGAGTTGATATTAGTGAATCTCACAGTTAAAGAAGGAATTTTTTAATGTTTCCATATCTATGATTCTGTAAGGATTCACAAAGAAGCTCTGAAGTCAAACAGTGTGAATTTCAAATTGTGTTTGTGGGAATTGAGGCGTTAGGGGACAGAAAGCGATTTTCTCTATACTATCCAGCTACACAGGAGAAAGATCTAGAATGTTCCAAGTCTTCAAAGTCCCAGCACCAGGATCTTTCCTTGAAAACACACCTGATAACTTTCAGTACCCTGATACTGGTTCATATTATCTATTGAATAATAATATATTTAATTCAGAGAGAAAATGTTTGTATCATGATGCTGTTTTCCATAATTTTGCAAACTACTTTACCATAGATACTAATAAACATGTTGAGAAGGCCCAATAGTTCACATGAAAATACAATTTATAGAGAAAGAAAATATAACTAATTCTCAGGATTTTCAAATAGTCAAATGGTAACTAAATTTATTCAGGTTATTTGCATTTGAATCTATGTTAAGCCTAAAATCCCACCTGGCATGATTTCAGAGATTCAGAGAATCTCAGAGTTAGAAGGTATCATCAAAGGTTGTCAGGTCTAACTGCCTTCCTAGTATTGGTTATCAAATACCAAGCACTCTAAATAGAAGAGGAGAGACAGCTATTCTGCAGCGTAAACTGCAACTGTTCATTAATTTTAAAACTAGGAAGCATTACTTAAAAATGCAATGAGTAAATTATACTTCAGCATTCTGACTCATGCTCTAAACACTGGGTCTGAACATGAGTCACACCCCTATGCCAACTGAAAGCCAACAGAAGACTCCTAAATAGGAAGTTCAAAATTCAAAATGCAGTTCTGTGGTAAACTTTCCTGAATCAATGTTTCAGACGTGGAAACAATTTTGGAGTTGTACTTCTCTATGCAAACTGGAAAGAATATGAAATATACCCAACGTTCCATTTAGGAGCGATAGTTTGAGAGTAATTCAAATCAAGATAATAGGAAAGCCATTTATTGAACATAACACTATAAATTACAGATATGATAATGTTCTGGAACAAATAGTGTAAATGATACAAGTCCCTGTTTTCCTGAATTTTATTGTCTAGGAAAAAAATACACAAATATTTAAATAGAACACAAGTGTAAAACCAAGACTATGTCTTCAGCAGCAGGATTAAGTTTTAGAAAGATCATTTCCACAGATAAGAAAAGCTGCTTGGAAATCTAGGGCAAGAGAAATATTTCCAGACAACAGCATCAGTGCAAAGGCCCTGAGAAGAAAAGAATCATGGTGTTTGGAGGAAGGAGGTCTTTTAGCTTGCTATGCTATGAAGGTGTAATAAAAAAATGGTGTTCCGTAGCTCTGTTGCACCTACCTCTATACATACACTACAGGAAATGTTCTGCATTGTGTTCATCCCACTTTTTAGACCCAGTGGTGGATGCAGTAAAAGAGGAATGGGCACCTGATTCCATTTCCGGAGAGCTGTGAGTTTAACTTGCTAGAGTATTCAAGTAACACACTTTCCAGGCTATAGAATACTTAACATTTAAAGAAAGCGTTCATATGCAGGCAGCCACTTACAGCACTTACAGCATACATTGAAGCTGGCAACACAACTATGACTACTCCTCCTTAAAACCTCATAAAACCTCCTCTTCAAAGAGATTTATGAATAATGTGAACTAAATAATTCATGGGATTGCAGATGCCAGTCCAAATAGCCTCTTCTTTTTTAAGGTTTCAGTTTGTAGAACTGTGATCAAAAGGCTCCATCAGTCATGATAGGAGCATTTGTCCTCACTCCAAACAAACCGTATTTGCATGTGAATGTTTTTCATTGAAATGAGATATATAATATGCCAGCCAAGACCCAACTAAAAGGCATTTTATGCCATTTAAATTCAGTCAAATTAAAGGCTGAATGCAACCTAAAAGGTCTACTCTCAGAACAGTAATTTGACACATCATAAATTAGAACCATTTTTGTTAGCGTAGGTTCAGCACTTGTCAGAAAATTGTACACAGCCATATTAACAAAGAGCTGCCTCTTAGAGAGAAATAAACTATAAGGAAAACCTTGTATGTAACACAACAAAACACACAAACAACGGTGTAATATGGTGTCACTAGTTCAAAGTTGACATTTTTCACTGACATTTACAGAAAAAGATAGCAGTTTAGCCTGCTTAAATGCCAAGATAAATTGTTAAAAACAACTTTTTTGTTTAAATTTTCAACTAAACACCATGTTTAGACACAGGTTAATACATTGATTTAACTCATTAACTTAATTCTTGGTTTTGGAAGCACTGGTGATGTTTTCAACCTAAAAGTCAAGTTGAAAAATATCCAATGTTTGAAAAGTTTGTAACACGTGTCTAGAGATGTGAGTTATTTGGGAACCTAAATTTTCACTAACGATAATAAACGGATTTTATTACTAATTTCCTAGTTCTCACTGACTAAAAGAGAATATTATTGGGTAATAAAAACTGAGAGAATTTTACATGAAAATTAATCACTGTGTCAGGCAAAAGCCTAGAGAGAGGGCTGGAGTTTGTTTGTTTGTTTATTTTAGAGCAAACAAATAAACGAACTGTTTAACAAACCCATAATCTGAAATGTCCCACACATACAACCTTTTTAAAAAATATTCTTCCACATGCAAACTTTGTGTATATTTCAGGCCAGTCAATCTTCCCCCACAAACATCAAGTTCATTGTCACTTAGTTCTGTGTCCTCAATAACATTAAGAAAAACATAGTAAGATTATACTTTCACAATGAAATGTCATTATGGTGACTGTAAAAGGTAATTTTATTTATTTTAGTATCTACATTCTTCCCATGTACTAAAAAGATTTGAGATGTTTGTAGTATAGGAAATACATAAAAACACAGGTACTTTACAGAAAAATATCTAGACATCAGATATCACCATCCAAATTCTGTTCCTACGCTTAGTCAATTGTCTGAAATTCTGAAGGCAGAGAAGCTCCTATAACTATCTCATCCTCTTACTAACAAGTAGAAGGAGCGCACTAAAGTTTCAAGAGCTTGTTTTCCTGACTCACCTTGTGTAAAACAGATAAGCTTTCCGAAAAGCCCTTCACATCTGGTAATGGTAATGCCTAGAATATATTCCACATGGTGGGAAATATTGGCAAGTACGAGGAAAATTGGGATCACTGTAATTTTAAATGTAATTCTTTTCAAATACACGCTGTTAGAAAGATTAAAATTTAGACTGAAGGCAATCTTATACTTAAAAAGGCAAATCACACTGATACATATTTTTAAAAATGCTAAACTAAAGGGAAGATGTATTTTCACTCAACAAAAATTGTGGGAAAATGTACAGGTTTGGGTGTCTCCAAGAGAAAGTTGACGTGTTTTTACATCACTACTTAAATTCGTTCATATAATCTCAAAATGTGCCTTCCTGTTTTCTGGGAATATAGATTTTTCAGTGCAGATGTTACTCTTCTGTTTAAGAAAAAGCAATTAAACAAGAATGTTATTAAATAAAAAGTAATACAGACATACAATGAGATAGTAATTTCTACCTGTATGAAAATGTCCTGGCTACATAAAATATATTTTCTAATGCCCGTTTTACACACACACACACACACACACACACACAAAAGATACAATGATATAATCTTCCTAGAAAATTTACACTGGGCAGTCCTAGAAAATAATGGTAATCTACAGAAAGGAATTTATGAAAGCTAAGAAACTCATATTAGACAAATCAGTTTTAAATCCTAACTACAGAAAAGTGGCAATTCCACAAATTCATAAAAAATTCTATTATTTGATCTTATTAGGTATTTGATAAGGAATCATAGACAATGTAATTAAATATTAATATAAAACATATACAGTATAAAGTAAGGCTGGGCATGGTGGCTCATGCCTGTAATCCCAGCTACTTGGGAGGCTGAAGTAGAAAGATCTCTTGAGCCCAGGAGGCTGAGGTTGCAGTGAGCCATGATTTTGCCATTGCACTCCAGTCTAGGTGACAGAGTGAAAGCCAGTCTAAAAAATTAAAAATAATAGTAAGGTACACTTATACTTGCATAGGTACACATTCAGATACATATGCATAATTATATTTGTACCATTTTAAAAATCAATCTCCTCCAGAATATATTGGATAGGACAATTATTTAAACCACATTTTCTTTATTCTTATTTAACAAATAATGAGTACATTTTAGTGTGGTCCAAGTTTTCATCATGGAAAAAACAAGAAATAAGCAATGACTTTTTATATGTGATGACACAGATTTTGTTCTCTCCTTCTACCAACTTATGAATTGCTTATTCAGATATTGAGAAATGCATATTTCAGGTAGAGATGTCATCAGTTCTGATGCAGATGCATTCACATGTAAATAATCACCATAAACAAGTCAATATAGGATAAATATCTAATATGCTAGGGAAATTAGGACAATTCTGATACAAAGGTACCAACTTTATAGGAAAACACCAAGGAATGGCCTGTGGCAGACAACATAATGTATCAGTAGGAAAGTGGATGTTAACAAGAGGAAGCCAAGGGGTGGGGATATAGCAGCATATATTGCAAGCAGACACTGACAAGGGCAGATGTAGAAAAATGATTCTCAACTTTAGACCCCTAGAGCAACATGAATGAAATCACATCCTTGTGTTCTGGGAAATAAAACAGGCAAATTGGATAGAAATAAAGAGAGGCTTTAATTATCTAAAAGTAAATTGGGAGCAACCCATGATAATACTGAAGTGGGGTTATTATAGAACACAATGTAGAGTTAATTCAGAAATCACTTTGCTCAAAAACATCAACAGCTGGTTTTAATAATAGACACAATGAATCAGAAATGAATAAAACCTTGAGATGGAAGATTATCTGAGCAATTCTAATCATATTATTAGATTTACGAAGGAAAATAAAATGCAAATAATCTATAAAAGTAACTTATTTCTGTGAATACGGTTTTTAGAAACATTTTTTAAGAGAGAAATCTGAGGTCATACTAAATGTTAGCGTACCTATTTCATGGACACATTTTCTGGGTTTCATGCCACAATGAGCAAATTATATGAGTGAGAAGGAATTTACTACAAATAATGAAAGATACATGGTGAGGGGAAAAATCCGAACGTAAGTGGAGAATAATTTTTCAGAATTTAAAGTAGACTCCAATTGACTTCTTTTTTCTTAGGTCTTTTGAATGTGAAGTTTTGTGTGTCACCAGTGGACTTCTCGGCCTGTTCAATTCAAAAATGGCAGAAGGTTATGTAGAACAAATTGTAGTTAAATGTCCCAGCATGTTGAGTTCAGGAAAACACATAATGAAGGCCCACAGAACTTATAATTAGAAGCCAAATCTTGTATATATATTACAAATTAAGGAATCATGATGGAAACAATAGATTTGAAGGAATACGTTCGCAACAGATGATCTACATACTTTCATTAAAATTGTCCAGGCACTGGGTATTGTCATATTCATTTAGCCAGTCTACTCACGAAAAGCATTCAACATCACATATAGCACAGCCATCCCATCATTTACTAATGTGAACTTGAACAAGGTATGCCATGTCTCTGTGCTTTAAATCTCTAATAAGAAAACATACATATAATTTATATATGTGTCTACGTGTGTGTGTGTATTAATGTATGTGTGTTTGTGTGCATTTCCACTGAAAAACGCAGACACAACGGTAAACCTACTAGCAGTGAGCACCCTGGTTTCATAGTTGACATCTCTAAATAAATCTCCATTGAGAGGAGCAGGAAATGCAAAGTCCAGAAAGATGTAAAATCATAAACATTTAGCAGTGTCATGTCAAAAGAACTGAAGAGATTCACTGATTAAATATGAGATCATTTGACTAATTACTCCAATGGATTAAAAATCATGAAGTATGCTTAAATTCATGAGCAAATATGAATACTGAAAACAAGCAAGTAAACACATAAGCAAACAAAAGCATCTTTCTTCCTCTTTGGGAGATTTCAATAAATCAACTGACTATTTGGAAAATTAATGAAAAAATTAAGAAGTTATCATAACTTTCTCATATGAACAATACTTCAGATATACAAATCATTGATGAAACTAATTTTCTTGTTATAGGAATATTTAAGGTAATAAATAGAGACAATGATAGAAATCGAATATCACAGTTTGCTTCAAAAGCAAAAACAGATAGACATTAAAAAGATGAAACCTGATTGACAGTGAGTTGATAGTAACAGCAAGGTAACGAAAATATGAGGGTTCATGTTGAACCTTTTCATAATCATTTTTTAAGCCTTCTAGCTGTGGTCTAGATAGACAGACAAAGGTAAGAATGACAGAGAGGAGCTGAAAAAGAACCACCTAATAAAAATCAGCTGTACAAATTTGAGGGTGGAAAAGGAAAAAATGAAAAAAGAATTGGTGCCAAGGTTAAATCAACTGCCTTCCTGACAGATACCCTGAGTTGTTAGAAGATTTGGGGTAAGGGTCTTTGAATGTGGAAGAAAAAACAAATACAAGAAAAAGAAGAGGCTGCAGAAGAATTTCAAGAATAAAAGCATATTTGCTAAAGCAGACAGGTAGCACAGCCCTATGCTACCTACAGTATAAGCTAAGAATTAGACTTTCCCATCATCAGTTGCAGTAAATTAGACATGATTTTCTTTCTTTCTCTCTTTCTCCCTCCCTCCCTCCCTCCCTTCCTTCCTTCCTCTCTTTCTGTCTTTCTTTTTTCTCTATCTATCTATCTATCTATCTATCTATCTATCTATCTATCTAT
Organism: Rhinopithecus roxellana; assembly: GCF_007565055.1. Classification (NCBI taxonomy): domain Eukaryota; kingdom Metazoa; phylum Chordata; class Mammalia; order Primates; family Cercopithecidae; genus Rhinopithecus; species Rhinopithecus roxellana. The sequence goes on along the minus strand of NC_044549.1, from coordinate 10,115,143 downwards.
CTATCATCTATATTTTTCAACAGACACATTTACCAATTTATACCAGCAAAAGAGGTTTGAGTAATGGCAATATATGCAAAGGAAATGCATCGCATCAAGAAAGTAGACAGCACCTTTTCTTTTTTTTTTTTTTTTTTTTTTTTTTTTTGAGACAGAGTCTCGCTCTGTCACCCAGGCTGGAGTGCTGTGGCCAGATCTCAGCTCACTGCAAGCTCCGCCTCCCAGGTTCACGCCATTCTCCTGCCTCAGCCTCCCGAGCAGCTGGGACTACAGGCGCCCGCGACCTCGCCCGGCTAATTTTTTTGTATTTTTTAGTAGAGACGGGGTTTCACCGTGTTAGCCAGGATGGTCTCGATCTCCTGACCTCGTGATCCGCCCGTCTCGGCCTCCCAAAGTGCTGGGATTACAGGCTTGAGCCACCGCGCCCGACCGACAGCACCTTTTCTATGGCCTCATTCTGGGTCCTGATAAAATTTACCAGCTTAGAATCTGATATGCAGAGACCTCTAGGAAAATGACTGAAAAAGTTGATAAATATGTAGAATCTATAAAATGATGGCACAAAAGGGAATGCTGCATGTGTATGAGTGTGGTTATTCTAAACCATGGCTGCAAATTCTTTGACACTCCTCAAAGCTTTTGACATTCTTTTAAGCCTTCTGTTGTGGACTAGACAGGACAAAGGTAAAAATGAGAGCAAGGAGCTGAAAATAAACAAAAAGAAAAGAAAAGAAAAAAAAAAAGAAAAAAAAAAAAAACAACCTAATAAGAGTCTATTGGTGGGTCCTTGCCCACTTCACTTCCTTTATATCTGGACAAGCATGTGACATCTACCCAGGTAAAGTACTTAAAGAAGATGCCACATTACTTCTGAGGCTAGTGATACGGTTTGGATCTGTGTGCCTACCCAAATCTCATGTTGAAATGTCATCCCCAGTGCTGGAGGTGGGGCCTGGTAGGAGGTTATTGGATCACAGGTGCAATTTCTAATGGTTTTGCACCATCACTTTGGTGCTGTTTTCATGATAGAGTTCTCATGAGATCTGGTTGTTCTAAAGTGTGCAGTACCTCCCCCCTTATCTCTTTTTCCTGCTCAACCATGTGAAGGGGCAGCTCCCCCTTTGCCTTCTGCCATGATTCTAAGTTTCCTGAGGCCTTTATAGAAGTAGAAGCCCCTTCCTGTATACCCTGCAGAACCATGAGACAATTAAATCTCTTTTCTTTTTAAATTACTCAGTCTCAGGGATCTTTTTCTTATTGCAATGTGAGAGTAGACGAATACAGAAAAACTGTTACTGAGAAGTAGGTAATTGCTCCAAAGATACCTGAAAATGTGAACTTTGGAAGTGGGTGCGGGCAGAGGTTGGAAAACCTTGGAGGGCTCAGAAGAGGAGAGGAAGATGAGGGAAATTTTTGAACTTCTTAGAGACTTGTTAAGTTGTTGTGGCCAAAATGCTGATAGTGATATGGACAATAAAGTATCGACCGATGAGGTTTCAAATGGAAATGAGGAACTTATTTGGAACTGGAGTAAAGGTCAGTTTCAATACATTTTAGCAGAGAAGCTGGTGGCATTGTGCCCTGCCCTTAGGATCTATGGAACTTTGAACTTGAGAGTAATAATTTAGTGTTTCTGGCAGAAGAATTTAGTGTATCTGGCAGAATAAATTTAGTGTATCTGGCAGCAAAGCATTCAAGATGTGTCCTGAATGTACCCTATGCTCGTATGTATGAGCAAAGAAATAAAGTAAAACTAGAAATTGTTTTATTTATTTTTTGTTTATTTTTTAATACTTTAAGTTTTGGGGTACATGTGAAGAATGTGCAATTTTGTTACATAAGTATACACATGCCATGGTGCTTTGCTGCACCCATCAACCTGTCACCAACATTACGTATATCTCCTAATGCTATCTCTCCCCTAGTCCCCCATCCCTGGTGTATGATGTTCCTTTCCGTGTGTCCATGTGTTCTCATTGTTCAGCTCCCACTTATGAGTGAGAACATGTGGTGTTTGATTTTCTTTCTTGTGATAGTTTGCTGAGAGTGATGGTTTCCAGCTTCATCCATGTCCCTGTAAAGGAGATGAACTCATTCTTTTTTATGGCTTCATAGTATTCCATAGTGTCTATGTGCCACATTTTCTTTATCCAGTATATCATTGATAGGCATTTGGGTTGGTTCCAAGTCTTTGCTATTGTGAATAGTGACACTATAAACATACTTGTGCATGTGTCTTTATAGTAGACTGATTTATAATCCTTTGGGTATATACTCAGTAATGGGATTGCTGGGTCAAATGCTATTTCTAGTAGAACTAGAACTCATATTTAAAGGAGAAGCAGAACAAAAAATTTGAAAAATTTGCAGCCTGGCTATTTGACAGAAAAGCCCATTTTCATGGGAGGAATTCAAGCAGGCTACATAAATTTGCATAAGTAAAAAGGAGCCAAATGCTAATAGCACAGACAATGGGGGAAAGGCCTCAAGGCATTTTGGATACCTTCCTGGCTGTCCCTTCCATCACAGGCCTAGAGGCCTAGGAGGGAAAAATGGTTTCACGGGCCAGGTCCAGGGCTCTGCTGCTCTGTGGAGCATTGGAACAATTCTCCCTACATCCCAGCTGCTCTAGCTTCACCTGTGGCTCAAAGGTGCCTAGGTAAAGCTCAGGCCACTGCTTCAGAGGGTGCAAGCCATAGCCCTGGCAGCTTCCACATGGTGTTAAGCCTGTGGGTAAACAGAATGCAACAGCTGAGGCTTGGGATCCTCTATCTAGATTTCACAGGATTTACGGAAAAGCCTAAGTGTCTAAGCAGAAGCCTGATGCAGGGGCAGAGACTTCATGGGGAATATCTACTTGAGCAGTGTGGGGAGGAAATGTGGGGTTGCAGCCCCACAGAGAATCCCCATTAAGGCACTACCTAGTGGAGCTGTGAGAAGGGGGCTACCATCCTCCAGGTCCCAGAATGGTAAACCCTGTACCTGGAAAAGTCACAGACACTCAGCGTCAGCCCTTAAGAGCAGCTGTGGAGGTTGAACCCTGCAAAGTCCCAGGGGCAGAGCAGTTCAAGGCTCTGGGAGCCCACCCCTTGCACCAGCATGTCATGGATGTGGGACATGGAGTCAAATGAGAGTATTTTGGAAATTAAAGTTTAATCACTGTCCTCTCACGTTTGGATTTACATGGGCCTATAACCCCTTTGTTTTGGCTGATTTCTCCCTTTTGGAATGGGAGTATTTACCCAATGCCAGTACCCCATTGTAGCTTGGGAGTAATTAACTTGTTTTTTTATTTTACAAGCTCATAGGCAGAAGGGGCTAGCCTTGTCTCAGACAGGACATTGTACTGTGGACCTTTGAGTTAATGTTGAAATGAGTTAAGACTTTTTGGGACTGTTGGGAGGTGTGGTTGTATTTTCCCATATGAAAATGACATGAGATTTGGGAGGGACCAGGAGGGGCTAGGAATTATATGGTTTGAATCTGTGTCCCCACACAAATCTCATGTAATTCCCCATGCTGAAGGTAGAGCATGGTGGGAGGTGATTGGATCACGGGAGCAGTTTCTAATGGTTTAGCACCATCCTTTTAGTGCTGTTTTCATGGTGGAATTCTCATAAGATCTAGCTGTTTAAAAATGCACAACAACTTCCCACCCCACCTCTCCTTCTCCTGCTCCACCATGTGAAGGGGCAGTTTCCCCTTTGCCTTCTTCCACAATTGTAAGTTTCCTGAGGCTCCCTAGAAGCAGAAGCCACTATGCTTCCTGTACAGCCTGCAGAACAATGAGCCAATTACAGCTCTTTTCTTTATAAATTACCCAGTCTCCCATATTTCTTTATAGCAATGAAAAAAGTAGACAAATACAGCTAGAAATACCATATAGCTTCCACTTTGCTTACGGGTAAAATTCTTCTTGAAAACCTGAGACTTCACATAAGAAGTCTGCCTACTTGAGGTTATCTTGATGTAGAGGTCCCGATGCACTGGACATGTCAATTGTGAGTGAAACTTTCTTGGACCCTGTATACCAGCCCCTCTGACAGCTGACTATCAGTAGATTTCGATTGATGCCGTAAGAAGCAGAATTGCCCAGCAGTTAACTGCAGAAATTTCTGAACCTCAAAATCTTGAGATATAGTAAAATAACTGTTACTTTAAGCTACCAAGTTTTGTGGTAAACAACTAGATTATGAGAGATCACAAGATCTGATGCATAAGAATGATGAATCAAATGTGTCTTAAGTTGAACTTTAAGTTACTATTGAATGAGTAAACAACAAATACAAAAACAAAATGCTTGGGTAAATGCAGCTCTCCAATGCTTCCTTATTTCCCCAGCAAAACACACACACTAGTTCAATGACTACTGCATGGTAGAAAAGCAAATAAATCACTGTATCCCTGTTTTTCCCCCTTACACAAGTGTTATAATATTTGAGCCATATAAAATATATATTTACATAAATCTGTCATATTCTATACTAATCAAGAGGAATACACCAGCAATCTAAGAAATGGAACATTGTCAATAATGTGTGTCTTCCCACATCCTTTTCACCTATTCCATGTCCCAATCTCCTTGTCTTTTATGCTATTAGAGAAAGGGGAAGACCATGTAAGTATCTACTTACTACCACAGGGACAACTAATCACTTTATAGCATCCAGAATCATACAATTTATAATCTACTTTTAAGAAGTATAACAAAAACATATTTTTTCTTTACCTTTATTCATTGTTTCTGTGCATCATTTTATAAATATTCAAAAATAGGTCATTTGTTTTACTGTTACTAACATGCAATTAAGAGAGGAGAATAAATTGGGATTGGATTATTTTGAAAATATTGTATAACTACTTCAACAGGATAACTGGCATTTTCAGGATTCAAAGCTACACAATCATTATATTGTTATCTAGCTGCATGTCACTTTATAAATCTGTCAGCTAAATCACATATATAAATACAATATCTAGCATTTGGGAATATTATGTGAATTCATGACACTTCCTGAAAGATTCTGAATCTAGAAAATTATGAATAAATTTACAAGCAGAAAAATATATTGTTTTCATCTGTGATACATATAATCTAGCTGTTCTATGTGCAGAGTAGCTAACTGAAGCTGACATATAGATATAGATATAGATATAGATATAGATATAGATATAGATATAGATATGACAAGAAACTTAAGACAATAGGGTAGTGCTATGGCAATATGAAGCTCTATGAAGTTTAGTTAGTGTTTCAAACATCCAACTTGTAATATAGTCACAAAGACTTAAATAGTACTGCTCTATTTGTGAAAATATTTTCTAAAGACAAAACACTACAAGGTAAAATCTATTTTCTTAGTTTTTAGAATTAGGTGACATATTTTTGGGCATATAGTCAAGATTTTTTGGCCACCCTGGCTATCATCTGATAGTTATGTGACACTGTAGCCCAATATTAACAGACACAAATTGTTGTAATTCTTATCTATAATAATACCTTAGTAGATACCAAGCCTATTATCATAAGCCCAAAGACAACTCTAAGAATACATTTTTAACTTTTAATAAAAAGAAAGAAAAAATGTACTGACCTAATAAAAATATTTCACAAGTAAATATTAACTACTAAGAATTTTAATTACTAACAAATGGGAAAGCTACATGTATCTCACAAATACCTATAACCAACTAACCTTAAACAAGGCAGACAAAAACATACAATGGGGAAAAGGTATCCTATTCAATAAATGGTCCTGAGGAAATTGGATAGCCATATGCAGAAGAATGAAACCAATTCCTTATCTCTCATCATATACAAAAATTAACTCAAGGTGGATTAAAGACTTAAATGTAAGACCTGGAAGCATACAAATTCCAGGAAAAAAATCTTAGAAGAAACTTGTCTGGACCTTGGCCTAGGCAAAGAAATTGTGACTAGGAACACAAAAGCAAATATAATCAAAACAACAATAAGTAAATGGGACTTAATTAAACTAAAAAGCTTCTGCACAGAAAAAGAAATAATCAACAAAGTGAACAGACAACCAGTGGATTGGGAGAAAATATTTGCAAACTATTTATTCAACCAAGGACTAATATCCCCAATCTACAAGAAACTCGAACAAATCAGTGAGAAAAAACCAAATAATTCCATTAAAAAGTAGGCAAACAACATGAAAATTTCTCAAAAGAAGATATACAAATGGAAAATAAACATATGAAAAATGCTAAACATTGCTAATCATCAGGGAAATGCAAACTTAATACACTCACTTAATATAAACACAATTATATAATATCTTACCCTAGTCAGAATGGCTATTACTAAAAAGAAAAAAAAAATGATGTTGGCATGGTGCTCTGAACAGGGAATGCTTATACGCTGTTGGTTCAATGTAAATTAGTACAGCCTCTATGGAAAACAATACAGAGATTTCTCAAAGAACTAAAATATATCTACCATTCTATCCAGAAATCCCACTCCGGGATAGCTCCCCAAAGTGAAAAAAGTCATTATATCAAAAAGACACTTGCAAGTGTATGCTTATCGCAGTACAACTCACAATTGCAAAGACATGGAGCCAACCTAAGTTCCCGTCAACTTGTTGATGGATAAAGAAAGTGTAGTATGTATGTAAGTGTGTTTGTGTGCATGTGTGTGTGTATGTACGTGTGTGTATATATATACACATATATATATGAATACCACTTAACAGTTAAAATGAATAAAATAATATCTCTTGCAGCAAATTGGAACTGGAGGCCATTATCCTAAGTGAACATTATCCTAAGTGAAGTAACTCAGGAATAGAAAACCAAGTAACACATTTTCTCACTTATAAGTGAGAGCTAAACTATGGGTAAGCAAAGGCATACAAAGGTAAAATGGACACTGGAGACTCAGATGGGTGAAGAAGGGTAGGAAATGGGAATAGAAAATCACCTATTGGGTACAATGCACACTATTTGGGTGATGGGTACACTAAATAAAAGCCCAAATTTCATGACTATACAATTCATCCATGTAAGCAGGAACTATTTCTATCCCTAAAGATATTGAAATAAAATAAATCCAAATTATTCACATTTTATGAGAACAAAAATCCTCAATATGAAACAATAAATATTTAAGTCATTATTTTAACATTCTTAGGGGGTGGATCATGGTGTAACTGATACTATGGGAATAAAACAATAAAAAACACGAGGCATTAGAGGAGGTTACATTCTGAGGGAGAAGGTCAAGGGAAGTGGCAGAAAATTTTCCATTCAGAGCCAATTAGTTATCATTGCATGTATCTTTTCTCTTTTTTCTTTTTTTTTTTTTTTTAGAGATAGGATCTCACTATGTTGCCAGGGTTGAATTTGAACTTCTGGAGATTCTTCTGTCTCAGACTCCCGAGTTACTGGGAAAACAAATGTGTGCCACCATGTCTATATTCCGTGTATCTTAGGATTTTTATAATTAAAATAACTAGTGGAAGGATTAAGTACTCCATTGACTTAGTGAGGACACAATCCATGCCCCTAATCTTTACAATCCCGGGGGCAGCTGGGAGTGTGCATGGAGTATAGATGGTGCTCAATAAATATTTAATTAAATGAGCAAATGAAGAAAAGAATGAATAAATATTTATAAATTGCATTTTAGTGTCCATCAGTATATTCATATTGTATATTTTAAAATACATACAACTGTATCAGCCATCTGGGGCTGCCATAGCAAAATACCACACACTGGGTGGGTTAAAAAGCAAACATTTATTTTCTCGTAGTTTTGGAGGCTGGAAGTCCAGGATTCAGGTACTGGAAGGGTAAGTTCTGCTGGGTCCTCTCTCCCTAAATAGCAGGTGTCCATCTTCTGGCTGTGTTTTACGTGGCCTTTTCTTGTGGGTATTGGTGTTCCTTCCTCTTCCAAGGAAGTCCTATTCCATTAGACTCCCATCCTTATGATTTCATTTAATCTTAATTTTCTCCTACAGGCCCTGTCTCCAAATACGGTCACATCAAAACCTTCAACATATGAGTGGGAGGTAGGGGTAGAATTCAGTCTGTTAACACACACTTACTTGTTTGTTGCATTTTTACTTTAACTCACTGTTGCTGTCATCATAAAAGATGATAAAGAAAAACTGTCCCTTGGTCTGAAGTAAAAAAGAGTAGATATCTTCACAAAGTGCTAAAAAGTCAAAGGGGTATTAAAAATATCCTGAAATGTCACAACACTATCAAAAGTCAGTCATTCCATTCTTCTTTATATGCATTTTTCAAAAAATATACATTTATTATTTCCTTCTGATTTTTCTTTTCTTTCTTTTTTTTTTTTTCTTTTGAGAGGGAGTCTTGCTCTGTAGCCCAGGCTGGAGTACAGTGGTGTGATCTCGGCTCACTGCAACCTCTGCCTCCTGGGTTCAAGTGATTCTCCTGCCTCAGCCTCCCGAGTAGCTGGGACTAAAGGCTCGGGCCATCACGCCCGGTTAATTTTTGTATTTTTAGTAGAGATGGAGTTTCACAATGTTGGCTAAGATGGTTTCCATCTCTTGACCTCGTGATCCACCCTCCTCAGCCTCCCAAAGTGCTGGGATTACAGGCATGAGCCACTTCGCCCAGCTTCCTTCTGATTTTTCTTTCTTTGGAGTTCAGAACAACCAGTGAAGTATGTGGGAGAAGAAATTTGAGAGGTATCCTCTAATTCGGAGTATCAAAATAAGCTTAAGGAGCTTTCTTTGGGGAAATAAAGTAAGAATTGGATAAGTGTTGAAGTAGGGCTACACACTAATCATTTCTTATGTGATAAAGAAATTATAATGACCTCTAGTCTTTGAAACAGAGAATAACTGGTGATGAGTAACCAGGGAGTAAGTTATTTCAGCCACAATCATGTAGAAACAAAGTGCCTTAGATTAAATGATAGTTAAAGCGATAATTTTACCAGACTAAACTTCAAAATACAAAAATCAGGAAGGTAAAAGAATTATTAAGACTATAGGAAAAGTTAATTAAAATTCAAGGGCTGAAGGTTAAAACATTAAAATACATCCTAAAAATTGTAACATGCTCACTATCAATATTTTCTTCACCTAGTTACATCACTTTCTTTCTTTTCTGTAGTGGCTTAAATAACTTCTTTTAGTATTATAAAATCAAAATTCCATAAAACTTGTAACTCAAATGATCTTAATATATACGGATTTGCTAGGTCCTGGGACATGTGTGCACTGCATAAGGGCTTGTAGGTCTGAAACTCAGCCTGCCCTGATCCGTCAAGACATGGTCCTGGTACTGGGCTATGTAAGCTGAGGCTAAAGAAGTCTCAACTTTTCTATTCCCAAAGCCACAATCCTTTAGCAAAAACTCTACACCCAACAGCCTCTGTCTTCTCAGGACAGGGGCAGTATCTTTTAATGTGCCCTATGGGGTAGTTGTTTTCCTGCATAAATGGAACAAGCAGCCTAGATTTTCATTAAAAATCAGCAATCCAGAATATTGCCAAATGATTTTTGCAACACTGTTCACAATGGCCAAGATATTGAGTCAACCTAAGTTTTCATTAACAAATGTATGGATAAAGAAAATATTACACAGAGAGAGAGACACACACACATACACAGAAGAATTCAGTCTTCAAAGAATACAATCCTGTCATTTGCAGCAACATGAATGAATCTGGAAGATACTATGCTCAGTGAAGTAAGCCAGGGACAGAAAGACAAACATTGCATGATCTCATTCATACGTGGAGTTTAAAGAAGTCAATTTCATAGAAGTAGAGAGTCGAATAAGAGTAGAATAGTGGTTACCAAAAGCTGAGGAGGGAAGGGCAGAGTTGGGAGAGATTGGTCAACGGGTACCAAGTTACAATTAAGTGGAAGGAATAAATCTGAGTTTTCTATTGCACAGTTGAGTGACTATGGTTAACAATATTGTATTGCATATGGCAAAATAGCTAGAGAGGATTTTGAGTGTTCTCACCACAAAGAAATGATAAATATACAAGGTGATGGAAATGCTAAATGCTGTTTCTGTTTTTACATGATGTATACAAGTATAGAAATATCATACTGTACCTTAAATATGTATAGATATTTATAAATGAAAACACAATTTAAAAAATTCCTAGACTAGGGGAGAAAGGTCTTTTTTAAAAAACAGAATATGACTTAATGGTCCAGAAAGATTTTCCTCTCTACTATCTGGTGTACTACCTACTAATTAGCAGCATGAGCTATGTACCTTATTGCATGTCTTTTTATCTTGACTGTTAGTAATAGTGGCTGTTCTCCTCATCAGCCAGGATATTGTGACATTGATTTCTGCTCTGTCACTATCTCTCCTCCCCCCATTTATGTCCTTCTCTTGTCCCCTCTCGACTCCCCCCACCCCCATTTGCTTTTATTCATAGCCTTGTAATAGTCATTTTGAATATTATGGGACCTGTGTTTTTCTTCCAGCGTTACTTTTCATAGCTTTAGCTACCTACCAAAACTCTGTTAACTACATCTCTCATAATTATTTGGTCTCCAAAACAGTAAAATCTAAAATTTTACCAAATATTAAATGTTTACCTCTCTTTAGGCCTCCTTTACTTTTCATTTTTCCCCACAGAAACTTCCTTACGAACACTGACTCTGCTAGCTACTCCATTTGATCTGAATCCCCCATGCAGGCAAGTCACTGAGGTCTTCTCTAGAGGTAGAGTCATTCTGCTGATTCTGTCACTAATTTATCAGTTCCAGCTCTGAGAAGGCTTTACTATCTCCTCTCCCATGATAAAAAAATTACAAAACAACTGATCTCTAATCATCTACCTCCTGCATTTCCTTGTATCATTCTGCATTGACCCTTTGCATGGGACCTCAAGGTCTTTGCAATAATTTTGCCCAGATACAGTCGGTATCCAAAAGCTGTACCTTCCAATTATTTTGCAGAAACTGTCCTGTTTTTTTCCTTTCTGTTGTTTTCATCTTACCAAACTTCTTACTACTCCATAGAAGACTTTATACCCGTATTTCATGTATGTCTTCTGGGAAGAAAAACTGTGTTTTATTTATCTTCATATTTTCCACAGGCACTGCTTTAAGTCTAGTTTGATTTTCTTAGCGCTTCCTACACTTTCATAATTATCTTCTGAATAATCTGCTCATTTTCAATATCTTTTTAAAATCAACTCTATACCCCACACCTTAGAAATTCTTAAAGAACAGCTCTGAAGATGTCCTGACCCAGAAACTCCTTCTTATTTTTAATGCAAAATCTATATTGTTTTTCAATCTAGCCTCAACTTGTGTTTCTGCACCGATTTAACCCATCCCTCAATAATTCTCGATAACTTCTCTGGTAAACCGTCCTGAACAGTTTCTTATCTGTCCTCTGTGATGCATGTATATACACAAACACACGCACAAATATATTGCATGTAAAATGTAAAATCATAAAATATAAAATGTTTCTGAGCTATATCTTCCATTTCATTGTTCTTGTATTGGTCCCAACTTTTCATTATTTTTTCTTTGCAACATTTAAAAGAAATAGCTTCATAGAGATAAAAACTATATACAGTGAATTGCACATACTTTAAATTTGATCACATCCTCCTGTCCCTCCCTACTCCCACCTCCATCCACAGGTTCCAGTGATCTTTCTGTCATTACAGTTTAGTTTGCATTTTCTAGAATTTTATAAATAGATTCATACAATATGTATTCTTTTCTCAGCATTCTTTGATGAATTAATTTTCAGATTCATCCATGTTTTTGCATGTATTGGTAGTTTTCTTCTTTGTATTGCTGAGTAGTATTTCATTCTATAGGCATACTACCTGTTGATAGACATTTAGGTTGTTTCCAGTTTTTGGCTATTAAAAGTAAAGTTGCTACAAACATTCATATCAAAGTCTTGTCATGAAAATTTGATTTTATTTCTCTTGCGTAACTACATAGGAAGGAAAAGGTTGATCATGTGGTAGGATTGTACTTAATTTTTACGAAACTATAAATTTTGGCCAGGCACAGTGGCTACAGGATTACGCCTGTAATCCTGGCGCATTGGGAGGCCACGGTGGGAGGATCACTTGGGGTCAGAAGTTTGAGACCCGGCTGGCCACCATGGTGAAACTCTGTCTCTAATAAAAATACAAAAATTAGCTGGGCATGGTGGCGGGCACCTGTAATCTCAGATACTCTGGAGGCTGAGGTAGAAGAATTGCTCAAACAAAGGAGGTGGAGGTTGCAGTGATCTGCGATCACGACCCTGCACTTCAGCTTGGGTGACAAGAGTGAAACACTGTCTCAAAAAAAAAAAAAAACAAATAAACAAAACAATGAATGAATAAATAAACAAACAAACAAACAAATAAATAAACTGCCAAATTTATTACCAAAGTGGCTCTAGCATTTTTCATTCTCACTGGTGGTTCATGAGAATTCCAGTTCCTCAACATCTTCTCCAACACTTGGTATGATCAGGCTGTTTCATTTAAGGTATAACAACAGATATGTAGTGATGTTCCATTGTGGTTTTAATTTGCATTTCCCTAGTGAGTAATGATGTGAGGCAGCTATTCAGTTGCCTTTTTGCCACCCATGTATCTTCTGTGGTGAAGTGACTGTCCAAATCCTTTACATATTTTCAAAAAGGGTGGTTGTTACATTATTGAGTTTTGAATATTCTTTATTATAAGTAAATGGTCCTGTCTCATCCCTACAGCCTATAATTCACTATGTTGTATAACTGTTGGCTATCTGTGAAACCTAGCTGAGGAAGGAACTCTAGACAACCTGTCCCCAACCATTTTGGCACCAAGGACTGGTTTCATGAAAGACAGTGTTTCCACATACATTGGGTGGGTTGCTGGGGGTGATGGTTTCAGTATGAAACTATTTCACCTCAGATCATCAGGCACTGGATTCTCATAAGGAGTGCACAACCTAGATCCCTGGCATGCCCAGTTCACAATAGGGTTTGCGGTCCTATGAGAATCCAGTGCCATCACTGATCTGACAGGAGGCGGAGCTCAGGCAGTAATGCTCGCTTGTCCACTCACCTCTGCTGTATGGCCCCATTCCTAACAGGTCACAGACCAGTACTGGTCCACAGCAAGGAACTTGGGGACGCTTGCTCTAGACAACTGAAAGACTCTGGGTAGTTTTGTTGAAATGGTAGGAGGACTATAGATATCTAATTATCCACATATTTCAATCTCATGTTTGCATATTGACACACTGACCTCGTTTGCTTTAAAAACATCTTCCTCTGTCTTCCTCTTACAATAAGTAGAAGAAAATAAAATAGATCAAATATTGCTTATTAGGCAATTGTATAATGTATATACTGATTTCCTTCTAAAATGTATAAATTCCTAATGTCTTCTATTTTCTCTTGAATTATTAATTTCTAACAAATCTCCCATTTTTAGATGAAACAGCAATTCATTGTATCATATTTTTCCCTTTACCACAATTTTTAATTACCTTCATTTCATCATTGTTTTTATCTCCACAATTCTTTCATTTGTCTGTTTCTGTGTCTCTTATTAACTTATACCAAGTTAAATAAGATGATTCGTAATTATTAACAAAGCAACTATGGCTAAAGTAATTATGTTATTTATGATAATGACTTTTTTTAAGTTACCTAACTATAATTCATTTTGAATGTTCCTGTTCCCGTCAATTGGTAAGTAAACATAATTAATGATGTTAAAATCGTGTTAACCTATTAAATGTAATTGTCAGTTAAAAAAAATTTGTGACATACAATCCTATTTAATTCAACTGATAGTTACTTGAAATAAATATAACATTTTAAGTAGATGTTTGACATAAAATAAACATGCTCTTGTGAATCCCGGAGATCTGAGACAGGTCTCAGTTAATTTAGAAAGTTTATTTTGCCAAGATTGAGGATGCACCCCCACGACACAGCCTCAGGAGGTCTTGACAACGTGTGCCCAAGGTGCTCAGAGCACAGTTTGGTTTTACACATTTTAGGGAGTCATTAGACATCAATGAACATATGTAAGATGAACATTGGTTCTGTCTGAAAAGGCAAGACAACTCCAAAAGGGGATGGTGCTTCCAGGTTATTGGTAGATAAGAGACAAATGGTTGCATTCTTTTGAGTTTCGGATTAGGCTCTCCAAAGAAGACAATGAGATATGTATTTCTTTCAGTGGGGAGAGGGGTGACTTGGAATAGAATGGAGGGCATGTTTGCCCTAAGCAGTTCCCAGGTTGATGCTTCTCTTTAGCTTAGTGATTTTGGGGTTCCAAGATAGTTTCCTTTCACACTCTAAACCAAGTTTTGGTATTATATTAGATCATATGAAGTGGACAGAAGTCATTTAGATACTAAATACTTTATAAAACTAAGTACTATAGTCTATAAATAATTTTTAAGCCAAAAGACTGCCAATCCTCTAATATTAATTCTTCTTGGTATAGAATAATATTAATCATAAAAATAGTGTCAGAGATTACATAAATCTAAAAGATGTATGTTTTAAAAACATTTGTAATTATTTAATTACATATTAGTAATATTAACATTTTTAGGACACTAACCAGCATTACCATTTTTAAAAAATTCATAGAAGGCAACTGAGAGGCCAAATATTGCATTTATTTTTTTTCAATATGTACATGATTAATGATGACAGGAAGTGAAGTTCGACTTAAGATAAAACTCAAACCCCCAATAAAAACCCTAATAATAAAACATCAACTTTAGTCTTTAGTCTTCAATGTTAGAAACATAATTAGATATTAAACAGAAGGAAGTCGGTTTTAGTCTGTGAGTTTATGCAGCTAGCATTTGGGCTACAACAGCTGCCTGTATACATCATGTAGCAAAATGCATGTGTTAACATGGATAGAACAAAATTTGAGCTTGTGCCTGTAAACGGAAACAAATACTATTGAATTTATATTAAACTCTCTATAGCCACATCAAATCATATGATTGTTTAAACAGAGGTCTACTATTACAATCATTATTCTCTATCAGTAAGAAATAAAGGCTGGGTGTGGTTGCTCACACCTGTAATCCCAGCACTTTGGGAGGACGAAGCGGGTGGATCACGAGGTCAGGAGTTCGAGACCAGGTGTCCCAATATGGTGAAACTCCATCTCTACTAGCAAATACAGAAGTTTGCCGGGCATGGTGGCACTTGGCCTGTAGTCCCAGATGCTCAGGAGGCTGAGGCAGGAGAATTGCTTGAACCCTGGAGAAGGAGCTTGCAGTGAGCCAAGATCACGCCACTGCGCTCCAGCCAGGGCAACAGAGTGAGACTCTGTCTCAAAATAAAAAAAAAAAAAAAAAAAAAGAAAGAAAGAAAGAAGAAAGACAATATTTCAATTCTACAGTGTATTTAAATTTATTGTATTGGAACTCTTTAAATAAGATGATATTTTAAAGAAGTTTTAGGTTCACAGAAAAATTAGAGGAAAGTCTAGAGATTTCCTACATAACCTGTGCCCCTATTCGATACTTAGCCTCTCCTATTCTCAACATCCCTCATTAAAATAAATCTTCAGTTTGTATTTATCCAAAAAAATAGTTAGTTCTAGTGTCTGTGGTGATTACTACAAACATGTATTTACAGCTTTTACATCCTAGATTTGGAAGTTAGTGATAGCCCTGGGAGAAGAGTTTGAAGGACCAAGGGGATGTGTCTGTCTAGCATCTGTGATACACTTACCCTATGTTTTAGCCCAATGGGTCTGAAATAAATTACTGACAGATCATTTTAAAATGCAGATTCTGTTTCAGTAGTTCTGAAACAGAACTGGTGTGTGACTGGAGATTCTCCATTTTTAACAAGATCCTGGATTTTGCTGATGTGGCTGTTTGGGGACTTTAGATTATGGTCAAGACTCACAAGATGATACGGTTTGGCTATGTTCCCATATTTTTGGTGTTCCCACCAAAATCTCATCTTGAATTGTAGTCCCATAATCCCGCATGTTGTGGGAGGGACCCTGTGGGAGATAATTGAATCGTGGGGGCAGTTTCCCCAATACAGTTCTCACAGTAGTAAGTAAGTCTCATGAGAGCTGAGGATTTTATAAGGGGTTTCCCCTTTTGCTTGGCTCTCATTCTCTCTTATCTGCCACCATGTAAGACGTGCCTTTTGCCTTCTGCCATGATTGTGAGACCTCCCCAGTGACATGGAACTATGAGTCCATTAAACCTATTTTTCTATATAAATTACCCAGTCTCAGGTATGGCTTTATCAGCAGCATGAACATGAATTAACACACAAGACCCTAGTAACTCTGTGCAAACGTCTTTGAACCACTTCAGAGCCCACCTAAGTCTCTCTCTCTCTCAAAGTGTTCTGGTTTGCCTACTGCTAAACCAAGAGGGAGTTAGTTGTCTTTAGGAGTATAGCTGCAGTGGGGATGTAAGATCTAGTGTGCAAACAAATATTCTTCTTTACTAAGATGTGTCTAAGGTGTGAAGGGGAGTAGATAGGGACCGAGGATGTGTATCATCAGGTTAAGTGTGGTTTCACAGGAGTCCAAGAATTCTAAATTTGAATTAATCCTTCCACATCATTAGAGAGTTGTATTTGTCAAGGTAGGAGACTTGAGCACATTTTATAATACTATACAGTTTATTAGAATGATTTATAACGTTTAAATATTAAGACATATCATATGTGAGCTTCATTTGTTTTCTTGTTCCACATCTTGTGAGTGGTAGCTCTGATCCACCAGTGGGTGGGAACATACACCACTTTTGTTTTGGCTGTATCCGGAATATATATGCTTAAGGCTTGCGGAGGAAGGTGGCTGTCTGCTGTAGCACTACAGACACATAAACACAGACACATAGACACACAATGGCAACACGATTTGACCTACTAATATTTTCATAGTTTGAATGGTCATAGTGATTACTTTGTTTAAAAGAGCTGTCCTCCAAGTGTCATATTTTAGGAGTGGGAGAAAAAGATAAAAATTTAGACCACCTGGATTCTGCTAAATTTCCACTGTTTCCACTGTTGTCTATGTACCTGAGGGCAGCAAAAGCACAACTGCAAGTATAAAAATGCTTTATTTTTCTACTTATACTAGCTAGGTTCATTATAATCCTGGGTAATTTGAAAATTTCATCATATTAAATGTTACTATAATTATTAAGCAAAAAGAATTTGACATTCAGCATTACTAAGAATAAACCAGTCACATTTGGAAAATTAACTGTAACCTTATATTTTTCTTTTCATGTAATTGTGAAAAATCAAGATTTTGCAATATTAAAAGATTCACAAGAATACGTAGAGCAGGATCAATATTTTATGTTGGAAGTTATTAGATTTCCACTAAGGGTTCTATTTATCAAAAAAGACTCACACAGCTCTATGACATTCATTCTGCTTTTAACCTGTTAAGACAGGGAGAGCATCATACAGTATAAGCAAATCAGACAACCATAAAGAACAATATCATGTTAGGGTAATTCTGAATAAACACATTAGGGAACTTTGAAGCTTTTAGACAGAATAGTGAACTATTAAATCTATTTCTCCTCCTCCGTCCTTTTTTTTTTCCTTCAAGAAGGAGCAGGAGGATATAAAAGTTAAATGATTTAGGATTTAACTCCTTATAAGATATACTTCTGTGATCACATATAGTTATTATCTAGGTGGCACTCACCGGAAAAATGATTTTTGTTTTTTTCATTTTATTTCACTCACGTTACATAGGTACACCAGAATAATAAACCCTGAAGCTTTTTTGAAATAACTTCTTTATTTAATCATAAAGGGGAGAAAGTGTTGGCACATATTCAATAAGACATGAGATGAGTTTTACCTTTGGGCATGTTATTCACACCTGCCAAAATCTTCTAGGCTCTGAAGATACATTTATTTCCTTATAATTTTTCCCTGATTGTGAAAATTACAAAAATAAATAAATAACAGAAGACTAATTATATAGTCTCCCTGAAACAATATAAAGGAAAAACATGGAAAAATGACTTTAATAAAGTGGGATTCAGTACCATCTGCATTCAACACAGAATGTTAATTTGTCTCTTCCTTGAGAAGAAAGGTTTGGAATCAATCACATTTCAGAAATTATTAAAAGACACCAAATACAAACTAGAAAAATTTAGTGTTCTTGCCATTTTTATTGTATCAATGTTTACTTTTAGCTAATATAAATTATTTATTAATTTATACACAATTTCACCTGAACATATGTAAAACAAACATTGTTCAGGTTTCTGACTTTAGTTTGGTGTCACACCTTCACATACCACTGGTGCTGAAACTAGCTTCCTTTAATGCTCAGCGGACAATCTGAATATGGAAAAGTATAGTAAATGATTATATTGCTTTGTAAAAATGTGAGACAATTACCTGGTAGATTACCAGGAAAGAGTTGACTTTCCTCCTTCTATTTAGAAAGGCAAATAATTCAGAGATGGGATAGATGTTTTAATATGTATTTCCCTCTTTAATCAGTCAAGACTGATCAAATTGGTGATTTATTCCCAACCTCTTTTTCTCCCAGATAATTCACCACTTTATTATTCTGGGCTTTGTAGTGCTTACTCAATCCTGTGATGGTCAGAGGGTACTCAGGCCGACTATGACTTTTAGCTGTATCATTTAATTTTTCAGCTGAGCTGTAGGTAATAAATCTGTTTTCAGCCTGTCTATTTGTGTCCCTCTAAGACACATGAGAAATGAAGCTGTGAAAAAAGCAAACCAAAGCGCATTGTTTCCTTCATGGCTAAAAGCAAGAGATCAACAGCAAAATAAAAATGCCTGTCTCTTACACATTGCAAAATGCATGCTGAGCCCTTTAGCTCATTTATCTACCTCCAAACAAGCTATCTGTGTGAAATGTATCAGGTATTTCCATAATGTAGGGACATGTTTTTGCAGTAATTTTAACCTGAAAATTATTCACTAAACAATTAGTAAGAAGCAATGGAACAAAACTTCATTTCGAATTTGCAAGTAAAAATATGCTATTTAATTTTTTCTCTGTGCTACTATGAAGCTAAATGGGTTAATAGGAATAAAATGGTGGAAAACCTTTCAGAAATTTATCTTGAAAATTTGAGAAATCATTTGACTCCACTTGTCAATTTCATCGCCTGCAAAATGAACCAGACAGTTTTAGATGATTTCTAAGGTCACTTTCAGCTTTAACATGTTATGCTGTTCTGATCTCATAAATCATACTGTGCCTCTCATTCACATATATATAACTTGAAATGATTATCATTTAGAGAAGCCTGCATATTTAAGGCATGCCACTAACTGCACTGCAATTCAATATGTTCATTAAATTTTGTTATAGATGGAAAAATTTTAACCTCACCTGCAGCACTTAGCTTAAAGATTAAGCAGAAAGTGCTTTCCAAAATATACTTGCAAAATTGATATTCTTCTTATCTCTATATATTAATTTAATGCTGAATGTAATCAGCATGCCTAATGAACTGTAAATCTCACACCTGCCTCTGTATCCTATATGGTAACATCATCTTATGATGTATCTTCTCCTCCATGCATGTTGTTATTAATGTAAATTGTTTTTAATAGCGGCCATTCAGGAAAATCACTGTCTACATTTAGGCCCCAGTGTGGCGAAGTCTGTTCTTGTATGCAGTGGTAGAACTTTGGATGACATGCTGAGTATTTATTTACAGGAGTTGTCCAGCATCTAAAAGAGCCCTGTTAACACAAACAAGACTTCACGTTCTTCTCATTTACGATCTGATGAAAATCAAAGAACAGTATGCATGCCAATGAAGGACCATGAATTTTTCATATATTCGGTTCTTTTTCATGACTCCAAACCCCCATGTTCTCTGAAATGATTACACAGTTCTCTATCAGGAACTTTATCCCCTATGTGGCAAGAGGCCAAAGGAACGTGAACTTGAACTGACCTTTTGATAAGTTTGATTGTACTATTTTTGCAACCTCAGAGGAAGAATATCATGCTTACTCTAGAAAGCAAGCAGTTTGTGAAATCAAGAGAATGGAGAAACAGCAAAGTGCTAATTAGAGAGATATTTCTGAATTCCCCAAAACTTAAATATTGCCCAAAGCAAAGTTCTATTAAAATAATCATAAAACATCTCTCTGTGGGTATGTATATATTATTAAATTTTATTGCAGAGTGTATGACGCAGTTAGGCTTCAATAATTATTTATTCATCATGTCATTCAGTAATTACTTATGGAACACATAAAGCTGCCAGGATAAGCTAAACACACTAAGGAACATTGCAGAGAATCATCTAACAAAGTATTCAACTCAGCATACCTAACTGGGACAGATTATATGGGATATACAGCTGTTCATAGAAAGTGTTTTGTTTTTCTATTATGATAAAAACATATTATTCCTTTCATGAAATTTTCAAGATCAGTCCTTTATCTTTTCTCTAGAGGAAGCTTAGTAAAAATTCCAGCAATTCAGACCAAAATGATCCTTTTAACCTTTAGCTAAAATGATACAAATTTATATATTAATCAGAACTTCTTAGAAGTGTGAAAAATTTTTATATTTTCACTAATCTAGATTGACACCTTCACTTAACTTCATAAAATATAAATTCAGGGAGTATTTGGAATGAATCAGAAGTATTCTTTATGGAATACTTTTAAAATGGCCTTTTAAAAATTTATTCTCCTGTTAATAGTAATTGAAATGTTTTCTAAAGAAAATCTTAGCATTCAAAGGGTTTTTTATTTCCTTTATAATATGTTTTAATGTTTTATGAGTATTTATATTAAATGGATTGTGATAATTCAGTATGTTATAAATCATCAGAATTCTTCATATAGCAAAATGAATATCTGCACTACTCTTTAAACAATTTACTAATATCCAATAGAGAGGAAAATGCTATTTTTAAAGAATTCTTCAGGAAAAATAACAAAATCTATCGTTTTTATTCAAATTCCAAAATAAAGCCAGCTGACAACAAGTGATTTACTAATAGTCATTATATAACAAGCTCAGTGCAGCCCTGGGCAGCCTGCAGACACGGTGACTGCCTGACAAATGGCAGTGCTCAGGTTGGTTCCACAATTGGAAGCAATTACCGAATTATTCGGAAAGATTGTCAAATGTGTTACCATTCCCCCAAAGTGAAAACAGGCATAATACAATCTAGAAATTGGATTCTTAGGAAAAATGTACAAGTCAAGTTAGCAAGAAGTTATTGTGTACCTATTATGTCCCAATATCATTTAAAGTGCTCTATGGGATAGAAAATAAATACTGTATTTGTCATGCTCTCCTCACGGGAACTACAATATTATTAGAGAGAAAAGACTTATATACATAAGACAATCAGAGACCAGCCTCATCTCTCATCCACACACCCCAGTTCACTCAGGTCTATTCCTCCTGGCTTTTCTCCTACTCTCCGAAAGTGTAATGTTTTTTCCCCCTCTAGATCCTCTGCTCATACTTAGCCTTGTGAGCTTCTATTTTTTCATTAAATTTTAGTTTTAATACAGCTTTCTCAAAGAGTCTTTCCTGGCACTTCCCTCCAACACAATCTAAATTGATCCCCCCAGGTTTATTCTTTCACGGTCCCCTATATTTTACCTTTATTTGATTTATTATATTTAATACTATATATTTAATTTTGTGGTTATTGACTTTATATCTGCCTGCAACAAATGACGTGAACTCTTTGAGGGCAGGGGCAGATTATCTGTTTTGCTGTGCATCGTATCTCTTAACCTTACCTTGTGGTTTCTCAACCTCAGCCTAATTGACATGTATTGCCAAATAATCCTTTATTGTAGGGGGTTGCCCTATGAGTGGTAGGATGTTTAGCAGCCTTCCTGATATCTGTCCAACAGAGGTCAGCAGCCACCCACCTCAGATGTGATGAACAAAAATATCTCCAGACACTGCCAAATGTCAGCTAGGGAACAAAATTCACCCCAGTTGAGATCTGCCACCCTGCACTATTGACCAGCATATAATATTCATTTAATGAATAATGGAATAAATAAACTAACATGAGTCATCATACAACCAAATGTCGTTTTGTGTTTGCCAATATTACATTGCCATTTCATAGATTTTTATGAGGATTAAATTAGATGATGAATGGAAAATGTTTGGGTCAGCTTGAACTTTATGATCAGGCTGTATAACAGAAATGAACTATTGGCCATGATTATAGATTCTTAAACAGATGAGTTAAGTTTGAAAAAAGTATTTTTAAGAGATCAATCTGACATCGTATGTAGAAAATAACACTAAATATTAATATCAACAGGAAACTACAAGTATAAAGACCAGTTGGCAGTCAGCATGAACAGTACTAGTTGAAAGCCACCGCTCTGGAAAGAAATAGCCTAGGATTCTAACAATTTCTACACTAGCCAATCATCTTAGACAGAGTGGATAAAGTCCAGTACTAAGGTGGGATGACAATGAAGATGGCCTTATCAATCTCCTTCACTATCCTTTTGCTTTAGGTTTCCACAGCTCACTGTTTACCAATAGCCGTCCCTGGAACATCTGTCTCACTCCTGCTCTTTGCCTTCAAAGCACAACTCAGTCGTCACCTCTCAAAAATACCTAACCCAACCTCATTAGTCTACATGGATCTCTCAGCTACCTGATTTCTCACTCATCAATCCCAGGTAGTACAGCAAATCATTGCTTAACATAGTATTATACTACTCTTCTTTCATTTTTGGTAGGCCAATGTGTGATTAGACTTTATGCTTTCTACCTCTTTGTTATCCTCCAACCATAGCTGTAGGCATAGTAAATCATGGTTTTTATATTTTATCCTTTACTTTCTGAGTCATGGGATATCAAAGTAAGAAGGAATCCAGAGGTCCAGTAGCAGAGCTGTAAGAACAGTCATGAATCCCCATAATAATAATCAGAAATATGTTTAGCCAGATGTTGCTTGTCTATCTCTAGTGAAGAGAAGAGCACTGTTTCATCTGCTTTCATTTTTGGAAGCGTTGTCTTTAAGCATGTCTTCCAAGTTATACAAACATAAACTCTTTAAAGATACTTTGTGCGACTACTTAGAGCTCATTCAGAGTACCTCATTAGTTCCAATCCCTCATTATTTAACTATACATTTTGCCTTTTTGAATTTGCTTTCTGTTTGTTCCAAAGTAGTTCTTTATTTTATCTATATATTTTATTGTAATCTTTATTGAACATTTAAGACTAGAGATATACTGAGTTTCTTTTAATTATTTATATTATACTCTTAGCTTACTTTAGTGTAGTATACAACAATTAATTTCAAATAAATATTTGATTCTATAATTTGAGGCTGTTTCTGAAATCATGTTCATATGATGTAGCTTCCCTTCCTTGTTATCCTTCTTTCTCTGCACTCACCTGTTTTCATTGCATCTGGAGGTTTCAATGAAGTTATAGAGGGAGGATGTGAGTGAATGTTATAAATAATGTAAAATTGGCATAAGCAATTGTTTTAAATGAAGCTAAAAATATATTGAAGTTCCCGACTTATCAAATAATTCAGGTTGAATGACAATTAATCCTAAAATCTGTAAAATCATTCCTTGGGTTAAAAAAAAACATATAAAGACAGCAGGGAGTTTAACCTAAGTGTATTAATCAGTAATAAGGTCAATATATGTGAACAGTGTCATGAAGCTGAGAAAATCTAACTTAATTTTAGGCTACGTGAGCAGAAGTGTCCTGTGTGGGCCTGAGCAATGATAGTTCCCACAATGTCTCTTCATTGTGCAGACAACACCTGTAAGTTGTATAAACCTATATGAAAGTTTAGCATCCTATATGAAATATAGAACAGCGCCAGAACTAATGAGATATTCTGAATGGGATATAAGTGTCACGGAAACTATCTTTGAAAAGGGATTTTTCAAAAGGTGTGTGTGTTGAGGAGATAGTGGTGTCAAAGGAAGAACAAGATGACAAAGAAGCGTTAAAGCAACTGGGAATGTCTAACATTGAGAGATAAGATGCTTGTAAACAAAGAGCAATATGTATATGGTGGAAAGATTGTCATATGAAAGAAGTATTAAGAACATTTTTTAACGAATAGGCTATAATAGGTGTAATGAAATTCTATGAAAAAACAATTAGATTAATGTAAGGAAGTTGCTTCCAACAGTGCTATCTCAAGATAGAAGGTCCTATGTAATTGAGAAGTCATTTTGGATGTCATTAATTACTGACTTTGAAATCTCACCAGTCTGTCCTATGTTACAACAATCAAAACTATACTTTTAATAAGCAGGTAAGTTAAGATACATTAAGGAAAAAAGAACAGCGTTCAAATTTTAAAAATAAAAATAAGATTACATTTTAAATTAATAAACATGGGTCTCTAGGGAGATCTTATCAAAAGTTTCATGAATAACAAAGGTAGCAGCAAGGCAGAGATTTTATGCTAAATGGAATTCAAGTTTTCTATTTGGGTTTGGGAGGGAAATAGACAAAATGATCATTAAAGCCTCGGAGTCTAGATTTCTATGATGTAAAACTAATTGATTTTCAGGGAAAGTTAAGCCCATTTATTATAAAGGATGAAGGCTACACGGAATTAATGGGCTCTGTTTCAATACTCAGACATGGAGGCTTAATGCAACAGACCCTATCAATGGGAATCAGGAAGATGTCAAAGTGAGGCATCTGCTATGGTGTCAATAGCCATGAGCCGCCCAGCAAGTGCTGGTTACTTCAGTGCACATGAGTGCCAAAAGCCAAATGATACTTCATTGTTTTTAAAAAGGACAGTCTCTCTAATTAGCCTATTAATGCTGAAAGCCTGGTAGTAGTTAAAATATGCAGGAATTTTATTTTGTTTTCTGACACCATGTACATTATCTCTTCTCCCTTCCAAATGCCACCTGTCTCCCACTCCACACATACACAGGAAGAAATTAGACTAGTTGTCATTTAAGGTGCTTTTACTGCTAAAACTTTATGAAAAAATTTAGATAACATTTTTGTCACAAAAGTACACCCTTTTGATTAATGAATAAGATCTGTAGAATGGTTTTCCCCAACCTGTCCTAAAAAGGCACTCTGATTTGTCCATTTCTTCTTTTCATTCCCACCATCAAACATTGTCATTAAACAACTACTCTACTCAGTGTACTAAAAAAGATACCAGATACTAGAAAAGGTACTAGAAAAGGAGAAAGGTATGAAATATAGAATGCTATCGGGGTGTTAGATGCAGGTGCATGAAAACAATACATACTACAGCACCCATACAGATCACTTAGCTTCTAAAAATCAGTCCTCTGATCCATAGTATAAACATAATGCAGTACTTTGATTCATGATCCTTTTTAACATTAAATTTCTCCTTAAAAATTTGTGGAACAACAATATCATTTTCTGAAACAGAATATGAAACTTTTATATTGAAAAGTAAGCATGGTTTTTTGGCTGAAAGAAGTTTAAGATTTGAAAAATTAAATAAATTCCTGAAATTCTATAAAATTGCACTTGAAGTTTTTGTATCCTAAGGTACAGGAGCTAAATATAACCTTAAAAATGGAAACTTGGAGCCTTCAGATTTGGAAAATTTTCTATATTATTATCAGTACCAGAGATGTATTAAAATTGTATATGCCCTAATAATATGAAGGGAAAAGTGGCACACGAATACTTTGTCATTATTTTAGTAATAGGTGGAGTTAAGACTGAAGTAAATCAATGAGCATAAGTCAAATATTAGCAAATACTTCATAATGCACAAATAAAATCAGCAGTCTAGCTATTTGTGCCTTTTCTATACTCAGTGCAAAACTTAAGAATGACTTAGCTAACTCAAGATGAGACCCGAAACACAATTATTCACTATAGGAAAAAAGAGCAAACATCTTCCTACAAACAGAAATTCAATATTTAGATATGAAAAACTTTAATGCCTCTTATGATGGTCATAAATTCTATTCACATGAATAGCACAAAAGTAGAGCTGCTTTTCACCAGGAAAGATATTAATGCGGTAAGAAAGATTTTATGATCAACTTTTCAGGCAAATCAATACAAATCATTCAACAAAATACTGTTAAAAATCCTGGTGGTATCACACTTGGACATATTTATTGCTCACAGACTGTGATAACTGTCTGTCATAGAGTGTGAGACATGAATTAATGATTTTTCTTTCATCTGTTTAAATAATCTCATTTAAATATTTCAAAAACTAAAAAGTCATAGCAAGGAAGCTAAATTAAAAATAAACGAAAAGAACTCTCTAGAGCACAAACATTTTCATAGCAATTTTTCTTCTTTGCTTTATTTATATTCCTGGTGACTTCTTTGCAAGATACCTTAGAGATTTTAAGAGGTTTCTATTTAGCCAATTGTATCAAGTTTAAAACCTAATAAGTCATTCTTTAGACAGTTAGAACATAAAAGAATCATAGCAACTTCTGTAGGACTGTTTGAACCCAAAACACAATATAGGATGATCGAAATATAAAACACTAACTTGGGTGTGCTAGCATGGGGACGTTTCCTTATCATATTGATCACATATGTTTTTTACATATATTTATTTTAAATGTATATGTGCATTTACATTTATTTAATACAGTTCTGTGTGTCTGCTATTTTTTTAATTAATATCTGTCAGGCCTACTAAAATGTAATCCTCACAAGGGCAGAATTCCATTCTGGTTTCGTTGACTGCTGCATTCCAAACTTAACCCAGTGTCCATATTTTACCGGGAGCTTATTAAATCAATGAATGATCCTGAGAAACAGAGGACCGTGAATACTGCCCATTACAAACTGCTGGAGTGACTCTTGGGTAGAAAACATCCCAGGATCTTTTCGGTTATTGGTTTTCTGGTTAAAATTTTTTAATGACAATCCTAATACAAATGTCTTAATTCAAATATAATACTGAGAATTTCTGATGTAGCATCTCACAAATTCTCATATTCCCAAACCCTAAACATATCCCACACATACCACATCATATGCTAAAGTGAAGTAAAAAGGTTTAGCAAAATACATTTGGGTTTAGATGAGCCTGGAGAAGGAAGCACACTGTCTTCCTTACTTCTTTCTCTCTCTCCCTCTTTCTCTTCCTCCTCCCTTCTGTCCTTGCTTCCTTCCTGTTAACATCCCACTTAGAAGTTCTTCAGAGAGAGTAGCACTATGATACTTCTTCAATAGTTCTGTCCCAATTGGTGTTTCTTTAGGTACTTCCCCTTAAATAAAATATTATCGTTGCTTTTTTGATTTATTTTTGCACCCTCTTCTCAGTAATCTAGATAAATTGCCAAGCAAGCACACTGTAACCTTGGTGAATTTATCTATGAGAAGACTCACATAAGCTTGAAATTAGTATGCCCCTGGAGACTACCTTATTTTTCCTTCTTACTCAGACCTTTAGGTAGATAGTCAGCGTCTCGGAACTGAATAGACAGAATTTGCAAGCTGAATATTGTTGGCTCATAGAGTGAATTTCTCTTACACTTGGAAGAAAAATTGTGACTAAGTGACAGTGAGGTTTTTACTTGCAAGCTGTTGGTAACCTTCTGTCCCTATACACAGGCAGAGGGCTTTTTTGGTTAATGGGCTGAGTTTGTGGAACACTTGTCCCCTGGTGCTGTGTCTTAGCCCTTAGGTCAGAAGACAGACAATTTACATCCATTTACATGACATTTTTTATAGTCAAAGGCTACCAGTTTAGTCCCAGCAAGCCTGACCCTAACATGGTTTGATAAACAGGCCGGCAAGAAATACTGCATTAACACAGCTCTTCTATTTAGTCAAGGGGAAAACTACAGAAACATGGGTATTATATCACTCTACACTCATTCTGCTCTTACCAGGCTTTTAAAGTGCCATTAGTGCTTACTTGCAAAATCAGATTCAATTTAGATGATTAAATAAAAATGAAAAAATCTGTGCATTTTCTAAATAGCCCAACACTAAGATTGCTTACACACTTCTTTATACACATAACCATTTCTGTAACATGTCAGAAAGTAGAGATATTTTATAACTATTTTTATGTTTATGGTATAATTTAAAAAGGGTTTAAAAATCAGATAAATGGTGGCAAACTGAATATTTTCAGTTATAATATATTTGATTCATAAAAATTATCAGAAACTCAAGGGAGTAGTTTATCTTTTCTCTTCCAAAAGAGTTATATTTCACTTTAGGAAATATATTTTACTTTAAGAAATATACATATTTAAATAACTAGAGAGCAAACAGTTATTTTAACCAAGCCAGTGAGTATCGGCATTATCAGGGAGAACCTTTACTGCATATCATTAAGAAACCCTAGAAGTAAATTTTAGAATTACGTAAATTTTACTTGTCCGTTTATTTTTTTCTTGACTTACGTTTGAATAACTCTACGAGACTTCCAACACATTTTCCTACACTAATATCTTGCTTCATTCATTTAATAAATATTTATTGAACACCTACCCTATGACAGATACTATAGTAGGTCCTTTGGATATTGCAGTGAACAGAAGAGACAACATTTCTGCACTCATCAAGCTTCCTTTCCAGACATCAATTTTGAAAATGGTCGTAATAACCAAGTAAATATATGAGATAATTTTATGTCTTATATATTAGTGTTAAGGCCTATGAAAAAGAAATACTAGAGGATAGAGAGTACTGAGTGATACTAATTCAGATGAGTATACATGCAAAGAATACATATATGAGAAGATCAATTTTAAACAGAGGTGTGCATAAGTTAAGATTCAGCTATGTGTATACCTGAGGGGAAATTTTCCAGGCATACAGAACAGCAAGTGCAAAGGTCCTGGGGTAACATGATAGCTTAATGTCTTTAACGGCTAGGAAAAAGGCCAGTGTGGCTGACACAGAGTTAGAGAAGGGGAAGGAGAAGGTAAAAAGCAATCTAGGGTTAAAGGCACTGGGATGCATTGGAAAGAGGGTCCAAAGTTAGGTCATCTAGTTTTCACTTCTCACTTCAGTCGCTTGGCAGCTATTCACCATGTATATATTTAAAACAGTTGTAACTGTGTTGAAAATGAAAGAGTGGTATTCAGCTATAAAGTAATAATTAAATTAATATACTGTTGGGAAACAGGTTTGTTGCTCTACTATAATTCTGAAGCAATGACAATTACGGGAGAAAGAAATACCATGCAGCCTATTCTCCTCCACCCCCATCCCAGGATACACAAGCTTCGAAAACAAGCAAGAAATATTTACTATTTTAGTTGGTCTCTGTGATTGTAGGCTACAGAGATTCATTTGTGTTGCTCCAAGTGATCGGAGATTTATTATAAGTGTAAAGAAGAAAAAAATGCAATTTAATAGAAACACTGCAGTCTTCCTTTTATAGGAGAAACATTATTTACCTCCAGGAACTGGCAGTTCTTTTGTCCAACCAAGCACTTTTTAATGCCCACTTTGGCTATGAAAGCCCAAGCCTTCTAGAAATTTGGCCTAAATGGGACTAGTTGGACCAAAAGATCACTGAATCATTCTGCCACAAACTAATCACGCCTTGACTTCTCTTTGGCAGGCTGGGAGAAAGAGAGGGAGAGGTGATCAATCTATGGTCGAGAAGGACCCAAGCAATTAAATTTGGGAAAGGCAGGAACAGAGTAAAAATACAGAAAGAATAAGGCCACGGAGGTGACCACAGTATAGTCACTCCATTGTTCTGCTATGAATGACAACCTTCTTCATGTCTCTGCTGTCTTGCTAAATTACTTCCTCATCTCTCTTCTTTGTATCATCTATCTCTATCTCAGAGATAACACTTCCTTCTATACAACTTCAGATCATATATGGCCATCATGTTAAACTCTTTTTATGTTAACATTCCAAGTTTAGCTTTTACTGCCATTGATTTATACTCTTGGTGCTTTTTTCTGCAAGTTGCTGAGAAGTTGAATTTGATTTGCTTAGATATAAACTGATCAATGAAAGATGGAAGACCGTAGGTGCATAGACCTTAGTAAGTGGGAAGAATGTGATACTGACATGTCCTCAGCAGAAAGCAAAAATTTTGAAATCATGTTTAATGACTATTGAGTAAGGCAGACTCTTAAAATGAGGGTTAGGTTTGGGATATTTGAGATGGAATAAAAACAAGAAAATTTAAGGCATATTTTCTACTAGTTGATAGAATAAAACAAATATATGTTGTTGTATTATTTATTTTTACTTAGTTATTATCTCATGAACAATAAACAAATATAGCTTCATTTTTAATTATAACAAGAATTCATATGTGAACAGGAATCAGAGAAAGCACACAAACAGTATTGTTCATTTATTGTACACTATTTACTGAGGCCAGATTTGCAGCTTCTATTTCTTCTCCACTGGGAACACAAGTAGATTTGTAATGTAAAATTAGAAACGGGGAATGTTTGCACTGAAAGAGACCTTAGAGAGCTTCTAATCTAATTTTTTCAATTTACAGATAAGGAAACTGAAACTCAGGGGGAGAAATTGAGTTCATTGAGATCACCGTTTAGTTAGTAGCCTAACTGAGAAAAGAACCCAAGATTCTTCTGTCCCAGGGCAATATTTCCCTCATATCATGCTGCTGCTCCTTCATCATAAGGGTCTAGGGTTTAACAAAACAAAAGAAAATATACATTAAAAAAATAGAGTGTGCATTATTTGCCACATGTTAAGTGCTTCTATGTTCAGCTGCTACTGCTTTCTTTTTTATTTTGTTTTCTGTATATTGGTTATATTTATATTTCCTTAGGCTTAAAGATTTATCATTCTAGGGATCTATGAAAGAAAGGGATGCTATCCTCTTACACTATTTTATCTGTCTTTTACAAAAGTATTATGTTTGATTATATGCATTTCTGTTTCTTTGAAAGTGCTCTAAAAGACTGTCATTCACACTGTGATGAGATACTTCTAGGCAGAAAACATACATTGCTCTTCAGTCTATGATAATCATAAATACTTGACTGACCATTGCTCCGATTGCAAGAATGCAAGTATAATTGTGTTTCCTTTTTAAAAATGTATATCTATGCATTGTAGTGTTACACTCTATATGCTCAATACTTCCCGATACCACTTACAAAATGACCTTTAACCTTTTTCTCCGCTTTTCATCGAGTAAATACATCAAGCATTTTTCACATGTGCCAGTTTCACTTCTTTATGATGTCACAGATAATTGTTTTGGCCTCAGGGAAAGAATGTGCTTTCTGCTGCAAATAATGGCTGTAGAACCGTCTGAGTAAAAAATGAACTAGTTGTGAAGCCTTTTTTTTCTTTTTTTTTTTTTTTTTGTCTTATCAATTATGGAAGAAAGAAACTTTCCTTAGCACAAGGAGAATACTAAAAATGTCAGATAAAATGATGGGAAATAAAGTTGAGGATAGGAACAGGTACAGTAAACAAGTTTAAAGGCAACAAGCTTTTTAATGAACAAGACAGAGAATATGTTAGCCACATTTACATTTTATCAGGCGAAATTATCTCTGCTCTTAAAACAAAAAGGCAAATTGAATTTTACTACATGGGAGAAAAGATGAGTTAAGTATATCACCTATGAAATCCATATTCATTTCTTCCTGAAGAAATAAATGTATTTGACTATTACAACAATGTGAATAACCAGAGACATTGCACGTAATCAGAAGTTTATAAACTACCTGTCATGAGTATTTACACTCAAATAGGTGAATTATTGTATTAGTCCACACTGCTGACAAATACATACCCAAGACTGGGCAATTTACAAAAGAACAAGGTTTAATAGATGTACAGTTCCATATGACTAGAGAAGCCTCACAATCGTGGCAGAAGGCAAGGAGGAACAAATCACATCTTACATGGATGGCAGCTGTCAAAGAGAGAAAGCTTGTGCAGGGAAACCCCCTTTTTAAAAGCTATCAGATCTCATGAGACTTATTCACTATCATGAGAACAGCATGGGAAAGACACACCTCCATGATTCAATTATCTCCCACTGGGTTCCTCCCATGACACATGGCAATTTGGGGAGTTAAAATTCAAGATGAGATTTGGGTGGGGACACAGCCAAACCATATCAATCATAAACCACCTTGTTCTTTGAACAAAGAAAATCTAATGCATTTATTATTTCCAAACACTAGATTTATTTGAGGTTTTGTTTGTTTGTTTGTTTTTGTTATTGTTTGTTTTTTTGCTTTGGCACTAGGAAAACATGATTATTCTGTCCCATTCTCAGGGAAGATAGCGGCAATGCTGGGTGCTTGATGTCTTTGTCATTTTCTGATTTTGCTATCAGAAGGAGGATGAGCAGACAGGAAAGGGCCATCTCCACCATTGGCCACCACCATTACATAAGTGGTAATTTTCTAAGATTCTTAAAATTTCAAAATATCTAAAACTTGCTATAAAAACTACTTGACATTTAATTTGTAGGCAATTCCTATAAGCCAACGTTTGTTGAAGGTCTACTATGAGTCAACAATGTTAATATGTATTTAGGTTTAATTAGCCTTCACATATACAGAAATAGATAATAAGAGCTAGCATTTCTTGTGCAATAATTGTTTACCAAGGTACTGGACCTATCTCTTATCTTCATGATGTCATTTAGCTCCTACAACCATCCTATGAGAAAGATAATATTATGAGTTCCATCGTATGGATGCGGAAATAGAGATTTACTGAGTTAAGGTTACTTAATTAGTAAGCAGGTTTAACATGACAAATTTCTTTTCCCTTAGGTCTCTTTTGCCTGTCCTGAATTGATGTAAAGCCACTGGGGCAGGAATATTAGAAGACTAGTAATTCCTAAAATCAGAATACTACCTGAGTAGTCCTTTGCCACACTGAGAGAAAATTCTGGAGAGACATCTGGATTTGGCTGAAATCCCCCTATAGTTATCCTGAATGAGGTCTTTAGGAATGAGAATTGTGTTCTCCAATCAAAGAGGAGTGCTCTTCACTTATCCCTATTTTACCTCAAGCTGCAATGGCTAATATGGCAACCATTAGCCTGGTAATGCAACTGAGCACTAGAAATGCGGTTAGTGTGGACTGAATGCATTACAAGTAGAAAATACATACTGGATTTTAAGACTTAATACGGGAAGAAGAATCTAAAATATGTTAGTAATAATTTTCATATTGATAACAGGTTGAAATAATAACATTTAATATATATTGAGCTAAATGTATTAAAATTAATGTCTTTTTAAAATAATTTTTTTAAATGGCTACTTAAGAGTTTAAAATTATGTTTGTCTTCCTCCTTATGTTTCTATTATGTAGGGTGAATTCAAAGTGATTTCTTCTGAGACTTTTACCCTTAGAAGGAGATGGATTAAGTATACTTCCTGTCTGTTCTTATTATGATTTTACCAGGAAATCTAAGATGTAGACTAGATTCTTCTGTTACAAGAATGTAAGCAGTCTTGTTATTTCCCATGCTCATCTCATAATATCCTGTTTGTTTATTTATTTGCTTTCCATCATTAGCCGAAAAATGCTCTCGGAAAAATATAATTTTAGAGTTTTATTTTAGAATGATATGTACAGGGTAGCTTGGAAAACTATGGCACCCCTTAACTGATGATGGCACGCAGGAAACACTACCTCAAAATACCTTGGCATTTGGGAAACTCCTGTCCCAGCCATTTTTCCATTTCTTGCTGCCATAAAACCTAGGAAGATCACTCTCTGATCTTCTCCTTCCCTTCTCCCCTGAAGATCTTCATGGGACAGGTGTTCAGTCCCGTATCTGAAGGAAGAAAAATCAACAGCGATATCAAGAGGAATCTGAACACACAGGCCTCGCTAAGTTCCCCTCCGTCTATTACCATCAGATAATAACCTTTTATTCTCTTCTGCGTGCGTGTCCATAAAATACAGTTTTTCCTGTATTTTTACAATAAAAATACAAGTCTTCATTTCTGAAGTCTCTTATGTCATTTAAAATATATTAAATTTTTTTTGTGTTTTCTTTTCTTAATCTCTCTTTTGTTCCAGAAGTCTCAGCCACAAACCTTGTGATGAGTGAGGAAAAGATACGACTTTTTCTCCCTTTACCAGGCTTATAGCTAGGTAGCATGTCTAAATCTGATAGAGATATTGGGGCTGAATATTGTGGTTCCAGGACATCATCATAAGTGGAATAACGAAGGCTGCAACAATTTCACAGTGAAATATTAACATTGAGATACTTAATACTGAAATATCAATTGATATTTGTCTCTCTCATTTCCTTGAACAGTGATTTGTGGCTCTCCTTACGGAGGTTCTTCACATCCCTTGTAAGTTGTATCCCTAGGTATTTTATTCTCTTTGTAGAAATTGTGAGTGGGAGTTCCCTCATGATTTGGCTCTCTGTTATTGGTGTATAGGAATGCTTGTGATTTTTGCATGTTGATTTTGTATTCCGAGACTTTGCTGAAGTTGCTTATCAGCTTAAGGAGATTTTGGGCTGAGACTATGGGGTTTTCTAAATACACACTCATGTCATCTGTAAACAAAGCCAATTTGACTTCCTCTTTTCCTAATTGACTACCTTTTTATCTCAAAGAGATCAAGAAAAAAAATGCTTTTCTCATCATTAATTATTGCTCTGGATCCCATCATAAGACTTATTTGAAAAGACTGGGATGAGGTTGGAAATGAGCAGAGAATCATTTTACAGTCAGTGTGAATGAGAGTCAAACATTTAGTAAAAGGTGAAGAGAGGTACAATATAAGCAAAAGTTTGAAGTGACGTGTATTAACACTGCTATTGAAACAATGGGAAATGGTGGACTACCAGAAAGACAAAGGATGCTTTTAAAGGCACAAAAGACTTTAGTAAAAAGAATAAAAACACTCAGGAAAGTTTCCTTCTGTTTCCATTAAAACTATTGGTAGCAAAGTAATCGGGTAGCACAGCTTAGATGTCAGAGTTAAATTTCTGCCATCCACTTTCACTTGAAAGAGTCAAATTCAAAACAAAATTAACTGTTATTAAAAATATATGTTAAATAACAACCAAGTTCCTGTGTATAATAAAGCGCCAATGCAAATTAAAGGCAAACCCATATCCATTGTAGGACAGTTATGATTCCAAGTCATTACAACCTTTAAAATGTTTTCAGAATTATTAAAAAATAAATTATATTTAATAAAGTTGGAGATGTATTAATTAAATTCATCTTAAATGTAAATTAAAATCTTAAATGTATTTTAAGATTTTAGAAATCACCATTCCACATATGATAAAGTGATTATTTTTTAAATGACTGGGCATGTGCAATGTGATAGATTCAATCAAGCAGGCTTCAAATTGAAAACACTTGTAATTAATATCAGATAATATGAAACAGACCATTTAAATAATAACAACTACTAATGCATTTAATTATTCACAAATATTGAATGAAACCCTATGACATTCTAAGCACTTTTAAAGTTCTGAAAATTTTGCAGTAAACAAAGTAGATAAAAATTCTTTATCTCAGGAAGCTTGCATTCTAGTTGATGGAAAGAGAACTGAATTAAAGTGAGTAAATTAATGATATATTATCAGTAGTGTTGAATGCTATGGGGAAAACTATCTGAAAAGGAGGATACAAATATCATAAGGGGGGCAGGGTGACTGGTGTTTTAGTGACGTGCTAAATGAAAAGGGAAATTCAGTTATGGAGGTATTCCAGGAGATGGGGTAAGAGACAGCAAATGTCTGATCTAAGGAGTCTAGTTTGGAAAGCAATGGAAAGATAACAGACAAAGGAAGTTATATTAATTATATATTTAAAGAGTCACTCTGGTTGCCTTAAGAATAGTTTGCAGGAGAAGTAATGGAAGAATCAGAGAGCTCTATTACTGGCTATTATAAGGAAAAAAATGATGATGACTTGAGCCAGGGTAGTTGCATGGGAGAGTAGTGAGTGTTGGAGTGATTCTGGGTATCTAATGAAGGTAGAAACAACAGGAATTTTGTTGATGCATCTGAACTAGGGTGTAATTGAAAGAGGTGTGAAGAATGCTTCCAAGTTTTTTGTCCTTAGCAATGGAATTGCTACACCTGAAATGCAAAATGATTTGAAAGAAACACATTTTGAGAAAGAGAAGAAAAGAATTTTGAACATGATTACTTGAAAATGCCTGTAGCCATAGAAATTGTGGTTGCTGGTTGAATATATGAGTCTGAAGATCAGAAGAAGGGTTCATACTATAGATGTAAGTTTGAAAATCACTGGTCATGGGAGATATTTAAAAGCATAGAACTCAACATTATCCAGTCAAACAAAAGTAGATAGAAATGAGGAGTCCAGGGACTTAGCCAAAGTCTAGAGATAGAGGAGGTGAGAAGAAAGCATTCAAGGAGACTGAAGAGAATCATCATATGAGAAGAAATGAAACATAGAAGGTGAATTTCTGGCTGACAAATCAATAAAATGTTCGTTTTATTTCATTCACACAGGAGTCAGTAACTAACTGCATAAAAGATTTCTGCTTAATTGGGTAAGATGAAAATTCTAAATTGATCACGACATTGATTAGAACAGTTTGATGGCAGTAGAAGGCCAGTTGCAATGAGTCTAAGGTATCAAGGAGGCACAAGAATAAAAGACAAGTACAGATAGAATAAACTGCTCATTTGAGGATCTTTGTTGTAAATATATGGAGGAGAGAGTGGGGCTGTAGCTACAAAGAAAGTGGATTCAATCATAATTTTTTAAGATGAGGGAAATATGCTTTTATGCTGTTAAGAAAGATCCTGTGGGAAGTTGAAAACATCTGATGGAGGAAAAAGAAGGAGCAATTGCTGGGGCTCTGCAGCAGTCTCATGTGACAGAAGGCCGGGTCCATACAAAATGGAAGGAGTTGATCTTTGCTAGTCATAGCTAGAAATAGCAAGACAGAAAGCAGCTTAGTGAGCACAGAGGTTGATAGGGGATGAAAGTGTTGGTGGCATGCTGTGCAACCTTCACCTCTGATTGTTTCTATTTTTCTCAGGAAAATAGGAAGCAGAATCATCAGATGAAAGCAAGAATGAGAGATATGTGGAAGGTGAAGAGAAAAGAGAGAGTAACACGGTCATCTAACTTAATGAAAAAAAGAGCTGACTGGGAATGTAGTAGGATTGCTAGAAACCAAAAAGGCTATGAGCATACGTTGAAAGGGACTTTGGGCAGCAAGCCTGTGTGTTAATTTTCAGCTTTATTTCACTTCAAGGGAGTATGGAGTAATCTTCACTACAGCCCTATAAATTGGGAAGGTACTATTGCCATCCTCATTATAGAGTTAAAGAAATGAAGAAACACAGAGAGATTAAGGAAATTACCCAAGACTGTGTACTTTGTAAGAGTTAGTCTCTGGATTCTAATTCATATATAGCTTGAACCACCTACCACTACGTTTGCAATTCCCATAAATTACATATTCCATGAAACACACCAAATATCTGGCTAGGAAAACTAGGTTATATTAGTGCCATTTCTAAGATGTGGAACCCAGAAAGGGTAGGATTCAAGCATGAGAACAAAGGAACTAGGCAATTATTAAAATTTTGTACTTGTGTAGTGTAATACGGGTCTGCGAATTTTCCAGAAATAGAGTATGTTCTTGGCTGTCACGATGTTCATATTTTAGTAGAGAAACAAGCAATAAAACAATCACAAGCTATCGTGGTATGTGCTATATTTGATATCTAATGGAACTACAGAGGAGGAAGTGTTAAATATTCTTGGGATAGGTGGGAAGAAAAGGTGTCAACGAACACTTTCCAGATGGTACAATGGTTAGGCATATTCTTGAAGAATAAATGCAAAGTCCTCAGGCAAAGAACAGCATGTACAAAACCCTGACAAAAGTATCATTTGCAGAGACCTAAAGTTGCTCCATCTGGGAGGAATGGTGAAAGTGTGGAGTGACTACATGGGAAAGTTGTGCTGGCAACAGCTGGAGAGCTATTTAAAAATCAGGGGGAGAGGAATGGTTTGAGAAGTTTCTATTTTACAAAGAAAATGCTGGACTCAATTTGGAGGCTATATTGGAAACGGAGTGGGAGAGAATATTTAAGGCAAAGAGATCATTTTAGTGCTTATTAGTAATGGAGTGAAGCAGAAATCGTGTAAATGCAGAAGAGATGAATTCCTAAGAGAAATCTCTTGAAATTGTATTTCATTTTTTACCACATTGCTGGCATCATCCCAGTCTTGATATGTCTAAGTATAAAAAAAAAAAAAACCTATATTGTCAAAATTTTAATGACTAAAAGAAAAAGTAATTATTTACCAATAATTAATAAACTAACGTACCAAATCCCTTCTATCAAAACATTGTAAGTGATATAGTTAGCAATTTCATTTTGAAGACTTAACTGATGTAGAAATTTGGTACATATAGAATACATATTTTTGCAAACTTTTAAAAGTCCCAAAAGAACTCAAATATATTAAATCTTTTTTGAATTAAGGCAGATATAATGAATAATTACCTACTGTATGTTTAACTCTAAGAGAGAATAAATAACAATGGCATCTTACTTTCACATAAAGACAATAGAATATTTCATGTACTAATATTTACTATCTCTACCTGAAATTAAAACATAAAATTGCTATTGACTAATAAGGTAAAAGTTAAAAAATGAGTTTTGAAAGGTCTAGAAATCCCAAACTATCTCCATTTTATTGTGTAAAGATGCCTGAGATTTTCTTCATTAAAATTCTCTTCATCGGCCGGGCGCAGTGGCTCAAGCCTGTAATCCCAGCACTTTGGGAGTCCGAGACGGGCGGATCACGAGGTCAGGAGATCGAGACCATCCTGTCTAACATGGTGAAACCCCGTCTTTACTAAAAACTACAAAAAAACTAGCCAGGCAAGGTGACAGGTGCCTGTAGTCCCAGCTACTCGGGAGGCTGAGGCAGGAGAATGGTGGGAAGCCAGGAGGCGGAGCTTGCAGTGAGCTGAGATCCGGCCACTCACTCCAGCCTAGGCGACAGAGCCAGACTCCGTCTCAAAAAAAAAAAAAAAAAAAAAAAAAAATCTCTTCATCTGGTTATTTGAGCTAGTGCTCATTCACTTTGAGTATGAAATAGCTTATATAGAGTTCTCCCCTTTATATAAAGTTGAGATGAAAAATACTTAGGGGAGAAATAAAAGAACTTTGGAAAATAAACTAGGTAACAAGATATGGACATTTCAAATCATGATTAACCCTAAGAGACAGCAAACCCCTTCTCCTAGTCATCCACTGGCTGCCTTAGAGAAGAACATCAGGAAGCAAGGAGGTGCCTAAGGCAAATTTATCTGTCTAGAATCTGGCCTAACTAGCATCTTTTCCATTTGGTCCTTTGTGCCCATTTCAAATTGAAAACTACTTAATTTATTTAAACTGGAAA
The DNA here is from genome assembly GCF_007565055.1 of Rhinopithecus roxellana. Lineage (NCBI taxonomy): Eukaryota > Metazoa > Chordata > Mammalia > Primates > Cercopithecidae > Rhinopithecus > Rhinopithecus roxellana. Next base: position 10,075,816 of record NC_044549.1, on the reverse strand, counting down.
GTCCCACACGATCTCATTTACTCCCAAATTAAAAAATCATAATCAGATAGCATTCCCCAGATCTACAAAGGAAGCTAGTCCTTGAGCTAATCATATGTTGCCAGTCATTGTAAAAAGTCACAAGCTGACAACCTGCACAGCATTGCCACTCAGGATACCTCCAAAATACCGAAAAAGAAAGCCTATGTGTTGGTGTGAATTTATTAAATCAGAAGCAAAGCTATTTCTCTTGAATTAGAGGTATGGAACTGCAAATTGACAATCCCTAAGGGGAGGATGAATACCTCAAGTTCACAGCAATAGTTAAAATTGCCTCATGCAATACAATTCAGTTCCTTCCTCCAAAAAGCTGAATTCTTAAAATCTCATTTAACCACCTTAACTTTCATTCTGAAAGTGGTGTTTGCTCAGTAAATGAAAGTTAAAATTGAGCAGTTGTACGTCGTGCTTCTTTTTTTTTTGGAGTTTGATTATAGTTTGTAATAATCTAAGGACTAGAAGTCATGATTCTAAAAAGAGAAAGAGGGAGGGAAAAAAGTGCACTGTACATGCTGGTCAGTTTTCCCTTTGGAAATAACTGAGCTTATTCTGTGTCAAAGTCTATCTATCCATGATGTTATTTTTAAACCTTGAAGAAGGAGGAAACTGATTGATCTTAAACGATTTCTAAAAACCTATTTTTCCCCCATACTTTGCCCATTATAAGCCACAGGGATCAACCTGCCCCCTGCTGATAAACTCCATAGTTTGAAAACACTAATCAAACAAGATAGTGAAATGATCAAAGTGTAGTAGTCTGATTCCTCCATTCAGTGTACGACACATCTATGAACTGAAGGAGAGCAGGAGATTTCAAATAAAGACTAAAAGAAGTCTTTTAAAGCATTTCTTTTGTACTTGAAAATTTGTTCATTTTGAACAAAAAAACAAAAAAAAAAAAAAAAAACCAGGAGAGCTAAAAGCCTAATAAATTCCTTTGATCTGGACATGGCAAGTTCTTAAAGAGAAAGTCTAAAAGGTTGCAGACTATCTGCTGTTCTCTGAAAATTCAAATCCAGCAAACCAACACTTCACTGTTCTATTGCCTCCTCCCTGCCACTGACAACATAATGTATATTCCATCCATTTAGGAAGAATGGAAGCTACTAGAAATGATTGAAGTAAGACCTCAACATACTCAAATATTTTAACAAAAATACAGAAATCTCTAACGCTTTTGTGGTTCCAGAGAGAGTGCATCTCACTGAGAGCTTCTCCTAGAAACATTCACACGAGTCACTGGGATCATTTAGTACAAATGGAGAAAATCAATGAGCAGGTATCTAAACCTCAAACATTCACTGACAGCTAGTTGACAATTTACATTTGTAAATTCTTAGGTTTTAAAGTAATAAAGAAGGTATTGGACAAATGGGTGCATTCAAGTTCATAAGAAGACATTTTAATTCGTGTTTTAAAAAACTGAAGTCCAGTGCTGGCTAAATACATCCACAGCTGGATATGGTGCACACTTTGTGCTCAAGTTTAAGTTATTGCAACTCAGAGTGTGGCCTACACAGGAACTTCAATAGTTCCATCTTGGAACTTGTTAGAAATACTGAAGTTTAGAGCAATCCCACGTGTACTTAACCATAATATGCATTTTAACAAGATCCTGGGTAACACATATGTGCATTAAGCCCTGAACAACGCTTCTGAGAGCTGTCACAAATTTAATTTCTAATCCACATGTTGAATTTATTAGTAAAAATAAATGCTATACAAGAATTTAGAGAGAGCTTTATCTGGAATTCTAAACAAAAGGAGACCAGAAAATAAAAATTTCTAATAGCCTGCTTTCCTGAAGCAATGTCCCATTTTGTATTTTTGCAGATTACTCTTTGTGTGTATATAATTCTGCATTATTTTTTGGTTTGCTTCTTTTTTCTTTTAGTTAAATTAACTTTAACCCAGTACTTTATTGGAATGTTTCCTTTTATAAAGTTTTTGATATAAGGGATAAAAAGATGACTAACACAAAGTCTGCATCTTCAAGTTTACAAAATATCTGCAGAAGACTGAATAAACAGCAATTCAAAACAAATATATAGTTGTTTCCCAGTATATCAGGTAGCAGAAATTATGATATTAAAAGAAAGAAAAAGGAAAAACTGCAGTAGACATGTTCTGGTAAGCCAGAATGCCTTTGCTGAGGAAAACACCACTTTCAATAAATGCAATTATGATGAGGCTGCCAATTATATTCCCCTGAGTGTAAGACACAGGCAGGAAAACCACAGAACAATATTCTCCACGGTGCTTGGACTAAACCTCGGAAAGGGCTTCAGTAGAGTTTTCAAACATTTTTTGTTGTTATTATTATTATTAGTTAGAGACAGGGTCTCACTCTGTTGCCCAGGCTGAAGTGCAGTGGTGCATTTACAGCTCACTGCAGCCGCAAGCTCCTGGCCTCCATTGATCTTCCTGCCACAGCCTCCCAAGTAGCTGGGACTACAGGTGAACACCACTGTGCCTGGCTAATTTCTTTATTTTTTTTTTTCTGGAGATAGGGTCTCACTACATTGGCCAAGCTGGTCTCAATCTCCTGGCATTAGGTGATTCTCCTGCCTCAGTCTCTCAAAGCACTGGGATTACAGGTGGGTGCTACCAGGTCCAGCTTGATCCAATAGAGTTTGTGTGCTATAAGAAACTTCTGTGCTATAAGAACACTAACAGAAATCAAAGTTTTTGTTTTGTTCTGTTTTGTTTTTTACTGGAAATTTCAGAAAGATGTTAATCAAGAACACACACACATAAACAAACATATGCATACATGTATATATATACATATATCCAATATATTTATAGAGGAATTGGTAGATGGATACATAGAAGGTAAGTAGATTAGATAGATAGATAGATAGATAGATAGATAGATAGATAGATAGATAGAGAGATAGATAGATAGATAATCTTATAAATATGTTGTATTTGCCAGGGCTGCTATAACAAAGGAGTACACACTGGGTGGCTTATAAAAGTAAATGTATTGCCTTAGAGTTCTAGAGATTAGAAGGCCTAGATTAAGGTATCAGGCAGAGTTAGTTCCTTCTGAATGGAGTGAAGAAAAACCTGTTTCCTGTCTCTCTGGCAGTATTTGACATTCCTTGGATTGTAGATCTCTTCCTTCATCTTCACATGGCATTCTCCCTGGGTTTATGTCTTGGTGTCCAAATTTCCCTTTTGTGGAAGAATATTGATCATATTGAATTAGACGCCCACTGTACTTTTGAACGGTTGCTTCCTGTGTGAATGTAATGTGCTCTGTCTCTTCCTACTTGTATCCAAACCACATATCTTAACTAAATCAATCACTCTAAATTGAAATTCTCATCAGTTCATGGCTCAGCTCAAGAATTTTCAATGAATCCCCATTGCCTAATAAAGTAAATCCAAACCAAACACATACGAATTAGAGATATACAATATGGCATCAATTAGTGTGTTCAAATCTGGTCTTCCAATTCATTTAACTCCAGTATGATCTTACTTTCACTAATTACATCTGCAATTACACTGTTTCCAAATAAAGCCACTTTCTGAGGTACTAGGGATTAGGACTTGAACATATGAATTTTAGAGGACACAATTTAACTCAAAACATGTATATATATACACACAGATATATATATATCTGTATAGATATATATGTGTGTATATATACATATGTATATGGCTCTCAAAAGAAATGTATACAAATAATTGTTGCTTACAGATATTTATTTGTAATAATGAAAATATGCATCTACATATACATGAATAAAAGTCCACATGATAAAGCCAATTAGAAACACAAAGATATGTAGAGAAACAATTCTAATGATGTCATTTGAGACAGAAACATTACATTCCCTCTTTTCTCATGGTAATTTGACTAAGATTTCTGTGACGTATAACTAGAAGATCAATGACTATTATGAGAACTAACATTTACTGAGAACCTGTTGATAAGAATATGCCGTGGCCTCTCTTAAATGTATTACTTAATTTAATCCTTAGAATTCCTCTATAACATGAATATTATTACTTAATTTAATCAAAAAGAAAACCAAAGCTGAAAACTCAAATAAGTGAAAATAATTATTCACATCTGGGTTTAAATCTGATCGCTTTTTGAGTTATCCATATCTGTATCATCTTGAAGAGCACACATAAAAACCAATATTTGCTACTACAGATTCAAGGAAGGGTAGAGAAATATAGCTAGCTAAAAGTTTAGAAAAGCCCCCGTGGAGGAGATGGCTTGAATCTAAGTGGGGAGAAAGTGGTAGAATTTCAAAACACCTAGAATATTTCAGGAAAATGGGATTGCATGATAAATGGTTTGATAGTCCTAAAATCTGGACATATTTAGAAGTAGTGTAATGATGTTTTGAATAGGATATGGGAGATGGAATTGGAAGACCAGACTGGGTAGACTAATTGATACCATGTTGTGTATCTCTAATTCCTATGTGCTCAGTTTGAATTTAATTTATTAGGCAATGGGGATTCATTGAAAATCCTTGATCTGACTCATGAGCTGATGAGAATTTCAGTATAGAGTGACTGATTTAGTAAAGACATTTGTTTTGGATACAAGTAGGAAGAGATAGAGCACAGTACACTCACATAAGAAGCAATTCTAATAGTCTGAATATTTTTCTTGAATGTATATTAAATTTTTTCTTGAATGTATTTACTTATTTATAATTGTTAGTATCACTATTATTACTTTGGATAATGGAGATGGAATCTCACCCTGTCACCCAGACTGGAGTGCAACGGTACGATCTCAGCTCACTGCAACCTCCGCCTCTCAGGTTTAATTGCTTCTCCTGCCTCGGCCTCCTGAGTAGTTGGGATTACAGGTGCACGACACCATGCCCGGATACTTTTTTGTATATTTAGTAGAGACAGGGTTTCACCATGTTGGCCAGGCTGGTCTCAAACTCCTGACCTCATGATCTGCCCACCTCAGCCTCCCAAAGTGCTGGGATTATAGGCGTGAGCCACTGCGCCTGGCCTTTCTTAAATATTTTAAAGCTCTATAAGCTCTTAATAAGCTATAATAATTTCTAGGTAAATTGATTTATGAGAGTTTTATTTAACTTTTATTATTTATAATTTTTAAAATATCAAACATGTTCAAACCACAATAAAGAAACTGAAATAATTAAACTAAAAAACAAGAATAGAAAAAAGTTAGGATCATAGCTTTTTCTAAAAACAGAAAACATGTAACTTTTACCTGATACTTCGTTCACTCCACTGTAGGAAGTATGAGAAGTATTCAGAATATCAGTGCTCCAAGATGTGACAGGGAACGGAGTAGGGAAAACAGAGCTTAAATTAGGATAGTGATGAAAAGAATACAAAAAAAAAGAGAGGAACTTTTGGAGCAAAATTCAGGAGGCTTCTGCTCTACGAGGAAGACGAACTCATGCAGCGCTTCTCAAAATGAGGTCCTTGGACCAGCTGCAACAGCATTTAAATGAGAAATTGTTGGACATACGTGCTGTTGAATTCTATCTCAAACCTACTAAGAAACTTGGGGAATGGGGCCCAAGAAACTGTGTTTTAACAATCACCTTTCTGGTGATTCTGATGCCTTTTAGAGTTTGAGAGTCACTAGTCTCTGCTGGGTGTGGGTTTGAATGTATGATTCTTTCACTAACTGTGTGCTTTTAGGCAGGTCATTAATATTAGGTAAGCTTCAAATTCTCCATCTGTACAAGAATTCTCACTCAACGTGGTGATGTGAGGACTTGAACAAATCGTCCGTGCAAAGTTTTAGTACAGTGCCTACCAGATAGGAAACACCTAACAATGATGGCTTTTTTATTAAGAAGTGATGTTTACATTAAGATGTCTCAGGTTAAAAAATTACCAATGTGTGCTGGGCGTGGTGGCTCATGCCTGTAATTCCAGCACTTTGGGAGGCCGAGGCGGGTGGATCACAAGGTCAGGAGTTCAAGAGCAGCCTCGCCAACATGGTGAAACCGCATCTCTACCAAAAATACGAAAAATAGCTGGGTGTGGTGGCAGGCACCTGTAGTCCCAGCTACTCGGATTCAAGAGGCTGAATCAGGAGAATCACTTGAACCTGGGAAGTAGAGATTGCAGTAAGCCAAGAGCACACCACTGCACTCCAGCCTGGGTGACACAGTGAGACTATCTCAAAAAAAAAAAAAAAAAAAAAAAAAAAAAAAAAAAAAAAAAAAAAAAAAAATTACCAAGGTGGATTCCTGTTTCTCATTTTATGTTATTAGAAATCTGGTGGTTTTAGGAAAGCATGCCAAAATGAAATAGAATATTCCAAAATAAAGCATAAGAATTCTTACAATTTTTTGATTCCTAGTCTCAGTAACTAACAGTGTGACCTTGGGCCACTTTGTTAACGGATTTAATTCCCAATTTTTTCAATCATAAAATGCTGGGAATTAACTTAATGATGTCTAAGATTTTTTCCAACTCTACAATTCATGATTATCTTTCATTTATCACTAAAGCTATCAATCAAACAATTAACAATTCAGTTTAAAGTATTGTAGTCAATGATGTAGAGAATACAAGAATTATAAAATACATGACCCAAGTTGTCACAATTAGACTTGGATTATGCACACAAAAAATTCACCAACCTTAAAGGCAGTATGTGGTGTTTCAAGGGAGTGACAAAAAACATGCATGGGGAAAAAGAACAATTAGAGGCTATCCAATTTTAAATTCATGGGCACTAACATTAAGTGGGTTGTTATTCCTACACAGAATTTTTACATTTCTCTAGGACATTTTACTATTGCCTCAATGACTCTCTGGATCTTCTACTCACTATCAAACCTCTATCACTTATTTTATTCTTTCCTGGCTGACAATCATGCTTCTCAATTTCACTGAGAAAAAGGTACACTCAGAAAACTTCTGCAAGCTTTCATCAATGTACATACTGAACCTTCTGCCCATGTATGCTGCCTTCCCTTCTGTTAAAATCATGGCCTAAATGAACCCTGCATACTTTGTCCTAAGCCCTGTGTTCCTCTTGCGCACTAGTTCCCATCCCCTCTTCCCTACTCAATGACATCATTCCAATAATGGTAACTTTTTACTATTATATTTTCTCCCTCTGCTGGATATACCCATTCAGCATACAACCATGCTCCTCTTTTTTCTCTGTTGATAAATACCTCTCTTGACCTATTTTTCTCTCTAGTGAACACCCAGTGCCTCTGCTCCCATTTACTGCAAATGCCTCAAAATAATTACCTAATCATCCCGTCTTCAGTTTATCCACTCCCATTCTCTTCGGCTCACTCCAGTCAGGTATGCGGTGCCCATAGATCCACTGAACTGCTCTTGTCAAGGCCATCAGTGGCTTTCAGATTGATAAATCCGATGGTCAATTCACAGTCCACATCTTACGTTTGACATCATCCATCACTCCCTTATGTTTGAAACACTTTCTTCATTTGGCTTTTTAAACTACTGACTCCCGATTTTCCTTCTAAGTTACCGGTTGCCCTTTTTTCTCTGTCAACAAGTATCTCTCTTGACCTATTTTTCCTGTTTGCTGGATTGGCTTCATTTTGTAAATCTCCTAAAGTTGTGGTGTTTCAGTACTTGTACAGCTTCTCTATTGAAAATCACTCCCTAGGTGATGCCGTATACTCCCATAAATTTAAACTCCATCTATATTCTGATTCTTTCCGAATTTCTATCTCCAGTAATGACCCATTCCCTGAACTCCCGACTTATATATTCAGCACCTTCATTTGGATATTTAAAAAATATCATAAAACAAATTTAAATTGTAAAAAGCTCTTGATCATTCTCCCCTGACAAACATGCTTCTCCTACAGTCTTCTCCTTCTCAGAAAAGAAGCAATCACTATGTTCCTATTACTTAAGCTAACCTTGGGGTCCTTTTATATTCCTCTTACTCACTCTCATACAACAGCCAAGCCATTAACTAATCCTGTCAATGTTACTTTAGAAATATACCTAGAAGTGTTTCACATTTTACTTGTCCACTGCGACTGCCTTTATCTAGGACGCTATCACCCGTCATTTGCTTATTTCAGTCACCCTTTTATTGGTCTTCCTACCTCTACTCTCTGTTTAAATCCCTCCTATGGCTCTCCACCTTGTCACAGTAAAAGCCAGCAACATATATAATTATCCTAATATTCTCATTCTTTGCTACCCAAAGTGTGATTTCCCAAACAACAAAATGAACGCCGCATTGTTAAACATGCAGAATCTCAGGCACATCCCAGACCTTCTGAATTTAAATCTGCATTTTTAAAGATTTCCAAGTTAGGCCAGGTGCGCTGGCTCACCCCTGTAATCCCAGCACTTTGGGAGGCCGAGGCAGGTGGATCATGAGGTCAGGAGTTGGAGACCAGCCTGACCAACATGGTGAAACCCCGTCTCTACTAAAAATACAAAAATTAGCTGTGCGTGGTGGCATGCGCCTGGAATTCCAGCTACTCAGGAGGCTAAGGCAGGAGAATTGCTTGAACCCGGGAGGCGGAGCTTGCCGTGAGCTGAGATCGTGTCATTGCACTCCAGCTTGGGCAACAGAGCGAGACTCTGTCTTAAAAAAAAAAAAAAAAAAAAAAAGATTTTCAGGTTATTTGTATGCACATTGGCATTTGGGTAATACTGTCGTAAATAATCTTTCCACCACTCTTCACTCTGACTTCATTTTCCATTTCTTTCCCCCACCACACATTCTGTTCCAGACACTAATCTCTTTGCTATTCCACGACCATGTTAAGAACTATATATTTGTTGTTGGCATAGAAGTGAGCATCTCAGTCCAAAAGGCAAGGAGGAAGTGAATCCTGCCAACAATTACTACAAGTGAGAGTAGAAGCAGATTATTTCCAAGTCAAGCATTGAGATGACTGTACCTGATCAAACCTCTTAATTTTAGCTTTGTCTGATACTGTGAATTATAGGACCCAGCTAAGGTGAGCCTAAAATTTTTAATCCAAATCACTTCATATCATGTATATGCATTGTTTTAAGTCATTGAGTTTTGGGGTAATTTGTTATGATGCCAGGTAACTAATGCAGATACCACATGCTAACCCCTGCCTCTGGAAGGCTCATGGCCCAACCAATTAATATCATTTTTTCATTATTTAATAAGAGCATGGTATAAAGGAAGCATTCACTGCCTCTCCTGGCTCTCAAGATACTAATCCTTTAATTGGGTAAATGAGACTGACATCTTAAGTCATTAAAAATAAGTTTAGTCGGCCGGGCGCAGGGGCTCATGCCTGTAATCCCAGCACTTTGGGAGGCCAAGGTGGGTGGATCACGAGGTCAGGAGATCGAGACCATCCTGGCTAACATGGTGAAACTGCGTCTCTACTAAAAATACAAGAAAAAAAAAATACCCGGGCGTAGTGGCGGGCGCCTGTAGTCCCAGCTACTCAGGAGGCTGAGGCAGGAGAATGGTGTGAACCTGGAGACGGAGCTTGCAGTGAGCCGAGATCGCACCACTGCACTCCAGCCTGGGCAACAGACTGAGACTCCGTCTCAAAAAAAAAAAAAAAAAAAATTAAGTTTAGTCAATAGATTAACATAACCCAGTACTAAGAATATGTATTGTAAACCAAGAATGTAGTCAGAGTTTGGAAAGCAAGAATAAAGAGGTTTGGGAAACATATCCTACATTAGCATGACCTGAATTAGTGAGATTATATAGAAATTTATATAACCTCCAAAGAAGACAAAACAATCAAAAATATTTTATTGTAATCTCTTTTCAATTTCTTTGTTATATCAGAAATCATGATTTGTCTTTTTACATCTGTCTCTTCGAGTCTTATTGGAGCAGTCTTTATTTACTTCTTAAAAATTATTTCTATCATGCTTCTCTTTTGTAAAACTCCTTCTTGCTAATTGACCATGTCTTCATATTGCCCAGAGTATATAATATACAAGTAAACCAACTGTTATAAAATCCTTCGGAGCTAGAAAAACTGAATGGGTGGAGTACCAATCCACAAAGACAACACTAATTTGCAACTTGCTTGCTTCGTTGTAATTGCTCTTGTTAGGTGACCTTTAATTTGACCTACAACATCAACAGACTCAAGAATAGCAATGGAATATTAATGCTGACACCCAGTTCAACATAAAAATGTTTATTGAATTTTTCAGAATGTATCACATTAATTCTTATTTGAATTTTTGAAATAAATTAAATAATTCCATACTCAAGCTATGGCAGTTTATGCAAGATAAATTTTATTTATGTTGTAGCCCCGAGGAAATGTATTAAAAGACATTGTTTCACACTTCATTGGTTAAAGTTGTTCAACCCATGAACCTTGACCTCGGTGGACCACATTCAGTACATTTCCGGGGGTGCGGAAAATGGGAGAAATGAACGTGTAATTTGAAGCCATTTTGAATCAATCCAGCAGTATGCATTTTGTGCATCTAGTATGCAAATAACTGCGGCAAGAGTAGGGTTTACAAAGAAGTATATAATGTGGCCATTTAGAAGGCATCCTTCTTTTGAAAATTAACATTTATGGTGCTTTATAAATTTAAACAAAATACATATTCATTAAGTCCCAGGAAGAAAATAAATCACCTGTAATGATATCATTTAGATTAGAGTACTGGTTCTCAAACTTGAGTGTTCAACATAATCACCTGGAGGGCTCATGGGCTTATTAAAACTCAGATTGTTGGGCCCCACTCCCAGAGTTCCTGATTCAATAGAAATAATTTGTTTTTCTAACAAGTTCCCAGGTTATACTGATGCTGCATGTTTACACTTTGAGAACCACTGTTGTAGAAAAATCAGATTTAGCATATTGGTATTCTCTTTGGAGGTATTTATTTTTTACTTTTCCTTTTCCTGATCACTTAAAATATAATATCTGTATACAAACACTCACACACTAACACATAGTTACACACACTTTCAGTATCCTTTGTAAATGCTGTTTTGAAACTAATTTTTCACTTAATATGGTATCAAAAACCTTCCCCATGTCAGTACTTTGTATTTGCTTGTCTTTTAAAACGCAATTATTATTAAAGCCTGTTCAAAAAGAGATTTTTATCTACTCACAACATTTGTCACAAAAGCATTTCTCCTTACTTCCCCACTAGTGTAATGGGTAACAGAAAGATCTCAACTTCAGGAGGAAATTTTCAGAAGGCTTCTTCACTTTTTGTGGTTTGGCAAAGAAGAGCTGCAGGCTGAGAACGTAGCGTTCTCCCATATCCACAACATTCACTTAACTGAGCATCATGATTTTTGGAGATAAAATATGTAGCCACAAAAAAATAACCACCTTGAAGAGCAGAATATGAGAAACCCAATTTAATTATGCAGAATTTATAGAGAAAGATGAGGGGAAATGAAGAGGTTTCACAGAGGTCTAGAGTGATGCCTATATAATGGCTATTGATTGCTTCCTTGCTCTTATTATCCTCACTTTTCACTAATCCTCTTCCACACACTTCCTCTCGCACAGATCTGTTTGTCCATTCTATAATGTGATACAACCTCTTCTTGCCATAGTTGACCAGTTCCTGACCAAATGAAAACTAATTTGTAATTGTACTGAGCCAATGAAATCAAGACTCAAACCACGAGACACAAAGCATGAGTGAGTTCATAGCTAAGTCACACCAATGGCTGAACTCAAGACTGCAGAATCATGATCTCCTTTGTCGTTTAAGAGAAGTCCTGGTGCCTACATTGTTAAGCCTTTCCTTTAATTCCTTGAGATCTACAATCTCATAAATCTGCTTTCTCTTAAGGTGGTAACTTAACTACATTTCTGATTTTTGTAACTAAAGGTACCATAAAATAGTGATATTACAGCTCTCTGGGTTAGAGAAGGTAACACTAAGTGCTTCTTGTTTTTAGAAAATGTTTCTTTTATCAATTTCAAAACATGAGAGTTAGAACTCTTTGGGAAACAGAATTTAAGATAAAAATTCAAAAGCAATGCATATCTGAGTCATATTTTGTGGCTACTTAAGTTTTCTATTCTATAAAATAATTAATTTAAGTGATGTCCTACATAAATATTTTGCTAAACAATAAGCATATTTAGTTATTGACTCAAAATAAATAAACAAAATAATCTTTTTTTTTTATTTGAGACGGAGTCTGGCTGTGTCGCCCAGGCTGGAGTGAGCGGCGCCATCTTGGCTCACTGCAAGCTCCGCCTCCCGGGTTCCCGCCATTCTCCCGCCTCAGCCTCCGAGTAGCTGGGACCACAGGCGCCGCCACCTCGCCCGGCTAATTTTTTGTATTTTTAGTAGAGATGGGGTTTCACTGTGTTACCCAGGATGGTCTCGATCTCCTGACCTCTTGATCCTCCCGCCTCGGCCTCCCAAAGTGCTGGGATTACAGGCTTGAGCCACCGCGCCCAGCCAAAATCAACTCTTTAGAAACAGAAGTGGTTTCATTAGAAAGCAATGACATTGAAATGGCCATTGTAATAAAAATGAAGTTAATCTCTTAAAGAGTCTGTGAAGTGTTCTAAATTCAGATAACTCTTTTTGCAAAGTATTCATCATCCTGTTTTTGTTATTGCTTTAAAATAGAAATTTATTTTAAATGGTCTCAGTTTCCATAGAAAAGGATGTTATATTGTAAAAGTAATTTCTTCACCCAGCCTGGTTAACTTCTCTTTCTAAATAGAGCACTAGAGGAATTTACGAAAACATAAATCACCAAAATAATAACTTATTTCTTTCTTTTTACATGACATTAAATCCACTGTGGGAGGAAAAGAAAAAAGAAGTATTTTGATGAATCTGAATTTATGAGCAAAATTATAAAAACCAAAACGCCTATTTTGACAGATGATTCATTTCCATGAATATTACATGGCTTTCAACAAAGCTAAATTCAAAAATGCATCAAAAGAAAAGATGTTAACACTCTTGTAATGTGTGTAAAACTAAGCCATCCAGGTGAAATCTCAGTAATGGAGAAAAACTTTCAGTAATTATTGAATTTCTTCTTAGATGGACTATAACATTAATCTACACAAATTTCTTTAATGTCATTCCTATAAAATTTCCTTTAGATTAAATATAATTGAATGAAGTTATATGCCCCACATAATAAATGATTTTAAACATTTAAGAGAGGCATATATAATCAGAGTTAAAGACGCCATAGCTTTAAATCATTATTTCAGTTACCACATTGCAGTTAAACATATTACTATTATTTCTTATTTCCTTTGCATTGCATTAAAATATTTCTGGTTCCCAGGTGGGAGGGGGCGCGGGGAACCTCCAAGAACAAATTAAAATTGCTACGTAAATGAAGTAAATACTAATTACAACATTCAGCTGCTCAAAGACAAGAGGACAATTAAAACATCAAAATAGTGTCTACTTAAAGATTATTTTAATAATCACCATTTATTTGACAAACTAGCATAACCTGTGTACTGCCTTGTGATAACGGTAAGACGTTAAATAGAAAAAAAAAATGTGTCATATCAATGAAACTAATTGAAAGTGAAGAGATGGAAAATTTTAATTAAGTTTGTGAACTGGCTTTGTCTCTGTCAATTACCTAAATTACACCATAGAAACATGGGCAAAAATCTGTATTCAAGTTTAGACCAAAGTGTTTTGAAACAGTTTTTTAATGGGCAAGATGTAAGTCATTTCAATTGCACATAAAAGAAAGAAAGAAAACTAATAAAAATGCAGAATAAATGGAGGAAACATATATGGGATACATGAAAACGATAGAAGAAGACTGAATCAAACCCAGAAAGGATCTATTGATACATAAACACTAATCAACTGAGTGGGAAGTCAATTCCTTTCTTTTATTTTTGTTGTCTAGAGAAATATGAATCATAGTTGATATGCAATTACTGAATGGATATCTACATGGCTTTGTAGTTTTCATTTTTTAATAAGTGGGAGGGGTCACAAAAATATTTGAATAAAATTAGCAATCCTAATACATTTATAAAATACAATTGCATCTAAAATATTTTTTGTCTTTTGTTCTATGTGGGGATACAGTACAGATTATATTTAAGTGAATTTTTCTAAAAGTCAATTTTAAAAAAGCATCATTTATAAAGTGTGTCCTCGCCGGGCGCGGTGGCTCAAGCCTGTAATCCCAGCACTTTGGGAGGCCGAGACGGGCGGATCACGAGGTCAGGAGATCAAGACCATCCTGGCTAACACGATGAAACTCCATCTCTACTAAAAATACAAAAAACTAGCCGGGCGACCTGGCGGGCGCCTGTAGTCCCAGCTACTCGGGAGGCTGAGGCAGGAGAATGACGTGAACCCGGGAGGCGGAGCTTGCAGTGAGCTGAGATCCGGCCACTGCACTCCAGAGCCTGGGCGACAGAGCGCGACTCCGTCTCAAAAAAAAAATAAAAATAAAAATAAAGTGTGTCCTCAAATATTAAAAATCGCAAAAACACTCTCCATGCAAAAAAATTTCACAAGTCTCTAAAACAGATTAACTTTAGTGTGTATTATACTGTCTGAGGATATAAGGGTTGTCCTCTATCTTAAATCTTTTTTAAAACTTCCTTTATCTTAAATATTTTTTAAAACTTCTAAGTATATTGCACAAATATATATATTCCACAAAACTCCTGGCATCTAGTATAAATGAGACAACATTCTAGGTATAAGAAAAAACACAATTAAAAACTTAAGCTAAAAGGAAGGCGCTGTGTTTATCTATATTTGAGGATTGCAAAATGGTTTCATTTTCCATGCTAAACTCAAATTATATACCATGGCTAAGTGGTATAAATTTGAATAAATATTACAAGTTTTGGCGAGAAAAAGTACATGACAAATTAATTATCTGTATCTTTCATGGGTACTTGGTAAAGGGCAGTGTTTTGGGAATTTTGTCCCTCATCCTTCCCAACACTGATCTAATTAAATTCCCCTAATATTCTAGATGATGAGACCAAAGCTTAACTTGTTGAAATGCCTAAGATTACAAATCCAAGTTATGTTCAAAGAATTGCTAGAATAGAGAGTTTTTAATTTCCATAGAAAATCAAATAATATATTATAAACAAAAACACCTTGTATGTCTTTAGAAGACGTGGGATGTTTTACCACAGGCCAAGGATATAAAGACATTCCAAAGAATTCATTTATTTATTGCCCTGTGTTAGTTAGTGACAAAATGGATTAGATAGATCAACAGGACACATTGGCAGCTAATAAAAAAAGATATGAAAATGTTTTATTTCCCAGCTTTAAATCTGGCCTAGTTTTCAAGTATAAGTCAAAAATAGACCACCTCTATGCTGCGATTTGAGAAGTAACCAGAAGGACTACTATTCCAAATAACTTCCCTCTGCAATATGTCATCGTGCCTAAAATGTTATTCCTTTCTTTGGGTCCTCAAGACTTTTTTATGGTTTATTTACAGTGTTCCGTTTTAAAATGCAAATATACTTGAGTGAGAAACAACTTTCCTCTAAAATCAGTTGATACAGTGATGAGAAGTGGTGTGATTGTATGTAACCGTGAAAGCAAACTACCTGATTCACAGTTTTGTTCTATTGCTCGAGAATACTTCTTTTTAGAGAAAATCACCTTGTCAGAAACCTGAAGTCAGTTTCTGTGCTCCTAGTTGACTGTTGACCTCATTCATTAGCTACTTACCAGTAAACCAAGTTTTGAGGATTTTCAGAATGTGCCTTTGAATAAATCATACGAACATAAAAATTTATTGTGGAATGATTATCTGATATTTAACTGGATTGACATGTCTATGACAATTGTAAAGCTAAGCACCCAATCATCTAGGAAACAGGTCAGGGTGAAGTCAGTTGCTATGGAAGCTTATAGAAAAGCTATATTCCAAAGAAGAAGAAAACTAAAAGGGGTATTTAGGTTTAACAATGAATGTAATTTTTATCCCAAGTGCTAACTGAAATGACAGGAAATGATCCACTAGAATCCAGGCTGGTCTTGAGGGCTTCCATTGATCAGGCAAGTCAACAACAAAAAATGTATTACTGCTTTAAATATTTTACTTTCCTAACGCGTGAAGGCAGATTTAGTTCAAACATAATTCTAGAAGAGACACCATAGGGAGTATATGTAGGGTTAAGAGTGCTGTTCCACTTTGAGAATTATTTTTCTATTAACAGCATATTTTCTTACCCCCTCCCCAGAGTTCAATGTTTCAAAATAAAGTTTTTCTTTTGTTGTTTCTTTTATTTCTGAATATATTTTTAAGGCCAATGGGCAATATATCATTCTTAAAATAGAAAAAAACACTATACCCATATTGTAAGTATATTCTTTACATAATATATATTTTTACTTTAAAAAGTTTATTTCAGCAAACATTTCATTATTTTATTACTTCCAAGATTAATTGCAATAAAAAATTATCTTTGTACAAAAAATTTTTACAGAGCTTTAATTTCTAAGTAAATATACCTTTAAAGTTATCTGAAAATCACCCAGTGACTTTAATATTGTTCTAGCATAACCACCTTACTAATAAGACCAGTAAAAGCAAATTTATATTTATTTTTAGGTAAAAAACAAAGTGAGAGAGGAAACTTTCTATTGTCTAAATACATGGTGTTTGCCTCAAAAGTATAATGTGTTTAAAATGTTTTCTAGAAAATTGTGTTTGGTAGCTAGATGTCTCTATAATTTTATTACTTTATTTGAAATAAAAAGTTGTTTAAAATGTAGCTTGTCTTTTACCTGTTTCACCAATTTTGTTATATTTCTGAAACTGACTTGCGATTTGAATGCCTTACTTGAAAAAATCTACAACTAAATGATATGAGGAAAAGTAGAACATCACTTATGAGATATAATTTTTATTTTTCATAAATTAAAATTTCAACTTAACTATTAAAAATGATGGCTAAGTATATTCCATATGATACTTTCTAGATGAGAGAAAGTATCAGAAAAGAGAACAATGGACTTATAATCAACATTTTAAGAACTTTGATATAGTTATTCAACAATTAAGTTTAGTACACAATTCCAAAAAATGGAATGCTTAAAAAAAAATGCTTCATTAGGAAAATTATTTTATAATGGTGCCACTATTGATAGGGAGTCAGAAAAGGGTCTTTCTGGAAATATAAGTGACATTTTGAACCTCCTGGCTTTGTTCAGGAAGCAAGGAATGACTGGACCACCTACAAAATAGCTGACAGAAAATAATGAGCTGCAGTTTTGGCAATTCTTGACACTTCAAAGTTATTAAAATACATACTACTGGACTTGAAGTTCTAGACATGAGCTGGAGTTACTTACTTCCACATCTAATTTTGGCTAAGGGCTTTCACATATAAGTTTGGTCAAAGGCATGAGATCTGTGACCAAAATGGTCATTCCATGAGGGTGAAATCTAGAAGGGTGATTGTAGCTCTGAGTGTCATTTCAAGAAGTGCTGGGGACACTTTCAGCTCGGAATCTTGCTGCTGTACCTCTCACTGCCCTGCAGCTATTGGGCAGTGAAGGTAACTGAGCAGAAAATTCTCTTCTCTTTTATCATTTGTTTGTTCTGTTAAGTTTGTTTTGTATAGAAACACTGATTATTAGTTGCTATGGACTGAATTGTGCTCCTCCACCACTATTCATATGCTGAAGCCCTAACCCCCAATGTAGCTGTATTGGAAACAGGGCCTATAAAGAAGTATTAAGAATATAATGAAGGCCAGGCGCGGTGGCTCAAGCCTGTAATCCCAGCACTTTGGGAGGCCGAGACGGGCGGATCATGAGGTCAGGAGATCGAGACCATCCTGGCTAACACGGTGAAACCCCTGTCTCTACTAAAAATACAAAAACTAGCCGGGCGAGGTGGCGGGCGCCTGTAGTCCCAGCTGCTCGGGAGGCTGAAGCGGGAGAATGGCGTAAACCCGGGAGGCGGAGCTTGCAGTGAGCTGAGATCTGGCCACTGCACTCCAGTCCAGTCCGGGCGACAGAGCGAGACTCCGCCTCAAAAAAAAAAAAAAAAAAAAAAAAAAAGAATATAATGAGGTCACGAGGCACAGGGCCTAATCCAATAGGACTGGCATCCTTCTAAGAAGAGGAATGGATGCCAGACCTCTTTCTCTTTCTTCCTCTCTCTCTCTTTCTTTTCACACACACAGGAAAATCTATGCATAGGTACAGCAAGAAGGTGGTCATCTGTAAGCCTGGAAGACAGCCCTCACTAACACCAACTCTGCTAAAGCTTTGATCTTGAGTTTCCCAGAGTTCTCCAGAACTCTGAGAAAATAAGTTTGTGTCAGCCTGTGATATTCTGTTACGGTAGCCATAGCAGAGTAATGCATGGGTATACTAACTTTCTTTCCTTCAGACTTAAATATCTAATAGTTAAATACATGAACTAGCATACCTTGAAATTTTTTTTTATATCCAGGAATTGAAAAATTCATATGCTAAGGCCCTAACCCCCAATGTAGCTGCATTTGGAAATAGAGTCTATAAAAACATATTAAGAATATAATGAAGGTAGGGCCCTAACATCTATGATTAAATAATGACCCCATATATAACAATTATCCTTAAAAGCTTAAATTATATATCACATTAGATTATATTCAACAAATGATAGAAACCTTTATTCTCATAAAAATACAAAAGACTACTGTGTAGTATTACAATATCATAAAGACACAACCAAAAACAGTATTGTCAGGTTTAGACAATACTTATGGTATTGGGCTCCCCTCCTGCTTCAACATAGTTGATTCTACTGTATCTAAAGTATAGTCAACTCCCCTCCCCCATTATTTAAACTGAATAAACTATAATTTCAGTAAATCAAGCAAAGAGCTAATCAAGTTTTGATTTGTTAATTACCTCTCAATTTGATTAGAGCTGGCAGCTAATCATCTCTGGAAATTTAAAGTCAATCTTTCGCTCACATTTTCAAATGAAGATTTCAGTGTAAAATAAAATTGGGAATATAGTATAAAAGTTCTTTGTGTGCTAACAAATAATTAATTTCTACTTGTCACTACAATTTTCACAATAAAACTTTTTTTCTAGGATGCTTCAACAAGTTGAATAATACATGCAGTACCTTATCATGTGCTGTAGAAAAATAAAACAAGCCAGTTTTATACCATTTTGTAAAGCAGCCGATGTTGAGCCAAGAAGTATACACGCTACATTAAACAAGCATGGTACAATTCAAAGTCACAATTCCATTTTTATGGTCAACAGTAGCTTGCAGAAGAAATATCTGCCAAGAAATTGAACCGTGAACAATCAATATTATAATTGCTTTCCCAATTAAACTCAATCTTTGACAACATATTTAAGAATTATTAATATACTTAATATCTCCTTGCAAAATTTGCCAAGGTAGGAAAAATAATGTCATAGTCACTTAAATTCAACAAGAGACGACATTGGGATGAAATCCTGTGAAAAACAATGGGAGGCAGATGAGTTGGTTTTAATTTCAGGGAAAAATGTCTTTCACATTTGTTTCCCAAATACTATATTTAAATTGTACCCGGTAACAAAGTTTCTTCTATCTTTGTCATTTTCTTCTCCTATTACAATTATGCAACTTGAAACTTGCTTGACTGTACTGCACTGAATAATGAATCATCTTTTCTGTGAGATACTTCATTATTACCACTGCCTCATTAATAGCATTTCCAAGTGGGATAATCATAGGTAAAGTTATATAAAAGTTTGGATAATTATCTTGCAAAGTTAGGTTATCTGAGCAAATAATAGACACTTAAGTTTTTCCTAAAAATTTTATCATCATAATTGATTAAATCTTAAATTAAATTTCTTTTCTCATTTCATGTAATTTCAATGGAAAGTGACAACAGCTTTTTTTTTAACTTTTTTTTTTTTTTTTTTTTTTTTTTTTTGAGACGGAGTCTCGCTCTGTCGCCCAGGCTGGAGTGAGTGGCCTGATCTCAGCTCACTGCAAGC
Source organism: Rhinopithecus roxellana (assembly GCF_007565055.1). NCBI lineage: Eukaryota > Metazoa > Chordata > Mammalia > Primates > Cercopithecidae > Rhinopithecus > Rhinopithecus roxellana. The sequence continues at coordinate 10,055,845 of NC_044549.1, read as the reverse complement.
TCCACCTCCCAGGTTCCCGCCATTCTCCTGCCTCCGCCTCCCGAGTAGCTGGGACCACAGGCGCCGCCACCACACCCGGCTAATTTTTTTTTTTTTTTGTATTTTTAGTAGACACAGGGTTTCACCATGTTTGCCAGGATGGTCTCGATCTCCGGACCTCGTGATCCACCCGCCTCGGCCTCCCAAAGTGCTGGGATTATAGGCGTGAGCCACCTCGCCCGGCCTTTTTTTTTTTTTTTTTTTTTTTTTTAAAGCTTTCCATTCTATTCTTCCTCCTTGCTACGAGGTTAATATTTTTGATTTACTTTCATTTTTAGTTTTTCATTGTATCATTTTCTCTGTATAATACTTTTTAGTTACTATTTTTTTTTTTTGCAGCGAACCAGTATCTCTTAGATTTATAGTTTAAATAACATATTCATTGTGTCAAATTTGGCTTTATTCCATAATGTATCTTTGAATGAATTCCCTCTGACTATAACTAGTTTACTCAACATTGGGTAGCAATATTAAACAAACAGTGCTGTCCATCTAAGTATGAGGAGATGCTTTCCACACCACTCTGCAGTGCAAAGAGTAATGGCCTCCCATTATCTTTGGCAAAGATATGAACAATTTTTTTCTCTTTCTTTTTTTTGTATCACTTTTAATCTGAGGCCTGTTTTGAAGGTCAAGGAGATGGAAAGCCTGAGAACTGTACTAAGTGCCTGCATTCTTTCTTTTTCTTTTCTTTTTTTTTTTTTTTTTTTTTTGAGTGGGAGTCTCTTGCTCTGTCGCTCACTGCAAGCTCCGTCTCCCGGGTTCCTGCCATTCTCCTGCCTCAGCCTCCCGAGTCGCTGGGACCACAGGCGCCGCCACCACGCCCGGCTAATTTTTTGTATTTTTAGTAGAGACGGGGGTTTCACCGTGTTTGCCAGGATGGTCTCGATCTCCTGACCTCGTGATCCACCCGCCTCCGCCTCCCAAAGTGTTGGGGATTACAGGCGTGAGCCACCGCGCCTGGCCCATTCATGCCTACATTCTAACCATCATACCTGATATCCCTGTCCCCCAGAGGTTTAAAGGAAAAATGTTTAAGATATTAGATATAATTCTAACTCCAGTCATCTTTCACCCTGTCCAAACAATGTAATTTTGGGGAAAAAAACCTATCAAGACCAATAATTTAGGCTGTTTCAACTGATTTCAATCTTGTTTTAAAATGTCCAGCTCTAATAATTTCCCATTTCATATAAAAATCATGCTATTTAAGAACTTATTCTGGAAGCCAACATATGAGACTTTTCTCACTACAGTTCTATGTGCTTTGTGATGCTAGAGATGACAGTATAGGGTGGAAAATTTAAAAAAGTTTTATGTAATGAATGGTTAACTGAATTGGAAAAACAATATTTTCTATTACTAGTGTATTTACTTCTATCTAGCTAAGAAAAGATGAAGAACCAACAGAACTCAGTGTTGGAGGCTGAAATGCATTAATGCAATACATTAAAACAATAACATGTTTGTGACATGTAATGCAGTGGTAGAAGCTCTGACTTAAATTTCAACGTGCTCTATGTTACAAAGTTGGGCTATGGTAGCCAGAGTGGATTTTAGGGCTCCAATCTCAGGCTAATTATTTGGGTTGACTCTTCTAATGTTGTTTAGTTGGCTCTGGAATGTGAGCATAATAGGGTATCGGTATAGATTAGGCAAAAACTAAGATGGTAGAAATCCACTTTCTGAAGCAAGATAGAAATGTGGTTCAAAGACTTGCTTAAATTCCAGAATATCCATTTAATCCAATGTCATCATCTTGAATCAGACCTAAATCACCTTTCTACTGAAATTCTGCAACAATCTCTAACGTGTTCTTTTTGTCAATAGTACGTTTTCATTCATTTATCCTTTAAGGTGTTAACAGAATGACGTTTAACCTGACTTGTGTATCCTCTGCTGATACCTTGCTACCTTCAGGAAATCATCCAGTTTCTTTAGAATGGTGTCTGAGTCCATTCACAGTCTGATCCCAATCTGCTTTCCCAGCCAACCAGCTCTTGGCTCCTGACATACCAAATGTCTTTCTGTTCCCTAAAAATGTCAATCTCTCTCATACATTACAGCCTCCATGCTGATGCATGGAACACTAATTCCTCCTCTCCAACCCTGGCAAATACGTGATTATGAGTTAAGTGCCAACTAGATGTCATCTATATAAACATTACTCTCCCATAATATGTTATTCCATCATATTCAAAAACCACATTTTAAAATTTTGACCCTAATTATACAAGTGATTCTATGCCTTGAATCATTTCTTTTAATAAGTGCTCTGCTCATTCATTCAATGACATTTGAAAATCTGTGATTGGTGTAGCATTATATTTAGTACTGCAGATTAAAAAATGAGATTTGAAATGTTCAGAGTAATGGGAAGAAAACAGAGAAATAAGCATATGACTGCAATACCTGGTGACAGGTACTATCTGATGACAGGTACTATCGCAATGAAAGGCACAAGGTACTATGAGAACACAAGGCAGAGGCAGGAGACCATAGAATTACACGGAGGGCATTGAGGAACAAGGTCCTCTCAAAGCAGCTAACATATTGCTTGGCACTCGGTAGGTGCTCATTAGACATGTTTTGAATTGATGAAGGAAAAAAATGGTAATAAAAAAACTGATAACCTAGATGTCACATTTCTGTTTTATGTCAAAGATCTTGCTTTCTCAAGCTTTCAGATCATAAAAAGATTTGGAGTTAGGGCAGAAATATTCCCTTCTCAATATTTATTCCTCTTCCATGTCATTTCTTTCGTGTCCTATTTGGAGATACTATGGGCCTTTTGCATTCCATATCAGTGATTCAGGGCTCTGATACTCTCTGTCTCTGCCCTGAAACTTTTCCTTCTTAATGACACTATTTGCCTTCATATTAGAAACTATTCTCCAAATACATCATACAAACACTTGTTCAATCCAATTTACTAATAAAATAACATAAAATATGTGCCTTTTAATTAGAATCCATATCAAAAGGCAAGGTATAGACATATTGGCAGTTTCTAGAAAATACAAAGATAAAGGAATACCTTTGGGTACCGTGAAAAAACAGTAAGACAAATCCTGGTGGTAGAGCATTCTACAAGTTGACTGAACTTAATACCTGAAAAAGTCAATGGCATGTGATGGAGCAGTTGGTTTCACCAAGCAGACACCTTTTCTTGTATCTACTAAAGGTTGACCCTGAATTTCATGCCTGGTTTCAGATGTTACAGGAAACACCGAAGCATAGCGTGCCATGCAATGTGTAGCGATGCGTAACTCTCAACATTTCTGATGATTGTAAACTGTTTTCACATACATCTACTTCTGAATGCTTCAAGGACATTCACCTATTATTATCTTCTATGATACTTTAATAAACATAAAAATGAAAAACTAAAAAAAAATGATTCGTAACATCTTTTATACATTGTAACATTTTAAAGCAAACTTTGAAATTGTTTTCAACAATCTAAAAAATTTAAAATAATATTCATTTCTTATTTACCCTTTACCCATATTACCAACAAATTTAAACTAATTTTATTACTCTTAAGTTTAAAAATAATTTTTATTTCTTGTTTGCTCTTTATAGGAATGTACTCTGTAAACTTCACCTTTAGAATCATAAATATTATTGTTTTAACAAGTGCTTTACTCTTCTTCAAAAAAAGAAAAACAGAAAAAAACCTTTTTAAATTTACATTAGGGAAATATTTTAGGAACGACTGCAGAAAAACACCCTAATATCTCTCTTTTTATGTACTTTTTGTATGCATGCCTGCGATTTGCTGATATTATATTCTGTGATGAAAGAAAGAAAAAATATATACTAACCTTTAGAGATAAAGAAAGAAACCTTCAGGGAGGGGAAATATGTATAGAATAATTAAGGCATTTAAAGAAAATTTTAAGAGGCATCCAACAGCATTTTAAAATTTTACCTATTTAAAAAAACAACCTTAGTAAAACAAATGGTAGAAAATATTTGCAGTAAAAATGTTCAAGTACAACACAAGTCTAATAAGCAGTAAATGGAAAACGTCAACATTATGTGAATTTCTTATAACTAGTTCTGCTGAAACATGTAATAACTCTGTTTAGACAGCAAACACCTCTTGTCTTAAAAATCATAACTTTGAGAAAATGACCGAATGTTCAATATTTGAAAATATTTTTTCAATATTTTCATAACTGTAGTTGTATCAATTTGTGGAGATATGAATTTGAGAGAAGAATTTAGGAAACACAGAAAGTAAATATAATTTTGGAAAATGTCCAGATATAAACAACTTTATTCATAGCATAAAACACTTTCTATGTACTTTGAAATTCATGCATTTTATATAGATGTTTAAATTATAGCTTTCTCTTCAAATTGCAATCTTCTAGAGGCTATTCATTTTGTCTGACTTAATTCAAGTGTTCAGGAGACATCTGTAATATCTACATATTCAATTAAGAGATAATAATGATGGTTGCAAATCAACATTTACTGAACAATCCTGATGTGTTAAGGGAATTTGTTTCTTGAAAGGGTAATGTTTTATCCCAGGACTTGTACTCTTCAGAAATGTTATTTATAAGGTTATATATCCCCTTGTTCATATATAACATTGGTAGAATGCAGCATTAAATATCAGATTGTGGGAGTCGATGCCTTTGATTAGACTTAATCATATTTGGCTTCAGGAGCTTTGATCTGGCCATGTTTTCACCTAAATTTTTGTGATAAATTTGTCTTCTCCCATATATTATTTTTTCCTGGAGAAGAGCAGTCTTGAATGGTAGGTACATTATGGGTTTTGAAATCAGAAGACAGGCATTTGAATCCTGTTATTGCATTCACTTATTAGGTGCTCTTGACTAAGTTATTGTCATTTTTGGATATTAAGTTTTCCCTTCTGAGAAATAATAAGCTAAACAATACCTTTTAAATTCAAAAGCAATTATTTCAAGATGTTCTAGAACATATTAAAGAAAAAAATGCAATTAAATGATTGATAATAAAGCATAGTTTATGCAATGTGATATAGTATCAACATGAGGATTTATCTTTGCATTTATTTCAAAAAATGTATGACTTTTGTAGACATATATGCATGTTTCAATAAAAAAAAAGAAGACACATGATTTAATCATGACTGGTATCAAAAATGAAAGAGTAGAATATTTATATTTACCTTTCAGGATAATTGTTAGTGATTCTGCCAGTTAAAGAAAGATTATAATGGAATATAATAGGTATTCAACAATAACCTCTTTAATGACTAACATATGCAGTCATGCTTAATGTTAGGAATACATTCTGAGACAAGCATTTTGTTGTGTAGACATCACAGAGTGTACTTACACCAATCTAGATGGCATGTCCTACCACACAACTAGATTATGAGTCTATTGCTCATAGGCTAAACAGCTGTACAGCATGTTACTGTACTGAAGACTGTAGGCAATTGTAATATAACGATCAGTATTTGTGTACTTAAAAATATCAAAACATAGAAAAGGTACAGTAAAAACATATGGTATGAAAGATTCTTAAATGCTACACTTGTATAGGGCACTTAGAAAAACGGGGCCTTCGGGACAGGAGGTTGCTCTGGGTGAGATAGTAAGTGGTGAGTGAATGCAAAGGCTGAAGACATTCTTATACATTACTCTAGATTTGATCAACACTGTTTATTGATGCTACACTAATTTTATTTTTTAAATTTTCTAGCTTTAAAAATAAAGTAGCCTTAGGTTACTGTAAAATTTTTATACATTTTTAATTTTTTAAAACTTTTGGACTCTTTTGTAATAACATAGTGCTTAAAATACACTGTACACAATATTTTCTTTCCTTATATCCTGAAAAGCTTTTTTCAATTTTTCATTTTGTAAAAATAACCTTTTTACTTTTTAAGCTTTTTTGTTCTAAACCAAGGCAAAAACACACACATTAGCCTAGGCCTACACAGGGTCAGGATCATCAGTATCATTGTCTGTCACCTCTGCATCTCGTCCCACTGGAAGGTCTTCAAGGGCAATAACATTCATAGAGCTGTCATCTCCTATGATAACAATGCCTTCTTCCAGAATACTTCCTGAAGGACTTGCCTGAGGCTTTTCTATAGCCAACTTTTTTTTTTATAAGGAGAAAGAGTACAATCTACAATAATGATAAAAAGTGTAGTAAATACAAAAGCTGGTAATGTAGTCTTGTATTATCATTGTCAAGTATTATGTACTATATATAGTTGTACGTACTATAGTTTTAAACAACTGGCAGCACAGTAGGTTTTTTACACCAGCATCACCAGAAACACACAAGTAATGTATTGTGCTATATGACAATGCTATGATGGCTGCAACACTATTGAGTAATAGGACTTTTTTATCTCCATTATGCTCTTAAGGGACCATGGCCATATACGCAGTCCATCATTGGCTGAAATGTCATTATACCGTGCATGGCTGTACATATATTTTTAACTAACCTTTTTTTCTAGATTTAAATCAAAATAACTATCATACATTACAAACACATAGGTTAGTGTATATATGATTTGTTAAGTTCTACGCACTAAAATTTTTACTGTGTTCTAAAATAAATTACCCATGATGTAGCAAATTAGTTCATTATTACACTAATGTTACAATATAAAGACAGTTCTAGAATAGTAAAAAGGAAATCCTCAATTCAAAGATTTTTTTCTTTTAGTTGTAATATTTGAACATGCAAAATGTTGAAAAGATTAAAGAAAACACTTCTTTAAAAATTTCTATAGTGTGCAACAATCTTCGAAATACCGTCAGAGGTATAAGACTTTAAAAATCACTGTACTTCATTGAGATTGCTGTGACTAGTTTTTTTTTTTAACATATTCACTTAATTCTGTAAGAGTGTTTTTTATCCACTTAGAAATAATTTTACCATGTGGAATTGTGGAGGCAGTGTGACATAGTAAAATATGTCAAAAATTTGGAAAAAGAAGATCTAGGTTCTATTCCTGTATATGCCACTTAGGCCTGTGTTCTCAGGAAATGTTTTGTGCATCAGGCATGATGTGATCCTTACCATTTTAATGAGATTGGGTTTTGTTTTTTTTCTTTTTTTAAAGTAGAAATATAGCAATGGAGGTTTAGAATAAGCTATAAGGGAGAGACCTTAAGAAGTATCCACTAATCCCTTTCATTTTGCCAACTAGCATTCATTTAAGCCTTTAATATGTGAAGAGTACTATGCTAAGTATTTCTCACGGATCAAATAATTTGGTTTTCACAGTATTCCCATCACATAGGAACTGCTATAATTCCTGTTTTACAGATCTGGAAACATGGGCCACAAGCCATTAGAATGAAAAAAGCAGCTATGGAATTTTAAAATTTGCTAGGTAGCTTCTGTCAAGAAATCTACCTTTGTCTTATCAGAAAGTCAGCAAGTTGAAATTAGAAATTGGCATCTAAAATGACTGATTTATCACATAAAGGATGTCAAGTATACCTTGATAATATACATGCACACCCATATATGTGTAAAATTGCATTATTCTCAAGGACATAAACTCTTCAGAGGTCCATATTGTAATTGTTTTTAGGAAACAATGATTTGCAAAAATGGCAAGCATGTGTAACTGCACTAACTCAATTTTCATTCGACAGAAATTTTAGAGCCTTCTTGACATACGTTGTTACACAGGTATTATTTCTTCTTGGGGCACTATGTAAAAATTCATATAAATTAGAACCAGCAATTAGGTTCAATTATATATACTTCTTTTACAAGGAGGTACAAAAAGAAAATAAGCTCAGAAATATTTAAAATTAAAAAATATGTCCCTAGGCAATGTCTTCAGTTCAGTCCACTAATATCATAAAATATACATCTATATGAAGCAGGAAAACTTTGAAATTCACATGTTTGCAATTCTTCTAATATTATAAGTAAAATATTATCTTTATAAGCAACTTGATCTGTGGAAGAGCAGTAGCATATGTTTAATACTTCACTGAAAATAACTGAGCTTATACCTAGTTATTTTATCTTACGCTCCTCTTCTCTACTACCTTTCAGACATCTGATCTATATTCTTGTCCATGTGCCAGAAATGGTCCTATGAGCAGTCGCAAGCAAGGGAGATTTACCTCTCACCTAAAGAGCTCTGGAATTTGGATTTTGTAAGTTTTTTATATTTGTATTATCCCAAAACTCTGATCATACTCTTCCACAGATGTTTTCTTGGGGGTTCATATTTTATTAAAATTTCCCTCCTTACTTTTTGTCAAATAGGCAGAATTAACACTATTGCAACCACTATTAACTGCTTTATCATACTCTCACTGGGGAAGGTCCTTGTTTGTTATATTATACAAAATTGAATTTAAATACATTTGAAAATATTTCTACTTTTTGGCCTAATTTTCAAAAATCTTTCTTTTAAAGGAATATTTTATGTGTTATTTTAATGGAAAGTTATTCCCCCATCCTTTTTTATGGAAAGTTATTCCCCCATCCTTTTTTATGGAAAGTTATTCTCTGCATACAGTGATTGATCCCGTGGAAGTGGCGACTATGATATTCTATGAAAAACAGGATTACATATATTAGTGGCTCTTAACCACGACTGCGTATTGAAACAATGTTTGAATTTTAAGAAAAACTGATACCCTTGCCGTGAATTTTTAAAGATCTAATTGGTTTATGGGGGACCTGGACATTAGTATTGTTTTAACATGTCGCTACTGTATCTAATATGTAAAATTGAGCATCATTGACATATTCACGGGCAACTTAATATGATTCAATTCAAGAGATCATCTTACTTTCTTCTCAAAACCACTATATTTCATACTTTTCCAATATAAGCATTATCATCTCCGGCAAGCTAGACTTGCTAAAGCAGGAATGTAACTATCATATGGGAGAATATTATAGAACATTAAAGTTATAAATCTGGAAACAAAGTTTATCTTGTTTTGTTTCCAGCTTTATAACTAACAAATAAGAAATCACACACACAAAATTAAGCAATGGTAACACTCAGCCACAAACATTAATCATAAACATGATGATTAATCAAGATGATTAATTCTCAAAAGAAGCTCAGTACACTGCTTTTATTGGCAATGCTCCTTGCTTTGGAGCTTTCCATAGTTGTCAACAGACTTGACAAATAGTACATGTACTTGACAATACTATGCAGGTTTCCCAAGGTTTTATACTAGGTTTCTAAGCATTGTGATATTAATTAAAATAAATTTTTAATAAAAATAATACTCAAATTATTTTATTTTAGATTTTAGATAAATCTATTCCATTAATTTTAATAGAATAAAATCGATTCTATCAGATTTTATTGAAAATGGTATAATAGCTCATATATTGAATTTCCACATGGACAACACATTATATTTTCAAAACATAATTTCAAGTCAACCTTCTATAAAGAAAAGTTTTCTTTCTACTGTGACTCTAAATAAATTAATAGTGAAGTTGGGCTTGTCATAGGCACCGAAAAATTTCCAAAATACCCACAAAAGTGCATCACAATGAGAATAATGAAATCAAGACATTTACCTCATGGGAATCTCCAAACAGGTTGCTGTCATGAGCATACTCTAAATTTAGCTCTTTATAATCTCTACACTTATAGATGAAATTACAAACCATATGGTTCTAAAGAGAATTAGCTATATATTAAAGAAGCAGCCAGAAAACTTTGTTTATTTTAGCCAGCAAAAGGCTCTTCCATAAATTATCTCATCACAAAACAGCTCTCCAAATGATGCATTATTCTGACTGTGATATTATTGCTCATTTTGCCTAATTTATTTAAGAAGTTGTTTTAGTCTGTTTTCACACTGCTGATAAAGACATACCAGAGACTGGGCAATTTACAAAGGAAAGAGATTTAATGGAGAACTCACAGTTCCACATGGCTGGGGAAATCTCACAATCATGGCAGAAGACAAACAGGAGCAAGTCACATCTTATGTGAATGACAGAAGGCAAAGAGAGAGCTTGTATAGGAAAACTCTCATTTTTAAAACCATCAGATTTCATGAGATCCATTCACTATCACAAGAATAGCAAGGAAAAGACCCACCCCCATGATTCAATCATGTACCATCAGGTCCCTCCCACAACACATGGGAATCATGCGAGCTACAAGATGAGATTTGGGTAGGGACACAGAGCCAAGAGACATCAGAAGCCATTTAAGCATTGTAGAGAAAAAACAAAGCATAGCAAAATAAAAACTATAACATAAACTATCAAGTCTGAACTAAAGGGTTAAGTGCCAGTAAATTTGGTATTTGGAAACTATTTTTTAAAAACCTAGAAATTGTCATAAGATTGAAATATTACCAGTATCATCCGTTGAGATTTAAATTTAAATTTAAACAGCATTTGGCAAAAGTATATACTTGGTAAATATTGATTATTCCAAACCCTGTTTTTTTATTTTAAAAAATAATATTTGTAAGAAAATATATTAAAAATTTTAAAATACACTAAAATTTAAATGATTCTTAGACTTCTATTGTTTAAAATGTTTACACAACCAGGTGTACACATTTAATATTAAGTAAGTAACTGTTTCAATGAAAAGTTAATTTGTGGGAGAAATTGACTGTCTTGTTAACTTTCTCCTTTTCTTCTGAGTTCTCTTATCTGTATTTTCAGATAAGTTCACTTGTTGGTTCAACTGAAGAGACATTTGTCTCAACTATAGAAGTTCCTACAGCCTAGATTTTCCATTTTCAAATTGGTGAAAAATTTATTTCAATACATGACTGTTATTTCAACCGTAGTGTGCTATAATCAATGGAATAAGAATATCAATAGAGTTTCAATTACATACAGTGTATTTGTTTTCAACAGACATTTATTGAGCTCTTCTATGGGCCAGCTGCTGTCCTGGACAAGATGCAGAAGACCTGGAGAGGGTGGGAGATATTTCAGGTAGAGTTTTCAGAAATGCTTCTCTGAAGAGATGATGTTTGAGCTGAGACATCAAAGGAAAAGACTGAGCCATTCCAGAGAGAAGAGTGGTCACTACCCAAAGAACAGGGAAAACAAAAGTCCCCATGGTAAACTCATAAATATGATGAGTTTGGTGTTTTTGAGGAATGAAAAAGAGATCAAATTGATAAGAACTTTTTATTTTAATCCAGGTAGTAGTCGTAAGAAACATAGCCAGAGAGATAGGAAGTGCCTAGACATGTCTTGTAGGTGTAGGAAGGTTTTTTTTTTCCTAATCCTAATTGTAATAGAAAGCTATTAGAGGGTTTTAAGCAGGAGATATGGTTGATATTTTAATAGATCTCTCTGACTGCTCTGTGGAGAGGGAGTTATATAGAGAAATGTGATTAAAGGTGAAAACCTAATTGGCATTTTGAGGTTTCAAGAGGTGAATGCTTAATTTTCTTTCTTAGTAAATCTAGTTTTAATGCCACACACACTGTGCCAACTGAGTTATTCTAAAGTAATTCTTGATATAAATTTTACATTTTCTCCTAATGTAGAGTTTTTCAAAGTATGATCTTGGGACTGTATAAGAATTATTCGCTTCATTAGTTAAAAATGCAGATTCTTTGACTTCATCTCATTCCTTCTGAATTAGTGTCTGGGGACAGAACCTGAGGATATACATTTTTTAAATGATCTACCCACATGATTTTATATACCTGAACATTTGAGAATTGTTATCCTGAGAAGCAGTTGTTTCTACACTATACAGATGGCAGTATTGCCAGGTAATGCTTCCCACAGAAAGACGTCTTTGAACTGAGTCTTGAATGAGAAGTCACTGTGTGCCAGTTGTAAGAGCACAGGGGAAGTCATTCCTGTGCAACAAGATACATGATTAAAGATTGTCAGGTATAAGTCAGAATGGAAATTCACCATGGTGAGATCTCAGGATACTAGGGAAGCGGACCTGGGGTGAAATAAAAAAGTTCAAACCAGAGAATATTTGAATCCTGCAAATTCATAAATTTATATAGAGTGGCAAAAAGCATGGTCTTAGATTATCACAGCCAACATACCTATAAATAATAGAGGATAAAATGTTACAGAACATATGTGTTGCAAATGTCGAAAATGGATAAAAAATATTACACCTGTTTTACTGCCATTGGATATTGACATCACAGATAATGAAGTTAATTTGATACAGAGACCAGACAAAAGAGAAAATTCTACAAAAACAAACACTTATTGAGCATTTGACATGAATTAACTCATTTAAATTTCTTAACAACCATACGAAATCGATGTTTTTATGATTCCCATTTTATACATGAAGAAATTGAGAAGTTTAAGAAAACAGAGTTGTTTAACCCTCTGCTCATTTCTAGTCAATTTTGTTAAGCAATTGTCTGGCCCACTGTGGGCCGACTGTGTAAACATCAAGTGGCAAACTTTGTTTTATGTAGACCTTGGTTGACTTATGGGTAACTTCTGTCTAAAAGATTGCCTTGGGAAAGTTGCCTTATTCTCCCTGTGTCTAAAGAAATATTCTTGTAAAATGTCAACTTCACAGTTCTGTTGTGAAGACTAAATAATAACATACATGCAAGCCATCTGATACAATGCCTGACATCTCGGAGGCCATCAAAAATCGCTATTGCTTTCATCTCTCTTCTCCCTTGCAAACTACTTGCAATTAAATATCTATCACTAGTTTGTAAAAATTTCTATCAATTTATCTGTAAACTTCAACCAATGCAAACATTGTTCTCAGTATTTTTGATTAGATCTCTCAGTGTGTGCTCCCACTATATCCGTATCATCAGGTTTTGCCAGGTTTTACTCCCTACTGCATGATTTTACTATCTTACTTATTTTAGTAAGCTTTGCTCTCCATTTTGTTGACAAAATGTTGTTCAGAAACATTTCTGTTTCTTAAGCAGAAATGTTTCTAATTTAAGCACTGAGTTACAATTCAATTTTCATATGCTTTGTAATATCAATAAAGTGCTATCCACAAGATATTCGAAAATACTTTAAAATATTAGTTAAAAACATATATGTATGACCATATATAATAGCTGTGTCTATAACATGCCATCTGAGCTTCACAGAGATTACTGTTACATGAAAGTGGGTTAACTATTATGTGCACAAAAATGATTTTAAAATCATATTTCTGTCTGAAATAAAGCAAAATCTAATTTCAAATATACTCCTTTCACTATATTTTGATAATAATTAATGTAATGTCATGCTACATTAAGACACTAGGGTAACTCTAGACTATTAAACATACACCACCTCAATAACTTTTAATTTTAGGAATATTAGAGAAAAATGATAAAAGTCAAAGAAAAAAAAAATTGGAGATATATTTTAAAGAAAAAGGTAGATTCATTTAAGATATTCCCATGTAATCACCATTTGAGCCTTTACTATTTCTTGCTATAGAAGAGTATAAATATTTATACAGGTAAGTCATACAGGTAAATCTTACAGCAAACAAATATATATATGTGTGTGTGTGTGTGTATATATGTATATATACACACATATATGTGTGTGTGTGTGTGTATATATGTGGAAGAGGGGGGAAAAACGAGAGACTATAAAAATCCCTCCATATTAAAGATACATACGATCTGTAAATAAAACCTGCAGCAGAGTATTAGGAGTTAAGATGCTGAGATCTTAGATAGATTGCAGAAGTGAAATAGATGCCACTACATTTCTTGTTTAGCAGTAAAGTAGAAATAAAAAGAATATAAAATTCTTGGGTTTGATTGATATGCCAACACGATGACTAAACAGAGCTGCAAGTAACAGCCGTAAATAACATCAGGTACTCCTAAAGCAGAGGCACCTTCTGCAAAGACAGAATTATTATGTAATTATATCTACTTTTCCAAGTTACAAACTACTCCCTGGCAGGGATCCACTTCTTCATTCATTATGATTCAATATAATTTGAGCTGCTAAGGTAAAGTGTCTCCCGGTAGGAGGCTGAAAATGAATCCTGTTGATGCTCTTATTACTACCGATTCATACTGTTCGGCCCAACACTCAAACAACTCCAGCACTCGGGGAAGCGTTTCCAAGTGGTTCATTTTGAAACACAGCAAAGATCCTCATCAGGATGTGGAAATCTGAGGAATTCAGTAAGACTCATACCAACATGCTATTAGTTTGGTCTACCTGTACCAGATTTGATTGCTCGCAGTTGTCCAATTCTCTACCATATATCTTCAATAAAAACTTTAAAATTCATTTGCAACCAAAAAGAGAAATGAGCTTTTGGAGGGCTCACATTTTCTTTGCTGTATATTACCTTCTTTGGAGTTTTTATTTGCTTTGTTTTGTCATTCGATTTTTATCTCTTCCTCTTTCTTGTGCATCAGGTTTAAAGTAATAGAATATTAGACTTTTAGTGAATGAAAAAGCCATAGTTATCTTTGCTTGAGCACCCTGAGGTCTCGTATGCTGTAATTATATAGTTGGCCATTTCTTAGTCTCTGGATGTAGAATACTCAGGTGGCTAAGTCATTTTGATTCAAACAGTCTTTTTAAATTTTCTTGTATGAATATCTAACATTCCCTAAGTAAAGTATCACTTTTAAATATCCAAAGATATTTTCTCTGTGCATTATATATATATATGAATATTCACATTTATACAAATGTATACATGGATATGTACATATCTACACACACAGAGTCTGATAAGAAAAACAATCAGGACCCATTCCAAGTTAGTGGTCTTAATGTGCAGGGAAGGTGAAATGCTCTCTGAAAGAAAGCAGTAAGAATTACGAAGCCAGAGTCTGGAAAATCACTCCACTGTTCCTGAACTGTATTCAGTAATAGGAAGGTCGTTTTAAAAACCCCCAGAACGTTGACTGTAAGTATCAGACACAAGGTTTCCAAACAATCACAAAATAGTGAAGGAATATTTAGACAAAATATTTTAATGAAAGTTTACTTTATTGTTACTATTCTAAAGAGTGATGCAGACATTTTTTTGGAGCCTCTTAATAATGCTAATGAAAGCTATTTAACTAAAATTCCTGCACACTGTTCAAAGAAAACTTCTCCAGCCTGATTCTGTAGTCTCTGCAAACTATTTGAAGGACCAGAGCCTTTAAGTATGACGGTTAAGTATTCATCCACAGTAATGGGTTTCATTTCTCCCCTCAGTGATTGAAGCCACGCTATGAAGTGATTTACTGTGCCAGCAGGCCATTTCAACTTCTCTTTCATGTTTATCTAACAGCCTTTTAGAAAAGAAAGGGGGAAAAATGTGGGATCATTAACAATAGAATCCACAGTGCTGAAAGATTTGGAAAAAATGAGAATATTCATAGTAATAATTACAGTTGCTGCAATTTACAGATTTTTGAGTTAATAATTGCTATTTTTCAACTACATGAGAAACCTTTTTGCTGTCAATAGTAACTGACAAAGTAATTACTGTTTTGTTGACAATATTTTTTAGGATATCAGGTATAATTATAACAATATATTAAAAATTAAATAATGACATATAAATATCCACCTAGAAATAGCATTCATTACTTTCCAAGTGTGAGAAGACATAACTCAGTCATGGATGCCTTTTTTTTTTGAGAAAAAGAAAGATAATTACCATTCATGGGTGAGACATTTGATTTATTCCACTGAGATTCATTTCATTTCATTGTAAATTAAACTGTTCAATTCAACATTTTCAATACTACCTGGTACTGAAGGGACTTCAGTGATGACTAAGAACAAGTTGATAGATAAGCCATATTCATATTAAATAGGATGTTTGTAATTATTGAGCTGTCGCTTTTATATCATTTAATCATTTCCCTTTCTTACGACCTTTCAATTTAACTAGAAAGCACACTGCAATTTCAAATCTCCAAAGAATACAGTGTATAAAATAATACTTCATTATTCAGTTTTTGTTCCAAATCTATTATCAGTAAGTTACTAATGTCTAAGTACCTGTTAAAAATCTGAAAAATATTTATTCTTACTAAAACAAAATAATATGCATACATTTAAAATTATCATCTTGCCTTACGATTTTAAAATACTTACATAATTTCCAACAATATTGCTTTATACATGATTTTCCAAAATTAATGACAACCAAGTTTGATAGATATAAAACCAGTGTCAAGATATCTCTCAGTTTATAGAGTTTTAAACAGAAGTATTGACAGCAATACACAAAAATAGTTTTAAAATCAATGCTTTATTTTGAATTAGAGAAAAGCAGGGAGAAACTTTGTTTTGACATGTACCACAGTACCAAACTACATTCTATACAGCCTCTACACCCTAGCATAGAATAAAAATGTATTACTCATGTAAAGTTAAAGATCATTATAGGCACCTTCCCCAATCCGTAAGTTGTCTTCATTTCCATCCTCTTTTGAACACTGCCAATCGATATTATGTATAGCAACATACTTTCAGAAGAGTGACATCCTTGCTGAGGTGTGCATTTAGACTGCTCACTTATACAAGTTGAAAGAGTGCATAAGTACTTTTTTCAATAAATCTACATGATGATGGAATGCAATAGAAACAAATTATTCCTTTGAATAAAACTATTTATTATAAAGATGACTGTTTCATATGTGTTTACCTAATAGCACGTATCCTTACAGATTTGGTTTAAGGTAACTTTTCCTTTTTTTCTTTTCTCATCAAAAATCATGAATAAGATAGCCTTTAAAAACAAAAGCAGTATAAGGTATTTTAAATGGCAAAACAAAAATAAATGTTTAATATAATACTAGAGGAAATAATATGCAAAAAGTTAACACTAAATTCTTGCAAAATTATTTAAGTCAGACTAAGAATTTGGGTCTGAGTTTTCAGTTAGCCAAAAATTTAAAAAATACGTATGACACATCATCATCATCAAAACTATTCATTAGCATTTTCATAAGTCACAGGGGTAGTATTAGCTATCTTATATGGTCAGTGTTTTTTCATTATTTATCCTTCAGATACATTTTGTGAGGAGAGTAATATGTTTGCTTTATAGATGAGGAACCGAAGCTTAGTTAGGTTAGAAAGTTGTCCAAGATGGAGATGGTATGGAGACCCACATCTGTCTCTCATGGCACTCAATCATCTCGCCTTCAATCTACTATATGGACTTGAAATGAATTAAATATCCATGATCTGCTGATTTCATATTGCACGCCTGTATCAAAACACCTCATGTACCCCATAAATATATACACCTACTAAATACCCACAAAAATTTTTTAAAATTATTAAATGATTAAAAATAAAGTAAATATCATTCTTAAGACAGAAGCATTTTTCCAGGTGACCTTCAAAGCTGGGAATAATGTGAATGAAGTAGGAGACTACACCTTCTAAAAATTCCTAAAATAAATGTAAAAACTAGTTTGTATGATCTCTTTTGATGTGTTCCTCCAAACAAGGCAGGGGTATAAAAATGAGTTTCTGTAATCCCAGCACTTGGGGAGGCCAAGGGGGGTGGATCTCAATGTCAGGAGTTTGAGACCAGCTTGACCAACATGGTGAAACCCCGCTTCTACAAAAATACAGAAATTAGCTGGGTGTGGTTGTGTGTGCCTGTAATCCCAGCTACTCAGGAGGCTGAGGCAGGATAATCGCTTGAGCCTGGGAGTTGGGGGTTGCAGTGAGTTAAGACTGCACCACTGCACTCCAGCCTGGGTGACAGACCAGGACTCTGTCTCAAAAAAAATTAAAAAGAGTTTCTATAAAAGCATTTAGGATGGAGCCAAAGCTTTATGTACCAGGTGAACAACTGTCAAATAATCTGGCTAGATATTATGTTAACATTAAGAATCTGAATTTTTAAAAATAACTGAGTTATTGATCAAAAAATGTCAAAAAGAGGAAAGTAACTTCTCAGTTAAATTACCATGAAGCTCTGTTACAAAATGTTTCTCTATATGGTTATATGAATTAATTAGCCTACCATTTAATGTTTTCAAATATGCCAATTAAATATTTTAAAATTACTCAAAATATGACTATTTTGATTTTAAAGTATTTGACCTTAAGACAACATTTCTGACAATCATCAGTTACTCATTCAAAGCCACTCTTTTAAGTAGCAAGAAAAACCAGTATCAAAATAAAGCAATATCCTTAAAATATTTTTTCTCACAGAGGTTTCTAAATGATCCACAATAATTCCATAATTACTTGTCTTGGAATAAAAAAGGGATACTACAATGAAATCTTCAACTATTATATCTCTGAACTATTCACAAAATAAAATATTCTTGAAATAGCTGTTTAAAAGATAACTATTAACGGAAATGTCATCTAATAAATTAAATTTACTCAGTGGTTAATGTTATTTGAATTAACATTTGGGTTTATGTATCAAAATTCTCTATAGTTTAGGGAAAGACAGAAGAAGTTTCTATAAAACAAGAAATTCAACATAAGAGGAATGTGGTGTCTGTCCAATTATGACATTTGTTCTCTGATTCCCTGCTGTCTTATCTCAGCTAAGTATCTTTCATTCACTCTCAGCCCTGGATCTCACACTTATATTGTTTGCCTCCATCATTCCATTTGGGCTCCTAGAATCTGCATCTTTTATATCTGGAAAGAGAAAACTAACTAATATTTCTGCTGACCCTCATGGTTCAAAATGACACCTTTTATTAAATGAAATGTATCAAGAATCTTTAGTAAACATATTTAAAGTGAAATGTCATAGAACATATAATTTAAAATGGTTTAATTAACCCTATACATTTGAAAAAGCACATGGCTTCAATATAAACAAGATGAATATCAAATGCCATCGGATTAATACCATCTAGACATTTAGAAAATGAGCAATGTTGCTAAAAGTTGAGAAAGAGAACTCATATGTAGCTAATGTGTACACTTAAAATAAATAGAATGTCTTGAAACTAGTGCTGCTAAGTGACGTTTTGCCCACAGTTCTTCCTTCAGTTCCAGCCCATGTTACTGCTTCTTTGTCCTTGGAGTAGACCTTACTGGCCCACTGATACCTTCTTATCAGTGGGCTTAAGCTTATCAGAAAGTTTAAATGTGCTTACATAATTTGCCTTGGCCTCTCCCACTCCTGATACTCACCTATTGAAAGAGCTTGCTCCCAAGAATGAGATACATTTGGACAAACGTAATCCCAAACCATAGCCTAAAGCCCATCCCATCTGAGTACAGAAAAAAACAAACGGATAAAAAATTTGCAGACACTTCAATGAGAAAAGAACGTGTGTTGTTGCAGATTTGGCATTGTTTATAACATATTACTGTTGAAATAGCTGACCAACAGTGGTGACAAATAAGTTGAGATACTTAAAATGCAGTGGGTAAGGGGTAGGGGGGCTGAGATATTAAAATTAAATTAACCGTGATAAGTATGCAAGTTTGATTATTGAAAAGTAATAAAGTCCACAGTTTCAGGCCAAAAGTTGTTGAAGGGGAAAAGATGGTTAAGAAAAGTCTTCAGAGGAAGAATCAACTCTGAGGATCTGCTAACAGATCTTGTAGAAAATTCATATGTTAACTTTGCGTAGAGTGAATGAAAAGGACGCAAGAGGAAAGAAACACATGATACAAACAAATCTAAATTAATTAAACTACTATCACAAGTTCATTAATAGCAGTAGATTCTTCTCACATCCTATTCTTAGAATGCACCTTAGATTTACAGCATTTTTTAGTTTGGATATTCAGTTTGAAAAATAAATTTGAAAAATTAGTGTAGTGTAGAAAACAAGATTAGAATTTTAAGTGGAATTTTATATTTCATGAGGAAACATTAGATAGAAGCTTTGTATTCAAAGACAGAATAATATTGTCTTGCTGACATATCAAGCTATAGCTATGCCACTCCCCCTTCTAGAAAAAAACAAACCCCCAAATCACCATTTGTGGTGGTAGTGAAGGCATCTATCTATACAAAGTATTTGTAAGAATCTATAGTTTCTATCCATATGTAACCTTATGATAATAGACTATCCACATAAGGTAAGCAATTGTTTGCATTTTTAATATTCTAAACTTACAGCTTTTTGTGTATACACATTTTCATTTGCCAATTTTAAAATTAAATATATACTTTTATTTTGTAAAACTAAACTAACCCTTGGAGAAAACATAAGCAATGGAATTCAAATGGGGAATTATTTTATGCTCTTGTTGTGTAGTGTTTACTCACTTTTCTCCTTGTTATCTACAAAACATGAAAATGCCAAGCTAGGCACTGCACATCAGTCTGACAACTTGTCATCATGCTCAGACCAGTGCTGGTTTTGTGATTGCTTGATGTGTCAAAAGAGTTGTGCTGGATTAAAACAAAATCTGAAAACCGTGTGTTCATTATCCAAATGACAGAATTTTCTCAGATTTCCAAGGAAAAGAAAAATAAAGAGTTAAAACAGTAGCATTAATTAGAAATGAGCTTCTGTTCAGAATAAACTTGAGTCTCTTTTATTACTGGTTTTCACTGTTAAAAAACAGAGCAGAGTAATTGCATTGAACTAAAAAAGAATGTATAAAGACATAATTACATTTCAAGTATAAATTATTTTCTATTATGTGTACTAGGCAAAATAAATTTAGTAAAAATTTAACTCAAATTTTCAAAGTTAATTATTGCTTTTAGCAGATCGAATACTTATAAATTACTAACATACGAATATGATGTGTCTGTAGAATTATTCTTTATTTTCTTAAAAAATGTTTCTTTCATGAACAGATATTATTGTCTTTTATTTGAAAAACAACTCAGAAAATTTGAAAGCAGCTTCTATACACTGGTGTGTATAACATCTCTGAAACAAAATTCATTATCTTACAGGTATGTTGCTTTTTAAATATCTGATGTTAAGACGTAGTTTTTGATCATCTGAAAAATACTAGTCATATATTCAGTTTCATTACAATGTAACTAGAAAATAATTGTATGTCTTTGTTAGAACAGAGGTCATTTGTTTTGCATTGGTATATGACTATATTTCCATTGTAAGAGGATGTCTTCCATTATTGAAGAATATTGCCTTAAAAAAATTCTTGAGCTTTATTTTCTGTTTAAACAAATAACAATAATAAAGGGCAATTTAATTAAAAGTGAAAGTCATGGGGAACTGGATTTCACCTCAAAATAACTTTTTAACAACAGAACTAATCCCCACAAAATTGACTGTCATATAAAGTGGTATCTTTTCAAGTTTTAGAGACACTTGACTAAAGTTAGAGACTATTCCACCAGTGCTGTCACATAAAAACATGGCAGCACTGGGAAGAGGTAGGACTAGACAAACTGTATGACCTTTAAAATTTTTAATTGTGAGACCTCAGAACTATTGCTTTGTGTCACATATCAGATAATTTCAAATAATTGTTTAAAAGATGTTTTAAGGATTGCACGTCTAAAATAAAAATTAATTTTAGAAATATTTTATGTTGGATGCTTTTATAAAAATACTGTCTATAATTAAGAGAATGAACTATTACTAGCAAAATAAAGAATCACTATTTACAATTTTCATTTTATAATGGAAATTCATTAACTTATGGTTATGTTGCTCTTTATATGTTCCACTTTATAATGGAAATTATGGATGTTGTTTAAAAATTTTTCATAAATTTTAAGTTGTTTAATTTAGAACAGTTCTAACATTGGATCTATCTACCTATCATCTGTATACATAAATGTACATTTGTGTGTATGTGTGTTTATTGGTTGCTCTAATAATTTTATATAGAATACTATTATTTTATGCTAAATTTTATAATGCACATTTCCACAGTGAAATATAAGCCAAACAACAAAGCTGTTTTATTTGATTAAATTGACTATTTTAGGTTCTGTGTTTTAAACAGTAAATGACAAAGATAATTCTACGTGTTCATTCTAATATCTTGTTAGCTTTAATTCCTTTCCATGTGAATACATCACTCTGGTACCCAAGGACTTGACCAAAGAGAGAATATTGGGCTATTGGGCATGAATCAATGCTGCTTGCAAATACCTTAAAGCTTTGGCATCATATTCATGGTGTCTCTTCACATGTTTGAGCATAACTATCACTTTTATGAAAAGACATTTCATCACGCTTTGTATTTGGTTTGTATAACTGTAAAACAGTTTTTATCAGTTGATGAGTTGGATTGTGCTTTTCTCCTTAGAACTTCTGACAGTCTGGGATTTTGGAGATTTAACTACAAATTCTCTTTGCTCTTATATAAGCAATGTTGATTTTGAGTTATGCACTGGCATGCATTGAGAAGAAGGAAATAATGATGGTGGAATCCTTTCTCAAAGATAAAATGCCTAAACCCACTATCTAAACCTCTTTTTTTTCTGTGGGATAAAGAGAATTTTAAGAGTCTCCTCTTGGTTATAAAATAACGAATTTCTAAAAGGGGAGAGGCAAGGAATGATAGTGATTTTCAGAATATCTTAATCCTCACAAGTCCTTTGGTATTAACTATTAAAATAACACTAATTGGTCAGATTCAGATAAGCCACGTACTTCCATCAGAGAGCTTATAATCAAAAGACCCAAGCTGAATTCAACATGTGATAGCAAGTGGAAGGTGATGTGTCTAACGGATTTGCAGTGATCTCCACAGACCAGAGGATATTTTGAGGGAAAGGGCAAGAATACTGGGAAGTGAGGATGACACTATAGTCGATTAGAAATAATTTTTTCCTTCTTTTATCCTTTCATTCTGTCTCCCATTTCCTTTTTTTCTCTTTTTGACAGTTTAAAGTTCAATTGGATCCTTTTTTAATTAAGAAAATCAGTTTCCAGTGAAAAAAATCAATAAATCTAATCATTGGTGATACTTTTTTCTGCTAATTTAAAGAAACATGCTGTCTGAAATGATGATTGTATGTTCATCTACTGACTGTCAATCCTCATGATGTCTGAGAAAGAGTTCAGTTATAGTGTCCACAATTTTAATACCCTGTCTGTTTTCCCACTGTGCCCTGCATTTAACTCCAGTATAAGATTCATAGTTGCATAATTGTGTTTGAATTGCTGGGTGACTTTTTTTTTTTTTTTTTTTTTTTTTTCTCTTTTGAGATGCAGTCTCATTCTGTTGCCCAGGCTGGAGTGCAGTGGCCGACCTCGGCTCCCTGCAACCTATGCCTCCCGGGTTCAAGGGACTCTTCTGCCTCAACCTCCTGAGTAGTTGGGATTATAGGTGCCCCCCCATCACACCCAGCTAATGCTTTTTTTTTTTTTTTTTTTTTTTTTTTTGTAATTTTAGTAGAGACAGGGTTTCACCAGGTTAGCCAGGCTGGTTTCAAACTCCTGACCTCAAGTGATCCTCCTGCCTCGGCCTCCCAAAGTGCTAGGATTACAGGTGGGAGCCACCCTGCCCGGCCTCGGTGTAGTATTTTTATTTCCCTATTCTAGAAGCTTTTATAGGCCTAGTGTGTGTGTGTGTGTGTGTGTGTGTGTGTGTGTGTGTGTGTGTGTGTGTTTCCATTTACAATTCAGCATGGTAAATTGTAAATACACTAGTATTAGGTTAACTTTTGTTCTGTCATTATTTCTTGAATTAGAAGCAGATATATGTGTGAGAAAATAAAAGTGGATAGTTTTTTTAAGCATTTACAATGTGTCGGGCACTTATATAACGCTATTACAATCATCATCTTACCAAGCAAGAAATTAAGACGGAAATAATTTAAATACATTACCTAAAATTAACAATGTAAAAACAGATTTGAACTCAGTCAAAATGACTGGGTTGCAGGATCCTAACCACTGTTTTTGCATTGGTGTACCGCAATAGCTCTAAACAGGTATAAACCAATGAGTGACCAGGATTCACACCACACAGAAAATGGCAATACACAGTTGCAATGTGTAGTAAAAAGGCAAATCTGAATATAATAGTGAATTGTCTCTATTAGAGGACACCAATACTCTCCCAATTGCTTAGCAAGTGCAATTCTCTACCTGAATCTTTATTTTGGAGATGAAGTAAGAAAAAAACCTGGGAAAATAGCATAGAAAATAGAAAGTCCTGCATTTTGCTTATTTCTTTATTTTATTTTATGAGAGGGAGTCTCGCTCTGTCACCCAGGCTGGAGTGCAGTGGCCCTATCTCAGCTCATTGAAGCGTCCGCCTCCCAGGTTCATGCAATTCACTGCCTCAGCCTCCTGAGTAGCTAGGATTCCAGGAATGCACCACCATGCCTGACTGATTTTTGTATTTTTAGTAGAGAGGGGGTTTCACCATCTTGGCCAGGCTGGTGTCCAACTCTTGACCTCAAGTGATCCGTCCGCCTCGGCCTCCCAAAGTGATGGTATTACAGGCGTGAGTCACCGTGCCCACCCCCCTCCCCTAAAATTGTTTTAAAGCAACTAGCCCAAATAGCATTCTCTTAACTAAAGAACCTATCTCCAGTGAGAAATAAGAACAAAGGGCATGGTATTTGCTGTTTCCCCTCAACCCCCTGGGGTTTTATTAAACATGTTTTTTAAAGATGAATTCTTATTTTTCTCAGTAATAGTTAGAAATATAAATGCATGGGCCGGCCAGGAGATCTAGACCATCGTGGCTAACACGGTGAAACCCCATCTCCACTAAAAATACAAAAAACTAGCCGGGCGAGGTGGCGGCGCCTGTAGTCCCAGCTACTCTGGAGGCTGAGGCAGGAGAATGGCGGGAACCCGGGAGGCGGGGCTTGCAGTGAGCCAAGATGGCGCCACTCACTCCAGCCTGGGTGACCCAGCGAGACTCCGTCTCAAAAAAAAAAAAAAAAAAAAAAGAAAGAAAAGAAAAGAAATACAGGTGCAGGAGCTTTATTCCTGTAATCAACTGGTGCAAAACCTGAAACGCTGATATCAAAGAGTTTAGATATTTCAATTTCGATTAGGTTTTACTTTCTGATTTTTTATAGTTTTCTCTATTTCCTATGGTACGTATACTCTATATTCAGTGATCTTATGTGACAACTATTAACAGTTAGAAAATGTTTGAGTGTTATTTATGAAATTATTTTTTAATTTATATTTCAACTTTTCATTTACTTAAACATTTATATATAATTTAACTATTTTACTATTTTTACTGAGATTATTTTAATATTAACATGTTAATATTAATTGTTAAAAGGCAATCTGGAAATATACATTCAAAATTAACTATAATGTTATAAGAAAATATAAGAACACAAATATATGTCTTTATGCACACTTCTGGGTCCAACAGCTGTTTATAATCCCAACATCAAGAGCAGCAGTGATAGTTTAGGGCCAAAATGGAGGTTTCCACTAAAGTCTGGGAGAAAACAGAGCTATGTCACAGAATTCTTCGCATGGAGGGATTTGCAAAACTTTAGAATCACCAAAGTTATACAAAAAGCAAGTATGCTAGTAACATACAACACATCAAGCTGTTAAAATATCCACACTAATTGAAATTTTAACATGTGATAAGCAATTTGGGAGATTGATTATTTGTGGGGGGAGAAATAGTTGGAACAGGCCGGGCGCGGTGGCTCAAGCCTGTAATCCCAGCACTTTGGGAGACCGAGACGGGCGGATCACGAGGTCAGGAGATCGAGACCATCCTGGCTAACACCGTGAAACCCCGTCTCTACTAAAAAATACAAAAAACTAGCCGGGCGAGGTGGCGGGCGCCTGTAGTCCCAGCTACTCAGGAGGCTGAGGCAGGAGAATGGCATAAACCCGGGAGGCAGAGCTTGCAGTGAGCTGAGATCCGGCCACTGCACTCCAGCCTGGGCGACAGAGCAAGACTCCGTCTCAAAAAAATAAAAATAAAAAATAAAAAATAAAAAATAAAAAAAGAAATAGTTGGAACAAAGAATATCCTCTTTCACAGAAAAAAATAATTATTTAAATTCCTGGATTATTATTTTCCAAATATTGGCAATAAGTAAGCATCAATTCAATCATACATGGAGATAACAGACACTATTGTTACACATTTCGATCAGGGGATTTATATTTATGATAAAAATAAAAATATAAATAAATTATACACACAATATAGAAATAATTAATAGTATATCTGTGTAATTAATAGTATAATATGTGTATTATACTCTCTCCTTACATACAGAGAGAGAGGCACACAAATACATACCAAGGTAAAGAATTTCGCAGGTGAGCCAAGCCTTTGGACTGGGATTATCCTTTGGAAATGACTGACTAGAACCAAGAATGGAAGGTACCATGGTGGTTAAGAGAATTAAGCAATAGTACAAAAAATAGAATCGAAGAAGAGTACAAAATATACTAAATATTTACCTTGATAGATATGCAAAAACAAATATCTTCTATCTTTTGTTTCTGTTTTGTTACTTACTTTAACGACTGTTAGCTACAGTGTAACTGAATAATGGAAGCTGCAAAGGCCAATTTGTCTCCCCTACCCTATCTCGTCTTGGGCTATTATTCCACGTCATCTTATTCGTATGTTGTGATTCCCAATATCTTTTATTGGGGAAAAAAGGTACCTCTGATTGGTTATTCTGATCCTGGGATATCTCAAAATTCCAGTTTTGAGGCTATCAGAAACGTTAAATTGTCTCTTAATTTAGCTGCTATGTAATTTTTTTTCACAACGCCTTTTTAAAATTTTGTTTTCAATTTAAGTAACTTTACGTTATTTTTTACAAAATAATTCCTAAATTTTTAAGACACTTTCCTCCTAAAGAAAAGAATGCTTGTACGTTTAAAATATCAAGTAATTGTTCAACAGATTCATCAGTGAAGCGACTTTGTACAATGGAGATGAACAGAGTCGAAAGCAGAACAAGAACGTTTCTTCTATTATTTTTTTAAAAAGGTTAGTCACCTTCCTTTGCTTTCATTATCATATGTAACGTTCTAATGCATTTCAATGTTTCTGGTTTTAGATCTTTACCTTTTTGTGAAATTGTGAAATATATATTTGGTTTTCAACCCCATTTCCTGGCATACAGGTCCTAAAATCCTCAGAATCTCCAGAGATGACTTATTTATGCTAATGACTGGCTGGTGATTGGCAGTCCCTTGGTAGCTTCAGGATGGGAACTGGTCACGAGGAAGACCAAGGTATGATTAGAGAGTTGGGACTTTCAGCAGCACGCCCCACACTGAGGAAGGGAGGCAGACTGAAGATTAAGCTAATCAACAACAGCCAATGATTTAATCAATCATGCCTACGTAATGAAGCTTCCATAAAAATCCAAAAGGACTGGGTTCAGAGAGCTTCTGGATGAACACATGGAGGCTTGCAAGAAGGTGAGCAAAACTCATCCACGTGCAGGGGACGGTGGGCTACTCCAACTCCACAGGGACAGTAGCTCTTGTAGTACCCCCCAGACCTCACCCTGTGTGTTGTCTCATCTGGCTGTTTATTTGCATGCTTTAAAATATCTTTATAATAAACTGGTAATCATAAGTAACTGTTTTCCCTGAGTTCTGTGAGCTGCTTTAGCAGAGAAATCAAACTGAAAGGTAGGGTTGTGGGAACCTCAACTTGAGTACAGTTGGTCAGAAATTCCCAACGTCCAGACTTGTGAGTGCCGCCGGAACAAGTGGGGAGACCTGGGGACTGATGTTCAACCTATGGAATCTGACATTATCTTCAGGTAGACAGTGAGGGAATTGAATCAGAGGACACCAGCTGGTGTCCACGGAAGAACTGATTGCTTGTTGTTTGGTGCGGAGAAATTCCCCACATTTTTCACCGAAATCTTCTGTGTTGATCACTGTATGAGAGCAGAGGAAACACACATCGAGTGTGCTTTTGCCACACAGACTTTTCTTTATAATTGGTTACTCCATTGCCAAGCTAAATGTATCTGGACTTTGTCTTTTAGCCAACTTTGTTGTTAGTATCTCCGCTGTCTTCTGTTTATATGATTCAGTCTTTCATAATAATGACTAGAATGACAGGTTCCCCTCTTTGTATCCAATGGCACAGTCAAGACTCCTCTTATGATACATATTTACATTCAATAATACATTTCAAAAATCTGGTTCAATCATATTAACTTAAAGTCTTATTAAAATGACAGATACATAAACTTGCTATACTTTATCATTGGGAACTTAAATTATCAAATTATGTTATTTTGAGGCAGTGTTGTTCAGTGGGAATATCCACTGGGTTTTGGGTCATATAGACATGGATTCTCTCATTTATTATATGTTATACTTTGTGTCTGCATCTGTAGAGCAGGGAGAATAATATCAATTACCTAAGAATTAATTACATAAAAATCACCTGAAACAATAACAAAATATTCTAAATCATCAAATTTAAAGTAAAATTTCATAAGTATAACCATTCAATTTAACCAGAGAGAAATATCTTTGTAGAAGTTACATATATTTGAATAGCTTTATTTAACATTGAAATTCTCTTTCAGTGTTCTTTTGAATGTTATTTATATATATGTAAATTATATTTTATGCTATGCTTAATATTGTACTTTGAAAACTCAGAATAAATTTGGTAATTTGTATATTAAGAATGTGACTATGTTGATAAATTTAGTTTAAAAGATAGGAGCTTGTTTGTGTAAACAGTTTTTATCCTAGTACTGATCCAGTATATCAGCTCTTGGTTTATATTAGATGATTGTCAAATTTCTCATTTTTTCATTTTTTTAAGTGAGGATTAATTCAGTAATAAATGCGCGACAATCACAGCTTACCTCAAGGCTCTTTCAATTCAGCATAACTTTACAAAGTCAACTCTGCTCATCAGTTCTTACTAGACTGTCTTACCCAGAGTGCAAGCTGAGAGCCGTCTCCTTCAACACATTATACTTTATGGGCGAATAAAGTATAAACCTCTGGAGTCAATAATTTTCTTGAAATTGTTATTCAGAGTACAGTCTCTTTTTACAAGATCTGAAATGAAATGGATATCAACCCAACTCATATTTTATGCTCTATAAAAGTATAAATTACCTGAAGACCGTCTTCCTAGCATGTGACTACCTGTGAATATTAAGGACTTTTAGAATCTGTGATGTCTTCAGATCTATAGGAGAGCATCATGTGTATTGGTAATGCAAATGCCAATTTGCATACATGTCATTTGCAATACTAATTCACATGATGCTACCCTGAGTTTAAAGGATTATCTTAGCCAAGAAAAGTGTCATCATTATTCCTGTCCCTAATAAAACAATAAGAAAAGAAAGACAAATGAAAGGAAAGAAAATAAATGTATGTGGTTAGGAATAGAAATAGAGTCAATAAGTATTTACAATACCTAGAATCAATCTGATTTCATTTTGCCTCATTGAGATTATTTTGTTTGGTTTGAATAATTAGTTTTAAACCCATGTTGGATATCTGAGGACTACTGAAATTCCACAATATGGAAAACAACTGGCTAGACAGATTATAAAGGTTGACAAAGTCATGAAGATTCACTGAAACACTGAAAAATTTTCTAGAAAATATTAACCCTGGAAAACTGAGAACTATCTTCCTTCCTTCCTTCCTTCCTTCCTTCCTTCCTTCCTTCCTTCCTTCCTTTCTTCCTTCCTTCCTTCCTTCCCTCCCTTCTTTCTCTCTCTCTCTCTCTTTCTCTCTCTCGTATTTAAGAGGAATATCCGTAGGCACAAAGAAATCTAGGTCAAAGAATAAACAAATAGCAATTATGAAATTAGAAAGAAATAAAGAGTATGGAAATATAAAATAACACATACTAACAAGTAGTTGGATATACACATGCACATTCAGTTTTACATTTTACCAGCAATACTGAATAGGTAAAGCAATGCTATACACTTCATTTAGCTAAAAGACAACTATATCAAAGGCTACACGTGGCTCTGACTGTATTTTAGAATGAAATTAGTCATTGTAACATTTTGTGAAAAGACACTAAGTTCACCTAGAAATAAAAGGGCCTGTTACACACTGTCTGAATATGTCAACACAGCAACAGCAAACAAACCAAAAAGTGAAGTAGCGATGTAGCTACAAATCCACACAAATTTTCAACATCTGGATACTTTAGAGGCTCCTAGAGTCCACACTTTTTTTACATGAGAGGTTTGCATGTGTGTAGGACGTTGGAATTATATAGATATAGGGGCCAAAGTAAGAGATAATGAGCAAGTGCATCCCACAATTCCTGAAAATTGTTGGCATTAACAGCCGCTAAAATTAATGAGGTAAAGAGTACCCAAATGTACAAAGAAGGCATTTTTAAGTGATAGGGGGAGAATATAATCAAAACAATAATGTTTTATCTTAAGTTTCATTTATTTGGCAGACCCACTTGGATTACTTAAGGACTACCTAAATTCTTTTTAAACCCATTATATTAATTTTTAAACAGAAACATCATAATTATTTTTCTCTGCAAATGAAATTTACCTATTTTAACTACTATATATATGTGTATTATATATTCACTACAAAACTATATATTAACTATAAAACATCAGAATAAGAAGGTATATAAAGTAAAAGAAGGTCTTCTGTAATACCATTTAAAGAGGATTACTAATATTTGTGGTTACTTTTCAGACATTTTTAATGCACAAGTATGCTTCTATTAAAAAATTGAATCATCAAACACACACTTTTAGACCTGTGTCTTTATCAAACAGTGTGTGGTGAATAAATCTTCATACCAACACACTTGGATTTACTAATCTTTTTATTGTATGTGTATTAATATCTTTATATTTTAGTTGTTTTCAACACTGGTTAATATAAATAGTTTTGCAATGAACATTTTTACAAGTACATCACTCAGCTACACAAATACAAATTTTACTAATAGTAAGAAAATACATTAAATTAATGAACATTTATTTATTACATGCTCCGTGAACATAAAACTACCATTGTGTCATTTTAGATACAGAAAAACTGATTCTTAGAGAATTTATAAAACTTGTCTAAGTCTTCATTGCTTGGAAGTATTTGAAATCTAGCATGTCAGACTTCAGAGACTTATCACTTAAATACTATGTTAATTTTCTAACATTAATAAAAATGCATTATATTAATATGATTTTTTAAAATCTTCCAAATTTTCTTCTTATAGTCGCTAGTTTTGAGTTAGCTACCATTTCATATTTTCTCACTAATTTTAAAGATCCACAAAACAAGGTATAAAAATGAATTAAAAGTTATACTAGTTGGCCGGGCGCGGTGGCTCGCGCTTGTAATCCCAGCACTTTGGGAGGCCGAGACGGGCGGATCATGAGGTCAGGAGATCGAGACCATCCTGGCTAACCCGGTGAAACCCCGTCTCTACTAAATAATACAAAAAACTAGCCGGGCGAGGTGGCGGGCGCCTGTGGTCCCAGCTACTCGGGAGGCTGAGGCAGGAGAATGGCGTAAACCCGGAAGGCGGAGCTTGCAGTGAGCTGAGATCCGGCCACTGCACTCCAGCCCGGGCCACAGAGCGAGACTCCGTCTCAAAAAAATAATAAATAAATAAATAAATAAATAAAAAAGTTATACTAGTTATTATTATAAAGTGTCATTCTCAAACCAAAAGAGAATCAAAATTCTGCCACTTGAACCCTGGTATTGTGATCACTAAAACTTAGAAGTTTTCCCATCACTCAAAGATCTCTCTTTAATATTCAGATGTCTGTGAACCTGAGAGTCCTTTATGAAAATCTGGATGCTGTGTTTTTGAAAAGTGCTGTGTTTTTGCAGTGAATTGGTTCCTTTCAGAATCAAAGGCATAATGGGTGGAAAATACCACACATATGAGAAAAATGTAATGTAACACATACAAGCAATTCCAATTTTTTACTCAATAACATTTCATTTATTAAAGCTGAAGGCTTTTATTTGTTAGGTTAATATATTGTGAATTTTAAACATCAAATCCTGTATCTATCTTTTCTTTTAAAATAAAAGTTTAGATAGATGTAATGGATAGCATATCCTTTGATTTCCTCACTGCTTAATATTCTCTTTGTATTCTCACATTCGATTTATCAATGTGTCTGCATACATTAGAAAAGAACTTTCCGCATCATGAATCCATGTAACTACCTTATTCCTGTGTGTGTTTATATCCTTTTTCTATTCAAACTGTGAAATTTGTCATTAAGCCACAACCAACCTGTGAAATCCGTCATTCCGTCTCTGTAATTTATAGCAAAAGACTCCATGATCAATTAGGAGTGTACTTAAACATGTAATCAACAGGATGGGTGGTCACCGTGCAAATTAAGAATAAAAAAAGACTTGATTTCAATTTAATAAGTCAGTTATTTTACGGTAAATACACATAAATAGGTTACTAATATACTGATTTAACTATCATGGCAATAACAAAAATTTGCTGCCAACACAGCTATTTAAAAATTTTTGTTCCTATTTTATAGCTCTTATGCTATAATAAATGTCCCTCATGACAAACATATTACTAAGTCAAATCAAATCATGATAAATTGTTTTCAGATTACCAGAGTAATTTTTTAAGTATTTTTTCAAAAGTTTTAAAATTTGACATCATGGTATTTAAATCTTACATCTGCTAGTACATTTTGTAAACCTAACAGACTTAACTAATTTATTTTCAGTTCTATATTTAAGTAACTGTTAAGGTATGTATGAATGATTCCAAATGTACAAATATTACTAACTGTATTGGAGCATCACTTGTCAAATTTCCATTGTTAATAGTATCAGTAATAACTTTAACAATAAAATATAAATGCAACTATTTAAACATAATTTGTAAACCCTATTTTACAAGAAAATTGAATTAGAAATCCAGACACTATAATTTAGGAAATATTTCACTGTTTGCAATGCATGGAAATCTGTGGAAAGAACATTGCTAACACAGTGCTAAGTATGGCTATGAGCTTACATAGGAATCGCAATCTGTTAGTTGTTATTGTTATTATAATTCTTATTCCTTGCATTGAAAAAGAGATATTTTCCCTAAAATATATGATAAGAAATAATTTTAAATCAATTTTGGTGTTTTAAACTTATCAATATACACTGTTATTAGTTTCTTAAATGCAACATGTGAATCTATCTTAATTTGTTTGCTACACTTAATTCTATTTCCTATGGATATGCAGCTTCCTAACTATAACCTAAAGGTCTATCCACCTGCCCTTTCTGTCCTGGTTATTTGTGAATGACTAGGAATAAAACCTATTTCTTCTTCCTGGAGAAGTTAATTTTGGCCCCAAACTTAGGCCCTCTTCTCTACTCTTAACCTTTGCCTCCAATCCTGTCTTCTTATCGAGACATCGTTCGGCTCTTTACAAATGAAGCTGCCACATCTTTCTGCTCCCTAATTTAGTACAGGTGTCCCTCAACACACACACATTTTCTTCCCATGTCAGTGCTCCAATGTGTGCGTGCTTCAATGGCATTACCAAATCTCTTCATTCTCTGAAAAAAAACATTATTCCTCTGGTGAGCTGATCCTCATCTTCCAAGGTATAGTTCAGGGACAGCGGCTCTATGTTAAGCCTCCTACAACTCTTCACTCTTAGACAGAATTAATTGATCCCAACTTGTTTGTTCAGTAGCACTTTTAGATTATCGCTATATGTTTACGAGTTTATTAGCACCTGTTATTAACAGGTCTTTCCGTCCACTCTTTCTCATGAGTGCAACTTGAGGCAGGGGTGGTGTTATCTATTTATACAAAACTTTTCACATTTTATTTTAAGATAGGTGCTCAACTAACCCAAGATAAATTGAAAATTTTGTAATATGCTGAGATATGTTATTAATAAATTATTGGCAATGTTGTAGAAGTTTGCCAAAATAATAATTCTACCATTAACGGAGGCATATTGTTAACATCAACAGCACCAGCATCATCAGAGATAAAAATGTATGTTTTCGCAGAAAAAAAAAAAAAAAAAAAACACTTGCAGCACACATGACTAATGATGAAACACTTTAATATTTAACTAAAGGAAATGATTTTTCCTATATTCAAATCATAAAATGCATGTTGAAAAGCACTGTGCATGAGACTTTTCTTAATCCTTGATATTATCTTTTTTGATGACTCATAAACTTTGTGTGTTTTATATTCTATTAGTTTATATTCTATTAGTTTCATATGGCAACAAATGAATTTTCAGATATACATAGTCAGTAGTGTCTGACAATTCCAAAGTGAGTTATGGTTTCAATCAATTTATCTGTCCTCCACTGACATTACATCCTGACATTCAGAGAACGGAGTATAAGATATTCTCTCAAGTTTCAACACTTATGAGGATGTGAGCTGTAAAAATAAAATGAAACAGTCTATATTAAGTTGTTCTGTTGAAAAATCAGATAAAAAGATATTCATAATAATTTTCAAAGTAAAGACATTAATTATATTGTAATTTTTGATATGTTACCTTAATAATCCTAAATTATGAATTTGAAAAAGACTTTTAAGGTGTACTTAACACATTTATTACAAGTTGCCAAATGCGTTTATTACAAGTTGACATAATGAAGTGGTTAAGAGCACAGTCAGTACAGTGAGATTGAGTTTAATCTCAAATATATTTCTTACTATCTGTGTTTGCTTTGTGATGATTCTGTAATATTATTATACCTTAGTTTCCATGCAATTCAAATACATATACAACATTTATGAGAGTGCCTGGTACATTGTAAGCACCCAAAATAGCTGCTATTGTTATTATTTAATTTATTCATTATGAATACTGATCATTTTCACTCATTATCTGGGTTTGCTTTTATTTTAACCAACTGTCTAGTGTCTCTATTAATATCAACTATTTAAACTATTTTTGACACCATTAATTATTTAAAAGAATAATTTTTAAAAAATAGCCAAATGAAACATTTTGTCAGTTATATTAAAAAGCATAAGTATTCACAATGTATTTAGACACTTTGAATTCAAATAGCTACATCATGGGGACTGCTATCATTTTATTATATTCAAAGATCTTTTGCATAAATACTGTTTCAGAAAGCTTTTATTTACCCTTCGAAGTCATTAAATTACAGACAAATAGATAATTATAAAATAGATAGATCCTTATGGTTCATTAGAAAGCCCACTTTGAATCCTGTTTAAAACTATCAATAATGACTAAATAAAATATACATATAATCTCTACCATCATGAAATAATTAAATCAGATTTGGGGGACTAAACATGTCACAAATACAGCAGAAATATTATTTAACAAATGCGTACAGTTCTATTGTGGAGTTTTTTGAAAAAAAAAATGTAGTAGCTCTTTGCTATCACATATGCACAAAGAATATTCCTTCTTCCCCTATGATTACTGCATCTATTCTTTCGATTTTCATTCTAAAAATTAAATCCCCATTACTATAATCATCTTTTAAAACACATTATGATTATGAACTTAGAACCTCAGTTTTTACCAGCACTGCTGACTGAACTTTACAAACAGCAACAGCTAATAAAACAACACCTTGGATGTGTAAACATAGTCTTCAAGTATACCTGATTATAAAGTAGAATTGTGAATCTCCCCATTCTTTATTCAAAAGAAGTTATTTTAGCCTTAAAAGCAATTGGACCATTTGTGCTACTATTCAAATTTCAGGCTGTAAATCTATACTGAAAGGCTTTTTAATTCAACACAGTTGACACATTTTTGAGACTCTATCCTGTAGCCATCACTGTGCTAGTTTCCGTAAGAATTTAGAATCCTCACCAGTAACACCACAAGAAGAAATAAAGCTATAGAATGAAGAACATAAATGTACCCCAAAACACCAAGAGTTATGGTCTCAATCTACCATATACTGTATTTCCTGCTTAAGGAACAGAACAAAATATGACATTTCAAGTGAAGATATAAAGTCAAATACACTCTAGTATTATTTTGTAGTTAATATAGGTCCAAGAATATTTTTTGAGCAATTACATGGACTAGACAAGTGAATGTCATTGTCATAGGGTACAGTTCTTGTACCCTAACGCCTCTCAGAGTACAAGAACTCAAATGTCAGGGAATCATTCTTCACGCTCACGAGAAGCTGGAGCAAGAGAGGGCTTCTCTCACAAGCAGGTGACAAAGTGGGAGATGTGCTAGTGTGGAGATGCAAAGCAGTATCTGAGAAACAGCTATTGAAACAACATAGAGGAAACCTGGAGAACAGAGTGACAATAAAAACAAAAAATTCAAGTAGATCAAAAACTTGTAAATATTTTAAACCCTAATTTAGATAAGTTGTTTGGAAAATATGGACTTGATTTGACTTGAATCTTATTTATTTTCAAACTCAGGCATGCTGAGAAAAATTGAAGCAAACCAAAAAAGCTTTTAAATATGTGCCTCTGCTGGGTTTTCTTTTCCCTCTCATTTGTGCCTTTCTTGTTTACTAGATTATTACTTACCCTCAAGTAACTTCAAATTAAATTTTACTACTAACAAAACAACAGGACAAGAGAAATCTTAGTGATAAGATAGAGTATCAGTTAAGCTAGAGAGTATTCTACGGTGTATAATTAGTTGGATCAGCATAAAATAAGCCTTGAAGTCTCTTAAACAATAACCTACAACTGAATTACCTTGACTTTTTAAGCTGACATTGCTGGTAGGTTTGGCTGCTTTATCCCATGTATTTTACAATGCCATTCACTTGTATCTGTCTTGAATTAACAGAATTTAGCGATTGTAATTGATTTATTTATCACCACTGGAGTTTTAAAAGCCAGACAATATGGTTCTTAAAATGTCCCAGAAAGTTTAAAGAAATAGAATGTAAACAAAAGTAAGCCTTTTCCATTGTGATTATTAAATCTAATATCTCTGAGCTAAAAAAAAATTCAGAACTGATGAAGAGTTATGTTTTTTACAAAATCTACCCATAGCGACTTAATTAATAGGTGGCCCTGTTCAAGACAAAATATTCCTTCAAGTCTGTGATATTAGTTGAAAATATAATACTTCACAATATAAGAGTTAACATGTATTTAAAGATTTAAATCTTATTTTTAAAATAAGGTTTCATTAGGCAACTAATACATTAAGAAAATCTAAATTAAAATTAACTACTTAACACATCATTATATGCCCACACGGTTTGAAAACAGAATACTGACAAGTTAGTCAGTTTAAGCTTCTCTCTACGTAGTGGCTAGGATAAATACTATATAACATTTTTTACTATTAATCTAATTATGAGGTAATGAATTAAGAAAGTGTATGTTTCGAATAAATGCATATATATTTTTTTAATTTCTAATTATTGGTTGGGTGTGGTGGTTCACGCCTGTAATCCCAGCACTTTGGGAGACCGCGGCGGGCAGATCATGAGGTCAGGAGTTTGAGACTAGCCTGACCAATATGGTGAAACGCCATCTCTACTAAAAATACAAAAATTAGCCAGGTGTGGTTGTGGGAGCCTGTAGTCCCAGCTACTTGGGGGGCTGAGGCAGGAGAATTGCTTGAACCGAGGAGGTGGAGGTTGCAGTGAGCTGAGATCATGCCACTGCACTCCATCCTGGGCGACAAAGCAAGACTCTGCCTCGGAGGAAAAAGAATAATAATTATTTTGAATATGCAGGTGTATATATTTGTGGGGTATAAGTAATGCTGTGGTACAGATATATAATGTGTAATAATTAATTCAGGGTGATTGGAGAATCCATCACCTCAAGCATTTTTCTTTACTTTCTGTTAGGAACATTCTAATTCTGCTCTTTAGCTATTTTAAATTATACAATACATAGTTTCTCAGTATTGCTAGCTCTTCAAAATTCTTATGATTCTCTAAGCATCTCTCTTTAAGCTGCTGATACCCCTTAACTTTCCTTGTGATGTTTGCCTACTTTACCCATTTCTTCCCTGCACACAGTCCCAGCCATTTTCATACCGTCTTCATGAGCACACAAGAGTCTCTGAAGTTATTATATAACCCTGCCATCATGCATTTTATTTTTTCATCATTTATGAAATTAGAGTTTTATTCTTGCATTCTTTGCTATGTGTCTTTATTCTTTACTGAAGAAATGGCTTACCGATGACTATTTAATTATCAAATGTTAATGTCTTCATCTTCTTAAACCTCTTAAATTTTTTTCTCTTTTTAAAAAGTTTTATGATGTTGGGCAAGTGATCTAGCTCCATACATTTTAATGTTTTCATCTGTGAAATAAACTGGCATCCGATTTTTAGGTTTGCAATAGAAATAACTGAAATACGTATACAACGTCAATAATGGTACCCTTTCCTAATTGACTTCTTCATCTCTAATATTTCTCTAATCAGCCGTTGAACTTTCACAGTGCTAATAATCTGAAAATAATACCCTCAAGACCAAGTATCTTTAATATACTTCACTTCCCATCATTCAGATCCAATCTTTCTAGCTCAAATATACAGTATTTTTCAAAGATACTCAAAAAAAACAAAAAAACAAAAAACAAAAAACAGGGTATTTCATATATTCTTCCACTTGCTTCCATTGCTTTGCCTTTTCTTCCATTCTGTTCTTCCACTTTAACTCTTCAACATCCTACTCATACATTAAGGTCCAGCTCAGATATAAACTGTTCCATGAAGTCTTCATTGATCACCCTTCTGAGAAATGAGTGTCCTGATTCTCTGATTGCCTATAACTCTGCAATAATTTTAAGACACTTTGCCCCAATCTGCTGCTAGGAGTGTAGATATTCTATCTTCTTTTTGGTGTGATTCTTGACCAAAACAATTTAGTAAATATACCAATATTCTAATATGCATGTGTTTATAGTCTATTACTTCCAAAGTGAGATATATTAAAACTCTGATTTTGTTGTGCAATTATTAGATTCCAGTTGTTTGGGAATATGAAGGGAGCAAGTGTGAACTAGAGAATTCTAGCATGTGGAAAGCAGTGTGGGGTAATAAGTAGTGCATTAAAGGAGAATTTTAAACCAAATAAATGAGAGTTCAAATTCTACTGATACTCAGTAGCTTTAAGACACTCATTAAATTAACAGCTCCACAATTTCCTTATATATAAAGTAGGGATTAATAAAAAAAAAAAAAGGTTGTTCCAAGAAGGAAGGTTGATGTCTATAATGCCCTTAGTACCATGAAGACATGCATGCTCAGTCTCTATTAGTTGCATTTGTTGTTGCTGCTATTATTATTAAAGTCAAATAGTCAATTATGCCTGTGAGGAAACTACTGCAGAAAGGTGCTTGAAGCACAGGAAAGAAGGCAGATCTGCTTCATGACCTTTCTTGTTCAAGTCTTCTTTAACTATTAAGCATTCACAATTAGACTCATACTGTGGCCATGAGATTTCATATCTGAGGTTCTTTATTCAGGAAAGAGTTTCCTTATTAACACGTGTTACTGTACATTGATTCTTTACTGAAGTCAAGTTTAGCAAAGACTTAAGAAGAGTGTAAAGGACGTGTTCTGGTGGTCTGGTCACAGAGGAGACAGAAAAATTGGAAAGATGTGTCAAAAGACAAATTTGCCTGCATCCCAGCTTTTCTCACAATTGGGGTGCTGGATCATCTAAATAAAGGGGATAGAACTATGATTCCCCATGAAGCAGATAGAAGCCAACTCTTTCTTCATGGGCCTGTGTTTGAGGAGGCAGTGCAGGAACATAGAAAACACTGAGCAGTTGGAGGTTTGGATTCTAACTTTCAGCAGGCAGCTCACTCTGTATAGTTTAATCTCTTTTATCCTGCTTATATATCAACTGATAGATTGAATCATATGAGCCCTAAAATCCCTTTCAATGTTGAACCTTATTCTGTGCTGATTATACTGTCTTCAGAAATGACACAAGTTCTTAATGGCACTTTTACTAGCATTCTAAAAATTTTCTCTCTTAATCCTGTGAATATTTGTTCCATGGATTAAGTCTGGAGAATACAAACATGAATGTGTGTTACTGGAAAGACCAGAGGCATTTGCCTTTCTGAGTTTTGTGAGGTCCTTCAGTTGTACTTTTGTTATGTACTTTAGAGTTTATTCTTCTTATTATACATGCTGAGAGCTCTTTAATTTCACCCTTGCGTTGTATACACATATTACTGGTATTTTTAGAAGCACTTTATGAGTACAAAATCTATTCCCTGTGCCCTCATCAATTTGAAATTACCATTTTAAGGCTGATTAAATAAGGATTAGTGCCAATGTTCTACTTATTAGGCTGTGTCTTCAACTGGAACTGATGATGTAGTATTTGTCAATAACTAGTTCACAGCCTTAAATTCCACAAAATGAAACCTTTGCTTCAGGGTCCATCTGTCTGAAAATTTTAAGGCAAGCTTCCATGAAGAGGAAAGCCATCTATTATACGATGATATAAGCGTAAAGTGGCATGTACCACAGCTGTTTGATTACTGCTGGGGGGATGACTCGCATTCCCCCTAAGCCCTCTATCAGAATCCAGCAGTGATGGATTGAATTCCTTTTGCCTTACCATGATGATGGATGACTCTAGGAGGATATATAAGAATTGTAGAATCTCGGCAGAAATTAATTAACACACAACAAAAAGAGGCTAGCATTGATCTTTGCCATGATATGAGATTGATCCCAGGAGTTGGTAAATATTCACTACATTTTCTGAAAGCATAAATCATCTGCCGTTCATCTGAGACTTTTTGTTTAGTGGCACCTAGTTCATTGTTGTGTAGCAATTATAAGATTCAACATTTATATCACAACCAGGTGTTAGAAACACATACGCACAAACACAGAGGTTTCATATGGGTAAACTAATACAGCATGTCGTGATGTGTGGTTTATAACATACATTTTCCACTTGTAGTCTTTAGGAATTACCTGCATAAGTCAAAGAATAAAAGGATTAGGTGGTAGACACATTATCAGGTAGTGGGAATGAGCATCAGATATGTCATCAGATGAGATCAAGCCTCAACACTTTAAGATAGTCATGTTAGTGATCTCTCTGAGCACAGTCCCTCCAGTGTAAATATGTTCATTTACTCTGCCTAGTTGCCTGTGTAAGCACTAAGATTAAATGAAATAATATATTTAAAAGCTTATAATAAACATTAAACATCAAGTAAATTATGTGTACACAAAGAATACATTATTTATCCTTTCTGTCCTCCATATGATGATTACGTGAATGATAGAAGGGAAGCCAGAGAAACAAAAGTAAAACAACATGTTCTGAGTATGTATAGTAAGATTCTAATTTATTTAAATGAATATATGGAAATGGTTTAGGAAAATACTTTTCAAATTTCAATATTTTCATGACTAAAAATGCAAAGAGAAAGATGAACCAAGTGATAGCTTTAAAATACTTTAAAGAATACATTTTCTTATTAAAAATGAAGATAAGAAGTTAGCAAAACATGTTAGCAGAAATTGCTTTCTTGATGAGAAGAAAGTCCTTTTATGAAGTCTAGTCTATCTGTGGTTGTATTGATTTATTTGGAATTTTAAAATATGTGAGAACCTTTAAAATATATATTTAAGTATATGGCTTGAAATTCAGCTTCTCAAGGTGAAATGACACCAGAACTCTACCAAGTACAGAGGAAACACAGAAGGTACTAATACAGCTAAAATTGATCTGCCTGAGAGACAGGTGCTGAGTCAGTGAAAACAGGTTAGTGACTAACAGCAGTGAACAGCCCCTTTGTTTCCCCTGGGGGAAAAAAAAAACGTTCAGTTCAGAAACAGCAAGGAAGTTCCTGAGGGAATTATTCAAGGAGGCTGATAGAGTCCTGTGAGCTGACATATAAGTTGCTTTTTGAAATTGAGAAAAAATAAATGTATAGACTAACAACTTGTCGAGAAAAAAGGAAAAATTAAAAGGAGTGTTCACTTAAAAATAACCTGTTCGCAAAGTTAAGTAAACAAGTACCTCAAAGCACGAACTACCAACTGTATCCCTTCTTCTCCCCTTCAAAAAAAGAATTGTCAATGGCATGTTAGAAGAAATGCAGACTGAAAGAGTCTCAGCATGGTTCGGTCAAAGTAGGAGACTCTTCTATTTCCTCATGTATTCGGGGTTTAAATGTACACTTCAGATCCATTATCTTGCAGACATTGAGCTAAGTGCTAGGAATACACACATGAATAAAATGTTGTTTTTAATATTAAGAAATTTATCAGCTAGTAGAGAAAGGGACATGAACACAATGCTTAAAGTAACATGATTAGGGATATGAAAGACACTATAACCTGGTGTACATAGGGAGTTTGCTTAACTCTGCTTGTGTAAGTCAGTACAAACATAGAAAAGACCACCAGAAAGCAAAAATAAAAATGAACACATACTGCAAAAGTGATACTAGAAACCAAGGCGGTCAAACAAAAACAGTTTCTTGAAAACAATGAATTTTGAAATGTAAGAGAGAGTAGTGTCAAGGGTCAAATGCAAATTGTACTTAAGAGTTAACAGGACTGAACACCTTTGCCAGTATTAATTGCAAAACGTCACACCTAAAAGTGCCTATGGTCATCTTGATACTAGTGTTGCTGACACTTGCACCAAAGTATTTTGCAGAATTACATTTTGAACTTAGATTAAGTGGGTGTATAAGAATCAAATACAGATTTGAGAATTCTAATATACACATCCTATTTTAAAATCACATGACCAGCAACCACGCTAAGTGAGACCCAGGTCCTTTTTGGTCTTCAATGAACAAATAATCTAAAATCTTACAGAAAATAACAAATGTAGAAAAAGACAGTGTCTGAAGTTGTTAGATCTGTTATTGGATATGGAATGTAGAGATTAAGTCGCATTTTGCAAGAATGGGTGAAGAGTCGTAATCTTTTCCATTTTTCTCTTAATCAATACTCAGTTGCTTCGTTCAAAATGAAGTTTGCTTAATAGAACTCCATTGAGCAAAAGCTAGTTAATTTTGCTCCTAACGTATGTTCTTATATTTCCTAGGGTAATTTGTCCAATAACTTTATGGTTGTCATCAAGATAATTAAGTTCTCAAACACATTCTAACAACAGAGAGCATCAGAACACACATTAAAAGGGTTTTAAATAACCTCATTTTATTTAAAGCTTCAACTGTACACTCTCAAACAAATTTACCTTTGTAGCATCAATAGACCTACATTGCTACATTTGAAGAAAAAGAAAAAAATTGAATGTCTTTAATGATAATTTCTTTTAATTCTAAGTGAAAGTTTAAACTACAATAGTAGCCATTGAACAGAACGATGTTTGAAGGTTTTACCTGCTGACAGTTTTCATTTGATTTGCTTTGAATTTCTTCTGGATGCTCTAAGATTTCAACTGACTTTGCATTTATTTTAAATCACAATTCTGTTTACATAAATTTAAATACATAAATAGAAGATGTGAGGATAACGAGTAAAAGAAACAGAAATAAAAAAATGACAAAATTAAGAAGAGAATATGAAGTAATATAAGCAACAGTCTCATGAAAATCACTCTTGCAAATGCATAGTAAATGAACACAAAGACAGAATTCCGAAAGAGAAGTAGAGTATTAGCATAGGGATATGGGCTAGGAAAAAAAGTAAATAAAGAAACAAACAGATAAACAGATTCAAATACTCATTAACCAGGGTATAAAGGTTTTTTAAAAATAGTGCAATTTAGCCTAAAGAAGAAAAGCTGAGTAAAGAT
Source organism: Rhinopithecus roxellana (assembly GCF_007565055.1). NCBI lineage: Eukaryota > Metazoa > Chordata > Mammalia > Primates > Cercopithecidae > Rhinopithecus > Rhinopithecus roxellana. Next base: position 10,012,286 of record NC_044549.1, on the reverse strand, counting down.
TTTGTTCTATACAAATATGATGATTTTAAATGGGATCTTTGAGTAGATCTAAAATGGGAAGCATTTAAATGACAAAAACAAAAATGCTCCATGGAATACAGATTTTTCATATTTCATGTGATGTTACAAATTCAGAAATTTTGAAAAACAGTAGTTCATTGAGTTAATGTGTTGTGATTACAATGTAATCGGTCATTTTCAATGAATTTAACATAAATACCTATCTGATAAAAATTTTCTCTCAGTAAAAGAGAAAATAAATTGATAAACAATTAATATATCATGTATAGCCATATTTCAAAAATAATATTTCCAAATATTCACTCTAGCAGACATCACACAATCTCATTTCTCATGTATTCCATTTGGGAGCAAATAACATGTATGCATATATATGTATACACACATACATATATGCACAGTATATTAATTACTTTTTTCCACTTACCATAAAAAGATAGGTAGATATACATATAAATGTAGGTATGTATATAAATATATACATATAGAGGCAATGATTTCTAGGGTGTTTATCTATCTTTCTATCTTTACATCTCCCATGTTCTCGTGTTCTCAAATTTCAATGATCATATCTGTGGAACTTAGTTTAAAGTCAAACGATATAATCATTGCTATTCTTCCCCCATCTAACTACCCCTCCATTCTTTCTTACAAGTAAATTGAATCGGTTTGACAATTCTATATATTTTTACATTTCTATAGAGTCAACACCAAATAATCTACATTAACAGTAAGTCATCATGATATTGATGTACAGAAAATTTTTAAACAATTCATACTGATTCAAAAGCCATTTTTGTATTATGTTTGTATCTTATCATTTGTTGTATTCTGCAAGTTAACCGTATTTCAAAAAAAAAAAAAAAAAAAAACTTAAAAGCATACTGTGAATCACAGAGTTTAGAAAACTTCCTTGTTTCAGCATCCTTATTTCTGATCAACTTTTGAATGCATACCTCATGTTCAAAGTTGTAAGAACCTCAAACTTAAAAGACATGTAAACATTCTTGCTATCAAGTCTCTGGAATCAAATGAAGTACCTTCATTAGTTTAACACATCTTAGCATTAGGTGTAATTAATTTACTAATTCACACAACATGTTACAAATATTTAATGAGCACTTACTCTATTGCAGGCATGCAAAGTGCTGACGACCAAGACAGATATGGTTTCTACCCTAACAGACTTCACAAAGTTATAGGTGCTTCACTGAATCTCTTAGGGCCTCAGCTAGTTCATCTGAAAAAGCCTGTTAATCTATGATTTTCTAAGCTCTTTCTGTGTCTAGAATTCTATGATTACTGTGGAAAGGCAGAGTCCATTTTGGCATTCAAACATACAAAATTGCTTAAAATGGCAAAATATACAGATCAGCAAGATATTAAGCAGTAATTTATATTTGAAAGTTGAAATATTATTAATATATCAAATAAATCACCTTGGCTTTCCCATGGAATTGCACCAAAACTTAAATATTTCTTTTTTTTTTTTTTTTTTTTTTGAGACGGAGTCTCGCTCTGTCGCCCAGGCTGGAGTGAGTGTCGCCATCTTGGCTCACTGCAAGCTCCGCCTCCCGGGTTCCCGCCATTCTCCTGCCTCAGCCTCCCGAGTAGCTGGGACCACAGGCGCCGCCACCTCTCCTGGCTAGATTTTTGTATTTTTTAGTAGAGACGGGGTTTCACCGTGTTAGCCAGGATGGTCTCGATCTCCTGACCTCGTGATCCGCCCGTCTCGGCCTCCCAAAGTGCTGGGATTACAGGCTTGAGCCACCGCGCCCGGCCAATATTTCTTACCTTTAAGATGTTTGTGCTAAGTTTTTGAATAAAAACGTTTTATTTCATTCTATCTAAGGAAATAGACAAACTTCTTTAAAATTTCCAGAGTTGTTCTAAAATGTTTTAAGGCTTAATATTAAATTAACTATGTACATAATTTCTAGGCAGGTTACAAATTTTTGAATTTAGTGAATTCTTTCTGTGCATTAGACTCAAATACTGATATCTAAGAGTGTCAATTATAAATTTCCTAAAATATTTTTAAGAATTTGTGGCCGGGCGCAGTGGCTCAAGCCTGTAATCCCAGCACTTTGGGAGGCCGAGATGGGCGGATCACGAGGTCAGGAGATGGAGACCATCCTGGCTAACACGGTGAAACCCCGTCTCTACTAAAAATACAGAAAATTAGCCAGGCGAGGTGGCGGCGCCTGTAGTCCCAGGTACTCGGGAGGCTGAGGCAGGAGAATGGCGTGAACCCGGGGGGCGGAGCTTGCAGTGAGCTGAGATCCAGCCACAGCACTCCAGCCTGGGAGACGCAGCGAGACTCTGTCTCAAAAAAAAAAAAAAAAAAAAGAATTTGTAGTTATTTTTGCTGTTCTCTAGACCATTTATTTTTACTAGACTCCTGTACATCTAAAATCAATCGAAAGTTTTATAAATTTGACTTATATTTTCGAAGTTTTAATATTTTTCAAAGTATGTGATTTTTAGGGGATATAATTTTGACAGAAAATAATTGTGGGTACTGGCATGGTAAGAATCCATCGCAAGCTATGCCAAAGCAGTATACATTTTTGGTTAACATTAGGAACGGGGAAAAAGAAGTAAGAAGGAACAATATTAATTCATATAAATGAGGATTTCACAGACAGGAAGAATGCAGAAACAGTTTTGGACTCTGAACAGAGTTCGAACTCTGCTACCAGCTGTGTGACCTTGTGCTCGATGGCTAAACAACACTCTGTGAAATGACAGGATAGTACCAGGTGATCTTTAAGATCCATTCCAGGTAAAAAGACTGTAATTCCAACCATCATATAATGTTATAATTCAGTCCTCCAAAGACAGCCAAGACGTAATAGTGGCCTTCAGGTTGAGTAATTGCTAACTTTTGCACTGTACCAAATGTAACTTTTAAATTAAACAGTTATCGATCAAAGGGTAAAAGAAAATGAATAGGTTACATTGCCAAAAATAAACTGTGGGTGGATAAGAAACCATGTATCTTCCTTAAATGCAATATGACAATAGAGAAAGGTCAATGTTTTCATGGGTTACACAACAGGAAATCTAGAGGAGACAATAGTTCTTTGTGCAACTCTGCACTTGAAATAGAAAATTCAATATAACTCTTAAGGGTTAGGAATGATTTGATTAGTAAAAGGTAACAAAATGGGCATTTCCTTACATACTATAGAGTTCTTCAATATATATTGATAATGCCTTTTGATTAAAAAATATATATGTCTATGTGTGTATAATAAATCTATATATATACACACTTAAGTATATGTATGGTATGCAAATGTATACATTATATAGATAAATATAGAGAATGGAAATTAAACAATTTCCACAATAATTACTAGAATATAAATTCATTGAATACTAGAATTTTAAATTTTTCTGCTATATTATCAGCACCTAGAACAGAAGTTCTGACGCAGAGTGAATATCAGAAAATATATTTTCTTAAATGAACAATTAAGCAGACACAATACTGAGTACTAACCTTTAAGTCTTATTATTACCAGAGCAGTGGTGTTTTCTTTGTACCTTCCTGCTCTTTTTTCACAGTAAATTATGGTTAAAACCAACGAAATCTTCCTCCATATGTAGAATATTGGAACAGACTTTACAATGAAACAAGTGGATGAAACTATTAATTTATACAAAATATAGAAATAAATGATATCTAAAAATTCTAAATATTATTAATTCCAGAAATTCCAAAGACTTTACTATCCTGGAGGAATCTGAAAAAGAGTGCTTATTTTTAGGCGCATTTCAGGGTTTCTTCATGTTTCTAGGTCTCCCGTATTTGGCTTGGTGGGAAGGTGTATGAGAGTTTCTAAGCAAAATTTGAAAGAACACATTCCTCCATACATCACAGCCTTGAGCCCGACACATCACATCCCCCCATATGCCTCCACTTCCTGGGCCCGACACAAACACATTCCTCCATATATCACAACTTTAGAAGAAAAACCACACCTGGAGAAGCTCCGATAAGGTTACAACCGTTTGTAAAAGCGCAGGAACCAATAAGAAGGCTGCTAAAAGCATAACTTAAAATGTAAACCAATTGTAATGCTGTAGCCTAGAGAAATGCCTTGTTCCTCTGTAACCTGACAAGTCCTGTTTACCTCGAGCTATAAAAAGCAAGCGCACGCATTGTTCGGGGCCCTCTTGAATGCTGTGGAATGGAGGGACCAAGTTCGAACTTGCAGTAAAGATCCTTGCCACTTGGCTTTGACTCCGGACTCTGGTGGTCTTCTTTGGGGAATAAACGGTCTGGGCATAACAAATTAAAGCCCAGCCTAAATGCTGAAGTCAAGTTTACATGCTTTTTTGTAAATTCTTTTTCAAAATGATGATCTTGTGTTTTTCATGTTTATTTTATTTTTTAGTTTGCACAACGTCTGGAGTGGGAGAAAGAATTACAAATATTTATCACAGTGTTGGTCTGAAGTCTCCTGAAATGAGTCTCCCATGGCACCAAAGAGCAACATGGCTAGATTGAGGATGTAATCTAAAGTTATATGTAACATTATCAAAGAGATGTTACAAAAAGAGAATCTGTAATTTTCATTCATTAAAAACCCCTAATGCTAAGGGAGGAGACCACCTCTCATATTGTCTTATGCCCAATTTCTGCCTCCAAAGAAAGAAGAATTAAAAACTGAAAGGCAGAAATGAAATCCACAGGCAGACAGCCTGGTGCTGCACCCTGGGCCTGGTAGTTAAAGATCCACCCCTGACCTGACTGGTTCTGTTATCTATAGATTACAGACATGTATAGGAATGCACTGTGAAAATCCCTATCTTGTTTTGTTCTGATCTAATTACCAGTGCATGCAGCCCCCAGTCACGTACCCCGTGCTTGCTTCATCAGTCACGGCCCTCTCACGTGCACTCCCTTAGAGCTGTGAGCCCTTAAAAGGGATAGGAATTGCTCACTCGGGGAGCTCGGCTCTTGAGACAGAAGTCTTGCTGATGCCCCCAGCCGAATAAACCCCTTCCTTATCTAACTCGGGGTCTGAGGAGTTTTGTCTGCCACTCATCCTGCTATAATACAAGAATTTTAAAATAAATGTTTAGTGTTTGTCAGTATTTAATCACGTTTTCCAAAATATGTAGCTAAAAGATGTTTTAAGCAATAGTAAACACATTATGAAAAGTACTATTATTTAAGTTTTAACAGATATTGATTAGGTTTGTATCATTTTCATCAAAGACGGGAAAACTGTCTAATCAACTTTGCTGCTTTTAAATGTTTTGTTTTTATTGAAGTTTAATAAGACTTTCCAATAGCTTCAGATTTTAAGATACACTTTCGACAAAAATCTCTTTTGATTCAAAATAGTACATTCTAACAGCTTGATTACCTTTAGTATTGTCTACATTTCAGGAGTTGAAACTAATAATTAATTTTAAAAGCACAGATTTCTAGCTCCTGTAGGTATCAAAACATTTTAATTGCTTTGATAGTTTGTTTTGCACTATCATACAATCTCTGGAGAGTTGGAAACTGAAATATCAGTGGCACATAGATGAAACATACAAGTGAGATATAGAATAAAAATGTGATTTGTGAAGAGACAAATATGCACATTACATTCAGATTTGTGCTAATAAATAACATTTAAGATATGTATCTATCTAGACAAGCACACAAGGCAGTTATCTTGCATTATTGCACAGCATTACTGTAGTGCTAAGACGACTTAGATTAATTTAAGATTGTATCTAACCTTCAAAGTACCATACAGATTTAAGAGTTGTATAAACTTCTTATGATTACTTACTTATTGTACACAGCAATTTTTTAATCTTGATAGTAATGTGCACTTTCATTAAGCATCATATAATATTTTTCTTCTTTTCTCCCATCTCTATAAAACATGACAATATCACATATACTACTGAAATTCTTAGTAATAGAAGGCCTTAGTTAATCTACAAAGAAAACTTTCAGAACTTCTGGTCTATTCCCATTTATATATCAAGAATATATTCAAGGCTGGATGTGGTGACTCATATCGGGAGAACCCGCTCCCGGTGTTTAATGTGGGTTCTTTTCTATTTCCTAAGTGTCTGGGCTGGTTTGAGAAATAAAGGGAAAGAGCACAAGAGAGAGAAGTTTAAAGCTGGGTGTCCGGGGGAGACATCACATGTCGGTAGGATCCGTGATGTTCCCAGAGCTATAAAACCAGCAAGTTTTTATTAGCAGTTTTCAAAAGGGGAGGGAGTGCACCAATAGGGTGTGGGTCACAGGGATCACATACTTCACAAGGTAATAAAATATCACAAAGCAAATGCAGGCAGGGCGAGATCACAGGACCACCGGATGGGGCGAAATTAAAATTGCTAATGAAGTTTCCTGCACGCATTGTCATTGATAACATCTTATCAGGAAACAGGGTTTGAGAGCAGGTAACCTGTCTGACCACAATTTATTAGGTGGGGATTTTCTCATCCTCCTAAGCCTGGGAGCGCTATAGGAGACTAGGGTTTATTTCATCCCATCTGTAAAAGACCGGAGGCCTTAAAAAGGGACAGGCTATAGGCCTACCTTCAGGGCGCATTCTCTTTCTCAGGGATGTTCCTTGCTGAGAAAAAGAATTCAGCGATATTTCTCCTATTTGCTTACGAAAGAGGAGGAATATAGCTCTGTTCCCTCCCGGTCACCCGCGGCCAGTTCAAAGTTACCTCTCTTGTTCCCCGAACATCGTTGTTATCCTGTTCTTTTTAAGAGATGCCCAGATTTCATATTGTTCACACACATGCTCTACAAACAATTTGTGCAGTTGACACAATCACAGGGTCCTGAGGGGACATTCATCCTCCTCAGTTTACAAAGATGACGGGATTAAGAGATTAAAGACAGGCATAGGAAATCACAAGGATATTCATGGGGGAAGTGATAAGTGTCCATGACATCTTCACAATTTATATTCAGAGATTACAGTAAAGACAGGTGTGAGAAATTATGAAAGTATTAATTTGGGGAACTAATAAATGTCCATGAAATCTTCACAATTTATGTTGTTCTGCCGCAGCTTCAGTCGGTCCCTCTGTTCGGGATCCCTGACTTCCCGCAACAGACTCACACCTGTAATCCCAGCATTTTGGGAGGCCAAGGTGGGCGAATCATTTGAGGTCAGGAATTTGAGACCAGCCTGGTCAACATGGCGAAATCCTGTCTCTACTAAAAATGCAAAAATTAGCTGGGCGTGGTAGGGCATGCCTGTAGTCCCAGCTAGCAGGGAGGCTAATGTAGGAGAATTGGGGGATTGCTTGACCTGGGAAGCAGAGGTTTAATTGAGTCAAGATTGGGCCACTGCATTCCAGTATGGGCAACAGAGCGATAATTCTACTGTGAAATCATCACATGTTTCTAGATCAGCACTGTCCAGTAGAACTTTCTGAGATGATGGAAATGTGCTATAATCTGCCTTGTTAACTGGGCTGCACTGTGTACTTCAAATTTGGTTGTGAGGGTAGATCTCATGGTAAGTGGTATTATCGCAAAAAATGAGGAGGTGCATGAAGAAACTTTTGGAGACAATGGGTATGTTCAATAGCTTGTGGTGATAGTTTCATGGGTGAATGCTTATGTCCAAATTCATCAATTTGTACACATTAAGTAGGTGCAGTTTTAAAAAATATGAATTACTATTTTACATCAATAAAGTTGTTAACTTTTTAAACAGCATATGCCTTGTTTTTTGTAATTATTACTTTTTTCTTATAAATATATTTCCTTAAAAGTATTCACTATTAAATCACTTATTTTAAAACTATAACTTTTTCATTTATGGTCTAAATTTAACTAAAAATATTTTATAGCTGATTTTGTGTATTAGTAATTTGTTCCCTTAGGGACAAACTATGGTCAAGGTAGGTAGTCTGATTCACAAGATACCTCAAATGAGTTACTCTTAATTGAACTTTGACAGTCAAAAAAATAAAATAAAGTAGTAAAATAAAATATATAAATGAACCAACAGAAAGACAAAATAATAGATATATGTATGGGCCAAGAATGCATCATACATATTTTTCAGATAAATAAGTATGCTGAAAGCAAAAATAGAAAATAGTGATGTCATGATAAATCATATAGTAATTAATTTAAATAGTAGCAAAATTTACTTTAGGGTAAAGAAAAAATTCAAGAGATATTTGGTATGGTGATTTTCAGGAACCACGTCCATTGTTGGTAATACAAAATGCACAACATAACATTAGTTTTATTGTTTGATATTTACTTTAATAAGTCATACAATTGTCTCACAGAGATGAAATTATTTTTATCTATCAAAGCCTCCTGGACCAAAAGAGAAAAAGTGTAACACTTTAAAATCTAGTTAACGAAGATATACACTTGTTTAATGTTTTTATTTTAAGAATAAATAACATATTGTGCTTAAATATTACTTGTAATTTCAACTTAGACTATATGGTCCCTTCTTGTGACAGAAGAGATTCAGAAACTGTACCAGGTTTTGTTCTCTTTTATTCTCATTGTAAGTTTTCTGTTACACAGGAAAATTATAACCTAGGATATAAAAGGTTCAAAACAGGACAATTCTTATACTTTGCACCCACCTTATAAGAATTCTAAGTAATACTACACATATTAGCTTAACCTTTGCAGTTATATTACAAACCATGACTAATTTCTTCAGGAGCTACTCGTCCAAATACCATGTACAAAATGATAAGATAAAGATATTTGAAATATTGACAGAACATTAGAAATAAAGCAGCACTCAAATACAGTTCTGTGAACTGTTTGCATATTTTGCCAGTCTAGCCATGTCCTTAAATTGGACAATATTCGAATTCACAGAACGATTTTCAGTGGACAATGTAGGCCAGTGGATATTCCACTGCACTAAATAATACGAAGATTTCTAAAGGTGAACATTAGGGCACCTCCATACCCAGCCGCAGCTGCTACTCTAATAGTTGAAACCCTATGATTTCTCTGTAACTACTGGTGCTCTATTCAGCCCTAAGAATGATTTGAATAGACACTTCAGTACTGAGATGCATTAGTTTCTACTTCAATTTGTATTATCAACTAGCAGAATAAATGCATGTAAAAGGGCTTGGAGATCCTCGGGAGAAGTACTTGTTAAATGTAACTTGAAAGCAGATTTGAAAATTTTCCCCTTTTAAATTTATTCTCCTAGAGTCCTAATAATTGAAAGCCGGGCTGCTGTCTAGGTTTCCAAGCCACTAGAGCCTGATTGTTTTCCATTTGTTTCAGTGTTTAAAGCCAACAAAAGCTGCATTAAAACTGACGGTGCCAAGTAGTAACAAGCATACTTTAAGCATAGCTAATGTATGAACCCATAGCCCCAGGTTATAATATTTCAAATACAACAGAATGTAGAGGCTAGGCTCTTTGTCATGGCATTTTATAAATAAAGCTTTTTTAAATATAGTATATTTATGAAAACAAAAAACCTCACTAATAACTAAAAACAGAAGGCTAACTGGGTCATATGCTCTCTTTTTGCATTTCTGTCACATATTTATTTCTTGTACCATTATCTAATGTAAATGAACGCTTAACTACAAATGTATTCTCTCTCTCTCTCTTTTTACTTCTATAACACACTCACACATAAAGTTGGTTCTATTGCTTTCTCTCTAGTTCTCTAAAATATTTTTCATTATAGTCATTCACATCTCTGCCACTTTAGGGGCAACGAAACATTTACTGCCTGCTCTTTCCACCCCAAAACATGAAAAATACAATTATATTTTCAGTGGCTTTTGAATTCACTGTTACATCTATTTTAATATTTTGTTTAAAGAAACAAACAAATTATTTCAGTTAATTAAGGCTAGGGAATTTCATATTTTATTAACTTTAATTTTATTCAAGATAAAAACTGTTATGTTCTAACTTCATGAGATTCCTTAGGCTTTGAGTTAGGCAAATGGAGTATCTTTAAGAATCTGTCCATTTGTTATGTTAAATATTTTCAATGACCTTTGAACTATTCTCAGGTTGACAATGCAAATATTTCAAAGATTACAATTTTAAAGAATAAGGCTGAGAAATCTGAGATTACAACTACTGTTTTAAAGAATTTACATCAGCAAATATGTAACCAGCAATAGCCAGGATATGAAATACATCCTTGAGATATTTAACTATAATCTGCTTTACCTTTTTTTTCAGTCACTATATTCAGCTGATAAAACTCCAATGTTAATCTTCAATTAACCTATATTAATTTGTCTAATGATTAACAGAAATAAATCTCGATGTGTTTCTGCAGTTGTGCCTCCATCTGTTCATATGAGGGAACGGGTGACAATGAGAATTATTTCAAGTATTTGGAAAGAGTCCTTGACCCAGTTAATAGATAACATAAATTTTCTCATCCGATTTCCTACTGCTTAGTACCCTATAATGCAGAGATTCAAAGCCTTATAAAGTATAAAGTCCCCATTGGAACATGACCTCGACAAATGCTCAAATGTATTTACTTTTATATCAGATATTTTAGAAAGTAGTAATTTTTTATTCTATGAATCACAGCAGCACCCAATGTCTTATCTATGTGCTTCTGTTTATTCTGTGTGAAGATAATACCTCTTACACATTTCTATTTGCAGATCACTAGGAACAATTCTTTAGTCCACACTTAAGTCGGAAGCAAATGCTCTACGACTATAGAAATCTCTCACCAAGGCCAAGAGCACAGATATGATACCTTTTGCAATAATTGCTATACTAATAATCATCTGATCCACTCTGTTCATTTTATAGATGAAAAAATTGAGGATCTAGAATTTTAGTTGAAAGAGCTGGTATTCAAGAGTCAAAATCTCGATTTGATTTTTCTTTAATGTTAGTGCCTAAACTTTCAAACAAATGAAATCTTATTAAAAGGAAAGTATCTAACATCAAGATGTGTATTAATGTACAAATAAATGGAAAAATATAAAAGCTATGTTCAAATAAAATAGGGAAAATAGCAGCCGAAATGCAGAAGTCACAACACTGGCCACCAGGAAAGCACTTAGACAGACAGAATACAGGTTTTCGGAGTCCCTTAAAAATCAGCCAACCAACACAGGAACAGAAAACCAAACACCACATGTTCTCACTCATAAGCGGGAGTTGAACAATGAGAACACATGGACACGGGAAGGGGAACATCACTCACTGGGGCCTGTTGGGGGGTGGGAGGCTCGAGGAGGGATAGTGTTAGGACAAATACCTAAAGTAGATGAGGGATTGATGGGTGCAGCAAATCACCATGGCATGCGTATACCTACGTAACAAACCCGCACGTTCTGCACATGTACCCCAGAACCTAAAGTATAATGATAAAGAAAAAAAAAAATCCAACATTGAGGCAGTTTCTCAAGTTATATTCTTACCTAAATTCATGAATATGAGACTGTCATACTCACTAATATACATGTTTTTTCTTGTTTCCATGAAGGTCTCGATATAAAAATACTGTTGACCCAAAACCATGAAAAAACTGTTAAATTCCATCCTCCAACCTGTGATTCCTGCGGGCATAAGGTCTGTTCAGTTACTAAGTCTGTGGTTACAGTAATTTTTTCCTTCTATTCACATCATTGACGGCTTGAAAGCAGCTCCTGGAGAATTTGCTCTTAAGGAGCCGAACTGAGATGACCATTCAATGGGTCAACTGTGTTGCATTTTTCTTAGCAGTGGATGTGAAAGAGTAGATGTTGAGAGAATTACTTCATCTTCAGTCTGTCAAATTCTTTGTAATAATGATCAATTACAGTGAAACTCTGATCATTAGAAACCTGTTATTTCTCTACAGTTTTTCTCTCTTCTTGTGTTTGCATTAGATAATAATATATTTTATCAATATTCTGTTTTCTATCTTGTTATACTAAATCTAAAATTAATTCATCATTTTTAAATCACATTATAAATTTACTCTCTGCAAACATTTGCTGGATGACTATAAATCAATCCTTGACATTATTTAAAAATAATATTTATTTGAAAATCATCTTTTATTTCAATCAAGTCTTTCTATGTGTTATAATGAATCCAAAAAGTTACCTGATTTTTAAACATTTGGTTTCTTTTGTGTTTCATTGCCTGTCCTATGCCTGTTCTATATAGGTCTTACTACATTTCTATTAGACAATCTGCTACTTAGACGCACATTTCTTCTCATCAGCCCCTTCTATCAAATGCTGAGATTCTTTTCTCTATTTAGAATTCATTGGGAACAAAGTAGTTTTTTACAAGTATTATTAGATCTTTTGCTGTGACTCACTCCCTTGCAGATGGTACACATCTGAAGGGGTTCTATTCTAGCTAGCAAAGATCCAGCTGATGCTCTGAAAAATTATTCTCTCTCGGTGAAAAGTTAGCTTGCCACTGCCTTCCCTGCTGCATTATTAAACACGAAGGAGTGATTCCCTTAATCCCAACCATCTGCTCTTCCCCAACTAAAAAGTGAAAACATCCCCTTGTGTTTACAAATGTTGCTGCTAAAGCTTCACAAATCATAAGAGATGGTGGTGAAATTTCCGTATATACTACAAGATCAAAACAAAATCCTAGTCACCATAAATCTGTAAAAAATAAACCAAATTTATATCACACCATAAACCCAACTGTGTTTTAATGTAATGCAATTATATTTAAACTGCAGCCTCAGAATGTAAATTATTTTAGCATCTCAAGTATAATATTTGCATTTTAAATATACTCCCACTTGTCCAGACCTCCAAAAGTGCATACTCTAAGAAAATGGATCATCTTCAATTCTTTTTAATTTGCACAGATTTGTGGAGTGCACAGAATTTCAGCATCAGTAAAGGTTCAGTTTCATTGAAATTAAAGCAAGACAAAACATCCAACTGCTCAGATGAATAACAGGCATAAAAGGGCTAAAACTGGAAAGTAGTGTCAGGGGCCTCACAGCGAATTATTGATTTTCAGGAAAGTCACTTACACTGAAATATTACTAGGCAAGACCAGTGATAGCACTTCTGACCAAACTCTTATTTTCCTCACAATACTAGAAACCAGAATTATTCTAGCTTAAACATTATAGAATGCCAATCAACCAATTAACCAAAAACAAGACAGGCAAAAAAAATTGAGTTTCCAAATAATTTCATTTAATATTCATTTTTTTAAATATTGAGTATAGTATAACCTAAAAACCTAAAATACTCCTTTTTTGTTTATAGCATGAAGATATTTCCATTAACTTTATTTTTGTTGAAGATCAGTAGCTTTAGCTTTCCTCTAGGTCTTTGTCAATAGACCAATTTCTATTTCACAGAGTTTATTCCTTTTGTGCTTAGTAAATAATTCCTTATCACCTATGTTCCAGACCCTTTTCACCCGTTATTTTTCAAAGCCTTTCCTTTAATTCTTGTCCCTAAATGTTTATTTTTCATTCTGTAACGTTCAAAAACATTCATTCTTGCTTAAATGGAATTTGTATAATTAATTTTTTTATTGTCACAGTACCCAGTGAATAAAAAATTATGTTTTCTTTCCAACAGTCTCACTTTCAAGTCTTCTTTCAATTCACTCTAATGTGCCATGTGTGTATTTTTCTAGTGTATTTACCTGTCCTAGTGATTTTTTTGCTTTCAGTCTGAAAGTTTGAATTATTTAGATAATGAGTTCATTGTGGTCAAGTAGTATAACACACTTGCCTACTTACAGCTTCCACACTTGTTGCCCCCAAACTTCACTTCTGGGTTGGTATTTGTGACAAACTATTCTCTCTACCTTAGCATAGTCTTTGTCATATGTCAAAGGCCACTTCTGCATGAGTTTTACTAGCAAAATATATTTCCCTAGATGATTTTCTATTTTTCTGCTTGGCTCTATTTGTTCTAAAAAGTGTTTTAACCTGGATCTGGCAAACTGTACAGATAAAAACTTCTCTACATGTGAACCGTCCATGACCAGCAAGCTAATGGTTTCATTTCATATGTATTACCAGGTAAATAAATACACTCTCTGAGAACCTGCTTTTATATACCTTTCACAAAAGTGTCTCTTAAGATAATACTGTATATCTGTTTCCTTTTGCTTATACCTAGTCATAGAAATACCACTATTTCATAGTTATTTACCTGGCTAACCAAATGACATTTTCCCTTAAATCTAATAAGTTTATTTTCATTTCTGTATTTTACTTACTCCTCCCATAACATATTTTCAGTAAATTTGTTCTTATTCCTTCTTAATGTTGACTGTTCCTTTTTATAAATTCCCAAACTAAGGTCCACCAAATTTTATGTAATTTGATCAGGAAATTGCCAATGATTACAACTGTATCTATTTTATTATAAAAAGCACAATTTCAAAATAATTTAACAAATTTTTTCTTAACAGAAGCAAAGAGAAAATTGGATGTAAATATCAATACTACCAATACTTCTTTGTTCTTGCCTCTGGGTTCCCTACGTGTATGTCCAGGTGTTATCGTATTTATACACTATGTTCAGCCAACTACAAGGTTTGTGTTAGACCTGCCTACAGGATGTTAGTGAGGCATGGAATCTGGTGCCTATGACAGAACAATTCTGAGATTGGGAGTCAGATCATTGGCTGGTTAGGGTTAAGTGGTCCTGCAGCTAGTCAGTACTGGAGCTGATTTTTACTTGTTGCCTTTTCTATTGGACCACGACTTCCTTCTGGAATGAAATGCATCAATCCAATACCATTGTGCCTAAGTAATTGAGGTTTTAGGGTCAGAAACTCAAATATTACCGCAGGAGAACTAAAAACACATGGGAGCTCTCAAACAAGGTTGCAACTCTCACATCTGGGCAGTTAGTCAAGCAAAACAGTGAAGTGGTAAAATGAAATATTCATTACACTGTGACAGCCCCAGTCTCCTCCCCACACACAAACATGTCTCTCTCCTTTAGAGTATTCCCTCACCACTCCCTTTATCAAAATCTTTCCTAAGGACTGGCTCTCATGAACCCATTCATACTAAATTGTATAAATCTGACATAGTGCACAGCCTTTGACCCTCGCTGTGGTGCTTATATTTTAATAAGAATAGCCATTTAGGAAACACAAGACCTAAAAGAATAAGCTTTTACCAGGGAAATATTTAATGCACTCTTCCAGCAGTGGATGAAATGAACAGGCATTCTCAAGACTCAAAATCCCACCTTGTCGGCAGTTGCCTCCCACTTGTTGCCTTGCTTCTACTGTCTAATCTAATTGGTTCTCTGGGCAGGTGCACTATTTGCACCTACCATAGTGTCTGCCCTGATGCTGACATTTACCTTTGCTTACTGGCCTCAAAATGTAGCCAAAATAATCCCTCTAACATACTGTTGCTACTGGAAACATAAGTTTAAGCTCTCTGATTTGCTGAGCAGGGCTGCATTAAAAAAATCAGTACACAGCAGAGCTAAAGATGATACAGAGGTACTTAGATGAAAACAGACAATTTTGCAGCAGATTGCCTAACATATTGGCAGTTCTCAACTCAGATGAAATAAGTTTCAGAAAGTTATTTAGCATGAAGAATACATTATTAAATTCAACGTATAAAACGTTAATGTGGATCTGCTGACTCTTACTGCTGCTTGGGTGCATTCCTCCCTTTTGCAACACTGTATCATAAACTTAACTGTCAATGTGGGGTAAGCATTTCCCCGCCAATCAACTAGCAAGAATGCTTTTTAGACATCATCTCTGCATCCTTAACCACACAGGCCACCATACATCTCTACTAAAATTAAAACGTCAGAATTTTAGAATAAAATTTGACTATGCACCACCAACAGCGGTCATAATTTTTTAACAATGCTTGTATCTTTTTGTTACCTGGATATATGTTTTTAAATAATATTTTCTGGTAGTTATGACAGGTGATCGATGCATTATTTTCTGTGACAATTTATTTCTGAAATGAGTCAGGATTGGGTTTTACAAATTACCCCTTCTTAAGATTTTGCCATTCATGCACGGTGGCTAATGCCTGGAATCCCAGCATTTTGGAAGGCTTGAAGCAGGTGAATTGCTTGAGCCCAGGAATTGGAAACCAGCTTGGGCAACATGGCAAAACCCAGTTTTTACAAAAAATACAAACAAACAAACAAACAAACAAAAACAAACAAAAACCTAGCTGGGGATGATGGCGTGTGCCTGTAGTTCCAGCTACTCAGGATGCTGAGGTGGGAGGACAGCTTGAGTCCTGGGAGTCGAGGCTGCAGCGAGCCAAGATCACACCACTGCACTCCAGCCTGTGTGACAGAGCAAGATCCTGTCTCAAAAAAAAAATGTCATTGAACTGAAATCTATTTACATAATTTTATGGGCACAATGTTTCTTGTTGCCATTATGGAAGAGGCACTTCAGAATTTTCAAATAAGCTCACGAAGTAGAGACAGTCATTTGGTACATGGTTAAAGCAAAGACAAGACGAATTCTATGCATACCCAAGGATCATAGGGGTTGTCTGTTTAGTGTGACTCACTAGGAATTCTAGGATTGGCACCTTACTTTAATATATATTCAGTGGCAATCCATGTCAAGACAATTTTCCCACTGAGAGATCTGAATTATTTACCTAAGACGTTTCATTTTGAATAAGGATGAGGTGCTACCTGTCTGGATTCTTTAATTCATAGAAAAACACATGACTTGTGAATATACCCTACTATTACTGGAACAAATAAGATTTTTCTTGTTTGCTCAATTTTTTATGATTGATAAATAATGTGTGACTTGGGTCGCTGTATTTTTTACATCCTGGGCTTCGTTTGTGTCTAACTTCCTATCTTTTCTCAGAGATAATGGCCTAGTAACTTCTACTGACCATTCAATTCCTGCCAAGCACTATCTCATCTACAAATATTTTCAATCCCTACATATACCTGATGAAGTAGGTAAATTATGCCCATTTTGCAAATTAGAAAGCTAAATCTCAGGAAGACTGGCAGGAATAAGAATAAAACTTCAAATGTATGACACGAAAATAACTTTATCAAAATGAATTCCATCTACTCTTTCTTCTTTGTTTGGTCTTCCATGTACTGAAATCTCCATGTGGCAAGCATGCCACCTCTCATTGGGCCATTCTTATGATTGTCCATAGGCTGAAAGTTAAGTCCTTACCTAGTGGAAAAACATTAGGTCTACTCACTAGAATGTGGGGACTATTTCAGAGGATTCAGTTGCTGGAGTGTCATGGATACTTTTCTCTTTTGTAATAAAGTTATTCAGAGATGATACTCAACATTGGATTTTCAAGATGCTACTTATTGAAGTTGTGTGGTCAAATCGAGTAAAACTGTTTTCATTAAAAGTAATGGTAAAAACCACAGTTACTTTTGCACCAACCTAACAGATTTATTAATATATGTGACTTTAAAATAGCCATATCTGTTTGTATTTTAACTGATAATTTGTGCTTCCAATAATAAATTTTAATGCTACTGCAAAAATGGAAATATTTGTAACCATATTTATTTTACAAAACATCTTTTCTAATGAAATCTAAATGGGAAATAACAATTGTGTTATGAAATATTGGACTTGTAAAATTATCATTTTATTTTTCCTTGTTTCATTCACATTTTCATTAAGAGAAATAGGTACATTAGAGTTTGCAAAGAAAATCTGTGTGCTTTATTCTAGTTTTTCTGTTTTTGTTTTTGTTTTGTTTTAACGAGGCTTTTGCTATGAATTGCTTAGAATTTGATTTATCCTGGATAAATGGAAAGTAATTCACCCTAAGAAGACTGTGAAACTGTTTTGTCTCAGCAGGCTCCATTGTGAAAGCCCAGCATGAGCTAGGGGGATGCAAGACAGGCCATGCTGTAGCAGACTGTTGCGGTACATTTTAAATGTTCATGATTACTATCAGTGGATGACGGGTAAAAAATCGGACAAATGTGAACAGCATGAACATCAACCACACTTTAATTAGTGATGGCTTCCCAGTAAAGAAAATCACACATTGAATTGTAGAACAAAATCCCTGGAAGTGCAGCTGAGATTAATTTTATTTTAGATGGGACTCACTAAGCAGTATCATGTCCATTAAACAAACAATAACATTTATGCTTATATGGGTAAAGTTTACTAAGAGCTGTCTCACCTGTATTATCTTATTTGATCTTTACAACAGCCCTGTGAAATAAATGAGGCATTTATTTTCCTCCATATTGTAAGATCATAAGGCTCAGCTGGCTAAAGTAACTTACGTTAACATGGTGATTTTCAAAAGGGACCAAACCCATTTCTCCAAACTCCAAATCTCTATTATTTTGTCTCTGGTAGCATCTTTGAAACTAGCTGCTTTTAGAATACAGATATTCTACACAGCACATTTTGATAAATGTTTAAAATGGTTACAGTAGATCCCCCTCGGAAGGTATGTTTCAAGACCGTTAGTGGATGCCTGAAAGTGCACATAGCACCCAGTCCGATATATACTATGTTTTTTAATACCTACATTCCTATGATAGAGAATTCGAGATGAAACAGCAAAACCAGCAGGAATTTCCTTTTACTTCTTCATGAATAGAAGAGCCATTCTTACCATAGATCTTACAAACCTCATCGTACGATATATATATTTTTTCTCTTTTCAAGTAACAACTTTCACCGTTTCACTAAAAATGAAGCACTTTATGGCTTCTCTTTGGCATATTTGAATTGCCAGCATCACTAATTTTGCACTTTGGATCCACTATGGATCCAAAGTACAATAAGGGTTACTTGAACACCAACACTGTAATATTGCCACAGTTGATCTGATAACCAAGACAGCTACTGAGTGACTTATGGGCAGGTGGCATCAACAGTGTGGATATGCTGGACCAAGGGATGATTCAGGATCCGAGAGGCATGGAGCAGACTGCATGAGATTTCATTACGTTGCTCAGAATGGCATGCAATTTAAGACGTATGAATTGTTGATTTCTGGAACTTTCCATTTAATATTTTTCAACCGCAGTTGAAGGCAGTTAACTGAAACCATGAAAAGTGAAACCACAGCTAAAGGGTGACTACTGTACTTTTGATTTCACAAATCTCTCTTCAAGTTTATTCTCTGATGAAGATTAAATGTAACTGATAAAATCTTTATCAGTTCCCACGAGGAGTTAGCTTAGAAGTAGCACAAGCTTTAAATTTCAGGAATGATGGAATTAAACGACAGGTTCTTGAGGTAATTATGTAAGAACTGTCTGGGTTGTAACTTTCAGATGCTACAAGTAGAGCCAATCTGTCTCAGAATTCATGAAAAATTAAAAATAGTGTGCTTCCCTTACAAAGACAATGCACGTTCCAATACCATCTTATTTTTATTTTCTTTTTCAAGCCAATTTTGGCCACGTGAACTTCGGGAAAAAAAAAGGGGGAAGTACATTTTCACACTACTAACATTAGATACACTAAGTTGGTGTAGGCAACTTAAATGTTACATCTTTAGGAAACTTGGAAAATTTAATTATCCCCTTTTGAGGGCAAGCACCACAACATATATTTATAAACAAATAAAACCAAGTAGTTAAGTCTTGGAATTTCTTCGCATTACTGTAGATAAACGGGTAGCATAATATAATTTGCATATTATTTGTGTTTAAATTTGAACTTTATATCTTAGTATAAAAATGAACCCAGCCAGAAGTGATTAAGGTAGAGGGATTAATTTCCTCTAGACTGAAATATACAGAATGTTCCCAGTGGAATATTATCAGTATTCCACAGACTGCTTTCCTGACACCTGCATTTTTCTTGGTTTTTATTTAAAATGTGAGGCTCTGAAAACTAGATCATTAAGTATTACAACTGAAGTATACACATATTATGTGTTTATATGTGTATATAAAAGCTAGATGACCATAAAGCTAAATTTACACTAACCAAAAATAGCTCCTCAATTCTACTAATCACAAATAATATTTTTGCATAATTTTAACAATATGCCAAATTACATCATAAATAAAGGGTAGAAAGTAATTTTTTGAATCTATGGATGTCCTCATGAACAGGCTAAGTAATCTTAACAAATGCATACATTTAAAAATACAAGTGGTAGTCGTTATATTGGGAAATTTTCTATTGTTGGAATTTTCAAATTTAATTGTATTTCAAAATCCCAGTATTTCAGAATCTTGATTCAGATAAGCATTCTGCTTATTTTTGAATGGTTCTCTTTAAAAAATATAATTTCATAATAATATTTCTTGCTGGAACACATTGATTTCAAATGATTTTTAATATATGGAAATTATTAGAACTGATAACATTCATAAATCTATTACCCTTTTTAAGAGGTTTGGTTGTTGCTTTATAGGTTATTTAAAAGTTTGGTTTTTTTTTTTTGTCTCATTTGCTCCTACATTTAATGATAATCTATTTAAAAATAAACATCTTCTATATTCTTATTGAAGCTTTTAAAAGTTTAGTTTCAACTATCTAGAATGATTCTAAAATGAAACCATTTGATCAGTTTCCACTATGTTTCCAAAGTTTTTCATATTGACTTTATTGTTTTTAGAGTGATAATGATTAGAGATATGCAAAATATATAAGGTTCATCCTCCTGTGACCACTTAGTATTGCTTTAGTTGGAGAGTCGTTTCCAGAAAAGAAGTCCTTAACTTGAGATATCCATTTCTAAAAAACAATGTGAATATGTTGAAGTTCACGTTTGGCAACCTAGGAAAATATCCAACCCTGGTTCTAAAAAATTATTTATACAAACTGGCTGACTAAATGAGTGAATTAAGCCATCATCAATTGAACAGAGACCCAAATTTACAAAGCCATACACATCTCATGCTTTTAGAGTTCTTACAACAGCTGCTTCTGTGGTACTAAAGACATGTAGGACTCAAAGACTGCCAGTTGTCATGAAGTTTAGGAATCTATTTGAACTTTATTCCTAATGCATAGTAAATAATAATTTAAAAAACCCACCAACATACATTCAGCACTTCCTATGCACCAGGCACTGTCCTAAACACGTAAGTAATTTATCTCTTTCAGTACTAAACATTTTTTTTTTCTTTTTTGGGGAAGGTATTATTACGACCCTTATTTTACAAATTTGAAAACTAATGCTCAGAGAAGGTAGGTAAATGACTGGCCAACTGTTACCAACAAGGATGTGGTGAAGCAGAGAGTCTACTCACCCATTTCATTCACTCTACTAGATCACTAGCATTTGTACGAATACTTTCCAAGATAAATAGCTGATAACTCTATTTTTAGTACTTTCTATTGTCTAATTATGTCTGCCAAGAGTTCATAGGTTATGCCCAGTTCCCAATGTGATAGTATTTGCAGGTGGGGCCTTTGGGAGTTAATTCTGTTTAGCTGAGATTAGGAAGATGGGGCCCTCCGGATGGGATTAATGCCCTCATGAGAAAAGAAACCACAGAGTTTGCTCTCTCTCCATCTTCCATGTGAAAACACTTCCAGAAGGCAGTTGTTTATAAGCCAGGAAGAGAGCTCTCAACAAAACTTGAGAATATCTGTTGTTGAAGGCATCAACAGCATTTATTTAGTTATGGCAGCCTGTGCTAACTAAGACAGTGCCCATATACTTCTTCTGCAATAAATCATCTCTAAAAATCTCATTTACCAAGCAGATCAATGAATCAGTTATCATCTGCTAGAACAACTTTGGGATTCCACTGATTTATTCATCTAATTATGCTTTCTGGCTCATTGTTATTTTTCATGTTTCCTTATATTTTATTGGGTTTTATTTTCTCTCAAAATTTTAGAGTGACTCTATTATTGGAACTTCAAATTAAAGGCCAGGCACGGTGGTTCATGCCTGTAATCCCAGCATTATGGGAGGCCGAAGCAGGCGGATCATGAGGTCAAGAGATCGAGACCATCCTGGCCAACATGGTGAAACCCTATCTCTACTAAAAATACAAAAATTAGCTGGGCGTGCTGGTGGGTGCCTGTAGTCCCAGCTACTTGGGAGGCTGAGGCAGGAGAATTGCTTGAACCTGGGAGGTGGAGGTTGCAGTGAGTGGAGATAGCACCATTGTACTCCAGCCTGGTGATAGAGTGAGACTCCACCCAAAAAAAAAAAAAAAAAAAGAACTTCAAATTAAATAGCGTGATTTAAAATTCATCATAACCACATTACATACTTAAAACCTTCAGTTCACCTTTTTTTTGAAGTCTAAATACCCGAAGATCACTAAGAACTTAAGATGTCTGATAATGTCTTTATTTGGCTTCACTTTTGTCCAGATATTGCCCAGGTAATTCTCACATCGCTGGAAGACAAAGAAATGAGAGCCCAGTTTTCTATGTATGAGCAAGTTTATTCAGTTGCAGGGATTATTGAGCAAGCTCTCGAGTGTTACAGGGTTCAATTTAAATGCCCTCTTAAATTAAAGGTAGTTTAACAAAGAATGGTTTGTAATTGTGCTGCAAATACAAAAAAGAAAATATTATACGTTTAACATGACTAGATAGCCTGAAACACGATTACTCCCTCATAGATCATTTTATTATCTTGCTTCATATGTTCTTTTTCACCCTCAGAGTCCTTTTTTTGTTGTTGTTGAAACAACCTTGACTTTTTCAGGAAGAATTTTTTCTAATTCTTACGTGGTTCTGTTTAACATGTATAACAAGAGAGAATGACTGTTTTTATTACCATAAGTCTCAGTGTTTAGACATCAGCTTCTTCCTCAAAATAAGTATCATAAATATTTATGCATAGGGCTAGTGTAGTGTATAATATTTCTGTTGTTTGTTGATTGGCTTAATGAATGAAAGAGGACATCAAAAAAGTTTTAAAAGAACTTTCAAATGTGGACATGAATTACAACTAAAACAAATGTATGTGCAATGTAAATTCATGTGATTAACGTCATTTTAAAAATTAGACATGTTTCTAAACATAATGTGCAAAGTAATCATAAAAATAATCTATGGGAACATTTCATGTAATGTTAATTTACGTTCAATAGTCTTAACAAGTAAAAACAAAAAGCCAAATGTCATACTAGACTTCAAATACACTTCTCCATTTTAAATCTGTGTATATACAAATCAAGATCTTTGTATATTGGAATGAATCTATATATAACAGTAAAAATAAGAGCTAACATATTCTAAGCATTTAGCATTTAACAAACTCTGTTCTAAACAAACTGAGTTATCACAAGTGAAATATGCAAACAAAAGATTATTATAAAATAAAATTTGACAGTATTTTGCAAGATTTTTGTAACAGGATTCATTCTGTATTGTAGTTTTAGCGAAATTCTGAATTTGTTAATGGAGTAATATCAGGAAAGTCACTTGACAAATTCCCATTTATCAGAAGACTTTTATTTGATACCAGGAAAGATAGCAAAAATAGGTCATTATTTAGGTCAATTATACCAAGACCCTCCCTGGAATAAATCATATCTATATTTGAAAAAGGAAATTTGATTAGTAATTTATGCAATGCTAATTAGTTTTTAGCCACAAGCCACCTTTCCCAACCGCATCACCCTTTCATTCCAATACCGTTGAGTTAGTTCTAATTTTATTCTGAAAGTTGTTTAACCTAAAATGTCTTTAGGGGATAATTTTCTAACCACCTTTTAAACTACCACCCACAGTTTCTCACAAACTAAGATGCATCAGAAAGGTTATTTCTTCTTGTTATTATTTTTTTCTTAAATGGAATAAAAGAAATATTAAACATGAATGATGTTAGACAATTTGATACATTCTATTGAAGATATTGTCCTTCTGAATATACAATGGGATAAACTGCTTCTAAATCCTAGGTTGATAGCATTGTAGTAAATTACTGAAATGATTAAATGGGTGAATAAACAACATACATTTCAAAGTTTCCTGGTTTTAAACGATATTAATGATCTTAATTTGAAATAATTGGTGTAAACCGAGATTATGTAAATGATTTCTTGCCATCCTCAAAATGTTGATGTCAAAGCCATTGACAATGATTTAGCTGAGTAAAAACAATGGAATTATTTGCATTTCTAAGGCATGTATAGAATAAGAAATCTGTGTCATGACTTCTTCCCATATGTGTATGTAAACATTCACATTTTCTGCAGGATCTACATGTACACATTAATGTGCACACACATGCACATACATGCACATGCACACACAAACATATAAATACATATGTATACATATAAATATAATATACATATTTATATAAACCTATATATCTATATAAATTAGATATCTCTATAAATCTACATAAAATAGAGACCTATATTGAGCCTATATTTTTCTACACAAGGCCATTCATGATTTTAAATGTTTCATTAGGTCACTGGCACTTACTTTTTATATTATTAATGTTATCTTAATAATTTTAGTAACATTTAAGAATTTAATTTTACCATTATATTCTGAAAATCAAAAGTAAGTGTAATTACTCAGAATAAATCAATAGCTATTTCATTGCATGTTAACAAACTTGACTCTATCATTAAGCAATAGGGAGCCATGAAAGGAACTGACTAAATTTGCATTTTAGACAAGTCAGCGTAACAGCCTTGTGCATGTTGAAATTGCTGGTCAGAAAGACCCATTAGGATGCCGTTGCATGTACACATTTGAGAAATGGTTAGGTTGTAAACTAGGCAGTGATTGTGAAACCAAATGGGTCTGGGGAAAGTAAGGATGAGGAATAAAGAAAAGAGTCCTAAGTAAATGGATGCCTGGGATTCAATGGACTGAAATAAGATACAAGGAAATTAACAAAATGAGGAAGAATGAAGGAAAGTAGGATGGTATATTTTTGGAGGATTGGCTTTTAAAAATTATAAATTAAGTTCACGACTCAAATTTATTTGCTCAAATCTACTTATACAAATATCTTGCAGATTAGTTTCCTTAGATATTACCACTGGATCTAGAGGCACCTAGAAAATCTCTTATTTATTTATTTACTCATTTTTTTTTTTTTTTTTAAGGAGAAGATAAAACACAATTTGAAATTAGCTTCAAACTTTCAGCAGCTATAAGACATCAACAACCCAGTTTGTGCTTTACTACTTGCAACACTGTGGCTGCTAATTTGAAACATTTCACACTTTGTTACATTTTAAAAGTTTTCCACCTTTTAAATTTAAAATACAAATAAATATAACGGAAGTGTGTGAATGACTCGACTTTATAATCACAGATGCGAGGGTATAAAGCTGATATCAATAGCAACAGAAATTAGAAACTAATCACCAGTAATGTTAGATAAAGATGACATGGAACAGAATATCTAATTTGATTTAATTGAAATTTAAATTCATAGTACGCAAAAGAATAATAATACAATCATCGTTTCCTGCTTTATCAGCGCACACAAGTACTATCTAGTTGTATAATCACATTCCATTGCAAAGTATCATGATGCTGTTTCATGAAGAATAGCTAGAGAAAGTGATGCTGACGAATAAATTACCGTTTCAAGTGCTTGAATTGCATAGAAATTTCCCTCCAGAAGGGCTGTTAAACAAAAGAACTCTAAAATCTTGATCTATTTAGAGTATTTTCTTAAGTATGGCCTTTGCCCTGTTTTTAACCTCATTTAACTCTCATTAGAAAACATCTCTCTCATATCACTATAAAAACCTATTTTAGAGAAAATCCAGCACCTACCCTCAAAATGATATTGCAAGCAATTTATTTGTTGCTTTCTTCAGAGTTGAGGATGAGTGGTGTGTCTTCTGATTTTCATTTCAGAACACAACACACTCTTCAGTAATTTTAGTTTTGTTTTGAAACTATTACATAACCACCAGTGCATCTGACGATGCAGACTTCCTGTCTGTCATCACATGATACCTATAAAAAGGAAAATGACCGGAGGGCGGAGGTTTCAGTGAGCCGAGATCGCCGCTGCTCTCCACTCTCCAGTATGGGTGAAAGAGTGAAACTCCATCTCAATCAATCAATCAATAAACAGAAAGAAAAATAAGGAGAGATTAATAGGTAAGATTATAAAAATCTTATAATGTTAGAGGATAATTTTTTAGTGAAACACAAGATTGATGTGTGGAGAGTGAGCAGAATATATGCTTTCTAAACAGAATATACGTTGTTTTCTTAGACTTGTTCTCCATTGGTCTGATGTTACACAGAATCGTTTATAAAATAATAGTTATAGGACAATTTAAAAACTTTACTTGTTAAAAAAAATACAGCAAAACACCAATAAAAATAGAGAGCACAGGTTACAATGCTAAATTTAAGGCATTTAAAATATGTTTTTAATTTTAAAAATAAAACATGAAATATAGATAAGGTGATATTTGGAAAAAATAAAATATTAAAATATATGTTTTTAATAATAGAAAATAAGAAAAAAAAAAAGTTGTCTTTTGTCTTGGCCTGTTTTGTGTTCCATAACAAAATATCACAGACTGGGCAATTTGTAAAAGAAATAAACTTATGTCTTAAAGTTCAGGAGACCAAAGTTGAGGGGGCTGCATTTGCTGAAGGCCTTCTTGCTGCATCATCACATGGCAGAAGGAGGAAGGGGAAGAAAGCACATGCTTTGATAATAAGCCTACTCTCTCTATAACTAACTCACTCTCATGATGACAACATTCATTCATGAAGGTAGAGCCCTTCTAGCCTAATCTCCTCTATAGGCCCCATCTTTCAACCTTGTTACATTGGGAATTAAGCTTCCAACACACGAACTCCCGGGGACACATTCAAACCATAGCATCCTTCAATGCAAATAAAGGAGCTCAAAGTTGAAAGTAATTTATGAATGGTGAATGCACAATGTAAACTGGAAAAGCCATTGTCAGAAAAAAATAGAGAATCAATGGATAAACACTCAGATGGGGTACATAGATGTCATTGTCTATATAGAAAGTTTGCCAGTTCATTAGTAGTGACAAACGTTTTTCCTGGACTTGACATCTAGGAGAATTTTGTCACAATGGTCATTTTAGTCAACCAACAATAAGATCTTGTCCCCATTTATGTTCTATTTGTTGCTGTCTCTTCCTGGTGGCTCTTGGTAAGCAATAAAGGACTATTACAGAATACAATAGGGGATATTATTCACATGAATAGAGAATGAAAGGGAGGGCGGTATAGTCTAGATTAATAGTTATCAGAGAGCTGTAGTAATAGTTTTAAGAGTAGATGAGTTCATCAAATCAGATTTTCTCAAACTTTTAGTTAGGGGATAAAAGTATAATTTTGGTAGAAAATTTGAGATTTGAAATAAGACTGCTGGCCCTGCAATTTGAAAATTTATAACAATAACTCCAAATGAATAAATAAAAAGAGTCAGAATGCACTATCGCTATGATTTTATAAAAGGAAGCAACACTTCCAAGAGAGAAAACCGAGTTACTTTATACTTACATTTGTGTATGAGTATGTTTGTGCCTCCGTATGTGTGTGTAAACATTGTCACGGAATCTCAACATTTTTAAGGCGGCTTTGGGATGCACTGCTTTAAACTCATATTTTTAAAAGCAATCGTCAGATTCAGGATTTTTTCATAAAATGCACAGCAGGAATACAAATTTGATGTGTCCAGCAATTGTCAGATATTCTTTGTTCTCAAATGAGGTCACTGTGTGTGATTTGAATTTGAATACTTTCTCAGCTTTGAGGACCATATGTCCACAGTTCTAAGGTACTGCCACTAGATGACAACCTTGCCTGTCTCTTTCAGGCAAGGCAAATGTTCTAAAGCAGAGATGGTCTTCTCTAAGAAAATAACTTTTTCTTGAAGACATAAATTTAATGTTTACATAACTAGTTTTTATAATAAATAAATTATGTTAAAACAAAGTTGACAATCTGGTAGCTATACTGAGGTTTCACATGATTCACTATATAGAAATGCAAAATCATTTCTGGAGTGAACTTTTGGCTAGGCAGTTTACATGGATTGTGCTAAAATTCACAAAACCTTATAGGAAAAATACCATTATTACCTATGTTATGAATGAGGGCACTGAGGTTCAGAGAGGTTAGAGAAGTCCTGAGCGCTTATGTATTTTGATTTCTGTCTACTCGTCGTGTGTCATCTTCAGTACATACTCATTCTATGCTGAGTAATTTGCAGTTTCCTGAAAATTCTTATTTTTACATATTTTTGCATGTTCTTTTAAAATGTACCTGTAATATATTCCTTTACACAGTTCCTCTTCCTTTTTCCCACCCAACAGTTTGACATCATACTATCATGCAAGTGTCATCTCAAAACGTTAGTTTTTGTGAAAGAACCTAGTCTTCACATATAATCATTAAACCATGTTCTATCGGGCTGTTCTACACTATTACTTTCCTAAAAATGTTCTCCAATATGAAATTTCAGATACTCAATACAATTTATTTATCCATGTTAAAAGATATGCCCAATCCTATCTTCTTTATCTTACATAAAAATTTACCATACTGTTAGATAGCAAACTACTATATCAATCATTTATCTTATCTTATTTTATTTTATTTTATTTATTTATTTATTTATTTATTTATTTATTTATTTTTTGAGACGGAGTCTCGCTCTGTGCTCCAGGCTGGAGTGAGTGGCGCGATCTCCGCTCACTGCAAGCTCCGCCTCCGGGTTCCCGCCATTCTCCTGCCTCAGCCTCCGAGTAGCTGGGACTACAGGCGCCGCCACCTCGCCCGGCTAATTTTTTTGTATTTTTAGTAGAGACGGGGTTTCACCGTGTTAGCCAGGATGGTCTTGATCTCCTGACCTCGTGATCTGCCCGCCTTGGCCTCCCAAAGTGCTGGGATTACCGGCCTGAGCCAGTGCGCCCGGCCCAATCATTTTTAAAAGAGTATATTTTTGGCAAGTTAATGCCTTTCCATTGAAGATTCTAATTGAAAATTGAGTAAGCAAAAAAGGAACTTATGGGTACACGTACATGAATGTTGTAGGAGTAGTCTCATTGATGTGGTAGCTAATTCAGACTCATCTCTCTCTACTAGTTACCATCTTAACTTCTTTCTCAGGCTTGCACTGACGGGGAAGGAAGAGCTATTAACCATTAAATATCTAAATATTTTTACAGAGGGCAGTTTGAAAAGGAAAAAGGTGATTCACTCTCCTAAAGTCTATCTACTCTCAGCTTGAGTAATGGGTCTTTCTGGAGAAAGGGATGGGGTTCTGGGATTAGCAAGGTCACAACTCAGGCACCTCCTGCTGTGACCGGAGAGTTTGTTAAAGTGCTCTGCTGAACACTTTTATCAGAACCCCCTCGACTGAGGCAGAGGAGAAATTTCTCAATGCACAGATAGAGTCCTCTAATTTAAAAACTAAGAGATATTTACTCTAGATGTATCGCTAAAGAAACATATCATGCAGTAGAGGATTTCACACTGGGTATATATTTTCAATTGTACATTTCACAGAGTTGGAATTTTTGTTTTACTTCGGTTCATTTGAACATTTCTATACCTCTAAAAGAGATGAAACCACTAAGTCTTTGAAGGTTAGTAATACCACAGAAAGCTGAACAGATTGAAGGGCCTTACATGCTTTAGCCAGGGAACACTTTTTGCCCTAGAGACATAACAAGAAGACATTCTTGTGACCATGTATCATTTTACAGAATTGGAACACCGTAGTGGACTGACAATAAGTGGACCTAAAATGAAGAGAATGCACCAAGTTGCTACAGGCAAAGCATACTTGCAAACTAAAATCCTCATTAGTAGCACAAAGCTGGAAGCCAATTTTTTGCTACCTTAGCAGCACCCCAGCCAAGGATGCACTAATTAGACATAGAGATAAGCTATGTTGCTAAAGCAAATCCATCCTTTGTTTATGATGAGGCATGGAGTGACAGCAGTGAGCTTCCAGATCTGAATTCCAGTTGTCACTGATAAGAAGCACAAGAGATGTCTAAGCCTAAAATACTTGCCCAGACTGAAGACCAGAAATACAGTGTTTGCTTAAATGTTAACCCTTTGACTGAACAAAGTCTGATCCCACATAGCTAAGGATACTAGGTAAAGTGATGAGGAGGAAGGAGGCATAGAGAGATAGATGAAATGTCTCATGGATACATTGGACATAATCTGAAATAACCAATCAGTATTGTGGACAGCTGGGGAAGCAGAAGCTGAAATTTCAAACGTGCTTCATGTGTTGCATATGTAGATTACTACAATAGACTGTCAGTCTGTATTGGTGATGTGGTGAGGATGGTGGGGACTGGTCTCTGTGGGCAGACATGTCATAAGGACTAGTTAATTAAAGTGATTAGACATTAGTAGTCACAGAGATTTTGAAAAGAGTAAAGCAGGGGATATGATCACATCAACTTGTAAGCTTTCAACAAGCCACTATGAATGTCACAGTTGGACCACAGATACCTGAGAGATGGACACTGTACAAACACTTACTTTATGGACAATAATTTGTACAAGAAAAGTCATCATCTTGAGGTTATTCATGCAACATCATAATCAGGATTAGAATTCCAAGAGGTTTTAATTCAGTGCCTTTTGCAGCATTATACTGATTGTAGTTAATAGAAATATAGCCATTAGAAGCACACATTTATACATATAGGCTGAGAGTGGTGGCTTATGCCTATAATGCCAGCACTTTGGGAGGTCAAGGCTGGTGGGTCACCCGAGATCAGGAGTTTGAGACCAGCCTGGCCAACATGGTGAAACCTGTCTCTTCTAAAAATACAAAAATTAGCTGAGCATGGTGGCATGCATCTGTAATCCCAGCTTCTTGGGAGGCTGAGGCATGAGAATCACTGGAATCCGGGAGGTGGAGATTGTAGTGAGCCGAGATCATGCCACTGCACTCCAGCCTGGGCAACAGAGTGAGACCCTGTCTCAATAAATAAATAAATAAAGCACAGGTTTTTATATATTACATTGAGATTGACATGCAGATGTTGAAATAAAGTATTTTTGTCTAAATACAGTAACTTTCCCATTTATGACAATAAGATATTTTCTATTAAAATAGTTCATTAAAATGGACTGCATCTTATGTATACACGATTAGGATAGCATATATATTGTCACGTTAATTTTAGGTGTTAACTTGTCTGGATTAAAAATACCTAGAAAGCTAGCAAAGAATTACTTTTGTGTGTGTCTGTGAGTATGTTTCCAGAGGAGATAAAGGTAAGTCTGAGTGGACTACATGGTGGGAATATCTATCTTCAGTGTGGTAGGGCACCATCCAATCTGCTGGTGGCTCAGAGAGAACAAAAATAAAAAGTGAATATGTCAATCTATCTACTGAAGCTAGACTCTTTCTCTCCTGTTCTTGGACAACTTCAGTCCCGCTGGCCTTTGGACTCTAGGACTTAAAGGCGAGTGACACCATTGATTCTCAGGCTTTTGGCTTTCCTTGTTCTGAGGCCTTTGGACTTGGACCAAGACACATAACCAGCATCCCATGGTCTCCAACTTGCAGAAGACATGTCATGAGATTTCTCAGCTTCCATAATCATGCACGCCAATTTTCCTAATAAATTCCCTCTTCTGTCTCTCCCCTCTCTCTTTGTCTCTCTCTGTCTCCACTCATCTTATTGCTTCTTTCCGGGGAACCCCATACATAAATGAATTTACATACAAGTATGTTGTTTCTTAAGTATAAAACTTTTATGACTCATATATTTTTACATAAAGCTTTGTAACATGAAAATTCACATGAAGTTTATTTAGTTATTTATTCATTTATGTATTTATTTTTTTACACAGAGTTTTACTCTGTCACCCAGACTGGAGTGCAATGGCACAATTGCAACCTCCACTTCCTGGGTTCAAGTGGTTCCCCTGTCTCAGCCTTCCCAGTCGCTGGGATTCCAGGCATCCGCCACCATGCCTGGTTAATTTTTATATTTTTCACAGAGACAGGATTTCGCCATGTTGGTCAGGCTGGTCTCGAACTCCTGACCTCAGGTGTTCCACTGGCCTCGGCCTCCCAAAGTGTTGGGATTACAGGAGTGAGTCACCATGCCTAGTCCACATGAAGTTCTGAAATAGAGCTCTAGTAACCTGGCTTGTTATTAATTGTATAACTAGCCCAGACTGTGGAGTTGGTCATATTTTTAACATAGGCAATGTCAGAGCACATTGTATACTATGAATAAATTTCTTCATCTTGGGATCACTTCATTAATGACTGTAAGTCATGTAGGGTTGATGTCTGTATGATATAAGTTCAATACCACCTCAAAAGCAGACCTTACAAAATAGTCATTGACTTGCCCATCGATGTCAGAAAATAACAGGTGCTATAAACTATTAACAACTAGATATAAAAATTATAATCCAAATATCTTTGGGAGAAACAACATTTGAATTCCGAGCAAAGCATGAGAAAAATAAATTTAGTATAGAGATAAGAATTCAATGTGCTATATAGAACATGTACAAATATACAAATAATTTTCATTAATAATAAAGAAGATTTAACTATTTTAAGCCACCAAGTTGTTATTTTAAACTTCTTCTTTTCTCCAACACTTAAATGAGCATATGTGTGCACACACACACATAGAGCTAACATTTTCATAAATGAGTGGCCTGCAAAATTTCAGCAGGAAAAAAAAATACATTTGGAGAATTATAATTGCAAGGTTTCCTAAGCATAAGATTCTAAGGTCATAATTCTATTGCACTAAGTTTTATAACTCAACTGGAAAAAAAAAAGCCAGTTTGAGGAAGGGACTTATATAAAATGAGAATATCTGACATAAATTATTAACACCTTGAAAGTACACTCATATGGTAATTTATTAATGTTCCTACTTTGCAGATTCCTGGATAAAATTATAAGAATTTTATACCAAATGAATATCTTTGTAAGAAATCATGACTTCAGGATGATAGAAACAGAAGTAACAGAAATAACAGGTTCAGAGAGCAACAGACTGGATGCGGTAGAGGAGAACTCTAGAAAATAGATCCGCCCATCAGCGGCTCCACTTATGAGCCCACACTTCACCATCAGTTTTGCATATTTAGCAAGGATAATAATCATGCTGCTACCATTTATTTGTTCTTATAATAAAATGAAAAAAACAATCAGGTAGTTCCTCAAAAATCTCATTTCCCTTTTCTCAACAGTGGTTCTTACTTTTCAATAGCACTCCACACCTGATTAGATTCACACACAATCTTCGTAATACTTTCACTGGAAGATGGTGTTGAAGATAAATTATCAAGTAATCATTTACTCTCCCAAAACAAGTTTTATTGATTTTCAGATTTGTGGCAATAGATTCTATCTGTAATAGAAGAATCTGGAATTCTATATTTTTCCCTTGGATAATAAGACAACCATCTCTAAGAATGTAGGGTATATCCAATCACTGTGTTAGGTTACGTATTTTTCAATACTCTAATTTAAGTCCCAAAATCAGTTTTTAAAAATGCTACCTATTTTTGTGCTCACAAAAGACCATATGTCTGAAAAAAATCATACAGTATGGAGCTCTTTAATGCCACAATATAGACTTTTAATTGTTCTTTGTGTCTATAGGACTGAAAGTAAATATACATCTATAATGTGCATTGGTGGACCCCATTAGCTCGTCTCCTTAAAAATGGTTTTATGATTTTATATTCTTTATTTTAGTTTCTACTTATTAGAATTATATAACCTTAGTACTTGAGCTTTGTAAAAGATTTCCCCTGTAATATTTGGTGCTCTTCCTGGTGGTAGTCTGTTTTGATATGCAATTATTAACTCATGTTTATTTAAGTTTCTGTTGCGACCATTAAAAAATTCCCCAAAAGTAAAAAAAAAAAAAAAATGAATTGATGATAGTAGATAGGCAGATTTCTAAATAAATATATGGACAGAAAAATATATCAGGAAATGTTTATATTTTTCCAATGACTATCCTTAGGATAAGGATAATTAATTTGTCAAATCTACAAACTACATTCACAAAAGTAATCTAGCTTAAAGGATGATCACTAGCATATGTGTTATGGAGTTGTGCTCTGAAGAACAGATACATGTTTGAATCATGTAAAAGGAGCTGTATTCCCATACAATAGCAACTATCTGCAACCGGAGATGAAAGGAAATGTCCACGGAATTTACATCAATCAGCCAGTTCTGCTTTGCCAATCGAGAATTGTCTACAAATATTGAATAACGTCTTTACTATTATAAAACACACAGCAATTCCTTCCAACCCTCACTTCTCCTGCCTCAGATTAGGTTTTTCTTTTAACCTAAGTCACTGAAATCTACATCTAAGTCACACCATTGACTCGAATTTCTCATTTCATTCTATTTTCTTTTTTTTTTTTTCCATTAGAAATGTTCCTTTAAAAAACATTGATCTAACCAATCATCCCATACTGGAAACTCAGGATGACACTACACACCTATCGGAATGCTAAAATAAAATGTTAAACGAAGAACACCACCAAATGCTGGCAAAGATGTGGGGACAGGATCACTCGTATATTGCTGGCCGGAAGCTAGAATGGTACTGTGACTTTGCAAGATATTTGGGTAGTTTCTTCAACTGAGTAATTGCATTGCTGGGCTTTTATTCCAGGGGAATAGCACACTAACACAAAAAGTTGCACACAAATATTCATAGCAGCTTTATTCTTAATAGCCCCAAACTGGAAACAACCCAGATATCCTTCCATGGCTAGATGATTAAATCAATATAGGATGTTCTTACCATGCAATAGTAGTCAGCAAGAAAAAGAAACAAACTGCTGATAGATGCAACAATTTACATGGGTCTCATGGGAATAACACTGAAGAAGAAGAAAAAAAGAATCTAAAAGGTACATGCACTATGATTTCATTTATATAGCATTTGCTAACAAAAGCCAGAGATCAGGATTGGGTGTGGAGGGGAGGTAGGTGTGCCTATAAAAATGCATCACTAGAGATCCTTGTGATGATAGAACTGTTCTGGGACTTAGCTGTTTCCATGTCAATATCTGAGT
The DNA here is from genome assembly GCF_007565055.1 of Rhinopithecus roxellana. Lineage (NCBI taxonomy): Eukaryota > Metazoa > Chordata > Mammalia > Primates > Cercopithecidae > Rhinopithecus > Rhinopithecus roxellana. Next base: position 9,977,332 of record NC_044549.1, on the reverse strand, counting down.
TGTGATATTGTACCACAGTTTTGCAAGATGTTACCATGGGGTGACAGCTGGATGTAAATTTATAATTGTATCAAATTGAGAAGTTTGATTAAAATGAAAAACTATGATGTCAATGTGCTTACAGAGAGGAGTGCAAACTTTAAAATTTCATATAAAGCGTTCAGAATATTGTTTGTATCATGAGGCCGAGGTGGACAGATCACCTGAAGTCAGGAGTTTGAAACCAGCCTAGCCAATATGGTGAAACCACATCTCCACTAAAAATACAAAAAAAAATCTTGGTGCGGTGGCTCTTGCCTGTAATCCCAGCTACTCGGGAGGCTGAGGCATGAGAATTGCCTACTCCCAGGAGGCGGAGGTTGCGCTAAGTCGAGATCCTGCCACTGCACTCCAGCCTCGGCAACAGAGAGACTCTGTCAAAAAAAAAAAAAGAAAAAAGAAAAAAGAAAAGAAAAGAAAGAAAAAGAAAACAAGGAAGAAAACAAAGAAGAAAGAAAGAGAGAGAGAGAAAGAAAGAAAGAAAGAAAGAAAGAAAGAAAGAAAGAAAGAAAGAAAGAAAGAAAGAAAGAAAGAAAAAGAAAGAAAGAAAGATTGTCTGTAGATAATAATCCTTACCACTCTTTACTTGCTCTGCCTTCTTTCCCTACCTCTACCCTATAAACTATGCTTCATACACTTTAAACTGTGTAAGTTTTCTTTCTTGCATTTCTTGTGTACCACTTAACAGAGTGAATTGTGATTATTTGTACTGTAGTCTCTCTCAGTAGCGGTGAACCCTAAGAACACAGGTTCTGCCCACGACATTCCCCTCTCTTCCCTTCTGTGATTTGAGTTGTCAATTTGATGGAATTGAGGCATACACAGATAGTTGGTAAGACATTACTACTGAGGATATCTTTGAGGGTGTTTTGGAAAGAGACTGGCATTTGACTCAGTGGACTTAGTAAGAAAGATCCTTCCTCAATGTGTGTGGGTACCATCCAAAGACTGAGGGCCCAGAGAGAACAAAAAGGGAGAGAACTCCATAGAGCTGGGCCTCCTTTCTCCTGCCCTTCAACATTAGACCTCCAGGCTTTCCAGTCCATGTACTCCAAGACTTCTACCAGCAGCTCCGTGGGTTCTCAGGCCTTTGATCTCAGACTGCAATTTACACCATGGGCTTCCCTAGTTCTGAAGAATTTGAATTTGAACTGAGTCATGCTACCAGCCTCCTTGTTTCTCCAGCTTGCAGATGGACTGTCATGGGACTTCTTAAGCCTCCATAATTGTGTGAGCCAATTTTCCTAAAAATTGCCCTCTCACTTATCTATCTACTTGCCTACTATCTATCTATCTCCAATTGATTCTGTCTCTCTGGAGAGCTCTAATACACCATCCAAAACAATACACACTAAAAAACATTTGCACAATAGCTACCATGAAGGAGAGAAGAGAAATTAAACAAGTATGAGTGTTTCTCCTCTAAGACCTTTATACTTTATGTAATCCAATCGTAGGGGAAAATAATATTGCGATATTAATTTTTTGATTTTATTGCCTGTGCTCTACTACAGAAGAATTTAAGGTTGGTATCAAAATGCATGCAACACAGCCAGTTTAAATACATTGAAAGAAGTATGAAAATATGTTAAAGGAAAAAAAAAATACGGAAAAACAAGGCAGTAAAGACCTACGGTTGGCATGTTGTACATTGCTCACCTACAGGGGGCGCTCTTAACAATGGTCACAATAATGCAGCACACTGATGAGATTTGCACACAACAATAAAAATATATTTCAACATCTAAGTACCAGATGCAATTTTATGTGCTTGAAAACCCTCCATCCACTTAATTGTCAACGATGGCCTGTAAAATAGTCATTAACTCCAGGATACAATACAGAAATTGAAGCTCAGAGGAGGAATATGACACATTTTGGATTCAAACCCACGTTTACTTGACTAAAAAAGGTGGACAGTTAGTCTTTTTAAAGATGGGAAGCTTAATTGGCTATAAGCTTTCTAGAAGCCAATTTAAAGAGAAAAATAGTCACTAAAAAAGTCACAGTGTTCAGTCTGTGGAATGAAGTTGTTTGTGAAACCCATGTATATTCCTGAAATGGAGGACAGATATTCATTTTGCTTGCTCTTCATGATGGAGAAGACACTGGTCAGCATCTTCAACAGCCTCCTTGCGATCTTCAATGGCAATTCACGAGGTTATCAAACGATGCTGCATAGATTGTTTAAAAGTGCTGCAAGTTTGTAATCTCTATGTCAGCTAACTAAAACACAAATTCAACACACTCGGATTCTACTATGCTGAGCAGATTTTCCAAAGTTGTTGTTATGGAGGTGAGTTCCATTTATACTTGATTCTCCCAGTGATTTGACTGCAGCTGGAAATCTCAGCCTAGCACACATCATGCTGAATCTCCACATGCTGAGAGTTTTTGTTTGTTTGTTTTATGTGTGTATGTTTTTCTGATCATTGCCTTGGGTAAAAGCAGAAACAGTGCTCAACAAGGCATCTTATTTGAAGACTTGGGCAAATCGAGTAATGTGTTATGTAGGTTGCTTGTTTTCCTTGAGTATCAAAGCACTTCTTAAAAAAAGAATTTTATAATAAAATTCTATCCAGTATCAGTTACTATGTACCAAAAAAAAAAAAAAATCACTTAAAATACCATTTCACTATGAGACAATCTCATCCACTTTCAAGTTTCTATTGTTTTCTAACAGACATTTCTCAAAAGAAGACATTCATACAGCCAATAGACACATGAAAAAATGCTCATCATCACTCGCCATCAGAGAAATGCAAATCAAAACCACAATGACATACCATCTCACACCAGTTAGAATGGCAATCATTAAAAAGTCAGGAAACAACAGGTGTTGGAGAGGATGTGGAGAAATAGGGACACTTTTACACTGTTGGTGGGATTGTAAACTAGTTCAACAATTATGGAAAACAGTATGGCGATTCCTCAAGGATCTAGAACTAGAAGTACCATATGACCCAGCCATCCTATTACTGGGTATATACCCAAAGGATTATAAATCATGCTGCTATAAAGACACATGCACACGTATGTTTATTGCGGCACTATTCACAATAGCAAAGACTTGGAACCAACCCAAATGTCCATCAGTGACAGACTGGATTAAGAAAATATGGCACATATATACCATGGGATACTATGCAGCCATAAAAAAGGATGAGTTTGTGTCCTTTGTAGGGACATGGATGCAGCTGGAAATCATCATTCTCAGCAAACTATCGCAAGAACAGAAAACCAAACACCGCATGTTCTCACTCATAGGTGGGAACTGAACAATGAGATCACTTGGACTAGGGAAGGGGAACATCACACATTGGGGCCTATCATGGGGAGGGGGGAGGGGGGAGGGATTGCATTGGGAGTTATACCTGATGTAAATGACGAGTTGATGGGTGCTGACGAGTTGATTGGTGCAGCACACCAACATGGCACAAGTATACATATGTAACAAACCTGCACGTTATGCACATGTACCCTAGAACTTAAAGTATAATAATAATAATAATAATATAAAATAAAATAAAATAAAATAAGAAAGGAATGTATTCTTTAGGTATTAGTGCTATCAAATTGATGCAAGTAGGAGAGATAAGATCACACTCAATCCAAAATATAGAAAACGATTACTCAAAAAATTAAGAATTTGCTAGCCATTTGCAGAATTAATGCTTGGAATACTTTTATTAGCAGTATTTGGATCAGTTAACAAAACAAAGTTTTAAGCAATGTATTTCTAAGTGCATTGATAATTTACTAGTCTTCAAATGTCATTTTACAACCCTAGTGAGACTTAGAAAAAGGAGTTTCTTACAGCATGCCAATATTTCCTTTTGAGCCATCTTTCGTACTGTACATTCGAGTGGACAATCCAGTGCTTACTTAAAAACAAGCTGGAGGCCGGGCGCGGTGGCTCAAGCCTGTAATCCCAGCACTTTGGGAAGCCGAGACGGGCGGATCACGAGGTCAGGAGATCGAGACCATCTTGGCTAACATGGTGAAACCCCGTCTCTACTAAATAATACAAAAAACTAGCCAGGCTTGGTGGCGGCGCCTGTAGTCCCAGCTACTCGGGAGGCTGAGGCAGGAGAATGGCGGGAACCCGGGAGGCGGAGCTTGCAGTGAGCTGAGATCCGGCCACTGCACTCCAGCCTGGGCGACAGAGCGAGACTCCGTCTCAAAAAAAAAAAAAATAAAAATAAAAAAAAAAAAAAAAACAAGCTGGAGTACTTAAACAAAAAAAAAGTGTCAGTTAAAAAAAAAAAAAGATGGAAGGGTTTAGGAGTTATTTAAATGTAAAATAATTTTAAACTTCTAAAAGTTAACATTTAATTTTCTGTACTACTCTACTGAAAACTGTGTAGTACATAATCTCATTGGATTTTCAAATGATGGGAACATCTTATTTTCCCTATCTTACAGCTTAGAAAAGACTGATGGAAAGATTGTCTTCTTCAAGTTTACACCCCAGTAAGTGATAATTTAAAACTTGCATTTTTTTTTTTCCTCTTAGGGAGACTAGACATATGATTCACAGGGAGAGATGAGCATTGTTAAAATAAATGTATATTTTTTTTATGGTGGAAAAGTTGGCCTACATAAAATGTAATGAGTTTACTTAAAAATAAAGTATTATGCTCTAAAGATGGTTTTATTAATATTTGCCACAGTTTATAAATCTTAGAAGTAACTTGAAGATGTAGCATTCCTTCAGCAGACACTATTAGCAAATGTCACACTGCCATTTTTTTCATATATAAACAGAAGCCTCAGGAGACAAAGAAGGAACTTTTACATGGAAGATTATACACTCTAAATGTCAGTCTCTTAAAATACTCTAAAACCTTCTTAGAGATAGTTAATGCAAATAGTCTAAAATGTGCTTCAAATTACATTTCAAAGTATTTTTTTCTTCTCCACTATCAGATTGACAGATACATGCACAAGTTATAAAGCCAAACAAGTATATGACCAGTTATAAACAATGCTATTCAATGGGCATAAACAGAAAAACTCCATGAGGTATGAATAAATTGGCATGATACCATCTGCAATTAAGAACACCATAACCCAGATAATTGTTTTTGTTCATGATTGTTAGTGAGTCCTTGTCCAGCTTTCAGAATGGCCAGATGTATCTCTGATTGGCATAAATTAGATCTATGCATATATAAAGCTTTGAGCTGTATACCTTGTGTCTTTATAAAATGATTAAGTTTTTATAGTCTTCCATCTTTATACTCTTAAATAGAATTCCTATTTTATACATAGTTCATACTTCTCCAAATTCACATTTAGAAGGTGAGTTATTTCTTAACATCCTAAGGTAGTTTTCATTTATGAATTGGTAGATCAGTACACCTCTTGTATTAAAGTATTTTGCTCCTCCTTTCCTATAATTTACAGTCTTGAAGTATTTAATTACAGAATTTAAAAAAATCCATTAACATATCTTCTGCTTTATAGAAAAACAGATTAATAAATATGCATGCTAAAATTATTTCTAGTATTTTCACACCAGAATACACAAATAAATACATGATTTTATGCCCAGAGAATAACCTATTACGTATCTTATTTAAATTGTATCATTAAAGTATAAAAGAAAGATTTTATTAGCCTTTAAAATCAGGCAATAGATCCTAGGAGTATCAATAAAGGAAAAGGATTGTGAAGTAGTAATGATGTTAGCTGTGTTGTTCACCGTTTTGATATGATGGGCCATATAAATACCCGTGCTGGACTCTTACTCTAAGACTTGTATCCTTGAGGCATATTTTATTGCTAAGATATCTGACTGCAGTTATCATTAAAGTCCAGCTGCTTTATGAGATGATGCACTGTATAATAATGTTCAATGTTACTTAATGCCACAACATTGTACACTGAAAAGTTTAAATAGCAAATTTTATGTTATGTATATTTTATCACAATTTTTAAAATGGAGAGAGAGAAAGAGGGAGAGAATCATGCTTTCTAAATTATTTACATGCAAAATTTAATACTTTTGAAAGACTAAAAGTTTAGAACCAAGCTAAGCAACACGAATAGGGACAACTGACACCCAGTCTTGAAATTATTTAAGATCTTATTGGAAAGGCAAAACAAACAATTAAAATTCTTAAATGTTGCTAAAGGTATTCAGGAAAGGACATTGTTAAAATATTATTGAGTCAAATTGAAGACTTTATATTCATTCAGAATATGAAATAGCTATGATCTATTTAAGATCTAGGATTATGTTGGCACAGGGAGCTTGTTTATACCAATCAGGGAGGTTCCCAACTTAATGGTGCCACTGTAATCAACAAACATGATAGTCTTGTCAGAACAATCATTTGTATGGAGAATTTTGGCCAGTTGTTTCATTTTCGGTTGCTAGTCATTACCGTGCAAATTTGGAACACCCTACACATAAATTGCTGCCTTTATCTACTGAGGGTCTTTTTATCAACGAAGATGTTGACTCAAATCTTGGAATTCTGCTCACTTATGTAAATTCTCAGGAAAATGATAACTACCATTATTGACTGCTAGTGGCCCTCTATATAGTTCACAGTTCTCAAAAGAGTCATGAGTTTTGTTCAAGGAGTCATGCTGGCCTACACACAAAAATTAAAAATAGTACTTTCCATAATATTGAACTGCTATTTGAGTACAGTGGATCATGTATTTTTAATATTGAAAAATGTTGGCCCTAATTTTCACTAAATTACAACCCCCCCACCACACACACCAATTCCCTGTTTTTGTAACATATAGAATCATTTTCTAGGTTACAAGAGATATAAAATGGTTGTATGAAGAGGTAAGTAAGTGATTTACTATCAAATTCCCCCTTCAATCTACTCATTCAATTTCTGAAAATCAGTATCATGGTAAGCACATTTTACTGCAGGTATTCTGCCAGATTTGCTGCTATTTGAGTGAATTTTATGTGACTCTGTTCCTCTGTTAACTCCACCAGAATTTCTTGTTTTAAATAATTGATTAAGTTCATTTTCCAGGTGACTTTTACCATCCAGTAAAATTTGGTTATCTAATAATTTTCTAATAACGCGAATTTTATTTTCTCATGTGATATTGTAGCATCAGTTTCAATTTATAAACTGAGCAAGAAGATAGGCACCAAATGTTACAGTATGGTGCTGTGATCACATTTCAAGAAAACCTATTTAAAAATGTAAGGTAATGATTGCCCTTCTTGTCCAATAACTTTCCTGGAACAGATGCTATTCGCTCACAAATTAGATATTTCTGCATACCAGATAACTTCCCAAAGAAGAATAAAATGCAGACTGTGGCATATTTACAAGTGGACAAATCTCTAAACTGGGTCAGGTAAGTGCAGTTAAGGCAAGGATTATGCAGTATAACAAGAACAAAGCATAGAACATATGTTGTTGCCTGTCTTGTACACTGGTTTCCCCTTTAGATTCTTCCATCTCCAAAGAAAAAGGTGAATAGAGAAAGAGATGATTGCATGTATATTTTATATTGGGCTATATAATGTAGAAAGAAGTGCATTTTCCTAGGATATTAATAGAAAGGGAAGTAGCAGTGTTTTGGATTCTACCATGTGTCAGAATTATGCTAAATACTTCATGCATGTCTTCTCATTGGAAGTAGGTCTTTTTTTTTTTTTATTTTTTATTTTTTGAGATGGAGTTTCTCTCTTATTGCCCAGGCTGGAGTGCAGTGGCACCATCTTGGCTCACTGCAACTTCTGCCTCCCGGGTTCAAGCAGTTCTCCTGCCTCAGCTTCCCGAATAGCTGGGATTATAGGCATACGATACCATGCCAGGCTAATTTTGTATTTTTAGTAGAGATGAGATCTCTCCATGTTGTCAGGCTGGTCTCGAACTCCCGACCTCAGGTGATCCGTCCATCTCAGCCTCCCAAAGTGCTGAGATTAGTGGGGTGAAGGTATTCTTAATTTTACAATTAATGTTAAGTCATGAGAAGATTCACAAGACTTTTTGATTCCACGCTCCTTCTAAAATGGTATATAATATTTAAACCAAAAACCCATCCTGTGCTGACTGAACACTACCTAGCTCCAAGTACCATGGCTGGACAAACTTTTATGGAAACTTCTGTAACTTTGCTGGAGCTCTGTTTTTTACCTATACTCTGAGGCGTTTTTTAAAAAATTACCTTTAGATTTTTCCTATTTTCATCTCTTTGCCAAATAGTTTTATTCTTTCTTGCTTATTTTTTGTTTTTAATTATTGAAAAGTCCACTTCTATAAATTGCAAAACTGGCAAAAATAAAGTAGAAGCAAAGTATTTAGTAAATTTGAATAAAGTCTTAAATTAAACTAAAAATCTGATATTTGCCTTTAAATTTTTAGCATTCAAGACCTCACTTTTCCCCAAAAAAGGTATAATATAGTGTTAATGAATGAATGAACATATGAACAGATGCTTTTGTTCACGGCTGTATCCTCAATGCTTAGAGCAGTAGCTGCTCGTAGAAGACACTCAGAAACTTCTCCCTTCTGTTTTGAACTTCTATGCAGCTTTATATAAGTCAATGTCCTATTATCATGGAACATAAAAAAACCTAAAAAATATATACTCCCTAAGAAATAGAAATTGTATCTCCTCTGGATTTAATTTTTGTTAAAAAGTGGGGAGTCTCTAACCTAATAAATTCTTTCAAACTTTTATGATATGGCATTATTGGTGATGATGATGAAAACGAATTAATTCCCTTTATTCCAAGGAATCCAAAAATCCTCAAATGGAACATCAAACATTCTGCCATATCTTAAACATGGTATCAGTGTAATGATGATGAACTTAATTTGCTATTCCTATTTAAAGTGTATTGGATATTGTTTGCAGAAGTTAAAATGTAAGGATCATAAATGAACATCAGAGTGATTAAATAAACTGTTACATAGTCACAGACAAGTATTGTGTAGCATCTGAAAAACCTGAACATGAACATATATAAAAAATATAATATTGAGTGAAAAAGGAAATCGCAAAGGGATAACATATCAGTGTGTTAGCAATCATTCAGTCAAACATTTTCATTCTTTTTGGAGAATCTTCTATTGTGGTAGCTACTATCCTAGGCAATAAGCATGAAACAGTAAGCGAAACCATTAATATAAATTTGAAATAAATGCTGTATATTATCATGGGCACATGGTGATGTATTAACATTCAAGGATTAATATGGCAGCGATATCACTAAATTTATTTCATTTTTTTTAATCTAAAGAAAACATGGTAAAACATTTACCTGTTTGGAACTGGGTCCACTAGTGACTGTTCTACTTTTTTTCCTGTTTGTTCTAAAGTTTAATTATTTTACCAGCAAAGCTACTGTAATGACCCTATTTACTTACAATTGTTGTATAAATGAGTAACAAAACCACAGCAATTTGGTGAGTGAAAGTTGAGAACATTACTCTTTGAACGAAACAGGAGGGAGTAAAATAAATGCTTCATTGTGAAAAAATGGAAAGCAAAACATCCTGTACTTGCACAATTCAGCATTTGACTTGGCAATCTTTGCCTTCAGTTTTAGCGTTGACTTTTCAGTCCTTCCAACTTCCTCCATGCGGCGTGTCTGCCTCTTCAGCGGCGCCAACTCCCATGGCCACGCGTTGGCTGCACTTGGCAGTTCATATAAGAAATAAGCCAAGCGCCTGAATCTGTTTTCTTTTTTTTCATTCATTCTTTCTTTCCTCTATGTTTTTAAAGCAACATCTAGTACTTCAGCTTATTCCTTGGCAATTGCTACCTTGCTTGGACTACCATCAATAATGGTGTTAACACAAAGTGACTACTGCCAGAAACTTGGGTTCAGTGGCACCAGTGACCTTGCAGGTCATCAAGCTGGTGCACCTGCTGCTGGTGCAAAGTAAGGCTGTTGATAAAACCGTAATCCCCTCATGGTTCACCAGCTTAGTTTTGAAAGCAACCTCAGGCATATAGGAATGCTTTCTGGAAAGAGTGAAGACATTCTCAGGCATACTTTTTATCTACAATTTTCCTTCTACATTTTTAAAATCCATAAACAAGCGCATTAATGTGTTTCAGGACTAGAAGAGGGGCGAATTAATTCTTGAAACTGGAGTTATGACTCAAAGAGCTTCTTGCCATTTTGAGACACGTTAGCTGTTAATATGAACTTATTTATGATATTTTCTTTAGGGAGAGTTATTAAAAGGTGTTTAGGGCAACGCTTCTCCGAGATGGGAAACTCTAATCTGATAATGCCTTCTTTCCTTAAACTTTATATTTAAATTAACATCATTCCAAAACCAGTCACCACTGATGCAGTTTCTTTCTCCTCACCTTCCAGTACATCTTGGCTTGTTTTCAAACTCAAGAGACATGAAGTTTGACTTCCTATTGAAAAATCATGGCTTCAGCAATAAAAAGAGATTTTTGAAAAGTCATATGTGTGTGTGTGTGTGTGTGCGCGTGCATACGTGCACGTGCGTTTCTTTTAAATCATGGCTTAAGCAATAAAATAGATGTTTTAAAAGTTGTATATGTGTTTCTTTTTTAAAGTGGAGCATTAAACTCCAGTAAAAATACATTTACTATGTAATGTTTCACCAAACTTAGTCATGGCAATAAACTGTAGCTTATGTTTGTTACTATATCTTAATTTGGGAGCTTAATAAGACTATTATTCATGTCACCCCAAAATACAGGCTACAGTCTTATCAAATGGAAACCTAAGAAGCTAGGCAGACTATTTCCATGAAGATATTAAATAAGAAAATGCACAGACATCTCAGAAATCTGTTTATCAAAATTTATCAAAAAATGCCATTTTTATATATGAAACAAAATTTGGAAAATTAATTTCTATTGTATATTAAGATGAAAATATTACTAGTTAGGGTTTGGATAAAACATTGGTATATGTATACATATATATGCTTATATTTAATGTATTTTAATCCAAGATATGTTCCTGAATTTATGGTATATAACAACATAACAGATAATTAAATAAATGGAGAGTAAAACACAAAGGTACTTAGAAAAAAAGCCTCAAGCTACTTGAGAGATATTTAAAAATAATCTAGAAAGTGTACGCATCAACAAAAATAGCATAGCCAAAACAAAGATAATTCAATCTAGCTCTCATATAATCAAATGCATACTTATCAGTCTTTTCCTTGGCCTTTACAAATGGGTTTGGCTTGCTGTCTGTTTGAAGAAAATCCGTTTTTGGCAATGGTTTATACACAAGAGATCTGGTTTATTTTGATAAAATTAAAATTTAAAGACCACTTCTCTCCATGATTGTTTCGGTGCCTGTAAGATTTCCAAATGAATGAGATGCTTTAAACATATGGACGGGGTTAAGATGCCATCTGCACCCTGCATGGGACCTCATAGATACTAAATATTAGGATAGCTTTTCAATCAACATTTCTCCAAACTGAAAAGGAGAGGAAATGGTGACTCAAGCTGGGTAATAAAAACTGAGGTTGTTGTTAACAAATAGTCCTAAGATTATAATGTACCAATATTCACACATTTACATAGAAGATAGTCTAGAAAATGTTATTTTGAAAAATGATGGCATTATCAGAACCATAAATGTAATTCTGCAGGGTTCTAACTTATACACTGCATAAACATGTCTAGTAATAAATAAAAATATTATCATATTAACTGTATTGATTTGATATTTTGAAAGCCATTTTGAAAAAATCATTCTTTGAGGCCGGGCGCAGTGGCTCAAGCCTGTAATCCCAGCACTTTGGGAGGCCGAGACGGGCGGATCACGAGGTCAGGAGATCGAGACCATCCTGGCTAACATGGTGAAACCCCGTCTCTACTAAAAAATACAAAAAACTAGCCGGGCGAGGTGGCGGGCGCCTGTAGTCCCAGCTACTCGGGAGGCTGAGGCAGGAGAATGGCGGGAACCCGGGAGGCGGAGCTTGCAGTGAGCTGAGATCCGGCCACTGCACTCCAGCCTGGGCCACAGAGCGAGACTCCGTCTCAAAAAAAAAAACAAAAACAAAATCATTCTTTGAGGATTTTATGTTACAGAATCACCATGATAATTATGAATATCATAATTCTGATATTATGAATATGATATATTATGAATAAAAAAAGGAAATTACTGTTTCTTTTCTATTTCCCAAATAGAGGTACCTATCTTGGTATTTGCTGCAAACCATGAAAGCTAAACCAACTTTGGCTTATGGTACAAAATTTAGATGGAGAGCAACAGAGCCAGGCTTCTTCCTCCAGTTATATTTATATTTCTTATAATAATTTTGTTCTATCTAATGAGCATCACATTCATACTTATACATTTCTGTGTATAATTCTGTGGATTGAGAAACAAAGAGAACGTAATGCCTCTCTCTCTTATACACACACACTCACAGAGTCACCCACATCAAGGAAGGGTTTGTGATCTGCTTTCTTAAAATATAATTAGGACAGGTTTTACAGGAAGACAAGTAAAAAGGAGAATTACCTGAAAGTGGTGTCATTTGTTCCTTTTTCCTAATGTTCAAATGCTTTGTCTAAAAACAGTTTTTCTCTTTACGAATGTAGATTTATGTCTATGTGCTTAAGCATGAAATTGAATTTTGAGTAACATCTACTAACTGTTAAATTAATAGTGAAAAACGTCTTTATGAAAGATAGAGTCTTGTGGACATGGCACATAGGACACAGGATGAGAACTGGACTCACTAATAGATTAAATGTTCTCAAAATATTAAACTTGAAAATGACAGAATTAGCTATTTGTCTATTTGTAGCTTTTTTGAAAGTAATGAGGATTGGCTCTTCCACAACGAGGTGAATAATTTTGTGTGTTAATATACTCATCACAACAGTATAAAACTATCATTGCAACAAAATGCTTCAGCTGTATGTGTGAACTTATCTCCCTTATGAAAACCATAATGTGGGATGCATTTTCTATTTAATTTATATTATTAAATAAATTTTACTTTACATTAGTAAAATATATATATTATCTTTGTTTTTTTATATATTATATTATCTAGTTTTCCAAAAAACTCCTGCTCAGAAATAAAAAGGTTTAATGGAAGAAAATCAACAGGGAAAAACCTCAACCTAAAATTTTCTATTATTTTGAAAAATTGAGTCTACTCTTTCAATAGCTGTTAGTTGTTTATTTTCGTTCCTACTTTGTTCTCCGATTTCTCTATTCTTTCATATTCACAAGTAGCAGATATAATATTCCTGTTAGCTACAAATAAATATATCTACAGCTATATCTATATACACATAAATATATGTGTGTATACATTTGTATGTTGTTTTTATCCCAAATTTTTGTTTATACTTATTTTTATTTATCACTTCAACTCATTTTTATAGAAAATCTAGATGTATTAAGATAAATCTGATTGTGACATAATTTTCTCCTAGCTTCTCTAAAGGGTAAAAAATATACTTGCTAATTTATAACTGATCTCTTTTTCTTGTGTTTGTTATGCTGTCACAAGGTTACTACAAAGTGACATGAAAATGGTATTAAAATCATAAAGCCAATAATTCAGAGTAAATGGTTTAGGAGTCCTGCTTGAATACCTTTCAAATTTGTTCATGACAAAAGAACCTTATTTCATTGCACTAAATATATTGTCAAAATCTAAAAATTTATTCACATTGACACTGTGAATTATTTTCTAAGTTCAGTAATTTTGATGTCTGTCCTGATTTGTAAATCAACATATAGTTGCCTAAGCATGCACAGGATATTATGTGCATTGTAAAATGATCAGTAAATGATTTCCTGTACTGTTCTTCTTAATGAGAGAATATAAAGTTATTTAGAGAGCTAGATTGTGAAATAAATCGTTTCTCTGCTGACCTGGAGCAGTCTGTGCTCTCTCTCAACTGAGTTGGTGAGCATTAAAATGTTTCGAGGTAAGTTTCAAGGTTTAAATAACAACTGCTGTCATTAAAAATTGCACGGAATTTCACAAATTATTGATAATCCATGGCTCTTTTAATTTACCTTAAGACATTATCTAAGGTAAACTATGAGCATTTGAAGATTACAGTGTAGTTTTTGACATTATACTCTTGAAATAGAGTTGACTATTGAACAAAAGCGGTTTGAACTGTGTGGGTGCACTTAAATATGGATTTTCTTCCACCTGTGCCACCTCTGATACAGCAAGACTACCTCCTCTTCTTCCACATCCTCCAAAGCCTATTCAACAGGAAAACGGCAAGGATGAAGAACTTTAGGATGACCAACCTCCCCCATATGAATACTAAATATATTTCCTTTCTTATGACTTTTAAATAACATTTTCTTTTCTCTAGCTTACTTTTGTAAGTTAATCTTACTAATTGTAAGATTACAGTATATAATATATATAACATGAAATATAGGTTAATCTACTGTTTATGTCATTGGTAAGGCTTCCAGTCAACAGTAGGCTATTAGTAGTTAAGTTTTGGCGAGTCAAAAGTTACACACAGATTTTCAACTACATGAGGGTCAATGCCCCTAATCATTGTGTTGTGCAAGGGACAATTTTATATAAAATAAAATCATATATATGTTATGTACACAAGATATACAGATAGTACATGTTAGTTACATTTCATGACTCACTCTAGGTTTTAGTTAAATATATTTAAAATCTATTTCAATGTCTAAAATAAGAATTACAATCTGATCTATTAACTAGCTATATAAATATATATGTGTAATTTATATATGAGATTTTTTATTAATAAAGAATTAATTGAAATGACAATGCGTGAAGCCTTTCTTACATGTAACTTCAGAAAACTGATTTAAAATATCCCTTGAACAAATGGCAACCTAAAGGTGTATTCAGTAGAAAATTGTAGGGTATTTTTATGTCTCATATAATTTACTATTATTTTTTCTAGGAAACACATTGAACAAAAATTCAAAAGTATAATTTAGGCTTAGAGTACAAATAAAAATAACATCAAATTTCAAATCTCTGCTGGATTTTATGCATATCACCTGACAATATAATTACTTTTGGTTATATAAAGTATATTCAAATTAAACCAATGAAATCACACTGAAAGACAATTAATACTATTATATACCCAGCTCCTTTTCCTTGTCACTATTTTTGTCAGTATCCTGACAAGTAATTATTTTAAATTAAGAATAATAGCAACTAAGATCTTGTGGAAAAACAGTTACTTTGCATTGTAAATGCCAACCAAGATACGGGGTGTGTGACAGAAGCAACATTGATTATTTTAAATTGCTGGAAAGCATCAAATACGCTGGCGATTACCTGAGACCATGTGAACACATGCTAAGTATAGTGTAAACAACCTATAAAGCACATTTTTTGTAAATAAAATATTCACATAATTGGTATAAATATTACACTGGAATGACTTGCCCTAACTACATTTTACTTTACTTTTAAAAACACAGTGAATCGGCCGGGCGCAGTGGCTCAAGCCTGTAATCCCAGCACTTTGGGAGGCCGAGACGGGCGGATCACAAGGTCAGGAGATCGAGACCATCCTGGCTAACACGGTGAAACCCCGTCTCTACTAAAAAATACAAAAAACTAGCCGGGCGAGGTGGCGGGCGCCTGTAGTCCCAGCTACTCGGGAGGCTGAGGCAGGAGAATGGCATAAACCCGGGAGGCAGAGCTTGCAGTGAGCTGAGATCCGGCCACTGCACTCCAGCCTGGGCGACAGAGCGAGACTCCGTCTCAAAAAAAAAAAAAAAAAAAAAAAAAAAAAAAAAAAAAACACAGTGAAAGCAGTGACACACAGATTTTTTTTTTTTTTTTTCCCCTAGATCACCAGATTTTAAGTTGACTCATACAGTGGTTAGAAATTATGTGTTGGGCCTGGTGCAGGGTCTCACACCTGTTATTCCAACACTTTGGGAGGCCAAGGTGAGAGGATGGTTTGAGGCTGGGAGTTCATGACCATCCCTGGCAACACAGTGAGACCCAGTCTGTATAAAAAAAAAAAAAAGACAAATAAAAAGGTACTAGCTGAGCATGGTGGCGCCCACCTGTACTCCCAGTTACTCAGGAGGTTGAGGTAGGAGGATTGCTTGAGCTCAGCAGTTTGAGGTTACAGTCAGCTGATCACGCTACTGCACTCCAGCCTAGGCAACAGAGCAAGACCTTGTCACAAAGCTAAAAGTAAAAATGATGTCTGTAAAGACATGTAAAATTAAAATAATCTCATGTCAATTTTAAAGTAAATTAAATAAAAACTTATGTATGCCCTTTTATACAGATGCACATTTTAGCAGTGGTATGATAATTTATCATCCTGTACATCTCTACTTAACGCTGATTTTGAAAAAAATAAACCTTTCAAATCATATTAAGCGTCTATCATTCATTTTTGGTCTCTTTTATCTACTCAGTGGCTGAGTTCTTAAATCCAAGAACACCTGTAACAGGGGTCCCTAACCCTTGAGCCGCGGACCAGTACTGGTCCTTGGCCTATTAGGAACCAAGCAACACAGCCAGAGGTGCGCTGCGGACCAACAAGTCAGCACTACCGCCTGAACTCCGCCTCCTGTCAGATTCAGGGGCGGCATTAGATTCTCATAGGAGCACGAACCCTATTGTGAACTGCATATGCCAAGCGTCTAGGCTGCAAAGTTGCATACTCCTTACAAGAATGCAATGCCTGGTGATCTGAGGTGGAACACTTTCATCCCCAAATCACCTGCCGCCCCCGACCCCCTACTTCACCCACGAACCCTCCCTACTTCTGTGGAAAAATTGTCTTCCACAAAACTGGTCCCTGGTGCCAAAATGTTGGAGACTGCTGCCTTGGAACACGGGTAGTATTAATTGTGAAGTATAATCAGGGGATACACTTGTTACTTATTTACCACATGGGGATTTTCATTCCAACATATACCATAACTTTTCTTTTTACTCAGAACAAATACTCTGGAGCTTTTCTGATTCAAACAGCTGTGTAAATAATCTGTCACAGGATGCACCTGTTCAAGATAAGGTTTAGGGATCTTTGTTCCTGGAGGCAGAGGGTGAATCTTTTTCATAATACTTATCTTAATGGTCTAATCGTTGTCTTAATTACTAGGTGAGTGGGTCGACTACCTTTACACCTGAATGCACATAGGAGAATGCAGATTACTAGTTCCCACACAAGACTTCCTGAATCAGAATCTCTGGCAGTAAGTGCTGAATGGGAGATCTTTTCAAAAATCCTCTTCCTGGAGTCTTATGTACACCAAAGCTTGAGGACCACTGCTCTGTAGGAAAATATTATAATCAGAAGTTTTTTAAATGTATTTTATACCTATCCGTTAAGTAGAATGTAGAATTTTATTGTTTTATATAGAAATGGAGGCCAAAATAAGCGATTGTCCCAAGTGACAGTAAATAGTGTAGTACAATGGCTCAAACGGGTTTTTCTCCAAATTAGCCAGGGCTTGTAGAAGTTAGCAATTATGTATCCTTGGGAAAGCTATGTTTCTGGAAGCTCAGCTTCTTCTTGTATACAATTAAGAATGTCTGCCTTGTTTTTTTAAAACAGAAATAAAACACAATAAACTAGAGTACTGATATATGGTAGATGCTTGGTAAGCAGGTATCATCATCATTAATAACTCTTGCTCCCATTTCCAATTCTCTGTTTTAGATAGACAATTATATTTTGTTTTGTTTTTCTCTTGGTCAGTTATTTACTGACTTAGAGATCCCTAGTATTATTTATTTATTTATTTTGGTGAATAATTTTATTTTCATTGTAAGAACATAATTCAAAAAAATTGACTACATACTCCAAGACATATGTAGTCAAAAACTTAAAAATCTTATAAAAACAAAAGAAAAGAAAAGAAAACAAAACACTAAGAGGCCAGGAATGGAAGCTCACACCTGTAATCCCAGGACTTTGGGAGGCCGAGGCAGGGGGATTAGCTGGGCGTGGTGGCGGCGCCTGTAGCCCCAGCTACTCGGGAGGCTGAGGCAGGAGAATCGCTTGAACCCCGGAAGCGGAGCTTGCAGTGAGCTGAGATCACAGCACTGTACTCCAGCCTGGGCGACAGAGCGAGACTCCGGCTCAAAAAACAAAACAAGGGCCGGGTGCGGTGACTCAGGCCTCTAATTCCAACACTTTGGGAGGCCGAAGCAGGAGGATCACGAGGTCAGGAGATTGAGACCATACTGGCTAACACGGTGAAACCCCTTCTCTACTAAAAATACAAAACATTAGCCGGGCGAGGTGGCGGCGCCTGTGGTCCCAGCTACTCGGGAGGCTGAGGCAGGAGAATGGCGGGAACCCGGGAGGCGGAGCTTGCAGTGAGCTGAGATCCGGCCACTGCATCCAGCCTGGGCGACAAGAGCAAAAACCATGCCTCAAAAAAAAAAAAAAAAAAAAAAAAAAAAAAAAAAAAAAAAGTTTTCAAAGTGATTTAATTATTGTAAGTTTTATGGATTCTGATATTTAATAAAGTACACCTGTCTTCAAATTATTTTTTAAATGTCATAGTCAAATGTCATAGACCTGAGCTCTAATTTTGGTTCTGCCTCCTAATTGTTTGATCTTTAATGAGTCAATTATCATATTTAGGCTTCAGGTCTATCACCCTTAAATTAAATGTCTAGATAACTCACGTCTAAAGTATTTTGTATCTCTAAAGTTTTAGAATTCTAGAAATGACGTTTACTTAGCCAGGCCCCTTTTCTACTCAGGAATCATGAAATGTTAAAATAGTGATTATATTGTATGGTCCTTTATTTTTTAAGATGGATCCTACAAATATGAAAACTTTAATGTGTAAAAAAATGTATGCAACCACAAAAAGATTTTAATTATTAATTCAGGAATTATCTTCATCTTTGTCCAAATGAATAACTGTAAGTAAAACACAATTTGAAACAGGACAAAATTGAATTGTCATAGGATAAAACTATCTAAAATAGTGGATTTACATGGACTTCAGCAAGTCTGTGATTTCTATGAAATTATATACCGAGTAGGAAATGTTTTTGATAAAAAGAGTACAGAGTTTACATTAGATTTTTCAATTAGGAACTCTAAAAAGGATTGCCTTGTGTTGTGTTAGTACTGCTATTAAAAAAGATGAACAGCTTCATGGATAATGCACTCAGTTCTATATATATTTTTTAATAAAAGAATAGAAAATGTGTTTTAAGTAGACAACCCTTTAACCCTTTAACCCTGATTTTTGAAAAGACAAAATATCAATTTTCTAATTCATGAAAAACCATGCCATGCTTGGAACTTTAAAGAAATAAAATGGGCCAGGCGCGGTGGCTCAAGCCTGTAATCCCAGCACTTTGGGAGGCCGAGACGGGCGGATCACGAGGTCAGGAGATCAAGACCATCCTGGCTAACCCGGTGAAACCCCGTCTCTACTAAAAAAATACAAAAGAAAAAAAAAAAAAAAAACTAGCCTGGCCAGGTGGCGGGCGCCTGTAGTCCCAGCTACTCGGGAGGCTGAGGCAGGAGAATGGCATAAACCCGGGAGGCGGAGCTTGCAGTGAGCCAAGATCCGGTCACTGCACTCCAGTGCAGTGAAATGTATGCATTCAGTGAGAGAAATGTATGCATTCACTTATTCAGTGAATCACCACATGATCAAAGGCTACTTATGGTACCTAACTAAATGAAGACCACAATCCAAGCAGGATAGATGGACAGTATTAATCTTAGAAATTATTAAAAAAATTATAAAAGTGCAACTGCAATACAAGCTTTAAGAGAGAGGTCCTAGCAGTCACAAGAGTAATAAGGACTTGCTTATCACAGAAATTGCTGAAAGATTGCTAAGAAAATGAATACTAGGCCCACGCCTGTAATGGAAGCACTTTGGGAGGCTGAGGTAGGAGGCTCTCTTGAGCCCAAGAGTTGGAGACCAGCCTGGGCAACGTAGAGAAACCTCGTCTCTACAAAAATAAAAAATCAACTGAGCATGGTGGGGCACACCTGCAGTCCCAGCTTCTTGAGAGTCTGAGGTGGGAAGATTGCTTGAACCTTGGAGGTTGAGGTTGCAGTGAACCAAAATCACACCACTACACTCCAGCCTGAGTAACAGAGTGAGACCTTGTCTCAAAACAAAACAAAACAAAACAAAACAAAACAACAATAACAACAAAACTACATTAAAATCTATGACTGAACTGGATGGAGTTCAGTAGAGAAGTAAAAAATATGATTAACAAATTTGGGAAAGCCATATACAAAACACCTGTGTAGTGAAATGATTTGACCAGTAAGGATTGAGTGGCCTGTGGCTGGAAATGAGAGTGGAAAGAAGAGTCTAGTTCACCATGAGACGGGAGAGGAAGGTAGGGGAGTAAGAAAGCCAAGTATTTTAGATAAAGTTAAGAGGCTTTGTCTTTTGATCCAGAGTAATGGAAACATTTTGGTGAGAATAGGGTTTTTGGACACAGGAACACAATTAGTTGCTCTTAGAATCTTGAATATAAATTTAGGAAATACAAAGAATAATTTTCTTTAATTTGTGGTGAGCTAATTTGCCACTAGAAAAGAGTTCGTGTTATCTACATCAGTGATTCCCAAATTTGAGAGTGTACCAGACTCACCCAGAGGAACTGTAGAAACAGCAGGAGTCCCAGCCGCAAATTTCTGATTCAATACATCTAGGTTAGGAACTGAGAATTTGCAATTGTAGTAGCCCAGGTATTGCTGTTCTGCTGTTGTGGGGACCACACATTGGGAACTACTGATCTCCATCAATGGAAAATGGACATAAACTGTGAATCTCTTTCCCATATCAAATACTTAAGCAATTTTTAACTGAACTACATCAGAACCAATACATGGCTTACTGTCCTTGAATTCAAAATACACAATGCACCCCACATCTTTTCAGCTCCAGAAATGCTGGATAGGTCAGTAAAATGTAATAAACTAGGGCAGAAATGCAGGGGCAGAATGCTTGAGTTCAAATTCTAATTCCACCATTACAGGTGTGTACCTTTGGACTACTCACTCACTACTCCCTAACTCATCAGTAAAAGACGGTCATAGTATTTGCCTCCTAAGATTGTTGGGATTATGAAATAAATTATATTATGTCACATAGTACAATATCTGACGTATAGAAATACATGTGTTAGCTGTTACTATTGTCATTTTTTATTTGCTCATTTTTCATTAAAAAAAAAAAAAAACCTTGGCTAGGCGTGTTGGCTCACGCCTGTAATCCCAGCACTTTGGGAGGCTGAGGCGGGTGGATCACGAGGTCAGGAGATCGAGACCATGCTGGCTAACACCGTGAAACCCTGTCTCTATTAAAAATACAAAAAATTAGCCGGGCGTGGTGGTGGCACCTGTGGTCCCAGCTACTTGGGAGGCTGAGGCAGGAGAATGGCGGGAACCCGGGGGGCGGAGCTTGCAGTGAGCTGAGATCCGGCCACTCACTCCAGCCTGGGCGACACAGCCAGACTCCGTCTCAAAAAAAAAAAAAAAAAAAAAAAAAAAAAGACCTTTACGTGGTGACTCACGCCTGTAATCCCAGCACTGTGGGAAGCTGAGGCGGGCAAATCACTTGAGGCCAGGAGTTTGAAAACAGCCTGGCCAACATGGTGAAATCCTGTCTCCACTAAAAATACAAAAAAAAAAAAAAAAAGAAAAAAAAAAAAAAAGCCAGGCATGGTGGCACAGACCCGTAATCCCAGCTACTTGGAACGCTGAAGCAGGACAATCACTTGAACCGGGGAGGCAGAGGTTGCAGTGAGCCGAAATAGTACCATTGCACTCCAGCCTGGGTGACAGAGCAAGACTCTGTCTCAATAAATAAATAAATAAATATAAAAAAGACCTTTAAATATATTAATAATCACAGAGTATAAACATTAAAATGTTGATTAGCCATTTGTGTTTCCTCTTTCACCAAGTATTTGTTATTATTGCTTAATGTTCATCTACTCATCATTCACTTCCTGAAAGTCTGTCGCAAACTCTGGTAGGAGATGATGTCTAGATATCTATAGTTCTTGTTATTTCTCGTATGCATGCAATTGTTCTTATATAGACACTGTTTCAAAATTAACCGCAAACACCTGTGTGTATCAGACACGTGTCTCAATTTGTTGTTTTCCAGACTGGTTCTCCTGTTGCATTTGCCTGTTGTATATTCTTTATCTTAATATTAGTTTATATTCATTATGACTTTCATCCCACTTCTGTTAACTCTGCGGGTTGCTCTGCCCTTCTGTCTGTTTTCTGGCTAATTTGATTTTTGTATCAGAAAATATATTACACAGATGTGAGCATATAATTAACAAAATACTTAATATGTGCTAATACTGACCCCTTGAGACTCCTCCTGCAGCTTTCCACTTAGAGGCCATACATTTATTATGCTTACTTGGCTTTATAGGACCAGGTTTTCTTTCAGGTATTTATCCAATTAATTTATAGGCATCTATTATGTAGCACTATAACAAATGCATTTTTTGAACTTAAGCATGCAGTATCTTTCATTACTTTTATTTCCTAACTTAGGAGATATGCCACAGAAGGCTATTACAATGTATGACATGACCTACTTTTAATAAATTCACATTTGCCACTTACTTTATTAGACACCTTTCTCCTTCGTGTTCACATTTGGACTCTAATTATATGCTCAGCCAAAGACTTCTAATACATGAAGGCAATTTAGAAGCAAGGCAGTAAAGCTCTACAGACATTTGAAGATACAAAACTAAAGACAAAAGAAGGAAAAAATAGTATTGCAATTCTAGAAAGACTTGCCTTCCTGTAACCTTCAGCCTTAAAACTGTCCTTAAGATCCTAGGTTATTTCTAATTTGGGTCTTCAAATTACATCCCACACATTCCAGACAGCCAGGACAGTCTCTCTCTGCTGTTTCTTATTATTATTCTGATTGTTTAATGCATTGCAAATGGGAACTCTGGGACTCTAGACTTCTTTTTCCCCTTGAAACCTCTAAATAATTAATTAGACTGTTGAGCTCTCACTACTGCAAATTTCTCCTTCATGTTGGCCGGGTGGCACACATTTATCCTTAGGCAAAGCCACAGGCTAGAACAGTTTCATATTAGCTAAGCATCTTAGACTATGGCATGTTATCTCTGAGGTCATAACATGACACAGCTCAAGCCCAATGAAAGAGGGTGAAATAAGTAGAGCTTTCGGATAAATATGAGGATTAAATGAGAGTTCCAAGCAAACTGTCAGCAACTTGAAATCTAAATCACCTGTGGTTTAACAAGGCAGTACCTGTTTATTTTAATAGTGCCACAGAGAAGGTCTGAGGCCTGCAGCCTCACACCACACACCGTCTACAGTGTTCCCAGGGAACAGAAATAGACAGTGCATTCTATTTAAGGCCCTTCCAAAATCTTAGAAATCTTCATTATGATTATTTTGAAATCCAAGAAAAAAATAAAAAAGGGTCTGAAATGAATTCTATGACTTTCTGTATTCTTTCTATATTGGCTTCAACTAAATAATGGGAGCCTCTCCTGGTAGGTTTTCCCACAAGACGGACAGCACGGTGCTGTGGGACTGTCCACTTCTCTTTTCAATAGTAGAAAATTATCAGTCGTGCGGCAGTGCCGCTCCCGAGCCCAGAGAGGTGTTTGACAGTAAGTGAGTGGCAGTGGCTTTCGGGCAGGCCTCAGAGCCACAGCAAAGGCAGCAGGAAGCAGTCATTTCCTAGGACTGTGTTCTGCCTAGTATGTGGTTAAACAAAGGGTTCATTTTTCAGTGGTGTCTTAATCTTCTCAAGCAGAGTTAGAGCCTTTCTCTGTAATAGCCAACACTCTATGTACCGTATGCTATTCTGTGGAACAAAGATAAGCTGTTTGGTCTAACTTAGAAAGGATGCATAAAGCTTGAGCAGTACTCAGATTCTTAAAGTTTACTGTTGAATATTTGTGAAAGCACAAAATGCAAACAAATGGAAATGAGAAAATTCACTGGGGAGAGAAAATCTAGAAACTCCACGGATTCAGTCTCCTTAGCAAAGTAATCATTTAGGGGATATGATAGGAGAGGATGTAAATTAATTTGTCCATGTCATACACTCCTCATCTCTGATGGTATTTTCCCTCTACAGCGAATACCTTCTATCAAAACAATGAATCAGTTATCGAGCATTTGTTGTCTGGTGAGCATTATGATAAACCCCCATGAAGGGCATTATTTCCTTAGTCATTCTGGCACACTGTGAAGTGGGAACTATTTTTCCATTTCATAAATAGAGAAAGTAATGTTGAAAAGCTAAATAACTGGCTCTAGTTAACACAGCTAGTAAGTGACACAGGCTAGTTTACAACTGAGGAGTGACCACTGAAATCAGGTTAAACATAAAAGTAAATTATCTGTTAACTTCCATATCGTACAGCAGTTATCCATCTAAGGTTCAGCTGAACCTGTCCTGCGTTCTAACACTGAATGGCCTGGGGTAGTGGTTAGCTTACCTACGTGGCCAACATGTTCTAGAAGCCAACTCTGTGACTGTGTAGATGACTTGTGATCTCCATGTTAAGATTTTTGCTGGAGTTTTAAATTTTCATCCAAAAACTGATTGTCTTAATGAAAATGAGCACCAATGATCCCTGTCCTAAGTCTAAATAATGCATCACATGTTGACTAAAGTAGAGATTCAACTTCGTGGTAGGTTGTTTTTACACAGGATTGGTTGTTCTTACATGTGTTACAGTGACTCCTAACATTTTTTGAGCTGAAAAGGGCCTAAGCAGTCACAAATTCCCTTCCTATATTAAAACTAGAGAATCTGTGACAGAATCGGACACTGAGTGGGGTAGTTTTGAAGTTGACAGCAGAAGCTAGGGTTTCTGATTGCAAGGTGAACTTTTTTCTCCCACAATATCAAACAGCTCTCTATGACAAAAAATAATGCAAGTCTTGCTGAATTATTAAATGTTGCAAGTGGATTTTCAATATGTAATTACAGCTTAGCCTCTGATTTAATTATTTGGATATTTCACTTCATATTTTCTTGGTTAATTGCTGCCATCCATCGCACTGTATAATTCAAACAATCATAAATAGCAGCTTGAATTTTATGAAATCACCATGCCAAAATTTCCAAGTGCTTAGCACTGAACAAATATTTGCAAAGAACTATCCATTTGTTAGATATTATATTACAGATCTGCTATCACCAGCCTGAAAAAAAAAAGCAGTTTTCAAATGAAATTTTGCATCAACATAACAAATATTTAATTTTCATTAATTCAATACTTTTGATGTATATATAAATACATCAAACTAGTATAAATTCAACACAACACAATATATTTTGTTTATTAGCTTGAATTCCTACTTCCAGACATTAAAAAACAAGAAAAATGAATTTCTTTTATTTCATTTTAACCACAAAAAGCTTACAAAATAAAAAACAAATACTTTCTATAGACATCAAATATAAAACACTGTGATTGAAAAAGATGGTGTTTGACAGATATTTCTCTGCTATATATACATAGTCTTGGCTTACATTTCTCAAAATATTTTTTTGCCCACTGACTACTTCTTGAATTATTTACGATGCTATTTACCTTCTTTGGCCTTATTTGGCTCACTTTTTTACATTTGACTCTGTAATCTTTTCTTTATTAAGCAGGGAAATTACCTTATCAATGCAATTCTCATCGTAGTCTTCTGATGTCTGTGAGTCAGCTGCAGCTGATATCTGCAACTCAATTTACTACCACTTCCATCCTTTTATTATCTTTTATCCAATTAATTTTATCTGTGTATAATTTAATAATAGTAGTGTTATTTTAATTTCTGTGAGCCCTTCTAATGTTAGCAATATAATATATATTTAGGATATCTTATTTCTGATCAGCTTTGAAAACAAAAGAACAAGGGAGGGGGAGCTGAAAAAGACAGAAGGCTGAAAAGCCTCCTATGTCTTTCAGCAAGGGGAAAGAGAGGGAGATGGCATGATTAGCTCTTTTAATTGTTTATTTGATTTCCATTTAATAAAATCTGGATGATGCTATCACAGAAGCAACTCAAAATGTAAAAATTCCAGGCAAACCTTAGTATCACTGCAGGTGATTAATTGCCTTAAAAAATGAAAGAGGTGTCAAGATTGACAAACAACAGGCCTATCCAAGATTTGCCCAGCATGGTGCTAGAATTTTGAAGCACATTCTTATCAGATCACCTTCTTAGGAAGGTAAAAATCTATATTCCAGGGACTTGAGCATAAAAGCAGTAAAGCAGTATAATTTAAGACATTCATTAAGAGCTATCACTGTATGAGGAGCTGCCATGGTGAGGTATATTTTAGATATAGAATGTGCTATTTAATTAATACAATACTTCCCCTAAAATTGTGGGTTCCCCATGTGTTCTTGTACTGGGAAACTGGATGGGAAAGAAATTCATTTGACGGAAATTAGTAGGCATTTTAATCTATACACTCTCATACCAAAATTTAGATCTCTGGTAAACTGAGATCATATAAAGCAGAGGTTCTGGCTCTTGTTCATCCAACCTATCACAAAAAAATTAAATTTCAGGTTTACTTTTTTCCCTAGAAGGTCAATGGTAAAAATAAAAAAATACACCTTGGAAGGTGCCAGATTTTATAATACTGATCCTAAACCGCAACTTTGGTCGATGTTTCAGCATCAGGGGTCCACCCAGGTCTATTCTGTCCATATTGGATGCATCAAACACAGATGTGAAAAAAAAACCTCACAGTTTCAGAGGATCTAGGAAACATGGTATTTAAATCTTGAGCAATGAATAGGTCAGATACATTGAACTTGAGCTTATGGGAGTAATTTTGAAAAAGAGGTATACAGTTTATCAGTTCATAACATATATTTTGGAATCATGCAGATACAGTTTGGAATCTCTCTCTACTCCCTTACCAACTATTTGACCTTGGGCTATTAAAGTTTTTAAGCTAAAATTTTATTTTCCTATATATTAAAGAAACAGAATTACATTTTCTATTTCTTAGTGTTTTAAACATTGAAAGAGACTGTGTTTGGAATACATGTAACACAGTGCATGGAACATAGTAAGAGCATGAAAAATAGTAATTACAATTTTTTTTTACATTTTCACATATTAGGTGCTTAAGAAGCATTTGTTTAATTAATGTTTCCTGTAGTCATAGGTTTAAGGAAACAAAAATGCCATGCTTATTAATGGCATGATTAACTGCAACTTCAAAAATGTATTAGTCCCTTACCAGTCCACCAAATAACACATCACCATGCATTCTTCCGTTGGGTCTTTTAAAGACACATTGTGCCTTATGAAACTGTCAAGACTTACAGAAAACCAAAGTGCAAAGGCAGAGCCAGTATATAGGTTTTGATAAGGAGCAGGGCTGGGTGGGAGTTGGATGACCTAAGAAATAGCAAAGTTACCTATTTGAGAGTATGTAAACATGATTGTTCTCAAAGCACCACTCAAGATCTGTTTTTTTCTTTCCTCTCTCTCTCCTCTCCTCTCCTCTCCCTTTCTGCCTCCCTCCCTTTCTGCCTCCCTCCCTTCCTTCCTTTCTGTAGGGAGAACCCCTGAAACTATTGCTATGGAATAAAAGATGAAATGCTCCTGATTATTATAAATACAAAATTGCATGCAGGATTGTGTAAAGACAATGCCAGGTTGGGCTGCCAGAATGAGCTAACAGCACGTGATGTGCTTCGCCCTGCAGAGAGCCTATGAATGGATGTGCATTCAGGGAGGTTTCACATCACCAAGATTCCTATCCCAGAAAAGCAGATGTTCATAGCTCTGGGAATGGAATGCGACCCTTGTGGAGAGCCTATAAATGGATGCATGAGGGGTGCCTGTCCATATGGATAAGATATGGCTATAAACGCCCTCATCTTGCCATGGCTCTTCTAGGCCTCTTTAGGGTTAAGGCATACTCCCTTCTGAGAATTTCTGGTCTAACCGGTTGTCAAGCTTCACATCCTGTTTCTATGGATTATTTGCAACCAGCTTTTGCTGCAACTGTTACTGCTGATTAATATCGTGCTAATCATAGGTTATGGAAAGACTGTGTTTCTGTTTTAAGGCTCTGTTAGAAATTACTGATGCACACACTATATTGTAAATTCTTCCCTCTGTATACTGTGCTTCTGCATACCTATGTTATGTTAAAGAATTACTTCATCCCCATGTGACCATCTCACCTCATAATCAAATGACCCTAAATCCCTCAGTAACCTACCCCCACCCTCACTAAACTTAATAATAAATGCTGGCATATCCAGTGCAGTGTTGGCACTGTGGGACCAGAAGGCTTGACCCCCCTGGACCCAGCTTTCACTATCTTGTGTGTGTCTATTATTTCTCGACCTGCCCATCTGCCTGGGAACAAAGAAAGAGCCCTGTTGTATTGTGGGTTGCTGACCAGCTTCTGCAATATCTGGTGTCCAACCAGATCTTGCAATACCTACCTTCCTTCCTTCCTTCCTTCCTTCCTTCCTTCCTTCCTTCCTTCCTTCCTATCCTCCCCTTTTCTCCTTTTCTTTGCTTTTTTTTGAACATATGTCGCATATCATCAACAAATCTGGCTCTAGCCATGAGATATGCAAAATTGTAAAAGTGACCCATTGTCAATTATGCTCAATCTAGGAATTCCACTCCAGTAATAAAGTTATCATGTCAAATAGTTTATTTTGTTGCATCTTCTTTAATGTTTTGCTTGGGTTTCTGTATGCTTTCTCACATAGACCTCTAAACATGCAATGTTTTCCTCTTTTTTATTGATTTTTTATTTTTATTTTTTGAATCAGAGTCTTGCTCTGTCACCCAGGTTGGAGTGCAGTGGCACGATCTCCACTCACTGCAAGCTCCGCCTCCTGGGTTCATGCCATTCTCCTACTTCAGCCTCCCGAGTAGCTGGGACTACAGGCGCCCACCACAGTGCCAAACTAATTTTTGTATTTTTAGTAGAGACGGGTTTCACCATGTTAGCCAGGATGATCTCGATCTCCTGACCTCATGATCCGCCCTCCTCGGCCTCCCAAAGGGCTGAGATTGAGCCACAAAGTATGAGCCACCGTGCCCAGCCTCCTCTTTTTAATATAAATCTACAATTTATTTAAGCTAGCTCAATGGGTCTCCTTCAACCTTCCTGTACCATATACTTGCATATTGGTCCAACTATGAATTTGTCTCTCCTTTACATTTATTGTAACCAGGAACACACCCTCTCTCAAAACAAGGGTGTCATGACTTGACTGTGTCTTGCTTGACATTAGTTTTTTCTTAAAAATTGTGTTTTATTATTAATCATTTAATTTTTTCTCTTTTTGTACCCATAAATGTTAAAGTTGGTTTCTAATTTGAAAAACAAAAATGGATTCTATCAGGATATTGGAAGCCAATGAAGTTTTACTGAATATATGCTTTGATATTTATGCTTTGGGCCAAAGGAGCTATGGTTTGAATGTGTCTCCCAGAATTCATGTGTTGAAAACTTAACCCCCTATGTGACAGTGTTGAAACATGGAGAATGGTGGGAGATGTTAATTCATGATGATTCTGCTCTCATAAGTCAATACATGCCATATATATAAAGGGCTTTCAGGAGTGTGTTTGCTCTTGCCCTTCTACTTTCAGTCATGTGATAGCAGAGTAAGAGGCCCTTGCTGGATGCCAGCACCTTGATCATAGCCTTTCCGCATCAAGAACTGTGAGCCTATAAATTTCCATTTATTATAAATTATCCAATCTGTGGCATTTTGCTATAGCAGCACAAAATGGATTAAGAGCTCTAGAACTTGGTAAGGTGCAGTGGCTCACATCTGTAATCACAGCACTTTGGGAGGCCAAGGTGGGTGGATTACCTGAGGTCAGGAGATTGAGACCAGCCTAACCAACATGGTAAAATTCTGCTCTACTAAACACACACACACACACACACACACACACACACACACACACACACACACACAGATTAGCTTGGCATGGTGGCGATGCCTGTAATCCCAGCTACTTGAGAGGCCAGGAGAATCGCTTGAGCCCAGGAGGCAGAGTTTGCCATAAATGGAGATCGTGCCATTAAACACCAGCCTGGGCGACAAAGCAAGATTCTGTCTCAGAAAAAAAAAAAAAAAAAAAAGTGTTCTGGAACTTTAGATATGTGTGTAGGAGGCAATGTACTGGTTGTTTTGTACATTTGGGACTCTGCTTTATTTTTATTTTTGCCAAGGTAGAAAACCAGGACATCTACAGCCTTTCAAAAGAACAAATTTTCTGAGGAAGTAACACAGCTTATCTAGAAAAATGTGTACAAGTTCTTGATTTCTCTAGATTTTCTACCATATAACAAGCATATTTAATGATAAAAATGATAGTTTGACCAATATAGACCATTTGATTTTGAGAACTCTGTCCTGATTGGTCCTCCAGCGTGAGTTAGCTGCACAATGTACTATTACATAGTTGAATAATTTCAATTACTAAAGTCATAAAGTATTGCTCACTTAAAGGTGAAATATTTGCCACTCTTGACGTTAAGTTTAACATATTTGATGCTAAACTTTCTTATGTCATTGCAATAATTAGCTAACAGGCTCAAATGCTTTCAAGACCATTCCTTATCAGAAATAATATAGTCATGTCAGCAATAGGGATAATGTTTTTCTTTCTCTTTGCAGTAGCTGGGGGAAATGCAGCTAATTCTTTTAATAGCTATGTCAATATATTTAAATATAAGCTTAACAAGAGAGCTAAGGCATAGGCTATTCAAAATACTCTTTATAAAATTTTCATGCTGTCATAAAACTATTCTATGACTGATTTTAACAGTGGCATGCTTATATGAGTTTTAAAGATTCATTAAAAGCCTAGTAAATATAATATGCAAGTTATCCTATGAGATGAAAAGGTGATAGGATGATGATATGACAATGTTCTAAAACAGAATTAATTTTATTCTGAAGGAGCTGTTATAGTATCTAGCATGATGTCTAGAACATAATCAAAAGGTCTTTGTTTGATCAATTTCATTAATGTTTATGTAAACTCCTTTTGGGGGAATGGGAAGAATATCTCAGGGCGGGAATTAGACATTATAGCAGTAAGATATCTCTTTTCTCCTTGTGCTTCTTTGAGGGACCGAGAGAGCTGGCCTTTATGATCTACAATGTGCACATTCTAGAGCAAGGTTCACTTTTGGTGGCTCAATGGGTGAGAGACAGCTCTAAAACCAGGACACGCTGTCACAGGGCATCTTAAGGATTTTTAAAAGTAGTAAAAGTTATGGGCTGCCATAATGCGATCAACCCATGGGAAAGGGCAGACAATCACTCACTAAGAGATGACAGACCATGTCTGAATAAAGCACAGTTGAGTGAGAGCCACTACATTTTCATGGGAGAAGATTATGATAAGTTGATTTTTTAGAATTATTTTCTAAAACACAGTGTATACTCCATGTCGTTCTTATGCTTTTCTACCTACTTTTTTTCTACTCAAACCTACAGATAATAATAAAGGATATTTAGGGTCCTCTTACTGAGTGCCAGCCTCTGACATAAACTATATATATATTTTATATATATATATATGTAATTTAATTCCCTCAACAAGGTCAAGATTCAGATTTTGTTGTTAGTGTTGCTTTTTTTCTTTTTCATTGTAATTGTGTAAACGGAGAAGTAACTTTCTCTAGGTTATACAATGAGTGGACCCAAGATTTGAACCTATTCAGCCTTTCTCTGAAGTCTGGCATCTACCATCCTGTAGCAATGTACCTAGTCATATTTTTTAATATGTAGTTCTCCTGTCTTTCCTTTCTAAATGCTCTTCTGATGTCTACTTTCACTTATCTACCTATTAATAATACACGCCAAAACTTTGGTAATACTTTATCCTTATCATAAAAAGCTACCACAGTCATTCAATTTTGAATTCAATTTACATTCAATTTTTGTGAATATAATGCATATACATGCATATGTGTTTGTGTACAGATGTGTGTATGCATGTGTGTGTATATATGTGATGTATATACACATACATGATCTGTGCTTATATAGATACATACATATAAAATATATTTACACACATATATAATAAATATACAATTGATATATGTGCCAAATTGGCTGAGATTATATGACAATTAGATTATATTTTATTATAATAATCATTTTATTGAATTGTGGACTGAACTGTATCCCTCACCTCCAAATTTACATGTTGAAGCCATAGCCTGCAAGATGACTGTATTTAGAGACAGACGAAATTAAAGTTAAATAAGTAAAAACAGAAAGGTGGGACCTTGATCCAATAGGACTAGTATCTTTATAAGAAAAGAAAGAGACACAGAAGTGACACATACAGAAGATGTACCATGTGAGGACACAGTGGGAAGAATCTGCAAGCCTTAGGGAGAGGCTTGAGGAGAAGCTAAACCTGCTGACACATTGATCTTGTCCTTCCAGCCTCCAGAACTATAAAAAATTAAATTCTGTTGTTTAAGTTATCTGGTATGTGGTATTTTGTTATGGGAACCCTAGTAGATGAACACAGTTTCTATTGCAATAAAATGCCTTTGGCAAACCCTTGATAACTGTATGATAGTAGAGGGAAATGATAAATGGGATTAATCTTTACACTTCAGTGTGAGAGTTTAGAATAATCTTCTCTGTGTGATGTACAGAGTACAGAGGAGAACTCTGAAACCAAGTCTCACTTCAGGAAAACTGTGCTGTAAATGTTGATTACATATCCACTGGCATGAAAGTTGTGGATGTCAGCACAGATGAGCATATTTGTTATATCTAACTTATTTTACAGTCAATGTGTTTTAAGTAGTCTCAAATCTAAAATGCCAAGTATCTGTTTGTCCTTAAGTATGTCAATGAAATATTGTATGATTAGCTACTGACTTTTGTATTCCACAAGGCTCTAAAACAGAGCCCAGAACCTAAAAAAGTCAAAGTACTTGGTAGGTAGAGTACTGTTAAGAGGCTCTGGTGTGTTTATGCTTGATAATTAAAAGAGATTTAAGAGCATATTATTTATTACAGGTTATAATTTAGAATGATGACCACCAGCTTTATCATATAGATTTTGATGAAAATGAATATAATCCTACAAGATTTCATTTGGCTTTTATGATAACATGAATAATATGATAATATGCAAGTTGAAAGTAAGAATTCCATTAAAATCCCACTTCTGGGAGAATAGATTTATCATGATGAAAATCCCAAGGGCTTCCTCCTGGGCCCTGGTCTCTCTTTTACTCTCCTGAAATAATCATACCTACTCCAAGAATCAGACATTATCATCCCCAGTCATATTTATTTTCTAACTCTAGGCTTATATATTGAACTTTCTACATGACATTTCTACTTCGCAGTCACAGAGGCAATTCAAACTTAGTATTTAAAAAGCTGAAATCTTGATTTTATCCAAATACACCACTGTCCATTTATTCAGATTCATCTTGCCCATTTCCCCTATTTTAGAAATGATACTTACATTTACCAAGTTGCTCAAGCTGAAAACAGGGTTTATCTTTAATTATTCACCTCTCTGATCCAATTCATTTCATTTCTACCCCATTAAAACATAAAAAAATAATAAATGGAGGAATACATATCAGTCATTGACAAGTAAATGAACTATTTACAAGGATTTAATTAAATTACCTGGTGTTGTTCCAACAGAATAGAACTAAAGATAAATATGTTAAAATTAAAGAGAATTTGAAATGAAAGAGTTTGAGCATCTATACCATTAGTAAGGCATTTAGTAGGGGTGCTAGGGATGTGTTTGCAAAGGAATTTCTGTACACTAGGCATTATGAGCATTGGGGAAGTTAAAAGAGGAACTGAGATACTCTGAAAACTTGAAAGGCTTCACATGTTCTGGAAGTATTTCATGACAATAATAAAAATATGAAGTCATTTTTTATTAGCACACTTTGAACTCTTGAGAAATGTTTCTATATAGTTGATCTTATTCACACTGATCTATTACAGTCTTACGTGTCAGCCTACTTGGCAAAGTTGTGAAACCACCAGTTAAGCACTCGAAGACTCGGAAGAATCTCATACAGCTGTTTTTTTTTAATAAATGTAAATCTAAATAATTGTCATTAAAAAACATTTAAGTGTCATTTAAACCAAGAAGGTTATGTTTGTGAATTCATCACAGAGATATGAAATTCAGGCTTCCTGGTAAAAAGGAAGGCAAAAGCACTGATAATCTTAGTGTTGTATTAAGAAGCCTTTTCTATTGCAAATATATTCAGTCTTAAAAAGCATACATTTCAAATTCTTCTGCCTCCCCACACAATGTTATATATAGCTCTGCAATATAATGTATTCAACTCACGACATTATAGTCCTTAAAGGTCAGTGTAGCTGATTAGGCACTCTTTCCTGTATCCCAGCCATCACCTCTCTCACTTCCCACATCAGAGTGAAATGGCACAAACCCAAGTACATCAGAGAGAATCAAATCTCCCACAGAAGAAGCCGTGAATGTGGAGTGATTTTAACACCATGATTTTATTATAAGCAGACTAGAAATTGCATCAACAATTTTCTGACAATAGTTTTCTTGATAAAAATTTTATACAACATAGTGTCTGTCATCCTACCCTGACCTCCACCCATGACTCTTAACTTTGTAATCTTTCCCAGCATCTCAAACTTCTCATTTATATTTATATATATATATATATATATTTTTTTTTTTTAAGCATTAAAACAAACATGAACAAAGCAGTCTCTTTCCTCTTTCATTCATGAAAGCAGCTGTGGTGAAGTGGAAAGGGCACAGCTACTTTCAAGACCTGAACCTGCATCTCAGCATAGTCCCTTCATAACCACGTGCCCTTCTCCAAGGAGCGTTGGTATCTCCACCTGTGTCATGGATCTAATGAGAATCTTATTTCACAGAGTTGTTGGCAAGCTGTGGGGATCAAAAGGAACGATGGTCTTGAAAGTGGTTTAGACACTGTAAACGAGATGTGGCACCATTAAAGGGACTATATAAGTGTGAGTTCTTATTTGAATTGTGTCTCATGGCATTGGAAGGAAATTATTCCTATACCTCCTGTTCCATATGTTAAATACTCACCACATAACCCCACACCCAAAGAGGATGTACTAGAGACAAAATTTAAAATGGCAATATTAAAGCAAATCTTATATATCTTGGTTTTATTGATAAAGGAAAGAACAATATAATTTTTAGATAAAACAATACATTATGATATGAACCAAACTTTTGCTATAAACATCTGCAAAATGTTTTCCTCTGAGCTCAAATCTTGCCACTGCCATTAGCTATCTGTGATTTCTGGCATGACCATCAAGCCCCGAGTCAAAATGTATTCCAATTTTGGAGCACAAATGTTACTTATAAGTCAAGGATATGATACATTTGAAGATGATACTGTTAAATTTTGATATATAATTAGTTCTAATTTCACGTAACTAGCATTAGTTTACATGGAGTCATGGATAACATTTTTTTCCCCACAGAATCCCATTGTCCTCAGAAGGGATACTATTATTAAAGAGAGTTTGTAGTTACTTTACACAAATTAGAATATTGCTCAATTTAACTGGTTATAACATGACATGTTAAAATAGATATGATAAATAGTCATGACATGTTAAATAGCATAATCTACAATCACCAAACAGTTTGATGATTCTATTTGTGGAAATAAACACATTTTCTTCTCATATTAACAGTATGTTATTTCTTGCACACACACACACACACACACACACACACACAAACAAGCATGCATGCATACTTGTACTTGACCAATCAGCTTTGATAACCATATAACATTTTAACATATATTCTTTACATTGCATCAATTTAACATTGAATTCAGAATTACATTGGGTACTAGAATAACAAACTCAGTTCTGGGGCTAATTTTTAAAAAATGTTTTAACAATGCTAATATGTGCCAAGGTAGATACTTCTACATAGTCTGAATAATTTGATATTTAAAAAAAATTGAAAAAGTTACTGTGTTAGCAATTTCAACATTCCAATATGTTAGAATAGGTATGATTCTGCTTAAGTTAAAACACACGCTTTGAGAAAACATTACAGATTCTGAGAACTAAGTATACTTTTTCTCACATCACACAATTATTGTGTTAAATAATGATTCAAGAAACAATTCTCAGAACTGTAGAAAGTTATTTACATAATATTTTACATAACAAACTTCTCATGAGAAATGAGAATATTAAAATTTCAAACGTACAGTCACAGCAAGTGGTAGCCAAGGCATGAAGATAAATCAAATCCTATTTTTTTGCCATGCTGTGAAAAGACTGCTGGCTTTTAATCATCCTGATGTGCCATATGTAAATTCCATCAAAAAAGAAGTTTGGTAAATGTTATATTACAAAACCACAGGGAGCAAAGCTATTTATAAACATCAATTAAAACATATATCATAGTCTAAAGTCATTAATAATATTCTCCTAATCTGGCTATACATATCTCTCATATTTACTTAATCTTCCCTTTATTTCTGATTGCAAACAACACATCTCTGAATTACCGGATGTCTGCCTACACCCTCCTAGTTTACTCAAGGTCACTACAAAGATTCTCAGTGAAAAGGCTGCAGAGCCTCCTTGTTAAGTAATCCGGTGAAAAGAAAATGCAATTCAGAACAACCTCAGAGTAAATATCTTATAAAAAACTTAAGGTAATCAATGAGAAATAAGAACCATTCCTACCAAAGCCTGAAAAGAATAAATACCATTTTTTATGTAAAACTAATAAAAAATACTATATTTAATAGTACCAAAAAATTTAAAAGGCTAATCTTTAACATAAACATCAATTATTTATTTTTAAAAAAGGAATATTGAGCTCCTCAGGTATTATCAAGCCAATTAGAATGATTTATTATACTGTCTTTGTTATTGGTTATCAGCGTTTCTTTTGCATTTCTCCTTCCGAATGAACCTCAGGTATGAGCTATCCTTTCTCCCATACCTGAGATTCTAGCTTTGAATATCTTTTATTTTTCTAATCTTCTCTTCAACTTTTCTCATATTTGAATGATTTTTAAATTAGTGTTTCTCTTCGATCAGTTAATCCCTTAAACACACAATGACTTTATTTCCTTTCCATATTTTTTCTTTCTCTCTAAATTCCCCTAGACTTCCTACTGGTCTGTGACTCTCCCAATACTATATATTTTGTCATGTGCTACAATTTCCTATGGCATTGCCAGGACAAATAAGAGTCCCCAAGTTTTACTCTCTTTAATACACCATCCTATTACACCAGAAGGACCACATACAGACACAAGTCTACAGCCCTAAAATACTATTACTTCTACACATAGCATTACTGTACAACAGCCACCTGATCTACAGGGTTACTCTGCTCAAGGCTTGCTTTTTCTACTAACCATGCTAATTCCCCTTCAGTGGCTTCCAGGAATAAATTCTCGCCTGCAGTGTCATGCTGTACATTTCCCCTTTCCCTAAAGCTGAGAGTCAGTGGACAGAAGGAACGGAAACTGCTTTGAAAAGAGGAAATATGGCACCCTACCAGGGAGACACACAGCACCAAATATCACAGGGGTAGACAACATAATTATCCTTATCATTCCCCATGACTAAAGGCAATGACAAGAGGAAACAAACTCCTTCAAAGGGGATGGCATCATGTTAGATACAAGGAGTTGCCACAAAAAGATACTTGCAAAGCAATGTTTTATTTATAGTGTACCTCAGCCTTGCACACAGAGCTTGTCTAATTCAAAAACTACTGCAAACCACATAGAAAATGAAATCAGCATTCCCAGATGTTTATTTTAGATGGACAATTTTATTATTAAGAGTCTGTTACTTAGGGCCCATGGAGGGGTTGGTAACAGAGAGTTCCAAACCTCCAACATATTCAGTATTCACATGTGCATAAAGTGAATCCTGTCATATCCGTCTTCTGATTAGGAGAAATTTAATGCTTCAGTTCTTTGTAGTGTTTGTTGTTTTGTTATAACTGGTGTGTAGATTGAATGGCAGGTGACATTTCATAAGATTTAAATAAGGTAAGAAATTAATCAAATTAACATACTGCTTTTCCAAAGTATAATGAGTCATTTGCATATAAAGTGCAATTGAGTCTGTAAATACAAAATGAACTTCAAATTACTGAGGAACATCGTGAACTGCATTTGTCACATATTATGAAACAGACATGAAGAAAAGAGCATGTAAATATTTCCACTTCCAAACTGAGTTTTGATACATGTTGTGGCTGTAGTGTCAGGCCTATCCACTGTAATACTCAGCATTCCCAAAACCTAGAGAGATTATGACTTCAGTTTGACATAAACAACCAAAGTAGCCACTCACCACAATCATTTTCTTACCTGGATCTGAAAAAGCACTTAACGCTAGCACACTGCAAAGAGAGCTCAAGACAGAAGATAGGAACCTTGAAACAAATTTATGCAAAACATAAATTACATGAAAATTAAAAGAATGGGAAACAAAGGTCAAGAGCTATTCACCTTAATAGCCCTTAAAAATGTACTTTAGACAATAGCCTATATATGGGGCCAGCAGATGTCTTTCACAAAGAGCCAGATAGTAAATATTTTAGATTTTGTGAGAGAGGTATATGTTATAAGCACTCAACTCTGCCGCTGTATAGTAAAGCAGTCCTAGATAACACTGAACAGAAGAGTGTGACTGTATTGCAATAATTCATTATTCACAATAATAGGCAGTGGGCTAGACTTGGCCAATGGGTGATAGTTTACCAACAGTCCTCTCCAGAATAGGGCTGTCCTTTAGAACGTTCTCTGATGATGGAAATAGTTGATGTTTACATGACTACAGAGGACTTGAAATATGGCTAGTATAAATGAGGAGCTGGATATTTAATATATTTTATTTTAACTAAGTTACATTCTGATTTAAACAGCTACGTCTGGTCAGTAGCTACTTCACTGAACAGTACTGTCTTAGATGGTTTTATGTGATGGCAATAAGTAAATGGCAAGAGTTAAGGGAAACATTAACATTCCAAGAAATGAATTGCTGAAAAGATATCAGACATCACAAATTTCAACAAATGCTGTTTAAACTTTAAAAAAAATCATTATTTTCCTAAGTGGATGGTGAACTTTTTTTCTAAAGAATACTAAAAGGATAATATCAACATATGCTACACGTCTGACTAAATATGGAGATTTCAGATTTGCTAGGGTTGCACCATAATGTCATTTGGCATCTTAGCTTCTTTGACAATGGCATTTCTAAATAAGTTTAGAATATTTTACAGTAGTAAAATATTCTGTAGAGTATGTAAAATAGCCTGTCTGTAGAAAGATTTGCTCTTTCCCTAGAATTTAAAGACTTATTCCAAATTAAGCATTGACCAGAATTTAAACTAACTTCTGGCATCCAGATGGCCTCCATGGTGCATGGCTTCTGATCTGGCTAAAGATCAAACTCACCTTCTGCTTCCTGTTCTGTCTCTGAGCTGGCCCTTGATTATAGCTAATAACTTTCCACTGTAATAATTCCCTTCATGCCCTATTTGCTCTGTTTCTGTCTAGATTCACAGGGGTTTACTTATTTTAGGAGAAAACTACTTGGAACAGTCACCATGACTCTGTTTGAAAAAAAAAATATTTATTTTAAGAGAAATTATATGACATCTTGACTCAATGACACTTGCCACTTCAATAAAGTTTGTGTAAGTCAAATTTTCATTAATTTCTGAAATTTCTATAAAATC
The DNA here is from genome assembly GCF_007565055.1 of Rhinopithecus roxellana. Classification (NCBI taxonomy): domain Eukaryota; kingdom Metazoa; phylum Chordata; class Mammalia; order Primates; family Cercopithecidae; genus Rhinopithecus; species Rhinopithecus roxellana. Next base: position 9,937,543 of record NC_044549.1, on the reverse strand, counting down.
TCAGAAAATCTGTGTTTTGCTATAAACAGATTTTTGCCTCCTCTAAATATTTTAAAAATTGGTTTTCAGTTAGGTATCAATATTGGGCATTTTAAAGTATGTATAATAGTTTCACATATAAATCAGTTATCAATATCACCTGCTGTGCTATAGATTCCTGCATCAAAAAAGACTACCTCTATTCTTACATTTGACATCATAGAACAGAATATATATAATTTACTTATAAAGGAAAGTACATAGACCAAGTTGCCTAGGTGATTCATTCAGGTACGGCCAACACACAAATAACCAGCTTCAGTGAGATTTTCATGTTGTCTTTTAACTTTTATTTTAAGTTTAAGGATAGATGTACACGTTTGTTACATAGGTAAACTTATGTCATGGGAGTTTATTGCACAGAATATTTAATCACCCAGATATTAAGCCTTGTACCCATTAGTTTTGCCTGATCAACTACCTCCTCCCACCTCCCATCCTCCAAGAGGCCCTGTGTGTATTGTCCATGCCTCCTCACCATCTAGTTCCCACTAAAACATGTGGTATTTGGTTTTCTGTTCCTGCATTAGTTTGCTAAGAATAATGGCCTCCAGCTCCATCCATGTCCCTGCAAAGAACATAATCTCATTTTTTATGACCACATAGGATTCCATGGCATATATGTACCACATTTTCTTTATCCAGTCTATCGCTGATGGACATTTACGTTGATTTCATGTATTCGTTATTATGAAGCACTGAAATGAACCTATGCATGCATTTATCTTTATAACAGAATGATTTATATTCCTGTGGGTGTATGCCCAGTAATGGAATTGCTGGTGGCAATATTGCTAGAAAAGCCAATGAAATACAATTTCTCCTGTCATTTGCTTTTATGATGCTTTTACGTTTTTATGTTTAGGATTGTTGAGTAATTTTCCATTATGAGTTTTGAGTAACTAGAGTGGAGTGGAGTTAACTAGTAGAGGACTATAGCTCACAAATAGTGATTTATTTTACTGAGGTATTTAAAGATATTTAAAATACAAATAGTCTGTGAAATACATTTAAATTTAAAGAAAGAACAAAAGATAAAAAAGTTTGCTCCAGGGGACAGAAATGTCATACATGTGCTTAAGAAGATAGTGCTTTTCTCAATTTCATAAATTTCAAGCCAACAATAACAAGTACTTTGAATTATTTCAGTTTGAGGAGGGAGGATACTGCCTGCAGTTTCCTCAATATTGCCATCAAAACGTTTCTTGCATCACTATTTTCATTTTTTATTTGTCAAATATTAAAACATAACCATGTACCATTTACAAACCATTGAAATGGGGATCATCACAAGCAATTAGAGGATGGATTTATGGAGAAAGCCTATTTTGTTTCATTTCATATACTTTTTTATTTCTCTACCTTTATTTCATTTATTTATAGATTATGTATATATTTTTAGACTGGGGAAAATAATTTTCTATAAAAGGATGTGTATTTTCCTAGATACTTTTATCATTGGATATAACGTTTAGGAGGAGAGGGCAAAAAAACAGAGGCTGGAAAAAAACAGAGAGTTGCAAATAAACACAGGAGGAATGTTGGTGAACATACTCTTGCAAATGTTAGCAGAGTCACGTAAAATAAAAATATCCATTTGAGTAAAATTAAACACAAATCTGTATTATTTTACAGTTCTTTAATCTCTTTGGGTTATACCTTTATACTTACTCTTCAAGTGGTAAGTCATCCCCAGACTACAGGCACTAACATCTCCAAATCATTTATCACAGTCCATGCTGTCAAAAAAAATAAACAGCTTAAACGCAAACAACCACCATCTCAACCCAAAGAAGTATCTTCATGTCTTCTTGGGTCTCATTTTCAGAGGCAAGTGAAAGCCTCTGAAATACTATTATATTTATATTACATAATTATTATTATAATTATTCTCCAACTTACTGAAATCAAAAAATTAATGACAAATTTAGTTATGAACTTGTGAGGGGAAAAAAGAAATGAATCAAAATAATAATCAATCTGACAAAAACTAAAGAGTGGCTCTTACAAGGCATTTATGATTTTAGTAGAAGTATATTCAGTGAATAGGGTTCACAGGTAAAAGTCAATGATAAGTCGTGAATGGAAAGAGAAAGTAAACAACAGATACTGAGTAGAAGCTTTCATACACAATTTTCAAAATATTCTGACAAAGAGGGTATTTTAAAACTCATGTTACAGACAAGAAATCTGAGTTTTGGGAATATTAAGGAACTCCCTGATGTCCCACAATAATAAATTGTGTGTGTGTGTGTGTGTGTGTTTACATATACCATTTGATTTTGAAGACCACATAATTTTAATTGCTAAGACAGTACCTTTTCTTTCAATCATGCTTTTACCTACCAATAAGAATTTATTAGGTGCCTTCTATGTGCCACACTTGGCTAGATGCTAAGATTGTAATGGTAAACAAACATATGGTCCCTACCTGTATTAGTCTGTTCTCACACTCCTATAAAGATACTGCCCAAGACTGGGTAATTTATATAGAAAAGTGGGCCAGGCGTGGTGGCTCATGCCTGTAATCCCAGCACTTTGGGAGGCCGAGGTGGGCGGATCACGAGATCAGGAGATCAAGACCATCCTGGCCAACATGGTGAAACCCCGTTTCTACCAAAAATACAAAAAGTAGCCAGGCATGATGGCGGGCGCCTGCAATCCCAGCTACTTGGGAAGCTGAGGCAGGAGAATCGCTTGAAACCGGGAGGCAGAGGTTGCAGTGAACCGATTGTGCCACTGCTCTCCAACCTGGGCGACAGAGCAAGACTCTGCCTCAAAAAAAAAAAAAAAAAAAAAGAAGAAGAAGAAGAAAAGAAGTCTAATTGGTAGTTCCTTATTTCCACATGGCTGCGAAGGTTTCTGGAAGTTTACAATCATGGCGGAAGAGGAAGAGACATATCTTATTTGGTGGCAGGTATTGCAGAGCAAGTGAGTGTGTGAAGAAGAAACTGTCAGACACTTATAAAACCATCAGGTCTCATGAAAACTCACTCACTATCACGACAACAGCATGGGGGACACTGTTTCCAGGATCTAGTCACCTCCCACTAAGTCTCTCCCTTGACACCTGGCAATTATGGGGATTACAATTGAAGATGAGATTTGAGTGGGGACACAAAGCCTAACCATATCACTACCCGTTTACCAGGTGGGATAAAAATTATTGCATAGATAAGTGCTGTGAGGGAAAAAAGTAAGTCGTTAACAGAAAGAATAAGAGAGGGATGGCCGGGCGCGGTGGCTCAAGCCTGTAATCCCAGCACTTTTGGGAGGCCGAGACGGGCGGATCATGAGGTCAGGAGATCGAGACCATCCTGGCTAACACGGTGAAACCCCGTCTCTACCAAAAAAATACAAAAATCTAGCCGGGCGAGGTGGCGGCGCCTGCAGTCCCAGCTACTCGGGAGGCTGAGGCAGGAGAATGGCGGGAACCCGGGAGGCGGAGCTTGCAGTGAGCTGAGATCCGGCCACTGCACTCCAGCCCTGGTGACAGAGCCAGACTCCGTCTCCAAAAAAAAAAAAAAAAAAAAAAAAAGAAAGAAAGAATAAGAGAGGGATTTAATTTATAAGATATTGAAATTCAGAAAGAATGTCCCTAGAAAATAACATCGGCGCAGGTACGTGAAGATGAATTAACCAGGACAGTGAGTCTGAGTATCATAGGCAGAAGGAATGAAACTGCACCCAGAGGCCCGGATGGTGGAAATATGTTCCAAATGCTGAGGGAAGGTAGATGCATAGGGAAGGTAGATGCATAGAGCAGGCAGTGACTGAGAGGATGAGGCTCCACACAGATGCTTCAGTGGTGGCAGTTGCAGGTCAGAGACAAGGTAGACCATGCTTTAATTTTATTGCAGTCAGTAATCATTGAAGAGTTTCGTAGAGAGAGCCAAGATGATCAGAGGCTATAACACTTATAGTTTTAAGGTATAATTGTTCTAGCAATTATGGTCTCACATATAGTGAGTATACTAAAAGAACAACAAAGTCTTTCATATGCTGGGAATTAATTAAATCATTGGCAGAAGGAATCAATGGATACAAGACAAGACTGGCAGCTATCTCTGCTCTGGCTCAAAATGAGTAATGCTTGTATCCAAATGTCACCTTACCTACTGCTTAATTATTTCTTCAAGCTTGGGAAAGCCACGAAGCATGAAGATGTCAACTTTAAGGGGTAACTGCAGGTGTACTTAGCAAAGACCCAGTCATTAAGTGCTCTAAATACCTTTCCAGTCAGCTAGGTACAGAGTGTAACTCAATCAGAAATTCCAGATTTAGACTTAAGTTCTCATCTCTTTATCTCAGAAGGCAGCAAAGACTGACTTGACACTCATTATCAACTCTTATTTTATATCTGACCTTGACCACATAATCCCATTTTTTTTTCTGAACTTTAATTTCTTCATTTATAAAATGATCTAATAATCCTTTTCTGACAGGATGGTTATATGACTAAATAAAATGATACATGCAAAGTTTTCTAACCTTAAAAATTGCTTAATAAAGCTAACTATTTTCAGGTTCAGTCCTCTTTCTATTAAAAAGAGAAATGTTTTGAAAGTAAATATTATTATTATTATTATTATTATTATTATTATTATTATTATTTTTGAGACAAAGTCTGGCTCTGTTGACCAGGCTGGAGTGCAGTGGCGGGATCTCGGCTCACGGCAACCTCCGCCTCCCGGATTCACACTATTCTCCTGCCTCAGCCTCCCAAGTAGCTGGGACTACAGGCGCCCGCCACCGCGCCCGGCTAATTTTTTTGTATTTTTAGTAGAGATGGGGTTTCACTGTGTTCGCCAGGATGGTCTCGATCTCCTGACCTTGTGATCTGCCCGCCTCGGCCTCCCAAAGTGCTGGGATTACAGGCGTGAGCCACCACGCCCGGCAAAAGTAAATATTATTTATGATCATGGTAAAAGGAATTGGTTTTTGTTTATTTCATTGCGTTGTGTATTTCTGAGAGAAGATTTTGGATAAGAAAGGAATAAACAACACTAGTAGTGACTCTCTAAATCTGGGATTAGTGTAGGAGAAGTACATAAAATGGAAACACCAATGTCAACATTTTGCCTCTGGTATGCTTTTAACCAAATGAATCCTTATTTGTATGCTACAGCAGTACTAGTCACTAGTCACTAGTAACAGTATTCGTATTATCTGCAGCAGTAGTCATAGCTAACTTTGACCTGATAAATATTACATGCCAGACTTATCACTGTAGCAGTGGTTAGAAGAGGGTTATGCTTATGCTGTAATGTACACTGAAAAGTAAGTACATTAACTACTTCCATTTCATTTGTAAGAAGATTGGAACACAAAGAGGTTAAACAGTATTGTCGAGTGTCACACAGTTATTTGCTGAAAGAGCTGGGATTTGAACCCAGGAAGCTTACTCCACATTCCGAAGTCATAGCTACTAAGCTATAAAGAGAAAGCAATAAGATTTTATGTGTGCATGTGTGCATGTGTGTGACTATGCTGAGGTTTCTCCCATTGTTACTCTTGAATTAAGCTACTCTAGGATTTTTTCCCTCGGAAAACCACATAGGTAAGCAGAGCAGCAAACTGATGTGTGACACTTAGGATGCCTGTGATAATGACAACAGGAAGGTGACAGTAGAGGTTCCTGAGGCGAGAAACATGAAGAAGCAGCAAGATAGATCTCTGAGAGCTTGGTTAGTGGGAAAATGTATAAACTTGAAAGGTGATTTCTGTGCTTGTGAGATGGTGGCAAAAGTGATCTGTGTCTCTTAAGTGCAAATGGAAGACACAGAGTCAGACTGAGAAATCCAGTCTTAAACATCATATATAAGCAATGAATTGTTAAAACATTTTTACTAAATAATACTTTACAGAGAGGAAGATAGACTGAACTCAAAATAGCCTAAAAGAAAGGTCATACTAAAAGAGCATAAAATACTACTCTCTGGAGAAAAAATGTAATCCTCATTATAATGATTCAGAGTGTTGTTAATGCAAAGCATTTAAAATACTAACATAAAATAGCAGAATGTGATTTTAAGAGTAGTTATGGCATTTTCCAGGCTTCTGAAATGCTACTTTTTAGACATCATTAATTTGTTATTATGCATAACAGAAATTCATGTTATGTCATAAAGAATAACCAAAACATGCTGAATCAGAAACTAAAAAAGTGGTATCTGTTTCCTTATGGGTGTGCATTTTGATTTTTTTTCAGGTTATAACTGAGAGTATTTTGAGATGTCATTGTCAAAAACAATATCTTAAGGAAAATAATGATAATTTATCATATATATGGTGTGAGAAAAAGAATTCCACTTACTCAGAAATGCCTTTTGAATATTTACCATGTTGTAGACTTTGTAGAAGTAATAGTACATAACTACAAACTCCATATAATTTTTTGTTTCTTTTTTTTGGAGAGAGTGTCTTGCTCTGTCACCCAGGCTAGAGTGCAGTGACATGATCATAGCTCACTGCAGGCTCCAACTGTCCAACTCTTGGGCTCAAATAAGCCTCTCACCTTGGCCTATTGAGTAGATGGGACTATAGACACGGTTCCACCTCACCCAGCTCATTTTTAAATATTTTGTAGACGCCATGTCTCCAAAGATGCCTAGTCTGGTCTCAAATTTCTCACTTCAAGCTATCCTACTTTCTTGGCCTCCCACAGTGCTAGGATTACCGGTGTAAGACACTGTGCCTGGCCTCTATAGAACTGTAGATATAATTAGCACACAAAATAGCAAGTGTCTATGAAGGATATGTGAAAATCTGGTATTTCGTCCATATATCTAATACTAAAATATACATTTAAATTATTTTATGAAAAAGAGGCTTAATCCCTGCAGAAAGGAGCATTAAAAATAATGGATTAAAACTGAATTGTGTTCAAATCCTAAACAAATTCTTACTCATTTTGTAAATTCAGCCATAATTATATATTTTTGGATATTCAGTTTCCTTAGCTCTAAAATGAGGATAATAGTTGTATTTTTAGTTTTGATAGGGTAAATTATAACACATGATGGTGTCTTGCACATATTAGGCATTCAGGTTCATACAAGTTGATATGAAATCTAATCCATTTTAGTAGAGAATAAAGCATTTTAGGGATCTAGTGTGAGCCACACAGTGTGTTTCATTTTTGGTCTTCAATAAAAACTTGTAAGCTTGGAATTATTAATTCAGTTTTTTATGTGAAGAAAATGAGTTTCAAATGGGCTGTATTATTTGTTCAGAGTCACAGGGATACATTCTTGGATTTTAATCCAGGTCATCTGACACAAGTCCAGTGTTCCTCCTATTGTATCTCATTGTTACATAGCAGTAGGCTTTTGTTTTGTTTTGTTTTAAACCTACTTCCTTAATTCCTAGTACAAGGAGGCTTGGGATTTGAGAAGCTGCATAATTCTGTGTGTGTATATTTCATATCTCCACATGAGGTTTAAATTCCTGTTAGAACACTTGCAAAAAATTACTACATAGAGAACTACTCTACTCTTAATTTATTTTGGAAGGCCAAAATGTAATAAAAAGGACCAGATTGACCTTCCCACTGAAACAAACAAAATACATGAAATGCCAGCTTTCAAAATACTTGTTATAAGGAAATAAAGGAGAGTGAGCCTTGAAAGATCAAAGACAAATGGGATGAGGTATAAAATTTTCCAGTTTACTATATTGAAAGAATTTTCAAGTTCCACTAGAGGAATAGGAAATCCAGGAGAGGCCAGGCTGACTCATGAGGTGGCTACAGTTCTTAGAACAGAGTGTCAGAGAGAAAAGATAATTGAATTTTTTAATAAAAATGATAATGATACAGTGTAAGGTTTATAACTATGTAAAGGTAAAAAGAATGGCAATAATATCACAAATATTAGGAGAGAAGGAGAAGTATGAAACTGTGGGTTCTTTTTCTTTATATTAAGTGGCATAATATCAATCAAAAGTACACTGTGATAAATTAAAGATGTAAACTATAAATCTTAAAGCAACTACTAAAATACTTTAAAAGAGATTCAATGATAAACCTGAGTGATTTAAAAAAGAGTCATAAAATATCAAGTCCAAAAGAACGTAGAACAGAAGAAAATGGGAACAGAGAATAAATTAAGTTGATAGATCAAAGTAAGAAGATGATAAACTTAACCAAATAGATAATCATGTTAGATAGGAATGATTAAAAAGCAAAGATTGTCCTAATCAAAAGACAATGAGTAGCACATTGATACAAAACAGGACCTAACTATATGCTGCCTACAAGAAACATATTTCAACTATAAAGACACAAATAGGATAAAATAAGACACAGCACACTACCACTAATAGAAGAAAGCTGGAAATAGCCACAACCAAGAATAACCTGAGGACATATGACTACTAAATATAATGTTAGCATCTTGGTTGGCATTCTGGAACAGGAAAATGGCACTAGTTAAAACTAAAGATCTGAATAAAGCATGGGCTTTAGTTAAAAATAACCTAGAATGATTGGTTTATTGATTGTAAGAGATGTGACATATTAATGGTAGATGTAAATAATAGAAGAAATTGGATGTGGAATACATGAGGATTCTCCTTTCAATCTTTGAATTGCTGTCTGTAAATCTAAAACTATTTTAATAAGTAAAATTTTGTTTTATTTTTTATTTTTTTTTAATATACTTTAAGTTCTGGGATATATGTGCAGAACATGCAGGCTTGTTACCTAGGTATACAGGTGCCGTTGTGGTTGGTCACACCCATCAGCCCGTCATCTACATTATGTATTTCTCCTAATGCTATCCCTCCTCTAGCTCCCCACCACCTGGCAGGCCCTGATGTGTGATGTTCCCCTCCCAAAGAAAGAAACATGAATTAACTATACCAATATCAGGCAAAATAGGTTTCAGAACAGTAAATACTATCATGAATGAAGAATATAATCTCTTAATAATACAGGTGTCAGTTCATCAGGAGGACATAAAAATACTAAACATTTACACATGTAATATTGAGCATGTGTATTGAGTGTAAGCTCAAATACATAAAGCAAAATCTAATGGAACTCTAAGGAGGAAAAGACAAATCCATAACCGGAGTCTGAAAATTTAAAACTCCTTTGCCAATAATTGACAGAACAAATTAAGATAATATCAGTAAATATATGGTAGACTTGAGCAACCTTATTGACTAACTTAATCAAAATTTTGGGAACATGCCATCCAACAGCAGTAGATTACATATTCTTCCCAAGTACCTGTAAGATATTTATGAAGATAGAACATGTGCTAAGCCATACAACAAATTTTACTGAATTTAAAAAGATTCAAGTCATATACAATATATTCTTTGAACAATGGCAGAAAGTTTTTGGTAATATCCAACTATTGAAAACGACATAGCAAACATATAAATAACTAAATGAAAATGAAAAACAATGGGTAAAATGCCAGTACTTAGGAATGGAGTTATAGCACTGGGTACCTACATTAAAACATAAGGAAGTTCTCAAATCAATGACATCATTCATATTAAGAAACTAGAAAAAGAAGAAAAAATTACACACAAAAATAGAATAATAAAGATCAGAATGGAAATTAATAAAATAGAAAACAGGACAACAAAGATAATTAATGAAATAAAAACCTGCCTCTTTGGGAAGGCTCGTAAAATCCATCAAACTTTAGTCAATTTATTTTGGGGACGGTAAATCACAAAGGCAAGACATTCCTAGTTGGATTACAGGTAGAGCTCCTTGTGGATGATCTTCACAGTGTGTGATGATTTCCTTGTAACCTGGAAGCATATGTACATCCTGGCATTCACAAGGTCTATCCCTAAATACTTAACAATATTTTAAATTTGTCTCTGATTTAGCCAACCAATAAATGATCAGTTTAACTTTTTTGTTGGGCTACAGTGTACAAATGCATCCCTACTTATTTTCTGTTTATTTAAAATAGATCAACAAAATTCTCTTTTGTCCATGTATTCAATTTTTTCCTCTCTATGGACATAACTTTTTCATTATAGACCCCATATTATTCTATAATAATGTATTGCAGTAAAAAAGAAAGTAGTAAAATCGAAGATAATAAAATCAGTAAAAATGAACTAAAAAGAAGATAATAAAATCAGTTTCCTATATAATGAATGAGACTCACTACTATTGATAAGTTATTATTATTTTCTTTTTTTACTGAGGGTTGTTGTAATTGAAGCACCAGAAAAAGTTTCAGATATCAAGCAATTAGATACATATTTTGGAAAAGGAGTCCTTTTCCTTGCCAATGGAAATTTGCATGAGTCTTCCTGTACACACTCAAATATTTTCAGTTATCACTTTATTGATTGTTTAACATACACTTAAGCCCTTTATCTATATAATTATATTTTCCTGTTCAAATTGCCTTGAGTTATGTTTATTAACCCATTTTTACAAGTGAAGAAAGAGATACATAATTCATGTATCTTGCCCTAGACTATGCACAAATGTTGACTCTGCGAATCCAAACTAGACACTCCTAACTCAAACTTTTGTGATGCAGCCTTTCTTCCTTTATCTCTGATTAGATTTGAAACAGAAATGTGTTTTGTCATTTATTAACTCACCATATATTGAAGGCTTTCTATTGACAAGATAGTCTGCTTCAAGTGCAAGAAATAAATCAGGATGTGTGGAGATCTGCCCAAAGCCCCGTGTTACCCTCAGTAGCTCAATAAACTACCCTCAAGTAGCTTACAGCTTGTTGGCAATATATACATATGCATTAATGTAAATTCAACCTAGCAAATGTGTGGGGGTCTGATCAAAAGAAATATTTATTGCTCTTTCCTCAAGTTTTCTTTTTTTTTTTTTTTTTAAATTAGGCTATAAATAATGTGGTCCTGTTTCTTGGTAGTAGCTGGGCTATAATATCACATGTTGTTTCTTTAATTTCTCATATTAAATCCCTAAGCATGGTGTTACCTGTGACCTCTCTTCTCTTTCTCCAAGAGATCCTGATGCTTGGGATCCAGAGGCTATCAGTCCCGTGGCTTTCTATCACTCTGTAAACCCAAATTCCTCAGATTTCTATTTCTTGACACTTTCTCCCTTCCTATTTCGGACTTGAGAGTCAGTAAATGAGTATATTCATTGCTCCTACAACAGGCAGACAATCCACAAGCTTCTTGATTTCTTGGTGGAAAAGAACAGAGAAATAGAATGGGATCCAACAACAGTTAATATATGTGGTCTATGAACCTGTTTCTCTGGAACTACACTGCCCAGACTTGTTTATACTAATAATAATGACAATGAATTGCTATATATAGTTTTAAAATATCAATATTTGCTACATCACAATTTGACTACAATATTAAGTCTCTGATGTTAATTTAATGGAATTACTTCCATGCTATAAATAAATGGCAGAAATTGTCATTTATCTTACATCAACTTTGTGGGATGAACTGCTTGCATTTCTACAAACATGATTTAATTAGCTGGCTTCAAATATAACATAAAAAGGAAGATGAATGACTATCAGAAAAGGAGAAAAGAATTTTTGAAATATTTTCTGATTATTTTCAAAGTATTGTTTATCATTAATGTATTATTAACGTATAATTGGGCAAGGTGGATGAGCAAACTAAAGGGAAAGGAAACAGAGAAGGGGATGGATAATATCCTGATGTATACCGCCTATCACCTAACAGAAAGTAAAACCTGAATGAATGAACAGAATAGTGAAGTGAGAAGAGATTTCTGGGATGAAATAGCTAAGACTTCTACAAAAATACAAAGGAAACCAAAATAAATACTGTCTTTGACATTAGAGGGTTATTTCTCCAAACCCATAAGCATTCCCTCAGAGACCTGTGAGGATCATTTGCTAGCTAGCATGCCCCAGAAGAGCAGCTGGCACCACCCTGGACTCTCATTTCCAGGGAGAGGGCAGACTCCCATCAGTAAGTGTGGTTCAGTGCAGCAATCATTTTCAGCTACTGAGTGTCAGCACCAAGAATACACAAAAAGAGCATCCTATGTTGTTTTCAACTCTTTCACTGATCTTCTGTGTGACCTTCCATAAATCTCTTACATTCTCTGCCACAATTCCCTCACCTGTCAAATGTGAATGAATTCAATAAACTCACTGAATTTGTAAATTAGTTACAGGGTTTTAAATTTTCTGCAGGAGATCAGTTATCTTAAACACCCATTGTGTCTTAAATAATAATTAAGGAGCTTTAAAAATCCATTTTGTTTACTTTTGTTAATCTTTAATTACTTTCCATTTTCAAAATATTCATTTAAAGAAAATAATTGCTTTCAGGGAGAATCACATGCTTTCAATCATTAAAGCAAACAAATCCTAAACAATGCTGTTTCAGTAAACAAAGATGCAAACATAAAAGAGTGACCTAAATCATCTCACTTAAATGCAAATGACATCAATAAGCATATAACCATAAGTAGCTGATAGCACTGAGTGTGAAAACATAAATATAGTTAGCTAAGATCTATGAAGCTTTCATACATGGATATGTAATTATTATGGGGAAAAAGCCTAATTCCTCAAAAAGAGGCCATTTATTCAGTTATATAATGGATTTGCCTAAACTCAAGGGCAAATAATAAAAATATATTCCTGTGGCATATCCAAAGCTAAACTGAGAATGCAAACAATCACAGGAACCTGTTCTAAAATAGCTGCTCTATTCCTAGTGTTTCACTTTTGAGGAAAAGTGGATTTACATCGGCTTTTTCTAAACAATTGCATTCATTTTTACTTTGCTGAAGAAGAAGTAAGAAAAGTAGATCACTGAATAATTTTATGAGTTAACGCAGGAAATCAGATGATGTATCATGTAATTTCATGGTGATAATCATTGTGTAGGTAAGTTATGTTGTACCACATTTTGTTTTATGGAATAGCATAAATTCTCACTGGAAACTGGCCATACTCAAGCTATCCTGATTATCACAGTTTAGTATATTAAGAATCCATTCCAAAAACTTTTCCACCATAAAAAGCAATACAATCCACCACTTAATCTGCAATGATTTGGAATTAAACCAGTTGCTACTTAAAAACATGCATGTCCAAAATTGTCCAAAATACCTAGTTCAAATTTGCTCAGGTTTACTTTCTTTTTTTTTTAATTAACCTATTCCTTTAAATAAATTTCTTAAGACAACCAGACAAATTTGTATTACTTTATCCTCTCTGATATAAGCTACAGATAACTGATAAGTGTCTAATAGAAGATGAATCTATATAAACATCCAAATAGCTTCCTACAGCTATGACTCAAGTAGGAAACTGGCAAAATTTTTTCTTTCTGAAAATACAATTGCAAGAATGCATTGACGCAATGCAAATAAAGTTTCTGTATCACAGTACATGGCACAGAGTAACTGCTTAAAACATTATTTTTCTTCTTAGTAGTTATAAAAATTAAGAATTAGCATTGTGCATATGGACTAAAGTATTGATATATTTAGATATATATGCAGAAATCAAAATATTTCGATCAGTAAGTGAGAAAATGTTTTATTTACATTTGTGTTACTTGTATACAAATATAATAAATATTTTGTACACGACAATTTTCAATAATCAATATATAATAATCTGTATGCTACTTTTTTAAAAGGAGATTTTTTTGAAAATCCTTGTGAATTACATATGTAAATAATTCACAGATGATATTGTTCACTTTGAGTTCCAAACGAAAGAGTCGAAGTTTACATCTGTAACAATGTCTTTTAATCAATCATAAACAATAATAAGCATATTACGCATATGAAATTAAAATGAATTAACATACTGATATTTTATAAAAGTCTCCAGGGACAATATTACTGTTGGTAGATTTTAGTGCATCTGATTGAGAAAATTAACATTAATTGTTAATACAAATGCACATTCTGTTTTGCACATATTTCACACTTTTTGCTCAGTGAAGTGGAACCTTTTCTCATTATGCAATCTCCTTCCAAATTCAATGGGTATGAAGAAAAAAAAACAAAACAAAAAGCCTACAGGATTGCTTTCTCTATCTTGTATCCACATATTTAAAATAGTGTCAGGAACTTTGCCAAAGTATTCACTATTTCTTCCAAATAGAAAATCAGTGTAGCTATGGGTTTACTTTAACTCTATAAGTAACTCAGTGTCACTTTGGTGTTTATACTGCATTGCAGTCATTAGCTTACAGTCCAAGCTCTTCTTAAAACTTCACTTGCTAAAACATGTAAAAAGTTGATGTTATGTTTTTTAATATTATAATGAGTCAGGTAAAAATGACAAAAATGCTTCATTAAACTAGTAAAATATAAGTCATACAATATTGCATTTTTACAATGAATATGTTGGGTAAGTATTTTTCCAATATAAACAAAAGAAACTAAGCCACAGATCTAGTTAGTGGAAGCACCAGGTTATATAATAAAAATATTGATCTATGATTACTATAACGATATAATTTAGTAATTGGCTGAGAAGAAAATCTAGTATGATTTTAGAAAAGAAATAAGATAAAAAAGGTATGACTTCGAGGGAAATATATCGCTAAAGTACATATTTGTTTTGTATTCTTTACTTTGTAAAGGATTATCAAATATCTATTATTGCTATAGTTGTCTAAGAAAGGCAAAAACAGGTTGCTTGTGCTGCTTCCTCCCTACCGCCATCATTTCCAGACAAACGAGAATGTGGACTTGAAATGAATTGGAGATGAAAGTAATGACAAAGGTCTGCCATGCCTAAACTAGATTATTTGTGTAATGCTGTATTATACATATATTTATAATTATTTACATTATAGTATATTCCATGATGAAAGGGAATTAATACAACAAATATGGCAAGTCCTGAAGTACTCTGAAAAATATAGTATAGCTTTCTTTTATCAGGAATATGGTAGGCAGAATTCTAAAATGGCCCTGGTAGTAGGCTGGAAAAATGTTCCATGAAGACGTCCAATCTTAATTCCTGAAACCTGTAAATGCTATTTTATAAGAAAAAAAAGTCTTTGCAGAGGTGACTAAACTGAAGATCTTGAGATGAAGAGATTATCCCAGATTATTTGGGTAGGCCTTAAACACCACTACAATATCCTCAATGAGAGTGTGGAAGCAGGAGGCTATGAAAAAAGGAGGGCCTGGTGTGGTGGCTCACGCCTGTAATCCCAGAACTTTGGGAGGCCGAGACGAGCTGATCATGAGGTCAGGAAATCGAGATCATCCTGGCTAAAACGGTGAAACCTCGTCTCTGCTAAAAATAAAAAAAAAATAAAAAAAATAAGCCGGGCGTGGTGGCGGGCACCTGTAGTCCCAGCTACTCCGGAGGCTGAGGCAGGAGAATGGCGGGAACCCGGGAGGCGGAGCTTGCAGTGAGCCGAGATGGCGCCACTGCCCTCCAGAGACTCCCTCTCAAAAAAAAAAAAAAGCAAAAAGGAGGAGGCAATGTGACCATGGAGGCATAGACTGAAGTGATGCAGCCACAAGCCAGGGAATGCCAGCAGCCACCAGAAGCTGGAAGGGGCAAGGAACAGATTCTTGCCTTAAAACTCCAGAGGAAGCGTGGCCCCACCAACACTAATTTTTCCCAGGTGAAACTAATGTCAGACTTTCGGCTCCCAGAACTGTGAAAAAAAAAAAAAAAAACATTTTTGCTCATATAAACAATCAAATGTGGTCACCTGGAAGTGGAGAGCTGATGTAACAAATACAAGTGTAGAAGTAACTTTGGGATTTGATTAAAAAAAAAAAAAAAAAAAAAAAAAAAAAAAAGCCTAGATTGTTTTAAACGACATTTTGGTAAGAATATGAATGTTAAAGATGCTTTTGTTGAAGTCTGAGAAAGAAATGAAGAACATGTTATTGGAAACCAAAGTTGATTCTTAGTTTCAGAAAAACAACTGAGGCTGGAACTGGTGGCCCACGCTTGTAATCCGTGCACTTTGGCAGACCGAGGTGGGAGGATCCCTAGAAGCCAAGAGTTTCTGAGACCAGCCTGGCCAACATGGCAAAAACCTGTCTCTACTAAAAATGCAGAATTTAGCCAGGCATGGTGGTGCGCACCTGTAGTCTCCAGGCAGGAGAATTGCTTGAACCTGGGAGGCAGAGACAGCAGTCAGCTGATACTGTGCCACTGCACTCCAGCCTGGGCAACAGAGAGAGACTCTGTCACACACACACAAAAGAAAATATAGCTGAATTGTGTCCTATCATCATGCATTTGTGTTTCTAAATAATTAAGAAGAAGTCATTAAAAAGGCCTACCAAATAGGAACAAAAATGAACACTATATTTGCCACCTACTTACAGCCATTCCCTCCCCCTACAAAAATAAATAACTTAAATCAGTGCTTGAGCCAGAGGTTAAATAATAATGATATTTGTCTCCATAATTTGATTCTGCCCACTATTTGAAAATGGGGTGTAAGTACTAGTTAAGCTGCTTTCTAAATAATTAATCTTTTGTTATTCTGGTTGGCTTTAGATATTTTGAATTAAATTAATGGGGACAATGGAAAGAATCTTCAATACTGTCTGCATAACTGTGCAGCTTGAAGAACAAAATAAAATCTAACAAAATTGAATTTTACAGTTAAGGATAGTCGTGGTTGTCACCTTGTTAAAATCATGACAATGATATAATTCTAATGATACTGACAGCCCAAGATTCCTGAAATAATACAACTGAATCACTTAGATTTGAGTACAGAGGGTATGTTTTCAACTGAGATTAAATAAATAAGTCGATATATATTCTCATTTACAATGACATTTGGCTTAGAAATTGCCAAGGGTTATAAATCCTAGAACAAATTCAAAATAATTTCTTAGTATTTTAATAATCTGAGATCTAAAACAACAAAATAAATTCATTTTAAATAGATCCAGAACTTTGATTATTAAAGCTAAACCACAAGTAATGGTAGTATCAATAATTTTTTACAGTAAGCTTTTCTTGAAGTATTTTATGTATAAAAGGGAGTACAATTGAAATTTAATGTGATTTTAAAAAAAGCAACGATCTAACCATCACATGATAATAATTTTATTTTTCTTGAGCTGAGAGACTAAGTAATTATAGATCCATTATTGTGATTCTATAGAATTATAAGATTATTCTTTTAAGCTTAAAATAACCAGAGTGGTGTAGTTGTCTATATACTATATACTAATATATTTTTAGAAAATTGTGCATAAATAAAAATGACAAAGTCTTCAAAGGAACAATACAAAACAGATATTCTGTGATATCAGTTGGAAAAATTAAGGAAGTAAAAAGGATTTGAGTAAAATGTAAACTGAAAATGGTATTAAACAAATAATTTATTAATGTACCTTTGCATTTATTCAGTTGCCAATGTCTAAGCATTGGAAGAGGTAGTCCAAAGGTACAATTTTGTAAGTATGATTTTAAAAGTAAATGATTTTTGTCCATTTTGAAGTTATTTGTGCCAGTTGAACTACCTTTCTTATATCTCTTTTTATAAATAAAAGACCTTGTGACATTGAAATTGTGGATTGTGACATTGAAAACATGTTTCATGTTGTCTCTTTGGATTGTGACATTGAAAACATGTTTCATGTTGTCTCTTTTGTATCTCAAAAAGTTGGCACAGATTCTGGGGAACAAAGTCTACACTAAATATATACTACTTATTTAAAAAACTATGATATGTAACTAATGGTTGTATTACTAAAATCTCTGGTAATTGAAAACAGTATGATATTGAACAATTATTTTTAGATATGATTTTCCATCTATTTTTTTCTACCTACCTGCCCGCCAACTTATTTATGTTTCCTTACTTTAAGAAGAAACTTGAGACAGATAATTTTTGATAAATAACTTGTGAAAGTCAATTAGGTTGTGTGGAATCTGGCATGGAACCAATACAGAGTTTTTATCAATAAAATAATTTAACAATGAATCTATCACTAACAACAACAGAAATATTCGTAACAGCCTAAAAATATGCCAAACACTATTCTGAGTAAAAGGAGCTCAGAAAAGAAAATGGAACACAGGATCTGCATTCAGAGAACTTTCAACTTCATGGGCCAAATTTGACCATGAATTGATTATTCACATCACAGCCTCAAACATTTGAGGACTGTGGCATGGAAACTGAAATGATGATGATGATGATGATGATGATGATGATGATGATGATGATGATTTTGAGACGGAGTCTCGCTCTGTCGCCCAGGCTGGAGTGAGTGGCGCGATCTCAGCTCACTGCAAGCTCCGCCTCCCGGGTTCACGCCATTCTCCTGCCTCAGCCTCCCGAGTAGCTGGGACCACAGGCGCCGCCACCTCGCCCGGCTAGTTTTTTTGTATTTTTTAGTCGAGACGGGGTTTCACCGTGTTAGACAGAATGGTCTCGATCTCCTGACCTCGTGATCTGCCCGTCTCGGTCTCCCAAAGTGCTGGGATTACAGGCTTGAGCCACCGCCCCCGGCCGATCATGAATATTATTAACATTTTCTTCTAAATGCACATTCACTGCCCATTTAAGACTTTAAAATGCTTAATCACTTGTTATTAGAGTTGCATTTGATTTCCTTTCCTTAATGAGGATGACAAGTTTGTGTAGTTTAAAAATGAAAGCTGCCACTATTGTCTGATTACACAAACACAAAGGCTAAATTGCCTTATTTAATTTCAGAATAAGAAAATATGTGTTGTTGTTGCCTCACAAATCAGTAGTAATAAGAACATATTTAAATACATTTAACTTTAAGGAGGGGATGGCATGTTCAGCCTGTTTCTAAGAAACACTTAGGGTCAGGTGCGGTGGTTCATGCCTGTAATCCCAGCACTTTGGGAGGCTGATGCGGGCAGATCACGAGGTCAGGAGTTTGAGACCAGCCTGGCCAACATGGTGAAACCCTGTCTCTGCTAAAGATACAAAAAAAAAAAAAAAAAAAATTAACCGGGCATGGTGGCACGCTCCTGTAGTCCCAGATACTCAGGAGGCTGAGGCAGGAGAATCGCTTGAACCCGGGGCCAGAGGTTGTTGTGAGCCAAGATTACATCACTGCACTCCAGACTGGGCAACAGAGCGAGACTCCATCTTAAAAAAAAAAAAAGCAACAAACAAAACAAAAGAAACCTTTAGGTAGAAAAGAAAATCTAATGATGATGTTCTTTGTTAACATCAAAAAAACATGGTGTTATCTTTAATCTAATGGTGATGATATCTTTGTTAACTAATCTAAAAGGTGATGTTATATTTGTTAACTGATCTTATTCTATTTCTCAAATTATAGCCTAGATGGGGTTACCATTATTGTTTAGAGTATTATTCTGAGTAGACTAAGGTTACAACTTTGATTTCTAGGTCAACCACTTAACAGATGCCTATCTGTTGATTACAAAAGGATTGAGTTAACGAGAAATTAGGTGAGAGGGTATAAAACAGCCTAATTACCAAGAAAATATCTAAAGACTTTTCATACTATTATTATAGCACCATTAGTTTTGCGGCTATATCCTAAAAAACAGTATATATTTGAAAAGTCTCCATAGAAAAGAAAGACATGCTTCTCTTTCAGCGAATGTGATTAATAGAATAGGGTAATAAAGGCATACTTTATCATATTGAATTAATCCTGTCTATGCTAAAACTTTGGTGGAAAAGTAAAATCATTGCTTACCAAACTAGGAAAGGATAAAATGTTGAAGAAAGAAAAGTTAATTTCAAGCTTCAAAGAAGATATTATAGGTAATGGAGGTTAAAATAAAACTGAGATTATAAAAGCAATTAAGAATGTCCCTTTAAGGAGCAATGCATGAGAGATTGTGATAGCCTCAAATTGTTCATATTTGCATAGAAAAGGTCACAAGATATCATTGGATTGTTAACACTGAAAAAGAGACTTTCTCAGAAAAGGGGAAATCAGATCCATATCCCATTATAGGACATCAAGCTCTTCTTAGAATTACAGTGCATGAAATCTCTAGTATGATATTATATATATTTTATATCCTTCCTAGGGCAAACACATTTTTGCTTATATTTCAAAGATATTTTCTGCCCAGTAAAACCTTGATCAGAATTCTCTAATCCTCAGCATGATCACTCTTACATTTATCCTAAATCCCTGCGAGTCTTCATATAAACCATGAAACAATGTGATCAGTTGCAATTATGTCGATTTTTATTGTTTTGCAGCATATTACGAAATGTAAATAGAGAATCAAATAAACAGTAGTGTCTGTCTCTGGGTATTTTCGTTGTGTAATGCGGCAGGTTTAAAATACAATGACAAACATAGAAAAGGACATCATTCTGATAATTCATATTGTTGTGTTTTCACTAATCCAAGAACATTAAAAGAAAAAGTTTGCTAATTGAAAATAATGACTCTAGATGCCCTGACACATGAAATAATTCTGGCATTGTATGAAGTAAGTGATTCAAAGAGTTTGCCCATTGCCATTCTTATAGAAGTTAACGATGCTTGACCCAGTCTACAGACATTTGTTTGAGCAAAGACATATAAAACTGCTAATACTAATAGCTTTATTCCAATAACAATAGCATTCTTCTGGTAATGGTTTATATCATAAGAGTAAATCAAATTGTATGTTGAATATCAAGAAAGAACATCTGCTTGGAGTACATTAAACAACAACAGATGTTGCTAAATCAAATAACTATCAATCTTAGACTCATAATGTCATTGTTGTGTATTTACATTCAAAGTATAGCCTCAAATGGACAAGGAACATATATCATGCAGTCTAGAATGCTTAAATTAAGTAAAGCATCAATTAGCTGGAATCCAACTAACAGTTCATGCCAAAAAAGTTTTTTCTAGTCTTTATTTAAAGGAAAATGACAAAAGCCAATAAAATAAGCTGGTTTATAATATGACTAAGAATATTTTGCTGTTGAGGTTTTTATTTCCTTTGGTTTATATTTTTATTCGTTTGGGTAAAAGCACATATACATATATTTTTCATTTTCATGATGTTTTATTAGATCGTTTACTATAAAGGACCCCAGAGATGTGGCATAATGTATAATCATCAAAATAAAAGTCAATTATTATTTACTATCAAACCATTATAAATGAATGACGATGGGTCTTGATTAGTTAACAATACTTTGTCCTTTTTTTGAGATAATGAATCTTTCCCTTCTCTTTCAGCACTGCACGGCTCAAGAGCACAGAAATCTAAAGCCATGTAGGTTCCTTAACTACCAATTTGAGGACTGTGTTCCAAAAGGAACTAATTTTGGTTTTGCATCTCTAAAAATGCCTGCCTATACTGGATAAAATAAGCTTCTTGAATTCTCCTGGCCTCCAACTTAAGCATCAAATAAGCAGGCTAAATTTAAAAGAATTATAAGCAATCTTCTATTTTGGAAGGAGAACAAATATTTTTTAGAATATATTAATTTAAATATTACACATATTTCTAGAAAGCATTGGAACGTGTGTTTCCTCATAACTCTGATTAAACTTGGCCTCTTCTCTAAGCTGTGAATGCAAAACTATCATGTTAAAATGGAATTTGATTTAGTTTATAAAAAGCAATATTATGCATTTTACAGATAATCCATATTTTCCCTAGGGAAATGATTAATTCATTTTGCTCAGAGAAGTTTATTCCTTATACGTTTATAACTAATATTCAGAATGATCAATAATATTTATTAATATTCCTCAATTTTTTCTGTTGTATGTATGATATTCACAAACTGTTCATTCTTTAAAATCAATATGTATATGAAGTAACTTTTTGTAATATTTGAAAATCACTTATTTTTTATATTTTATTTTTAAATGCAATACATGCTGCAAAAACATAAATTTGCACATTGCTAACAAAATAGTTTTGCATATAAAATTTATTCTAATTTGCATTTCTTACTTTAAGAATTAATAAATGCTTTAGTAACATTAGCAGTTAATACGTATTTTAAAAATTCCATATAATACAGAGATTGAGTTTACTGAATTGACGTCATAACAAAACAAACACAAAAATGAATATTGGTCATTGTGGCATTACTCACAATAACAAGACATGAAATCAACAGTCTGTTGGATAAGGAAAATGTGGTGCACATACACCATGGAATACTATTTATCCATAAAAAAGAACAAAATCATGTCCTTTGTGGCAACATTGTTGCAGCTGGAGGCCTTTATCCTAAGGGAATTAATGCAGGAACAGAAAACTAAATATAGCTTATTCTCACTTATAAGTGGGAGCTTGGGAGCTAAACATTGGATACAAATGGACATAAAGATGGAAACAATAGACAATGGGCAACTACTCCAGTGGGGAGAGAGGAAGAGGAGAAAGGGCTGAAAAACCACCTATTAGGCTGTCTGCTCACTACCAGGGTGATGGGGATCAATATACTCCAAACTTCAGCGTCATGCAGTGCATCCATCTAACAAACCTGTACATGTACCCTGTGAATGTAATGAAAGTTGAAAACATTTTAAAAAGAACTTTGGTTTTAAACATTTTTTTTCAAAACCACATATATATTTATATATCGAGCATTGTTATAAGATATAATTTCACCACTTTTTCTTGTTTTACCTTGATGCAGTCTGATTATACTGGAATGATTAATGTGCTTACCTAAAACAGAAAGAAATAAAACATGCTGTTAGTTTTAAAGGGATATTATTTCAAAGTTTTCAGTGGACAAAGTGAGGGATGGTGGATAACAGTCACAATTCTCATTCCAACCTCTATTTTCCTTTGCACCTCAGAGATCTTTATGATGTGACACAATCAAATGGAATGTTGTTTCCAAAAATGCATAGTCAAAAGAACCTTTATAGGTGCCTTGGTGGCAAACAGGTTTTTATTGTGTTGAAGGCATCTATTTTTGTCAGTTCTTTCCTGCCCCCAGCATACAATGTATCACATTAAAAAAAAAAAAAAAAAAAAAAAAAAAAAAAATCAACCAAAGGTTTGGTGGAATTATATTACTTTCTAAAAGAGCTT
Organism: Rhinopithecus roxellana; assembly: GCF_007565055.1. Lineage (NCBI taxonomy): Eukaryota > Metazoa > Chordata > Mammalia > Primates > Cercopithecidae > Rhinopithecus > Rhinopithecus roxellana. The sequence continues at coordinate 9,914,534 of NC_044549.1, read as the reverse complement.
AGAGACATCCTTAGTACAAATATGTTATTCCTGGTGTTACTACAGTATCATTCATACTATCCACACCTACTTTCCTGAAAAATTTTTAAAACCAGGTCTGTTTAGAATCAGGTTCAGTAACAATGCAGTGGAAATAATAAAGTATCTAAAGAATTACACTGTTTGTAAATCACAAGCACAAGTATAGGTCTGTGGTAAGACTGGAAATGTCACATTTTACTTTTCCATCCTAGAAAACTGGGAGGTAAAGTTAAATAAATTGCTTTTATGATCCTTACAAGTGGATATTTTCCTGTGTTCCCACCCATCTCCAATTTGAGAAAGTAGCCAAAATCTGTAGGGCATATTAGTCCCTTCCTAGGGGTGAGGTGTGCTTTTAAACGGGGTAGTTCACATCAACTGAAGTGTGAGGGTAGGCATGCAAAAGGTCTAATGTGTGAAATATGAGTTGAGTACCTTATTGGGGTTATAAATGTTTTAAAATTACATTTAAAATTCCAATATAATTACATCTATGCACTTATTAACTGCTTACTGTTGTATAACCCTTGGAAATCTGTGTTTTGTGTTGGATATTGGAAACTAGAGCTTATGAACCCTCATTACATTATTTATTTTTAATGTCTACTATTTTTTGATTGCCTTGTGACCAGGAATTATATGTATCCTTCTAATACAATACTAAACGTAGTATTATATATGAAGTAGAAACTCAATTGTTTTTATACAATAAATAAATAAATAAATAAATAAAGGACTAATTGAACTAATCACATAGGAAAACAAAAAAAAAATAGTAGTTAAGTGAGTATCCAATCAAATCCAGGAGAGTTGAATATTGAATACATAGGGTATACTGGTTTATTTTATTGACTGGTTATTTAGCTTTAACTTGGTAAAGCTCAAACAAAACAAAATTTTATTAAATTAAAAAAATAAAACTGAAAAAAGCAGAAGTGTTTTGTGGTTCAATAAACTGCAATGCCATATCAACAGGACATTAGAGAGCAATTTTCGGAACGTAAAACAAGGATTCTAGGTTGCTATTTACCAATAAAATATGTAATTCATTTTACATAATGTCTGTTTTGAGAGGAAGAATTTCTAATTGGAATATGCTGATTTTCCAATTAACATGGTTAAGGCAGATTTGCACATTTTACGTCGGTTGCAGTTTTCTTGTGTTGTATTTCTCCTACACGTAAAATGGTGGATGTACAGGTAGCTTCCTTTGTTTTTTTTTTTTTTTTTTTTTTGTATTTATCTCAAAGGGACTTCTGAAGAATTCTAAAGCAGAGAGAGAAAAAAAAAAAGATTCTTAGATACATATAGCTCCTTATAAAGGAGATTCATGAGCACCCTATAATTATTTTCTACCACAATCGTGACCAATTACTATTCCATTTTTTCTTCCTTCACGGAGTGAGTTTTGCTTATAAGTACTTATTTTCTTTCTTTGTTCCATTATACATATTTGAGATAATCTGGGCAGTGAGCCCAGATTGCTTTATTTTTTGTTTATTACTTGTAGACTGTCCTAGATTCTTGTGAGAGGGCATATTCAAAATTATTATTACCATGATTATAGGAATATTGGCACTCTCTGAGATTTTCATATAAGAAGATTCTTCCATTATTTTATAATAAGCTAAATACTACATATGTTTTTTGGAGTGCTACATTAATGGATAAAGTATTTTAATTTTAATATTGCCTGATTGTCTAAACTGTGTTCAGGAAGCAGTATGATTTTAACTGTGCCAAGGCTGTTTCCTAAAACCAGACACCTATTTATATACTCGTTTTAATTCACTTTTGATATAACTATTTATTACTGTCACACATCTCACAATGCTTTTCTGTAAAATATGATGTTGCTAACAAACCATCACTTTTAATGTCACGCAGACCATCACTGCCCTCATGGATGGAAACCATAATTAAATTTATATTACAGACATGAGGTATAATATTTAAAAAGCTAAAAACAGTTAATGTAACTTGAATCTGTTACATATATCATTTAATTGTGTGTATACCTATTTTTTGAAATGCAGTCACTGGAGAAAAGCTAAATAGTATATCAGTTTCCTAACCAGACCACAGTAGCCTACCAGGATATAAATTGCAATATTGTTTGGACCATGATCGTGATAGTGATGCCATCAGGGATTATGTTTCCAAAATGATGTGCTGGCTGGTTCTTAGAGAAACCCTGTGTCAAAATAGTTCATAGCAATTTCTACTTTCCCCTACTACAGTTTATTTATAACTGCCACCACCCTCCTGCTACTGCCTCCAGCTTTTGGATGCTTGGATATAAGCATTTAAGATTGGAAGGAACTTAGGTATGCTTGATTTCAGCTCTCCTGTTTTAAATGTGAAATAGTAAAGTCTAGAGAGTTTGAGTGATTTGGTTAGCATGCCATAGCTCTGGATCTCTAGTTCAACGGTCTTTTAAGGTTACTTTGGAGAACATCATTCCTTTTTCTTTCTTTCAAAAGCAACACATTCTTCATAAAAACATCAATTAAAATATGATTTAATTTATTCATAGCATTCTTGTGACATATGCACATTTAGTGCTAAAATTTAAATAAAAATATTTTGGCTTCACTTTGGATGTTGATCTCTAGCCATTGTTTCTGGTAAACACGGGCGCGTACACCCTCGATACAAACACACACACACACACACACACACACACACACACACAGATATCCTTTCAGGATCAGGCTCTTCGTTTTCACTCACAGAATTCACTCTGTTCTTTTCCCACTTTGCACTCAGGTTTTAAAATCTCTAAAGTCCTCAACTACCCGGCTTATTCATTATTAAACTTAAAACAAGACCAAAGAATTTTCCTTTATACATTTACCTGATTCCCACTGGACTTGTTTTCTCAGAGAAGGAGATACTAATCTTCTAGCCAAAAGCATTTCCCATATTTTATTTTACCCTTTGAGTTCTTTTATTCCAGAACCCATTCTTTTTCACTTTAATTGAGGCTTTCACTGTCACCCTAACGCCTCTCAGGTCCAGCATGCAAGTAGCTGGAAGCAGAAAAAGGATTTGCCTTTTTTAAGTGTAGTCTCTGTTTCTGCACAAGGATTAGAAACAAACTTGCTTATGCACAGCTAAACTGTCTGTGTCTTCATAGAATACATATTATTTAGATCATAGCATAAGACAGAGACTAGGAATCTGTTTCCACAAAGAGTCATAGTTTATTGACTACTGGGATAGGTTATTTTGGGAGGAAAATGTTTAATAACATGTCATTTATCAAATAATAATGTTGTGGTTATCAGGTGAAATAGTAAGTCATAAAAAGCCAAAGGATATAATACAGAAAACAATATGTGCTCATGGAGGCCTATTTCTAAAGTGAAATAGGAAAGTTCATGAAAGCAAGTCCAGGATTTCACCTCTTTGTACTTTCTTGCCTGATCTATATATTGAAGGCAGTTGGAATAGATAATCTGCAAAGATCTTTCCACTGGGACATGTTGAGAAATGTTAGAAATCATTACTATTGATAATGAGACTCACTACTGTGCCAAAGAAAAAGCAAAAAATGCATATCCAAGGCAAAATTCATCAGACATCTATAGTTCTTGCAACTCAGGTAAACAGTAACTGCACTTTTAAAAAGTGCAAGAAAATTTTATTTGTAGTTGCATACCTGGATACTGTCATAAGTGTAAAACTGGTTAAATTATCCCATGGAAACAGATATGCTTATTAACTTTATTTGATACATTTTGAGAGCATAAGAAAATATTGATATGTAAAAATTCTTAAATATAATATTGCTGAGGAACACAAAAGGCTAAATTCTTATTTCTTTCACTCGCTCATTTAAACACCATGGAGGGCCCTAGATTTATGAAGACAAATATGTTAACTAAGATTCCATTCCTTGAAGAAATCATTGCCTAATGGAGGACCTGAGCTTGTAAAGCGACAGATCATATGCATTTTAAGTAATGTTTGGATATAAATAATGTGTCATCACCAAGATATAATCTTTTTGTTGTTGTTGTTTTTTAAAAAGGCCAGGCCCAGTGGCTCACGCCTGTAATCCCAGCACTTTGGGAGGCCGAGGAGGGCGATCACTTGAGATCAGGAGTTTAAGACCAGCCTGATCAACATGGTGAAACCCTATCTCTACTAAAAATACAAAAAATTAGCTAGGCGTGGTGGTGCACACCTGTAGTCCCAGCTACTTGGGAGACTGAGACAGGAGAATTGCTTGAACCTGGGAGGGAGATGGAGGTTGCAGTGAGCTGAGATCTCACCACTGCACTCTAGCCTGGGTGACAGAGCAAGAATCTGTCTCAAAAAAAAAAAAAAAAAAAAAAGTACACTGGGAGACAGGGCAAAAATCTTTCTTAAAATAATAAATACATATGGTTGTTTTTTCACAGATATAAATTTACAAATATATATCTGCATGGCTTAATTTAAATACAAACTTGGAAATAAATTATCTTGCTACCTTCACACATTTATTTTACTAGCATAATTAATGTTTTTCATACATAAAAACCTTGTTTCAGATAAATTATTCTGTAGCATACTGCTTTCAAGTAAATAACTTAAGTGTTAGCATATTTATTCTTGGGACTGTAACATTTAAAATGTTGGGCAAAACACTATATTTTTGGTAGTTAATTCTATAATGACAATTTTACTTTTAATAAAAGAAAGGAATTGTAGTGCAAAAATTATTGAAATTACCATGCCAATATTTCATCTTTCATGAAGCATATATCAGTTAAAAATAATTAACATGAATTCAAAAACACAAAGGCCAAACAGACTGAGGAGTAAATCGCAGAAGCCATGGGATATGGTGTGTGCCTGTAGTCCCAGCGTTTTGGGAGGCTAAGGTAGGAGGATCACTTGAGCTCAGGAGTTGGAGTCCAGCCTGGGCAACATATCCTGACTCTTAAAAAAATAAAAAAAATTCAGAAGACTTTTGTGTCATTAAAATACAAACTTCGAAATTATTTCATTTTAAATTTATACCGTGTTCATTTTATATTTCAACATATGCTCCCGAATTTTAACCTGTTATTGAAAACTATTAGGAATAAGGCTGGAAAGTTAATGTTGCATGTCCTGGTCCAGTTCATACATTCTAAATAGATGTCAAACTTAACACACATCACTGGGGCTGGTCAAACTTGTTTATATCATTTAGACCTTCTCTGACTTTGACTTTCCACTGACTTTGAGAGTTACAAGCTAAAGAGCAGCTAAATTAAGCAGAACAAAACAAACAACACAAAGTGAAAAGAACACTGAAATCCAAATCTACTTGTTTGCTTTGTATATGCTGCCCTTATCTCCACAATTTAAATACCTGATGCACAAAACAATAGGCACCCAATAATGATGATGTAATGAGGAAAATAATGCAGGGGAAATAGTTTACTCCTCTGTACAACCTGGTGCTGATAGTAGAAATTACAGTAGTATTACAGTGCAAGTTTTAATTGTCTTTTGCCTTATAAAACAAAGGGATCAGATTTGACTATGCTAAAAAAGAAGAAGAGACTGTAAGAATTATGGACATGTCAGATAAAGGAAAACTTGACCTATAGGAAAAAAATTAAAGATGAAATTATGAATTTAATATACCAAAACATCCAAAAACAATAACTGAAAGCAAAAATACCAAACATGTTTCATTGCTGTTTAACTACAACTAAAATATGTTTAATTCAAAGAAGATGGAAAATCAATTACTGCATTCTTAATGTTTCCAATACTTACAACACTCTTGATAAATTAATTGTACAACTTGTCTTTATGGTACTGCTGTCATTGACTGGTACACAGACAAAAGTTCGTATAATCACAGAATGTAATACATCTCTAACATATGATGGCTACTTTATGACAGAGATTCTATGACTTAGTTGCATACCCTAACTGCCTGGAGAGCTCTAAATCAAAAACAAAGCACATTAATATTATCCCACACCAAGTGTTTGGGATTTAATTGGTATAATTAGAGACATTCTTCCGTATGTTTCAAAACCTCCACAGGTGATTCTGATGAACAGCAGAGAGGAGAACTTTTCCTAAGGTCTCAAATATGGGCTTAGTTTATTTGCTGTTACTGTGTTAAACAGTGGTTCCTCTCCTAGATTTTCAGTCTTTTGCAGCACCCCAGAGGAAAGAAATGCACCGTGTAATGTGATCCTGTGAACACATTTGTATATATGAATATATGCATATATATTGAACTGAAACACAAGTTACATAAAACAATAACCTTTCTTATACTTGTGATATTTTCTATTCTTTATGTTTGATTCTTGTCATAAACCTCTGAACTGTTAACATAATTCACTAATGGATCACAATCTGTACTTTGAAAATTACTGGCCATTTTTTTTTTTTTTTGAGATGGAGTCTCACTCTGTCGCCCAGGCTGGAGTGCAGTGGCACGATCTCGGCTCACTGCAAGCTCCGTCTCCCGGGTTCATGCCGTTCTCCTGCCTCAGCCTCCCAAGTGGCTGGGACTACAGGCGCCCACCCCCATGCCCGACTATTTTTTTTTTTTTTTGTATTTTTAGTAGAGATGGGATTTCACTGTGTTAGCCAGGATGGTCTCGATCACCTGACCTCATGATCTGCCTGCCTCGGCCTCCCAAAGTGCTGTGATTACAGGCATGAGAACTGGACACTTCTTATTCACACGTAATACATTCTGCCTTAACACAGTGTACTCTAAGAAAATTAATTAAATGCAGAAGAGACTATATGTTTGTAAAATTTCACTCAGCACCGTCATTCATTGTGTTGCTTAGGTACAGAATATTTCAAAAACTAAGCTTCATTAGGTATCTGTATTGACCACTTTGAAGTGATAGTTTTATAGCTAGATCTCCCTACATCATGTGCTATCTGAACACATCACACTAGTTTTGATCATTAGACCTCATTCACTCCAGTTACCCAAATTGGTATATAAAGAAATATACAATGTGGTGTTGACAATTCATAAGTATTTGACTATTAATGTGTTGTCTATAAAATACTCAACCTACTCAGGAAATACAATTCTTCAAAGAAATAATAAAAGAATGATCCAGCATGATCTAGATTGTGTGACATTCAAATAAAGAAAAAAGAAAACAAAACAATGCAACCTAACCTACCATTAAATTTTTAAGTAATGACCAGAATCCTTAGCTTTATACATGCATTATTTAAAATTATGAAACCCAGGAGACTTATTTACAATTCATCCTTAAATAGTGGAATAAAAATCAATATAACTGTTTTGTCAATGCATTTGACTTCCTGAGCGTATTTTCCAATAGAAGTATGCTTATTCAAATCCAGAAATGAAATGATAAAAATTCAGAAAGTAAAATAATTATTTCTTTAAATAACTTGTTGAGAAATGTTTTACTCAGTAGTTAAACATTTCTAATATCCACTGAGTTTTCTTAATTCCGCTATTTTTTCTGAATTGTCATTTCTTAATATAAAAATATTTGAATAAGAAAACTTTATGTTAGGAGTATATGTAAGTATGTGTGGCTACCATTTCAACTAAAACTTCGGCTGGGAACCTATCTGAGGATCTTTTTTAAAGCTGGATAGCTTACAGAACTTGTAAAAGAAAAAAAAAAATGTGATCTATATCCCTTTTAAAAAGTCACTTAAATAAATCCTCAAAAAAAAAAAAAAAGGTTATATCACGGGGGAATAGGAGAAGTAATTTCTGTTGACATAAACAGTAATTGATAAGGTTCTCTTGAATACTTTTATAGAAATGCTGATGTATTACACTTAAGATTACTAGTTAGCTCTCATTTCCTTTCAACTTTTGCCTCTGGATAAGCTCAACTATTCCCAGGAAGAAACAGTGATCAAGTACATTTGTCATGCGAGCAACTATAATAAGGTAATTCATCATAGTCTGTCAGAGTTTTATTCTAGAAAGACTGCTGCATTTTTATTCTTACTTAAAAATCTGCTGTCACTCCTGTTGAAAATTTGGTAGACATTTTGGACATGTTTAAAAGCCCTTCCAAACTGATAGTGGCAGATATTTAAGTTATGGGCTATCAAAGCTTTTTTTTTTTCTTTTTCTTCTTCTTTTCTTTTTTGTACAATATGTATAACACTGTGAACACTTCTAGCTAGTTTAATCTGACCTGTTCACAGAGCATGATCCCTCATTCCCCTTCCTTTTTCCTCCTTAAGAGTAGCCAATGACCAAAGTAATTCACAATGATAAATGAAGCCTTTCTCAAGTGTCTAATTGAGCAATTTTGTTTTCCTTTGCAAGACGTGAAATCTACAACATTCTGAACTCCATTCACTGAAGTGGCAAGAAATAGTGGTCAGAAGGAAACTAGGTGGATTAAGGGGTTTCTGGAAAACAAGTAAATAAACTCTACCTAGGTGTGACATCTTATATCTCAATAATATTTCAATTCATCTACTCAATTACTTACTCTGTGTGTCCTTTACTTTAAACCATTCCAATAAAGTTTCATTGTGATGGGTACTTTATTGAATCCTAAAGTCTCAGTCACTACTCTCTCATTCTTTTATTATACTTCCTGCATTTTTCAGTGTTTAAATTTGTGCTTTCTTAAAAAGAAGAAGAAATGTATGAGTCTTTTCTCTAGCCAATTGTGTGATATGCTGGTGTATGGTATACCTTAGAGATAGACTGTGTTGGGCTTAAAGAGAAGAAATGAGATACCATAAATGTTTTAATTGGCTTTTCAAAACATATCCATTATTCTCACACAATGTACATTTTATATCATTAACTGATTATCAAACCCAAGAGCATGTTCTCATTGGTAGCAACCACTTGCAAAGTATTAAATGAAGATATACATATGTGTACATATTCAAAATATATGTGCATATATATACATGTATATAATGTTTTAATGACTCTGCTAAATACAAAAGACTATAAATGTAAATACATATTGAAGTATAAATAATGATATGAATATATTGTTATTCTCTTTTAGTAATTTGAATTTAAGTTGTCTGCTGTCATATATTTTCAAGCTAATTGTCAATAATATTTTAAAAAATTCATAGAATGTTAGGTCTCTTACAATTCTTTATTCTCTCATTCCAAAATATTGAGTACCTGCTTTTTTCACAATACTATTTCATCTCAAGGAAAGCCTGGTAAATTCCTGTTAAAATTATTATTTTTCCTAACTTAACAAAGGATGGGAGTATAGGTGAAAATGGTTTACTCTGCATCAGGTAGGCATTTACACAAAATCTATGGCTTAACTGTCATTCTGCTCAATCTTTCCTCACATATTTTAAGAAGGAGAAGAAACTTAAAACTTTTAAAGTCATTGACATTTAAATGATCTTTCAAGTAGAATAGATGTTACATTATCCTAATCACCACATTTTAATTTTAATTTTATTTGCTTTGACAAAATCATTTAAGGTTTGATATAAATACTTGCAAATAAGTAAAACTGAATGGAAGTAATTATATGGGTACTTCAGATTTTTGCTTGGTAATCTAAAAGCAACTGGTAACATTAGTTAATATGTCTATTTTAATAAATTTAAACTTAAAGGTTTTAATAATGTCTGTGGATATTTAATAATATCTTGGCTGTGTTTTCACATATATCCACAGTAACTGAACGAGGGGAATGCCTCTTTTTGGCTTTGATAGTCTAAGAGCTTAATTGCAAAACTGCCTTTGAATATTAAGACCTTGGGACATTTTAATGACTGCATGGCAAACATAATCTCAACAACAGCAAGTGTTCACATCAAGTAAAAAATAGCATTATTTCCCTATGAAAAAATATGTCAGAAATGAAGTTTATTTCATCAAAACCAATAAGCCATCAATTATAAGACACACCTTTTTTTTTTTGTATTACTAAGAGATGAAACTTTACCAGTTAAAGTATAATATATCATTTATAATCAAACATCCCGATTTTGGAGATGGAAACTTTTGCAAACCTATGAATCTTTAAACTGATTAACGAGAGCATTTTGACCATTTTTTTTTTTTTTTTATGGAAAAGCAACTATGATTCCTGAAAAAAAAAAATTATGCTTTTTTACTGTCTAAAAAAACCAAAAAGTTTAAAGAAGCACTGGATAAATAACGCAATTTTGTTCACTAAACCTTTCATAGAATGTTAGGAAAACCTGAACTGAAAAACATATAGAGGTAAAATAGTTTCTTTTGGCAATACACAAATAAATACTGTTCCTAATATTATTATATAGGGACTCTATTCACAACAACAATTACTGAGTAATAAATTAAAAGTTGGATCAATAGGCCGAGTCTTTCTATCATAACATTTGTAAAATGTATCAGTGAAGCTTAATTGTAGAACTAAGCAGCAATCTACTCATTCTTTCAATATTTTGAAAATTGGAACTCTATCTGGTTTTCTGAAAAATCTTATCAGTTTTCCACATGAGGTTTAATTTATGTGACATTTATTTTGGAAACCCAGGGAAGGAATTCTTAGACATCAGGGAAAGTAGCCTAATTTTGTTCCTTGCTAGGAAAATCTGTAAAATAATTAAATCTTAAGACAGTCTAAGGATGCTCCATCAATAATGTCCCTGCTACCATAACGTTAGGAAAGAAAATAGAAACACCTTACTTTCTTTTCCCAAAGGTGTCTTAAAAAGGTACCGGAACCCAAATCAAAGGAACACATTCATCTGTATAAGAAGTATTAAAATGAAATACTTAACATATATAAAATTTTATAATTAAGTTACTAATTGATAATTTAATAATACATTAATATTAATCCACATAATGTAAAATCAATTATAATCATAAATATATTTAAGCTAAAATTAATGTCATTTGTCACATACACACACAAGAGCTGCCGATAACTGCCAATGAGAACGTCGGAGTTTATAACTGAGATCATCTGAGTGTCAAAACAGTAGATTTACCAAGGGAACTTTAGAGCAGCTTAACCAGTAGGAGATCGTTAAATACTTGACCTCTTTACTACAATCCAAAAGTCATGGTGGCTGAAAAACAAAACATTGTCAGAATGTAAAATTCACTAAAGAAAACTTCAGATTTCCCGTGAGAGTTTTCCCTCATTAATTGTAATTATTTTTGACTCTCTGTCAATCACACTGTGTCCTTGAAGAACATTAGTACGCTTTGTTTTTGTCATTGTAATTGTTGTTAGGAGTCCTGATTATAGTCAAAATAAACTATTGCGGGCACTTTGAAATTATTAATAGAATTTCTGCTCAATATACATATATCAAAGCTGTTGTTATTGAAACAGCATTTTGAAGTCAATAAAATCCTGGCTCCCTGAATATAGTAAACTTGAAAACACTTTAGATTTTTAACATGGGAAACATTATGCAAATATCAATTATTAACATTTTTTATTCACATATTGGGCTCTCAATGAAATTGACTCTCTGAGTAAAGGTATGTATTGTACACAGTTAATTCCCTTTATTCAGAATACTTTTATATTATAAAGTCACCATAAACACTGAATTAGTAAATACAAAGCCATTGCTCATTGGGAAAATACAGGGTTAAATTCCCGTGAACCTCGGGTCACAGTATTTCTCTCAGCTTATCAATACATAACCTTGTTTTATGTATGTTTCTGTTTAAAGCCACTTTATTTAATACATATTTCTTACACTAATTATACGCAGTATAAATTTATAATAAATCACTAGATGTAAAGGGTCTTACATTTTCCTGACTTTGAGTAACGTGATCAGACATCGGTTTTCAGCATCACAGCAATGTTATCCACTATGTTTTAAAAAATCAGATGCAATCTCGAATTCACAAATTTAGCAGTTTTTCCACCTTTACCATAGTTTCATCATTCACTATCGATGTTACTTTGGTACTTTCCAGAGTGGCCCCACATACATATCATGAATTTTCCATTACCCACATTATTGATTCATTAACATTGAACTTAGGACTAACAGCGCTATAGCTTATGCCTGAAGGAAGCTTATCTAACAGTTGTTGTTGTTGTTTTCTGTGAAAGGGACATCACAACCTTCTTTCAAGTAGGAACACTAGACAGCACTTCAGCACAACGCTTGGGGCACATTTTTAACAGTGAAATAACCTACAAAAAATTCCCACCAAATACAAAAAACAAACAAACAAACAAACAAACTTGGCAATAAACAGATCATGAAAAGGAAATGTTTTTGCAGTGTGAGAGCTGAAACAAATGGCAGAATGTCACCTTGTTCGACCTTGGCTGGGAACATGTGCTGTCGGGCACTAAATTTTTTGCCACTATGTGTATGTCCACGAATAACTATGAAAATGCCCCAGGTGTTAATTTTGAAGTTACAAATAAATTTTAGTGAGTAGACAATTTCACAAATACAGAATCTACAGATAATGAGGATGGACTGATATATACAGTCACACACACACAAATACATATAGCTACATAATAGATAGATAGATAGATAGATAGATAGATAGATAGATAGATAGCTTTAGAAAAGATGACATTTGAAGACCAATTATCTTGGCTACTCTGTATCTGTCCCACAACCCCATAACCCTCCTCCTGGTTACTCTTTAAGAAAAATAATGTATTAACTTCAAAATATAATAGATTTTTAGGAGATACTGCTTGTTCTTTGATAAAACATACCACTAGGGTTTTTTAAGATGATTTTCTTATTTAATAAATCATTAGAACCACGAGAATTACAAAACATTAACATTTCACAAGTTTTTTAAACAAACTATTTTGTTTTTGTAATGTCTTCCAAAATTAAATAAATTATTTAAAATACGATTTTATATTATCTTTTTCATCAAATAAAAGTTCATTTTTTCAATATATAGATATAACATTTTATAATTTTTTAGAACTCGCCCTTCTTTCTGCTACTGCAAGAGGCCCATTTCACATGTAATGACACCTACAGGCTTAAAGTAAAGAAATGGAGAAAGATGTATCACTCAAATGGAAAACAAAAAAAGAGTAAGGATCAGTGTTCTTGTATCAGATAAAACAGACTTCAAACTGACAATAATAAAAACAGAGAAGTAGTGCATTACATAATGTTAAAGGGTTCCGTTCAAAAAATAAGACTTATCTGCTCTAAATATGTATGCACCCAACATTGAAGCACCCAGATACATAAAACAATTACATCTAGGGAGGACGAGGTAGGAGAATTGTGTGAACCCGAGACGCAGAGCTTGCAGTGAGCTGAGATTGCACCACTGCACTCCAGCCTGGGCAACAGAGCAAGACTCCGTCTAAAAAAACAAACAAACATACAAAACCAATTACTCTAGATCTAAGAAAAGACTTTGACAGCCACACAGTAACAGTGAGAGACTTCAACATTCCACTGAGTACAATAAACAAATCACTGAGGCGGAAAACTTACAAAGAAATTCTGCACTTCAGTTTTACACTTGACAACTGGACCTAATAGACATCATCAGAATAATCCACCCAACAACCACAGAATGTATATTATTCTCATCAGCAAATGGAACATATTCAAAGATTTACCACATACTCTGTGATAAAACAAGCTTCAATAAGTTCAAAAAATTGAAATTATATCAAACATCTTTTCAGATAAAAATGGAATAAAAATAGAAATCAATACCAAGAAGAACCCTCAACTAGACACAAATACATGGAAACTGAAAAATTTCTCCTGAATGACTTTTGGGTAAGTAACAAAACTAGGGCAGAAACAAAATTTTTTTGAAATAAATAAAAATAGAGGTACGACATATGCAAACTTCGAGGATATGGAAAAAGCAGTGTTAAGAGGAAAGTTTATAGTAGTGCTAATCTACATAAAAATAAGATGGAAAGATTTTATATTAACAACCTAACCTCACAACTAAACATCCAAGAAAAACAAAAACAAACTAAACCCAAAGCTAGCAGAAGAAAACAGATGATTAAAATCAGTGCAAAACAAAATTAAATTGAGAACAATTTTACCAAATCATACAAAGGATCGATGAATATAAACTAACTAATTAATAACTAATGAAACGAGAAGTTGGTTCTTTATAAGAATAAGCAATATTAATAGACAACTAGGCACAGTAACAAAGAAAGAAGAAATATCCCAAATAAGCACCATCAAAAATAACAACAATGACATCACAGCTGATCCCACAGAAATACAAAAGATCCTGAGACTATTGTGGACATCTCTATGCACACAAGTTAGAAAATCTAGAAGAAATGGATAAATTTCAGGAAACCCACAGCATCCTATGACTGAATCAGGAAGAAACAAAATCCTGAACAGACCAATAATGAGAACAAAATTGAATCAGTAATAAAAAAATCACTCACTGAAATAAGCCCTAGACCAGATGGATTTACAGCTGAATTTTACCAAGCATATAAAGATGGGATGGTACCAATCCTACCAAAGTTATTAGTAAAGACTGAGGAGGAGGGACTCCTCTCTAACTCATCCTATGAGGCCAAAATTATTCTAATACCAAAGCCTGGTAGACACACACACACACACACACACGAAAACTACAAGTCAACATCCCTGATGAACATAGATACAAAAATCCTCAACAAAAACTAGCAAACTGAATCCAACAGCTTATCAAAAAGTTAATTCACCAAAATCAAATGGACTTTATTCCTGGGATACAAGGATGGTTCAACATATCAAATCAGTAAACGTGATTCACCATGTAAACAGAATAAAAAACAAAACCCACATGACCACCTCAATAAACAAACAAACAAAAAAAGCATTCAGTAAAACCCAGCATTCTTTCATGATAAAAAACCTTCATAAACTCAGAATTAAAGGAACATGCCTCAAAATAATGAAAGCCCTCTATGACAAATCTAGAGCCAGTGTCACACTCAACAGGCAAAAGCTGGAGGCATTCCCCTTGAGAAATGGAATAAGACAAAGACATCCACTCTCACCACTTCTAGTCAACACAGTACTGGAAGTCCTAGCCAGAACAATCAGGCAAAATAAATGTAAAGGCATACAAATGGGAAAAGAAGTCAAATTATACCTCGTCACTGACAATATGATCCTATGACTAAAAAACCCTAAATATCTTGCCAAAAGACTCCTAGACCTGATAAATGACTTCAGCAAAGTCTCAGTAGACAAAATCAATGCACAAAAATCATTGATTTTATATACCAATATCATTAAAGGTGAGAACAACATCAGGAACACAATCCCATTTACATTAGTTATGGATAAAAGTAAAATACATAGGAATATATCTAACCAAGGAGGTGAAAGATCACTACAAGGAGAACTACAAAACACTGCTGAAAGTAATAATAAATGACACAAACAAATGAAAAATAACTCTATTCTCAGTGTTTGTAAGAATCAAAATCACTAAAATGACTAAACTGCCCAAAGCAATCCATAAATTGAATACTATTTCTGTCAAATTACCAACATTATTTTTCAAAGAATTAGAAAAAAAAATCTATTCTACATTTCATATGGAACCAAACAAAAAAACAAAAAACAAAACAAAAAAAAAAAGTCTGAGGAACCAAGAGATTCTTAAGCTAAAAAGAACTAATTTGGAGGTATCCAATTCCCCAACTACAAATGATGTGTAAGGCTACAGTAACCAAAAGAGCATGATACTGATACAAAAATAGACACACAGATCAGTGGACCAGAACGGAGATCCCTGAAATAAAGCCACACACCTACAACCAACTCATCTTTGACAAAGTTGTACAAAAATACAAAATAGAAAAAGGACTCACTATTCAATAAATGGTGCTGGGGCAACTGACTAATCATATGTGGAAGAATGAAACTGTACCCCACTCCTCTCAAAATATACAAAAAATTAACTCAAGATGGGTTAAAGACTTGATGTAAGACCTCAATCTATAAACATGCTAGAGAACAACAACAACAGAAAAAACTAAGTAATACTCTTCTAGATGTTGGCTTAGGCAAATAATTTATGATGAAGATCCCAAAAGCAAATGCAACAAAATCACAACAGACAAATGGGATTTAATTAAACTAAAGAGTTTCTGCACAGCAAAAAAAAAAAAAAAAAAAAAAGAAAAAAACCTAACTCTCAACAGAGCAAACAGACAACCTACAGAATGGGAGAAAATACATACAAATATGTACCTGAGAAGGGACTAATATCCAGAATCTATAAGAAACTTAAACGAATCAACAAGAAAAAAACTAGCAACCCCATTAAAAAGTGGCAAAATCCTTGGGCAGACACTTCTCAAAAGAAGACATACTCACACCTGTAATCCCAGCACTTCGGGAGGCCAAGACAGGCGGATCACGAAGTCAGGAGATCGAGACCATCCTGGCCAACATGGTGAAATCCCTGTCTCTGCTAAAAATACAAAAATTAGCTGGGCATGGTGGCGCATTCCTGTAATCCCAGCTACTCGAGGGGAGGCTGAGGCAGGAGAATTCCTTGAGCCCGGGCATTGGAGGTTGCCGTGAGCCAAGATGGCGCCATTGCACTCCAGCCTGGCAACAGAGCAAGACTCCATCTAAAAACATAAAATGAAATAAAGACATACAAGTGGCCAACAATATATGAAAAAATGCTCAACATCAGTAATCATTAGAGACACACAAAACAAAACCACAGTAAGATACCATCTTACATCAGTAAGGATGGCTATTATTAAAATGTCAAAAAATAACAAGTGCAAGCAAGGCTGTGGAGAAAATAGAATGGTTATATGCAGTTGGTGGGACTGCAAATGATTTCAGTCACTGTGGAAAACAGCTTGGAGATTTCTCAAAGAACTAAAAAGAGAACCTCCATTCAACCTAGCAATCCCATTACTGAGTATATATGCCAAGGAAAATAAATCATTCTACTAAAAAGACACACACACTCGTATGTTCATTGCAACACTATTCACAATAGCAAAGACATGGAATAAACTGAGGTCCCATCAGTGGTGAATTGGATAAAGAAAATGTGGTACAGATACACCATGGAATGCCATGCATCCATAAAAAGAATGAAATTATGTCCTTTGCAGCAACATGGATACAGCAAGAGGCTATTATTCTAAGCAAAATAACACAGAAACAGAAAATCAACATATGTTCTCACTTATAAGTGGGATTAAATCTTAGAGTCACACAGATGTAAGGATGGGAACAGCACGCACTGGAGACTCCAAAAGGAAGGAGGGAGAGAGGGGACGAGAGCTGAAAACTGCCTATTGGTTACTATGTTCACTATCTGGGTGATGGGGTCAATAGAAGCCCAAACCTCAGCACAAGGCAATAAACCCTTGTAACAAAGCTGAACACGTGTACCCCTGAATCCGGTATAAAAATCGAAATGTGAAGAAATTCAGATTTTTACAAAATCAAGAATATTCATAGGAATCATTTTAATTGTTGCTGTTGAGGCTTTTGCAGCAGATATGGTTTAATAACCATATGATTAATAACTGATATGGTTTGGATACTTGTTCCAATTCTCATGTTGAAATGCAATTCCTAACGTGATTGGCGCCTAGTGGGAAGTCTTTGTCATGAGGGTGGATCCCTCATGAATGGCTTGTGCGGTCCTTGCAGTAATGAATGACTTCTCACTCTGTTACTGCAGAATCTGATTGTCTAAAAGAGCCTGGCATCTCTCTCTTACTCTTGCTGTGTGACATGCATGCTCCCATTCTTCTTCTGCTTGATTGACTGTAAGCCTCCTGTGGCCTCAGCCGAACAAGATGCCAGCATCATGCTTCATGTACAACCTGCAGAACCAGAACCATTCTTGGCCTATAATGATGTATTTTGTCTTTGGTTTAGGATAAATCAGCACAATAATCAAGAACAAACAGGGACTAGATTTTTAGTTAGAGAAGTAAGCAGAACTACCTGAGGACAAGTCCCGAATGTGTAACTTAATTGATAATTTTAGGATTTTCCCACTTTACCCTGAATTTTGTTGGGTCACCTCACATTGCATTTTTAGCTAAATGAAGAAATAAGGATGTGAATCCACTCCTTGTCCAAGTTTTAGAAATCTTTCTAAGGTTATATATACATGATTTAGGGGTTCATCTGTTATTTTGAATTATCCGCCCCAACGATCTCCTACAAAAATGCAGATCATCAATCACAGAGTGAATAAAGGTATTCATGGAAGAGAAGAAAATTAACATTAGTTGTCACTCTGAATAACCTGTCATTGTCTGCTTTACCACAGTCATCATCCATTTCTCTTTAACTACTTGCAGGCTATTTAGTTGGAATTATAATTAAAGACGATAGTGTTTAAATTTACTTGACTGTCACCTGCAGATTTACCTGATTGGGAAATGTGCCGCTATATTGCACCCAAAACAAAAATAAAATAAAATCACACACACACGAACACAGAGGTGTTCGAAAAAATGCGCTATCAACTGGTAATTGGCAATACGTTATAGCAAAACCAAAAATATAATACTTTAAATAACATAAATCATGTCTAATGTTTTCTTTCTCCCCATTCATCCTCTGGTTGATTGGTGTGTTCATCAGCAATGTGACATCAGCATAGACCTACAAGGGAATTACAACAATGCATTTTCCCTAGGGCCACCATTTATACTATAAATTATGAATGCATTATTATGCTGCCACTTTGGTTTTGAAGAGCTTATGTTAATTAAAGGCTAAGAAAGCACACACACAGCACAATTATTTTTAATTAAGATTAAAATAATGCAGTATGTCAATATAGTCCTCAGTGGAAATGATGGCTTAATGTGTCACCTCATTTTCTTGTCTATGTAATACAGCCATGTCTAATACGTGTTTTTAGTTTCCCACCTTTTAAGGATATAAACCTCAAGGTTACCAAGAGATCAAGTTTATGCCTGAGACACTGCTGTACACAAGCATTTATGGAGTGAATACTTTATACAAAGCGCTGAACTTTCTAAAATAGACACAAACATGCATTACAGAAGATTCTATGTTTTTAGGAGCTTGAGTCATGTCTTCAGTGACCTCTCAATTTGTTGTTAAAATGAAGACGAGTAATTTTTGTATAAACTTAAGTAAAATAATAATTGACATAAAGCAAATGAATTGGAACCACATTCTAAAACTATTACATTTGACTGTGATGTTTTTTATAATACGAAACTTTGCAGATTCTTTTCCCTGAAATTTAAAATTGAGAAACTGGAAGTTAAAATTTCACTTTAACGTAAAAGAAAGCACAGCTAATTTCTCCTTTTCTTTTTAAATTTTTACAAAAATGAATACCGCATAATTGAATCAAAATTATTTCTTCAATTTAGAATAACTCAAATTTTCCCGTATCTGAAAAGTTTATGAGGAAAAGTTGATTTTTTGATGTATTTAAGAAATATTGGTATTCCAAAAAACCCCACCGAAACTTACAACTCATGGCATTTCTAGGCCATAAACATTTCAATCTTGCTGTTGTGCTGTTACATTTGAGGATTTATTTCTCCATGAAATAAAAGATGTCACAAGTATTTAAATGGCAGTTTCCATGAAAAATAAAACTTTCCATTCTATTTTATCAGATAGGAGAAAGCATATCTCACACAGGGATGTGCTTGAGTGACATTTTCTTTCAATCTTGCCGGAAGTACAGACCTGAGAGCTCACAAGAGACCTAACTGTTTAATTTTGTCACACTGGCAACTCAACAGACATTCAAGGCAATGACCACATTCTTCACAACAGGCGAGCAACAGAATCCAGACATAAAGTTAAAAAAAAAAAGGAAGTAGAATTAAAATCTTTTGTTTGTCAGTTTATTTCATTTCAACTGGCAATTTTACAACTATGCGTGTTTCAGTGGAAAAAGCTCTACTTTTAACATTAGACAGTGTTCCTTCATAGATAACACCAATAAAATCACATAAGAAAAAATGTACAGGGCAGATGAAAAACATAAACTTCAATGGAAGTTGATATTTACCTTATAGAGTATTCATATTATTTAGTGGGACACTTTTGGAAGGTTGCAGCTAACAGTTATGTCAGAACAATGGAAGAAACCTGAACACATTGGGGAATAATAGGGAATTATATTAATACATACAAGAAAGAGGCACTCTCAATTTTAGTTAGAAACCACCAAAAATGTATTTGGAAAAACTTTAAAACCTTCTCAAAACAAATCTAAGTTGCTTTATCCTGTTTTCATTATATGCTAATATATATTAAAATTATTATCTTCATAAATGTTACTAATATTGGAATATATTATCTCATATCAAATTTAAAAAGCAGAATAAACAATTTGGTTCTTTACTGGATGGAATTGTTTTGTCTGGGTATCCTAGGGTCATATGTCATGGTCTCTTTCCTTACTGACATTCCCTTTAGATCCCCCTTGATTACTTAATATTTCCTAATTTGTATGAGTTATAGAAATATAAAGAGTCTAGTATCAGGCAAAGTAGGAGCCCAAATGCTACCATTCTTGACTTTCCTACTCTTTCCTAGCACCTCTGTCTTGTACTCAGATGATACATTTATTGTTTGGCAACATTTAAGAATCTTCAATACCACTTTTTAAAAAGGTGTTAACTCGTAGATGAATTCCCATAGCACTGCATAATGATAGGAACTAATAACTAAAAAATGATGTTCAATGATAAATATTATCTTTGCTATATTACAATAAGAAAATAATATGCAGATAATCCTATTTCAAACTGAATGTATCTTTAACTAGAAATATGCCATTTATTTATATTTTTATTTATTTATTTATTTTGAAATGGAGTCCTGCTCTGTCGCCCAGGCTGGAGTGCAGTGGCACCATCTTGGCTCACTGCAACCTCTGCCTCCTGGGTTCAAGCCATTCTCCTGCCTCAGCCTTCCAAGTAGTTAGGATAACAGGCATGCACTATCATGTGGGCCTAATTTTTGTATTTTTAGTAGAGACAGGGTTTCACCATGTTGGGTAGGCTGGTCTCGATCTCCTGACCTCAGGTGATCCTCACACCTCAGCCTCCCAAAGTGTTTGGATTACAGGCATGAGCCACCACTCCTGGCCTCAAAATATTCCATTTATAAAGATAAAATGTTTCCTTGCTTATGGATCAAAAAGAAAGGGAACAATTTAACAAAGTACATCCTCCCAAAACAAAGATTTCAATAAGTTAAATAAATAACTCAGGATTTTATTTTAATATTTCCGTTTTTAAAATAGTATATTGGAGCACATATTCATTTCTCAGAAAATAGGAAAATGAGGATTTGTTTTTAAAAATATTTTCTCAAATTAGACTGTAACAAATAATAATTAAATATTGAACTAGATGAAAAGAGCAATTTTCTTTTCCCAGGGTAGAAGTGTCTCTCTTTCCTTACAGACAACGTGGAGCTGTACAGAAGAGACTTTTAAGTGACTAGAGGAGTACATGTGTGACCACAGTGGTACATTGCCAGGAACAGATGACACAAAGTACTCAGAATTATGCTTTTCACACAATTTAAATAAACTTTCCAAAATGTTTTGAAATGCAGCTTCAAAAGTTATTTATGTCATATATGCTCACATGATGTGATAACTCCACTTCTTGGTTGTTTATATAGCTATGATTTCATTGGCAAAAAAAAAAAAAAAAAAAAAAAGAAAAATGAAAGCAATTCATTTCCCATTAAAGAGAAGCTATACTTTTATGGAAATAAATTCAACTCAACCAAACTAAACAACTCCCTTAACATTGTCATTATATATTTTTTTTCTATTTTGTCTTATTAAAAAATTTCCAAATCCAAACAAAATGACACAGATTTCTCTCTCAGTTGTCATGTATCTACAGGCGTGATTAGTCCATATTCTATCCTTTCACTGCTCTCCCTGACATACAACAAGGGACTTCCATGTATGCTTTGAAAATGAGCAAAATGTCACAATCATCAAACATATTTGTCATGCGTTCAGGGCAACCAAAAGCCTCAGTTTATTTGATGCAGTACATGATTTTGCTAACTTTAAGGTCTGGAGAAAATGCTTTGACTTAACATGACAAATGATAATCTAAGTATTCTGAGAAAAATTCAGAACAGGTAAAAAAAAAAATATATTTCTTTCAAATATCTAAAGATGCTCTTTAAAAATAAAAAAAATCTGCACCTGCCTAGATGTGGCCTGTAAGTGGTTTCATTCTTCTTATTTTTTATTCTGTAGGTATATGGCTTCAAGAATATTTGTACTACATTATTTCTTTCCTCTCAGAACCAAGAGTTTATATTTTTCTTTGGAAGAGGTAAATCGCATGTAAGTGTTTTAAAGGACTTTAAACGGTAATTTTTCTTGCTAGGTATTTATTGTGAAAAAACCTCAGAAATAGTCAACACTTTATGTGAAATATCAGTAATAAGAGTGGGTCATTTAAACACAGCCAACTGTATTAAGCAGACTATTTAGTGAAAGGAGTACTGGAATTAATTCATTTTTTAGAGTTTTGGATTTTGGAATTTTTGTTTTTTATTTGAGAGAGCTTCACTCTGTTGCCCAGACTGGAGTACAGTGGCATAATCATAGCTTACTGCAGCCTCAAGCTCATGGGCTTAAGCAATCCTTCTGCCTTGGCCTCCCAAATTGCTACTATTACAGGTGTAAGCCACCACACCTAGCCTGATTTTAAAAAATTTACATTGAGTTAAAAATACTTATTTTTTTTTTTTTGACGCATGAAAATTATCTCTATTCTAAAATGGCTCTTAACACTTGTACTATATATAATTCATTGTGCAGCCAACACAGGGGAAAGGGCAATTTGAGTTAAAAGAGAATTTGAGTTCAAGTCTTGATTCTACACACCTTAGGTGTGTAATCTTGGTTCTATAGCCTAATTCATTTGGGTTCAGTTTCTTGTGTGTAACAGGAATTGTTATGCTTACTCATAGGATTTCTGCAAGAATTAAATAAGAAAATACAAGCAGAAGAGACTTGTAAAAAGCAAGGGACTCTAGGAAGGTAATGTTTCACAAAGTTCTCTAATTAATATAATGGACTCCTTGAGATAATTGAAGTCATTTCTACTACTGTAGAATTATGATCAGAATAATAATTCAATTTGTACAGGATTTCAGTAATAAATATAAAAATATTGGGTTTGATCATCTACTGACTCAAGGAAGGCATGGGGCTATATTTGTAAGTAAAACGTGCATATCAGCTTGGTTCATCATTATTGCTTGTTTCTTTCCCCTAAATTTTGAGTATATAATCTCTCTCTCTCTTCTCTCTCTCTCTGTGTCTCTCTCTCTCTCTCACACACGTACACGTTAAATAATTTTTAGAGGAACACTTTAATTCAAAGTTCTTTGTATCTAGATTACTAATATTAATGTATTGATGTCTACAAATGACTAAAAGTAAGGTTTACTCTGTTTGAAGACAGAAATGTATATTTAACTTATAAATATATTAAAGGAAAAATTGTAACACCTTACCATATATTTACAGAAGGAAACTACTGAGGTGTTATCACTATATCAGTCTAAAGAGATACAATGTAATATAAATCAATGAATCCTCTTATTTTAGGAATTCCATTCTCCATTAATCTAATCACATTGGAACAAAGTTAATTTTTACTTAGTCATTCTTAGTAAGACAGAATTTTATTTCACATTAATGTAAACACAGATGCCTTCAGTCTTCAATTTAAAGTCATAAAAATGATGCAGGATTTGAAGTAAAATAAAGTTTATATTCCTCTTAAGATTATATTAATTTCAATTACTTTGAAATAACAATACTAAAACTAAGATATTTTATTTATTGAATAGATATGACACTTGGGTAGGAATTGCACAAGATTCTTAAGATATTACCCAGGAAAATATATAAATAAATATACACAGTACACGAAAAAAATTATTTTAGTAGTGATGCATAGGAAAAACATTTTAGTTATTAAAAGAAGTTCCATTGCCTTTTTTTTTTTTTTTTTAAACTACAGCTTACATGTATGGGGTACAAGAATAGCCTCAGTCCTCACTTGGTACTACTGAAGTAAAGATATAGAATAAATAGGCCAGGCACAATGGCTCACGCCTGTAATCCCAGCACTTTGGGAGGCCGAGGAAGGCAGATCATGAGGTCAAGAGATAAGCCTTTCTTGGCCAACATGGTGAAACCCCGTATCCACTAAAAATACAAAAATTAGCCTGGCATGGTGGCAGGCACCTGTAATCCCAGCTACTTGGGAGGCTGAGACAGGAGAATCGCTTGAACCCGGGAGGCAGAGTTTGCAGCGAGCCGAGATTGCACTACTGCACTCCATCCTGGTGACAGAGTGAGATTCCGTCTCAAAAAAAAAAAAAAAAAAAAAAAAGAATAAAGAATAAAATTACCTAAATCATCTCATCATCCCTCAAAAGACCTGCATCTAAAAAATGCAGAGGCTGACTACTAATTATTTATTTCAAAAATTCCTATCACGGCTGCCACATTTAGGGGATCCTAATATGTTTCAGCATCTGTTTTTAAAAATATCAAATCTGTAACCTAGATTTTTAAATATAATTAAACATTATCTCTATCTTGCCAAATACTCAGAATTGGGAAAAAGAAGCTCTTCAACATTAGGGGAAACTAATCTAATTTACATGTGGATTTCTTTCCCTCACCTGACAGTCAAATGAATTTAAGCAAGGTGGAATTTGAGCAAGTAGCCCTCAGGCTTAGTAGGTAAGACCTTTAATGGCCTTGACAAAAGAAAGAGGGTTTCCTCATTATGTGAATACAGAAAAATTTTATTCTTTATTACTTTGAGATAAACTTCTATCGAGATTATATCCTTACTTATGTACAAAGTATTTTTTAAAAAACTGTTATATTGATGATATTCTGGGTAATATATTTCTAAATACAAAAATAAAGAAGTAAGTGAAATTAAGTTAAATGTTATAGCTATTGTAAAATGGGGTGTGAAATTAGCCGGGGCAAGAGGAACAATATTTTATACTCATTAAGTTGGGGGCTGATGGGAAAACTGTATCTTAGAAAAGAACAAGGTCTCATTTGTCAGATAGCTTGTATTAGGCATTAAATGCATGGTTCCTGACACTGTTATGTATTCATTCCCATCACACACACACACACACACACACACACACACACACACACACACACACACACACGTTTATTTCTTGGCAAATATTCCTTTGAAAATTCCATTCTTGCAATTGCTGCTGCTTTCTCCCCCCACCACTTCCTCCTCCTCCTCCTCCTTCTCCTCCACTTTTTCCTCCTCCTTCTCCTCCACTTCCTCCTCCTCTTCCTCCTTTTCCTTTCTTCTTCTTCTTCAGATGCAGTTTGGGCTCAAGTGGTCCTTCCACATCAATCTCCCAAGCAGCTGGGACTACAGGCACACGCCACGCCACCATGTCCGGTATATTTATTTGTTTATTTATTTATTTTTAAATTTCATTTTCTAGAGATGGGGGTCTTGTTTCACTGCCCAGTATCATTTTGAACTCCTGGCTTCAAGCCACCCTCCCACCTTGGCCTCCAAAGTACTGAGATTATTGGCATGAGCCACTGGGCCCGGCTGTATCTTCTGATACAAAGGGAAAAGGACTTGTTCAAATGTAGCTCAGGCAAACAGGGAAGATCAGAATACTTGGAAGCCCAGGCTTTGTGATAGCATTGGCTACCAACCTCGTTCCTATCAAGAATTAAGCTAAGTATTGGGAGAAATGGAAAGAATTGAGGAGAAAGATGTTTGACATTTCAGAAGAGAGTTTTAGCTCTTAACTCTGAAACCAGACAATTTCCTGTCCTCATGGAGCATTCATTTAATGACACAGAAGAGATGGCCCACTGCGATTTCTAAAAATTTTTATTAAAAGTGCTTACATTCTATATTCAAAAGTAAAACTTAAGACTTAGGAGGGATATTTTGACCTTACATTCCTTTGGATTTGACATTTTCCACATAAATTCATATATGAGATTCTGGTCTTTTTTTGGCCTTTATTCTTACAGTCTTCAGTAAGGTATCTAGATTCAGACACAATTCTCTTGCCTCCTGAGAGTTTTCAATTATAAAATAACTTTAAAATACATACATTCCAATTGGTCTCCCTATTATACATCTACATCTACAGGGTAATCAAATCTGTTTGAAATCTTTATAATAGAATCCATTGGAAAACATTTGTTATTTTATATTCAATTGCTAGGACACAGTTTGATATTACAAAATAGAGAATGGGAAAGGATGGTATTTCCTTGATAATAGTTAAATTTTTCTGACTATCTAAAATAAGAGCAGAAATAAAATTTAGATTTCATCCACTTAGTCATTTATGTTGGAGCTGGATTAATTAACAATCTTTTCTCCCAAGCTATTAAAACACATTTTCAATATGGAAATTCAACATATTTATGTAAATATTTATGTAAATATGATTGTAGCAGACTTTCAATTTGAATTCTGTAATGTATTCCCATTATTAGCCAAAAGGTTTCTATTTCTATTGTTCCCCCCTAAAATTGCCTATAAAAATGTAAACCTTTGCAATATGTTACATACACCATAAAATTAAAGTGGTATTCCTTTTTATGATAATACTTAGAGATGAAAGAATAATGTTTTCAAGAAATTATTTTCTGAAGATAGCAGTTTAATGTCTACATCATTTAAATACTTTGCAATATAAAATATTATAAATTGTATGTTTCACCGAGGAGCAAATGAGTTTTACTTGAAATGAGAATAAGTTCCCTGCTGTGACCTCAACGTCATCATTTTCTCCTCTGCTACTTGGTTCTTAACTCAGCAGCAACAAATAAGAACAAGTTTTGAAGGTCATTATTAACTTTAAGTATGAACTGTACTGAATGTAAAATCCTGATCCTGATGCTAACAGAGCCTTTGAATTTTGAAACAATACATTATAAGGTTTTGTATTACCACATACTCATCATTTTTTCCATAAAAATCACAAAATTTCTAATGAATTACTCCTGGGCACAGAATTAGATGTGCCTCCTGGGGTAAAATCTTTTATTTCTTCTTCTTATAATGACTCTTAGAGAAGGAAAAAGAAATAAAGCAGAGAATGTCTTAATTTACAGATTTTATTCAGTGCGATAAATAGTTACTTTTCATGTTAGTAAAATATAATTATGTTGACAAGAGTGTAGATTTTAAGCAATTGACTATGACTTTGCTGATGCTAATTTGAATTCTGGGGGCTCAATATGTAGATTATGTTGCTACCTGACATTGCTCAAATAACTATGGCAGACTGTGCATGCAGGATGTTGATGAGTTTGATTTATTCCTATAGATATGGTTACTTTTTTTCCGGTTATCAATCACCCGCTGGTACTATTTAAGGAATAATTTGAAGCCTATGTCTGAATATGTGTAGTGAACCATGAAGGAATGGAAGTTAACAATGCTTTGAGATGATTTTCAAAGATGAATTTTTAAAGAGAGGCAAATCTAAAGTGTTAGAGGGTCAGAATATCTTTTCTTGACAGTGAACAGCAATTTGTCTTCAAAATATGGAACAATACTTCCAATTTTTAAATACGTCATATGTAGGAATTTATAGTGGTGAATAAAAGGTACCTACTAGATATCTGTCTGATTCCTTCTTGTGTACCTAAACTTGTGATGGAACTCAGATTCTCACTAAACATGTATTGAATATTGAAGCATATTTTATTAATTGAGTATAAAAACATGAATTATTATTTTCATGTTGCACCTTTTATTGTCATTATGTTAAAAACAAACTCTTCACCACATTATTTTGCTTTGTTTTTACTCTTTATATGTTACTATTTTGACAGGAGTTTGTGGTTGTTTAAAGCCATAAAACCATTGTTGTGCTACACTGACAAATTGCGTGAAGGACAATGAATGCCTGTCTCCATAAGACATGAGTCAAAAATCCAAACTCTATCATATGACTATAAAATATGTTAAATTTGTGTTTATAAAAATGATTTGATAAAGAATCAGTGAGGTCAATATGATTTGATAAAGAATCAACAAGGTCAATGAAGGAATTAAGGGTAAAGAATATCAAAGTAATTTATAATAGTTTCAGTTTTAAATTCTACAATTAAACTCACTGTTC
Organism: Rhinopithecus roxellana; assembly: GCF_007565055.1. Classification (NCBI taxonomy): domain Eukaryota; kingdom Metazoa; phylum Chordata; class Mammalia; order Primates; family Cercopithecidae; genus Rhinopithecus; species Rhinopithecus roxellana. Next base: position 9,886,388 of record NC_044549.1, on the reverse strand, counting down.
TTATGCTGATAGGGTCTGTGATGGTAAGAAAGCAGGAATATCGTTTAAAAGGCTTTGTTGTGAGAAAGCGACATTTGATTTGAATGGATGAAGTAGAAGTTAAGGAGAAAAATTGTGATAGGCAAATATCTGACCCCCTAAACTAGAATAACTTTGTTAATATGAATGTAGCTGTTGGCTCTACATAAAATACAAATTTAATTAAAAAAATGAAAGGTTGTATAGATTCATTTGAGGAAATGGTAGGGAGAAGCATTGTAGACATGAGGTGTTGCCACATTTCCATTGAAGTACATACTGTTAAAGGTTTACATAATTCTAAGAAATTCGTATCTATTGTGCTTTATATAAAACGATAAAGTATTTCAATTGAGGGAAAGGGTTACTCCTGTGTTAATACGGAGCATAAGCAGCACAAAACCCCAGAAAGTTTCAATGCTGACATCATTGCCCCTTTGGGATCACTGCGAGGTGGACAATAATATCTAAGAATTCATTCAAAGGGTATTGCTCAAGCATCTCCTGGAGAAAAGTTTGTAGCCTGGAACCTTTGTTACAATCAAGTTTTAAGTCCAAAGGGAAAATCTATACTTTATATACACATGGGATATGCTTCCAGGCTACTTTAGAAAATTGAAGAGGAAATGTGGATATTTTCTGAGCAGACATTTTAATGGAAGGAAGGAAAAAAACCTCAGAACATTGAATAGCTTAAAAGCAAAAATAGTAGGACCTAATAGTAAGAAGGTCGAAAAATTTAGTAACTCAATTCTTGACCTTCGAGTTTTTTGGGACAAAAATTGCAAGAAGATAATACTAACTCCTGTTAATGAGTTACAAAACAGTAATTCAAGAAGAACTTTAAAAGTAACAATATGAATTATTTATAAATAAGAATAACAGTAGCTTCAAAAATTCAACATTACATAACATCAAATATATTTTACTCTATTATATACATATCTGGATAGGATATATGGCATTAGATATGTTCCTAAAATGTATATCATATATATGTATAATATATATATAATTTGACTACATAAATACTATACTAATTATATACATATTTGCCAGTGAAACATAATAACATGTACATATACAATTGGAAATGTTATATAATGTGTATCTGTATCTGAAGCACCAAAAATATGTACATCATTTAAATAAAATTAAGTCAATTCTCAAAGTTCAATAAACTCTTTGAACATATAACATAAGAACCAAAAATTGTTTGTTAATACATACACATGCATATGTAAATCTATTTGCATATATACAAACATATGCAAAATTTCACAAGAAATAACTATATTTACACTAATTTATAAATCATCATGCACAATAAAGTTCCCCAAATGGCCGGGCGCGGTGGCTCAAGCCTGTAATCCCAGCACTTTGGGAGGCCAAGACGGGCGGATCACGAGGTCAGGAGATCGAGACCATTCTGGCTAACACGGTGAAATCCTGTATCTACTGAAAAATACAAAAAACTAGCCGGGCGAGGTGGCGGCGCCTGTAGTCCCAGCTACTCGGGAGGCTGAGGCAGGAGAATGGCGTAAACGCGGGAGGCGGAGCTTGCAGTGAGCTGAGATCCGGCCACTACACTCCAGCCTGGATGACAGAGCCAGACTCTGTCTCAAAAAAAAAAATAAAAGAATAAAAAAAAAAATAAAAAAATAAAGTTCCCCAAATCCAATATATACAAAATCTTAAAACTTACCAGGTAACATTGTTTAATGAATATAGAGTTTCTATTTAGGATGACAAATTTTGGAAATAAATATTGTGATGATGTACAAATTCTAAACATATTTAATGCCACTGAATTGTGCACTTACTTTTAAAATGGTACATTTTATAATATGTGTATTTTACCAAAATTAAATAAAAATTAAACATGACTCAAAAAACCTATACTATACTATTTGATATCTTGGACAAATTATATTTTGAGAAATGCAGAAAGGGCAATTTTACAGGTGTTTTTTAGTCAAGATTGAATATGTTTGTGTTCAGATTCTAAGAGTGAAATCAAAGGATCGATTTAATAACCATTTATAATTTTGTCAAATATATATTCATAAAATGCTTTAAAAAAGCTTGTTACAACATACATAGCATATTGTTTTCTTAATACATCAACTATTATTTTTAAATAAAATGTTACTGTTTAAATATCAAAATTAAATATCTCCACTTTCATTACTGTTTTACTCAAATTATATATATTTTTCAAGGAAAAAAATCTGTAGAATATAAAGGTTAGAAATGTACTCTCTAGTTTAAAATGTGCTTCACATAACAATACCTGATGAATATTAACCTAAGGAGGTGTTCTATCAATATGAACCATCAATAGAAATGCATTAAGTTCTCTTTGAAAACATCAAACTAAACACCACACCTAACATGTTTAAATAGATCTTTACATAAATTCCTCACAGTTGCAGTTTGCCTTGTTGAGTCACAAGTTCAGCACAGGAATAGACTTAGCAAAAATAGAATTAGCCATCACAAGCAAGAGTAGTAAGTCAAGGAGATTACTTGGTAACTCAAGGCCTTTAAAATCAACTGAAGAGAAGAGAAACTAAAAAATGGTTTTAATTATTTCATTATTTCTTAACGTCTCTGACAAACTCTCAAAAACTCTTATAGAATATTCAGATGTCTAGAAATACAACTGTCACCAAAATAAACCCAAACTGTTTTATTAAATATAGAACTTGAAACTTTAGTTGATTGCTGTTTTTGCATCTGGAATAAAGGTCATACCAGAGTAGCAGGACTCTTCGTAGCAGGCCCGTGAAAAATTTCCCGTATCCAGAGACACGTTATAGATTCAGTAAATCAGCATTATGGAATAATAAACATGCACTAGGAATAAAGGCAAATTTTGAATTTCGGGAAACATTTTCAATAACTAAGTATTTTTTTCTTAACATGTATTATTATAATGAGTCAAATTCTTATGAACGCTTCCCCCTTTTACACTTGTGACATATGAAATTGCCCAGTAGGAAGGAGAACAGCATATGCTGTCCCATTGATCTCTGTTTATTATTTTGTATTTTCAATTCTTTCTGGCATCTTTTGAAGTACAACTTTCTTCCCAACTCATAAAGAACGCTAATAACATCAATAGAGTGTTCATCAGGGTATTTATGTTTTAAGAGTAAGAAAGAAAGAAGAAGAAGAAAAAAAAAAGAATGAAGTTCTTTTGAATATCCGAAAAAAAGGAAGTTTCACTTTGATTGGTAACTTGTGCTGACAGAAATCCTAGCACAAGAATTTAAAAACGCTTGAAAGAATTTGACAGTATGCTAGGGGATATTAAATGCTTTTTTTCTCTAAAATCTCAGTGGTAATTCTCTTCATTATTATAGTGCCATACCTCCTCACCTCCAACCCCTCACCCCGTGTTTATGACTGGTGGCTGGGAATCACAAAAGCTTTACCACGTTGGAAATAAATCAAAATGCCCTTTCTGACTTGTTAATGAAATCATTCCAGCTTTTCTGTTCACCACTGTAATAGTCATGCTGTTAGCAGATTGTGTCCAACTAAGAAAGTTATTCATTTAAATAAGAATCTATTCACTCTGCAGCGTTTGTGGAAGAGGCTTAAGCAATATGAATAAAAATAATTACTTGTCTGTCAACATGAGAGCACTTTCCTAGATCATTGGTGATAAATTAACTCTTTTAATACAGACTTTGACTTATTTTGATCACACATATAAATATTAAACACTGTTGATTGATTGTGATACAACACATATATATATATATATCCAATATATATAATTTGTGTATATGCTGTGTATGTGGGTGTATAATGGTCATTACAAAGATTAACGTATTATCATTGGAACTAAAAGTAAAAATGTACTAACTGCTCATTGAAAACACTGTTATGTTTATTCTGTTTTGCTATTTCCTTTTGTATGCACATAGAGACCTTAGATTATAAAGATGAAAGATGAATCAAGTTCAGACTTCAAATGTGCTGAGAGAGAAAACATTTAATGCTTATGCTTTCTGAGAAAAATCTATTCGTATCAAAAATAAAGCAAAGGATTATTTATACAAATATTCTTAGGAAAGAATTTTAAAGATAACCCCAAATGAAATGAGATATTAAAAGTTTATAGATTTTTTATTTTCTATTTTTGTGTTGCTCTGCCCTAAAATAATTGCTGTCCTAAAAAATTGCAATTCTATATATTGTTCATCATATAACTGAAAACATTGAAATGAGCAACATATTGTCAATTGCCTGTGTCATTATCCCTCTCCTTAAAGACAAAATGATCGGGTCATGAGATTCTGCACAAGAAGTAATATATGATATATGCTATGGAGAGTGGTTAACAGGTCAGTATACTCAAAGGTTATGGCCAGACATAAAAATAGCAAATCCTTCATAATACTTATAATGGGACAGGTACTCTTCTAAGTTGTTACAGACATTAGCTCATTTAGTCATCTCAACAACCCCCTAGAGTTAGAACTATTATTCCGCCCTTTTCACTAATGAAACGCCTGAGTCACACAAATATGAGGCAAGGCACTTATGTGAGGCACGTTGTAACTTGCCCACAGCCACAAATTAGAAATAGTGGAGTCTGAACATGAAGCTACATAATCCTTGCTCTTAACCACCTCATTACATTGTCTTTTAAAATTGATTTTTGAATATAATATTTATAATGAAAACAATATGGTTGATAAAACAAACAATTTATGGAACTTATGGAAAATCTAAATTGATAATGCAGGAATGAGTACAATTTATTTAATTAAGCTTATTTTGTGAAAAACGCAGTCAAAATTGTCAGATCACAGTGATACAGACAATGATTTGAATAATATATCTCCCTATTTATGTCTGCAGTTTACATACAGTTTGGTTGCCTCCATTATCAAATCAGTAAAACTACCTTTAGCTCAAAGCCATATCCTTCAATTAGAAATAACTTTTAAAGTTATACGCCCTATGTAGAGTTTTAAAAAATAGTATAAAATATATAAACATCACCTAATATCATATCCCTTCACCACCAGAAAGTTACGTAGTAAATCAAACATAGAAAGATTCCAAATCAAATAGCCAGACAAATAGTTAAATTGTTGTTTACATTCCAAATTCAATTAGACTTCTATAAGAAATTTGGGAATTTGAAGTAAAATAGAACATATCATTTTCTCCCAAAGCTTAGGAGTCAAGGTTCCCAGCCAAGTATTCTTAAGTGAGTTACTGCCTAATACAGCACCACTTAGCTAAATAATTAGGGCAGATCTGTTATAAAGATAGCTCTGACAAGTCTTTCTTTTAGGGTAAATTGCTAGTTAGAAAGTACCATTTCCTACAAATGACATCAAAGATTTGATCCAAGAGAGAAGTGGTGGAGATGCATTGAAGTGTCATGAAATTACATCGGTTTTGGGAGGAGACTAATCTGAATCTGAATCTCCTGCTCCAGTACTCTCTTGCTATGTGATCTAACAAAGGTTTTTTAATCCTTTTGAACCTATTATTTCTCTCATCTTAACAATCAGAAAGAGGAAATATTGTCTTTAAAGGCTGTTGTAAGGATTTTATGTAATACAATTATATGGAGCAGTTAACATAGCTTGGTATATATTATAGGCACTGAAAGTGGCTTAGTTTCCATTTATCACAACCCTTAAATAGGATTTCTTCTGATATTGGTACACTAAATGGGAGTTTCCCCAACAAATAGTTATATTTTCATACTTCGTGAGTATTATATCTATTGTAAAGGTACCTATTGTATTGTACCCTGCTACTCGGGAGGTTGAGGCAGGAGGATTTCAGGAGCTGGACACCAGCTTGAGCAACATTCCTATCCCTAAAACATAAAAATAAATAATAAAAAGTTAGCCAGGCATGGTGTTGCATGCCTGTAGCTCCAGCTACTCAGGAGGCTGAGGCTGGAGGATCCCTTGAGCCCAGAAGGTTGAGGCTGCAGTTAGTTATCATCACAGCAACGTGCTCAGCCTGGGTTGTAGAGAGAGACCCTGTCTCAAGACAATAAAATAAAATAAAATAAAATAAAATAAAATAAAATAAAATAAAATAAAATAAAATAAAATAAAATAAAATAAAATAAAATAAAATCTTCATAACTTACAGAAGTCGTCAAAAGAGTGATAAATGTTTAAAACACATGGCATACAGCATGCCACATTGGAAGTGTTTCATAGCTTCAGTAATAACAATACACTATTTCCTATTGCTGATTTCCCTTTAACAATATCCAAAGCCTCTCTTTATTCTATCTCCTGACTGCCTACCACGCCGCTTCGCTAGGTCTAAAATTCGCCAGTTTTCAATGTAATTTAAAGGTATTAAGAAAATGAAAGCATTTCCCTTTAATAAAACATTATAGGACTCATCCCTTATTAAACCTGTTTCTGCAATAATTAAATTCCCTAGGATGCTTCTTACCTTAGGAAACGGATAAGTTTCCATTTTTTATTTTATTTTCTGGTCAGTTTTTCCAACCAATTGTGAAAATGGAAGGAAGTGTCAAATCTCATTGCCACGTGATCCAACAAAACATCTTTACCACTCAAAAAATCTCGTTCACTCATTATATTACCGTACTCATGTTTTCAGAGGCCCTATAGAGACAGATAACTCGAATATTGAAAAACAAAATCATTAGTAATGGTGCTTGTTTTTCCATATCAGGGAAGCAACAAGAGTTTCATGGTGCTTTGCACTTCGTTGTTGCAACTGTCACTTTTGAAATTTTGAGTTTTTCAATATCATTACAAATATTTTGCAGGCCGGGCGCGGTGGCTCACGCCTGTAATCCCAGCACTTTGGGAGGCTGAGGCGGGCGAATCACGAGGTCAGGAGATCCAGACCATCCTGGCTAACACGGTGAAACCCCGTCTCTACTGAAAATACAAAAAACTATCCGGACGAGGTGGCGGGCGCCTGTAGTCCCAGCTACTCGGGAGGCTGAGGCAGGAGAATGGCGGGAACCCGGGAGGCGGAGCTGGCAGTGAGCTGAGATCGCGCCACTCACTCCAGCCTGAGCCACAGAGCGAGACTCCGGCTCAAAATAAACAAATAAATAAATAAATAAATAAATTTTGCATTTATTCAATAGATTTCAAACTAGAGGACTTTAGATGATATTGAACTCTTGCATTTGGACTGCTTGTGCTGTGGAAAAGCCTTATCAAAGGCATAAAAATTACGTAAATAACTGATATATGTAACGTTTAGATGTCCATGAAATGATTCTAAACTAAAAATACTTTGAAGAGCTTTCATTTTAAATTATCATATTATTTTAAAAGACATTAAAAGCTTATTATAAAACTCATGTTAGGGTTCAGTAAAAATATTTTTTAAAAACTCTTATTTCAAAGTATATTTTGCTAATAGTGAGTTTCCAACAGTATGTTTTAAATAAATAGATCTTTAAATAGCTCAGAATTTTAGTGTTTTACTGAAAACTTCCACTGGTGTTATTTACATGCCAGTTTATCAGGATACAGTCAGACGGAGTTTCTGATAAATTATACAGGGGTCAGACTATCTGACTTGTTGGTTGTACATAGACCAGAGTTCTTTCATCATCCCTACAGAAGGTGAGAGGAAAATACAATGCAATATCTAGATTGTGCAAACAAGATCATTAAAAGAACCGTTACAGACATACATACCCCATAGAAAAATATCAACTTAACTAAATCACTCTATCTCATCCTAATGTTTTGCTGTTAGTGTAACATTTAACACTGTACAGTGGTATCTCAATCCTTCATTTTCTTTTGCTTTGGCTGTCTCTCCTAAAATGTAAGCTGTATGAGAATAGGGAAAATAAAAATAATACATAAGGGAAAAGATGATCTAGTCTACTTTTCCATCATCTATGAAAAGTGCTGTATGTATTCTGAAGTACCTTTTGTAATATTTCTCACTACTTAGTTCTACTTCTAAGAATTTTAACATATTTATATATTTTTTCATATTCATCTTCTTAAGTCTCTCTCCTTCCTGGATATGTAAGAATGTTGACAAGCCAAGTGTTGAAGTAAAGAACTATACATAGAAAGTTTTCTATAAATAACTAATACTTGTGTGTGTGTGTGTGTGTGTGTGTGTGTATGTGTGTGTGTTTAAGGAGACCAGTTAACCATTAACAAGCAAACTTTTAAATTTTTTGAGTCATTAAGAGAAAAGAAGCAGACGGTTTTTTGACAGTGTGGTATTCTTGCCTCTTGAGGTTTGGGAAACACGAACCTAACGGTCATGCCTTCAGGCAAAAGTCTTAACTAATCAAGTTACTAATCTGCTGCCCAATGTAACATGCTGCAAACCACGTCAGCTGAAAACACAGTGTCCTTAAAGAGCATTTCTATATATATAGTCATTTTGAATGCTGCAGTAGAGAGATGATTATATGTCAGACCATTGTGACTGCCCAGAAAACAGATCTCTGTGTATTTTTAAAATCTTTGCTATTACAAAAGTATATTGCAACTGTTAAGGTCCTATTGGTACGTTTAAAGATAGAAGGTAGGAAGATACATTAATGACACATAGATAAAACTAGCCTGGTGTATTTTTCAAGGCTACAGAGATTAAAAATAGATTCTGCTTCTGTGGATCTCAAGTATTTTGGAAGCATGCATTAAAAATAATAGTCTACTCTTTGTTTTGCAACTAATTCTTTTGTTTGTTTGTTTGTTTGTTTTTGAGACGGTGTCTCGCTCTGTCGCCCAGGCTGGAGTGCAGTGGCCGGATCTCAGCTCACTGCAAGCTCCGCCTCCCGGGTTCCCGCCATTCTCCTGCCTCAGCCTCCCGAGGAGCTGGGACCACAGGCGCCGCCACCTCGCCCGGCTAGTTTTTTGTATTTTTAGTAGAGACGGGGTTTCACCGGGTTAGCCAGGATGGTCTCCATCTCCTGACCTCGTGATCCGCCCGTCTCGGCCTCCCAAAGTGCTGGGATTACAGGCTTGAGCCACCGCGCCCGGCCTGCAACTAATCCTTAAAAATGAAAGGATAGACTTTTAACAGGTTGAGTGATTTCCAGAATTTGTTCTTCTCTGCTATCTTTGTAGTGCATGGGCAGATCGTTGACCTTGGACTCCAATAGGTAATGTGCACAGGACAGGAAAAAACTCATAAAAGATTGAATTAGAAACAAAATAGAGGTTGAATGTTTTCATCTTCCCTCTGCAATTGGATATTTCTACATTCTTCTTTGCCACTCTGCTACATTTATTTCTAAAGAATATCATTTTTAAAATGGAGAAATATTTTCCTCAATATGTGTATTGTTTAAAAAGACATGGGGTGCTAAACTCCAACATTTAGAGTTTAATACAGGGAAAGTATTTATATGCAACTGTATAGCTAGAAGACAGGTTCAACTTGTGCTACGTGTCTCTTCCCCAATTTATAAAGATGTATGAAGAAGCTCTCTTTTTATAATAGTTATCGAAACTTTGTATGTCAAAATATCTATACAAATTTGCCCAATAGATGCAATTTATTTTTCAGTTTGTCAGGTCTCTTGAGGCAAATCACTTTTTGGTAAAAACAGACATCTCAATAGATTGGTGAATCATTTGAAGTAGTGTTTAATTAGATCGAAACATAGACAACCTGCAGACAATTTTTCTTCAATGATTCATTAGTTTGTCTTATTTAGATGATAGGCAGGAATTCCATTTTCTGCTATTTTTTCTTCGATTTTAAGTACTTGTGTGCAATTAATATGAGACATTTCAATCTGAATATTTTGAGCATTTCTAGATGGGCAAAATAATAAAGTATATCAATTGATTTTAATTAAGGTAATGAAATGATAATAATTCATTTAGAAACATAAATGTCTAGGAACAGTACCGGATCTTAAAATTTCCTTCATAAACGTAGATTTCCATTCATCTTAGATATTAAATTTTGTTTTTGCTCTCTGAGCACTTTAAATTGCTGGATAAATAAAATGTATTGTTTCAAAATATTTATAAACAATTTGGTGAGACTGTCTTTATAGATTTAGTATTTAAATTAATCAATATCAGATGCCTTGTTATATAAGATTAATGATAGTTTAATAGAAACTTATTTTAGACACATAAGTAATGAGTACATTATAAGAATCGTCCTAAGTCAAATAAATGGGTCATCAAAAATGTAAAGAGAATATGAAAAAAATGAGTGTTTCCAAATTGATTCCCATAAATGACAAATAAATAAATTATATTCCCACAATGATCATTTTCATTCAATATTTTTGTAGGAATGAATTATCTTATTGTTGGGCACACAGTTCAGCCAACATCTTATACTTATTGGGAAAGTCACTGAGCTGGATTGGACAGATTGGAGGCCAGGCCCACACTGGACAGATGCACCCACCTGTATCTTCCTATCACAATTAGATTGAGGCAAGCCTCAGCTGGAAAGGTCGGAGTACCTCAATTATCTAATTTGTATGAATTTTACACTCACGATTCCAACATCAAAGTCATGTAAAAATAACCTGAACATTTGTCTAATCTATATATTGCCATGAAACACCAGAAATCAAACTCCACGGAAGGAAAAAACTGTCCTATGCATTTAACCACCACCTCCCTGGTCTGCTTTGTTATGCTTTCCAAGAAAAATTATTTTCTTAATCTCAAGGTAGATCTGAGACTGTCATGGCTGTGCCAGTGGTGTGTTACTGTGATTTCACTCAGATCGACGTCTATAAAATCTTTCCTTGAGATTCGAGGATGCTGAGTCTGTAGTTTATGGAGAGTAGCAACACATGGAGCACCTTTGTTGGCCAGGAAGGAGGTGACCATTTACGGCCATAGCACATAGAAGCTCAGTCATTTTACAATGGTAATAATATATAACACAAACTAAACCCTTAAAATTTGTCAGCACCATGTTAAGTGTTTACACAGACCCAGTCATTCAGTTTGCATAACAGCCCTCTAAGTGGATATCATCTCACACACACACACACACTCTCACACACTCACACACTCAAGATTTTAAATATTCTGGCTCTAGATAATTAATGATATAAATCATGTTTCAAACATGTAATTTGAGGTAAATAACTGAAATATTCTTAGGAGTGTTTTAATCACTCATTTAGGTGATAATATGCTTAATTGTATGTGTCAACTTGGCTGCACCATGGGCCCCAGCTATTTGGTCTCGTATTATTCTGGATGTTTCTGTGGAGGTGTTTTATGGATGAAATTAACATTTCAGTAGGTAGACTTGAAGGAAAGCAGATTACCTTCCATAATTGATATGACGTGGGTCGGCCTCATAGAGTCAGGTGGTCTCAACAGAACAAAGAATTAAGACAAAGACTGGCCTCCTGTCAGTAAGAAGGACTTCTGCCAACAGACTCTCTTCAGACTCCAGCTTGAATGCTTCCCTAGGTCTCTAGCATACTCTGCAGAGCTTACCTTTTCCAACCATCCTCAATCCCATGAGCCAGTCAATCCCTTAAAATAAATCCCTTGCTACACACACACAAACACAACATAAACACACACAAGACACACACACATACACACACACATCCTGTTGGTTCTGCTTTTCTGGAGATCCCTAACTAATACAAATATTGAGGATATAATTGTAATAATTTTTAGTATTATATGTTATCATTTAAGAAGTTTTTCATTACTTGCATGAGTAAAACTTCACTTCATCTTTGCAACAATATTTAGGGAATGCAAGAAAGAGAATATATTTAATCATACTTTATAAACAAGGAAACTGTAGCTAAGACAGGACACATAAAATATCTGCATTCACAAGTTAACAAGAGGTATTGCTGGATTTGACTTTAGGTTTTGTGACTACAGGTGTATGCAGTATATTTTCAATATATGAACCTACAATAGTAACACAATTATTTGCATAAGATGAAATATTCTTTTGAATATAAAAATCGGTATAAATTATAACACAAAAGTGCTTCACTATCTTCCTTTCACAGGTTAAATAATGCAGTTGTTGTTATTTGTTAGCCAGGCTCAAGACTTTTTCTAGTTCTTCCAACATTTGAGGATTCAGGAGTGAAGACAGGGTAAACCTGATGACCTCAATGTCATTTGTCTGTATGTGTTTCCTTGATGTTGAACATGGAGGAATTTCCAAAGCAAAGCGCTTCCAGAAACATCTCTTTGTAACGCTTTCTTAACTGTGATTTCCTAATCACTATGCAGATGATTTCACTGCCTAATTAAAGGAGTGGTGCAGTGATGAAGATAAAGAATACAGAGCAGGGCCGCAAGCTAATCTACAAGCAAAACACAGGAGCTGCTTGTCAAGAGTAAGGGCATATTTTATCGACAGCTGTGTCCAATAAGAATGAGTTATGCAGTAAATATTTAATATTAATGTATTTCTGCTATGATGGTTACCTCCTTCCTTATCTCTCACTGTGCTCAGTAAAATAATTCATACAGTTATTCATTTCAATGAATTCCATTTTAAATGGCAGAATTTTGGAAGACTAATACTCATTTTCAATGGAAAGTAACACATTGTAGTAACTGGCAATTTAAATTCAATGAAATAAATGTGTAGGTAATGAAGTTAACTGTTCTGTTTATTGGTTACATTCTGTTTTGCATGTAAGAACTATATATCATATTCATTACATATATATGATAGAGAAAAGTGACATAATTGTTATAATTGTGTAAGAAACTGATGGCTCAACATGCAAATGGAAATTTAGCAGTAGTTTACAAAGGGACTACACATATTGTGATATTAATAGAACAGAAGGCTACATTTTAAAGGCAGTTACTCTATCACTCCTAGCTCAGTAACATTGTCAATTACTAATTTTCCATCTATTAGAGAGAGAGAGAGAGAGAGAGAGAGAGAGAGAGAGAGGAGTGACAATAATAGGCTCTACCATGTGTAGTTTTACTGAGTAGAAATAAGATGTATGCAGAGCCAATGGAGCATATTAGGCTTTCAAGTAATGCTGTTCATCTCTCCCGTTATGGATAACATGATACCAGCTCCAAATTATCCAAACCAAAGGAGAATAACAGTTATCATTTTAAACATATTGCTGAAATTTATCATCCAAATTTTCACATTTAGATTTATAATTTCAACAAAAATATGCTGTATTTCTAGTATTACCCAAAATGTCATAATAAATAATATATGAGAACACAGAGTACAAATGTATATATCTTCATCTATATCTACATATAAATTTATCTATCTATATATCCCTCTGTGTGTGTGTGTGTATGAATAACATAATTTATACTTTTCCCTCAAAGAAAGTAAATTTTATTTAATTTCACAAAAATTAAAAATAAAATATTTTAACATTCAACTAAATGACCTAGATCAACAAATAATTGAAAACTATAAAGTACTTAATGATATTAAGTAAAAGAAGAATTTTTGAGAAGTAGCTGAAGGCTGTGGTGTACAAATGTATTATTAAAAATAAATTATTCCATTAAAATATGTCCCCAGAAGAAATAAGAGAAAAGTCGGGAATACTTTAGATAGACTTCAAGCTTCTTTCATCAAGTTCTATTTCAAGGTTCTCTTTACTAAACTTTTACTACACTTACTAAGAGTCTTACTACACTTACATAGAGATTGAACACATTTAATTTGAATTTGGACTTCCTTAGATCCCTAAACTAGGGATAATGTATAAGGAATAGAATGGCCTGGTTTTATTAGGATTGAGAGCTACTTGTAGGTACAAATTTATGTTAATCTTTAAAATATAGATATTACAATAATTTTAACCAAAATATTGAATTTTGTATTTTTTCCACTGTCAGTTATATTTTATCTCTGTAAGCTGTATAACAAACTTACATGTACCCCGGAACTTAGTGTATAATAAAATAAAATAAAATAAAAACGCTAAAACTATAACCAAGAAAAACAAACACGGGTAGATTTTTTTCTTAAATTAACTATGGAAATGTTTTCAAGTTTCTTTGTTAGCCAGAAGATGAAAAGTCTTAGGAAATTCTAACTTTAAAAAACTCCAGCACCCTGATGATTCGAGCAGTTTGATACCTCGCGTTCTGCCGTTTATTTTGGGTCTTTGGCACAGATTGCTTATGGTCCCCCTACGGTTGGTTTCCTCTGTCTTTTCACTAATATAATTGTAACAAGGCAGATGGTTGTCAGCTTCCCTTGAAGTTGGTTGTTATTAAGTTTGTGTTGATAGAATTGAGCAGAAGTGAAGGATATCACTTCTAGTCCGGGTGGGACTTAACACTTTCATCTTGTTTTCTTCCAAGCTCTTTTCTACTTCCTGGAAGCTGGAACAATGGATGAACCAAATCTGAACCCAGTGGAGAAGAAGGCAATATCCTGGAATATGGCAGAGGAACAAGATAGATGAAACCTGGACTCTGAGTGATGATGCGAAACTGAGCCACCCTTACATCTTGGAGTGCTCACTTTTAGGCTATTTTAAGACAGACATAGCAATCCAAGGGCTTTAAAATAGTGTATTTTGAAATGTCCTTGTTAGAGCAGCTTTAGTTTGTTTCCTACGTGGTACAGGCATCCATAGAATATCATGGTGAGTAAAAATACCATGAGTAAAACGATAGATCTGTAGCATACAGCTGTGGAATTCTCCTGTGTTTTCAAGTTATTATTATTATTATTATTTTTGAGACGGAGGCTCGCTCTGTCGCCCAGGCTGGAGTGCAGTGGCCGGATCTCAGCTCACTGCAAGCTCCGCCTCCCGGGTTTATGCAATTTTCCTGCCTCAGCCTCCCGAGTAGCTGGGACTACAGGCGCCCGCCACCTCGCCCGGCTAGTTTTTTGTATTTTTTAGTAGAGACAGGGTTTCACCGTGTTAGCCAGGATGGTCTCGATCTTCTGACCTCATGATCCGCCTGTCTCGGCCTCCCAAAGTGCTGGGATTACAGGCTTGAGCCACCGCGCCCGGCCTCAAGTTATTTTAAATATATCACAAAATAGAATATATTGTTTCCAGTTAATTTGTTATGCCAATATTTTAAACATTAAACTTTTTCTAAGGGTGGAACGTATGCAGTTTAATTTTGAGAGATAAATGAGAAAGCTAGAAATGAAGCAACTTTCCTTTAAGTTATGCCCTTTATGTCTGACTTTCTTGGTTTTTACATCAAATAGTTTCCCTGTTTGTGCCACTCTAGCTGTCTCTCAATGTAAAATCTAGCAACACATTCTTTAAATAGTTGAATGATAAATTTTAAGGTGATAAATAACCTTGGAGAATATTTTTGTTGTATATAATTAATTGCTAAAATTTTCTTTTATCTCTCTAAAAAAAAAAAAAAAAAAAAAAAAAAAAAAAAAAAATCCTGTAGTCAATCTTTGATCATTTCCAGAATTGGGAAGATTGCCCATTCATATAGTTTTTCATTTTACACTATTGAACTCTCACAAAGTCTTCCCTAATTTGGACTCTAATAAAACCCCACATAATTCCTTTCTGCATTATTTTCTTGTTTTCCTTTTCTACTAAATCACAAAGATCTACTATATTTCAGCACATAGACTTAAGTGTCTTTAAGTTTTTGAAAGTTATCCCAACATCCTGCCTTTTTACCTTTATTCCCAGGACACATATTTCAGATCACATGGCCCTTGCTTGCTAACTCCTTATATGAATTTTCATCACCACCTTATGATGCATATACTCTTTGCATTGTTATTTGATTATAAGAATGTAAACACTATTTGTGCCCATAACAAGTTTTGTGAGTTCTTCAAAAGCACTGTTAGATAATAATATGCATCATTCTTCTGAGATTCTGCAATCCAAACTATTGAGTCTGTTTACTGGATGCCTGAAGGTAAATCAAATATAAATAGACATTATTAAATCCAAGAGAAGTTTGAATTAAACCATTCTCCAGTATTAAGAATTGAGCATCTCACCTGAATTCCTACCCCGCTTCCCTCCAACATCACCTCCCCTTTCAAAAATGGTATTTTCCTGGCTTGTCATGCTCCAGCACTCCCAGGACCCAACACATCAGGAAACAAATTAGAGTATCTCTATTTGTCCTTCCTAATAACACTCAACGGGCACCTTCCATGTGCCAGATAGTTGTAGGCACCTGCAATACTTTTGTGAATAAACGGACCATGTTAACACTTGGAGTTAACATATTAGAGTCAATGTTAGCCTACTTGGAAGGACAGGTCAATGGTGATAATGCATAGTACCCCACAAATTCTCTCTCATCAAGCCCTTCAACTCTGCCCTGAATCACATCCCATCTGATAGGTTTTGACTTTTCTTAACTAAAATTGTATTTCTCCCCCTTTCTCTTGCTTACAAAGTTCCTAGAGGATTGCTCATTCCTGACTGATCCCCCACATAGATCCTATTTGGTGCTCTGTGAATAAACTCAGCTCTAGTCACTTCTATCATTTGAATTAGACAATGGGGTCAATTTGGAGGCCATTCCTGCCTGT
This sequence comes from Rhinopithecus roxellana, assembly GCF_007565055.1. Lineage (NCBI taxonomy): Eukaryota > Metazoa > Chordata > Mammalia > Primates > Cercopithecidae > Rhinopithecus > Rhinopithecus roxellana. The sequence continues at coordinate 9,869,888 of NC_044549.1, read as the reverse complement.
CCACATAGGGCTCGTCGTTTCTGTTGTGTCCCCACCCTTGTCTACGTTGATGGGTGGCTTCCTGTTTGGCTCCAGCTCCCTTGCATTGTTAATACATTCCTGTCTCCCAGGTGCCATCATGTGTGACATTTGCTTTTAAATGACTGCACCACTTTAGCCCATGTCCACAGATCATTTCATCATATTGTTTTACAGAGTAGTCGCTACATAAACACTTATAAAATACATTGATTCCACCCACTCCCATTTCAAAAACTCTCATATTCCATGTTTAGCAGAGGCTGTGATACGTACCCTTGCTGCTAAGCCCAGGGTCTGACACGTTGCAGTTACACTGCAAACTCTTGCAACTTTAAGCCTAAAAAGCTTTCTCTGACTTGTGGTGGCCTGCAGTATGCTGTAAGGTAGGCTAGAATAGCAGGTAAGTATTTTCCCTCCCCATGAAGAGTCTTCAGCCAATGACAAATTGGGAGGTAAATACATATCCACCAACATCAAACATTCTTGTCCTTGGATAGGACAACTCTGAGCTGGGTTCTCTACTTTCTCCCAGGGGCTGCCAATAAGCCTAAGCTCCATTTGCCCACAGTGGTGACCTGCTCATTAGCACATTTCAGTTTAACTTTTATCCCTTACCAGAATTACTTCCTTACTCTATGACTAGTGTATTCTGGTATCACCACCCAAATAAGTTACAGTAAGTCCCCACTTAAGGTATCCCATGGGGTCTTGGAAACTGACTTTAAGTGAAATTATGTATAATGAAACCAAATTTATACCATAGGCTAATTGATATAAACAAGAGTTAAGTTCCTATGGCATATTTCTGGTCATAAAAAGATCAATAACTTCTTTAAAAAGTCCCCGAATGCTTTTAACATTAAACATTGAAATAAATGTGAACTATATACACATTTAAGAATGATTAATAACAAGTAAGATGGTTATTTGATGGGTTGTTCCATTTCAGGATCACAAATAGCAAGAGCCTCTCCTAGTAGCTCAGAGTGCAAGGTGGGTGACAGCTCTGGACAGGACACCATCCCATCACAGGGCACACTCTACACACCCACACTCAGTCACACTGGGGGTTTAGACACAACAGTTCTCCTAATGTGAGCATCTTCACTATGGGAGAGGGAACGAGGGTACCTGGAGAAAACCCATGCAGCCACAGGGAGAACATGCAAACTCAACTCAGACAGTGGTCTCAGCCAATAATCCATCATATTTTTCCTGCCTCAATGTTATAACAGAACCAGTGTCGAATTAAACGATCTTATTTGAGGACCTGCTATGCTTTCACACATATCTCTATATCAGGGTTGGCCTTTGAGAAATACAAACAAGATAATAATTAAGATAAAATGATGTATGTGTGAATGTATTTGACCCGTCCTGTTATGTCTTTCGACATATTTCCAATACGGGAGAAAACACTATTTTAGCTCATAATTAGTAACTTCTTCAGAATACCAAATGAATCTTTCAAAAGTTAACAGAGTGGTCTTTTATTTTTTTTTAATAGCCTTTTTATTTTTATGTTCTTTAGTGTTAGTATTTGCTTGACTTTCCTGATGTCTCTATCATTTCTCAAGGATATGGAATACATTTTCTGGTCATTGTAAATTTGACATAAACATCCAATTTACAGAGTAACTTTGAGAGAAGTTATCAGCAAGAGCTATCATCCTTAAACTTCCAATATTTGAGGTGTTCCATATTAAACTATGCAATGCATTTCTTAGAATCAATTTAACAAGCATTTTTGATCTATTTCCTAGTATTTTAGTAGGCAATAATTGATACAAAAAGAAGTTTAATAAATACAACATACCAAAACTTTAAAATCTAGATATAAGTATTTTACAGCAATGACAATGACACATTAAATGACAAATTACATCACTTAAGGAGTAGTTTACAAATATCTACGTTCTTCATCATTTGTTGCTCAAGTTCAGTTTTGTTTTTAACCAGCTAATTCTAGTTTCCCATGCTTTTTCATAATAATAAGACTCTATCTCTTGTAGTCAACATAGGGTAGTTGCTGTAAGAATTTAGATGGTGCATCTGTCTAGGAGGAATTTTAACCCCAATGTGTGTACTGTGACATTGTTTTCCACATAACATTTAGAGAATTCTAGAAAAGTATTGAAGCTGGTAGTTATTCACAGTCTTGGCTACAGGAAGCCAATTCTCTCCTGGATCGAAATGTTAAGTTAGTTCCAAGAAAGAATGTGAGAGGAAAGGAAAAGCAATTTCTCTTTCTTCTTAGCTCAAGGAATTCATATTTTCCAAGACTGGCTGAAAATATTTTCTATCAGCTGATACTATTCAATGGGGGAAAAATGTTGGGGGGGGGACTACAGGAAGGTAATAATTTTTTTGTTGAAATGTTTAAAACGGAACTGAATTAAATTTTATTTTTATTGGCAAACTGTTTATCTCCTAAACATATCTTTGCCTAAATATGTCTTCTTATCTATGCAATTAATCTGATATGATATCACATAGCATTAAAATCGAATGTTTTATATTGAAATTGAAACTATATTCTACGAATTGTGGTGACTGGCACAGGCATGTAGCAGTCAAGCTAGAGTTGTGACTATCAGATGTGGACAAAAATGGCAACTACCTTATTCTTCCACTACAAAAAAGGCAAAGCATTTTTAAAGTGTGTCTTATCATTTCAGTTCTACTAAAAATAGTTTCACATGGATAGATTTCCCCAAAATTCATGCTCTACTTATTTAATATTGAAATAATTTGAAAAAACTCCTCCTGAAATTAACCTTTGATCAAATTATAACCCTCAAATGACAAAAACGTATAAAATTGGGGAAGATAAATTTAGTCTGAAATTACTGAAAGTGTTCATTAAGCCTTAATATATGCTGTCAGCTTTAAACTAAATAATAGATGAGATTTTAACATAATCAGAAGAAAACTGCTGCTACCTGCTTCTGCTACTGTCACAATGAAATTGACAAGATAATTTTGAAAATAAGACCTTCTCCAAGTCACTTCATGGATCTGACAAGCACATGGTATTTAAAATTATATCTAGTCATATAGAAAACAATTTATTCACAAGGATATAAGATAGTTGAGTGGAAGATCAAATATATTCTCCTGTAGAGAATGTAGAGTTACTTGCTTTAACAAATAAACGGAAACACTTCATATGATAGCAATTCTTTGCTTCCAGAAAAGATCCCATTTTCCATACTTTGTGTAATGGTCTTCAGATAATCTTTCTGCACTTAGATAAACATCAACTAGCCAACAAAGATACAGCCTATATGTGTTACATTAAGTTACTCTGTTCATTTAATTCTGTAACCTTTTCCTTCTATTATTAATATGTGTAGTTCTCATGACTAGCAATAAGAAACGTTTGACTAGTTTGCTCACTGTAGGGCAAGAGTATAAAACAACAAAGATAAATGTAACATGCCTATAATCTTCATGGATATCTTTTTGGACAAAGATAAAATTTAAGCACAAAAACATTCTTACTTGAATTTCCAAATTGGTAAAATATAAATTATCTAATAATTTATATGTTTCCAGGTGAATATACCTCAGAAAAATAGTGACATGATGGTACTTAATATATATAAATTTGGAGTTGGTGAAGAGGTCTTATGAACAAAATGTTGCATACTTATACATAATATGTGTTAGTTGATTTTTTAAATTGCTCATTAGTTATTATTCTGTTCATCAAAATGTATTTCTTAATTCTACTGCATGCTCAGATGGTCGATAGTAGTGGCAAACACTAAAGACGATTATATCTCAAATCAGTATCTCTAGTTTTTCAAATAGTACTTAAGCAAAAGTGTGTTCCACATCTTACGTGACAAGATTTGATTTATTTGTTAATATTGCCTTATACAGACACAAAAGTATGCTGTTTGTTTGTTGCTGTTTTGTTTTGTTTTGTTTTGAGACAGAGTCTCGCTCTGTCGCCCAGGCTGGAGTGAGTGGCGCCATCTTGGCTCACTGCAAGCTCCGCCTCCCGGGTTCCCGCCATTCTCCTGCCTCAGCCTCCCGAGTAGCTGGGACTACAGGCGTCGCCACCACGCCCGGCTAATTTTTTGTATTTTTAGTGGAGACAGGGTTTCACAGTGTTAGCCAGGATGGTCTCGATTTGCTGATCTTGTGATCCACCCACCTTGTCCTCCCAAAGTGCTGAGATTATGGCCTGAGCCACTGTGCTTGGCCGAAAGTATGTCTTAAAGCCAATTGACTATATATTGATATCAGAGTACGGAGAATATTACTGTAAGACATCTAATCAACCAAACTAAATTTATCTATTTTAGAATTAAAAAGTATTTTCTACATGAAAACACTGAATATATTGTATATTTCCTTTAACTACAGAGCTTTAAAATGATATGTGATGTAATATATGATGAAACTAATTGTATCTACATATAAACTATGCACTTAAACAGAGAGAAAAATCACTTTTATTATTCTTTCATCTGCCTAAAATGGGACAAGAAATAGACACAGCAGGGAGAGACTCATGGACTCACCTTAAAGTTAAGTACAATAGACAGGTCACATTTTTGAAATGTCAACTTTGATGTGCCTTTACTTCTATGTTACAAATCATATCATATTCAGGAAGTTTAAACGTTGAAGGATCTATTAAGTCCTGTCCCTGATCTTCAAGAAACCTGAATTTCCAGAGACCGATGGAATTTCTTTTCTTTTCGTACTTTTCATTAAATGTCTCTAAGTAAAGAGTTCAAGATGGTGGCAGGGAAAAGAAAGTTTTAGATTGATCTGAAGTGATCACATTTGGATCACAAGAGAAAAGGAAATATCAGTTTTAAAAATAAATATATAATCCTATTTCAAGTCCATCTATATTTTATACACATGTGGAGAGAAAAAAATTTTGCACGTCATAGTCATTTATAAATATTTAAAAAGCTTAAGTCACTAGGTCTTATTATTCCCCAGAATTATTTTCAGAGCTTCAAATCTAAAATATGTTTATCATTAGGAGAAAGGGAACTCTTTTTATGCTTCATTGCTCATACTGCATCAGGGAGAGAAGTACATATTGAACACTAAAAAAAGAGAAAAGCAATATATGATCTTTTGAAGTTAAGAGTAAGATTTAAATTTGTATCTGATATCATACCCCAATAACCTTGGATCTATGGACATATTATAGTTAAAACTTTGAGCGGACAGTAGGCATAAAATGTATTGCAACTGTGAAACTTGCTATGTCTTTGCTATGTCAGAATTGTAAATACACGATCTAGTAGCCTAGAGGTTTTAGAGAAAAACAGAAAATGAGCGAAACAATATTGAACGTTTCCTTTTTAAAACCTACTCATGAGATAACCAGTAAAATTATTTTCCACATCATTTTTAAAGGAAATTTTTTTACATGTCTCAGTCAAAGAACATATCTATGCATTCGATCATCAGGGTTGAAGATTGAAATGTAAAGATATTTTTTCACTCATACATACACATTTATTAATACACATATTGAATATATATAAATAGTTATAATTCATTTCATTTAAAAATATAGGACGCTAAGATAATACGAATTCGCTGAGGCTGAAAGCAATGAAACTCTTGAGTTTATTCTCAACAGACTCTGAGTAAGTAGGCAATTCTTGATCAAGAATCACCAAAATACTTAAATGCATTCCTTGAAAGGCACAGATTTTTCCAAAACAATCAAACCTGCTCAAGCCCTATAAAGTTACAATTCCTCTCAGTGTACAATGAGAACATATGAGAAGACCCACTTAAAGAGAATGTGTCATTCAAAATCAGTTAGAACAATGGGGAAATGTTTTAGCATTTCACAACCACTAGAATTTTCTTTACATTCACAAGGCCTATAAAATGAGGGTAACTCTGGAGACCTCAGCAAAGTCAAAAAGTAGTGGAACAAAAAGTCTCTCACATCCAGTTCTGCTGCAAATAAATCAGCATTTGAAAATATAGAATCATAAGAGTTAAACTTGCTATGTATAAGAATCTAAGCAGTGTGTATGAGTTAAATAATTTAATGTTCCAAACAGCCCTACGATGGGGGTACTATAGTGTATTACAGTTTCCTTTCACAGGAAACTACACCTTTACACAGATGAGGAAACTAAGGCATGAAAAATGGTTTTCCAGGTCACAGGAGAGAATCCAAACAATGCCTCCAAACAGAAATATCCATTGAACTACATCTACTAGGTTAACACTGAGATATTTTTTCAGTAATGTGGTCTATTACTTTCAAAATACAAAGTAGTTATGTAATATGATGTTAATTAATGGGAGTGTGCAATATAAACCAAAGAGAGTAAAGCTCAGTGTTAACGCTTTTTGAATCTTTTATTTTTCTATAATTGTAAATAGTATTTTGGGCTAGGGCTAACTGGGAATTTTTAAATACAAAAGTTCACTAACGGAATCTTTTTGACATAATATTATTTGAAGGTACTGAGATATAATGCTAGTGTTTTTGTAACTTTGGAGTCCAAGTGTTGGAATGAGTTAGAACGATACTAACCCAGATTCATGTTTGGAGAGTGATGAGTTACTCTGTTGAAGTCAGCATGCAATAATGGCTAACACAAATTACCAATAAAGGCCACCGTGGAATGAATCAAGCTTTGTAGATGGTGTTCAACCAAGTAAACTTTCCATAACATTTGGGGGTGACTTTGGCTACTTTTTCATCATGTGCCTCAAGAAATACTGCTTAATGGAATTGTCATAGTATTGGTGTGGAGTTAGAAATGTGGCTTTGTTAGATCGCTGCAGCTGTTCTATTCCTGGGGGATAACGTCATTAGAGCTAAATTCACATAAGGCTAATTCATAGGCTGAAGTAACAATGTTTCAAATTATATTGGCGGGGGGATATTCTGGGGCTTGACAACCGGAGCAAGTCATTGGGAAGGGCATACCCTCCTGGGTAGGTAGGTTCTCGGAGGAGACAAAATCATAGATTAGATGTTTCTCTTGAGAGAACAGAATTAGAACAAAGGGAGTTGAATGTTCTTAAGGGATCACTTTGTCAGACAGTGGTAACCTGATTAATTGCCCTTCTCTCCTGTTAATGTTTCTATCTAATAATTGGGCCAAAGTACTGTGGAATCAGAGCATTCTTCTATAGCTCAGTTCTACAGAAACAGCGGAAAGTCTGGACCCCTGATAGCCATTACCCTTTTATTAGAAACATAATGTCCAACTTTGCTATATATTTATTATATTTATCTGAGTCTAAGTTTTCAGGACATAGATGTTGGCATTAATTAGATAGCAATAGATGACAGGACAACAGACACTTAATAGTTTTTCTTTCTTTCTTTCAAATGAGAGAATTGGCTGTGCAAAATTTGTGATCTAGCAAGATTCTTTTCTGGTATCAAATAGAATGGATTAGAATAGGTTAGGAGTTAAAAATGAAAGGTTATCATAAAGCCCAGCTGAAAGGCAGTAAGAACTTGAATTTGGGTTGCTGTGACAATTACAGATGAAAATAATGGGAGAGCTGCAAGAAATATCAAACCAGAAAGTTGAATCCTTTTCCTCCCGAGTTATAACCTCCCATGTTATATTCAGAAACATAACATATATGGTTTGTAGCTTACAATTTTTCCTAAATAAACTAAAATATCAATAATGATTTTACTAAAAAATATCAATAAAAGCATATAATAAATTGTAGGAAAGTAACTAACACTGTAACAAAAAATAATTTCAAATTATTTCAGATATATTCAAAGTAGTCCTCAGTAGCTCTCCTCCTAATATGATATCTGCTTGTCTTTAGCTAAACTTGCTGACTTGTGTCTGAAATCTCATAGAGATTATTCAGCAGAGTATAATATTACACGTTGTTGAGATGGCTGGGGGAGGGAGCAAGCCTTTTTATGTGTTAAATTTCTGTGCTTAAAGTCTTCTTCAAAGTGTGTACATCTCATGCCAAAACATGAGTGAATGCTGCTTTGATTAAAGTAAAAAATGGAGGCAGAACGTTTATGGTAAATCTCTGTACCTTCCACTGAATTTTGCTGTGAATCAAAAACTTCTCTGAAATATGAAGTTTGGTAATTAAAATAATAGAATAAAAACTGAAAATGAACTCACAGGCAAAAAGAATAGAATATTTTTCCCTCTTTGTTCTTTCCCAGACTTTACTTTTTCCCAATTAGCAAGGACAGAGCTAATATTCATTGCAACGAGGAACAATTTCATCTCTTCTGCTTTAGTGCTTTTCTCTAGAGAAGAGCTTTCATGGGGCAAATACCTTAAAAGCAATTGTCTGCTATACACTTTCCTCACCTACCCTTCAAGGGAATGGGAATGGTGGTGGGCTGGTGAATACAGACATACACACACACACACACACACACACACACACACCTCTCCCACCCACCCACACATGAAAATAATTCCAAACATAGTAGTTAATATTTATACTAAATTTACCCAATTTCCTACGTACTATGAAGAAGATACTGTTTGCCTTGAAACAATCGCAATGGTAAAACAAAACATAAAATATCACAACGGAAATGTAAAGGCATCTCACACAACCAATAATTAGAGGGTTTCCCTATATCCTTCATACCTCCTTCAAAAACTTACGGTTTCCCTGCATTCTAAAACTTCAGTTACATTTCGAAATGCAAGGAGGCTTAAAAATAGCTTTTGGAGGTCTTTTAATTATAGATCAATAAGTGTGTCTGAATACAAAATCAATTATTAATTTATGTAAGCTGAAAATTGGTATTTTTTATAAAGTTGGATTCTGTCTCTGTCTTCAGAGTGGTTCATGCTTCTAGGTAACGAATTAAATAGATAACACAATTTTTTTCTGAACCTCCCATGTTTCACCATATTCAGAAATAATCCCTACTTAGAAAGAATCTGAGTTAGTTGAAAAATTCTGAACTGATTAACATAAAGTTCAGTATGAACATTAAATTAAAAACATACAAACCTTAACTTCTCAGACAGTAAATCTACAAGTTGGTTTTCTACAGTTTAAGTTATCAAGATATGATGGAGAGTAGCTGAGGTAGAAGAGATGAAAACATTTTTTTACAGTATCTAAGGATTCTTCAGGTAAAGCCTAAAAATGATTTATCTTTTGATTAAGAAATCTCTTTAAAATATGTTAATCTGTTTTTTCTCTAGCAGATACAAAATAGAAATAAAGAGATGAAACAATGCAGTAACAAAGGGCCATGTTTGGTGGACATAAAAACAAGCATCAAAGAATGGAAAAATACAAGCGCATCTTAATTCACACTGTGCATGAACGGCATCCACAATCAAAAACACATGCAGAGTTCAAACAAACGTGCTTTTTAGTCTCGCTTCAAAAGGCAAGCCATGAATGACAATACAATATGAATAAACTGAAAATGAATCAGCAATAAAATAAATGATACACAATTAACTATTTGCAATTATAACATAGTAAGAGAAGGAAATCATAAATCAAAAGTAGTGCAGTTTTGTTGAATCAAATAGTCTTAAATATAGTTTATTTCAGCATCAGGTTAGGGTCACACTAAATTGATATAAATAAGAATATAACTTTTTTCTTTTTAAGCATCCCTGCTACACACCATTTATCAGTAGCAGTTTGATACAGAGTAGTCCCCTTTCTTTCCCTTCTCACTACGGGCAGAGCCTATCACCCAGGATAGAGGCTAGAAATTCCACACAGTCCGATTTCTAGTCTCTTATTCTGGTAGAGCCTGGCCAAGGTACCCACAGCTGGAGAAAGTGTGTTGAGTACCTCTAAGGACACTTTGCTTCCTGTCAAAAGGAGAGAGAAACGTGAAGAAAATATTTTCCCTTTTTTGGTTTGGGACAAGGTTAAGAGCGGACAAGATTCCTGGAGCTTCTGCAGACATCTTGCCCCTGTAAGAGAAAGATGCAGAGAATCTCAGAGAACATGGGCCCCTGAGCTAACAAGAAATATTATTGTTTAAATGACTTTCACTTGGGTATTCTTGTACCAGAAAACAACTGAAAGCCAGTTTACCTTTTAAGAAATTCAACCCTATCCTAAATTATTTGATCTGCAATAACACTATATATAATCAAGCTCAATTTTCTATAAGGAAAACAATATGATTTTCTTTACATTGGTTGAAGTATTGCAAAAATAATTTCCATTTGAATCCTGAAGAGATTCAACAGAAAAGCAATGTACAATCATGCAATATGATTCACCTTTTAGAGATTGCCTTCCTTTTAATACCATGTTCCTTTCCACTGTGATTTTAAAATGCATTTTTGTTTGTTATATTCCCCAAGTGAAAGTTTGAGTTTTTTTGTCTTTTTGGATTCTGATAACAAAACAAGAAAGAAGGTTAGTGTTGCCCTGGTTAAAGAGGAAGAGAGTAGAATCTCAGAGCTTGTCTCCCACTTGGCCCCCAGTCCTCTTTTCTTCAATAGCTCCTCTATTACTATGGGAAACATACTTTTGAAAACACTCCTCTCATCCTAGAGTTGAAGCAGAAAGGCAATGAGAGGAGAAATCAAATTGATCCTTACCTACCTACATTCTAGAAAAAGAATGGCAAGATACAGTTCAATATGACCTTTTCTAATTCTCTACTTTTCAACTCAGGTAGTATATACATAACCACAGGAGATCGATACGTATCTCTTGAACGAATGAATAAAACTTTTAGACCACTGTGTTGCAGACCGAGTCAAGGCTCATTGTTGTTTTTACACCAGAACTTTCCATTATTCAAAGACACCCTTCCCGCAGGCAGAGGAGTGGGATAACATAAAATAATAAATGCATAAGTTTATAATATCCCTGTTATGTGCAGGGCAGGGTGTAAGGCATTTCCTGGGAACAATGAATATATAACATGCAATCCCTGCCAAAGAGTAACATTATTTAGCAGGAGAGACAGAATAACTATATGCATGGCCATAAGATACAAAGCAGAAAATCTGCGCCACAAGAGAGGTATAAAGAATTTTAGAAGTTCAAAAGAACAAGTGTTTGCTTCCTGAAAGGAAGATCATAAACAAAGGAATAGTTGATGCAGACCATGAAACAGAGATTGAATTGTGGAAAGAAAAATGGAAAGAGTTTTAGGTAAAGAGATGATAAAATATTCCTGAGTAACTTAAATTAGCCCAGATTTTTGGTTTGTTTGTTTAACAAAAACACGTAATCATAACTGAGAAAAATAAGAGTAGAAAGTGCTTTGAGATTATATTTGGGGGATCTTTGAATGCCAAAGTGAATTGTGTTACATCTAAACACCTAAAAAAACTGTCCAAAATCAATTAAAAATACCCAGACTTTCTGAAACATTTATCCATAAAATAAAAACGAATTTAAAAGTCATCCTTTGCCTTGATTATAATCTTTAATATGATAGTGCCAATTATTACAAATCAATCCTAAGCCTGCATTACACTTCAACTTATAATGTTTATAACTTAATCCTAAATTGTCTTATTCACCTATGTCCTAAAAATAAGACAATGGTTGATTTGATAATATATTTACTATTAATTTTCAGTAAAAATCATAATCACTAGATGCCCTTTTTGTGTAGGCTGAGATGAGATGATGATAGCATAGAGAAAGCAGGGTAGAAAAGGTAATACATGCTACTAACATTTTAACTCTTTTTCATATGAACACTCAAGTTTTAAAATATAAGAAATTCATAATAAATCCTTTTTAAATTTTATTTCCTTGAGACAGGGTCTTGCTGTGTCACCCAACCTGGAGTACAGTGGTGAAATTATGGCTCACTGCAGGCTTGACCTTCTGGGCTCAAGTGACCTTCCTGCGTCAGGCGCCTGAGTTGCTGGGAGTACATGCGTGCATCACCATGCCTGGCTAAATTGCGTATATTTTGTAGAGATGGCATTTTGCCATGTTGCCCAGACTGGTACCAACCTCCCGGAGTCAAGTAATCCACCTGCCTCGACCTCCCAAAGTGCTGGGATTATAGGCATGAGCCACTGCTCTTGGCCTTTCTTTCTTTCTTTTTTTCTTTCTTTTCTTCTTCTTTTAAAGAATCTGATAAACAAATTGGGGTGATTATAAATAATGCAAAAAACATGCCTGATTATCAGCAGTGCATATTAATCGTCAAGTATCTAGAAATAGCAATTTTTCAAAATTTTACAGGAACAAAATAGTTCCAGTTTTACCTCTTCACTGCATTATCAACTCTTTCTGAACTGCACACATCCGTGTGTCATTGAACAGCCTGACAGTGAGTGCTGTTTATTGTAGAAAGATCTAAAAACAAGGGAGTATTTCAGAAAAAAAAAAATTGTTTTTACTTAATATCTAAGACTTTTGAATCCACATTTTCATACTACTTTGTATGCATCAACTTTATCCTCTCACTGAAAAAAGTAGGTCTATAGACTTAAATATTCCTTGAGATTCATAGAGGGTGTCATCTGAAATTAACATTAGAAATCAAAATAACATTTATTTATATTTGAGTGACTAGTAAGTAAAATCTCGTCAGAAAAAGTTCAAGAGAGGTAGATGATATGTTAAACTTTTGAAAAAGTATGCTATATAAAATTTGAGATAATTGAATATATAATATATAACAAATAATATTGATGAATATTTTTTTTTTTTTTTTTTTTTTTTTTTTTTTTTTTTTTTTTTTGAGGCGGAGTCTCGCTCTGTCGCCCAGACTGGAGTGCAGTGGCTCAATCTCCGCTCACTGCAAGCTCCGCCTCCCGGGTTCACGCCATTCTCCTGCCTCAGCCTCCTGAGTAGCTGGGACTACAGGCGCCCGCCACCTCGCCCGGCTAGTTTTTTTGTATTTTTAGTAGAGACGGGGTTTCACCATGTTAGCCAGGATGGTCTCGATCTCCTGACCTCGTGATCCGCCCGTCTCGGCCTCCCAAAGTGCTGGGATTACAGGCTTGAGCCACCGCGCCCGGCCAATATTCATGAATATTTTGGAAACTTGCTCAAGACTACACAGAATGCCATTTAATATTCCTTATCTAATTATCTACACATATCATGAATATTCTTTGTATGGTCATTTCTTCTCACATGTGAAACCTGATAGCCAAGTGTTACATAATACTGTCTATAGTATTGTGTGGTCCAGAAATCTAACTTTGTAGTGATTCATGTAGATACAGGGTCAGAGCTCAGACATTGTCTAGGAATGGCTGCCAAACAGACTATCAATCTCAAATATCAAGTGTCTGAACTTGGCTTCAGACTGTCTTGATAATGTACGGTTCAAAATGGTGTCTGCCGATAGCAGACAACACTGACTTTTTGTTATAAAAATGCTTCTAATCAAAGTCAGTCAATATCTGCAGAGGTGTGCTTCCGATGCACTGACAGGCAAATCCAAAACTGTCCTTTAAAGGCAACTTCTGACCTCCGTATAGATCAAAAGTTAGACTCAAAGTTCTTCACCATCAGACACGGAAAGAAGGTCATTTGATGTCATTTGTTATTTTTATGTGTAGAAGTAATAGCTTTTTATTTCGTATATTTCATATTATTTTAGGTAATTTATCTACTCTTTGTCATCGTGAGGCAGAATATCTCTGGAGACTGACCACTATGTCTTTTAAATACATACACACACAAACACACTCATACACATTTTTTTGTGCCCACGCCGAAGCCAATCACGTAATTGTTTGAGGCTTGTGGGTTTTGTGTTTCTGCTGGCTTTTGTCCAGCACTTAAAAGAGGAACCAGTCATTAATAAAATTGCCCTTCTGCTGAGAAGGCCCTTTGTGAAGCCTTCAGTTGCAACTACAGGATCCTGTGATATTAAGTAAGAATTACAATGGACATACTAAAAAAGAGCATCCATATGCCACGGACAGTACGAATTGTGTTAAATTAGTTTCTGTTGGAAGTCTTTCTTTGCATATTTTCGCCATGCTATCAAGTCCATCCAGTCCTTATGCTTATGTTCTTTAAACTGAGACATTTTTCTACTTATCAACTTACAGGTTCTTTACTGGAAAAACTGTGACAGCACTTTCTTTGAAGACATCAGTAGAGTGGATGTAACAGAATATTGTTTGATCACAATATAAAACCTGTTTTTGTCACTTAATTACTCATGCTATGAAAGATGAAGGTAATAAATGTGACAAAATAATAATTAGTGCAATTAGTGACATATATTGAGTTACTTAGCAATGTTTCCTTAAATATCCTTTACTTATGAATTCAAAGAGAATTTTAAAACTTTTGCATTTATGTTTTATTGTGGCTTTGATTTTTAAGCTTTTTCTTTTTTGAGCTAAACTAATTTAATGAGGTAGATTATTCTCATGAACAAATTCCTTTTTGGGAAGCATATAGTGGAATTTCATTAACTAATTTACAATATTATCAAAGTTACAGACATTTGTAGGATATGGGCTGACCACAGCATAGTTAATATGTCCACAAAGTTGCTTCAACTATGAATCCTTATCACACATAAGATTTATATCTGCAATGACTTACAACGAAGGCAACCATCAAAAACTATGGCAGCATTGACTCAACAAAGCCATTCATGAGAATTTCAACCACAGCATGAAATTGTCATTTATGGCACATATCAGAATTTGTGATTCTATGTTTTGTGTGTTAATGTTTGCTTACTGATTTATATAACCCTCTCAACTTTAAGCTCCCTAAAGGCAACAACAATAGTTGCATGTAATGCTTTAGCACTTCAGTTGGTTCATAGTGGGTGCTTGACAAATATTTGTTGAGTTAATGGGTTTGTATCATTGGATTAGCTTTTTCATGTCTGAATATGCATTCAGTTTGTGGACAAAAAAATTGGCGGTGTCATTTTGACATAATGGGTAATGCGATCCCCAAATTTTTAATAACAGTGATAATTTTGGTACTATATCTGGTTTTTATATGTCGAGGATTAGGTTCTTTTAAAGATGTTCTTTTATGTCTTCAGGCCTAGGAGTGGTAATAATTTTCTATTTTTGTTAGTCCCTTGACCACAGCCTCTCAACAGATCCAGTTTTTTCCTCAGTGATACTCTTTGAGTTTGTGGTCTGCTTGCTTGGTGGGATTCTGGCTACTAGAAGGATTAATTATATTGCTTGTATTTTTTTTTTTAATTTTTAATTTTTGTGACGAAGTCTCACTCTGTTGCCCAGGCTAGAGTGTAGTGGTGTGATCTTGGCTCACTGCAACCTCTGCCTCCTGGGTTCAAGTGATTCTCCTGCCTCAGCCTCCGGAGTAGCTGGGATTACAGGCGCTTGCCACCACACCTGGCTAATTTTGTATTTTTAGTAGAGACTGGGTTTCACCATGTTGACCAGGTTGGTCTCGAACTCCTGACCTCAGGAGATCTGCCCGCCTCGGCCTCCCAAAATGCTTGGATTACAGGCATGAGCCTCTGTACCCAGCCGTTTGTATTTTTTAAAATAAAGATAGCAGGTTTAGTTTTAATTTGGATAATTACTTCAATCTATTTTTTCTTGGTTCCTTTTTCCCCAAATGTTTAATATTGCTTAATACATGTAGTAATTTTTACCATGTGAAATATTGCCATTTATAGTTTTAATTTTTATGACTGTTACTATGTACAATATTGTAGTGAAATGAGTAAAATGCTAATCATCCGGATTTTCAGACTGCCCCATCTATGCAAAAACTGTCACTATTAGTTTTTATATATTCTAAAATTACTTGATCATTTGAAATCTGTTTAATATAGTTTAAGTCTAATTATTTCATACAATTCCTTTAACTTTTCACCTTGCACATTAAACAGGTTTTTTTAGGTAAGTGATGATGTAAAATGCAATAAAACATTCTCCATTATTTTTGAATCCACATACAGTCATTTTCCATTCTGTCATTATATTTAAACTAAGTTGTCACACAAAAAAATTTGGGATGAAAATATTCTGGACTGTATTACTCCAGAAATCCAGAAAATTGACAATAAATATAATCAATATGATAATGATATAAAATGGTAATAGGTACTATGGGAAAATATATGTTTATTAGAGCTTCATAAAATATGTGAATTGAAGAGGGTCTCTTGTCAATTAAGAGTATGATAAACATTAATAATCATGCTAATTTCAAAAGTTCTATTAATACACCAGAAGAAAACACAAAAATAATATTAATATATGGAAACAAATGTTAAAGGAATTTAAAGAAGTGTAAATTTTTTTAAAGAAATATCCACTTTATTATACTATGTATTTATTTTTTCACTACATATGTACTTATATGAAATTATAAGTATATATGAATTACACACAAAAAACACAGAAAAAAAATGGAATGAAATAGTTTATCTTTAAACTTAACTACCTACTTATGTATGCTAGTAAAGTTATTTCAGGTAAAGAAATAAAGGCCAACTGTGTGGTTTTTATAATACTGGCATTTTTGTAATCTGGAACTACTAGTATACTTTAGGAAGTTATTTTGACTCAGGTTTAGTTTCCAAATGACTCTTTTAACACAAATTTAAGCCTGGGTGTGTGTGTGTTTCTGTGATTGTGTCTGTGTGCTTGTAAGTCTGCATGCCTTTGCATGTGTCTATATGAGCTGGGAGTCTCCCTTTACATAAACTCATAGGTAAGGACCTTGCTGTCATAGTTTTTAGGCAACTTTGTTGGCAAACACTTTATTACACTTCCAAAATGGTTACTGTTAAGAGAACACTGTGCAGTGAATCACATCTGCTACCACAAGACAACTTCCAAAATTGGAACTGCCCTTGACAGTTCATCTGAGAATTATCTCTTAGGACGAGCCAGGAGATAATTTCTATGGAGTCCAAATGAAAGAGAATTTGTAAAAAGCTCTTTCAAAGAAAAAAGACTGATGGTTTGGAACAACTGTTTGTCTCCGTTTTTTTTTTTTTTTCTTTTAATTGCCTTATACAACAGCATGTGTTAAATATATTGGAAAACATGCAATAAATTAATAGAGATATTATAATGATAACAAAAACAAAACACAGAACCAGTGTTCTTGTAATTATGTAGCTTTTGAGGATATCATAAAGTATTCCTTTATGCAGACTATTGCTTCTCCACTTTCTCTTTAAATCTCCATTGTTGCTATTGTTGTATTAGTGTTATTCTCTTAAGGCAAAGATGAAAGATGAAAAGCGTTTGGCAAGGCAATGTAAGTTCTGGTACCAATCCTCATTCTACCATTTCCCCATGGTATGACAATTTGGAATGCCTCAAGAGTTTGGATTTGTAACCTATAAAATGGGCTTTAAGAAATTTTCCCAACAACACAGTAATATTCTGAGAACCCAACAAAACAATAACCTGTGGGAGCAGTTTCAATCTGTCACATGCTAGAAAAGACAATATATTATTTGAGCGACAGAAGCACATGGGAAACCTTACAGAATGTAAATGATTTCAGGCTGGAACGTGAGGAAGCATTGCTCTCTAATTTAAAGCCAAAGTCATATAGACTTTCCCGAGTGAACTAGTGAAGCATTTAGCTTAGAAATTGAGTGCTTTGGACTGCACATAAGTATTTTAAAAGTCTTCTAAATAAATGCTTCCATCACAGGATGGATCCCTGGTGAAATGACACTTCACATTAATAGCTAAAATTACTGACCACTGTTAATGTGCTCCTAAATACCAAATGGATTTTAAAAAATCTTGGAATAACACTGTTAGGTAATAATTTCAATAAAGTGTCATTTTAACGGCATCTGCCTTATGCACAGAATAGCAAACACCAAACAGGTAATTCATTCACCGACTAACTAATAAATGACTAAGAGCCTATGGTGTGGATGTCTATGTGTTAGACATTCTGAGGGTTTTAAAGAGGAATAAGACAATGAGTTGATGAACCTGAGGAAGTATATGATGGGTATGCAATCTCAGTACCGTAAGGGAAAAAGTGAGGTGTGCTAGGGAACATATAAAACAAAACAGCTGTGGGTGCTCAGCCGCAGTACTGTTACTTCCGGGGAGGGTCAACATGGAATGTTCTCTGAAGCAGTTGTAAAAATAGAAACTATGAATGGTTATTAAAAGATCACTGAAATATATTCCTTTTCGTAAAACGATTATTATTAATGTGATAAGTAATCTCAGTATTATAAAATTTAGCTTTTGTCCACTGAATTTCCCTATATGCTGCCAAATTGAAAACAATTCTTAAAACAGAGATTCATTCCCATTCTTTCTGAAAGAGACTGCCTGGTCTTTTATCCCATACTTAAGGTTTATTTTGTTTTGAATACCTGATATTAAATATAAGTGAAATGTTAATAAACGGATTACAGTCTGTTTTTCTCTAGATGTGAATAAAAATATAAACATTTACTTTTTAAAAATTAGAGTCATGAGCTTCAACTTTATTTTTGATTTTCTACCTGTTTGTAAGTCAGGATTTATAGGTAGAGAAAACATGATGAAAAGATGCAAAAACATCAAAATTGTATTAAATGAATCTAGCTGTTTATATCATATCTCATTTAATATTTAAAACTGTTCCAGTTTGATATGTTTAACCAATAATTAACAAGATTAAGAAATTTGACTTAGTAGCCTAGGCTCAATTCAAAACTAGATCTGTTTAAATTTGAAGCTCATACTCTTTTTACTTTATTTCATGTTTTTCTGGTGAGACAAATTTCAATAAACTAATTTATAATTGGTCAGTATCTAAAGAAAAATTTCAGTTATCAAGTTTCGATAAAGGTCATTTGTTTATAAAACCTGATTTTCTTATATAAAGATATCAATGAATCTTTAGTCAGAAGTTCTCTACTACTTTTCTGAAAATCACAAGATTTCACAGCAGCGAAATATAAAAATTTATGAAAATATACTTTTTTCATTTCAAAATATATTTATGAAAATTTTATGAAAATATAATTTGTAAAAATGAAGCATTCATTATATATTTTACTTATTATTGCATTTATTATATTTCTATTTTATTTATTATTTATCCTGCACTTTCAAAGTTCTAATTTAGTAAATATCCTGAATGGTAGACTTAAATTTATCGTTCAAAACCATTTTCTGTAATTGAGATTGAAATTCATGTATGTGTATTTATGTGTATATGTACGTATTTATATGCAATAACATAGTAGATGGAAATAAATAAATAAACTTTCCCCTAGGTTCCAGCAAGCAGATATGCTGATATATTATTTCAGCTATTTGTTGAAATATATTTATTAGATAAGTAAATGAGACTATAACATATGTGACAATTAAAAAAAAAAAATCACTCCAGATCTTTTACCATGTTCCTAAAATAATGCTGTCCAAATATGCAAGGGTTCGCCTTTAGTTGGTAGTTTTTTCTTCACTGATTTGTTGTTTTGGTTTCATCAAAAGAGCTCTTCCCATAGGAATCAGGAAACCAGCTCATTTATTTTGATAGGAACAACTCTGCAGTCTTGTTCTGTTTACCTATTTCCTAACCTTGCTCTGACATCCCAAGCCCTCTACCTGCCATCCATACAGCAAGTATTAATTTGAAAATTAATCCACTGGAACCAATTTGCATTGAAAGTGAGGCAGACTGATGTACTAGTAAGATCACTGGACTGGGATAAAAACACGTATATTATCAACGTCACTACTACCTCACTGAGAGACCATGGTCATCGGCTTTTACTCATTTTCTCATCTCTTTCTATTATCTGTGGAATGAAAAATCTAGATTATTTGATGTCTAACGTTTCCTTAACTCTGTAATATTCTTGTGAAATATGAGAGTTTTAAGATCTGATAGCCTGTTTTCTACATTTTCTTTCATGTAAACATGATATTTAAGTCAATGTTTTGATACAAAAAATCAATGTTGAGAGTAAGGAGCTTGTTGTAGGACTACTTTATATTCTAAGAAGGAAATAAAACTCAGAAAGAAAAAAAAAACTTACATTTCAAGGAAAATACTACATCTGAAAAAGACCTTGTGCAATCAAGTCTTGAGGTCATGCTTCCATTCTGTAGCTTAAAACTATTTAACACTGAAGAAAATCTCATTCAAATTAATTATTCCCAAAACGGTATAAATAATAGAAAAGCGTCTTGAAACATTGATAATTCATGCAAGTGCAATTTGCCTTAATAACAGGAACAATTTCCAAACTTTCAGGAGTTATTTCACTGGGAAAAGCTAGCCTTTTTCTAACAAAATCTTCATCCAGACCCTTACAGACCAATTTTGTATTCCATGAAATTCTGTACTGCTTTAAATAAAAGGCCTTTTTTTTTTTTTCTTAACAGCAATTTGTGACTGGTGAAAAAAAAATAAAATGAAACGCTGAAGACTGAATTATCTCTTTATATACAAAAATTCCAGGAGAATAAACAACGATGGTATAATGCAATTATAGAATTATTATTATTATTATTATTATTATTTTCTTAGTCAGAGTCTCGCTCTGTCGCCCAGGCTGGAGTGAGTGGCGCGATCTCAGCTCACTGCAAGCTCCGCCTCCCGGGTTCCCACCATTCTCCTGCCTCAGCCTCCCGAGTAGCTGGGACTACAGGCGCCGCCACCACGCCCGGCTAATTTTGTGTATTTTTAGTAGAGATGGGGTTTCACCGTGTTAGCCAGGATGGTCTGGATCTCTGACCTCGTGATCCGCCCGTCTCGGCCTCCCAAAGTGCTGGGATTACAAGCGTGACCACCCCCCACCCCCCCGCGCCCAGTCTATTTTCTAGGATTTTGTACAGTTAAACTATCATCATCATCTTGTGTTTTTTTGTGTGTGTATTTTGCTTATTGGCTTTTCTTTCATATGATATCTGCCACATAGAAAGGCTCAGGATATCTAATACAATTTTTGCTTTGTCTTAGCTAAAGTCAAATAAGAATCATTATTGCACTGTCAAAAACACTGGCTAATACATAATTAGTTACCACATTTTAGCATTGGCCAGAATTTCATAGAGATAGAAAAAAGACAATGTATTCATCTCGTCTCTTTAAACACAAATATATAAAAGCCTTCAGACTTCTGAATCAGAAATGTTTTTGGTTCAGTATAACAGTCTGTGATGTACGGCTGAATGTCATTTGCCTAGTCACAGCACAGGGCCATGTAGGTAATAAAACTTCCGTGAGCATGTTTGCAAAATGTAAATGCTTAGGCAATTTTTTGTAGCCACAACATGTGATGTAGATAGAATGCAATCTTGAATAAACAAGATTAATGAAGTGAAGGGTAACCATTGGTTTATCATTCTTCATGAAGACTACAGAAAATATTCCGTGTATGTGTAAGAGACAGAGCTTTATGATTCAGAATAATGCCACCTTACTTTTAAACTAAATTATAAACAAATGAAATATTAAGCTTAACAGAAGGAAAATATTGAAAGGGATTTAAAATCAACTACTTTACTATAGAATTAACATTTCAGTAAGGCTATCAAAAACTACAATACCTAAAATGTAAATGACAATAACTGAATTATTTAGAATGTTCTCTCGCGTGTCGTATTCCATGTATCCACTGGAAGTCATCCAACAGTTTCTAGGATAATGCAGATTTCTGTTTTGTGGCACTTGTCCCCAGTATTTGACACTTTTCCTTTGAATTATAGAGGCACTCCTCTGGGGCCAATATGGCAATAAACACACACACACACACATACACACACACACACACAATTCAACCCAAAGCATTTTTTCAAATTGTATTACATATGCATTATAACTATAAAAAGGAAATACATATTTCAATATTTATTAAGCATATATGCATATAAGCAATATATATTAAGCTTAAGTCATTTAAATATTTAGCTGCCAGAGTGATGCATAAACGTATGACTGAAGAGGCAATAAAAATCGTTCACGAGAGGGGCGGAGCAAGATGGCCGAATAGGAACAGCTCCAGTCTCCAACTCCCGGCGCGAGCAACACAGAAGACCGGTGATATCTGCATTTTCAACTGAGGTACTGGGGTCATCTCACTGGGGAGTGCTGGACAATTGGTGCTGGTCAGCTGCTGCAGCCCGACCAGCGAGAGCTGGAGCAGGGCGAGGCATTGCCTCACCTCGGAAGTGCAAGGGGGAAGGGAATCCCTTTTCCTAGCCAGGCGAACTGAGACACACAACACCTGGAAAATCGGGTAATTCCCACCCCAATACTGCACTTTAAGCAAACGGGCACACCAGGAGATTATACCCACACCTGGCCGGGAGGGTCCCACGGCCACAGAGCCTCCCTCATTGCTAGCATAGCAGTCTGCAATCTAACCGCAAGGCAGCAGCGAGACTGGGGGAGGGGCGCCCGCCATTGCTGAGGCTTAAGTAGGTAAACAAAGCCGCTGGGAAGCTCGAACTGGGTGGAGCTCACAGCAGCTCAAGGAAACCTGCCTGTCTCTGTAGACTCTACCTCTGGGGACATCTATAGAACTCTCCACCCCAAATCAACAGAATATACGTTCTTCTCAGCACCGCATTGCACTTATCCCAAAATAGACCACATAATTGGAAGTAAAGCACTCCTTAGCAAATGTAAAAAATCAGAAATTATAACACTGTCTCTCAGACCACAGTGCAATCAAACTAGAACTCAGGACTAAGAAACTCAATCAAAACCGCTCAACTACATGGAAACTGAACAACCTGCTCCTGAATGACTACTGGGTACATAACAAAATGAAGGCAGAAATAAAGATGTTCTTTGAAACCAATGAGAACAAAGATACAACATACCAGAATCTCTGGGACACATTTAAAGCAGTGTGTAGAGGGAAATTTATAGCACTAAATGCCCACAAGAGAAAGCAGGAAAGATCTAAAATTGACACTCTAACATCACAATTAAAAGAACTGGAGAAGCAAGAGCAAACACATTCAAAAGCTAGCAGAAGGCAAGAAATAACTAAGATCAGAGCAGAACTGAAGGAGAGAGAGACACAAAAAACCCTCCAAAAAATCAATTAATCCAGGAGTTGGTTTTTTGAAGAGATCAACAAAATTGACAGACCGCTAGCAAGACTAATAAAAAAGAAAAGAGAGAAGAATCAAATAGATGCAATAAAAAATGATAAAGGGGATATCACCACCGACCCCACAGAAATACAAACTACCATCAGAGAATACTATAAACACCTCTACACAAATCAACTAGAAAATCTAGAAGAAATGGATAATTTCCTGGACACTTACACTCTTCCAAGACTAAACCAGGAAGAAGTTGAATCCCTGAATAGACCAATAGCAGGCTCTGAAATTGAGGCAATAATTAATAGCCTACCCACCAAAAAAAGTCCAGGACCAGATGGATTCACAGCTGAATTCTACCAGAGGTACAAAGAGGAGCTGGTACCATTCCTTCTGAAACTATTCCAATCAATAGAAAAAGAGGGAATCCTCCCTAACTCATTTTATGAGGCCAACATCATCCTGATACCAAAGCCTGGCAGACACACAACAAAAAAAGAAAATTTTAGACCAATATCCCTGATGAACATCGATGCAAAAATCCTCAATAAAATACTGGCAAACCGGATTCAGCAGCACATCAAAAAGCTTATCCACCATGATCAAGTGGGCTTCATCCCTGGGATGCAAGGCTGGTTCAACATTCGCAAATCAATAAACGTAATCCAGCATATAAACAGAACCAAAGACAAGAACCACATGATTATCTCAATAGATGCAGAAAAGGCTTTTGACAAAATTCAACACCCCTTCATGCTAAAAATGCTCAATAAATTCGGTATTGATGGAACGTACCTCAAAATAATAAGAGCTATTTATGACAAACCCACAGCTAATATCATACTGAATGGGCAAAAACTGGAACAATTCCCTTTGAAAACTGGCACAAGACAGGGATGCCCTCTCTCACCACTCCTATTAAACATAGTGTTGGAAGTTCTGGCTAGGGCAATCAGGCAAGAGAAAGAAGTCAAGGGTATCCAGTTAGGAAAAGAAGAAGTCAAATTGTCCCTGTGTGCAGATGACATGATTGTGTATTTAGAAAATCCCATCGTCTCAGCCCAAAATCTCCTTAAGCTGATAAGCAACTTCAGCAAAGTCTCAGGATACAAAATTAATGTGCAAAAATCACAAGCATTCTTGTACACCAGTAACAGACAGAGACCCAAATCATGAATGAACTCCCATTCACAATTGCTTCAAAGAGAATAAAATACCTAGGAATCCAACTTACAAGGGATGCCAAGGACCTCTTCAAGGAGAACTACAAACCACTGCTCAGTGAAATAAAAGAGGACACTAACAAATGGAAGAACATACCATACTCATGGATAGGAAGAATCAATATCATGAAAATGGCCATACTGCCCAAGGTTATTTATAGATTCAATGCCATCCGCATTAAGCTACCAATGAGTTTCTTCACAGAATTGGAAAAAACGGCTTTAAAGTTCATACGGAACCAAAAAAGAGCCCACATTGCCAAGACAATTCTAAGTCAAAAGAACAAAGCTGGAGGCATCACGCTACCTGACTTCAAACTATACTACAAGGCCACAGTAACCAAAACAGCATGATACTGGTACCAAAACAGAGATATAGACCAATGGAACAGAACAGAGTCCTCAGAAATAATACCACACATCTACAGCCATCTGATCTTTGACAAACCTGAGAGAAACAAGAAATGGGGAAAGGATTCCCTATTTAATAAATGGTGCTGGGAAAATTGGCTAGCCATAAGTAGAAAGCTGAAACTGGATCCTTTCCTTACTCCTTATACGAAAATTAATTCAAGATGGATTAGAGACTTAAATGTTAGACCTAATACCATAAAAACCCTAGAAGAAAACCTAGGTAGTACCATTCAGGACATAGGCATGGGTAAGGACTTCATGTCTAAAACACCAAAAGCAACGGCAGCAAAAGCCAAAATTGACAAATGGGATATGATTAAACTAAAGAGCTTCTGCACAGCAAAAGAAACTACCATCAGAGTGAACAGGCAACCTACAGAATGGGAGAAAATTTTTGCAATCTACTCATCTGACAAAGGGCTAATATCCAGAATCCACAAATAACTCAAACAAGTTTACAAGAAAAAAACAAACAACCCCATCAAAAAGTGGGCAAAGGATATGAACAGACATTTCTCAAAAGAAGACATTCATACAGGCAATAGACACATGAAAAAATGCTCATCATCACTGGCCATCAGAGAAATGCAAATCAAAACCACAATGAGATACCATCTCACACCAGTTAGAATGGCAATCATTAAAAAGTCAGGCAACAACAGGTGCTGGAGAGGATGTGGAGAAATAGGAACACTTTTACACTGTTGGTGGGATTGTAAACTAGTTCAACCATTATGGAAAACAGTATGGTGATTCCTCAAGGATCTAGAACTAGATGTACCATATGACCCAGCCATCCCACTACTGGGTATATACCCAAAGGATTAAAAATCATGCTGCTATAAAGACACATGCACACGTATGTCTATTGCGGCACTATTCACAGTAGCAAAGACTTGGAATCAACCCAAATGTCCATCAGTGACAGACTGGATTAAGAAAATGTGGCACATATACACCATGGAATATTATGCAGCCATAAAAAAGGATGAGTTTGCGTCCTTTGTAGGGACATGGATGCAGCTGGAAACCATCATTCTTAGCAAACTATCACAAGAACAGAAAACCAAACACCGCATGTTCTCACTCATAGGTGGGAACTGAACAATGAGATCACTTGGACTCGGGAAGGGGAACATCACACACTGGGGCCTATCATGGGGGGGGGGGGCGGGGGGAGGGATTGCATTGGGAGTTATACCTGATATTAATGATGAATTGAGGGGTGCTGACGAGTTGATGGGTGCAGCACACCAACATGGCACAAGTATACATATGTAACAAACCTGCACGTTATGCACATGTACCCTAGAACTTAAAGTATAAAAAAAAAAAAAAAAATCGTTCACGGCCAGGTGTGGTGGCTCATGCCTGTAATCCCAGCACACTGGGAGGTCAAGGTGAGAGGATCACCTGAGGTCAGGAGTTTGAGACCAGCCCAACCAATGTGGAGAAACCTCATCTCTACTAAAAATACAAAATTAGCTGGGCGTGGTGGCGCAGGCCTGTAATCACACCTACTCGGGAGGCTGAGACAGGAGAATCGCTTGAACCTGGGAGGGGGAGGTTGCGGTAAGCCAAGATCGTGCTGTTGTACTCCAGCCTAGACAACAAGAATGAAACTCTATCTCAAAAAAAAAAAAAAAAGAAAACTTTCATAAAATATTATAATAATCTTTTTATCCTTATCTTCAAATGCTAATTCTTTTTCAAACAAGAACAGCTGAAAAGCAGAGCAAATGTTTGACTTTCTGCCACAGTCAGTGATTAAATGGTGCTACAAGAAAGATTTTGTGAAATCAGAGGAACTCATCATTCAGAAAGATACTAATGACCATGGTCTTGCTGTGACATAAATAATACACCGAAAGTACAACTAAGGGACATTTTTATGTCTTCTTATAGACTTTGCTGAATATATAACTCTTCTGTAAATTTTTGTTAAATTAATACCCAGGTTCAGATTACAGCTTTCTTTTGTATCAGTGAGTAATACAGTTCATTTCTCATTCATTCACTCGCTGAATCTCTTGTGTTTAGACCCTGTAATAAAAACAGTGATGAGACAAAAAAAGGGAAGAAGCTAATATTCATCTTTAATAAACTTACAGTCTACTAGAGAAAATAAGTATCCAAAATTGTACCACAGGGTAAAATGAAAAAGATATTTACCTCTCAGGAGTGAATGACTATCTAGTGTGCATACACCTCACCTGAAATCATTAAGATCAGATAAATATTTGTACAATTATTTGTAGAAGCTTAATCTCTGGTCTGCAGCTTTCAGGATGCATATATTTGCAATACAGTCTAATAAAGTATAAATTTGTAGTATATTGCATTTAACAGTACAGTTTTATTTTGCTTCAAAAAAAGATATATTCACTTTCATCTTGTTGGCTTTTTAAAATCCTCAACTTACAGTTACCTTTTCTAAAAAGGCAACCTGCACCCTGTTCATACTTCAGTCATAGCCCTTATCAAATAGCAGAGTAATCATCTCTTTATTTCTGTCCCTCCCACTGTCAATTCCTTCAGATGGAAGTTTCTTTTATGTCTTCTTCTTATTTCCAAATTTCGGAATGTATTTTAGGCATTTAATAAATGCTTTTTGATGGGATAAATGCATAGATAAATAATGCAAGTTCCTGAAGGCACAAAATCATATTTCTTATTGTTTTTTCAAAAAAATTAATCAAATAAAATTCAAGCTAAGATTTATAAATGTACATATTATATTTTTATACAATAATATGTTTTATCTACTTAATCTCATTACAGACAATGTATTTAGATCTCATTTCAAAAACTACATTTTAGGAAATTTGTTGGATTACATTTCACATCTGTGGCACAATTTATACAACTTAAATACAAATTCATGACTATGTACTGCATATAGTATTTTATTAGTAAGTTAAAATATTTTTATGCCCCCCCTTAATGGTGAATCAGCCTATTTTGATGAAAAATTGCAAGCACTGGATGCAGGGTGTTTTACATTTGCATTTTAACTTTGGAACATACTAGGTCTGTTTCCTTAGGGAAGTCATTGAAATTCCCTAAGTTTCGGTTTATTCGTCAATAAAATGAAGATATCAAAAACTGCTCTTTTGCAGGGTTATTGCTGGGACTACATAAACAGTATATGTACTCACTTAGTCATAGTTATGATCATGATAATGATGATATTGTTGATAGTTTGAGGTCAATAATACTGATAATAAACATATAATCTTTATTATGCTCTAGACATTGTTCTAAAAATTTACATCTACTCACTCAGATTCAACAAGAATATGATGAGAATATTTTCTGTGCTAGACTGCAACCCCACTGAACAGAGACAGTGTATATTTTCTTCCTCAATGCCTCATATTAATTAATTAATTAAACGAACAAAATTGTTCAAGGAATTATTTTATATGGGCTATATCGCTAGAGCTAGAATGACAAAAAGTCTGACATTCATGGAGTTGGTTTTCTAAAATTCAGAGTCATGTAATACAGAAAACAAGTCAAGTGTATGGTATGTAGTGACAGATGCTATAATAAAAATTGAGTAGGACAGGAAGATAGGAACTGTGGGAATGGGGGTTGGGGACAGCAAAATTCAATGAGGTGGTCATGAAAGCTCTATTTGTAAAATGTTATTTGAAAGAGTTGAAGAAGTGGTCTATGGGGATATCTCAGAGAACTCCATTCCAAATGTGGAGAGAACAGTAAGGTTGTAAAGCTTGGGCTGAGGGTGTGTGTGTGTGTGTGTGTGTGTGTGTGCGTGTGTGTGTGCATGTGTATAGGAAAAGACAAGAAGTCAAAGTTACTGAACTGGAAGAGTAGTGGGAGGTGAGTTTGGACAACTTATATATCCAGTTTTAATATTTTTATTAGATTTTATTTTTATTTGATAGAAATGGAAAGCCTTTGAGAAGGTTTAAGCAAGAAAACAAGTTACTCTGAGATTCAAACAATCACTCTGATTGCTGCATTGAGAATAGATTTAGGGTAGGCAAGCTCAAGAACAGAAGTCAAAAACGTGGCTTTACAGTAATTCAGAAAAGACATATTGGCAGCTTATCTCAGAGTACAAGTTCTGTAGGTGCTAAAATATAATCAGAAACAATATAATTTAAAGCAGAGCCAATGAGATTTCTTAATAGGTTGAAAGCAGAGTGTGAAAGAGAGAAGACTGGCCTTAGGCCTTGGAGCCAAGCAACTGGACAGCTGAAGTCAGCAATACTGAGATGGTAAATACTGTGGTAGGAATGAGATAGAGGAATGAAAGATGAAATTTGGGGGGCTCATTAAATCTGAGATACATATCTAACATCTATGAAGAGATGCTGAGTAGATGGCAACCGAAATACCTGAGCAAGAAATACAAGTTTGGGTGTTGCTGGCATATAGATGAACTTTAAACCTACGAGGCTGGCAGAGATCACCAAGTGATCACAAGGGAAAAAGAGATCCAGGGACAGACACAGGATGTTCCACAGTCATAAATCAGTGAGAAGGGAAGGAGCAAAAGACAGTTAAAGGGCAGCCAGGTACGTTGCAGCAAAGTCAAGGCATGGAGGTAGGTTGTTAATCAGCTGTGTAGAAAACTGCAAATCGGTCAAGTAATATGAGATATGAAAAACTAGAAACAGAAAAGTTGATTTAACAATGTAGAAGGCATTGGTGATCTTGACAAAAGCAAAATAGTGAAGCAGTGGGGATAAAAGCCTGAATGGAAAGACTTGGAGAAAGAAAGGAAAGAAAGCATTGAAAATATCTGTTTTGAGTAGTTTGGCTGTTAATGGATGCAGAGAAATGGGATGGGGGCTGGAGAAAATAGTGGGGTTATACAATAGCTCTTCCAAAGATTATTATATTGAAGTATTGGTTTGACGAGTATTGTCTCCTTAAAATTTATTCCATGGCGTCAATTCAGCAAAGTATGTTTTCATGTAATTGATAGGTATAATACAGGAGGTGTGTACACATGTAATTTAAATGTGATTAACAATTCATAATTTAATTAAAATAAACAATATAAAATAATTGTGCAACACACAAATTCATACATACCCTGTCTGAGGTATACAAGAGATCAATCTTGCTCTGAAATCAACCCATTTATTTTAATGTAACTTGTAAAACAATTAAGTGTATTGGTTTACTTTACAAGATACACAGTGATTACTATAAGCTTGACTAAAATAACGTAGGCAGTTACCATGTTTCATGACATAAATTTAAAACTTTTTATTATACCTGTATATGCATTCATACTATAAATTAAATATATCTGGAAATTAAGAAGAAATGCTCAGCCAGTATTGTCACAACATGGCATCTATATTTACCTAAATCCATGAGATTCCTGATATTATACCAATTTCTTTAATAATTTCTTTCTTACTCCGTATTTCTCATTGGAAGTTCTCTTCAAAATCATGCAGGTTGTCTTAGGTTTTTGACAATACTGTAAATACATTCTTATGTCACTTTTCTTATACTGTGTTTAACACTTAAAGGGCTGCAAAAACAAAAATAAATCTTCAACCAGTAAACTCTGAAATCTGGCCTGTGAGCTGATGGCAATATTCATATATATGTATATATATACACACTCATATATAAGCACTGTTTTAAACAGAATGTGGACTTTTTTTTTTTTTTTTTTTTTTTTTTTTGAGACGGAGTCTCACTCTGTCGCCCGGGCTGGAGTGTAGTGGCCCGATCTCAGCTCACTGCAAGCTCCGCCTCCCGGGCTCACGCCATTCTCCTGCCTCAGCCTCCCGAGTAGCTGGGACTACAGCCGCCCGCCACCTCGCCTGGCTAGTTTTTTGTATTTTTTAGTAGAGACGAGGTTTCACCATGTTAGCCAGGATGGTCTCGATCTCCTGACCTCGTGATCCGCCCGTCTTGGCCTCCCAAAGTGCTGGGATTACAGGCTTGAGCCACCGCGCCCGGCCAGAATGTGGACTTTTATTTTACATTTTTAATATCCTTAACCATGATTACCTCCCCCCTCTCACGTTGCTTTGAAGCAAAGGTGAATTATCTATTTTCCCTTGTAATAAATGTACATGTACTTGTTAATATACAAATCAAAGGCCTTGACATCTTTGCAGGATTTTTGATTGTCTGTCATTTGTTCTGCTATATTCAATCAAGTGATACAGAAGTATACATTTGTGTAAATTATTTTAAAGTTCCTTGTGTGAAGGAGGATTCTGTCAGTATGTAAGAACAAGAACAACTGGAGAAGAAAAAGAAAAGGTATTCACAAGTCAGCAGCAAGGAAGGAACATCACCATTAGAATGGTGAGGCTGGAGAGAGAACAAAGAAAATACAATATTGAGATGACTCACATGGTTCATCTTTTATGATATGCATAAACACTTCTTTGCAGTATCTGATAATATTGTGTGGAGAAACCTGAATAATGGGTAGATTTTGCCTATTTTCAACATGCTTTATCTGGTTTTGTATACATAAGCTAATATTTAGAGGCAGCAGGGATGAAACATAAATAATGTGATATTAGACTTAATCAGGTACCTGTCTCTGCATACATTTATTTTTAGCTAATTTATTGTTCTTCTGCTTACAGTTAGGCCTCTCTTCTTTGTTCTTTACTTCCTCATCATCTTTTTTCCTTCTATTCACTCCTCTCAATTCTGCATTGTTTAAAGGGTGCTTTTTTTTTTTTAAATCAATTCCATGTGGTTCTTCATGTATTTCTCTCACCACGTGTCATAACCTCCCACTCTATTCAAGCTAAGCTACATAATTTCTTTCACATGTAATTATCTTTTTGCCACTACTGTGTCTTTCTGCAAGGAAGATGTTTCCTTTGTAAAAATATTTTTGAGGTATGTGGTTGTTTGTATTTTCCTGGAGCTTAGGCAATACTGTCATATTTGTGGGATTTTGGATCAAGATTATAAATCCAGAATGTTAATAAAGGGAGGATAAAAATCAATTTCATATTTATCTTTCTGAGCAGTGTTAGCCAAAATAAAGACGAGGAAAATGAAATATGGGAGATTATATTTCAAATATGACTCTGTGTAATATAAAAATCAACCAAAAACATGAAGAATTTCCTGGATGCTAATTTCACTGACTACCAGCATCAATCGAGAAAAACATTAAATTACAAATATTATGTTTATTTATAGTATTGACAATAATTTTAATTACTAGCATACAATTGTGAACTGTAATGTGAAAAATGTATCAATCCATAAAATTTAATGATCATGTTAAGTGGCATTATGAATTAGATTGTTTCTAATAATATTCATTTTGTCAATAACATAATATTAAAAACGGAGTGTTTAATTACTATGAAAATTATTAATCACTTAAAAGATAGGAATACTAAAATCCAAGTATGAAAACACTGAGGACTGAAAAATACATGAAATACTTGAATTCATGTGAGAATTATGGCTATGTGTTTATGTATATTAAAAAAATCTAATATTTACAATATTGGTATTACAAAGATATTTACAATATGGGTATTATAAAGATACCCATATTGTAAAGATACTATAAAGATATAAAAGATGCCTTTTTAAGTATTTATTTATTTAAGTTTTTGAGACAGAATCTTGCTCTGTCTCCCAGGCTGGAATGCATTGGCGCGATCTTGGCTCATGGCAACCTCCGACTCCTGGGATCAAGCTATTCTCCTCACTCAGCCTCCTAAATAACTGGGATTACAGGCACCCGCCATCATGCCCGGCTAATTTTTGTGTTTCTGTAAAGACGGGGTTTCACTATATTGACTAGGCTGGTCTTGAACTCCTGACCTCAAGTGGTCTGTCTGCCTCAGTCTCCCACAATACTGGGATTACAGACATGAGCCATGATAACTGCCATTTTTAAACAATATTATACAATGTCATTATATAAAAGTCATATAGTTCCTTTTCCCCCATAAGCAAACCAAATGCTTATATTTCATCATGGGTGTTAGACAAGAAAGAAATCTTAGAGACCATCATTTAAAGGTGACCACACTGAGACCTAAGGTCGCAATGTTTCAATGGCAAAATAAGACCTGGACTCCAACCTCATAGTGTGTTTGCTACACGTAACTGTCTCTTCAAATAGGCTTTTATACTCACTTGCTTTTGTAAAGTAGATCAATAAAATTTTAGATAAAAGAGTTCCTAAGAGAGGCCCAGTTCAACTTACTAACTTTACAGTCAGAAACCTAAGGCCTGGAGAGGTTAAGTACTGCCTGTTCTGAAGGGAAATGAGAGGCTGAAGAATGACGTGGGGTGTGTTTCATCTCTGAGTTTTACAGTTATGTAGTAATCACATGTCCTAATTATGACTAAAATGAAAAAAGGCACCTGCTTTGGATTGGGAAACAGATCAAGGGATTTGATATAAATTAGACAGAAGTTTATGCACTTCTGCTATTTTTTCTGCTTTAGCCACTCATGAATTTAGAGGGAGCTCATCTGAAAAAGCCATAGAAAATACATTTACTCTAAGATGCTCTGTCTTATAATTGCAACATACTAATCTTGCCCTTTAATCTAAAACATATTGCATGCATGCAATTCTCCTAATAGAATTTTATTAGGAAGAATTAATCCAAAAGCAATGTATTAGAATGAAACAACTACTTTGATTTATAAGAATGTTTTACATTAAACTCACCTGGCTTTCACATTATACAGGTAGGAAGATGTCTTTGAGTCTGACTTTAAATTGCTTTAACCCTGTATTTAATGTACCTGATAACTGAATATTCTGAATAGAACATTTTCAGAATGCAAGCACCATCACACCTGGCCCTTTTTAGCACATATTCTTTATTTGTGCTAAATATATTATATAAAATCTATGAAGCTTTTAGGGATAGTCCATGAAGATTTTAGGGGCAGTCAAGTGGCCCAAAACACATGGCATACTGGATGATGAAACTGGCTGCAATAATTTTGGCTTAAAGAATTAATATGATTAAAACATACTTTCTGCTAAATCATTAGTTTCACTGTTACATAGAAAATTTGCGAAATAAAAAATAGAAGAATTTGTTTGCCACTTACAAATAACAATAAATTAATTTACATTAAACCAGTTTCAGTCAAAAATCAAGTCATTGGCCAGGCACAGTGGCTTACACCTGTAATCCCAGCACTTTAGTAGTGGATCTGCCCAAGGCAGGCAGATCACCTGAGGTCAGGAGTTCGAGACTAGCCTGGCCAACATGGTGAAACCCCATCTCTAGTAAAAAGACAAAATTAGCCAGGCGTGGTGGTGCATGCCTGTAATCCCAGCTACTAGGGAGACTGAGGCAAGAGAATCACATGAACCTGGGAGGTGGAGGTTGCAGTGAGTTCAAATCACGCCATTGCACTCCAGCTTGGGCAACAAGAGTGAAACTCCATTAAAAACAAACAAACAAACAAAAAAAACAAGTCATTATAAGTCATTATTAAGTCACATATGAACTTTTTTCTATCCTTTCAAAATACATTTCCCAAAACTCATTTTGAATTCCAGTTACATAATAATTATCCTATTGAGCTCTATCTTCGTGAACAGCAGGTGTTAAAATACAATCATATTTATCAAGAAATAAGATGAGGCCAGGCACGGGGGCTTACACCTGTAATCCCAGCACTTTGGAAGGCCGAGGCAAGATAATCACTTGAGCCCTAGAGTTCAAGACCAGCTTGGGTAACATAGTGAGAGCCTGTTTCTACAAAAAATATAAATAATAAATTAATACATTTTTATTATTTACAGGTGACTCACATCTGTAGTCCCAGCTACTTGGGAGGCTGAGGCAGGAGGCTCATATGAGCCAAGGAGTTTGAAGCTACAGTGAGCTGTAACTGTGCCCTTGCATTCCAACCTGGGTCACAGAGTGAGACCCTGATTCAAAAAAGAAAGGAAAAGGAAAAGGAAAGGGAAGGGAAAGATCTATCAATGTGTCCTTTATGTTTATTTTTGCATACACTGCCCATATAAGAATTAAACATTTACCCTAAATAGCAAAAATGTTTAAATACTTTATTTCACAAATATAGTACAAAACACTTAACTATCACTCTTTTTTACTTAGAAATTGTAGAAGAGTGAAAATCTATGACTGCCCATAAGAGGGAATCACTAACCGTAACTTTGGTTTGGTCCATTGCCAAAGAATGTATTCATCTACTCTATTTATAGTTGTAGAAAATTATCAAATGTGTTTTCTTTTTCAAAAACCAGGACTTGGAACCCAACATGCATAAGATACAGATAATTATCTATATTTAAAGATTTTCTTTGCAGTATTATCTACTCTATGAAAATGAAATAGTGGAAACCAATTGAGTGTAGATAAGCAAATTTTGTTTGTTGAGATCATGGTATGAATTTGGTAATAAAAATATTTTTGATAGATTTTTAGTGATTAGAAATATGATCAAAGACTACTAATAAGCAATAAATACATAAGAATTCAGTTACCTATTTTCTGTATTCCAATCACATTATTTTTTCTATTGTTGAGAAAGTACTGAAAGTAAATATACCAATAAATATATTAAAGCATTAACCATAATTTTAAATATAATAATTGTAGGACATTTGTGAGAGTTGCTAATACTTTGCATAATAAAGTAACAAGTGGTTTTTCTTTCCTTTAGTGAACTTTTCTGTAATGATAATATTTTATTTTTATAATAAGAAAATAATGAAATTTAATTTAAAAGTCAATATGTGAATTAGAGCAAAATAGTAATTTAAACAAATATATTAAGAGTTAAGAAGAAGGAAAGATTTCTATGAGTTGCTTCTGATGGAGTTTTATATTTAGAAAAAGGAACTATAAATGGAGAGGCTGACATAAACATTCTAATATATGGAGGTGTGAATCTCATTTAAGTAAAAAGGATTTCCACAGCCCTATTTACTTAAATATATTTAAACAATAATATTTATGAAAGAAAATCATGTTGGTTACGTAGATGGCAAATAAGCATATTAAAAGACATTCCAACTACGTGCCATCACGGAAATTTAAATTAAAACAACAGTGAGAGACCTTTATATACCTCTCGGAGTGGTCAAAATCCAGACCACTGACAACACCAAAATGCTGGTAAGAATATGGAGCAAGAGAAACACTCACTCAATGCCGATGGGAATGCAAAGTGGTACAGCCACTTTGGAGACATGTTGGAAGTTTCTTACAAAGCTCAACATCCTTTTCTCACTGATCCGGCAATCACACTCCTTGGCATTTACCCAAAGGAGTTAAAAGCTGTGTCCACTGATAAACTTGCACACAGCTGTTTACAGAAACTTTTTCATCATTGCCAAAACTTAGAAGCAATTAAGATGTCCTTCAGTATTCAGTTGGTGAATGGATAAACTGATATATCCAGATAATGAGACATTACCCAGCACTAAGAAGAAATGAGCTATCAAAGCATGAAAAGACATAGAGGAAACTTAAATGCATATTTCTAAGTGAAAGCAGCCAACATGAAAAGGCTACATACTATATAATTCCAACTGCATGACATTCTGGAAAAGGCAAAACTATAAAGACAGTAGTAAAAAGATCAGTGGTTGCCAGGGACTAGAAGAGAGGAAGGATTGAATAGGCAGCAGAAAGATTTTTAAGACTGAAAATATTCTGTATGATACTATAATGTGAATATATTCAACATACATTTCTCCAAACTCATAAATGCACAATAACAAGAGTGAACCTTAGTGTAAACTAGTGACTATAGGTGACAATGATGTGTCAATGTATTATTCATCAATTTTAACAAATGTACCACATTGGCAAAGGATGTTAATAATGGGAGAGGTTATGCGTGTGTGAAGGCAATGAGTATATGGGAAATCTTAGCACTTTCTGCTAATTTTTGCTATAAACTTAAAATTGCTAAA
The DNA here is from genome assembly GCF_007565055.1 of Rhinopithecus roxellana. Taxonomy (NCBI): domain Eukaryota; kingdom Metazoa; phylum Chordata; class Mammalia; order Primates; family Cercopithecidae; genus Rhinopithecus; species Rhinopithecus roxellana. Next base: position 9,833,373 of record NC_044549.1, on the reverse strand, counting down.
ATAAAAAAGTTCACTTTAAAATGTTTGATTTATAGAATTTCTGCTTTAATTTTCAAATTTCTTCTGGTTTATTTCACCATAAATGTAAATTTATTTTAAATATGTACTTTGTAAAAAAAACTATCTCAAAATAATAAGAGCTATTTATGACAAACTCACAGTCAATATCATGCTGAATGGTCAAAACTGGAAGCGTTCCCTTTGGAAACCAGCACAAGACAAGGATGCCCTCTCTCACTACTCCTATTCAACACAGTGTTTCAGGGCAATCAGGCAAAAAAATAGAAATAAAGGGTATTAAAATAGGAAAAGAGAAAATCAAATTGTCCCTGTGTGCAGATGACATGATTGTATGTTTAGAAAACCCCATCATCTCAGCCCCATATCTCCTTAAGCTGATGAGCAACTTCAGCAAAGTCTCAGGATACAAAATTAATGTGCAAAAATCACAAGCATTCTTATACACCAATAACAGACAAACAGAGAGCCAAATCATGAGTGAACTCCCATTCACAATTGCTGCAAAGAGAAGAAAATACCTAGGAATCCAACTTACAAGGGATGTGAAGGACCTCTTCAAGGAGAACATTAAGAACACAGGCGTGGGCAAGGTTTCATGACTAAAACATCAAAAGCAATGGCAACAGCAGCCAAAATTGACAAATGGGATCTAATTAAACTAAAGAGTTTCTGAACAGTAAAAAAACTATCATCAGAGTGAACAAGCAACCCACAGAATGAGAGAAAAATTTTGCAATCCATCCATCTGACAAAGGGCTAATATCCAGAATCTACAAGGAACTTAAACAAATTTACGAGAAAAAAAAAACAAACGACTCCATCAAAAGGTGGGTGAAAAAGAGAAGTGAACAGACACATCTCAAAAGAAGACATTTATGTGGCCAAAAAGCTATGGAAAAAACCTCATCATCACTGGTCGTTAGAGAAATGCAAATCAAAACCACAATGAGATACCATCTCATGCCAGTTAGAATGGTGATCATTAGAAAGTCAGGAAACAACAGATGCTGGGGAGGATGTGGAGAAATAGGAATGCTTTTACACTGCTGGTGGGAGGGTTAATTAGTTCAACCATCATGGAACACAGTGTGGCAGTTCCTCAAGGATGTAAAACCAGAAATACCATTTGACCCAGCAATCCCATTACTGGGTATATACCCAGAGGATTATAAATCATTCTACTATAAAGACACATGCACATGTATGTTTATTGCAGCACTATTCACAATAGAAAAGACTTGGAACCAACCCAATGCCCATCAATGATAGACTGGATAAAGAAAATGTGGCACATATACACCATGTAATACTATGCAGCCATAAAAACGGATGAGTCCATGTTGTTTTCAGGGACCTGGATGAAGCTGAAAACCATCATTCTCAGCAAACTAACAGAGGAACAGGAAACCAAACACCACGTGTCATAAGTGGGAGTTGAACAATGAGAACACATGGACACAGGGAGAGGAACATCACACACCAGGGCCTATTGGGGGTTATGGGGCTAGGGGAGAGATAGCATTAGGAGAAATACCTAATGTAGATGATGAGTAGATGGGTGAAGCAAATCACCAGGGCACATGTATACGATGTAACAAACCTGCACGTTCTGCACATGTATCCCAGAACTTAAAGTATAGTAAAAAATGAAATAAAATAAAATAAATGATAAAACCAAGATGTGTAAATGATTTTCAAATATAAATTACTGACTAGTTAGCAACAATCATTATATACTAGTAGCTCTTATGTCCACTCTACAACATCTGCAGTGTTAAGTGGATAAAAAATACCAACAGTCAAGAAGACTCAGGAAGACACTGAGATACTACTTAGCTTTTAAGTGGGACACATTAACGTGAGCAAGTAACTTAGGAACTGACGAGTCCTGGCTCCGCAGTTTTATTTTTGTTTTTAGATAATACTAAATTGAGTGGCTACAAGCTCAAAGGATAATATTAAAATTAGACTTCAAAGTGACCTTTAACTTTATATATCATCAGAAATATGTAGAACAAAGTTTTCTTTAAAAGCAGACTAAAGAGACCCTGCATAAAAACAAAAGAGAATAATAATTTATAATTTGGGCAGTCAATAATCGTCATGGAATGTAGAGTTCAAAGCGTAGGTAATATGATAAATAAAGCAATAATTTGATTTTTTATAACTGTATTCCCAATGTGTATAACAGTTTCTAAAATATTATAGCCTCTTAATACATATTTGTTGAGTGGATAGATGAATGAATGTACTGTTATATCACATTTTTCAAAGAGAATCATAACGTAATAAAAGTTAATAAGTACAATATGTTTAATTTGGTGCTCTCACATGTAAAAGAAAAAATGAAAATAGTAAGCCAGGATAATTGAAGTCTAACATATCACCGTATTAAGAAATTGATCTTGTATAAATTTACACATTGTTTTTAGCTGATAAAAGCAGAATTAATGAAAATCTTTAAAAATATAAATTTATTAATGAAGAATAATTACTAGAAGTTTTTTCTTTCTTCTGAAAATAATAGAAGCAAAATTATTCAAATTTTAGTAGATATTAGGTAAACTTCATAAGAGTGATTCTGCTAAAAATTAGCAAAGAATAATATTGGCAAAATGTAAAATTAATTGACTCATACTATAATTTTTAAATCAACATTTACTGATTGTCTACAGGTGTCAGGGATTATGGTAGGCAATGGAAATACAAAAGAAATTCTACGGTATGTAACCTGGCCCCAGGAATCCAAAAGAATGTCTTTGACTGCAGCGGGAGAATGAATTAGATACTCTTCAAGTTACAATCTCTGAGTGCTGTGATGTATGTGTGCTGGTATGATTCTAAGCATCATTTCCTGTGGAAGTTCTCTTTCGATTCATCAAAATAATGCAATTCACAGAGAGAGTTAAACTCATAGCTCTAAACCACTATTCAAAGAAAAAACTGATGGTTAATCTAGCCATATTTCTACACAACCTATAATTGGAAAAAACAATTCCATTCTCAGGGTCTGTGGGGCAATATGCAAATCAGAATTCATCTTCACAATGGAGTTGTGTGCTTTCTCTCAGCATAACCCATACTTATTTGCTAGCTCCTTACATGACAGAGGGTTCAATAACCCCTACTTCTCCAATGCTCTGGCAAAGGAACAAGAGATTGCTTTCCAGGTTGGTAGTCACAAGTAAGCAATTTCAAGAATCCTCTAATGAGGCAATCCATAATGATTTTCCTAACTGAGTTCATTCTCCAACTACAAGGGGAAAAAAAAGTAATTTTAGCAGCCTATCTGAAGCAGGAACACACACATACATACACACACACATATACATTCCTTGCATTAAAAAAATAAATGAATATATACATATGAAATTATCACTATACACAGATGTCTGGAAAAACAATTTATGCAGGTCATTTGATATTCTCTAGGCATTGGCTAAATTTGGACTTCAAAGGGTAGCTAGTTATTTTAACATTATATTCTATATTTAATATTTTATTAGCTTTAAAATCCTGCTTTTTAGCAAAAAAAAGAGAGGACTCAGAAATAAATGTATGTTTTTCTTTTAACCCATGACGGAAATTTGCATATCCTAAATACATGCATAAATTCTTAAATACTTCATACTTCTAATTAAATAGCATGAAATGTACCACAAGTATTTATTGTGGCTGCTTAGAATTTGGTATTGTATTTTTCTTTCTCAAATGACTATCAAACACTAAAGTTGGAGTACAATGAGATTCTTTTTTTCTTAGGTAGTGTCAAATGTATTAAATGATATGAGATGACTATGATCTTGGCCATAAAGATGAAAATATTAGGATGATATTAGAGGTTTCAGAACTTAGTTTATATACCTGCTTATGAGCTTATCAACTGCCTATGAGAATGTAATGCAAAATGAGGATGCACATTACAAGAATGTAATGCCATGAAAAATGCTCTTTAGAAAATATATAATGTTACAGACATTTCAAAAGCACCTGAGCCAGTATTTGTAGGACTGGAGTCTAGTATTTGTATTTTCAGCGAACTCCGTTGGAGATGTTTTATGTATACTAAATTTCTGGTACTACTACTAAAAATATAATTCTCATCTCTTCCTCCAATGCATGAAATAAAGACCTCTAATTACAATTATGATTACCATAGCCTTTCAGAATTGGAAATGACAATAAAATTCAACCACTGAAACCCTTCCCACAATTTGAGGGTGGAGGGACCCACTTAAAATTTTTATTTATATTCTCAAAATTGGTAATTTTTGCAGAAATTCTTGAAACTTTTCCAAAACGCAGGCCCCTCAGTTACCAGTTTTGTTGGTTGCTCCCTCCCTCTGCCACTGCTCTGGCTTCTGCTTGCTCTATATATTCCTTCCAACACAACTCACTGAAGGTGTTAGCATCCCATTTCCATGGCTGCGTCTAGAAGCTGTCACAGGCTGAATGCACTGATACTTCTAAATGTATATTTGATGTCAATTGCCAGTGATTGGGCCAAGTCCTTCTAGGTCTATCACTCCTTTGCCAGTATCCATGTTCTTCAAATTCACAGTCTTCCAATCTCTTTTGTTTTTCTAATCTCTTTTTTTTTTTTTTTTTTTTTTTTCCCAATCTCTTTTGTTCTCCCGATTTCAGGAAAGCCACTTTTAGGCATTATTTTATTTCCATTCAAGAGATCATGTCATCGAACATGTCAATAATGCTTCACGTTAGCAGCTGACTCACCTCCTCTGATCTTCCTTCCTAGCCTACTCTATAAAACCTCACCGCTTCATTTATTCGTTTAGACTGAAGAAAGAGCACGACTGAAAAAATAAAATAAAATAAACTATGCAATTAAGCATAAGACTATGGTGTTCAAACTCAGCTGGAGCTAGCTCAAAAGTACTTTTATTTCTTTTTTTTTCCCCCCACTCAATAGCCACTCCAAAATTTCAGTAACAAACTTTCCACCTACAACCCCTTCTGACTCTCAGGAAACAAACTTAACTTCCTGCACTTAGGGATAAATTATCATCATCAGTAACCATGTTTCTTCCCATTCAGCTTGTTTAGGCTCCAAATAAATCCTTCCTTCCCCTCAGGGTCCTTTTTATGTCAACAACTCTGTCACAAATTTGCCGCTTCACTGTGTTGTAACACTTCTGACTCCCTCCTCTCAGCATGTACATACGCAGCTACACTAATTGAGCACCAATCTTGTGATATATGTTCTTTACAAACATTTCTCTGAAAACCCTAAAGATAGGTATTATTACCCGAATTTTGCAGAGCAGGAGATTTAGTTTCTGCAACTTATCCAATGAGGTAAAAATAGCTAATATTAATTTAGCTCTTTTATTAGGCACAGTTCAAATCCCTTTAAATTACAGTTGTGCGTTGCTTATCCCAACAGATATGTGTTCTGAAAAATGTATCGTTAGACAGTTCTGAGATTGTGCAAACATCCTGGAGTGTCCTTACATAAAACTAGATAATATACCCTACATCATACCTACTGTATCTGGTATAGCCTATTGCTTCTAGGTACAAACCTGTGAAATATGGTATTGCATTGAACATTGTAGGCAGTGTAACACAACAGTAAGAATTTGTGTATCTAAATATAGAAAAGGTACAGTAAAAATGTGATACTATAATCTTATGAGACTACCATTGTATATGAGGTCTGTCATTGACTGAGACATTCTTATTGGTGCACAACTTTATTAGGTAACATAATCTTCTTGGTAACCTTATTAAATAATCACATAATTCTTATTTTATGTTTGAGGAAGCATCACCTAGTCTTAGCTAGTACCTTCTCCTCCTTTAATAGGGCAAATTCTTGAAAATGCTGTTTACCTTCAAGATCCCTTCTCCTTAATTTTGCATGTACTCTTACCAGCTGGTTTTTGCATCAAGTCCCTTCTACTGTCACAAAAGTACAGCAACATGTATATATCCTAACTTCCAAATGCTTTATTTATCTGTCTTCTTCTAGTTACTATCTCTCCTATGCCCCCACCCCTCTTTCTTTCCTCTGTCTTTCTCCTCTCTTTCTCTTTCTGTTTTTCTCCTCTCTTTCTCTCCGTTTTTCTCTCCCATTCCTTCTCTCTCCTTATTTGCAATTCTTGGTTAGAATTACACTAATAATCTCATAATGATCTCTGCCTCCACTTCTAATATTATTATTATTTTTTTGAGTCAAGGTCTTGCTCTGTCACCTAGGCAGGAGTGCAGTGGTGCAATCATGGATCACTGTAACTTCTAACTACGAGGCTCAAGCAATCCTCCCACCTCAGCCTCCCAAAGCACTGGGCTTACAGGCATCCTGAGCCCTTGTGCCCAGCCTCCTTTCATGAGTCAACACGCTTATTGTCTTCAGAGTGGTTCCTTCCAAATAAGAAACATGATCATAATTGTTTTGTCCATGACTTTTCTACTGGAGGATTCTACTAATCTCAGGATCAAATACCCTAGGCAAGCTATAAAAGGATATGTACCCTAGTCTTTGCGAAATACCTGCAATCATCTGGACTTGTCCTCACCTTCGATGTCATGCCCTTGCGCATGCTTATTTTCATAATGTTCTCTTTGTCTTCCTTTGTAACATATCACACGCACACACACTCCTACCTAGCTGACTTCTCTACATTATTCACATTTTGGGATCCATCGTGTGTTCATTCAAAATTTCCCCATCTAATCCCGTTCTTTACAAAGCAGCCTATGCATAATTTGTTCACTTTGATCACCATTTTAAGTCAGAACTCAGCAAACTTTTTCTAAAAGGAGCCAGATAGTAAGTATTTTAGGGTTTGTGAAACAAAATGAGCAACTATTTTCTCAGAAATACTAATGCTTTGATAACATTTTATATTTTAAAATGTAAAAGCCATTCTTTGCTCTCAACACATACACAAATAGGCAGTGGGTCAGATTTGACCAATAGATGTAATTTGCTAATATCTGTCCTAGATTATAATTGTTTTATAACATATCCAATCGCCTCCATTTTACTGTGGAAATGTAGGTACTTTATCGTTTATCTTTTTATTTCTCATGATTATCCCAGTGCTTGGTACACATTGGCCAATTAGTAGATGTTAACTAATATGAAGCAAATAATAAATGATATTTAAATCTGAATTCATGCCACAAATATAATCAGCCATTTCATTTCATAGAAGAAGAACTTGCATCAAAAAAAAAAGGTTAACATGGCTTTTCTAAGTCTATAGTAAATAAAAATAATGCATATTATATTTAATGATATGTGATTAAAACCCTATACCAGTTGATTGCTCATATTTATTACTTATTGAGGCAGAGACTGTGTTGTATTCTTTGGAGCATGTAGCATTGCATAACATAACTAGTAAGAATGCAATTTTTTCATCATGCGGGGCATATAATGCTTTCTAACATACATTGTATTATTGCATCATACAAAATACTCTGAAAGCGATATTGATATAAATGATGCAACTAAACACGTGCACATTATTTGACCTTTCTAATAGAACACAGCTAGAACATGGCAGAGTCAGAACATAGACCCATTCTTCTAACAGCATATACAGGAGCTTCTCACTATTTATTTGCTGCCTCCATAGCAGAATGAAACATTTGCTGAACTCTCAAATGAAGATTTTTCAAAATTCAAATAATATGTTATTGCCAAATCAGAGTCAATTAAATTAAACCAAAACATCTGAGCCAAAGGAATAATTTTTCCAAGTCTCTATTTAAAGTGTTGATCAGAAAATTTAACTACTGTTAGTGGCCCTGAAAATGATTTTCACCTCAAGAAACAGGACAAATGCCTTGATTAAGTTTTCATAGTGACTCCTAATAATATCAATAACCTAAGTAACCTAAAGAGGCAAAAGAATGTAAAAGAAAAACGGCATGGTGTAAGATGAAATGGATAATAGATGGAGCTTGCACATAAATGCCTTTCAATTCATTTTATATAATGCATATTCCCTATGTATTCCCCTATGGGAATATGTATTAGTAAGGTTGATCTATATCTATCTATATATATGTGATATATTATACATATATAATATGCATTTTATATAATACATATCCCCCTATGGGAATATGTATTTGTAAGGCATATATATAGCATATATGTAATATCTATATGATATATAGTATATATCATATATATGACATATATGTAATATATATACTATATATATCAGCTTTACAAATACATATTGCCATGGGGGAATATGTATTATATAAAATGAATATAATATATGTTTTATATATGAATATTATACATAATATATCATATATATTCATTTTTTGCATTTTACCTTTGATGAAAATATAATTTAGCTATTATTGACTATTTATGTTTAAGTATATATATTTTCATGAGCACTTTACCATGTGCCTTTTATTTATTTGTTTTCAATTTAGATATAAATTATACACACACTTTTGGTCAATATGAATTACATAATTCATGTGAGAAAGCACTCAAGAGTTCATAGTAAAATAACTCAGCATCACACTAATTATGGCGCATTTTAGACAAGATGACTTAGTAGTCATTTATGGAACAGCACTAAGAGAATAGCAAGAGGAATAAGTACCTAACTATGGTTGAAATCATGCAAAAGCCATCCCTGAGTTAACTAGAAACAATGTTCTTCCTACCTTTGAATGACATATCACAAATCATTCAATTCCATTGAAGTTATAGCTGCGCAATGTACAAAACAAAGGTTTCCATGTTTCACCTATAAGGACTGAAAAATGATTATTCCCTTAATGTTAGAATTAATCAAATTAAAATGCAACTAACTGTTAGTAGGAACATGTTTTAAATAGTCTACACACAGAGATTTACACTGATTCAAAATGATGACAGAAGATTTTGCATGAAATAGATTATTTGTTGACGATAATGCCGGCACTATTATGACTTTCATAAAGTGCTGGAAGATAGCAGTTTCCAAGGATGATTTGATAATACAGCTGTAACATTACAAATGAAGGACCTCAAACACAAGCAATACCTGCTGTGTCATTTCCTCGTATTTTAGAATGAATTCAGAAGGTGATGACTCAAACTGAATGCTTTTATACAGGGTATTATTACCTAGTGTTGACTTTTAGACTATTACATAGATTGATTGGCCAGCTGTTATCTTTTGTACTCTGAAAAGAAGCTAAATCCTAGATGCTTAACCTCTCAAAAATCTAGAATCTAGTAAACAAATTACAAAGAGGAGAATGGTGGGCATATCTTCTCATAAGACAATTTTAATTCACAAAATATATTCAGCTACCACATTCCACCCAGTTTAATTATTGGACTAATTGTTGGACCAGCCATTTAGTCAGTTGTGCTTTCTCATAAATCTTGCCATTTGTCTTCAAATAATAGTAGCTACAAACTATTGTTTGTATTGGTGTGTTGGTATCTAGTTCTAATACATCAGTGAGTAATGTTTCAACTCAAATGTTTCTTGGTGTTAATGGTCCCTAACAAGGATTCTGTAGATTAAATGTAATTTAGATATGCAAAGTAGTCATATACACGGAAACATCCTATGAATTCTTTTCCTCTTAGAAATAATTTGATAAATAGGTGGGATATCTCAATTTTTGAAGACAAGACCCACTAAAATTTATGGACATGATTCCGGAAAAAATCATGAAGGGCATCAGGGATTAAAAATATCATCCTGGCCGGGTACAGTAGCTCACACCTGTAATCCCAGCACTTTGGGGGGCCAAGGTAGGCAGATCACAAGGTCAGCATTTAGAGACCAGTCTGGCCAATGTAGTGAAACCCCGTCTCTACTAAAAATACAAAAAATTAGCCGGGTATGGTGGTGTGCGCCTGTAATCCCAGCTACTCAGGAGACTGAGGCAGGAGAATCACGTGGACCCAGGAGGCAGAGGTTGCAGTGAGCCGAGATTGTGCCGTTGCAGTTCAGCCCATGCGACAGTGCAAGACTCAGTCTCAAATATATATATATTGAGATTATATATATAATCTCAAATGAGCATTTTAATAATTTTAGCATGTCAGTATATTTCTTTGGGGGAGCTATGTTCATGTTCCTTTAAAAGCAGGTAGTTCTGGACATTTTCCCAGACTTCCTCTACTTTACAGAAACATATGGAAATTTTTACTACACAAAATTCTTAGAAGATAGTCTGTATTTGAAAGCACAACTGGGTGACTATAGTCAATAATAACTTAATTGTATATTTTAAAATAACTAGAAGAGTGTAATGGGATTGTTCGTGACACAAAAGATAATGCTTGAGGGGATGGATACCCTCTTCTCCATTATGTGATTATTTTTTATTACATGCCTGTACCGAAATATCTCATGTACCCCATAAATAGATACACCTACAGTGTACTCACAAAAGCTATTTTTTAATTTTAAAAATAAAGCAATATATTAATATGTAAAAAAAAAATTGTATAAAGCCTGGGCTCAGTGCCTCAGGCCTGTAATCCCTGCACTCTGGGAGGGCGAGACAGTAGGATCTCTTGATCCCAGCAGTTGGCGATCAGCCAGAGCAAGAAAATAAGACCCTCTCTACAAAAAATCAGCTGTGTGTCCTGGTGCACATCTGTGGTCTTGGCTACATGGGAGGTTCAGGCAGGAGGATTGCTTGAGCCTAAGAGGTCGACGCTGCAGTGAGCCATGTTCACGCCACTACACTCAAACCCCAGTGAGAGAGCAGGACTCAGTCTCAAAACATTTAAAAAAAAAAAAAAAAAAAAGCCTGAAATCAAGATATTATTGCTGCGTTATGCCTGTGCATGTTTGTTGGGAAAAAGCTGAGTGTTAGGAGGGAAACTGAGTCAAGGCTTACCTAAGTCCTCTGGAATGTGTCGAGACTTGCTGGCTCCTTGCTTCTAGCCTTCCTAGGCTCTTATTCCCATTATCTCAAGTAGCAGAACATGTTCCATAAAAAAATCCTAAACTGTCACAGCTGTAGATCATGTGACTGCCCTTTTGACCTCTACATTATCACCACCTGTTTGTTTGTTGGATTACCAATAAATACCATGGGCTCCCAGAGCTCAGGGTCTTCGCAGCCTCCACGTTGGCGATGGCCGCCTGGTGTCCCACCATTCTCTCTCCAACTGTCTTTTTCTCAATCCTTTGACTCTGCCGGACTTTGTCAGCCCCACGACCTGGTATTGGGTCTGATCACCCCAACACATGGTGATTTAAAACAAAAATGGCTGAGAGGAGTGGATAGTGAGAGTTTAGTTATATAAGTTTTATATATATATATATCTATATATATATATGGTTATATATGTGGATATAAAATTGTAGATAGATAGGTGGAATAAGTTCTAGTGTTCAACAGCACCATAGGAAGAATATAGTTAAAAATAATTTACTGTGTACTTTGAAAAAGGTAAAGGAGACTTCTAATGTTCCCAACACACACAAAATAGATACATATTTGAGGTGATGGATATGTTGATTACCTGATTTGATCATTACACATTGTATAAATATATGGAAATATCACTGTGTATCCCATAAATATGTCCAATTACTATGCATCAACTAAAAACAAAAGGAAAACAAGAGCTGAAAATAGTTCATGTAGACAAGATAAAAACATTTTACTGCTTCAGCTCTTTTGACTAACCATTACTGGTCCCAAGAGAGAATCATTAAGTCTGGTAATTTATAGCTGAACATTCTCTTTGAACCTGATATCACTTTCTATTTAGAATTAATTTGTTTAAACATGCATGATGGAGAAGGTGGGGCAAAGGGCAAAGGTACTGATTAGAAATTTCCCAACTACTCTTTTGAGTAAATAGAATATGTTTGTGACCTCTTTCATTTATATCTTAATAAAACATGTATTTCTCTTATTTGGAGAAATTTTAGATGAATTCTTTTTTTTACTTTTTTATTTATTTTATTTTTTTTATTACAGCACTTTTGGCAATGCTACCCTTGAGTCTTGGGGTTCTCATTAATGGAATCCTAAGTGAATCAATATATTATTAAATTATGTCAAAACATGATTATATCATGGCTAGTATATACAGGCAAATGTATATAAGCAAGTATATATTATTTGGAATTAATTATATGGTAGTGTCCAAAAAGTCTATGAAAACATTTTATGTAGGCTAGTAAGTACCAATTTAGTCACAAAAATGATAATTTTTAATCATTTGAAACCATAAGAAATCAAAGAGATTTTTAAAGTAGGAATAGAAAAAACACATTTCCTAAATGAGAACAAGAGCAATTATATATTTGAAAATATTTAAGACTTTTTTGTTGTAATTAGCAAATTTTGCTCTTTGCGTTTCACAGGATGCCTTAACAACTCTTCTTGAACAATGAACACACAGTGTTCAAAACCATTCAGGAAGCCAGTTAGAGCGCAACAATTGGGGTGATGCTGGAAATATGTGACAGGAGAGTCAAAGCCCTCTATTTCAGCTCTTTCCTAATACTTGTCAACTAAGAATTGTAGTTTTACATATAAATATACAGGCAGGAAGTTGGAAGGTGGGGGCATTAAAGAGAAAAAACCAATATTTTATATTTCTTTGTAGTTAAGAAATAAATATATATATTCTTATATATATGTTTATATAGAAGACATATTATTTTCAAATAGAATGTTTTTCAGTCTACTATCTCTATATGCTTTTAAACATAACACAAAATAAATATCCCTTCAATCTCAAATCAGTTTCAAATTACTAATGCTACTTTAAGATTCTGATGTGTAACATTGTAAATGTGTGAAACTAATTTATTTTAAAAATCCTCTATAGAAATAAACTTAAAAATCTATTTCTCAGAAAAAACTCTCCAGTAGTGTTAGTTTATTGGCAGTATTTTACACTTTCAACTATAATAATGATAAGTTCATTTCATTTTGTTTTTCAAACACAAGTTATGGCAAAGCAGATTTACTCTTATCAGGAATTGGATGCCAAATGACAGGAAAGAAAGGGGTTGAAAGAGGGTTCAAGAAGGTACTATAGGTTTATGGAAATAAAAGCCAAAAATTGAATCTGATAGGGAAGATCAAGTAAAAGTTTTTAGAAAGTAATTGTTTGAGACCTGTCAAGTCTACTTAAGTAGACATAAGTAAATGGTTACACTGTAATTAGATTCATAAACAAAATCCAAAATGCACTGAATAAAACTAAGCCTGAGAGAATGCATAGCAATGAGATGTGCATGCTGTTGGATGTTAGAGAGACCGCATCAGTCTCTGGACAATGGCAAGGACAGAAACCAGAATAATTATGTTGCAAAAAGGAAGTTGCTAATTGAGGCAGACATCCAATAGCCACTCACCTAATTATATTTATTTGCTAGCAGATTCATAACACCATGAGCTTTAGGGTAGGTTGAGTCTTTCCATAGCCTCAGAGGTGAATATAGATTATTATTCATAGGCCAATCATGAATATTACATTTCCCTTTCCTATCTTTGGTTTACAAACACACATAAGCTAAGATTCACTAATTAGTCACATTGATACAGACAGGAGGCAGGAGGACAAGGACCCTGGTGAGGGTTCCATCCTCAAGTCTGGACCCACGGCCCTAAATGAGAACAGGCATCTCTTTTCATGACCAAATACTGTCTTTTGGCTCACCACACATCCCTGCACCCCGCCCATAATGTGCCCATATAAACCTGAAATCCCAGGCACTATGAGCAGAAAAGCAGCAAAGTGGAACAGTAGCAAAGTAGGGTGGCAGAGAAGAAGAGAAGAGAGAAAGCATCCGAACCTCAAGAGGAGTTTGTCTGAGGGTCGGAGAAGAAATATGCCTCAGGATAGCAGAACTCCAGGGGAAGATCATCATCCCACTCCATCCCCTCTCCAGTTTCCCATCCTGCTGAAAGCCACCTCCATCACTCAATACAATCCCTGCATTCACCATCCTTGAGTCCATGTGCCCTGATTCTTCCTGGACACAGGACAAGAATTCAGGATGTACTGGGTGCAGGAACCCAAAAAGGCTGCCACACTGCCTCTTCACTGAGCTGTTTAACACTGACGCTGTTCCCAGATGGCAGGGCTAAAAGAGCATTGTAACACCCTGAGACACTGCTGTGGGGCTGCAGCCCCCAAGCACTCGCCCCACCTCCTGTACCTGCTCATCACTTGTGTGCTCCCTCTCCCATAAGGGGCATGAGCCCGAACAAATAAACAAGCCACACTCCGGTTGCACATCTCACAAGGGGGTCAGGAAACTCTCCCATTTCAACATGACTTCCAAAATATATACATATATGCAAAAATCTTTATATATGAACAGTTCTATTAAACTTTTTAAATATAGATAAGAATTAAATGAAGCTATAATATGAAAGTATTTTAAAAGACTGGGCCGGCGAGGTGGCTCACGCCTGTAATCCCAGCACTTTGGGAGGCTGAGGCCGGCAGATCATGAGGTCGGAGATCGAGACCATCCTGGCTAACACAGTGAAACCCCATCTCTACTAAAATACAAAAAATTAGCCAGGCGTGGTGGCAGGTGCCTGTAGTCCGAGCTACCTGGGAGGCTGAGGCAGGAGAATGGCGTGAACCGGGGAGACAGATTTTGTAGTGAACTGAGATCACGCCTCTGCACTCCAGCCTGGGCAACAAAGAGAGACTCTGTCTCAAAAAAAAAAAAAAAAAAAAAAAAAAAAAAAAAGAAAGGCTGATGCATTATTTTATTTGCAAATAATTACAACTGCTTCTTGCTTTCAGGAATAATAATGATTTTTGAGACTTTTTAGCAAATTAAAAACTTTAAAAACATTAACAACTGTTATTAAAATCCATATGTGGTTCATTTACATTTACATACACATTCTAAAACTTGTACACATGCAGATCATAATACATAATTAGATAACCCTTTTAATTAAAATGTGGAAACAAAATATGTATGTACACACAAAAACCTGCGTTGAACTCCAATGTCAATCCCTTCAAGAAAGAATAAAGATAAAAATTGAAGTTATAAGTGACAAGTAAGGTACACACCAACTTACTAAGTTTTATTCTTTCCCCTTTTTTCTTTGAAACAATAGCAACAGAAAATGTCAAGAAATAGATTAAACGAATCTTCGATTTGATACTTAGTGCCACTATACTGGTTAAACAGAAACGGAATTGAATGCTGTATTTACTTGTGTAATTGCTGCCCTTTTCTTTCTTGCTTTGTAAGCTGCTCGATTCAAATTAACCTATACTAAAGTCTACAGACAGCAGTTACTCAACAGTGAACAATATGTGAGTAAATATGGTAAATGAAGCAAAACACAGTACTGTACATATCAGCAAAGCACAAATAATGTGCTGAATTGTAAATTCTGAAGTAGAGATGAAAAGGAAAAGATTCAGGACCGTCAGGTGTAGGTAATCAGTTTTCATGTACATTTGTAGGACATGTGGCAAACTTACCACAAAAGAATAATTTTTAGAAATCAACACTCAACTTGATATGAAGCATAAGAGAGTAAATGTTTCCCATCCTCCTTTGGCTTTGAAAACTGATTCTTCTGCATGAATTAATTTTTACATGTTAAATAATTAATTTGAAGAGATGACAACCATAATTTAAATTCATTCCTAAATATTGCCTACACTCTCAAAAATAGAAACACTTGTATACAGAAATAGATTAAAGCATCAAGCAATAACTGATGATCATTTTTAACGTTAACTGCTCCATTTTTAACGACAGGAACAAATACAAAATTAGGGTAATGTACTGAAGGCAGGCAGACCGCCAGGAGGTAAAATCCACTAATATTCCCTGGCTCTGCCTGTCTTGCAGTCTAAAATTCCTCAACGACGCATACCCCTTTTCTCAAAATCACATTATAGCATCTCATTTTCACCTGAGTTCTAAAATTCCTTTAATCAGTAAGTTTAAAATATTAATAGATATTCACACTGTGCTTTGGGTGAAGAGTGTATTAATTCTGATTTTCTGCTATTTAAATAAGAACAAAAATTATGCATCTATCATTAATGCTATGGCAAGTGAATTTTTGTGAAACCAAAGCTGTTAGGAGGTCAGTGGTTCACAGAACTTCCGCTCAATTTTTTCCTTGTCTTAAAAAAATTGAAACACAAATACAACCGTATTTTATAAGATAAAATAGGTACAAGGAGCATCAGCTCTCATGAATTGAAAAACTCTTATTTGTCCCATTCAGAGTGGTCCTTATATTCAACCGTATCTTTAATATTATCTTTTATGTTTTGTTTGTTTAAAGTAAGCACTCAGTAATGTGATTAACAGAAATGTTTTATGGGTGTCTTTATCAAGGCATAAAGCTTTTCTGTTTCACATTTTTAATACTTTGTCTTGGTTTGAGTCCATTCATTACAATTTCAAACTGAAAACCTGGAAGAAAAAAATATTCCCTGTTTTTGCCATGGAGCTTATTATGTGTTTTACTCCAGAGTAGCTTGGGCTATAAATTCTTTTTTCCCCCATGGGACATACAAATAGAAATTCTACAGATTTCATCATTTCACCACATGTTCTCTGTGGAAATTATAGTAAGTTACCTATGTCCCATTTTTCATTTTCTCATGCATTCTTTTCTAAGATGAAAGGTAGAACTAAATGTAACATATACTTAAGAGATCAACGACTGTGACATGTATCACAGAAAATACTATCCACCTTACAGATGGGTAAGTAGAGGCATCTATAAAGTCAAGAGAGTGTGTATTAGTAATTTCAGTGCAGCAAAAGGTTGAGAGAAAATTGAGTATCAGTGTAAACATGCAGAATGGCAAGCAGTTTTCCTTCCCTTCACTGCTTTCTTCTAAAAAGATTCCAGGAAGAAAACTTGGCCCTAACTGTAACTTGGGCCTAATTGTCTTAACTGGAACCTCTTCCCACTGTGAAAACCTTTTTATCCCTTAAAGCTTTGGCAAAGTTTGTTATCAACTACTTGGTTTAATATGTGGTTTTTCAAACTGTGGTCCCAAGGTGAAAAAAAACTAGTATATCTCCTACAAGCTTATCAGAAATACAAATTCATAAACCCTGCCCCTGACCTATGGAATCAGAATGCCCGTGGATGCAGAATATCAGAAATCTGGCTTTGAAAAAAACTCTCCAGGTGATTCTGAATCACACCAAAGTTTGAAAACCATTGATTTAGTAGATACCAACCTTGATGATAAAAAGACAGGTTTATTAGTAGTAGTTGTAGTTATAGTAGTCATATTTCTATAACAAGGCCTAAGATACTTTTTACAGTTACACAATACATATGCCAAATAAGGAAAAAATTCTAGGTGGCAACTGTCCTAATATGATAGAAGTTTTTAGGCATAGGGAGAAGAGAAAAACGGGTCCCTTTATTCCATCTAGCTTAAGCTTTTTTAATGTAAGTTGCTAATATGCAAAAACAAAGATGGTCTCTCAAACTTGGTTTTATAGAATATGTGTAACCCAAGAATAGCAGCCCATATTCGTGGTTCACATCTTTCACTGCATGTTTCATTCACAGAATATGGTCAATGTTATGCGATGAGTGGTTAGTCTACATGAGTGAGACCAGTCTGGACAATGTGGAAATATGAGTATTCATAAATTAGGGCAATTGAAACCAGCAGGCCACAAAATTGCTCGGTGTACTTATTTGGGCTCTCTTTGAATTTTCTGTTCCTAACTCTTCTCATTTTTTTCCTTCTCAAAATGAACCCAACAAGCTTCGAAAATTAGAAAGGTAGGTCAAACATAGCCATAATATTGAGAAAAAGTATAGATGGATAAACTACATTTAACTACTATAATTAAATAATTACTATCTTCAATTCTAAACTGTCAGAAAAGAAACTGCTTTGTGTGACCACTTCATAATGTCCAGCTGCTGCTGCAAATATTAACTTGATGGAAGGGAGGATGAAGTATAAATGTAAAATCTGGGTTTATTTATTTTGTTACTCTCCTTACGAATGTTTCAATTGCCACAAGAATTATTCAACTTTTTGGAGATTTTAACAAGTTACCTATCTTTCTTTTAAATAAAATGTGATTTAGAAAGCAGGATACATCTAAAAATACAACGTCACTAAGGGAAACATAAAAAGTTATTGCATTTATTAATTGTCGGATGAAACTCTGAACTATAATAGACCTTGTAACATTTGCCATAAGAAACTTAAGTACCATTTGCCTGTCTTTCTTTTTTTTTTAAATTAACAGACTTTATTTTTTGAGTAGCTTTAGGTTAATAGAAAAATTGAGCCAAAAGTATAATTCTTATATTATCCCTGAGCCCCACTCAGTTTCTCCTATTAATAGTTTGCATTACTATGATCTAGTTGTTACATTTGAGGGATGAAAATTGATATATTATTATTAATTAAAATTCATAGTTTACATTAGGGTTCACTTTTTGTCTTGTAAATTCTATGGATTTTGGCAAATGTATAATGATATATACCTACCATTACTTTTTTATACAGAATAACTTCACTGCACTAACTATTTCCTGGACTGGCATAATTTTAATTTATATTATACTGGTAAAGACAGTTTAAAATCTATTTAGGAAAGGCATAAGAGATGTTTGAGACTTGATATTTACTGAAAAACCAAATAATGTTTCTAATAATACTTGTATTTATTATTTGAAAATACATAACAGTGTGGTATAGCTTTGGTTCCATTCCAGTACCTCGTTACTCAAAACATGTTTAAGGAACCAGCAACATTGATACTTATACTACCTAGAAGCTTGTCAAAATTACAGCATCTCAGGTCCATCATAGACCTTCTAAGTCTGAACTTTCATTTTACCAAGATCCCTAGGTTATTCTTGGCAAATTAAAATTTAAAAGCACTGCTCTAAACGAGGACAGTATCTGGCTCTGTACTTACAGAATGTGAGCGTTTAAAGGGGTTCAGAAGCAATCTAATCCAACTTCTCTGACTTCTGATTGAAGAATTTATATAAGGCCTTTATACCCTTAAAGGTTTTTTGAAGATAATAGCCAGGTCATCTTTCTTGCTGTAAGTAGCACCTGCCTGGTAGCTTCCAGCAAACATTAGTTAAAAAATAATTAAACAGATATGTGATAAATGGATAAAAGTTGCATGACGAACTAATCTAAAAGCTAGTAATAGGATCCTCACCTCTTTTAACCATTCTATTCTGCCTACATTTGATTAGGTCTTGTGACATTCTTAACATAGGTTGGGGACATCTTTTAAGATATAGACAACCGAAAAGCCCAAAGAAGAGCCACGTACTGGTGTTGGGCCTCCATCCGTGTTTGAATATGAGTGAGTTGTGTGCAGGGTGAATTTCAGGAGGTGGTAATAGCAGTAGCATAGCAACTGGAGTATAAATGAACAAGTATAAAACAAACTTTAGGATTTCCAACCAGGATTTTGTAGAGTGAATTTAGTAAATTTCCAAGTTGATTCTGTCTAAATACGCTATGCAATAAGAAATAGCTAGAAAGAAATAAATGGATGCAAAATGTAACTCCATACGACTTAAAAACTTAAAACCCAAAGCTTTACTGTTTTTTAATCCTTACTTCATTTTATAAAGTTATTAGAAGCTCTTGAATTAGCTACATAATTGAACATTTTTCTACATGTTAAGATATAATCATCTCGTGCTGAATCTCAAATTTGACATGCATATCACAGATTTTCATAATCAGAGACTTTATTATAATAAAGCACAATTGAAAAGTAAAGCTGAGATAGTCAAAAGTAAAGATTCAACCTATTTTTTACTATTCTCATTAAGATCCACGTAGCATAGTCAAGATAATGAGACGGAGACATGGGACTTTTTCCTGATACAATTATTTAGCTCCAGCATTCTTAACTGATGACAGTTTTAAGAACCATGTACCTCTTCCAAATATGCATAATTCATACATATGTGTATACATATCGATTTATAATGTGATACATATCATTGTATTAGAAGAAACAAATTTCTGCAGACATATTTTTGTGAAACATTTTTCGTATTCCAGGCTTGTCCCTAGTCCCCACACAATTTATCTTGGTTGCTGTAAACAGCACTCTGGCTTCTTTGTTCTCCTTACTTCTTTGGAGTAGGGGCATTAGGGACAAAGCAAAGTCATCAACATAAATGGCAATTTAAGATCTCTTCTAAAATGCATAAGGCAAGTTCAAAAGCCCTTTTCTGTTGTATAAATCATTGCGATATGTAAATTTTTTATATTTTCTAATATCCCTTTAAAATGTAAACATGTTATTATTTATTTCAAAGGATCTTAGGTCTTCTGCCACTAACAGTATCTAAACTTTTAACTAAAAAAACTTGTTATTGTATAAATAATGACCTTTGATTATCTTTGCATGAAAGGCCATTATCAAAAGAATAAGAAAGATCAATAATTAAGATATTTTAAAGTATATCAGTCCTTGCTGTAAATAGACTACCTCCCTCTAATATCAAAAACTCCGAAACAGGGTTTGTAGGGTTATTTTCTTTTAAACATCTAAGCTTAATTCACATTACAAAAGAATACAATTTTATTTTGTAGCATATGGCTCATTTAGCTATTTTATAGAAAAAAATATAGGAAAAGTTAAATTTTTAACAAATAAATGTTTTGGTATAAAACATCAATATTTTTTATGTTTATCTGTCCTCTGGGGAGTTCTATTTTAATTCCTTAGCTTCTGAATTGCATTGGCATTACTATGATGTTGCTTAATCTAGCATGAAATGTCACAATAAATAATATATTATACACTGCTCCCCCCACATATTTGCAATAATTAAATATTCTTGTTGCTTTATCCCTAAGAGCAAGTATAATATATTTATGTATGATGCTGACAACACAACTCTCCCTTACAAGCTTTGATCCTGCTGCAGATGAGTTTTAAATCCCTTACTTGTATATAAATCATAACTTTAAAATCAATGCATGAGGCAAAAATTTTGTTTGAAGTACATCGTTTGTATTCACAAATGCAATTAATAGCTCTCATGAACTTGTACTATATAATGTGCAATGTTAGGAAAATCTTGTAAAGTGCATTTAAATTTCTTTTCAAGTATACTACTACTAATTTCACAAGCAATCCAGAGGAAAAGTACCTGAAGAATCTACATGCAACGGCTGTTTTTATCAACTATTTTATCTTGTCATTTCATCTGTAGAGAAAAAGAACATTAAGGCAAAGGCTTATTTAGATCTTTTTCTCATTGTACTCACTATTTATAGGCTAGATATATATATATATATATATATTTTTTTTTTTTTGGCAAAAGCTGGCACTATTCATACTTTCATCAGAATCACTTTAAGTGTATTTTAAAAACGAAAATGCAAATTACTAGGCCCACTTTGACTTCTTTGATCAGAATTCCTGAGTGGGGGAACCTGGAAATATATTTAAACAAACTCTTGGCAATTTTTATGTACACTAAATTTGAGAACTATAGTCTTAGAATGTATAAGTAAATGCTTATTAAATATTTTTGCCAAATATGTCTTTCTGTATTTTCTGAGGATGCAAAGTTTAAGCAAATTATTTACATATATACAGTTAAATACAAGCATTATAGCAAGGCAACACTTTATATAACAAAATCTCAGTGGTTTAGAATAAGCTTCTTTAGAATTATTTTTCATACTGAAGTGCTTGGTCACATGGAGGAGGCATTTGCACTTTAAAAGTTTCTTTCCACTTTGCGCAATTTATTTTTTTAAACTAAAAATCTTATGAACAATTTACCATAATTTTTCAGGCCTATAATAAGAATTTCAGCTGAAGAGTTAAAAGTCTCTCATATATAAACTAGATACTTTATGCTTGAAGGAGAAAACATTTTCACTCCATCCTATCCCCCATAACACACAGGCAGAGAGAGGGAAGTTTCAGAAATTTACGAGATATGTCAGTCAATGTAAAGTAAAGTTTGAATGGAAATGTAAAAAGCTTGAGGTGGTTGCAAAAATCCTTGGGGGGACTGGTAAAATGCTTATTAGAATAATCAGCTTAAAAAATTCCTTGATAAGAATGTAAATTGAAAGTTTCCCCTGGATTGCTTAGCTAGCAGAAAAATAACTGAAACTGGGGGATTGAACACTAATCATTTAGATAGAAAAATAAAATAAATATTAAAAAAAAATCAACTTGTATTGGTTGAAAGAGAGAGAGAGAGAGAAAAGGAAACCTAAAACGAAATTGGTGGTTCTACCTCCAAACTTCAGTTCCACTAATACTAAACGTTTTACTGTGCATGTCAAAACTGCATACTTGCTATGACCATTTAAAGGATGCACTACATGTTTCTAAAATGTTATTTCTCTCCATTATTTTTTTCTTCCTTATGATGAAAGATTTACATACATTTCTGCATCCTAGTTTTGCTTATTAGTGTCTCCTTTTGGAGTCTTTGGTTTTGTTAAAGACGATTTTGCTAATTAACTGAGGAATTATAAACAGAAGAGATATC
Organism: Rhinopithecus roxellana; assembly: GCF_007565055.1. Taxonomy (NCBI): domain Eukaryota; kingdom Metazoa; phylum Chordata; class Mammalia; order Primates; family Cercopithecidae; genus Rhinopithecus; species Rhinopithecus roxellana. The sequence continues at coordinate 9,810,870 of NC_044549.1, read as the reverse complement.
GTAAAGAACAGTGTTTGATCAGCTATGATCACACATTAATGTCACAAATAAATTAATTTATCAGGCTGGGCATGGTGGCTTATCCCTGTAATCCCAGCACTTTGGGAGACCGAGGCCACTGGATTACAAGGTCAGGAGTTTGAGACCAGCCTGACCAACATGGTGAAAATCAGCTGAGTGTGGTGGCACACACACACACACACACACCTGGTGACACTCAGCTACTGAGTAGCTGAGTAACCCCAGCTACTCAGGAGGCTGAGGCAGGAGAATCGCTTGAACCCAGGAGGCAGAGGTTGCAGTGGGCCCAGATCACGCCACTGCACTGCAGCCTGGGCAACACAGTGAGACTCTATATCAAAAAAAAAAAAAAATTAAAACAGCTGGCCAGTTTTCTAGCTAGCCCTTAAAGCTATGAGACACAGAATTTTGTTTCTATACTAATATGGTTTGCATCTGGGTCCCCGCCCAAATTTATCTCAAATTGTAATCCCCAGTATTGGAAGTGGGGCTTGGTGGAAGGTGATTGGATCATGAGGATGGATTTCCCCCTGTGCTGCTCTTGTGATAGTGAGTGAGTACTCACAAGATCCTGCTGTTTAAAAGTGTGTGGTGCCACCCCCGTTTCTCTTTCTTGTGTTCAGCCCTTGTAGATGTTCCTGCTTCCCCTTCCCTTTCCGCCATGATTTACGTTTCCTGCCTCCTCAGAAGCCACTATGCTTCTTGTGCAGCCTGCAGAACCATGTGCCAAATAAACTTCTTTTCTTATAGATTACCCAGTTTCAGGTATTTCTTTATAGCACTATGAGAAGAGATTAGTACATATATCAACATGTACTAATCAAACGGAAGCCCCTCTACCAGTGTTTCACTATTTTTGCCCACTTTATTTCCTTTCAGGTGTACTTTTCTTCATTTTAGTTATATGCACAAAGGAAAATACATTTGTTTCTGAATGTGTACCTATATAATGTATATGTGTACTGAAAAAAGTAAATTATTATTGCTAATAAGCTATGAAGAAAATTTGTACTGGGTCAGAAAGCTTCCAGTGTATTATTAAAATGACTTCTCAAATGCTATTTTTTAAATCAGCATTTTAATAAGGAAAATTCATAACTGTCCTAAAGCCCATGACTACATATTTTCAAATTATACAGAATTGTAGTGTGATGCATTTTGCTAATTGCCTGTACTATGTTACCTTAAGCAAGTTTCTTACTTTCTATTAATCCCACTTTTAAAATTGTGTATTACTTTTTGTTTTGTTTTCAATAGGATGATAATTTTGTAGCAAAGGATACTCCTAATCTTTACTAGTGCTCCACTTGTCCCTTTATTAGAGGCTGAAGGTATTCGGTTGATGTAACCATGACTTTTCTATTAGTTAGTAACACAAGAACACGAAAGAGAGGGAAAAACAATGAATTAGATAGGACCTCGGATACCTTAGTTTTGGCGTAAATACAAACTGGTCATGTGCCATTAAGAGAATTCACCTTACAGCTTTTATTGGTGACCTTCTGTCCCAAAAAACTGTAATTGTATATTTCTACAGTTAAGTTACTATATATTGTCAACTTTCACTTATTTGGCAATAGAACTAACTATTATAACAAAGCACATTAGAAATGGTGAAATATTTTTTATAGATATTGTCCCAGGTATTATCTCATATACTTTTTACAGTAATCCATTTGCGAGATAAGTAAATTGAGATTCAATACATACCAAGAAAATAGCCCATGATTCACATTTCCAATAAAATTACCTGATTCTAAATTCTGTATACTGTGTAAGGCTTTTCAAAGAAATTAAGATATGGGCCTGGTATGTTGACTCACTCCTTTAATCCCAACACTTTGGTCCGCCAAAGTGTGGGCAGATCACTTGAGGTCAGGAGTTCAAGACTAGCCTGGCCAACACGGCAAAACCCAGTCTCTACTAAAAATATAAAAAATAGCTGGGAATGGTGGCATATGGTTGTATGCCATTTGGGAACCTGGGAGGCAGAGGTTGCAGTGAGCTGAGATGACTCCAGCTTGAGTGAAAGAGTAAGACTCCATCTCAAAAAAATAAAACAAAATTATGATAAGACATCATTCTTGCAACGATGCTTTTAATCTGAATTTGGTGGTATAACAACTCCTGAGGTCCCATTGTGTGCATAACTTCTCAACTCTGTCTTCAGTAAGGTCAATTTGTTAGCTTGAAATAAGCCTTGGTGGGAGTTTTTTAACCATGGATATTGGGTAATACTACAATTTAGGGCCTCCCCTACCCTTCAGAAAACTAGTTCCTAGTTGTTTACCAACATTTGGGTTTGGTATAAACTGTGATTGTTATGCTGTTCAGTAGGGAAATCTATGACATTTTTATCAAAGATATTTTTATCCTAATCCACAATTTGGTAATCACTTTCTCAGTAAAGAATGATCCCACTTATTTAAATGGGTACATGTTTAATCAATTAATTAATAAACTAAAACACAGTGAACTTTTATTAATCTTCATTAAAAAAGTTACTAGCACTATAAAAGTTATAAACTTTGAAGTTTTTATTAACCTTTAACTCAGCAGGTGAAGTGCACAAGGTTTGTTGGGATTTTCAGTCATGCTCATGAATGCTACTGCAGCTCAGTACAAATCCATCTTTCTCCAGTCCTGCGTTAGCTTCCTAAGCTTTTATATACTCTAATAAGACCCCTAGGGTAACCTCTTTTCTGAAGTCATATTGCTTTCTCACTCTATCAGCCACCACACAATAGATCAGTTTACAACAGCATGTCTTCATGGTACCACGTCAAACTATATATAACCTATGGTAACACATTTTCAAAGACAGAATGCATGTTTGTACTTCAGAGTGTACTAGTCAAAGTATGACTAAATACTTATTCTTTCTACTGGAAAATGACAGCTTTGCATTCTTTGCATAGGATGTTGTTAATCGGGTTATTGGCCTACCCAATTTTGTCTACCATTAGAAGTAAACTATTCCACCAGTCCTCACATAGGTCACTGGACCTCTTGTTTGAGGCTGTCCGTCCATTGTGGTTGTGCCTCTTTCTTTTTCTACCTAATTTAGACTCTCCTTAAGCCGAGTCATTATATTTCTCCTGCACACTTCTTTATTTTCTGTCACTGTCACCTACAAAGAGCTTTCAGTTGTGATGCACTTCAGTGTCCCTAAAACATTTCTTTTCCTCCTTTCACTCCAAATTGCCTTTAGCTAATAACTTGCTGTAGCTTGAAGTGTTCTACTCTAAAAGGAGTTTAACTCTTTTTAACTGTTTTGGAAAAACTCAGACCTCATGTAATTTTACTAGCTTGTTTAATCAAATTCTATTTTAAAGTCACATCCCTTTTTAAAAAAAATCCTCAATTACAGTAGAAAATATCAAATTAGAGAAGAGATAGACCTTAGTGCCTATACAAATTACACAAAAATGGCAAATATGTTCAGAATGAGCTGCATGAGAAAAATCAGCACGCAACATACAAAAAGGGAAAAGAAGAGATAGGTTTAAAATGGAAATGAGTTGATAATCTGGTATAATGCTTAAGAGTGCATTTACCTAATAGTCTACCTAACGCTAGAGGAACACTAGATTAGTTTAACATGACTCTGGCATAAACATTCTCTAAAAGTCATGCAATAAGAATTAAAATTCACAAGTCTTGGGACATGATCTGCCTTAGTGGCGGTATGCATATGAATACAAACACTTCTATACGGAATTATTTTAACTAGGATTTGAAATAAGGAAATAAATTGAAATAGCTCTGTTCTACATTTTCTAACTGCTGAACCAAACTTGGCAGTGGGTGTTCCTTTCTTCCTTTACGTATCAAGCACTGATGATTAACCAGGGAGGATGCAAAGAGGCAGAATCATCAGGCAGGAAGCAGAAGAGGTGTAACTACAGAGAACACTCAAGAGTTGTCAGTAAGGAAGAATTTGAATGTAAATCTGCTCAGGCAATGAAACCAGATGTCAATATTAACAGATTTTTGTACTTTCAAACCTACCATCTATTCTTGATTTTATGTTTTTTCCTGAAATATAATTGTTTCAGGTAGAAAATTTGAGGCCATCTAACTTCTGTTATGCTTGCATCTTTCACATCTAGTGACAAGGTTCAATCAATGCAATGTTATAAATACGCCTTCATTCAGTTTCAGTGCTTTCACTAAAAGTGCCTTTATCATCTTTAATCCAAGTTAAGACAGGAGTCTACTAATGGGTCTCCTGCCTCCATTCCCTTCCCTCCCTAATATCCTCCTCCAGTACACTTTTAAAATTAGCCCTTTAAAATTTATGTCGGATCATATGACTTTGTATTTAATGTCCTTGGTGAGTCATTATCTGTGGCAATGTAAAATTTGAATTTCCTGGTATAGCACAGAAAGCTCTTCACAATATGGCACCTGACTGTAACTCAGCAGTACCATTTTTACTCTCAGTCAACTGGCAAACTTCTTCTCAATCCCAGTATTCCTTAAAACTCAACTCAAATATCCCTTTATTTGATCCCAGTACTTAATATGATGCTGACCAGAAAAAATCCCATTTTATTTTCTCCATTTCCCCAAATATAATCTTATGATATTAGCTAGACTCTTCTTTTGGAAGATGATAAAGGGCATTTGGGAGTTAGTGCATATACAAATTACACAAAAAGGCAAGCATGTGGGAATGAGCCGTATGAGAAAAATCAGCACCGAGTACACAAGAAGGGAAAGAAGAGAGAGGTTTAAAATGGAAATGAGTTGAAAATCGGGAATAACGTTTAAGGGTGCATCTACATTAAAGTCTCCCAAATGCTAGAGGAACGCTGGATTCATTTGGCATGACTCTAACATAGACATGAGTAAACCACAATGAAGTGAAGTATTTCACTACCGAGAATGTAGTGAAATATTTGTAACTTAAAATGTCAAAAGGACTTCTGGAGAGCTTGCAAACATTAAATTGCCATAATGTATTTTTTTTTTTTTTTATTAAGCCACAAACTGTGTGTTAGTTTATAAGAGAAAGTAACACATTGGCTTTCAATTAATACTTTGTCCTTGTTTATTTTTAAAGTTTATGGAAAGATTATTGTATTTTTTACTTCTCCAAATAAGGCTATGGTGGTATCTAAGTGAAAATGGTACTCAAGGAGTTTTCAAATATGTTTGCTCCTTCAGATGTGAAGGAAAAAAAAAAAAAAGACAAAGCACATGTCCTTAAGATGCAAAACAAGGCCGAGTCCCCCCTGCAGAGAGAGCATCTCCTACTTTATTGCACTGCTCAGAACAAGAGGGATATCTCTGTCACTTAGATCGCAGTTGTGTGTTTATATTTTTGACACCAGGGATTATGGGGAATCTAACTCATTGGGTGGCAAAAAATAGAACACATCTCTATAATTTGTATGGTACTTGCTACTTAATTTCATTCCTTCTGCATCTGCAACATTCAAAACGTATCAAATTCTGAAGTTTTAGAATAACTGGTTCATGCAAGATACACGAGGTTTCAAAAAAATTAATTTTTCAGCCATTCCAGAACTAGATTAGTCATCTTCAATTATTACCTACCTGGCATTTCTGTTCAAATTCCTATGCATTTATTATTCATCACATTGGACACTTACTTTTCAGTCTTTTCTTCTATGTGTAAGGCCACACACACCTACATTTACTTCACTGAATCCTTCCATTCTCTTTAGAAATGTGTTGTCTCATTCATCTGGAAGAAAATATTGCTGAACTATTATCCACCCTTGCCTTTACCTCAAAATTTTCCAAAGCACAATCTTTTCTTGCTACCTATACTTCAATATTTCAGTTTCACACTTCAATTCTAGTATCTTATTTTTTAATAAAATTATTGCTGATTAAGTCTGTTTCTTCTTCCTCCCCTCCTCCTCCTCCTCCTCTTCTTCTTCTTGTTCTTCTTCTTCTTCCTCCTCCTCCTCCTCCCCTTCCCCTTCCCCTTCCCCTTCTCCTTCTCCTTCTCCTTCTTCTTCGTTTTATTTAAAGAGGCAGGGTCTTGCCCTGTTGCTCACTGCAGTCTGGGGCTTCCAGGCTCAAGCACAATCAAGCAATCCTTCCACCTCAGCCTCCCAAGTAGCTAGGACTGCAGGCACACACCATCATGCCAGGCAAGTTTTTCTTTGTTTGCTTTGCTTTATTTTTCATTTTTGTAGAATCAGGGTCTCATTATGTTAACCAAGCTCATCTAGAACTCCTGGCATCAAGCAATCTTCCCAAGTCAGCCTCTCAAAGTGCTGAGATTACAGTTGTGAGTCCCTGCTCTTGGCCTTATTACTCATGAGTTCTTCACAATCTTCAGTTTGTGGAAGAGGTACCATTACTGCTAATTTCTTTCTAGAAACTATCTAAACATCATGACCCATTAACTTTCCTTTGTAGCAAAAAGTCATGCAGAAATGATTTGATAAAGAGAACAGAATTGTTTTTAGGAAATTGTGCTTTGGCTTAATTTTGAAAGCTGAAGAAGGGTTTAATAGTAAAAGGTGGGCGAGAGGTTAGGGGGATATTTCAAAATGGTAGAAGTGGTTGTGTAAAAGTTCTGAGAGAAAAGAAATGAGATATTTATAAAAATCCAAAATAAAGCCAGGGTAAATAGGATATGGGCAATGAAGTGGAGAACGACAAAACCCAAACTGTAACGACAGGAGGGTGCCAAATTTTATAGAGCTCAGGGGACATATTAATTTGTGTCTATAGTCTAAAACCAAGAAATCATTGAATAATTCTAACTAATGTCATGACATAATCTTATTTTATTTTGCTTTTGAGACTGGGTCTTGCTCTGTCACCCAGGCTGGAGTACAGTGGCGTGATCACAGCTCACTGTAGCCTCGACTTCCCAGGTTCAAGAGATCTTCCCAACTCAGACTTTCTGGTAGCTGGCATCAAAGGCATGCACCACCACACCTGTTTAATTTTTTTTTTTTTTTTTTTTTTTTTGTAGAAACAAGGTCTTCCTATGCTGCCCAGGCTGGTCTTGAACTCCTGGGCTCAAGAGATCCTCCCACCTCTGCCTTCCAAAGTGAGGTGATTACAGGCATGACCACTGTACCCTGGTCATATTTTGTCTTTAATTCTTCAAATAATGTCTTCTGTGTAGAAAGTAAATTGAGAATGACAAAAGGTGGCATAGAAATACCATGGTATGACAGGTACACAGCAGTCAAGAGGTGATAGTTCTGGAAAGAAAAAAAGTGAAAAGAAGTGAACAATATTCAAGAGGTAAAATTGGCAAGCTTTGTGGCAGAGCAAGAAGAACAAAGAGGTGTCAAGAATGACGTCAAGAGGTGGAGAGGGTAGTTCCATTTACTAATGCAGAGAACACTGGAGGAAGATCAGATTTGGAAGAGAAGATCCTGAGTTCAATCTTAGACATAGAGAAAACTCAACTAGGCAATTAATACAGTAAAAAGTATATGGTTCTGAGCTTTAGCGAAGAGTAATACAAAGAAGCACAGCAAGGATTATAATTACAGCTAAATATTAAATTTGGTTTTGAGTTTTACCAGAGTTAAGATTTAAAAACCTACATATTATATTACATACCTATTGTTGTATTAAATAAACCTCAAAATGTATTGTATAGCAACAGCTCTGTAATTTTATAGAAATTAAAAAAAAAGTATTTGTGATCTGTAAAAATATGGTATCTTTTCAGTGAAAGTTTCAGATTTTTAGTAAGTATTCTTCAAACAAATTCCTGGTATTATCTCTTCTCCAAGTCAAAGGAAATAATGAAATAGTAAAATAACTTCATAGATGAATTGAGAAGATGTAATCCAAATATCCTTCATTTGTATTATCAATACAGTAAAATCAAATATTTTAAAGACATCTTTGTAAGTGATTTTTATAATCCACTTATCATTAAATTACTTGTAAAGGCCTGAAATTTTTTTCTCCATATATAATGCGTTATATATTTTGCAGTGTTCCATATATATGCACACATATATCTATATCCACTTTTGTTTACTTTTTATTTTATTTTATTTATTTTATTTTTGTGATGAGGTCTTGCTCTGTCACCCAGGTTGGTGTTAGAATATATTATTCTAACAATAATCATATATTATTAGAAATCAGGAATATAGAACCTCTTTCTATTTGAAAATTTATGAGCTTTTAAATCACCATGGCACACGTTTGCCTATGTAACAAACCTGCAAATCCTCCACATGTACTCTGGAACTTTAAATAAAAATAAAATTTTAAAAAAGTAGGAGCTTTTACGAAATCCTTGCTCAGAATCAAGGCTTTTTAATTTCTATAGGAATGCTACTTTCATCTTTGCTTTTGAGTGAGGTCAACGTTGATCTCAAAAATAAATCTTTGAATTACTTTTGAGTGATGGCAACCTTGATCACAAAAATAGATCCTTGAATTTTGTTAAGGATTTTGAGTCAGAGGAGTAGTATCACAGAGAGCTTAGGATTTGGTTTGACTAATGAGTTCAGGTTGTTTTTCCACTACTGATGGGTGACATGAATGGTTACTTCAGATCTCTGGCTCTGAGTCTCTCCTGTAGTGTGGGGATCATAGCTATGGTAAGGATAAAATGAGATAATGAAACAGGGTAATGACTCCATTAAATTGCTATTTGTACTCTTATCAATCAATAATCCTAGGTCAGGCCATCTAAACTGTTCTAGGATAGAGAGATTTTGAGTAAATCATAGTTAAGGATTTTCTAAGTATAGTAATAGGTAAATATATCCAAATAGGCCTTCCAGGTTGAGCAAGGCAACATTTACCCCAAATAGCTTTTTCTCAAGTTCTTCACAGTATTGTGTATTTAAATACTGGAAATTTCTGAACATTTGCACTAATAATTTATCTAACAGTTAGTGATTTCTTAAAATCACTCTTGCTTTCTACTAACTTCTCATATCTGAAGTATATTTTTAACACATCCGCTATATATACCATGAATATAATGTAACTGTAAAATAAGAAGGTCCATTTAAACTGCTAAACTGTTTTTATCACTCTATTATTTGTTTTGGCCAAAACCATTTTCCCCACTTTGATTTTGGAAGTAACAAACTTTAAAACAGGTGAATTTTAATTAAGATGTTATTCAGAGTAAGCAAACAAGCTTTGCACCTGACAGCAAATTTTTTACATTTATAAATATTACATTAGTAAAACCTCAGGATAATATGAAGACCAAGTCATCATACAGCCTATTCGAACAGATGTCCCCATATTTATCGAAACTTTTATATTTTAAACACATTTAACTCAAGCAGTTGAAGCACTTAGGGTTGTCTTATATAGATTGATTTTTTTCTCTAAAATTAATAGCAAGCTGGAGGAAATAAAATAAACACTCAACAAAAATAGCTAATTCTCATAAGCATTGAACATGTTTTCCACCATACACTACAAAACTATTCTTCCTAACTGCTCTTCTTATTTGATTTTTTGTTTCTGGAGTCTCAGTTCATTAAAAAATCCCAATCATCCTTTCATTTGACTATTTTTCATGTGAAAAATCAAATGTACATAAACACATAGACAATACATAAGCTGTAAACTATCATTAAAGCTGTCATTTAGGTCCCAAGGGCACAAAGTCACCTCACAAAGTGAAGGAATGCTATGGTGAATAAAAGGAGAAAAAAGAGTGAGGTGGTGGGATGATGGTGTGTACTGTACAATTTCCACAATGAATTCTTGACTCTAACAAATTCTAATATTCCAAGGCAAATTCAAGCTTACAAGCTAAATAAAATAATTTAAAACTAACACAATGAGGTAAGATGCAATTTGTATAATTTTTGATAATTTGGCTACTTGTATCTACATTTCAAATATACATGTCATATATCATATATATATATATATATATATATATATATATATAATACATAAGCCATAACTAAGTTTCTTAATTTGATTTCTCTGTCCATGTAAAATTAAGTTTTTCTTTTTAGCTCAACTGGTACAAGCCAGTTTTTGAATATCTGATCAGCTTGTTCACAATATATGATTCAGTTACAGGATTTGGCAAAAAGTACAATACTTATTGATTCTCTTTAATTCAATGTATTTTAAACATGTCATACCAACATAGCCATTGTCTTCAGCACTCTTCAGCTAAACACATATGACAGCTTTGAATATTGTGCTGAATGAGCTTATGAGAGGAATGCTTTGTTTATTTAGAATCTTCTGAAAGTTTGAAATCTAAAACCCGTATCGTGTTTATGTGTCAACAATGGAAATAAACTCAAGTGTATGCGTTTAATGCTCTCTAATAATACCTGAGCTAGCTGCATTCATAAAAATGCCCAAGCACATTTGCTGTGGTGGAGGTCAAAACTGGATTTGCCTTATTAAGAGCAAGATCTCACCATGCATGTCTCTGTTAATATTAAAGGCAAACTGCATTTAAGAGGAGATAATCACTGACTCTGAAGACCAAGTTACTTTTTTTTTCCATGAACATGTTACAAGAAAAAATGAACAAATATACAAGCATATGGTATTAATTATGAAGGAATTAGGAACAAACATACGTGCAAGAAGTGCCCTTGAGAAAGAGAATGTGAACGCCCACATGTGAAGATCCCACTGAAGTATCAGTTCAATGCACTTTTTTACTCAATTTTGGTTTGGTGTGCAGTAAAGAACTACATATTTAAAATTTAAAGAATACAATGTCACTTCATTCACATGAAAACAATTTGAGCAATATAAAATCACCATGAGGGGGATAGTTAAAATCTAGTAGGTCTCCAGAAGATATTTTAAAAATTAAAATTTTTAAAAATTTCATTCATTTTTTCTTAAACCTTAATACTTCCAAAAATCAAATAAAAATACTCTTACTAGCTAGCAAATACATCTTAAAAGAGAATAGCTTCATCCTAACCTTTCAGGTATGTTTACTGTGAAGCGATAAGGATGCTGAAAATATGGTTCCCAGCAAATCATTAAATTATTCATTACATTTCCAAAATAGACAGATTATATATCTATATTTATATTAACATCAGACAAGATATCAATTTGAAAATGATTTACTAGTCCTTCAAGATGGAAGAAACACAATCTTTTTCTCCAAAGTTCTTGTCCTGAGGGATTGAGATTGATTGCTTTATAAAAGTCATGGTGACAAAAAGATTTACAGTTTTTGATTATAGCTTCTAGTACAGGCATTGGCATCAAGAGGTGTTACTTCAAAGACTGTGCATTTTAAAATGAATTGGTCCTGAGGAGGACCTCTGGTGACCTCTCAGACTCAAATTGCAGAGTCACAGTTTGTTCTGACATTCTTTCTCACTGCTTTGGTCAGTCTCTGTATTTCATATATTTAATAACTGGTTGATGGATTTTTTTATATTAGGTGCTTCAAGATTTTATTGAGAAAAATATTCTTTTGTGACCTACACAAAATAAAACATGGAGAACAATACCTTTTACAGAGTCAAACAAACAAAAAACAACTAAATTAAGAAAAATATATAAAGGATGTGACTAATAAATACATATGAGCAAACTTATTGAGTTTGGTGACTTTTCCAATACTAGTGTAGTTATATAGAGGATTTATGTATAACTTGAATATTACTGTAATGGAACTTATCCATTTTTTAATAATCTACCTACTAATAAAAATACTATTATGGTTTGTAATGTGGAGTATAAATATCTAAATAAGACCTTTCTTGTTAAGCTCTTGTAGTTTCTCTTTTGTTTTTCTCTTAGTATTCGTCATAGAAATGGTCTTTATTGTTTTAAATCTATGTAAAACATTAATAATGGTTTAAGTAATAATGAAACTTTTATTTAAATGAAAACATGATATTTATACTAATTCTAAAAGATCCAAAACTGTAGAAAGAATATATTTCTATGAATTATAATAAAACTACATTATTATACTATCTTAGGTAATATACCACTGTCAAACTTCAATAAGAATAATTGTAGCATTAGTGAAACAACAGCAGTTAAACTATAAAAAGAAAAATCCAAGTCTCTCTTAAATAGAGAAGACACAGGCAGACATCTTGCAGTGGTTGTGACCGTTCTGGGTTTGGCAGGTGTGAAAGTTGTGTCAACATGCCTGTGCTCCCGGTCGCTAAGCCCTCACTCCCAGCTTGACTCTCCTACTTTTGGTGGAGGTGGGAGAGGGGATGGTAAAGGTTCCCTCTCTCCTTTATGCCCGGTCAATGTTGGCAGGTAGGAGAGAGGACTAACGGGTCCCTCCGAATATGTAAACTAAGAGACCCAGCTTTCAACAGTAAGAAATGAGGGAAAATCAACTGAAACTAGCAAGTTCTTAAAATGGCATGGATTTTCCAGGCATCCAGAATATCCTCCTTCAATCTAAGTGTCCTTGGATAGATGTGACTTTCCTCTGTGGCGACACAGCGAGCCCTGCTCCTTTCCTCCTGTGGCCCTTCTGTCTTCACCACATGCTGACCAAGTTTCCCCTGGGATGGGTCTCCCACCCACCAAGCCATCTGCAGAACTGCGCTTCCTCAGGAGAAAGCCAGCCATCCTTCTGTTGCCTAAACCTGCCATCTTTTATTTCTTTAAACTGAATCTTACCTCGAGTATCTCTCTGGAAGACAGAGGCTGAGAAGATCCTTGTCCATCTCCTAAGACTCTGCCATGAGTGACTCAACGCCAGTACTTTTGCCAGTGAGAGAAATAAGAGAACTCTTAGCTGAGGCCAGTCCAGGGATCCTGAACGGGGCTGTGGTTCAGGCTGCAGGTCCCCCCATGAATGTGGTACATAGAGCTTCTGGCCCAGCTTAGTGGTGACAGGAGGAGCCAAATGCTCAGAAGGAGAGTTGTTTGTTATTGTTTTCGTTTATAATGCCTTTGTTTTACAAAAGGAAATCATCATGTCGAAGTTAATAACCTCTTTCTGAAAGTAAAGAATTGAGCCACTGTTGTGAGGTGGAGGCGGCAGCCAGGAGGGGATTTTGGTCAGGATTCTTTAGGGTCAGATGACAGGAATACAACAGAATTGGTTCACACTTAAAGGAGGAGTTCAGGTAAGGATATCAGGGTCAATGGCACAAAAGAGAAGTGCTGAAGAAGCCATGGCTGCCCTGGAAAGTGAGATCAGCGTTAAGGACTCACTGCTCCAAGGAGACCCCCTGCCTGTGTCTTATCCCTGAGTCAGTAAAAGGCTTCTGGATGTCACCCTATTTCTCCTCTGGCAGGAACCTGGCTACCAACATCTGTAATCTAGGTTTTGAAAATAGATGTTTGTTTGCTTTTTAATTGTGGTAAAATATTTAAAATCACTCAAATGTATCATTTTAACCATTTTTAAGTGTACAGCTCAGTGGCATGAAACATATTCACACTGTTGTGGAACCATCACCACTATCCATTTTCAGAACTTATCCATCATCCCCAATAGAAATTCTGTACCCAATAAACAATAACTAATCAATACCCGTTCCCCTCAGCCTTCGGTAGTCTCTAATTTTTTTGTGTCTGTATGAAGGTGCTTATTCTAGATACCTCATGTAAGTGAATCATGCGATATTTGTCTTTGCATGTCTGGCTTATTTCACTTAACATAATAGTTTCAAGGTTCCTCCTTGTTATAACATGTGTTGGAACTCCATTCCTTTTTAAGGCTGAATAATATTCCACTGTATTATATATCACATTTTGCTTATCCATTAATCTGTTGATGGGTATTTTCATTATTTCCATCTTTGGGCTATTGTGAAAAATCCTGCTATGAACATTGGTGTACAAGTGTCTCTTCGAGTGTCTCCTCCATTCTTTTGGGTTGTACCCAGAAGTAAAATTGCTGGATCATATAATAATTCTACTAGGCTTAACTCTTTGAGGAATTACAAAGCTTCTGTTCCACAGCAATGCACAGATTTCAGCTTGTCCTCATCCTTACAATAACTTGGTATTTTCTATTTCCTTTTATATAATAGCCATCCTAATGTATGAAGTGATATCTCAATTTTAATTTTGACTTACAAATTTACTAATGGCTAGGGATATTGGGCATCTTTTATGTGTTTACTGGCCACTTGTTTATCTTCTTTACAGAAACGTCTTTAAAGTCTTTTGCCCATTTTTGAATTTGGTTGTATTGTTGTTTTTGAGTTGTAGGAGTTTTAAAAATATATTTGGTATATGAATCTCTTAACGGATATGTGTTTTGCAAGCATTTTCTCTCATTCCCTTGGTTGTACTTTCATTCTGCTTACAGTAAGTTTTGATAAACAAAAGTTCTTAATTTTGATGAAGTCCAGTTTATCTAATGTTTTGTTGTTGTTGCCTTCGCTTTTAGGTGTCATGTCTAAGCAATCATTGGCAAAGCCAAAGTCATGAAACTTTTCTTCTAAAAGTTTTAAACTTATAACTCTTTTGTTCAGGTATTTGATCCATTTTAAAATAATTTTTTATGTGGTAATAAATGAGTCCTACTTTATTTTTTGCATGTGGAATGTCCAAAATTCCTGGTAATATTCATTGAAAAGACTGTCCTTTTGCCATTGACTTATTATTTTCAACATTAAATATCAAAGACATGTTCAAAGTCTTGAAAAATAATGAGTAATGTCAAAAATAATCTATCCATATATCTACAGACTGCATAGCATATAATTTTGTAGATATTGGATTACCACAAAATCTACACATTGCAGGATTTGTTGCTGCAATAATTTAAAATGCTAGTGTAAAGAAAAATATATTTATTTAAGCAATTTTATTTACCAATAAAATAAGTGTCATTGCCAGTCACATAGGAAATAGTAAAACTAAGTTATGAAGCTGCTGATCACTTTATCAAGAAAAAGGGGCTCTAGTTATTGCTCATCTTTCTACAGTAAATGCTGATGATAAGGTGAAAAGGCAATTATATATGCATAATAACATATAACTGGCCAAGAAAAAAATTAAGATCCCAAGCAGCAAGCATGAGAACTTTACAGCTTCACTAACCTACATTTACCGATGAAATAAATGAACAGTTAAACATCTAAAATCTCCAATTACACACAAAATTTGTTACATCTTCAGTCGCGTAGGGAAAATTTATTTTGAAACCTTAGACTCTCTACTTCAGAATCAATACTGAAAATATAATTACATATTTATTTTATAAATTATTTATAATGATAATTTAGATATAATATAAATTATAATATTCTATAATAAATTATCATTATTTATAAAATAAGTTAATATTAACAACATTTATTCTCCTTGGAAGACAGTAATTAAAAAATGAGTGTGATTTTTAAAGTTTCATAGAACGTCCAATCTTGAATAACTATTAGACATAATTTTAAAAATTCTCAAGAATTCACTTCAATCGTTGATGTGTAATTTGTAACTCTTAAATTATATAAACTTCATATTGATTTCTTATTATCTTTTGCGAATGTTAGCCTCAGGGGCTTTTTCAAGACGATATGTGAAATGTTGATCTCATAAGTCGACTGGCTCTAATGAACAGTTTATATATTCCCATATTTTTATTCTTCTGAAGAAAATCCACAAACTTTTTGGAGTAGCAAACAATTTCATGTGAAAGAAAGTCAATCTTATCTGTAGTATATTTTAATGCTGAGATCATTTCATTTATATTTGTTAGATGGTAGCCAGAAACATTAATTATGAGTTTCAATAAATTTTTTTCTGTCTATATTAAATTCAATTGATTTTAAAGTAATAATGTTACATTAGATTTAAGTATTTATAATGCTCCAAGAGATAATCAATGTGTTATGTTTTTCTATACATATACCCCTCATTTTTCCATTTTTTGTTTGAGTTTTTGGACAGGGTCTTTCTCTGTTGCCCAGGCTGAAGTGCAGTGGCATGATCACAGCGCATGATCACAGCTCACCTCAGCCTCAACCTCCCAGGCTCATGTGATCCTCCAGCCTTAGCCTCCCGAGTAGCTGGGCCCACAGGCATGCACCAATACACCTGGCTAAATTTTATCTTTATTTATTTATTCTTTTTAGAGATGGGGTCTCCCTATGTTACCTCTGGAATGTATAGCTTATGGAAGAGACATCAACTGTAAAAGAATAACAGAGATAATTCAAATTAAAACAATTATTTGTAAACTAATAATTTAACTGTTTTTTAAAAACACAATTTTCTGCTATGCATCTTAAAAGTAACTGTCTTAGGCCGGGCGTCTTGGCTCACGCCTGTAATCCCAGCACTTTGGGAGACCGAGGTGGGTGGATCACGAGGTCAGGAGATCGAGGCCATCCTGGCTAACGCGGTGAAACCCCGTCTCTACTAAAACTACAAAAAAATTAGCCGGGCGAGGTGGCGGCACCTGTGGTCCCAGCTACTCGGGAGGCTGAGGCAGGAGAATGGAGGGAACCCGGGAGGCGGAGCGAGTAACTGTTTTAAAATTAATGCCAAATCTAAGAAGCTTCAAAATATATTTTACCTCTTTAAGATAAAGTTTTGAAAACAATAATATGTTTTGATAATAAATAAGAGCAAATATGCCGTTATTAAAAAAAAAAAAAAAAAAAAAACCTTAATGGAGATTTACGCACAAAAGGGGTTACGATTTATCTTAAGTCTTATTAAGTTAATATCAGAGGGCTCCATTAAGATAAGCACTTTAAAGACAAGTTCAATATTTTCTGTTCTGTATGGATAAATCTCTTTCTGGTATGCCACCTCTTCCATGCGGTTTCATAAGGCTTCCTTATGATTTCTCTCCCTAGGCTTTATACAACTTCCGGAATCCCAGAGCGTATAACTTTAAGATAATTTATGTCTCAGAAAATTCTGAGCCCTTCTTCTTAGGGCTTCAGCAATTATTTCTGCTTGGATGACTATCAATATCTACTTTCAACATTCACCTCCATTCTGCAGTTCAGAGCAGCTTTCTCCCATTATTGGCATGTACTTTGGGAATTTCTAATTGTTTGTGTCACCATCACTTCCTAATTAATATATCTAAGTCAAGATCGTCAACCCTCTCCCGGACCACTTTTCCCTTTGGACATCATTATGTCTGCCAAATTTTTATCAAGTTTTAAACACCTAAACTCAAAACATGAGTCACTATTTGAGTTACTGTATACACCTAGTAAATCATTGATTTTTATTAGTTCTTTACAGTTGCATTGTTTTTCTTACAACTATCATTTATCCCAGGAATTTTTTTTTTTTTTTTTTGTACAGAATTTACTTTTGCCTCCAGGTTTCCTCTGCTTCAGCTAATCCTGCAAACTGCATCCCTGAGATTGTTCATGAAATTCAGCTGTACAAGTTGATGAAAACAGTATTTGCTTCCAATTCACTAAATAGAGCAAGGAATCATTGTTCAGATGTTCTTAGCACACCACACAGAAAAAGAAAATTAAAAATGATGATAGCTAGTAAGAATAAATATGAAGGCCTCCATATGAATGAGAAAAACAGCAATACAAAAGTATAGGTAAGGAAAAGCTGATTGAACAGCAGTTCATGTTTTGCTTTGTTTTCTTTATTAAGTATAATATTTAAATGTATTCTAAGTTTATTAAGTTCATTACAAAATCAAGCTGTCCCTAAAGAGTTTATAGAATTATTGAGTCCAGAAAAATAACTTTACTTTTTATACTGTATTGGCCAGAATTTATTTGGAGAATTGTTTTAATTTGAAGGGGCTGGGTGTGCTGCTTTAAAAATCTAAAAATAAATGGAAAGTTCTCAAAGCAAGTGTTATTAGAATTAGGAAGATGTATATTCCGCCTAAAGAAGAAAAGACTTAGATGGTACATACTCTTTTGAAATATTTAAACACTGTGATATAGAAAAAAACTAAATTTATTTTGTAGACTCCAAGAACAAACTAAGATATTGATATTTTCAGGGGCTCAATATAAATTAGTAATCAATAATAATTATAATCATCTGTTAGTTTCCATAGCCTGTGTAACACAGTTATGTGGCTTCATTGATAGACAAGCTTCAAGTCAACATCTACTAGGAAAAATACTTCAGTTATATCAGGTGTAAGAACATCAATATGAAAAAAACGAAGTTTTTCTCATACTTTAATATTGAGATGTAGCAAGGCAAGATTCTAGCAATCTCGCTCACTGTTCTCAAGCATACCAAATATTTAGAAATGTAATTTCAAAGTCCTGGCACCTTTATTATTTTATCTTTCGTAAGTGATTTTGAAAATATCATTTCTATTCTACCAAGAGAAATTTTCCTTCACATCTCCAAATTTTCTGCTCTCCCAATGCTAACACTCTTTCAAAATACGACAGGAAGCTTCTAATAGCTTTTCTGTCATTTGCAAGTGTACAGAGACTGTTTTTTCTTTTCTCAAATTCACAGTGAAGGGAATTATTTTGAACATTGTAGAATTCAATTTGAAAGTGATCTGGCCACAACCTCTTCAGTCTTTTGAATATCAGTGTTGATTCAGCTAATCCAAATGGTTAGGGAGAGATTATCATCCTCCTGCCCCATGCCTATGCAGGTTCTAAACAGTCTGAGTATATCACATTTTCAGAGAAAATAAATAAACAGACAAATAACAAATCCGTATCTAAGAGTATGAAAAGGTTATGCTCCCCTGCTGGTACTGCTTGCTTGGTTGGCGTTTTGGCCAAGGTAATTTTAGTATCCTTATCAAAATAAAGATTTATGTTGCACAATATAATTCTTCTGTTGTGTCTGGTCTTGACTATTGTTGCTATTGTTGTTTTTAAGTTTGCAGTTTACATATGAGTCTTCGGTCTCTGCCTTGTCTGAAGAGATTTCCACCTTGTGTATCCTTTATAGCAGTCTTCCTATTCCGACAAAATTTAGGTTAAGTTCTGTTTCCACCAGAAAATATTTTCTATTTACCCTTAAACATCTATAATCTCTTCCACTGAAAAATCTTGTCTTTATATCTCCTTTGGAATTGTCACTCTTTAACATTTTTCTATGTCCTCTTTTTATCACAAAACTATACTTCTGTGCTTCCTTTTTTCCGTCTTTCTGTTTTAGTCTTTTATTTCTTTCAACTAGTATTAACTGAACTCTTTATAAATGCATTAAGATCTAGTAAGTACTTCATTGGAGGTAATCAGCACGTATTAATGAAGTATAGCTTCTGCATTTTCTCCCAGCCTTGTTCAACTGTATTTTTTTTTTTTTTTTTTTTTTTTTTTTTTTTTTGAGGCGGAGTCTCGCTCTGTCGCCCGGACTGGAGTGCAGTGGCCGGATCTCAGCTCACTGCAAGCTCTGCCTCCCGGGTTCCCGCCATTCTCCTGCCTCAGCCTCCCGAGTAGCTGGGACCACAGGCGCCGCCACCTCGCCCGGCTGGTTTTTGTATTTTTAGTAGAGACGGGGTTTCACCGTGTTAGCCAGAATGGTCTCGATTTCCTGACCTCGTGATCCGCCCGCCTCGGCCTCCCAAAGTGCTGGGATTACAGGCTTGAGCCACCGCGCCGGGCCTCAACTGTACATTTAAACAAATTAAACCAGATTATTCCTAGGTGTCTATATGCATCTAGGAATATATGCATTTAGCTCTCTGGAATGTCTTTCTTCACCTTCTTCCTACCATCACATGAACACAAGTGAGTAGCTGCCCCAAGGATATGGTAGTAACACTGACTTGAGGTTTTTAAGTAAAAGTTAATCTTTATAATTTGGCTGTAAATGGAGGAGACTGGCATGTACAGGAATTCACAGAGCTGAGGATGCTGACTTTTTAAAAATTATTTTTAAGCTAGTTGAGACTTGAGAAAAAGAGGGAGTGGGCAGTAGAGCAGGGATTATTTATCTGTTGGCTATGAACTGAAATGCATTTTATATTTGTTCATTTTTCAGGATGAAGATTTGGTTAATTTTGGTTCTTCAAGAATCAGATCCCAAAAGAGGATTAAACCTAGAGATTTATTAGAGGAAACACTTGTTAAGTATAAAGAGGAGAAAACAGGAATAGACATTGGATACAGGCCTGACCTCCTATGCTTAGAAGAATAAGGAAGGAGAATTAGATAGCAAGAGTGTTAAGACTGTAGCAGAGTTCAGAGAAAGTTTTGGCCAAGCTGAGATATAGATAGATAGTAGCATCAACAAGGACAGAAATGTGTGATTTTACACTTCAATACCTTGGAAAAAAGTAAGCAAACAATCAGGAACAACCACGATTGAAGTGCAATTGATTAAGTAAGTTAGAGACATTGACAAAGAGCTAACCAATGATTTTAAAGGTTATGTCTTTTTGAAATGGAACTGAAGCCCCAGTCAAGGAGTGTTAATTCTTTCTTCATGGAAAAAATAAAGAACCTATATTTTAACTTATTTTTTTAAATCCTCAGAATCTAGCATGATGTCTCCCATTGGAAATTCATTATGTAAATATTATCTGAATGAACAAATATATAAGCCAAAACATCATAATTTGTTTTTTATTGTGTTTTTCATATTTATATAATTCTTTTATTCCTTCTTATATGTATATTCACTAGTTTGATTTACTATGCCGATTGTGACTTCATGAAATTAGGATGCTAACTCGTTCTTTTACTCTACAAGAATTGTAAAATATGCATACATTTTTAACATTTACTTGCCCTTTTATCAACAATTCTCTTCAGAAAATCATTAAAAAGGAAGAGTTGAAATAACACGTTATGCATTTATTCTCAATGTACTTTGCAAATATCAAATGAATAGTCAGTGCTGCATACCTGGCCTTGAAATTCAGAAGGCAATCCATTGTTTTTCCATTTGACTGAACACACATTACATGGGATCTAGCTTTTTTGTGATACAAAAAATATCATAAATAAGACGAAGGAAAACTGGAAAAGTTAAGGAGAATAAAAAAATTATAGGAAATGTTTCTAGTAACTGTAAAGAACTCGACGAAAGAAGGACTTGAGTGGCCCGGATAGTCTCTTTTAATCAGGGAGAATGGAACTTGAATTTGAGTACACATTATATTGTATATATCAAATATTTAACATGGAATACAGAGAGAAATGTAATATGTAGAATAGATACAGAAAAAGAACATAATAAATTAGCTAGCTCATTGTCAATAGCTATGCAGGCCACTTCCGAGATGTCTTATAACTCCAATGTCTTATGTTTTCCTCATATTTTCTGCAAATGTTAATCTCCTTTAAAATGAAGACAATTATTTAATTACTCAATGCTGTTCAGCATTTTCCATACTACTTGTTATACTATTTATGGCACAATATTTTTGATACAATTATATTCACCAATATCCCCTTTGACTTCCTTTTGATTTAAGAGTACTTCACTAAGCAAACTTGTGGATGCAAAATGGGCCTTCTAGAACTACTTTTGGGTGACCATTCTATTCAATTCCTCTGTGGTGCCATAGAAATGCACTTAAGTGACATATGCCCAGAAGAAAGCAAGACAAAACTTTACTTTAAATAAGAGTGAATGTATAGACTTTGTTTTAAATATAACCAAATAAGATACCCACAATGTCCTGGAAACCCTAGCTCTCTCCAATCATAGGAGAGAGAATTTCGGAATTTCCATTTATCCAATACCCCCAGATGGTCTAGATTAAGTGCTTTCATTAAAATATATTTTGTTGTTTGGATGGTAACTTATGTAAGGTCTATCTAACACTTCTTAGGTATCATAATGTGTACAGGGGGAAAACTACTTCATACCTTTCAAAAAGAAACCAGATGGATGAATATGATTTTTCTGTGTTTGTTTTTTGATGGTGGAGGTGGGTAGGTTGTCAATTTTGATTTGATTGATGGTTCTCTCTTTTCCTCCTTAATTGGCCAAAATTTCCTGGCTATGGGAAGTCTGGACTAGCTAAAATATTAATCACTCTAGCATATGTTGTTCCCCATAATCAGAGCTTCTGTATCCCACACATTGCACTGCCAACCTTGGTTTTGTGAAAAGAAATTAAAATGAGGCGTACTGTCATATCAAGAAGATGACATGTATATTAAATACATATGTACATTCATACATAATCATACACACACACACACACATATATGTAGCTGTTTCTGAAAACATGATTTTTTAATGTACAAAATCACAGTTTTGCAAGCTTCAAGAACTGTGAAAATAAACTAGTAACACGCTTCTTTCCTGAAAGAGATAAAATGTTCCAAGAGAAACCACATGGCCAAATATATTACTGTGACAAATCCCAGGCCAAACAATTAATTATCATCCTCTCTGCCAAGGTTTACTATGATTTCTATTCTTCTTCCCTCCATCATCAACACACAGTTATTGGCAGGAGTTCATGACCATTCTGAGCAACTTAGTGAGATCTCATCTCTACAAAAAATAAACACAATTGGCCCAGCATGGTGGTATGCTCCTGTAGTCACAGCTACTTGAGAGGCTGAGGCAGGAGGATTGCTCGAGCCCAGGAGGTCGAGGCTGCAGTGAGTTGTGATGGTGCCACTGCAATGCAGCCTGTTTCCCTGGAGAGCCAGTTACTAAACATTTGCCTGTACACTACTGGACTTATGTCAGGGTCTCTAAGAAAATAATCTATGCTGAGAGCAGCTTCTTTTATGCAGATAGTCTAACTTAAAAGCGTCAGTTGTTTTTTCAGCAACTAAAGATGAGAATTAAAGCAAAGAAACTATAGATAGAGTCTTTGTGGTGCTATAGAACTCAGTTGCTATAGAACTTGGGTGCTATAGCTAGGCTTCCATCTTTAAATTTCTGTGTCCATAAATCACAGTTACTAAGAAATGTAATCATATTGAAAAAAAATCACAGAAAATGTAATTATTTAGAGAAATATTGTTCATATTACATATATTTCAAAATAATAGCAAATCTATATAAATATTAAAATCTGAAATTTGAAATTAGTATATTCCATATATAAAACTGCATTAAAATATAGAACCGTTAATATATTTAATATAAATTTTCCTTTTCAGAGAACTGCATGCAGAAAGTTATACAAGAGTTTAGTGTTTTATCTATTCTGTTATTTGTCAGTATCAGGATTTTAAAAAAAGACATAGCTACATCAATTCATATTTGCTACTTGAAGATAAAATGAACACCAACTTCAGCTAAATATATGCCCTAAAAAGGGCATATAACTCAGTTCAACAGTGAGAGGATTGTGTTTCTAGGTAGCAAAAAGAAGAAAAGTAAGCAATTTAGTAGAATTAACAGGATGTATAACTTTACATTGTATATACACTAACTTCTATTTGCTTATTTTTTTCTAAATTATCTATTTAAAAATTTTCCAGTAAACATCCCACGCAAAATAGAACAGTTAATTATATGAGTGATTTAGGGGGAAAGATTACTTTTCCAAACACCTACAGTAAATATAGTGTAATGGGCACGGTCTGTAGCCTGACCTGCTTTCAATCCCTTTGTGCCACTTTCAACAAAACTTTCATTTGTGTACCTTTTCCCTCAGCTACTCCAGGAGACAAATTATCTCCTAACTCCCAAAGTATTCCTTACTCAGAGAGATTGCTTTAGGAACCCAGAGTGAGCCAGGAGGCTTAGCCTGACTGTGGAACTGCTATTGTTTGTATGGTGAAGTAAAGTTAGGGACAAGTGAATAAAGATAAAACATACTGAAGGGAATTATTTTTATTCTACCTATAAGAATATTCCACATATGAGAAATGCCTGCCTTTCATACTGGATGCAAATGGGGAAACATGTTGTCCTGGGCTTTTCTGTGTTTTCTGGCAAATATGAAGATTTCCCCATCAAGTATGTGCTCAATTCCCCCCTTTCTCATTCTCACACTTTAGTAGTAATCTTTATTTTGCAAAAGATAGTATTCAAGGTGCTTTCACTTACATTATCTCTTTTAATCACCCTTCCAACCCTGGTAAGCATTTCAGTCTCTAGTCAACAAATACAAAACCTAACCCACTACAAGGTTGAAGTATCCTGCCCACAACACACACACACACTGCCAGTAAGAAGCAGAGCCAAGGTTTGAAATTCTGTTTTTATATTCTAGCTGGAGCAAGCATTCCATGTGGACAAGGATGAACCAAGAATTTGGGTCTTCAGACAACCTTCCGGTTTAGGAACGGCCCTCAGAGGTCTCACCCTATTGCCTTAATTGTGAATTTCTTAGCTTGCTCAGTTGCCCTGTCTAGTTGTTCTCCTCACCCAGTTCTCATTCCCCAGTTTCAGGATGGGACCTGTTCTCCTTAGTACCTTATACTTTCTTGTATTCTCTTTGCTACGGTTGGACCACGTTCCCTACAATCTCTACCTATTTATAAATGGTTTATCAACTAAGGACGTATATCTCAAAGTAACCACCATCAAAATGACTT
Organism: Rhinopithecus roxellana; assembly: GCF_007565055.1. Lineage (NCBI taxonomy): Eukaryota > Metazoa > Chordata > Mammalia > Primates > Cercopithecidae > Rhinopithecus > Rhinopithecus roxellana. The sequence goes on along the minus strand of NC_044549.1, from coordinate 9,786,541 downwards.
TTGAAATAATTAGCCACCTTGAATTATATGCAGGTATGAAATCACTCCTGGAACCTCCAGAGGCCTGTGGTCTCTGCTCACTGCAGCCTAGTGAGTACGATGGCAAGGATGCAAATAAAGTGTCATGTAGTTAGGGGAAAGCAGAGATTCCTTCAATCACAGCTTCTCACTTTGTTCTGCACGATTGTTCACATGGTACTTCGTTCTATATTTATTTGTTTTAAATATAATCATTACTGCAAATTAGAATGTCTTCATTTATTCTTAAAACATGATTATGAATGTGACATGCAAAATGCATGTGTGTACTATGTTCAGTAGAAATTTTTCAGAATAACATCCAATTTTACGTCAAAGTGAGAAGCTTCCATTTATACAATCTTGAGGCATCTAGTTTCCAAAAAAAAAAAGGAGAGAGAGAAACACTTCGCTATTTTGCAGGTGTTTTTTATGTTTCTCTGTCCAAAACATAACAGACACCTCTAAAATGGTAAAGTGTTTCTCAAAGGGTATTTTCAGTTAAAAAAAAAAATCAATGTTGCACATAATTAAAAAAGAATACATTCTCTCTCCACTGAAAGAAAAATAGGGATCACTCAAAGAAATTGCTGTTAACAATGTGAACCTGCCCAAAATCAATTCTTTCCTGTGCTATTATTTATTTGATAGATTTTACTACATCATAGCCCAACCTCATAAAACAAAGATGAACAAGTTATTTACCAAAACATATCCATGATTAAGTTTTATTTACTTGCAAAAAGCCATAGGACATGCACTTCTAAACATTAACAAATGAGCCATGTCTGTGATTCTCTCTCCTACTATCAGTTTATTTATACATTCTCCCTCCCTGCTCACTCTCCTCCCAAACAACATATATTGCTTTCTGTTTTGAAAAATTCAGCATATCATTTTTTTCTTTTCTTAACTGGTTGAGAGTTGCAAAAATAAATGAATAAAAAATAAACAGTGTGTCGCCTGGGTGCGGTGGCTCATGCCTGTAATCCCAGAACTTTGGGAGGCTGAGGCGGGTGGATCACCTGAGGACAGGAGCTTTAGACCAGCCTGGACAACATGGTGAAACTCCGCCTCTACTAAATACACAAAAATTAGCAGGGGGTGCTGGAGCGCGCCTGTAGTCCCAGCTACTCAGGAGACTGAGGCAGGAGAATCACTTCAGCCTGGGATGTGGCAGTTGCAGTGAGCCAAGATCACACCACTACACTCCAGCCTGGGCCACACAGTGAGACTACGTCTCAAGAAAATAAATAAATAAATAAATAATAAATAATAAAGTAAACAAAGCTTTATTGGAGGATACAGGAAAACATTTATATATTTATATGCAAGTGGGTATATAATCTTTCTTTTTTTCCTGAAAGAAAAGGTCAATAAATTCCAGTGATTTGAAATTTAAAACTTTTGTTTATAAAGGTTTATCAAAGGTTGCAATATAAAAAGCCACATACCTATGGAAAATTGTATAAATGTTATATATACACACACACAAGTATATATACACACACACATATTTTTTGACACAATATTACACAGATAATAATAAACTTCTGACCAATAAGAAAAGGAGGGCGGGCGCCGTGGCTCACGCCTGTAAACCCAGCAGTTTGGAAGGCTGAGGCGGCGGATCACCTGAAGTCAGGACTTTTGAGACGAGCCTGGCCAACATGGTGAAACCTCGTCTCTACTAAGAATACAAAAAAACTTAGCCGGGCGTGGTGGCGGGTGCCTGTAATCCCGGCTACTTAGGAGGCTGAGGCATGAGAATAGTTTGACCCGGGAGGTGCAGGATGCAGCAAGCCAAGACGGCACCATTGCACTCCACCGTGGGCAACGAGAACAAAACTCCATCTGAAAAAGAAAAAAAAAAAAAGAGAGAGAGAGAAGGAGAAATAAAAGAAAAATATAACACCCAAAGGTGAAAAATGCACACATGCATTTCAGCAGTACATTCCATAAGATATATGTATACTCTATACATAATCAGCAAAAAACATAACAATGGGATGTCGTTTTTCTTTCTTCAGACAGGTAAAGATTTAAAAGATACTATAACAAGAACATGCAAGAATGTAAAAGTAGAATATGATATGCAACATTGGTGGAAGTGTAAACTGGTGTTATTTCCTTGAAACCGATTTGAATTTATCTTGCAAATTTGAATATTTGCAAATTATTTAATTTGGCAGTTTTATTCCTGGAAATTACTGCACATGTACAACATGATCATGAGATATTTATTAGTCTTTTCAGAGAAACACAGTTTTTAAAAGAAAAATACCTAGAAATAACTCGATTATTCATCAAAGAAGAAATGATTAAATTGTGGTAAGTTATATTCATTAAACAAAATACTATATAGTGGTGGAAATCAATAAAGGAATGGAACTTTTTTGAAAACAAAATATCAAAGGAGGAAGAGTGAGTGTTGAAGAATGTATACAATATGAAATCATTTATATAAAATTTAAAATCATAAAAAGGTTAAATATATTGTATCCATAATGGAAAGGAAATAAATGATATAAAAACATTCAAAAGACTCATTAACCTTGGGAGAAATGAGAATTCCAATGGAGAGAAAAATGAGGCTAATTGAATGATATGGTTAATGGTCAATTATTTAACTGGATGGTGGTAAATGTTTATATATATATACATGGTTTTATGTATAAAGTGTTATATTAACTTTTTTCCACAATCTTGTATATGAAATGCTTAAAATGTGACTCATATATTTCTAATTATCTGAAACGTCATATTACTTGAAGTTGTCTAATTTTATCACTATTAAAAGAAAACTGCAGACAAATTAAGAGAGTTTAGTAGAGCAAGACAGACAAAAATAAGCAAGAAAAGCAATTCACGAATCAGGCAGCCTCCAGAATCACAGCAGATTCAGAGAGACTCCAGGGATGCCTCATGGTCAGAGCAAACTCATCTACAACAAAAGGAAAGTGACATACAGAGGATGGAAGTGAGATGCAGAAACAGCTGAATTGTTTACAGCTGGGAGGTTGCCTTATTTGAACACAGTTAACAGTCAGCAGTGTCTGAGTGGTTAAGTATGGCTGCTGGGATTAGCTGAGACTCAGCTGTTGTTACAGTAGTGTAGTCCTAAGTTAGGTTTTCAGCGTTGTCTACCTGCTAAGTTAGATTACACTTGGTCCACAAGGACTCAAATATGGAAGTACAGAGGCTTTCTCAGGCCATATTTAGTTTGATTTAATGGCACTCATAAATGTTGGCAGTTTTATTGATGTGGTTTTTGGATAAAATTTTTAAAGAATACGGTAGTATAATAAATCCACTATTTCTTCATTTTCTTTTAAAATTGTCAAATATTTGTTTTTGGTCTCTATTGTATTATTATAGTTGAGTGACGAGTAGATACCAATAATGTTATAAAATATAAGATCATTTGAACAGTTGTATTTTCCATCAAATTTTAATTTTTAGGAGTGACCTGCATAGTAGATTTGAGTATATATTGCTGTGCTCTAAGAAAATATTATGACTAATCAAAAGAAGCAAATATGGAATAATTCTCAAACAGATGTAGTTAAAATAAATAACTTGTTTTGTTTAGGGAATAAGATGTTATATGTGATGTATCAGGTAAACATGCAGTAATCATGAGTCAGGAAGCAGAATGATATTAAGAAAGAAAACTGCTTTTAGATGATTAATAGGGCTTAACCCTTCACCTGGTATTGCTCTTAAAGTCTTTCTCCTGACTCCTATCCCATCTCTATCTCAGGAGTGTGCCCACTGCTTATTATCTAATATAACTCCCAGACTTCTCTTTATGCTTACTATTTACACTTCATAGAGGCCTTTTTGTAGCGTGGAGAGTTCCAGAACCATATATGCTCTTCTCTGCCAATACCTCCTTAGCCTAGAATGATCAGATTTTATTTTGAGTAAAATTTACTGTTTATATTTTTTTGCTTTCGTTATTGTTTTAGCTCATTTTATTTTTGCTTTGTAAATAAGGAATTACCACTGCAGCAAGTCTCCAAGGATGTGTACAATTATACAATAATCATTTGATAGTCACACTGCAGTGTTTCAGAGTTGATTCTTTTTTAATAATTGATCACACTTAACTTTTTAGCACCGATTGCCATGATGTTCAAGAAAAGGCTTGGTGAGTTTAAATAGCTGCATGTCAGGGGCTTTCTGCTGATTAGAGTGATGATTCCTGAGAATGGTTTTTCTGAGCCTTTCTGACATACTGGCATTTCAGTGTGTCCTGCACTCCATAGCAATGAAGATCTAGAGTACAAGACAAATACAAGGCAAAGGTAGGGACATCCTTACAACATCAAGCCCTTGAATGCTGAGGATTCATCCCACATCCTGCAGCCCTGCTCAGGCTGGTGAAAGTTACCGGACAGCTGAAACTGAGGAGCTCAGTACTTTTAGGAGGTGGATAGAGTATAAACTCTAAAAATATACTTTATTATTATAATCATATCTTGCTGCAAGAAAATTTTTGGCCAAATGCTATGTGACTTTTAATTAAAAAAGGAATGGCTACATATTAGAACCTTTTACTACAGTCTTAAAAATAAATTGCCAACAAAATCTTTATATATATATATAAAGAAAAATACATAATTCAAAGTTACTGGCTTGTTCCTTCTACCATCAGTATCAACTCTCAAGGAATCAGAAGTCAAAATTCCACAGATTCAGAACAAAATGAAGTTTGTTTTTCATCAATTACATGTAATGCCTAACTAGCAGAAAACATAAGAATAAAGTTGATAATTATTCACAATATTGTTATTTTTATTCCAAAACCTGCAGAATCTGTTACTACAAAAATCAGCTCCAATCAGCCACATTTGTCTTTGCATGCTTTATATCACTTCTCTATATGTGAAATACACACGCACATACACATGCACACATATCCTATGTTCATATATAGGATAAAATACATGGGTGTAGGTGGTTATTAATAAATACTAGCTCTGTTAATTTAATGATTTCATAACTACACTTTCTAACTTTGTGTTTCTTTTCTAAAATATCATTTGTAGTTGGAAGCTCATATTCTTCCCTTCTACTTTTAAGATTATATTAATACACTAAACAAAAATTTACTGTGTTGCTACTGTGTGAAATTTATCTGTGCTATTTTAACTTCCTTTAATTAATTAGAATGAAATCTATAGTATACTTTTTTATAGCTCCTTATGATTTTACTCTGATCTTAGTAATTGTATTCTAAAAAATGTAATTGATTATCTGAATCAAAAGAAGATAGGAAATGGAGGATATTTAGAATTGAGGAAACCAATTATTCACAAACATCTATACTCAATTTGGTATTAAAATATGAACATATTAAGGTGTCACAATTCTAAATCATTGGTACTGGATCAGTTGGCTCTTTTCCTTTGCATCCTATTTTTTGTGGGTTTCAGGAAATATTTTATGCTCTTAACTTGAATACTGCTGACAGGTGTAATTAACATTTAATAATCTATATTAATATTCATGCAATAACCAAGATGACTTATGTAGTATGGGGAAGGAATTTCAACTCTACTCTTTGAAAAGGTATCAAACTCTTTGCTTGTCACTCGACATGTTTTTCAGAAATACTCATTCGGACTTTGTCAAACTCATTGAAAAACAGAAATGTTTGCTAAAGCTTTCTTGCATAGAATGTGCATTTTTCAAAAGATGTCAGAGAATAAGGTGGGTCAGAGGAAATAATGAAAGCTGAATGTGGCATCAACTCCAGTTATAGAATAAAAGCCACTGTTTTAGTCTTTATAGTGTAACAGTTGCCAGTCATACAAAATGAATTTAATGGAGCACCAAAAATGTAACAACTTGAATAAAATGTATTTTTGTTGATGAAAAAAGGAAACAATCTTGTGGGTCACAGTTTCTGGAACCTGTGAATTCAGATCCCTTTGAAGGGTATAATATTGATTTGTGGAGTGTCTTGTTATTACTAAAGGCTATTCTCTTTACTGGGATGCTTTTCCCTTGCAAAAAGAAATTAGATTATACAGCTGATATCATTAAAGCAAGAGGAATATTGTATTAAAATGCAATGTTTTCAGAGTTGAATACGAAAGTCAAAGAGTTTGCCTCCCTCATGTAAATTTCTCAAGCCTAAAAACCAGTCTCAGAATAAACTCAGATCAGTTTCTAAACGCAAATGAAACACCCGACCTTTGCTTTCAAAGTTCTTTTTCTTTAGTTACTTAGAAAACTATAAAACATTTATTTTTACCTTAATCTAAACTCTACAGTTTAAAACAAATAGCATTACACTTACAGAATTGCGTTACTTTAAAAAGAAGTTTTGGATGCATACAAAACTATTGAAGATGACAAATTTCACTATAATTTTTAGCTGTCATGTTTTCTACTTAGAAACAGTTAAGCAATCATCGTGAAATTATGATCAACATAAATGAATTTACAATGTTAACATTTTTGTTGCATTCGGATATTCGATCTACCTCATATTATTACTAGAAGTTACTAACCCATGGTGCTTGATTTAGCTAATCTAAACTTTAGCCGTTCATCTTTGTTGCATCTTATTATCTTCACTAGTAATAGCTCTAAAATACCATCTTATGATACATTTTATATATTACATTGATGGTTGCTTCCAATAAATATTAGTCAATACTATTTATTTCTTGAAAATAACTGAGTTTATGTGAGTTTTTTGTCACTTAATTTTTGTAATTTATTTTATTTTACTTTATTTCAATAGTTTTGTGGGGAACAGGTAGCGTTTGGTTTCATAGATAAGTTTTTTGATGGTGATTTCTGAGATGCTGGTGGATCTGTCACCCAAGCAGTGTACACTCTATCAAATATGTAGTCTTTTATCCCTCACCCCGCTCCCACCCTTCCCTTCAAGTCCCCAGAGTTCATTGTCTGTTAGAACAGAATGAAAGTAAAAAGAGAACTTCCCTCTCATATCCAATTTTCTTCATTTTCACAGAGAAATGTGAATATTTATCCAAGGATATACATAAAGTATACCTACTACTTTGTAGCAGGCATCATTCTAAGTACTAAGATTCAGCAGTGAACAAGGTAAATAGATTTGGTTTGTCCTCATGCAGCTTACTATTTCTCACACATCACAGAAACTAAATACATAAATGACACGAAGTACTACGCAGAGTGCGGAAACAGTTATCAGTAGGAGCAGCAGGCTTTAGAAGAGACAAGGGTGGAAGACCTCTCTGAAGAAGAAGACACTGAGGTGGAAAGAGAGCCTCCTGCAGGAACAAAATAAAGATTTGAGATGCCAAGCATTTTGCGCCTCAGAGGAAGATAAATATACGAGTGGCTTAAGCACAGAACAGAGTGATGAGGGCTACCGTACACAGAGACCTGGTCCCAGTACGATCTTACATTTCGTATTAAAGAGCATAGAGTTTGTTTTGAGGGCAAAAGAAAACCATTCAAATTTTTAGGACTATTGGTGTGAATGAAGATTTATCCAATTTAAATTTTAAAGTATTGTACATGGTGGTTCACAATGATAGAAAATATTTCTAGTATAATTTCATGAAAAACTAGCTGCAAAAGAATGATTCCTGAAAAATTTAGGAAATATTACCATACTATCCTTTTAGACAACCACACTATTCATTACTCTCTTAGCTATAAAGCTATTATTTACTGCCAAAAACTGTTTAAACTTTCACTCAAATTATCAAATAAATCTGACATCGAATTTTGATTTTCTGATGGTAATTGGCATCACTCCCTGGGTCCACATTTTGGAAATTTTTTGTGTGTGGAAAAAACTGACTAGTGTCATTCAAGTGTGCTACCTCATTGTAATTGTCTTGCTTTATTTCAAAACTCTTGTAGCTACTAAACTTTAACTTTTAAAAATGTGTTTTCATTATAAAAATGTGTCCTGCCTTCATTAGTCAGTATACACCTAAAAAGATCACATCATGATGCAATAAACTCTTTCTAAGCAGACATGAGATAATTTCTTCATAAGCTTATTATATTTCATGTTTTCATTGGGCAACTTTGACATTAGGTATGGATAAAGTGATGGTTTTCCTAAGGTTGTCCAGTATTAGAATGTTAGAATGATTTTAATTAGACTCCATCAGCAGGATAGGTTTACCTGTGAGCTTGTCCATGTGAAGTGCATATTAATCCTGGAGCATCACCTATGAATTTAAATCAGAAAGCTCATCAACTTCTGTTGGCAAGGTGAAAGATAAAAGCCACAGAAGGTCCTTCCCAGCCTCTGTCACTAATGATAAACAGCATTAACTGCTTCTGTAGACACTAATGCTGCTATCTTGGGAACACAGGCAGCTACCATGAGAACTTTACAGCTTCACTAATCGTACTTTTGTTTGTCACAAAACACAAAATAAAATCTCAACAAAGAAGCAATAAATATTAGCATTTATGAACAAAAGAAGGTCGCATAAATATGTATATTTCTAAATAGACAATGCATTCTTCATTAACCAAATATCATGTTCATTAGTAGAAGCTCTTATTACAAGGACAGGAAAGAAACAGAAAATAAGAACAAATTCAATGCAAGCTAGGTCAGATTCTGTTACATAGGAAGCATTTTCCATGTAAAGATCTGATGAATTCAATAAATGTTTTAATGTCATGAAATACTTATTTGCTTAAAGAAATTTTCAGTACAAATTAACATTTTGATCCATGATATTTAAAAAACAAACTTTTGTTTTAGTTCATTGAAAACCAGTATCTTTCTGGCATTGTATTAATATGTGAAATGCAAATATTCCCTTAAGAGCCTTTTTTTTATTTTAAAAGCAAAATTATTCAATTGAATAGACTAAAATGTTGCTTATGAAGTCCAAACAGCATGAGTTGTAATTTTGATATTTAAAATGGAATAGCCAAAGAATGATCGTCTTTAAAAACATTATCAGGATGTCACATTAGTGAACTAAGAAAACAGCAGCAAGTTCCAAATAAATAGTAAACCATCATGTGTATACTTTCGTCAAATACACATGCTTATACTATTTCTGTAATATTCAGTTTGTTTTTCATCCATTAAAGCATTACTACTGAATTTTTATTGCGTGAATACTTTCTATTAGGTTCAATGGCTTCGTTTTATTTTAAGAGTTTTTCTTTTTTATATTACATTCCTAACATGGTGTACTCTAATTTTTCCTCCTTTGCTACAATTCCAATGAGATTAATAAAATGATGTTTCAAGTAGTTTAAATTAATCGACCTATTAGTTAACTCTGCAGCTAATTATACAAAAACCTTCTCTCACTGTCCCTGCTGCGAGGTTGTATTAAAAATTTGCACTATTACGTCACTTACTAAATCCCATTAGGATATAGTTAGTAATGTTATGTTAAAACTCAAGTGCAGTTAGGTAACATGTGTATAATTTAGAGACGTGTATGACAAAACAGAGTTTGCCTTTTAAGAGTACACCTAAAACACAAAACAATTTAGAGGACCTAGAGTCCAAGGAGCTTGGGCATTCTTTGACAATGATTAGTTTTATCATCTGTTAAATAGATAATAATAGTACCTATTTCATATTTTTGCTTTAAATATTAAATTACATAATGCATATTAAATGCTTAGCATAAAAATGATCATAATATGTATCCAGTGACTATTAGTTATTAGATTTACTTAGGTACCCTTAAATGTGGGTATTAAAATGTAAATGATAACGGGATTAATCACAAATACATTTATTCGCTAGTGCAAATATAATATACTGTACAAATGACACACAATTGCCTGAACAAAATGGTATTGAAGTGTTTATAGTGGGAAGGGGCTAATAATTATTTAGAGAAATAATTGGGAACCAAGTCATGAAAATCTTCATATAAATCAATGGAAGAGAACACTGTGTACATTAATTTTAATGCGCAAGAAATCAATTGAACTGGCCTCTGATTCAAAATGTGTTCTTTTGTTCATGTTGGCATTTTCAAATTTTGTTTTCTGTTCTTTCAGTTCCTTCTTGGAAGCTGGGAAGATAATGAATTTGTCTTTATTGGGAAGGAAGACAAACTGAGTAGGAACAGCTTCTAAGCAATCTTTTGCACATACTTATAATAATTTCCAAGTGAAATTGCTGCATCAAAATTTCAAGGTTATTTTGATTATTTATTTATAAATTGATCTCCAGAATCATTGATACAGTCAGGGTTTCCCTGGGACCTCAGGCTACAGCCAATTATCAACACCTCTGCAATTCTTGTCTGTGTTGAGCCTCCTTCTTGAGAGATTGGAAAAAAAAGTGAAGTTGTGCAGTGGAAAGAAATTTAATTGGAATCAAATAGATTTGGCTTCAAAGCCTAACTCTATGATCATATAGTGGCATCAATTTGGCACAGTATTTCACTTCTTGAACTTTAATTTTCTCTCCTTGAAAATGTGGATAATATACCTATTGTTATCTTGCAGATGCCCAAATCTCCTATATAAAGTAAAGCATAAAGCATAGTTATGTAGTGTATAGGAAAAAATGTATTAAATCACATATTTAGCAATCTGTAATTGACACACAGTAATCTCCTATAATAAATTTTGTTGAATAAATAAGTGATTGAACAGTGTGTGTGTGTGTGTGTGTGTGTGTGTGTGTGTGTGTGTGTGGTTTTCTTTTTTTTCTTTTTTTCCTGAGCAACCATCAAAAGTCTAGAAAGTAATGAAGTAGAAATAGGTATTTAGCACTGATATGGTTTGACTGTGTCCTCACCCAAATCTCATCTTGAACTGCAGTTCCTCAAATCCCCATATGTCATGGGAGGAACCTGGTAGGGGATAATTGAATCATTTGAGTGGGTTTTTCCCCTGCTGTTCTGCTGATAGTAAGTCTCACAAGATCTGATGGTTTTATAGAGGGTAGTTTCTCTGCACATGCTCTCTTGCCTCCTGCCATGTACAAGTGAGTTTTCTCCTCCCTCCCCTTCCACCATGAGTGTGCAGCCTCCCCAGCAATGTGAAACTGTGAGTCCGTTAAACCTCTTTTTCTTTATAGATTACCCAGTCTGAGGTATTTATTCATAGCAGTATAAAAATGAACTAATACAGTAAATTGCTACTGGTAGATGGGGTACTGTCATTATAATACCCGAAAATATGGAAGCAACTTTGGAACTGAGTGCCAGACAGGTTGGAGGGCTCAGAAGAAAACAGCAAGACAAGGGAAAGTTTGGAGCATCTTACAGACTTGTTGAATGTTTTGAGGCTGAGGTGATCTCAGATAGAGATGAGAAACTTATTGGGAACTGCAGGAAAGCTGACTCTTGCTATGCTTTGGCAAAGAGATTGGCAGCATTTTGCCCCAGCCCTGGAGACCTGTGGAACTTTGAATTTGAGAGAGATGATTTAGGGTATCTGGCAGAAGAAACTCCTAAGCAGTAAAGCATTCAAGATGTGACTTGGGTGCTCCTAAAAGCATTCACATTTTATCACTTATAAAGATATGGTTTGGTATTGGAACTTATGTTTAAAAGGGAAGCAGAGCATAAAACTTTGGAAAATTTGCAGCCTGATGATGCAATAGGAAAAAAAGAGGTATTTTCTGAGGAGAAATCAAGTTTGCTACAGAAATTTGAATAAGTAATGAGAAGCCAAATGTTAATCACCAAGATAATGGGGAAAATGTCTACAAGGCATGACAGAGGTCTTCACAGCAGCCCCTCCCATCCCAAGTCAGGAGGCTTAGGAGGCCTAGGAGGAAAAAATAAATGATTTCATGGGCCAGGCCCAGGGCATTGCTGCTTTGTGCAGTCTGGGGACTTGGTTCACTGTGTCCCTGCTGTGGCTGAAAGGGGCCAACATACAGCTCAGGCTGTTGCTTCAGAGGGTGCAGGCCCTAAGCCTCAGCAGCTTTCATGTGGTGTTGGGCCTGCAGGTGCACAGAAGTCAATAATTGAGTTTGGGAAATTCCACCTACATTTCAGAGGATGTATGGAAATGCCTAGATGTCCAGGCAGAAGTGTGCTGCAAGGGTGGAGCCCTCATGGAGAACCTCTGCTAGGGCATTTTGGAAGGAAAATGTGGGGTCAGAGACCCCACACAGACTCTCCACTGGCTCACTGCCTAGTGGAGCTGTGAGAAGAGGGCCGCCCCAGAATGGTAGATCCACCCAAAGCTTGCACTGTGTGCCTGGAAAACCTGCAGACACTCAACATCAGTCTGTGAAAGCAGCCAGGAAGGGAGTTATACCCTGCAAAGTCATAGGGTCGGAACTGCCTAAGACCATGGGAACCCACCCCTTGCATCAATGTGACTTGGATGTGTGACATGGAATCAAAGGGGATCATTTTAGAGCTTTAAGATTTGCCTGGCCCACTACATTTCTGATTCCCTTGGTGCCTGTAGCCTATTCATTTTGGCCAACTTACCCCCTTTGGAATAGGTGTATTTACCAATATCTGTACCCCCATTGTATCTAGAAAGTAATTAACCTGCTTTTGATTTTACAGGCTCATCAGTTGCCTTGTAACAGAGGATACTTTGGGCTGTGCACTTTTGAGTTAATGCTGAAATGAATTGAGACTTTGGGGTACTTTTGGGAAGCCATGATTGGTTTTGAAATGTGAAGACATGGGATTTGGGAAGGGCCAAATCCAGAATGATATGGTTTGGCTGTGTCTCCACCCAAATCTCATCTTGAATTGCAGCTCTCAAAATTCCCATGTGTCCATGGGAGGGACCTGGTGTGAGGTAATCAAAGCATCGGGGTAGGTTTCTCCCATGCTGTTCTCGTGATAGTAAATAAGTCTCATGAGATCTGATAGTTTTATGAAGGGCAGTTTCCCTGCACATGCAGTCTTGCCTTCTGCCATGTAAGAAATGCCTTTGCTCCTCCTTCACCTTCTGCCATGATTTTGAGGCCTCCCCAGTTGTGTAAAACTGTGAGTCCATTAAATCTCTTTTCTTTATAAATTACCCAGTCTTGGGTATTTTTTCATAGCTATATGAAAAGAGACTAATACAAGCACTATACTGAATTTGTAGTATTAGCATCCCAAATATCTGAACATCATAAATGTGGGTCGGGGAGTATAATACAGTCTAAATTAATTGTCCTCTATCCAGTTAAAATTGTTTCTAGATGATCTTGCAAATTGGGTGTGGATAACTGTAAAGAATATATAAATAAAATTCATACATTTTGATCATATAGATATATGTATATCTATATGATCATTATATATATTTTATATATATATATATAAAATTTCACCTAGACATCTTTGCTTTTGACTTTCCTTTTGGACAAGCATATATTCTCTTTTAATCCTTCTGATTTTGCTGTTTTTTAATTAAAAACATTTCTTTCCATTCATGAGGTGTATATTGTCAAAATATATTTGGGTTCATTTAAGGCCGGGCGCGGTGGCTCAAGCCTGTAATCCCAGCACTTTGGGAGGCCGAGACGGGCGGATCATGAGGTCAGGAGATCGAGACCATCCTGGCTAACACGGTGAAACCCCGTCTCTACCAAAAAAAAATACAAAAAATCTAGCCGGGCGCGGTGGCGGGCGCCTGTAGTCCCAGCTACTCGGGAGGCTGAGGCAGGAGAATGGCGGGAACCCGGGAGGCGGAGCTTGCAGTGAGCTGAGATCCGGCCACTGCACTCCAGCCCTGGCGACAGAGCCAGACTCCGTCTCCAAAAAAAAAAAAAAAAAAAAAAAAAAAAAAAAAAAAAAAAAAAAAAAAAAAAAAAGAAGAAAAGAGACTAATACAAGCACTATACTGAATTTGTAGTATTAGCATCCCAAATATCTGAACATCATAAATGTGGGTCGGGGAGTATAATACAGTCTAAATTAATTGTCCTCTATCCAGTTAAAATTGTTTCTAGATGATCTTGCAAATTGGGTGTGGATAACTGTAAAGAATATATAAATAAAATTCATACATTTTGATCATATAGATATATGTATATCTATATGATCATTATATATATTTTATATATATATATATAAAATTTCACCTAGACATCTTTGCTTTTGACTTTCCTTTTGGACAAGCATATATTCTCTTTTAATCCTTCTGATTTTGCTGTTTTTTAATTAAAAACATTTCTTTCCATTCATGAGGTGTATATTGTCAAAATATATTTGGGTTCATTTAAAATCAAATTTTTCTTAAATATTTTGGAGGTATTCTGTGGTAATTTTCTTTAGGACTACTGTATGGCATCAATTTTTCTTCAGCAAAGGGACACTTGCGCAGTTTGTCGAACACTGATGGAATAAAGTCAGCAGATTATCTAGGCACTTTTCTATGCCTCTTTAAAATAATACTATTTAATACCTCCGCAGATTGGAGGAAACAGAGACAACATAAAACTTAGTTGAACAAACATGTTTACACTTTCACAAGATCTACCAAGTCTAAGTTTTTACATATACAGTTCTCCTTCACAGTATACAGGAGGGATGGGTTCCAGGACTCCACATCTCATACCAAAATCAGACTAAGATTCTGCCATCAGCCCTCTGGAACCCAAGTATAAAAAAAGTTAGCCTTCCATATATGCAGATTCGGCATCCTGTGAATACTGTAGTTTAGATCCACGCTTGGTTAAAAAAATCCACTTGTAAGTGAATATATATGTATACACACACACACTATATATATCCCCCCCTCCACACACACACAGCGAAGTGTGGCTTTATATTATCATGAAGATAGCTTCTGAAAATTGCATCCTTAAGCACCTTTTTCCTTGTTCTTGTGTAAAGACCATAGAGTGTACTTACCTAAGCCCAGATGGTATAGCTTACTACACACATAGGCCATATGGTGTAACCTGTTACTCTTAGGGTACAAACAAGTTCCAAATGTTATGGCACTGACTACTGTAGGTAGTTGTAACACAATGGTAAGTATTTGTGTATCTACACATATGTAAACATAGAAGAGGTACAGTGAAAATATAGTACAATGGATTAACAATTGTACCTCTGTAGAGTACTGACTTGCCACAAATAGTGTTTGCAGGACTGGAAGCTTCTCTGGGTGTGTCAGTGACCGAATAGTGAGTGAATGTGAAGACCTTCAACATTATTGTATACTACTGTAGACTTTAGAAACAGTGTAAACTCAGGTTACACTAAATATATATAAAAGTGTTTCTATCTTTAATAATAAATTAATCTTAACTTATTGTGACTTTTTTACTTTATAAACTTCTTATATTTTTAGAATTTTTGGACTTTTTTCTACCATTTTGCTTATAACACAAATACGTTATACACCTGCACAAAATACAAAACGTTAAAAAACATTCTTATTCTGTAAGCTTATTTCTATTTATAATTTTTGTTTTGTTTTGTTTTTACTTTTTAAACTCTTTTGTTAAAAACAAAGACACAAACACACACACTTGCCCAGTTCTCTGCAGGGTCGGCATCATCAGCATCACTTTTTTCTAACTCTACATTTTGTCCCAGTGGAAAGTCTTCATGGGCTGTAACATGCATGGAGCTGTTTTTTTTTTTTTTTTTTTTTTTTTTTTTTTTTTTTTTTTTTTTTTTTTTTGAGACGGAGTCTCGCTCTGTCGCCCAGGCTGGAGTGCAGTGGCCGGCTCTCAGCTCACTGCAAGCTCCGCCTCCCGGGTTCCCGCCATTCTCCTGCCTCAGCCTCCCGAGTAGCTGGGACTACAGGCGCCCGCCACCTCGCCCGGCTAGTTTTTTGTATTTTTTAGTAGAGACGGGGTTTCACCGTGTTAGCCAGGATGGTCTCGATCTCCTGACCTCGTGATCCGCCTGTCTCAGCCTCCCAAAGTGCTGGGATTACAGGCTTGAGCCACCGCGCCCGGCATGTTATTTTCTATGATAACAATTTTATCTTCTGAAATACCTCCTGAAGGCCCTGCCTGAGGTTGTTTTACAGTATTTAATGTTGTAAGTAGAAGAAATACATTCAAAAATAATGATTAGAAGCATAGTATAATAAATACATAACCAGTAACATAGTTGTTTGTTATCATCACCAAGTCCTACGTACTGTACATAATTTTATATGCCATACTTTATATAACTGGAAACACAGTAGGTTTGTTTTCATTGGCATCAACACAAACATGTGAGTAATGCATTGTGCTATTACTTTATGACACGTATGACATCACTAGGCAATAGGAATTTTTTAGCTCCATTATAATCTATTTTATTTTATTTTATTATTTTATTTCATTTTATTTTATGTAAGACAGAGTCTCACTCTGTCATCCAGGTTGGAGTGCAGTGGTGCGATCTTGGCTTAATGCCACCTCCCCCTCCCGGGGTCAAGCAGTTCTCCGGTCTCAGCCTTCGCAGTAGCTGGGATTACAGGCACCCGCCTCTACACCCAGCTATTTTTTTTTTTTTAATTATTATTATTATTATTTTGAAACGGAGTTTCGTTCCTGTGTCCCAGGTCGGATTCCAATGGCACTATCTCAGCTGACCGCAACCTCCCCCTCCCGGGTTCAAGCGATTCTCCTGCCTCGGCCTCCTGAGAAGCTGGAATTACAGGCACTTGCCACCACGCCCAGCTAATTTTTGTATTTTTAGTAGACACGGGGTTTCTCCATGTTGGTCAGGCTGGTCTCAAACTCTGATCTCAGGTGATTCCACCCACCTCGGCCTCCCAAAGTGCTGGGATTACAGGCGTGAGCCACCAAGCCTGGCCTAAATTTTGTATTTTCAGTAGAGACAGGGTTTAGCCATGTTGGCCAAGCTGGTTTCAAACTCCTGACCTCAAGAGATCCGCCCAACTCGATCTCCCAAACTGTTGGGATTACAGGCGTGAACCACTGTACCCGGCCTCATTATAATCTTATGGAACCACCATCATATATGTAGCCATGATTTGTCATTGCCTGAAATGTTATGTGATGCATGATTGTGTGTGCAAAAATACTGTTTTAATAAAAGTACATGAGCACCTTGGTACAATTCACCACCAAATCTTTGATAATCTTACTCTTATTTATTATATTCAGAATTTCACTGCAATATGTTACTGTTTAATTGGAAATAAGATTTTAAAGAAATTCTTACTTCCTTCAATAATATGTTTAACCTTAACAAGAACTAATTACCAGTAAATGTTTTAGAAGGAAGACGTAAGAAGAAAGAAATCACTTCTGGAAATGCTATTTCTTTACATTAGTTTTTTTTTTTATTTTCTCCAAGATAAAATACAACAGTCTGATTTTAGCCTAGTCTTTTTATCCTGATGGAGCTGGACCGACAATAGGGATTGTACTACACCCTCAACCAGTGGATAAGGTAAGCAATGAGACAGAATAGGGCACAATGAATGGTGTTTAAATGGGGAGCAAACGATGAGTAATGACATTCTCTTTCTATTCTTCTGCTTACATTTAAATGTTACACAAAAGTAGTTAGAAACGTATTATTTTTCCTGCCAGGATAAAGTATATTATGCTTGAAGAGAGACATACAGTAATTTTTTAAAACTTACATTTTTAGAAGATATTTGTGTTTTAAAATATGTGAAGAAGGGTAAATAAATCTAGGTTTTACACTGCTTGCTATTTTTTTCAGGTACATATATATATATTCAGGTATATATATATAAATACATATTAATATATATATACACACACACACATATGAATCTCATCAACCTGATCATCTCCCCTCTCTGATACCAACTACTTATGCTATTACCATGGAAAAATTAAGAATTGACTGCAACGAAATGTCTGGAAATGATATTGGACCACACAATGCTTAGCCCATTCCCCTCTAATCATTTACATGTACAATAGCTAAAACATCACTTTCAACACTGTCGTTTTTGCTTTTTCTTGTAACTATTGTTGAAAATAAAATTAGATCATCAGAAGGTAGTGGTCTGTGAAGGATACAATGCCTCTTTATCAAGGTTGAACAATAGTTAGCGATGTGTCATCCAGAGCCTTGATACTGAAAAGTTATAAGTATTCAAGGGCTCTAGTCAAACACAAAATTCAATTAATAATAGCCTTGGTAATTGCAAAAATTACTGGAAAGGTATCTTTTCTAAGGTGCCATAAAAACGTACCAAAATTAATTTTTGTGTGTAATACGTTAGTGTTTTTTCTTCAGATATTGATTCTACATTGTAGCCTAAACATCCCCCAAGATTGAAATAGAACATACTATTCCAATTCTTACTATACTTTTGAGAAGGTCATATTGTCAGTTTCAGGTCATCTCTAACTGCAGATTCCTGATTCTCAGCTGTATCTGTGTGTCTAATTATGTGGTACACACACACACACACACATATACATACATGTAGTAGAAACTTTAAAAACATGATGATGGTGAACAAAGACAGGTATACTACCTTCATTTTAGCATCACTCCTTTTCAGTTCAAGTCATAGGGATGAAAATGGGCAAAAGCAGGCAATAGCAGCCTTGTATGCCTGTACAGTGCTGACTTTAGAAATATATACAGGAAGCACTTCATACTGTGTCAATTTTTTTTCTAATTTCCATAGCACTTAAGCATTTAATTAACCCATTAAGTAAATATTTAGTGACCTTTTATTTTGTGTCAGACGTTTTCCTGGGAATGAATAATATAATGGGGAATACACATGGTCGCCACTCAAGGACTTTTTGTTCTTAAGACTCCAAGCAGTGAACAGCAATTGCAAAATAATGTCTTAATATTGTGGAAGCACACAGAGAGGTTGATTTACCTAGCCTTGGTATTACTGCATTTCTAAGTAAAATTCCGCAGCCCAGGAGGCTGTATTCTATTTCTTTTGCGTTCCTCCTGTATTTAACAGAAAGCTCAGATAGGTACAAAATAAATATTTATGGAACTGAAATAATAATATAAGACATTTTGCTTATGTGTTGGTTAGCAATAAATAAATGTTGACTTAGGTTTATATAAGTTTAGATTTATATTAATGTTTTTTCAAATAGCATGCTATTAAAATTATTTCATCAGAGGGTATATGAATATTAAAATATATTCTCAATTGTGATATTATATATCCAAACCTATCATTACTTGGACACATCAGTTTATGGTATGTTTTTGTTCTTTGACACAGAAATATTTGATAAATATTCCTTTGAGAAATCAGTTAAAATACATTTCAGATTACTATGCAAGAAAAAGCCAATGACATAGCTGTGTTAACTAATAATTTTTAATTTAGTTGATTCAGTGTCCATTTCAAATAAGATAACTAATAGAAGTTTAAAACTATTCTTTTCATACTTCTATCATTATACATGCTAATTGACAAAAATCAAATATCCAGTAATAAATAAAAAAGAAACATAAAAGATTGACATAAAATTATACAGTGAGAACATTAATTTAAAAAAATTATATGCCATTCATTGAGTGACAGATTTGGTATTTTAGATTTCAGTGTTGATATTAAAATTCTCTCTTTAACAGCAGGTATTTCAAGGCATTTAAAACAAATGCTACCAGAAAGTTAGTTTATTAATTTTGTCCACATTAATTATTATACAAGCCCTTAGAGTCTTATTTATGCAATATTGTGACTTCTCCCCTGTGGTTAAATTTTTTTCTGATAAAAGCCTTAAAACTCTCTCCTTTCGAAGATTATAAATGAAAAATCACCACAAATAACAAGCCTAACAAAACAACATTCTGACCGCATTGTCATATTTATTATAAAACACTTGGTTCACTGCATTTTGGCATTTTATACAACTGTTTCTGACAGTGATTAACACGGTTTGGGCTTCTGCAGTTCCACCCAAGAGAAATAAAACACCAAAATCTCTGCAGGTGTGTAATGGGCCAGAGATTTACAATCTGTTCTGCAAAGTCAGACTTCAAAGACTTAAAAAATCCAAAAGTTGGCAATGCCTCTATCACCACTTTTATTTAAGGTATTTTTCCATATCTCAAAAGAAATTGTGTGGCTATTTGCAAAAATATATATCTCTAATTTGGCTCCTGTGCAGGTCTTTCAGAAGTTAATTTTCATGATGCATCTGCACATTCCAGATGAGCAGACAGCACCTATAGAAAGCAGCAAACTAAATCATGAAGTATTTGCTTGTACTTCTAAGAAGACTTCACTTACTTGAAGTATGTTGCACCCGCTTAACTGATGCTAAGGAGTAGCTGGGAAGTACCAAGGTAATTACCAAACGACAATCAGACAGCAGCACCTGGGCTATGGCAGCCCCGGGACAAGTGCTCATAATTGCTTCCATGATTGCTTGGTGTGAACCTAATATAAAACTTGCCCAATTAGGGTCAGAATGCACATGATAATTTCAATTATAGGAATGTTCATCTTCCTGAGAGCTTCTCACAGAGGAAAGAGTTCAAATAGTGCTATTTCAATTTTTAAATGTGAGAGTTTACACATTTTACTGGATATTCAGGTCTGTCCGCATGTGTGCTTGAAATAGAGTGAACATTACTCCATTTTTAAACAATTTTTCATTTATGTATTTTAAATGTCACCTCTCTAGCCTACCATTCTACAGGTAAACAAACAACTAACAAACAATACAAAGGCTTGTCATTTTAATGATATGACATATATATAAAAAACAGGAGTGGATTACTTTCTTTAAACTTGAATTCTGTCCATACATTTCAATGAAAGCACCCCGTAATCTCTCTGTCAACCAAGGCTATTACTAACAGAAATAAAATAAATTGAATAATGGGCCAATATTTTTAGTCAATTTAACCACCAAAGGTTTTGATTGCTATGATATTTTGCCTGAAGTATATTTCTCTTTACTTCAAGTACGTTTGTTGAAAATTGTCAAGGTCATAGATGCACGCATTAACTGTATCAGTCAGGGTGGGAAAGAGAAAAGCCCTCTTCCATTACAGCTGATTGCAGCCTTTATTTTAATGTGCCTCATCATCTCATCAACCCTGTTTAAAACAGGGAATTATCTTAAAAAAAAAAAAGTTAAAAAAAAAAAGCCCTCCCAATTCTCGACCCACCAAGAATGCCTAGATAGTATCATTTTTTATATTATATAAATATTCATCAAACTAAATATTTTTAAAGCTTTGTCTTTTTAAATATTGTGAATAATAATAAAGCATTCATTCATAAAAACTGTTAAGAACATAAAAGATCTAAGTGCAAATATGCTAACAATGTTTGCATTAGGAAGTGTAAAATAACACCCTGCCATTTTCCAATGCTATAGAATCTTAAACTTATTTCTCATTCATTTCCTCTAGGTTTTTGTTGTTGTTGTTGTTGTTGTTGTTGTTGTTGTTGTTGTTGTAGGGACAAGCATATGATCCAGAACAAGCAACAGAACCACAAGGGTATGTTCCTTGGTGTGGTTTCCTGACCGAAGTTATTGCATCTGTCTGCCAGGATGCTTTAGCAAGTTTCAATCAATAATGTTAACCTGAAGCCAGCATTGACCTAACTGAACTTGAACCCACCGTAATATTTTATTACAAAGATTGGGGGCTGTAGTAATTCAGTGTTTTAAAGTGAAAAAAATAGATCATTTTAGATTTATAAAAAGCCATAATTTATGTAATGATGCTAATTTTGAGGTATGATGTGCTTTAATCTCTCATTCTGCTTGCCATTCTGTGACAGAAATGCTGAAGCCCTCTGAAGGTTACAAACAATGTTCACTAATAACGAGCTCTTATGTCCTTGTAGGTTTCACTTTGATGGATATCCATAGTGTTTCCCTGTGACATAATTCTACTGAGGAAAAACACCTCTTGAAAACCCAGCTTGTACTTTCACCTTCAAATATAGCAAGCGTGATTTTTAACAGAAATATAAACTAAAAATGAGAAATAAACGCACATTTTTGTCATAGTTCTGTTGTCATTTCTATGGTACTGCCAGATTTAATTGGTAAATATAAACATGCTACAGAAATAAAAATTGATATAGTAGAGTGCGTTCTGTGCAGTAGATAGTCTTAAAATCTATTCATTTAGCCATAAAATGGCAATAGCACTCTAACGAGTCAAAGACAGCATGTGCTTTAAAAATATGATGCATTTTAATAGAGCCTTAACATAAGTAAGTCTCTCTTTTGATGTCCATTTTAGTGGAGGGGTTTTAGCTAGGTCCCCAAACCCTTTTAACATTTTCTAGCATTACCTGTTGTTTCGTATTACAACCATAAGGTAGTGCGGAATGAACACAACCAGAGACATAAAATATGAAATCTCTCTCAAATGCTTCTACTGTCTACATAAAGATATCAAATAAAAACACCACAGTCTTTACATAATAGTGGAAACTTTACTAAGATTTTTATGTTTTGTATAAAGACTAATCTTTTTTTTTTTTTTCTTTTTTCTTTTTAATGACACTGAAAGTTGTTAGCAGTCGCTACAGAAAGGATTACTTGGGGGTATTTGGGTGTTTTAATTTTAGCTCAGCTCAACACAAAATGTTACAGATTGAGTTCACAGGTGTTTTCATTAGACATTACTATTCTGTTTGCATTATATTTTGTTTCTGTGGACTTGTTCACAGTTTTTGATATAAAAATGACCTCTTTGATTTACCTCTGTCAGATGTCTGCTTCAGTAAATTAGGTACGTTGGTTATCTTTCTCAGTATATACACACTATGAAATGACCTTATGTAAAACTCTATACAAGGAGAATTAAGTTTGGAAATTGTGTTTGAGATGATCACAGAAACCCATTATTTTCTTAACAAGTTTATATCTCTACTTCCTGTGCAGTGCTGTGTAGCCTGGCGATTCCACGAACACAGGACCAAAAGACAGGCCCTAATGAGACTTTGAGTACTCAGATAGAAAGCAGCTGTTGTAAATCTCACATACAAACTTAGAGTTTATCCATGACACCACGTCAGCACAAGTGATTTGCAGAAAGTATGCAATGAACTCAATAGAGATGCCCTGAGATTCTCCAAGTGAAAAACTTATATTCATAAGTGTTTGAATTTTGATATGCCTTTAACTATGTATTTCCTTTTATAACATAATAAAAATAATATCAATATTTATGGGAATGTGATGTTAGAATATTTCTAAAAAAATGTGAAAGAAGCGCCTTTAAACACCTGCAGTGACAACAAATGTATAAATAATATAAGCAAATAGAATAAAGTTCCAATCTACCTATTTTATTAAATGGGAGCACAAGTTGAAACTTGCTCCCCCATCTGCCAAGAACCTGAAGCTCATTATGTAAAGGAATTTAATGCCTTATAGGTGAATGTATAGAGAAGTTATCAAGGACAGTCTTTCATTAGGTTTTTGAAAAGTGGTTTCTAAATATATGCATGTCACTTTAATGAAAAGAGTGATGATAGTAATTTCTAAATGACCTACAGATGTGTTTATATAGCCCTTGCCTATCTCTATTGGGTAAATTTTCCATTTAATTTTACACACTTCAAATGGGGAGGTGTGGGCAAATGCAGACACAGTTATATGATTATTCATGTGAAGAAATCTAGCAATTTTCTCAAAAAGGATGTTTTTGATAAGTAAAATTTGAGGACTATCCTGAAACGTAGAAAAGAGACTTTCTCTTTCATTCCAAATTGCAGTTATTGAAAAGTATAACTGTTTGGAGACACTCCACCTGCTTCAGCAAACACGTAGCTATCCCTGTACAGGAGAACATCTGGTTTTAAGAAGGTGAAATGTAATTACTGCAAGGAGATCTGAGCTATTCCATATGCCTAATTTCATTGGGCAGGTCCTGTTATTTATTGGAGGTCCAAACCAAAGTTGTATGGGCTTAATTGTTTTAGAAAAGCATTCCCAAGGCTGATGCTACCCCACATCTCCTCCAGAGTTATTGGTAATAAATTGTTCTACCAAAAGTCCTTTTGCAAATAACTGAAATCCACTCTTTATCAACACATTCAGAAAATGTTAGCTTCCTTTGAAATACAATACATATGCTCTTGCTTCCTTAAGTCATGTGGTCGAGATGGTCATCTATCCACAGACTAACACAAAGGAAATTTTGGTGGAAGCAGCTTCTCAGAAATTGACTATATCCCTTTGTTCCACTTACATCCAGACATGGCATTGTGACTAATTCTTGCTAATGTGGGATTTTAAAGAAGTGGGCTGGTCTCCATTTTCTGTCATTCCTCTGCTGACCGGAAGCAGATTTCAGGACCCTTTGCAATGGTAATGCTGCAAGAGGAAAGGAACTTGGATCCTAGATGGCAGAAAGCCACCCTCTGACATGCAAGGCTTATGTTGGGCTGTTAGGGAGTGAAGAAAAAAGCTTCTATTTTGTTGAGCCACTTAATTTGGGAGATTATTTGCTCAAGGTTCCAGTGCTATCCTTAAAATGACAGGCCTATCACTATGCTTGTGAATTATGTATCAGATAATTCATTTAATAATTATTTAGCACTGTTAAAAACAATTGTATTTGGAGACCATAAGGCTAAGGCAGCCCTTGAGTTTTCCAAAGCCCAATGCAAACAATAAAAAGAAACTAGAGACTGTGTATCAATCAGAAACTGCCAACCAATTTCTAGGGACTTTTCACTCTGACCAGTGAAACATGTTTCCTTTGTCTTGTTTCCATGAAAATATTTTTTAAAAAGTTCCTGTCCCGCTATTGCCTCTGCCCCCACCAAGAACTGCTAAACTGCTTGCAGTCTTGTGCTGCCCAATTCGTGAATCGTTCAATGCTCAAATAAACCCTTTAAAATTGTAATGTGTCTAAGTTTATCTTTGAGTAGTACCTACTACAGACAAGATTCTGTGTTAGTCCCTTGGGATAAAAGATGGCTACAACACACGTTTTTTTCTGATGGTCCAGACAAGAAAGAGTAGACTAAATGCAGAATTGTAAAGGATAGATTGTATGCTGGGGTAGTGGGAAGTCAACCTGCAGGTGGCAGCATGAGCAAAGGCAATGAATGAGAAATGGCCTGCGAAGGATGCCACCCTGCTGAAGTTCTCCCTGGAGCTGCAGAATGACTTTGAACCAGGGAGTGGCTCAGTGAGACCTACAATAGATACACAATGGTACTGAGGAAACAAGTTCAGAATTTAGAACACCAGTTTGTAACAATACTCTGGTCATGCTTCAATAAAATATAAAGAGGATTCGGAACAGGGCAGTGGCAATAAGGACGTCAGAATTGGAAACAAATATGTGAAAAATTAGGAGGCAAAATCAACAAGACCTGGTGATTAATTTGACTCATTGAATTTGTGAGAGGAAGTGAAACAGATTTACCTTACTCTAAACGATGGCATTAAACAATAAATATTCAGGAAAGGCCAATTTGGAAGGAAACTGATTAACTCATGTTTTGTTATATTAACTTTTAATTAGCTATATGTTATAGAAGTTGTAACGACCAACCGGCAGTTAGATATATGAATCCAAAGATAAGAAAGAAAAGTCTGACCTGATGAGCAAATTTGTGTAAGTCAGCTTTTATTTTTTTACTTATATTTGTCTATAGCTATTTTTAAATGTTGATTTCATCTGAGATATTATTTTTTGATAGGACAGACCCTATACTTTAAAAACTTATTTTATATTTTTGTGTTATTAGCTAACAATAGTAGATGTGTCACTGGTATTATAAGTCATAAGTTTTGTGAGAAATACATGTAAGTGTTTTATGTCCTCCTTGCTAATGGTTTTCAATGCTATCTTTAGTAAAAATCCATAATACTTAATCTGCTTATTTATTGAAGTCACTTGTATTCCAGAAACTCAAAGAAATTCTATTTGATATTTCCAAAAATGAACACATTATTTTGTTCTTATCTTTGTATATGTGAATATTCACATTTTTAGTTTAATTTTATATATTGTATCATTATTATATTATCAGAAGCCCTGAATACAATGGCATTGTGTCAAAAATGAATTTGAATGCTTTAATGGAGAGTTAATTATGTGATTTTTAAACAGATTTGATAATCTGCCTGATAGAATACTATTTATGTTTAAATACAGTGATTTAATTTTAAAAGAAAATATTGGTTTTCACAGATCTCGGGGTACATTTTTTGCAGCATTTACAGTATGCAAAGCAGTATGAACAAGGCTACAGACACAAAGTTAATGAAACACTGTTTTCTCAACTTGCTTACTGTCTATTAGTATAGTTTAGAATCATCCTAGTCTTCCTTTTCTTCTCCTTCTTCCCCATCCCCCCAAAAATATATGCTGACATTGGCCTGGAATAAAAAGAATCAGAGAAAGTATCAGTAGTCTTGACCTAAACAAAGAGTGCTTTGTTATGAATATCATGTCAGGGTTGTCTTAGATCCTGTTATATCCCAACAGATAGAATTTATTTCACTGACTTATAATTTGGTCAAAGACTATTCTATAGGACACAACTTGCCATACCTGATTTCCAACAGATTTCGTTTTTAATTTGTTTCCATTCTGTACACATTGCCCTGCCTCTTATTGTCCCTATGGTTTTCCCGCATAAGAATATTTCTTGATAATCTTTAAATTTTCTCTGTCCAGCTTTAAAGACATAATGCAATGCTATACTGAAAATGCTTGTTCAAGGATCTGGATTACTTTGAAAATCTCAACAAAAGCATAACAAGAATGGACAGAGATTAATCAATTTCTTTTAGAATTGCTGCCTTGTAGTCCCAGGGAAATATGCTCATTTGCATGGTTGAAATATAGCATACTGATTTCCTTAGCTCCTTCCACCCTCCTCAGTCAAGCCTAACACCCATGAATCAATGGCAAGTGTAATGAGGCTGTAAAAGAAGATGTCCTGGTGGAAAGATTGTGCCAGGTCCCTTAGGACTCTTGAGACAATGATTTATATTTGTTTGAGTTTACACAAAACTATTGTCACATTATAAAGTGTTTCGGAAATGACCAAGTGCTAACCTGCAGTTGATTTTGGACAATTTCCCGTTAAGTGCAATCCACGAACTACAAGATTCTTTCTTATCTGCAGCTTCACTCGTTCATTAAAATAAATGTTTGGTTAACCGGTCACTAAAACAGCCTCTTAAAGTTATCCATTTCTGAACTACATATGTATTATACTCTTAATATACAAGTAACTTAACAGTATGCAGTGAATATGTCTTCATAATGAGTATTTCTTGTGGACGTTACACATAAACAGTTCTTCTAAGATTAGTACTTGATTTCTTAACATTTTTCATCAATTTTATTGGCTATGCAATTTCTTTCCTTTGATCAATCACTGTTTAAATTGACCAGTCTAATACATCATAGCAAAAGATTTTCAGAAATCATTAGGCACATTAAAATGCATATTCAGCTCATACTGTTGTACTGGGCTCCACTCACACCCACCAATTGAATTCTTGGATAATCAGCCTTGTTTGCTGTTCTGCTCATCACCAAACTCTGAGCCCACAGGCTACTTGCAAAAGTCTTTTCCCTGGTTTTGAACTATATTTTTTTTTTTGGAAAATGTTGTATAACCCTCTGCAGTTAATAAGACTGGAGTTAGTTTACCCCCAAATTTCTTAGATATATAATTCTAGATACATAATTCAATGCTCAGATATATAATTCAAGGCTCAGAATAAAGAAAAACAATGTTCTCCACCAGGAGTGATTTTGCTGTCCAGGGGACATTTGGGCATGTCTGCAGACATGTTTGATTGTGACAACTGGGGGACAGCATGCTACTGACATCTAGGGGGCAGAAGCCAGGGATGCAGCATTCATTACACAATTTGCAGCATTCATTATACAACATTATACAAGTCCTAGGCTGGTCTCCCACAACAAAGAACATTCCTGCCAAAATGTCAATGGCACTGAAGTTGATATAACTTGGTCTTTAGTATACTATACAAATACATTTGTAGGACACAAAGGTTGGCCATGCAATCTATTGTGAAATCAGAGGAATATGTCTGAGTCCACCCACGGTCATGATTCTCTTCCTCCATTTGATGATACAGTTTGAGGCCCCTCCCTGGTTAGCATTCTGTCTTATCAATCATCTCTGATGTGACTCATTCCCTTAGAAACTCTTCTCATCTTCCTCATTGTAGCTAATAACTTTAAATGATACAATCTCTACTGTTTTTTGCCCATTGATAATTTACTTAGTATTTATTGAAGAAGAAGACATGGAAGTTTTACACTATCTTGCCTTCCAGGCTCTAAAATGTGTGTGCATTTTAATGCGACTCTTGGGAAGGTAGTATGATAAAGATGAATGGGTTTAGGAGTAAATTAGACAGGGTAAAAGATCTAATTTTGCCATTTATCAGACAAATGATACTACATAACTTCAGTTTTCTATTTGTAAAATGTGGAAACTAATTGCTCTCCAATTAGATGGATACAATAATTAAATGGAATACTATATATTTAAAGTACTAGCTATAATATGTACTCAATAATAAATGGTAATTACCTTATCTCTGAGAGATGGTCTGAATCCAAAGAATGATCCTAGTTATAAGAATTTGGTAAAAGTTAGGTGGAAGAATTAAAAATAATTTTTTGAAAGTCAGATAAAACATAAAAGGAAGATGTATTTAAAATGAGTCACAGAGACACATTAAATTCTTCTTTTTTGACAGTTAATGTTTGAAATTTCAGCAATTTGTATTTTTTCTAAGCTTGCTGCCAATTTCTACAATTTGCTAGTAAGGGTGATGGAGAGTGTCGACAAGCCATTTCCAAAGTTAAGCCAATAAAGGACTAGATACCTTTTGCTTTTAGGGTTTTTCCCCCACATACGTTGAAGTTTGAATATAAATAATAGAGTATTTAATTTTTACAAAACAAGAATAACAAAATTTCAATTTGTTTGTCTCAATGCAAATATAAAATTAAGAAAAAAAAACCTCTTCTTGTAGCCTTGTTAATCATAGAAGAACTGGTACCAACTAATCCTCATACTTCTATATCCCAGCAGTGAGTGGAAAGTCAGTGATATCATGTATCATCTCAATCAATTTGTCCTTAATAAAACTTTGCAGATTTTATCTAAAATACCCATTCAAAAGTTGCCCATCACTTTTGAGTAATCTTGTATTTATAAATAAAAACTTTCAGGTTCTGCTTTACTGCTCTTTTTCAAAGTCTTCATAAAATAGTAGAAATAGAATGTCATAGTTATAAAATTCAAATGTAAATAGAAAATGAACAGAACATTAAATGCATAGCATCTGAACATTCTTAGTTCTATTATGTTATTATTTTTGCTTAAGGACTTATTAATGTGTCTTGTAAAAGAATATTATGTATGTGTTTCCCTTTCCCGTAATTCTTGAGCTACTGAAAGTCAAGAATGTACATCTTAGGCATCTTTTCAAAATGCAGATCTCATTGTATTACCTTTTCTAATTAAAATCTGGCTTCCACTTGTCGAAATACCAGAGTCCTTCACAGGCCTGTAGATTCTGCATGGACTGACCCTGAACTAGCTTTCCAACCTGACTCTCTCCTGGAATTCTGTGCAACAAATGTTTCTCAATTGTTTAGAGGTGTTCAGCTCCATCTCACTACAGCTCTTCCTTCTCCCCAACTCCTTAGTATTTTTTCTTTGTGTTTTTCTTTATATTAACTCCCAATCATTCCTCAAGATTGATGGTAGAATTCAACCAGTCATATAGAAAGACATCCTTGAATACTCTAGTATTAGAACATTCTTACCTACTCCGCTGTTTCCGTCTGCTACATCATTTGTTGAAATTATCTGACAGTATAGTTACCTCACCCACTAGGCAGGCAGCTAGTGAGGGTTGGCATAGTATCTGTTCTAATTGCGACTGAAAAAACATTTTATTTGTTACATAAAACATGCCCCAGTAGTATTTGTTTGAATGAATTATTTAATTCAAAACATGATTTAAAATGGCCTGTTTGGTGGATCACAACATTTCTATCTCCATTTAAGTTTAAAGGTGACCCTCTATTTTTAGATCAGAATATCCTATTCCCAGCTCATGTTACAACAAACATGAAATGTGTGCAGCAGTCATTCAGATTTGTGAACAGACTGAGAATAAATACATCACTAGCCCACTCTTCTTTCCCTCCTTTATTCTGCATCAAACACAACAGACCCTTCTGTTCTCAAAGACAATATACCCACTATCATCTCAGATCTTGCCAGTTACTAAAATATTCTTTTCTCAGATACAATTTACAGCTATCCTCCAAAGCCACCCTATCTAACATCCTAACATCGCAACTCTGTTTTCGCGATTTTATTTTTTCCTTTGCACTCACCATTATCTACAATTGTTTTGTCCCTGCTCTACTCTCTGCATCTAAAATAGGGCTTGGCACTGAGTAAGTACCCATGAATTCTTGTTAAATAAGTGAATGAAAAATGATCTGAATGAAAATCTCTTGTTAACTTCTATTAAAAAATATCTAGTCCAATTTATTTCATAGCAAACAAATTTGCGTATGAAGTGAGAAATAAAAATAATATCCTAAGTCTCTAAGCCAAGGGGACCTAGAGTAACCTTAAAAAATTGAGTTCCTGGCCGTGATGGGATAGGTGCTGACCATGCCTCAGTATTCTCTTCACATATTAAACTTTAACCAAAATTATTTCCTGAGGAGTAAGGAGAATTCAGCTCTGGAAAACAAAAACAGATGATTCATTCCTTTATTGACTTCAGCTAACCATCATCCCGACCTCCATCCGACTCCCCTTCCCTCTTTGCTGTTTTGAGGTGACAGCTCACCAGTTTCACAATGCCTTCTTTCCTAAAAACTGACCACCATCCTGGATTGGTTTTGGCCAAATCACAGAGTGTGCACAATTAGGGTTTTTGCAACCTCTGCTTTATCTTTTGAAGGCAGAGCGTCCACACTTAACCCTTGGGTCAAGCTAATGACAAGGGCACTTTTTGGACATGGGTTTCTGTGAAGACACATGAAACTCAATTGTGCATGCACATGTCTCACCTTCCGTATTCGTGACTCCTCCTACAGCATAGTAAATGTGTATATTTGGCCATCTCACTCAGCATAAATTTCTGTTCCTTTCATAACCTCCTTGAAACGCTTACTCTTGTCTTCTGCCAGAGACCGGACTTCCCAGCCTATGGGATAACCAGCCTGTAACCTGCAACTCTTTATAAGAAATAAAGGTCTCCTTTCCAAATTTATTTCTTCATTCTTCCATTGACAGAACTCAGACTAACTTTCTGATCTTAGAAAAGAATGGGCTTCTTTCTTTCTCTGTCTCTGTTAGGTATTCTTTATAAAATGATATATGTATTTAAAACACCCAGATGCACACAAATACATGCATTTACACTTCTTTCTCTGCCTCTGCATTAGGTCACATTTTGATATGATATATTTCAACATATAAATAATGATTCTCCAAAATTCATACGTAAATCAATAATTTTCTAACTATTGGTTGATGTAGACGCTGTAACGTAATTCAATATTTTATTATGCCATTCGTTTTAAAGGCAAAAACTATATTTCATTATACCATGTAGCTGAATATAAATAAAGGTATATTTTAAAAGTCGTCATGGCCGGGCGCGGTGGCTCAAGCCCCTAATCCCAGCACTTTGGGAGACCGAGACGGGCGGATCACGAGGTCAGGAGATCGAGACCATCCTGGCTAACACAGTGAAACTCCCTCTTTACTCAAAAATACAAAAAACTAGCCGGGCGAGGTGGCGGCGCCTGTAGTCCCAGCTCCTCGGGAGGCTGAGGCAGGAGAATGGCGTAAACCCGGGAGGCGGAGCTTGCAGTGAGCTGAGATCCGGCCACTGCACTCCAGCCTGGGTGGCAGAGCGAGACTCCGTCTCAAAAATAAAAAAAATAAAAATGAACAATAAAAGTCGTCATACTCTTTTAAACAAACTCTTGTAGTCAGTTATATTCCTAATTAATAAACTTCCAAAAAAATAGCGTTGACAAGTAAAGGATATTTGTACTTTGATTCAAATTAGAATAATTGTACATATATAGTTAGGTATGATTATATCCCTCAGTGACAATAATGACCTAATATTTATTGAAATTGAAAGATAAATATTTTCACTTTTATTTGAAACAAAGTTAATATTTTTATTGTATAATATAAATGGCCACATTTGCATTATGAAGCAAGGACAAATGGTTACCTAATTCTTCACTATTTTAGGTGCATTGATTTTGGTAATAAGAATTTAAAAAAAATACTGAGTGGAAAGGAGGAAAAAGCAAGACATCAAATGAATATACTTTTACCATTGACGTGCAAATCAATTGATGTAGCAATACTATATAAACAAAGAGATATTGACATGAGTGGTTGTTAAGAAAGGGAAATCTAAGTAAAGGAAAACAAACACAATCCTTAATAATGATTCACTGTGATAAAATAACTTACTGCAAAAAAAAAATCAACTAAAGAAAGAAACAGAAAAAAATATAATTAATGAAAAGAAATCATATAAAATTAATTAAATTAAAAAATAGAGGACAGAATTATTTCCCTGAAACCAGGCACATTTATGCGTAAAGGAGCGAAGTATAAATATAAGGGGCAAGAACAAAGCGAAGGTAAACATGAAAATTATACAACTGATTTCTATTTTCATAGAATGTCTTACATTGCAATTGAGAGGGGAAAATTGTCTCGCTGTGATTCTTTACTAAAGTGCTCTAATGGAATGGATTCCTGCGCGTGTTTCTCTTCAGTTATAAAAGTCACTGACTTCAACTTCCCTAAGTGTACCTTGAGCTTTGGAATTCTAGTCAATGAGATATCCCTTTTCTCTTCAATTTATCAAAGCATAAAAAAAAAAAAAAGAAGAAAAAATAATCCAAACTTCAACAAATCATTTTACTAGAAGATCTCCAAAAATAGATTAGCTCTCACTCTACAGAACAAGTGAATATGTTCAACATTTCAGGATAAATAAGCCTTCAGGAATTCATACCTGTAAAAATATTCATTGTAAGCTGACTTGAAAACTTCTACTTAAGGACTCACTAGTATTAAATTAAAATCTCTCTGTACAGCTTAGCATGATTCCAGGAACAGCAGCATAGCATTGTGTCTATTTGAGGAAGAAAAATTCAAGTTTCTTAATAACCAGAACCACATGGATACAGTAGATTCAGAGACTAAAAAATCATTTGGAAAGCTAAATTGAATTTGACATGGTCATCCAGTCATTTGAGAAAGAAGGTGATTTTCTTTTTAACTCATAAAATTATAAATATCAAAAAGGCATGTAATTGGTCTGGATATTGTGGAAGCAAAATTGATATTTCACCCTTCTGCCACTGTGAGTCTATATATCATCTTCCAAGTCAGAAAACAAGAAAACAAAACACCGCCCCCTCATCAACTCTGAGATAAACCGAAAGTAAACCAAGTCAGTCCTGGTCCTCCAAATAAATGAAGCTGTGAAGTACATTTCAATCCGTAATTCCCAATCAAAATCAGCTTTATCCCTGACTTCCCAATGTGATAACCATAGAATAAATTAGCTGGTTTTTTTCAACAGTAACAGAATAATATAAACTTCTTAAGTTAGATAATCTTGAAGTCATTTTTCTTTGTTTTTATTTGGCAAGATAGTCCTACTAAAGTCAGATTCACAACTTACTTTAAGTCAACTGCTTTCCTTTTCTAAACGTGTTTGTCCTCTAGTGCTACTTTTACAGCACAAAAGATGACAACACTATCGGTACGTATAGATTCTATAAAGCTGTTTTGGATCTATCAGAAAGAAATATTTTTATAAGACGAACTATAGTGCTTGAATTGTTAACCTTTCAAGAAATCTCAAAAAACACAAACTAAAATATAAGTTACCTGCACTTTTAAATCAGGAGACAAATTGTCATAATCTTCTATCTGCTTTATATGTAAAAGTATTTAAGGAAATACTCAAAGTCAATAGCAATATATGACTTAAACAGTATTTCTAATAACTATTTTATATATATTAAGATATCTGTGTGTGTTGCATGTGTAAATATGTATTATTTTCACCATTTTTCTTTTTTTTTTTTTTTTTTTTTTTTTTTGAGACGGAGTCTCCCTCTGTCACCCAGGCTGGAGTGAGTGGCGCCATCTGGGCTCACTGCAAGCTCCGCCCCCCGGGTTCCCGCCATTCTCCTGCCTCAGCCTCCCGAGTAGCTCGGACCACAGGCGCTGCCACCACGCCCGGCTAATTTTTTTTTGTATTTTTTTTGGTAGAGACGGGGATCCACCATGTTAGCCAGGATGGTCTCGATCTCCTGACCTCGTGATCCGCCCGTCTCGGCCTCCCAAAGTGCTGGGATTACAGGCGTGAGCCACCGCGCCCGGCCTCCACCATTGTTCTAATGGGTGTCTGCACTGTATAAGTACTCCAGAGAGTAAATATAAGGAAGTCAACGACTCACAAGTTGAGGCGAAACTGCCTCCATGCAATTCTTACAGTCTCCCTTAAAAAGATGTTCCCACTAAGAGAACAATATTCTAAATCTCATTTTAAATGGCACTATTCAAATAGAGACAAGCCCAGGCTTTAAAAACCTCTAGCTGCATTACGAGCAATTTCCCAAATTTTCAGGACCAGAAATACTTGCAGGCAGCTGAACAATTCCCGCATTCCCTCAGCCTGTGCAGTCAACTTTACGTATTTGCGAAGCACACTCTTGTCAGGTCTTATGCAGGCAGCTTTTCAAAGCCTGAGTGTTCCCAGATCAAATTGAGCAGGTGGTTAAATATTCAAGGTCGTGCGTGGGACAAAGTTTAATGTAATTCATGGAATAATGGAGTGAACATGAAGGAAAAACACAACATTTGATTTCTTTTGTCAACTTACTCCCATTTAACATTCTGAAGAAGCACCAACTTTTTTCTTTAATTATACGTTATGCCTATTTTGATGTGATATCCTGTGAATGTCTCTGTTTGACTGGACAGAGTATAATTTAATTCTAAAATATGAAATATTGCCACCACGATGGTAAGCAATACCAGCTGGTGGAAGCTTGTAAGTTCAAACAAAAACACTTTAACTCAGCAAAGATGCCTCCTTTTTTTTACAGTTCAATCATGCCAAATTTAGAAATATTTTATTTGAGTAAGCATCTGGAATATAGTTCATCAAACAGTCAACAGATTTCATGCATATATGCATTAAATGTTCATACACCCTTCCAGAGGATGCTACTAAGTGATAAACATGAAGAGGTAGAGTGAGTCTATTAAATAAAAAACTTGGTACAGTATATCTGAGCTTTACCTTTTAAAATTATTTTTGAGAATATTTTTTCTTGCTCTTTCAAAATATTTTCTGTTTGATCATAGCTATATACAAAATTCTGCTAACATTATTTCCACAGTAACTCATGCTTCAATTAATACCCCTTATTTTAAACTATACCTTGTCCCACAGGGGAATATAATTTCATCTTTCAAAATGCAGCTTGATAGTATGGTATATAGTGGGAGAATTACATATTACCCCATCTCCACTTATTCTTTTTCGGGTTAATAACGCAAACCTTCTTGTTCTAGATGATGAGTCCCTTCTTACAATACTTTCTCATGTACAGTCTTTGTTTATCTACTAAACTAAATACTGTGAGGCTGCAGATCTGACTGGCTTCCGGCTCCATGCCCAAACGCTATGAAAGATCCTAGTATTTTTTGAACTTCTGATTGAAATAACTGAATAAATAAAAGACAAATTATGCTTGGATAAGTGATGATATATTAGTATTAGGAATAGGAAAAGATGAGACCAAGAGGGTTTCTGGAAGATAGATAAAAGTACGTGGTACAAGGATGAAAAAATACTGGCTGTATAGGGCTTGGAGGTAAAGTAGGAATAAATCAAAATGCACAGGAAAATGGCAATCATGACAAAATAAATCATGGTACAAATATTTAATTTTAGAAAATGTTAATTTAAAATTAGCTTTCTTATTAGACATGCATTTTCTCATCGTATTATAGAGTTATATCAACATTAAAATAATCTATTTTTGCTTTGGATATGAAACAAATTCATGCGATAGTGGTATGAAAGCATTTATTTAGATGTTATTTGGTAACCAAAACCTTCTAATCCCACCCTCAGTCTAGACACTAAGAACTAAAATCATACCTTACTGCCTACATTAACATGACTTTGCGCTGTTCCTGTGTCCTCGTTAGTGTTCCTTTAATATTCTTCTGTCTTCATAAGCATGATTTATTCAGGCAGAGGTATTGACTGTTCATTATAGAGATTTCCTGAAACACCCACCTACTCTTCAGTGAAATATCAGCCGGCAGCTTTTCCTTAAGATTCTTGGCTCCTCTTGCCTTAAACTTCCACCTTGCTCTCTCTACCAATCCTGAACTGCTATGGCGTGGTCTTTAACCCATCCTAGTCCAGTTCTTACTTCGAAAGACCCACCTAAAATCAAACATCCAATTCTCAATAAATTCTGACCTTATATTCCCCAGTCCAAGACACTAACTTTTGCAAGGTTCTCTGTTCTCTCTCACTGCCATAATCAAAACACTCATCTTTGTCTTATCCTCTTATCAACAGTTTGTGTTGGCAATATCTGCAGAGTAAGTTTTTGACATGTTCAATCTATGCTTTATATTCACAATTAACTTTTGTTAGTAAAAAAAAAAAATGAAGAAAAGTAAATTAAATGAAGTAATTCTCAAAATAGAATAGGAACAATTATTTCTCCCACTGTAATGCCAAACGAAAGTACAGATTGTTAGGGAAGACAGAAAGAGAGAAATAGGTATCAAAAGTAAAGCAAAACAAAGCAAAAACTTAGCTTTAGAAATAAATGTCTAGGATAAACATTGATGAACAATAATACCCCGAAATTGGCAGTATCTGTATTTAACCTCCCAATTCCAGTTTTACTGAAGTTCACATATAAACACATGAAGAAACAGAAGAGATTAGAGTATGTAAGAAATGCCACTTTAAGCAAAAAGACAATTCAATTTCATTTAACTCTTTTATCTATGGTTAAACCTCTGAACGTTAAACCTTAATAAATGAGGAAAGGCTGAGTGAACAGAAAACAATCTCTGGACTCTTACCAGAGCAATTGAGATCTCTGAATAGGAGATAAAAGATGTCATTTAGAAGAGGGGAGGTAATGATTGCATGGAGAATGTCTTGATAAAGATTTTCAGAACAGAGGCCATACTAGGAAACTCTGAATACACAGGGTTATACAGAAAATTAAGATTATGAGAAAGTATACTGAATGACTTTTGTTTTCATACTACTCATATGTAAGCAATAGCTCAAGCAATTTTTCTTTGTATTCATTGTATTTGAATCAAATTCATTGATGAAATACAAGACCATATGAAAAAATAAGAAATTATTTTTATGAATATATGCAATTATAATATTTTAGAAAAAACAATATTTTAAAATTTGATTAATATATTCTTCTTAAGTAGGGTTAAGAGCTTCTCATGAATTTTTGTGTTAAGATTGTATCAATTTTTCAAGTTTTCAGGTAAAACTCTCACATTTTAATTGATTGCCTAATTCTAACTCAGTTTGTTAGGATCTAGACATTTCACAGCTCTCATTGTCATACAAATTAGATGATACGCTTGACCAGCGATCCCAAAAGCAGATGGACACTGTGCATTTTGTTTGTCTATTAATTTTGTTAGGTCATTGTTTTTCTAAAACATTTCTTGAAGATTTTTTTTAAAGATAATTTTTAGAAAGGAACTTTACTTCTAAAAGGTGATAGCCCAAGGGACTTACATAAAGTTTCTTGTGATAAAATGTGATGGCTGCTTTTATGTGTAACTTGACTGAGCCATGGGGTACCCAGATATCTAGTCAATGGTCAAACATTATTCTTAGTGTTTCTGTAAAGGGGTTTTGGGATAAGATTAACATTTAAGTTGCTACACTGATGAGGAAGCTCACCTTTCATAATGTGGGTGAGCCTCATCTAATCATTTGACAGCCTTAAAAGAACGTAAGCATGACCTTTCCTAGAGTAAGAGACAATTCTTCCCACCTGAGAGCCTTCAAATTGACACTTCAGCAGCTTTGCAATTGGCTGAGGATTGCAGCAAAATACACTGAACATTTGGTGACAACATGAGACACTGGGAGGAGATAGTAGGATGTAGGATAAAATAAACGTCTTGGGAGATACTGAAAGATGGCAAAAATTTAATAAAATAGGCAGATCACTTGAGGTTCAGGAGTTCAAGGCCAGCCTGGTTACGGTGGCGAAAACCTGTCTCTACTAAAAATTCACAAAATTAGCCAGGCGTGGTGGTGGGAGCCTATAGTTTCAGCTACTCGAGAGGCTGAGGCAGGAGAATGGCATGAACCCGGGAGGCGGAACTTGCAGTGACCTGAGGTCACACCACTGCACTCCAGTCTGGGCGACAGAGCGAGACTCTGTCTTAAAAAAATAAAAAATAAATAAAAATAAAAAAAGAGGCGAGTGTGGTGGCTCACTCCTGTAATCTCAGCTACTCTGCGGGCTGAGGCAGGAGAATCGCTTCAACTTGAGAAGCAGAAGTTGCGGTGAGTGGAAATCTCCCCACTGCACTCCAACCTAGGTGACAGAGTAAGACTCCTTCTCAAAAATAAAAATAATAAAAAATTATATATATATATGAAACTTGAGCTTGAGAGTTTGAACAAATATGCTCCTTACTTTCTTCTGAAAATTGGTTATATTCAATGAGTTCACTTGAATATATATTAAAAAGTACAATATTGTCCTTAAAAATATATATACTTGATCACTTTTTTATTTGAGTTTGCTCCTCTTCATTTCTTAATGCCATTTAAGCAAAGAGTATGCCCCCAGCCTTTTGATCATTGCTATTAAACATAATTTACTTTTTTTTTTTTTTGAGACGGGAGTTTCACTCTGTTGCCCAGGCTGGAGTGCAAAGGCACTCTGCCCCTTGGGTTTAAGTGATTCTCCTGTCTCAGCCTCCAGAGTAGCTGGGATCACAGGCGTGCACCACCACACCTGGCTAATTTCTGTATTTTTAGTAGAGACGGGTTTCACCATGTTGTCCAGGCTGGTCTTGAACTCCTGACCTCAAGTGATCCGCCCGCTTCTGCCTGCAATCCTTTAATAAGTAAAAAACACTAAAATCTACCAGTAGTTTATATACTAAATGCATCAAGCTTTTTTTCACATTTTTATTTGTTGTGCTTTAATGCATACATGGTATAAACAATGTGAATCCAGTTTTAAGCAATTTCTCCCTAAAGGTAAAATATTAACACTATCTAAATTCAAATTTAGTTCATTTGGGTAGTAACTGTAATATCCCCACATCTGATATTGGCAGGAGTTAGAAGAAAAAATACATTTTGTATTTTTATGTAAATTTTTAAAGTTTTGAAGATGTTTAAGAGAATTTGGGTCTGCATTTTTAAAATTTCCCAATATTAACTCTTTTCCCACTGATAGATCACAAACATCAATGTGTATGTGCTTTCTTTTTCTGAAATTAAATACCTTTTCTCAATAACAATATTTTTATTCAAAAGCAGGGTTTGTGAAAATTCTCATTATCAACAATAGAACAAAATACAAGTGAATTTCATCTGAATAATCATCTTAATGCATCTGATCACATGTGCTATTAAAGATTTTTTTGAAAAATATATGTGTTTGTATATTGCCTGAGGTGGATACAAACAAAGAAAAAAAAAAGTATTTCATGCTATAAGTATTGTCTCCTCATCCTGTGAAAAATTTCAAAGTAACACTGTGGTAGATCCATTTGTCTACTTCATTTTCTATAGGAAGTTATTTAAAACAAATTCAAACAACGGTGTGAAATTTTCATGGCAACTTATCATGGATACTAAGACAGTTTTAATAAAGAATTCAATGCCTTAATTTAAGGGTTGATTTAAATTATAGCTGCATTTCCTTTGAACACAATTTGGGTTTTCCATAGCTGGCTGAATAGCTTCTCTATGACTGATGTTATGAATACTTATTTTCCAAGCATTTCTATTATAAAGTAATGTCAAGCTTACAGAAAAGTTTTAAGACCAGTAGAAAAAACTCGTACATGCTCTTAAGTCAGATTCCCCAATTGTGGACATTTTACGTTATTTGCCTTACAATTTTCTCTCTGAAGATAAATGTATGCATACTATTGTTGTCTCTGAACAATTGGAGATTAAGTTACAGACATGATGCTCCAATTACCGTTGAATCCTACAGTGAATATTTTTCACACACACACACACAATGATCTTGTATATGACCAAATTGCGACCATAAAATCAGAATATTGACATTTATACTTAATCTCATTCAAAGACAAATTTAAGTTCTTCCAATTGTCCAATAATTTCGTTTACAGCAAAAAGAACCAACCCAATCATGCCTTGCATGTAGTTGTCATGCCTCCTATGTTTCCTTCAATACCAAACAGCTCATCAGTTTTTCCTTGACTTTCATGACACTGGCATTTTTTAAATTCTTAAGGACTAGTAATTTTGTGGAAAGTTCCTCAATTTTGGTTTGTTGGGTGTTTCCACATGATGAATTCAGGTTAAGAATTTTGGACAGGAATACAATAGAAGTCATTTTATATTCTCATTGCATCTGGTGGTGCATGATTTTGATTTTTCCTACTATTGGACATGATAACTTTGATTATTTAAAAATGATTCCTTTTTTGTTTTTGTTTTTATTTTTAATTTCCATTTTTATTTTTGATTCAGGGCATTTTCTTTCTTTGTCTTTCTTTTCTTTTCTTTTTTCTTTTTTTTCTGGAGACAGAGTCTCACTCTGTCACCCAGGTTGGACTGCAAGGGTGTGATCTCAGCTCACTGCAGCCTCTGCCTCCCGGGTTCAAGCAATTCTCCTGCCTCAGCTCCCTCAGTAGCTGGGATTACGGGTGCACACCACCATGCTCAGCTAATTTTTGTATTTTTAGTAGAGACGAGACTTTGCACGTTGTCCAGGCTGCTCTCAAACTCCTGACCTCAGGTGATCCACTTGCCTCAGCCTCCCAAAGGGATGGATTACGGCGTGAGCCCAGTTATCTTCAGAGATATTTCTGACAAATTACATCATGCTTGATATATATGAACTACCATATATATCAGATATTGTTAGATTGCTAAAATGGGAAGAAAGTGTTCCTGAACAGGTGAACTTAAAAATAACTAGATCTATCCCTAGCCCTCCCAGGTTCTTACGTTATCTTTGCTGAGAAAATTATATATAATTATGACTTTCTTATCTAAAGGAATGACCAAACCAATAATAACAATTCATTGTTCAATAAATGACTCAATCTACCTATGGAATGTAGATTCAAATGCAGATTAGCACATTCAAAAATAATCAATTTTCTATAAAGTTACCAGTGCAAATATCAAAGAATGAACATGTTTTTTGCTAATGTAATATGCATTTTATAATTGACATTTTACTTAAAAAAAAATAGAGATGATGTTTGCCTATGAACTGTCATGCTCAGTCTCATACATGTGACTTCATTCTGATTGGTCTTATAATTTGGAAAGCCTTCCATTCCCCACTTCATTTATCTTAACCAAAGCCCCAGTTAAGCCCATCTCTACTACAGAAACCTCTCTGGTCTTTACATCTTAAAAATAAATAATACTCTCTGCTTTGGTTTGTTTGACTATCCATATAATTATTTATTTACTTATTTATTTTGAGACAGTGTCTCACTCTGTCCCTGGGCTGGAGTGC
Organism: Rhinopithecus roxellana; assembly: GCF_007565055.1. NCBI lineage: Eukaryota > Metazoa > Chordata > Mammalia > Primates > Cercopithecidae > Rhinopithecus > Rhinopithecus roxellana. The sequence goes on along the minus strand of NC_044549.1, from coordinate 9,744,839 downwards.
AGTGGTGCGATCTTGACTCACTGCAACCTCTGCCTCCCAAGTTCAAGCGATTCTCCTGCCTTAGCCTCCCAAGTAGCTGGGACTACAGGTGCCTGCCACCACGCCTGGCAATTTTTTTTTTTTTTGCATTTTTAGTAGAAACGGGGTTTCACCGCGTTAGCCAGGATGGTCTCGATCTCCTGACCTCGTGATCTGCCTGCCTTGGCCTCTCAAAGTGTTGGGATTACAGGCGTGAGCCCGGCCCATACAATTATTTGAACGCTTAATTCTGTACTATTTCAATATCTCTCATATAGTTTTCTTTTACTGTTATATAATTCCTAGTTTAACCGTGCCTTGCCTCTTTAGATTTTTATTTTCTTACGGGCAAAAATTCTGTAAAAATGCTTCATGCACTTTGCAGTATCTAAAGAAGAGATGAACACACAGTGCATTCTCAGTAAATATGTATTGGATTTAATTAAATGAAACGTTGAAAAGGAGAAAAGTTATGAGAGTGAAGTAGATATAAAAACAAGAGAACTCAAGTAAATCAAGAGCACTGTAAAACGTTCAGCTCCAGCCTGGCTTCCTCTCTGAAGTTTTCCCCTGTGGCTCAGGCATTCAGCAATCTTTCTCTTCCATGAACTGCGTTAGTAGACAGTATCGACCCAACAAAATTGAGCATTGGCTTGTGTTTCTTACACTATTCAAATCTAGCTTTCTTTTTAGTCTGCAATTCCTAGCATGAACCTGAAGCAGAACAGAAACCAAGAACGCTGATTGGTTGGATGAATGATTTATTTGCTCCATTGTATGGAAGATTTAGTAATTGATTTCAAAGGGTGAAATGAGGTAAAGAAAATTCTTACATTAATACCATTTATAAAAACGCTGTAAAGCTATGGTATTCAGTGATACATTTGAGGGAAAAATCATAGAAAGTACAAAGGGAATCTAGAATGGGAGTTAAGCGAGAGATATTTGGATCCAAGGTTATCTGGGTTTCTATTCCAGCTCTATAAATTTGAAAATTTTGCTTAACATCCCTGTGGCTCAGTGCTTTTAGATAAAATATGTTGATATATTAGTGTGTATCATAAGGGTTGTTGTGAGGATAAAATGAATTATTGTGTACCATCATGTACAGGTTTTCTCAATGTTGCCACAGTTGGCATAATTAATTCTTGTAGGAGGCTGTGCTGTACATCGTACAATGTGTAACAGAATCCTTGCACCCTACTCACTAGATGTCAGTAGCATTACCATTTCCAGCATGAGAATGAAAAATGTTTCCAGACATTGCCAAAAGTCTCCTGAAGATAAAATCACCCCTAGTTGACAATGACTGGTCTAGACCTTACAATCTGTTATGGAAAAAAGCAAAACTCATCTATTAGACATGAATACTAACTTAAGACCTGAACATTAGAAATTCTATAATGTGAAGTTCACTTGGCAGCATATAATCTCATAATAAGGAATGGATTTTTTCTTTTTAGTAGGAAAGTGGTGATACCATTGGAAAACTCCACAATCACATTCAATTTAGTGTTTACTTAGTGGTTCCAGGAGTGTAGAAAATGTAAGTTCTAACCATATGGAGTGCTGTTTACATATAAGGTGATGTATAAGTTAAAATACTGCCTACTTAACCAAGAAAAAAATGTTATAGGAAGATGATGAATAAAGAGAGAAAAATAGATAGTAATGTAGGCATTTGTTAAAGTGGCAAGTGTTACCCTAACTCACTGATTATCAACAGCATATTTTCACGAAGTAGAGGAGAGCTAGGATAACTGCTTTTGCAGTTAGATAGGATCATTTTAAATAAAATAGTGAAGTTGAAGGAAGAATGGCCCAATGGTAGGGTGGAGAAACACAACTAAGAACTGACTAGGGCTTGACTGATTAAAGAAGGAGAGAAGTAATTCTGTGTAAGAAATAATTTCTAATCCTAGCTAAAGATTTCTTTGTTTTTCCCCACAAACATTTACAGGTATGACTCTCTTCTTGCTTGGTTTAAAAATCTTCATGACAATATTTCATGTATAATTGAGTATGATATAAATCCATAACTACTCTTTCTTCTTTGCTTTCTATTTTGTAAGATTTGATATTAAAAATTCAGATAACTCTTCTGAAAAGGAGAAAAAAACTAATTTTAAAGCAGAGGCCTGCTCAAATACAATGAAGGTCAAAGATCTTATCCAATACCCTTCTATCCTCTTTGATCTCACAAAGCATGCAGAGAAACAGTTAGTACTTTATGAAGAACAAGGATTATTCCTTACATGCATTTTGTTTGTCAGCCTTGTGCCATGTAAGATTTTCTAATTCTGTCTTCACTGTCTCTAATCTATTATCTGCCCAATTAATAAACTATTGATTATTAAATAATAAATTGAAATTCTGTATAAATCTTTTTAACAAATGAAGTAATCAAAATATTTTATATAATTCCATATTTTTACAAGTAATTTTCCTACTAAATGGTAAAATTTGCCTTTTCCACTATGAGCGCTGAATGTTTTTACTACTTCAAAATTAATGCATTTTTGCTAATGACCAGCGATGATGAGCATTTTTTCATATGTCTGTTGGCTGCATAAATGTCTTCTTTTGAGAAGTGTCTGTTCATACCCTTTGCCCATTTTTTGATGGGGTTTTTTGCTTTTTTATTGTAAATGTTTTAAATATCTTTTTAGATTCCGGATATTAGCCCTTTGTCAGATGGATGGATTGCAAAAATTTTCTCCCATTCTGTAGGTTGCTTGTTTACTCTGATGATAGTTTCTTTTGCTGTTCAGAAGCTCTTTAGTTTAGTTAGATCTCATCTGTTGCCATTGCTTTTGGTGTTTTAGACATGAAGTATTTGCTCATGCCATGTCCTGAATGGTATTGCCCTTTTTTTTTTTCCCCCAGGGAATAAAATATCTTCTTTAGAAACTAAGTATGGGGTTCAAGTCTCAACATATATCTTCAGTTCCTAGCCCAGCAAGTGATATACAATAAATTTTATAATGCTGATTTATTGAATGAATGAATAAATCTTTATTTTAACTTCCGTATTTATCTTGTCTTTTGAAGTCATTGCACTCTAGCTTTTTTGTTTTGTTTTGTTTTGTTTTGTTTTGTTTTTGACTTTGAAGTTCTGGGATTCATATGCAGAACGTGCAGGTTTGTTTCATAGGTATACCTGTGCCACGGTGGTTTGCTGCACTCTGTTTCATTTTTAAGCTAATCATATGCAAGACATGGTTCACGTTGATTTCTTATTTTACATATTATCTATATGATCTATATGACTCATTTTCACTGGGATTTTCCAAGTTCTTTGCCAGAAGCTTGAGTGACATAGGCAAGCAAAACAGATGTTGCCCTGACCATTTTTAGTTTACCATCCAGTGTCTTGTAAAATAGACTCTATTTGGATAACAAAACATTCTATTTTCATGAATTTTTATACTTATCAAGTTTAACAATATCATTTAATTTTTAAATGCATTTCATTTCCTTCTTATTTCTCTCTTTAGTTCAATACCATGATATAAAAATTTGTCTAATGATTATAAGAAACCAGAACAATTTCAGATTCTTAATTATCAGATTAAACAAATTTGCTTAGTGTTTTTTATATTCCATATGCTTGATTTATTTATCACTTTCTTGGCAAACTTAAAAAAGAGGACAAGAGAGAAAAAATTGGAGTAAGAGAAAAAAGCTTGAAAAATAAATATTAATTAATAGTTGAGGGAGGCCTGAGACCTGTAACACAGTGACTAAGATTTTAGGATTATAAAAATGTAAATATTAGACTTCTAAGAAAATGCTCAACCTTTATGCTTTTAACTAAAGATAATTGTGGATAGAGGGAGTGTTTGAAGAGTATATATAGGATGAAGTTCAAAGTTTCATCAGTAGCAACAAGTAAAACAATAATTTCCAAGTATAATGAAGATTATTCTTCAGAGATCTCATAAATTCATCATTTTAAAAAGATTTATTTTTTAAAAAGTTTATGGATCAGTTTTCAAACAAGAATAAACATGTAAATTGACATTTCCAAGGCTGCCAGCAGTTCTTTTAAAGATGTAAAACCTAAATATTCTATTCAATTTTACCACGTGTAAAGGTGATCAGAAAATCTAATTCTCTTTTCAATACACTGAACTAAAAAGCCTAGAAAAATCATTGTATATACATTCAAAATATACAGCAAAGACATAAGCACTAATTGATAGAAACATGTTTTCAATATATACATACATATATATCAATATCCGTACATATGTATTTATAATGCACATATATATCTATAATGTACATATATATGTACACACACAAATGAAGACTAGTTATATTGAATTAGCACTTAATCTATAAGCAACTACAAGAAAAGACAAATGTTCTTTAAAATCCCTAAAATTTCTTCATGAGGAAATTTCAGACAACAGTATGTGCTTGTAAAATTTCCTGTTAAACATCACATGGTAGAGGCTTTAAATTTTAGTGGTTTTATTTCTTTTTAAAGAGTTGTAGCCAAATCGATTTTATTATTGAAAATTCAATATTTCCTAAGCTATATTCATAGAGTTATATGAAATGCTTTTTAAAGTATGCAACGCTAAGGTGTACTTTTTCAGATTATTTTTATCCTATGATTCAGATTAATGTCTCTGCTGACTCATTGGTAGGAAAATATTCACATACTTTTCATATATTCAGTTATTTTGACTTCTCTGTAGAAAACCAAGAAAATATATTGTATTTTTTGAGTAACAAGCACTAAATAGCATGTCATTTTTCCTTAATAGTGACACTTATTAATCTTACATCTTATGGGTATATTTTAGATTATAATAGTAAAATGATTTAAAATATTAAGATAAATCTTAGAAATTAAAGAGTTTGCAAGGATGTTTTGTCTATTGGACAAATATTTAGTGAGCATCTAAGAAACACTGGTTATACAGCTTTCAGTATATTTTTTTCTATACCATTACTGCTTTAGAACAATGGGACCCAGAATTTCCATCATAGAAATAATGATCCTAAACTTTTGTTAATCTTGACTTTCAGTTAATTTCCTAGTAGTAGTTAGTATGGCCTACTGATACCAAGTCAATAAAGGTAGTTTGGAAACTCGATCATTCCCACAAAATTAACCAAGTAACTTGGGAGAATGCCTAGAGGTTAATGCCTGCAGTACCTGAAGAAAAGATGAGAAAAATAGAAAGAAAAAATAAATAAAAGGAAAAAGGAAAGAAAAAAGGAAGGACAAGCAGCAAAGCGCACAGAAAAACAGTGATATAATGATTTACATAAAGTTTCTTTCTTTGGGAGACCAAGAGAAACCATTGTTGAGGAACGATTCTATAAACTAGAGAAAGCAAAAAAAGAGATAAATTCCTGTTTTAATTAATACGTGTTATATCAAATTACACTTGTTCTTTTAGAGGTATATTCTTTCAATACTTTGTGCTTTAACATATAGTTTGTCTTTTGCTAGGTTCTTAGGGATACTTTTATTATTTAAACACACTGGGATAATTTACCTGCAGTAGTTTTTAAAAATTCAAATAATAATGTTTGACTTCTGGTGCATATTTACTATGTGCCAGAAATAATGAAAATTACTTTTCACCTATTTTAAAAATGGGTTTATTATCTCTGTTTTACAAATCAAAGAATCAAGCCTCAGAGAATGAGTTAAATACTTTGCACAGTCTTGTCACCATATCATAAAGTTAGCCTATCACACTTAAATTTTCAGAGTAGGGCAAAATAATTTTAAATTATCTCAATATGGAAAATTCTGCATGGTCTCAATCTAGCTTTATTAAGTGGAAACGAGTCTTTAGGATACATTATTTAAAACTTAAGCATCCACTTTTGCTAACTTTCTGGTTCAGGAGATCTAGGTATAAGAAAAAAAAAGTGTGATCTACACCCAAGTAGATGCCTTTATACTACTCAAGTAACTGAAATTTTACTGTGATTCCTGTATCATCTAGAGCCAAAATTTGGTGACTTTTATTGTCACAGTTATTGTTCTTTGCGGACACCTGTTGTTCAGTGAAAAGAACACAGACCTTAGGAATCAGAAAAACAAGTTTTTGTTCAAATTTTGTCACTTCTTAGTTCATGACTTTGGGAAATAATCTATATGAAGATGTAAGAAATTAACAATTATTAAGAAGCTCCTATATAAGAAAAATACTCCCTACCTCACTAGGGTTTTTACTGACTTCAAGAAAATATTCTATCAAAAAGTTATTGCAATATTATGCACTGTAAGTTGCTATAATGATGGTGATAAGGATAATTATTTTTATTACTATATTACTGGCTTCTCGGGGCTATTGCACAGATTACTTTCTATGAAGATTGTGTCCCACTAACATAATGGTAAAAAAAAAAAAAAAAAAAAACCTGTACTCTTAGAAATCTATCTAGATAAAGGTGGATTGGATTAAGCAGTTATTAAAAGTATTTTCACTAAACAGATGACAATTGACATGTATTTAATAAATACCATTTTTTGTGTGTACCAAGCGCTAGACTCTGCCTGTGACATGGGACACACAAGTTTAATGCGGAAAAGGCTTATATGGACCCAGCTGATAAGGCGTGCGGTTCCTGGAGGCACACACATCTTCCATGCCAGTCACTCCTCTATTATACTCAATCAATTAATTCAGTCTGATAAGGTATGTTAATATCACTTTAGAGTACACCGGCATCTGTTAATAGATCTTTCCAGATATTTGGCATATGCAGAGGTGCTGATGGAGGCAGTGATGCTTAAGGCAGTATTTTGAACGACTGTAACAAAATGCAATATGTTTCAAACACTGTAAATGTCTCCCTACAGTATAAAGTCTAGATACTAATATGGAAATCATTCTAAGAGATTAAAATATATGAGAGTATATGAATGTCATAACACTATTTATGAATAGAACCTGTAAGACAAAGAAATCTTGACAGGAGAAAAATTGTGAAGATGGAGAAAATGAAAATTTTATAGTAAACAAATACTCACTTGGCATGCCAGTCTTCATACCCAAAATCCAGGCTTAGTTTTGGGGTGTTTATATATTTTGTAGAAAAAAAGGGCAAAAATACTTAGATCTTATCCCATTTGCCTCATTTACACTGAGGCTAGACTGTCAAAGTGGCGAATAGTATTTAGAACGAGAGCTTGATTTAGTTTACTTGCTAAGTCCCAGTGAAAGAATACAGCAGGTTCACTTGAGGGCAGAAATCCTATGATAAACGGTTATTTGAAAGCCAGAAAGGGTAACTAGGTTATGCCCTTCAGTCTCTAGGCTGCTTATTTTTGTCCCAATTACCCACAATATAAAGAAATATTTGTTTCCATGTTTTTCTATACCACCAGTTTACAATGATACATGTGACTTGGCTCACAAAGCTGTCCCTTGAGACAGTTAATATATTTAGAGAAATATGAGAAATTACGAACTTTCTTTTTGCCCCTCATTAAAATTCGATTTAAATGATATCATTTGTACTGTGCTACACATCAGAATTTAGATAAATCATCACACTGAAATAGGAATGTTTGGTTCAGTCTGAGTTTAAAGATGCTACAGTTTAACATATTTTAGGACTGTTGTGAGAGAAGGAGCTTTAAAACCAATTATTATTGGCCAGCATAGGTTTGGTGATGAGATGGCAGACAGAAGGCCAAAATATTGTTTTCCCTTAAGCAGTCAACTTTGTTAATGAACTGTGTGTATATATATATGTGTGTGTGTGTATATATATATGGACTATATATAGAGAGTTCATTTTCACTATTTATTAACTTTGTTATTAACTTTGTTTATTTAGCGACTACCCCTCTTGTTATGTTCTTGATGTTTTTATTGGTTTTAAGAAAAATTATATCTTTAAAATGGAAAGAAATGATTGAGAGCTCTAAATGTTTCATATAAGAAATTTCCATTTTTAACTCTCTGAAGGAAAAACATGAAAATTTTATATTGACCCTGTAGTAACATAAAATTCTGCCTTCTCATAGTATTTACTTGCTGAACAAAACATTGCTGATATTAGTTGCTTTATATAATAATTTCTAGTTGACTGTTAGTCCAAATTGATAGTTGACAACATAAATCTTACATTTCACAAAAAAATATAGTTTTCTTCAGCTTTGTTGTTATAATTTTGAATCACTCTTTATGAAAAACTGTAAAAAGTAAACATTAGCTATCAATTTGCCATTGAGCTTTATGTAAACAATTTGATTTAATGGTCTGAAGTATAAATTATTACACAAATAACTTTTCCTATTCTTGTTGATTTAAAAAGGGCTAATTATAATTTAACTGGCCTAAAACAAATAAAATTATTGCAACCTATTATTACAGTGTTTGTTAATATCCACAAGAAAAACTGCTTTTATTTCAGTTAAATTCAGAAAAATAGCAAGAGATGGGACTGAAAGGTAGGTTGAAGCAAATTTCTAAAAATCATGGGGTTTCCACTTGTCAATGAGGAGATTCTCAAAGCTATAAGGCAGGGCAGTAACAACAGTTCAGAAGGAAATGTTTATGGCCTACAGTAAAAACAATGATGTCAAAGATAAGAGCTGATAAAATAATGTTCAGAAACTGGAAGCTACGATATTGGGTACCAGATATATTATGGGCAATGGGTTCACAGTGAGTGACAAGGACCAATATGTTCATGGTTTCTTTCAGTTTAGAGGATGAGTGCATATCGACCCCACTCAGAAAGCAATGAATACAATCAGAGAGAACAGGCTGTCTTTGTATGGTTTTATTACTGTTTGCTTATTCTTGCACTGCCTAGGGAAAGAGAAAATAATGAATTCTGCATGGACAAATAGACTCTGAGACACCCATACTGCCTCCAAAGACATGTACCAGATAGTTGGGTAAGTTAGTAAACCATTCAAGAATTAGATCTTGACGGAAATTATAGATTATGGCAGACATGTGAATAGACAATCATTTCACAGAAGAAGGTGATTATTAAAAACAAATAAAAAGGTAGAGGCTATAAACTTTGTTATATCATTTTCAAACATTCAGTTAGAGAAAAACCAGTAATGTATATTTCAACATAGCTAGAAGGGAGGATTTTGAATGAACTCAACAAAAAAAGTGATAAATGTTTAAGATGATGAATATGCTAATAACTCCAATTTGTTCGTTACACATTGTACATGTGCACTGACACATAACACTGTACCCTATAAACATGTACAATTATTAAGAGTCAATTAAAAATAAATGCAAAAAAGAAAAATTTGACCCTTGACAGGAAGAGAATAGAGAGGTCTGGTTAGTATCAAGGAAGAGGAAGAGTTAAAATCAAAGAAATTGTTTATTGGAGTCAAGTGTAAAATGCTACCCTGATATAAAGTAGGAGGCCACTAATTTTAGAAATTTGTAGGGAACTGATGTTTTATAACAACTTTTATTTTTGTCTGTTCTGGTGGGGAATGGAAGCTAGGTTACAGAGGGTTGAGACATCAATAGAAAATAAATGTATCAAAATAAGTTAGAAATTATAAAATATTTTGTTTTTTGAGAGGACAATTTGTTCTCAAGAAGACCGAACATGTTTGGAGCATTTTGTTTATTTATTTAGTATCTTTTCTTAGGTATATCTTCACTACCTAGAAATATTTTAATATGATTGTTTTCCTTTTTTTCCTATTTTGAGCTAGTTTGCTTTCCTTTCACCTTGTAATTTAATAGCCCTATTTTTATTAAATTTTGAAAATACAAATTACTAAATTACAAAGAGAATCTATTTCTGGGGTCTACTTTCATATTATTTTTTCCACTCTCAATATAAAAACTACATAATGATTGAGAAACTGCAGCCTCTAATAGCTTCTTCATGCTTTATTTTTAATTTAGCCTCAGTATTTAAGAAGAAACTACAGTAGTCAGTAATTAAAATTCAAGAAAATTGAAATATTGTAAGTTTGAATACTTAGAGAATCCAAGATTGAGGACCTTCTTAGGGCATTTTTGTTAACATTTGAAAAGGTTTTTGTAATCTTCTTTAACCGATCACAAAATTTAGCTAAGTTTTAGACATATTTTGCTGAGGGATCCATGTAAAATAATTGCTTAAGGTCAAGTTGATGACCCATTAATATATGTGTGTACTATCAGTCATAGTTGAACACTGATTAATCATCATCATATAATTAAGTTGACCAGATGCACTATTACACTCTGATACAAACATTTTGTTGAAATAATTCTTGTTGTGCCTTTCCCCTGAGCTGGCGATGGCTGTCTTAAAACTATCCTGCAGTAAATGTCCCCCACTGAAGTCAACTTAAATTATTCTGAAGTCCATATGTCATTTTTTAGATGTAAGCCTGAGAAATCATTAGCACTAACGATGTGAGGCTGCTTTTTGTTGATACCTATTGCTATTTAATGACCCAACTACCTCAGGCAGTTTTGATAACTTGAGAAAATGATAGAAAATCATCCAGCATTTGCTCCGGGAGAGATTTGATTACAAGTTGTTGACTAAGCAAGCCTACATAAAAGATTTTCTGCAATAGTAGCAGAAAAGATGAAAATCTCAGGTCTTCAAATTATTTTTATTTGCTTCAAATACAAATATTTGATATTAATTCAGTAATAGTTAATATACACTTATTTCAGTTCATTTATATTTAAGGGAAATAAAAGTCAAATTTTATGGCTTAGATTTTTTTTTTTTCTAAAAAACATTATTTTACTCATATACTTATAAGGAAGTGAATTGTACATGGTAAGATTTTCTGGCTAAGAAAGTGAATCAAGTCTGGCCAGAATTACGTGGAGTCCCTCAATATAACAACAGGAAAATTAGTATTTGTCACACATTACTATCTCTTCTCAACTTACTTCGAAATAAAATAGCCTTTTATGCATTAATGATAAACCTCTATAAAATGATGTTCTTAATGAGCTGTATTGACCCAATCATCTGCTTGAATGTGAGCTTCTAATCTGGGTCTCCAATGTTGGAAGGCCATGTGAAAACCATTTTAAACAGCAATTGCAAAACTGCAGCAAGAGCAGAAAAACACGCTTCTTTAATAACAAAAATTATTTAAAATTATTAACCTAATTAACATTTTCACCTGGTCTTCATTTAATGTGCAAACAGGCAGTTGATGACAATAATTACTCAACTACAAACTAAGTGGTCAATTAGATACAGAATTACCCAATTTGCATGAACAGAAGTGAATTTTATCATTAAAAAGTTGTTTCTAAGCATTTAGATATAACATAGACATAAAATTTAACTTGTAATCAAATTATGTAAACTTTACTTATCTAACTTTTTTTTTCTAAAATCCTTACCTGGAGGTATTCTATCACCCTCACTATTTACATGGCTCGCTAACATTAAAAACAAGATGTAGATTTATTAGTAATTAAGATTATTACTTTTATAACTATTACAACATATCATAATCATTCTATTCATTCATACAGTTATCCATTCATCCTTTTATAATTAACACTTTAAAAACTGAGTTCTTTCTACTGTAAGACACTATTCTGTGTATAATGCAAAGATTAAATCCCACAGGAGCATTATGCTTAATATCAAGGGTGGAATATATTGTACATACGTGTCTAACGACATAATGAAAAGTGCTAAAAGCCAAAATAACATCAAGGTTAAAGTTTACAAGTAACTTCTTGTATACAAAACAAAATTTAAAAAGAATTAAAAATGTTGAATGTGTATGGTGGGACCATGAGAATAATGTATTATGAATTCATCCGGTAATTCATACATATTTATCAATAAACTACTGTTGAGCACCATTTTCTGAAGCAATGGGAATTTAAAAAGTCTTGTTCACAGATTTTTGAGTCAAATCCTCAATCCTACTTGCAAAGTAGCAGTAGATCTCTTATCTGCCTTTGTTTGACTAGTTAATTTGATTTTTCCTAACTTTTATAACACAGAAAACTTAAAATGTATGGAATTTAGCTCAGAAGGACTCCAGAGGACATATTTTACATGGAATTTTAGCTATTTTGGAAGTGGATTATTCACTTAAGTATACGTATATTTCATTTTTACATAATATAAGGCAAAAATATAACTAAGTTCAACCAACTGATCTGAATTTATAAACTCAGATTGCATCCTAAGCGAATTTCAGTAATTCTCTCCTCAATTATTTCATTACAAAGGTCAAACCTACAAAGACCCCAGGAAGGAATCTGTGCCATCACTATTTTTCAATGATCCCTCTGTGTCAGGCTACACACAGGCTTTCTTTTAATAAGCTCTGATCTTCCTAATCTGTTCCTCTAATGTATTATATTTTTAAATTGGAATATTTAATTTCCCCTACATTATAGACTTAAGCTCATTAGACAAGACAAAATATTTATTCTCATTTGGAAATTTGGAGCCTGTATTTCTCAGGATCCAATAGTAAAAATTCAGCTTGCATCTACTATTCCACTATTGACTAGTTTTATATCTGTTATTATTTTCTGAGAAAGCTGTCACAAATGTTTAGAACTTTGATCCCTTCTCAGTCTTTGCCTCAACAGACAGAAATTAGCTATAAGTTTAACAGTGTGATCTTCATATAGATTTCTGGCCATTGAAACTTGTGTCTGCACTAGAACACTACCATGGAAAGAAACTTAAAAGTATTGATCTTGTGACTGATGTGAGGATACTTATTTTCAATTGATTCCTTAATAATTGTTACTATGGCTTGGGTAGGGTCATATAGTAGGCACTATTTTTAAGAAATTGTCAAAATGTTGACCTCTTGTACTGCTCTCCTCCATTGATAAAGTATTTATTTATGTGCAAATGATACAGTAGTACTATTAAAAAACAAAATAAAATTGTAATTATAACTGGGTTTTACACGCTGGGACAATTCTTTAATGACTGTACTTCTGGAAAGAAGAATCATTCACTCCAGTTAAAATGGCTCTTATTCAAAAGACAGGCAATAATGAATGCTGGTGAGGATGCGGAGAAAGGGGAACCCTCATACACTCTTAGTGGAAATGTAAATTAGCACAGTCTCTACGGAGAACAGCATGGGGGTTCCTCAGATAACATACTAGGCCTACCATGTCATACAGCAATCTCAGTGTTGGGTCTATACCCAAAAGGCTGAAAATCAGTATATAGAATATTTTCATAACTAAAACTTCTATTCTCAAATACTTCTTTTTCTCTCAAAAAGGCCAATCTAAAAGTGACTATTGTCACTTAGAGATTTTCATGTGTTGTCACAAAATACAGTCATGAGAAAACCAATATATTTTAAATGCTTTCATTTTAGAATTACTAGTTGTAAATTACAGCCAATAAATCAGGAACCAAAAAACAAATATCATATGTTCTCACTAATATGTGGGAGCTAAAAAAATGAATAAATTGAGATAGAGAGTAGGATGATGGTTAGCAGAGGCTGGAAAGGGTAGTGGGAGTTAGGAATAAAGAAAGGTTGGTTAATGTTTACAAAAATACATTTAGACAGAAAGAATAAGATCTAGTGTTTGATAGCACAGTAGGGCAACTATGGACAAGAAAAATTTATGGCATATTTTAAAACAATGAAGAGTAGAATTGGAATGAACCTAATACAAATAAACAATAAACGTTTGAGGTGATAGATACCCTAAATTACCCTGATTTGATCATTACAAACTTTATGCATATTTCAAAATATTGCATGTACCCCATAAATATGCACAGCTATTATCCATCCATAAACGTTCTAAATAAAAAAGTGATGATTATTATTTTTGAGACAGGGTCTCACTCTGTCATACAGAATGAAGTGCAATAGTGCTGCCATGGCTCACTGCAGCCTCAAACTCACAGGCTCAAGCAATCCTCCCACCTCAGGCTCCTGAGTAGCTGAAACTACAGGTGCACACCATCGTGCCCAGCTGTTTTTTTTTTTTTTTTTTTTTTGGAGAGATGGAGTCTCCCTATGTTACCCAGGCTGTACTTACACTCCTGATCTCAAATGACCCTCTTGCCTCAGCCTCCCAAAGTGATGGAATTACAGGCGTGAGCCACTGTCCCTGGCCTAAACATTTTTTTTAAGTGTTTTTAAACAGTTAATAAGTTTGGGTGGATTTATAAAGACATTGCCTATGAAAAATTCAGATAAACTTTTCTATTTTCTCTCTCAATTCATTTTATTCATATTAGAAAATGCACCGGGCAGTGTAGAAAGGAATAAAGAAAAAAGCAAAAAGTGTATGTAGCAGTGGTGTCAGTGTTGTTGGAGCATTGCATTAAAAATTTAAACTTTATCTGCCCTTTCAAGTACTTTGAAACATTTTAAAATTTAAAATATACAAGAATTTAAACAAGATTTCACAACAGAAACATACTAACAATAGAAAAAAAGTGTGATATTAATGGTAGAGGTGATAAGTGCTAAGAGAGTTCAAAAGAGAACAAGCAACTCATCCAGTTCAACATTTCTATTGTATCATTGAGAAAAAATAGACACATGAAAGTTAGGTGACGTTGCCAACTTCACGCAGCTGGTTAATGGCCCAAATATTCCTGGGTGATGAGGAGATTCTTGTGATTCTAGGCGTCATGAAAATTTCCAGTGATTCTTTGAAAATGTAGGATTCCTTTTATGTGAACCTGAAATAGAACTGCACTAGGAATGGCTTTATTTCTACCATGTATTAAAATAACTACATTATCCTCAAGATGAATGTAATCAGAAAAATTGAGAAATCAGTTATCTCCTAAACAGCAGCCAATAAAATTGATTTTCATATTTCTAAGGATTAGAAGACATCGTACTTACTACTAATCAGGAAAACTAAAACTCTTATTCTCAAATGCTTCTTATTTTTCTTTCAAAAAGTCCAATCTAAAAGTGACTGTCACTTTCAGATTGTCATGTGTTGTCACAAAAAAAGTCACGAGAAGAAGAATAAATTTTAAATGCTTTCATTGTAGAATTACTAGTTGTAAAATATATGGAAACATATGTTATGTATGTTTAAAATAACAAATTATACTTTGACATACCATAGTACCATATATAAATACATATTTATTTTATACACACACATAATTTGGTAATTTTAGAATAATAAATATGAGGTGTATTTGGTTTTTTGTTTGTTTTCGATTTTGTTTTCTGAGACAGAGTCTTGCTCTGTCGCCCAGTCTGGAATGCAGTGGTGCAATCTCGGCTTACTGCAACCTCCACCCCCGGGGTTCAAGTGATCCATCCACCTCAGCCTCCTGAGTAGCTAGGATTACAGGTGTGCGCCACCATGCCCAGCTAATTTGTGTGTGTGCGTGTGTGTGTGTGTGTGTGTGTGTGTGTTTAGTAGAGACGGGGTTTCACCATGTTGGCCAGGCTGGTCTCAAACTCCTGACTTCGTGATCCACCTGCCTCGGCCTCTGAAAGTGCTGGGATTACAGGTGTGAGCCACCATGCCTGGCCTGTGTATTTGTTTTCTAGGGCTGCTTCCAAAAAGTAGCATAAACTGAGTGGCTTAAAGAACAGAAATGTATTGAAATTAGGGTTGGTTTCTTCTGAAAGCTGTATCTCTTCCCTTAGCTTGTAAATGGTCATGTTCTCCCTGTGTTTCTTCATACAGTCTTCCCCCATACATCTCTTTTTCTGTGTCCAAATTTTAACATTTTATAACGACACCAGTCATATTGATGAGGGTTAATCCTCTTAACCTCTATTTAACTGTACTACCTTTATAAAGAGCCTATGTTCAAATAAGATGACATCACATTCTGAGAGTAAGGGGGTTTAGGTCTCCAACATACCTTTATTTTTTTTTTTTTTTTTTTTGAGGGAAGACACAATTTAACCTATAAAATAAGGTTATGTTTATATAAAATTATAGAATGTAAGAATGTTGTACCACTTTAGATATAAGACTACATCAAATGATGTCTATGTATCCATGTATCCTCACAAGTCTCCTGAAGAGGCGGTCCCTAGACTTAGTATTTTCAAGGTTCAGTCTATCTATGAAATGTTTTAATCATTTATTTGATTTAGATGTTCAAGGATCAACTTTCATTTGCTGATTTGAGCTTGCAACATCCAAAATTTAAACCTTTCTCTTTTAGAGTCTTTGACACTTGAGGAAATCTTTGTGTTACAAGTGGATTGAGTTGGAATAGAAAACTCTGTCATAATTTGGTCATCCTGTTGTATCCAGCGCAATTGGAAACGTGGAAATAGCCCAAAAGTTGTCATTGGCTGTCCTGTGGGCTTCTGCGCATTCCAATTAGTGTCAGAAAATTCAGCAAAGATGAAGCATGTTGGCAGATCAAATTGGAAATTTAAAATTTAATTCCAGTTTATATGAGCAACGATTTATGTATTTAAATGAAATTAAAGTTATGGTGATAAATTTTAATACATTTCCTGTAAAATGCAATTTGAAGCCATGTATATGTCATAAGCCTATGTATTGTTTAAAAGCTCTTAAGGTTGTTTGTTTGCCTCATGGTCACAACAGTTTTGACCTACAAGATATACAGAGCCTGTTAGATAGGAATTCATATTAAACACTAAGGATTTCAAAAGCTTAACAAATTACAAGAGACAAGTTACTTGTTACTAGAGAACCACAGAATAGGACTAAGTCGTATTTTCACAATTTTAAATAATTGGCTAAAATGACAACTAGAAGACAATTTCTGTCTTCAGGGATAAGGAAAGAAGTATTCCGACAGAAAACAATAATCACAGTGATTCATCTAGCAAGCTTCAAAGACATTTCTGTGTAACTTAATATTATGTTTAAGGTTTAGCTGTTTAAGCAAATTGAGAGTATGAGGGATCAGAAGGGTCTAGGTGAGTGGCTAAATTAGCAGTCATGAGGCTTCAAATGGCTACGTTTTGAAATAGCTTTTACCTGTTCAGAATAGAATTTTAATTCACAATTACAAGAAGCAGTATGAATTCCAGAAACATAAGGCCAAACAAAATCTATAAATAAAATTAAGACTTGCAATATGTTGTCAACATAAAAGAATAGTTATAATTAAATAAAATACCTAGTGATTAGCACTATTTTTAAATTTAGCCTATAAGGTAACTTCATATATACATATATATTTCTATAAATACACATATAGATTATATATATCTATACACACGTACGGATTATGTGTGTGTGTGTGTGTGTGTGTGTGTGTGCGCGCGCTCGCGCACGGCCAGGTATGGTGACTCATGCCTATAATCCCAACACTTTGGGAGGCTGAGGTAGGTCAATCACCTGAGGTCAGGAGTTGGAGACCAGCTTGGCCAACATAGCAAAACCCCGTCTCTACTAAAAATACAAAAATTAGCCTGGCGTGGTAGTGTGCACCTGTAATCCCAGTTACTCAGGAGGCTGAGGCAGGAGAATTGCTTTAACCCGGGAGGTGGAGGTTGCAGTGAGCCGAGATTGTGCCATTGCACTCCAGTCCGGGCAACAGCAAGAATCTGTCTCTAAATAAATAAATAAATAAAAATAAAAATAAATAAATAAACATGTGTTCAACATATTTATATAGATAAGAGAGACACATCAATGATTTTTCCCCTGTATTTTAAAAGCATTAGATTTTAGAATTGTAGGATAGAATTATCAGCCATGTCAACATAGTTCCTGTCAACCCACACCAACCCATTTAATTTTAGGTAAAAAGGCAAAACAACAAAACAATAAAAAAAAAAAAAAAAGAAAGAAAGAAAAAGAAAAAAGGAAATAAAAAAAGAAAAGAAAAAAACATTAAAATTCTGTGACCTAAATTACAAGCAAAATGGTAGAATAATAGACGTTTCAATGTTAATTCTACTACTTTATTTCAAACAAAAAATTCAATCTAATCTTTCTCTGAAAAACTTTTAGTCATTAATTATTCTATACTTTTACTTTCTGTCGCAACTGTATTTAAATTACTAAAAGCTATAAAATAGTGTAATTACTGCCACCACCTACTCACCATATAATTATATTTAAGCCATGGTAAAAATCCAGTATTTTCAATGTTTAAGTTTCACAGGAACAAAGCATGTGGACATGAATAGATTGTAGGCCATGTGCAGGGTGGGGGTTCATGCCTGGTTAGACAGGAAGCATTTCTATTAGACATTTACAATTGAAAGTGGCTTTCAACATCTTCATCAAATTAGCTATATACAATTTTTTGTGAAAAATCATTTCAAAATTGATTATAGTAAATTTATTTTTCATTTCTGACACTATTATCAATAATATAATATTGAACACTTTGAAAAAATACATACATTTATAGACTTAATCTATACTGTGTTAATGGAAATGAAATAGTGTTATTTGAAATATACTTTGTCATGTTTCCTAAGAGAAATATAAATATACAAAAGGTACACTTTTTAAGAAAGACTATTCAATTCAGTCAACACTTTTATGAATACCCACTATTTTCTGACCAATACAACCATTCTTAAGTAAAAACAGACTAAGAATTACCATTTTCTTGTCTTTATTTTTTTTTTTTCAATTCCCGGGATCATTATATTTCACTAGAAAAACAATATAGGCTGTAGAATCACTTAAATATACACAAAACACTTGAAATGAAGACTGTTTACTTAGACATCAAAACATCTCTGAAAATATCTTTCCGTCTCTGAGAAATATTTGCCATGTTCTTTTAGCTTTAAATCACAGGTTATTTAAAGGGAAAGATAGGATTTAGGGAGGTGGGGTATGTTAAAAGAGGACATCTTATATCATTCCTAATTAAAGTTTGGTTGATTCCATAATAAACATTTCTGTTTCAAACGTGAGCACTAAGTTTTCATAAATCACTTTCCCACATGTTTAAATACAGATTCAAAATTCATTTATTTGTTTCTGAGAAGATGTAAGTCATTTAAGGAGAGTCCCTGTTTCTTTTTTATAAAAATTTTACTCATGTTCTGGAACAATTCCTGGAACATGATGGCACTAAATACATATTTGTTAAATGGGGAAATTTGAAAGGAATAGCAGAAATAGATTTTTTTTTAAATCATGACTCCTGATAAAAAAAATTAAGTGATAGTCTTCTCAAGATAGACATCCACTATTCATATTGTGTGTGTGTGTGTGTGTGTGTGTGTGTGTGTGTGTGTGATGGAGTCTTGCTCTTGTGGCCCAGGTTGGAATGCAATGGCACAATCTCAGCTCACTGCAACCTCTACCTCCCAGGTTCAAGCGATTCTCCTACCTCAACCTCACCAGCAGCTGGGCGCCTGGCTAATTTTTGTACTTTTTAGCAGAGACTGGATTTCGCCATGTTGGCCATGCTAGTTTCAAACTCCTGACCTCAGGATCTGCCTGCCTCGGCCTCCCAAAGTGCTGTGATTACAGTTGTGAGCCGCCGCACCCAGCTGACTTCATACTTTAGAAAAGTAATTCACTGATATTCAAAAGCCACAAATGGGAGGATGAGAAGAAATTAAACTTTACTCAAGATATCTCAGCAAATAGAAAGAAATAAACTAATTTTTACTGAATATGCATTACATGTTAGGAGTAATGTTTGACACTATCAAGTTCACTAACTCATTTAATTCTCAAAACAATTTATGGAAATGGTATTCTTTCCTTTTATAGAAAAGGATGTTGAAGATCTCAGACGTTACAAAACTTCAACATAAGAGCTAGGAGGTGACCATGAATCAAAACTTCATTTGTGTGCTTTATAGCTCATACTATTTTTACCATTTCATATGGAACATAAAGCAGCCTGTGTTGTCTGCTTCTTTTCCAGGTAAGAAAAATCAGGCAAAGTTAAAACCTCCTTAGCTTTGATTTTTAATTTTATGTATACTCTAGTTCTGCACAGAACCAAATGCAGAGGGCAAGGTCTTGCAGAGCTGGCAGGAGAGAGCACATTGAGATCAACTGAGCACTCAGTTAATTAACGGAGAATGAGACTATGACACTGCAGCTGACTTCAAAGGCGAGATTTGATGCTCCCGTTTCTTTGGAAGCTGGGACAATTGCAATAGGCAGGAGATACCCACACAATGTGGTTTTCAGTGAAGAGATCTGCAAGTGTAAATCGGAATGCAACCAAGGAGAATATAAAACAATTTGTTCAGAGAGAGTTTACAAAGCTCCCATTCCTCTTTCTGGATAGAATAATGCTCATTTAAAATATGTCTGGATGATCTATTTTTATATTTATAGTTAAAATAATGCAGGAACAAATTATGTTTAAAAAATATCATGTTCAGTTATAGAATATATATGTACATTTTTAAAGAAAGTGTGGTTTTACTCACGTTTAATTCACTAGTATGTCTGGTGAGTTGTGGATCAAAAGGCTACTATTTTGGTGATGTGTTTTTCTCAGATGGTACACAGAGTCCTTGTTAAAATTCAGTAGGAGTATACTTAATTGATACAATCATTAAGAAGAGGCAAGGTAGTATCTGGAAACAGCATAAGAGCTTTGGACTTAGAATCCAACAGACTTGATTTTGACACTCAATTCTGTTACTATGCACAAACGATTTAAACATTTTGAGTTTCAGTGCTCCTATGTACCATTAGGAAGAGTAGTAACCATGTCTTCCTCTAAAAGAGAGAAAGAATATAGAAACACTTTGCAAACAGTAAGGTTTTATACAAATATATATTTTTCCAGTTATCCACTTATTGAGTAAATACTTGGAGGCTAATTCCTTTCTTGGCACAATAATGGATGCAGCATATAAAAAAGGCTCTGTCCTCCTGGTGCTGAAGGCTAATGAAAGGTATAAATACAGATACACTGTCTATTAACAGCAGTACAGCCAGTATTATATATTGTCTTCCGCACACTAGCCACTACATTGGAAATTTTGCTTAATTAATTCATAAGGTGCCCTCAACAACTTTATTCTCTCAGCTACTATTATCCTCCTATTGCCATATAGGCTGTTATAAGAAGAACTGATGACTAGCTTAATCACACCTGTACTTCAGAGAGATCACTGTGAGTTTTCTAGATACCAAAGTATAGAGGATGATATTGGAGCAAAGAAAACAAATTATGACACTGTTTTAGCATTGTGATGAGAGAGGTTTTCTACAAATATTTAGGGAGAATAATTCTAGAAATGTATTGGAAATAGAATTGATATGATTTTGTAACTGGATATCCTGGTGGTGAGTATAGGATCCAGAGAGAATTTGATGTAACACAGAGATGTGGGAAGAAGACTGAAGGGTCTTGTTTAGTTTTGAACATGTATTTAAGGTTCCTATGATATTTGCAAGCATAATTGTCAAGTAGGCAGTGTGATGCATGGATCATAAGTGATTTGAGCTATTGAGTGATAGGAGGTGACAGCTATGACACAATCTGGAGGAACACCATAATAACAGAGCAAAGGAAAGTGGAGCTTAACACATGAAACCAAAAAACAGTGTTCAGACAGGTTGCAGAGTTACTAAGAAAATGCCTGGACAAAGATGTTAAGGAGACAGCGGGTTTCAAGAAAAATGCATATGTGTTGCAGAATTAAATTCTACTAAATAGGTCCCGCTTAAGGGAAGTCTTAGGGATTTCCTTTGAATTTAATCATGAGAAAGTGTTTGATGACTTTGGTGAGATGTTTTCAGTGGAATGAGTCCAGTTAGAGACTGCATTCAGTCCTAGACTGAGTGCCATGTGAGGAAATGAACACACAGAAATTATAAATAATTTTCCAAGAAGATGGGAGCTCTAGAATGTTAGAGGAGTGAAAAAGACTGATGGAAAAAAAAAAAGAAAAGAAAACAACTTTGTTCAATTTTTCCAAAATGGTAAAATGAGTAAGACATATCCATGGACATGAACAAACTCAGACAGAGGTAAAATACCACAATAAAAGAATAATGAAAACAGTTCTTCTGGGAACCAATATTGAGTTTTATTTGTTTCTAAAAGTATCTGGATATGCAAGTGGTTTTATCTATTTTCTCCAGGATCAGTCCTCATTGAACAAGTTTGAATTTTCCATTCCATCCATCAAGAGTTTCTGCTCTCTGAATGCTTGTTTTTATTTGGACTCCCCATGGATACCCACCTCAGCGTTTATGCATGGAGAGAGCCCTTTCACAAGCTCTACTGAAGACAGAGACTTCTTTATAAAGAAAAAGAATTTTTAAACATACTTTTAAAAAGCTGAAAATGTCATATGTAGCACAGAAACCAATTTACTATTTTTCCCCATTGGTTTTGCATACTTACTGATTTACACTTTAAAAATGGACATTTCTATTAATAATTTCTGGAGCCTGGTGACAAGTCACAGGCAAACTCGTGGTGTTATGAGCAAATACTTTGTGTCATCAGGCTGTCAACAGGTAAAAATGAAACACTTTTCACCAAAGGTGTAGACTTCTTGCGAGGAGCATTACAGCCTGTGAATTAAACAGCATTCCTCTGCATGAGGCATGTGTTCAAGTGTAGAGTTTGAAACCCATGCCTTAGGTTTTGCATGGGAAGACAAAGACATGATAACAAGATGACAACACCTAAAATGACATCTTGAGGAAAATAGAATAGGACATGCTGTCTTAAACAGATAACAACAAGAAGTAAGCAAAGCTGGATATTATAATGTTGAATATATTCTTGTACTATTTTCGAGGTTATATAAACTCAAAGGAACACTTCTATTTTATATTGGGACTGTTGGTTATTTGAAATGTACTTTGACCCTTAGATAAACCAGGTGCTTTCACATACCTATATGTGATGTTTCATTTGTTACCCTAGATATAATCTGTTACAAAATTTCTGGTGTTTTGCTTCCCTGGACATACTATGTGAGCAACATTATTATGCATGGGCAAAAATGACCTTAGTATTTTCAGTTTTTCAACTAATAAATGCTATTTAGGATACATGCATTATATAGGACACTACTCCATACTATAAATATAAAAACATAACAGAAATACAAATTATTTGGTCCAAATATGCATACTATTTATACAATGAGGTCTAAAATTAAAGATGTTTATATTTTATTTTAGTGCCTATTATTCTATAATGTACCTCCTTAGGCTTTATTTCCTCTTAATTATGAAAACAACATTCTTTATGTACTAACAGATCAGACTCGTATGTAGTATAGTTCAGATTAGAAAAATAGATATTGAGATGTATAAGCCAAATTTATGAAAGGTTAATAAAATCAAATTATCTGAATTTTAACCAAAGAAGCCCTGTCTATAATACTAGCTAAAATAAAAATAAGTGGTTGGGTGCGGTGGCTCACGTTTGTAATCCCAGCACTTTGGGAGGATGAGGCAGGTGGATCACTTGAGCCCAGGAGTTTGAGACTAAATAAATGCCAACATGACAAAACCCTATGTTTACTAACAATGCAAAAAACAAAAATAAATTAGTCAGACACAGTGGTGCATCCCTGCAGTCCTAGCTACTTGGAAGGCTGAGGCGGGAGAACTGCTTGAACCTGGGAGGCAGAGGTTGCCATGAGCCAAGATTCCACCACTGCATTCCAGCCTGGGCAACACAGCAAGACTCGCTCTCTCTCTCTCAAAAAAAAAAAAAAAAAGGTTTTATGAGTACATTTAAAACAATATAGTTTTTATTTTTTAATCTAATTAAATACTCTTTCACTTAAAAGTCATGTTTTATCATCTTACAACTTATACAGGAAATTCCTAAATTAGAAAAGTATTGTAGCGGATGCTGGTAGAATAAAAAAAATAATCTAACAGAAATAAATCACCACTATAGGAAATTTTATTTTCATTTTCAATGTACTTCCTTTCAGAGATATAAACCACAATAACTGGTATCTGAAATGCAGTAATCAATGTGATAAAATCCTGGAAAGTATTATGAATTAAAAATAAATGAGCTAGACCCCAAAAGGAAGTTACAGAAAACAAAATAAATGCTTTATCAGCACTAGACCAAGCTACATTACTAAGGAATTGCTGACATTGGAAAAGATAAGGCATTAAGACTTAAAGGGAAGTGTGTCAATATACTTTATTATTTTTGTCTCAATATAAATGCATACGGAATTCGGAAACTGGAGAGAGCAAAGGGAAAGTCTGTTGGCCTGTTGTGCATCTGCTACCTTGTCAAGATTGTCTCCTTGAACCAAACTGATGTCAGGGGACAACCGCCGGCAGCTACAGAAATCAGACTATGAAGATTGCCTGCAGAGAGAAAACTTTCATACCATAGCTTGTGGTATGTGAAAACAACCCGGAATCTCTGAGATGCCAATCAGTTTCAAACCACAGAGAATACTGTAGAAAAGAGAGGCTCATATTTTAGGTTTATGCATCTACTAAACAGAGAAAACAAAAACTTAATTAGTTGACTTGATAGTATTTGCTTTAAATGCTCTAGAGCAAAGTGTCTCAACTGAGGCACTGTTGACACCAGGGACCAGATGATTCTTTGCTGTGGGAAATCTTTGTAGGATGTTTAACAGCATTTGTGACCTCTACGCACGAAACTCCTGTAGCACCCTGGCCCTCAATTACGACAATAAAACTTGTCTCCAGATATTGCCAAATGTTCCCCTGGGGGCCAAATTTTCTCTTCCTGAGAATTGCTGTACTAGAGTAATCTTTTAGTTATAAAAACATGAAGTAATTTTCTATGAATTAATTTTCACCTCTGGCTACTATCTGTAAAAGAGGGATTTTAATGATACCTAATTTAGGGGACTGAAGAAGAATAAATTATTTTTTAACAACTCTTATTTAGGTTTAGGAGTACATGTGTAGGTTTGTTATATAGAGGCACTCATGTCACAGGGGTTTGGTGTACAGATTATTTCATGATGCAGATACTAAGCCTAGTACCCAATAGGTACTTTTTCTGATCCTCTTCCTCCTGTCACCCTCTACTCTCAAGTAAGCCAGTGTCTGTTGTTACCCTCTTTATGTCCAAGTGTTCTTGCTGTGAGAACATATGGTACTTGGTTTTCTGTTCCTGCATTAGTTTGCTAAGGATAACAGCCTACAACTCTATCCACATTCTTGCAAAGGACATGATCTCATTTTTTATGGCTGCATAGTATTCCATGGTTTATATGTACCACGTTTTCTTTATCCAATCTGCATTGACTAGCATTTAGGTTGATTCCCTGTGTTTGCTGTTGTGAATAGCACTGTAATGAATATACACGTGCATGTGTCTTTATGGTAGAAAGATTATATTCCACTGGGTATGTACCGAGTAATGGAATTGCTAAATTGAATGGTAGTTCTGTTTTTAGCTCTTTGAAGAATTGCCACACAGCTTTCCACAGTGGATGAGCTAATTTATACTCCTACCAACAGTCTATAAGCATTCATTTTCTAGGCAATCTTGCCAGCATCTGTTACTTTTTGACATTTTTAGTAGCCATTTGGACTGGTGTTGAGATGGTATTTCATTGTGATTTTGATTAACATAAAAATAAATGATTAAATGAATTCAAGAGCTTACAAATTTATGTGCTAAATAAATGACAGCTAGCACTGATTTATTATCAGAACTTCTAATACAAAATCTGACCTTATATCATGTTCTTAGTCTAATTTTTCTTTTTTACCTTTTGATTTGCCTTTAATCTGAAAGCTGCTAAAAAGCAAAACATATGAAGTTGCTCCTTTTTTAAAGCTCTCTGTCTTAAAAATCACGCTATCTGAAAGAATTCACAATTTAATCCTGTAATCTCAAGTTAAGAGCCCTAACACTGTCACATTAATAAGTAAGTTATATTATTGATCTGGGTGAATGAAATATAATATTAAATCATATCACATTATTAGAAAAGGAACCTAATGTTGGGTGTTTTAATGGAAACTTACAGTCAATCTTCTTACTTGCTAAATTAGCACTCTGCATCATTCTACAATGGTCTATCCAACTCAGTATCATTTCATTATTAATAGCATTTTCTGAGTGATCTAAGTCACAGTTTTACAATTCTAATAAAATAAGAGTATTTATCTCAATTTTAACTTTTTAAAAATATTCATATGTGAAGTGAATCCCTAAAGATTCTGAAGGTACTATGCTATCTTTTGTCCTTTAATGATAAGAAACATACTATTAGTTTAGACCTTGTTTCTTTGTAGGCAATCTACCTTTTATATTTGGTTGCTATTAATTTTTTTTCTGTGTTTGTTTTATGGCAATTTTACTAAGATAGCTGTAGGTTCAGAATTTGTTTGTATTTATTCTGTTTAGAAGTGTGCCTCTTCAAACTTAGGATTCATATATTTTTTCTGTTTGTCCAACTCTGTTACTGCATCTGCCATTATCTTGAATATTGCCTTTCTCTGATAATCCTTCCTCCTTTTCTGGATCTCCTGCTAGATCTAGGTTGTACTGCTTCATTCTGTATTCATATGACTTTGTCTCCCTGTTATATCAACCCTCAATTTATTTTTTAATGCTGCACCTATGTAACTATATATATATATACACACACACACACACACACACACACACACACGCATACATACATACACATATATATTTTCTGAGACAAGGTCTCACTCTGTTGCCTAGGCTGGAGTGCAGTGGTGGGATATCATGGCTCACTGAAATCTCCGCCTTTGGGGCTAGTGATCCTCCCACTGCAGCCTCTCAATTAGCTGGGACTATAGGCACTTGCCACACCCACTATCTTTTAGTTTATAAATTTGAACTTGTTCTGTAAACTACCACTTAACCCATAGTTTAAAATTTAGCATGAATATCTACATCTCCTTTCAATATGATGTTTTTCCTTTCTTTTATCTGTTTTAATGTCAAAACCTCTTATTCTATAGTCTCTTTCATATTGTTGTGTTATCAAATATTCACACTATGCTAGTAATTATTTGGTATGTTTTATTGGGCTACTGCTATAGCATGAATATGTACCCTGGAATCCTTGTGTTGGAAATCTAACCCTCACTGCAACAATGTTGTGAGATGGGTCCTAATGAGACTCTGTCTCAGATCACAAGGGCTCTGCCCTCATTAATGGGTAAATCCCTCTATAAAAAAGGTTTGAGGGAGTAGATTGGTCTCTTTTCTTCTGCTGTCCTGTGAGAAACAGTGTTCCTCCTCTGTGAAGGATGATGCATTCAGGGCACTGCCTTGGAAACAGAGACTTGGAAGCTGATGCCTTCATCTTGGACTTTCCAGCCTCTAGAACCATGAGAAAATAAATTTTTGTTCCTTATAAATCATCCAGTGTCAGGTATTTTGTTGTAACAGCACAAAACAGACTGAAATGGCTACTTCCCTTATATAGTCTACACATTACTATTGTAAGTCTATATGTGATATTTTTTCTCACGTGAGTGTTTCACTCAAATAGGGTCATGGCATTTCTTTACAAAATATATCTGTCAGGTCCCTGGGGAGTTCATC
Source organism: Rhinopithecus roxellana (assembly GCF_007565055.1). Taxonomy (NCBI): domain Eukaryota; kingdom Metazoa; phylum Chordata; class Mammalia; order Primates; family Cercopithecidae; genus Rhinopithecus; species Rhinopithecus roxellana. The sequence goes on along the minus strand of NC_044549.1, from coordinate 9,717,431 downwards.
AGTTCCTCATGAGATGTTATGTTGATAATTTAGTGTGTCCTTCTTGTGCCTAGTGCATTATACAAGTTCAAAGAACAACATCCATGTTTAATATAGTTTTGATTATTACATATCATGAATTCAATTTTTTGTCACCCTCACCACCAGCTCCCCCCCCCCCCAAAAAAAACCACCATTGAGAATTCCAGGAATGCAGACAAGCTTCATTATGACCGTAGTGTTGTATTTCTTACCACATTTTAATGGTGTTCCAAGTTTACTCAGAAATCTCAGTTTCATCTACCCGTTTTACCCTGGCTCAAAGCTCTACCACCTATTTCCATATGAACTTTGAAACCCCAACTCATGGTCTTTAGCCACTATATTTTAATGGAATACACATCTAAACCCCTGGAACCACTGCACCCTTCACATCCTGTTTTGACAGCTGGCTATCTCTCTTACTTTCTTTTGTGATTAGCTGCATGTACTCGCTTTTGTTATAGTTGGTATATTTTATCTCACATTTCTACATAAATGGATTGGGAGCTAATATGTGTCAACTCAGTTCACTATATTCACATTTAAATATGGAAATATCTCTCACTTCCATATTTAAATACATGTATTTCAAACAACATTTTTTGGCATATACATTTAAAATTAAATTAATTAAATTACAAGGAAACATACTTTATTAAAAATAAAAGCCAAGAGCCTTTAAAGACCAGTATAATATATGTTTCGAATCTATTTGACAACAAACGGCAAAACCTATTTAACAGACATTTCACAAAAGCACCCAAAATGCAGATTCCAATGTGCTTACTTAAGCCTGAGGAAGCTGCAGTGAAAATAAACCAATGAAATATTTGCTACTGACAGACAGCACTCAGCCAGTCTCTCATTTCAGCCTCATAGTAAGCAGAGGATTAGAATACCTCTGCAGTTAACCTGTGATTCTGCTTCACAATTTAATCACAACTCAACTTATATATTCCAAGAATAACATGTTACAATGAAAAACACTGTAAAGTAAACATACATTTTTAGATACTAATATACGTAGAAGTTCAAGAGAGAAAATTTGGTTGCATATTTTTTAAAGCATAGACATGAAATATTTGAAGGAAACTTACAGATGGGGAAACTGACATCCAGAAAGTTTAATAAAAGAGAGATACAAATATGATTCATGTTATTTTGCTCTTGTTTTATTTTAAATGAACTTTAAAACTGCAGTCTTATAAAAACTAATATGGAGTAGTGTTGGCACATTTTTCTTAATGTCATGCAATTTATTTCTGAATACAGTTAGAAGACAATGTGTGAGATGTGTGAGTACTTCTTTCTTTTAAATAACTTCCTTTTTGACATGCTCTTAATAATACACATATGCATGTGTGTGTATATATATATAATTCTCTTAATTAAATAATGAATTACTGAGTGTGTCAAAATTTCATAATTTAAGAAGTATATTAGTTGTTAATGTATTTTCAAAATCCAAAAATTATAGCTCTCCCAAAGAAAGTCTGATATTAAATTAAATAGATACACTGAATAATATGTCATATTTAATAAGTTTTTACACAGAACTGAGTTTTTGTTTACTTGGTATTTTTAAAAAATTGAATTACATGCCATTATTTGTAAATTAAAAGATTTAATATTTGATCTTTATTCCAACATGGCAAAAATTATTTGTACTTGAGTAGTAGCTATTTTGAAAATTGTCTTAAAAAGTCAGGCACAGCCTCAACAGTTTGCTACACTCTAACTATTACCAGTTTTTGTTATGCTTAAACCATATACTTTGGTATTTAGTTTTACTCTTTCAAATTTCAAATTTTGTTTTTCTTATACTGGTTTTTCTAATTTAAATTGTGTCGCCCAAAACAATATGCTAAAGTTTTAACCCCAGTACTTAAGAATACGACCTTATTTAGGAATAGTCGGCCGGGCGCGGTGGCTCAAGCCTGTAATCCCAGCACTTTGGGAGGCCGAGACGGGGTGGATCACGAGGTCAGGAGATCGAGACCATCCTGGCTAACACGGTGAAACCCCGTCTCTACTAAAAAATACAAAAAAAAAAAAAAAAAAAAAAAAAAAAAAAAAAAACTAGCCGGGCGAGGTGGCGGCGCCTGTGGTCCCAGCTACTCGGGAGGCTGAGGCAGGAGAATGGCGGGAACCCGGGAGGCGGAGCTTGCAGTGAGCTGAGATCCGGCCACTGCACTCCAGCCTGGGCGACAGAGCGAGACTCCGTCTCAAAAAAAAAAAAAAAAAAAAAAAAGGAATAGTCGTAACATATGTTAGTTAAGATGATGTCGTACTAATGTGTGATGAACCCTGAATCTATTATGGCTTGTGTCCTTAGTAGAGGGGAGAATGCTTTCAAGAGGCTGAGACAGGAGGATCGCCTGAGACCAAGACTTCAAGGTTGTAGTGTTCTGTCATTGGGCTTGTGAATAGTCACTTCACTCGGCCTGGAAAAACACAGCCATAGGATGAGGGAGGAAAAGATTGGAGTGACATATCTGAAAGCCAAGGAATTCTTGGGACTGCCAGAAACTAGAAGATACAAGTAAAGATCCTCTCCTAGAATTTTTGGAACAAGCATGGGCCTGCCAACTACTTTGATATTGGATTTCTAGCCTCCAGAACTGTGTAAGAATAAATTTCTATTGTTTTAAGCTAACTAGGTTAGGGCAACTTGTTAGAACAGCCCTCAGAAACTAAAACAGTGATATTACATGGAAAGTGGAAGTTTTATTTTATGTCTGTTTTATCATAACTAGAAAAATGAATGCAACAACCATTCATTTATCTACTTTATTTTTCTTGGATCCCATGAGTATCTGCCTATACAATCACCCTCCTTAATTCCAATGTGCTTCACCCCAGAGTTCAAATTTATACTTCTCTCTTTGAGACATGGGTTTTGCCAGTAAGAAATAATAAAAACAAAAGTTTACTGAAAATAAAAGTTTCATTTATTGACTAAGAGGTATCATTAAAGGAAACAGAATCAATAAAATATAGATATAACTTACATCCAAGAATGAGCAGATTATTTACACATATTTCTTTATTTCATCTCCATAACAAGCAGAGATTTAAGTGAGCTAGGTACTACTGTCCTTAGGTTACAGTTAAGATTATGAAGGTTTTTTTTAATGTAACTATTATATAGTACAGTTTATCCTTGAAAGAAAATCAGTTGTTAATATCCAGGAATTGATTTTTAATATAAAAAATATTATATTGGCCATTGTTAAAAACAAATAGAAAAATGCAAGAGTGTGGCTTTTTTGTAAGAAAAAAAACTTGCATAAAGCAATACTGGTCTATATGTACATTAATAAAAATACATATAGAATAACTTGCCATGAGCAAGTATCATATTTTTGATAGTGTAATGCAAAGTAAATAATTATTGAATGAAAGATATGTATGGGCAGGGAGTGGTGGCTCACGCCTGTAATCCCAGCACTTTGGGAGGCTGAGGTGGGCGGATCACAAGGTCAGGAGATCGAGACCATCCTGGCTAACATGGTGAAACTCCGTCTGTACTAAAAATACAAAAAACTAGCCGGGCGTGGTGGCACACACCTTAGTCCCAGCAACTCGGGAGGCTGAGGCAGAAGAATCGCTTCAACCTGGGAGTTGGAGGTTGCAGTCCAGCCTGGGTGACAGTGACTCTGTCTCTAAACAAATAAATAAATATAAAAGACATGTACAAGCTAAAATTTCTTTCCTACACATTTTTCATTTTATAACCAATTATCTTAGGAGAGAGAGTAACGTAACCAAAGAGAATAGCAAAGTAATATGTCACTCTATAACTCGTGAAGAATTAATTCCCATCAGTTTTCAAGTTTGTACAGAACATGAGGGCTCATGTATGAGTTCAGCCCTGAAAACATAAAAGTAGGTTTTCATTAAATCACCAACTGCACTTGTGTAATAGTTCATCAGCCTGGTTAGTGGCTACTGCCACTGTATTCCTTGACAAGAGATGGCATCTCTCATACTTAAGACAGGAAAATAATGCTTGTTCTCGTCAAAAAGGCACATTTGGCCAAAAGAAGTGAACTGAAGGTTTGATATCCAAGGAAAATGATTAGCTGTCCTCCTTTAGGAAGAGAAAACAGCAACAACAAAATAATCCTGAAGAAGAAAAGCAATAAGTCTGGAAATATCAGCTGGTGGTGAATAGGAGAAGCATTTCAACACTTTGAATACTTTTAACTTTTAACTTTGCTGCAAAAAGTCTTAGCAAAGAGATTTGTAGGGATAAAATAAATAAATCCTATTCTTGGTCCAACCAATTAGATTTCCTATGACTTACATGTGCATCTGTAGCTAATGGCAGGTAGTAACCATTGCGTTCACTCTCTGTGTATCCACCAGTTTTTAGAAGTATTAGAAGCTTCACTGAGACCACTTGCCTGAGAGAAAGCAAGGTTCTCCTCATTAGCACACGGTAGCAATCCACAGGGTAGCCAGCATTTGATTATTAACATGAACTGTTTGGGCCATTAGCTGTCTACCTGTTTCAAAAACTTGTGTGGTGCTGTTTAGCTTTGGACTTTCTTTCCTGCTGTCAAATTTAGTTAAAATGTGCCTCTGGGATCAAATGTCATAAGGGGAAATGCACAGTTGGAGCTATTTCATAAGTCTTCCTCCTGTAGGAATCATGGTTGAAAACTAAATTAATTCTTAATACATAATATTTTCTACTAGCCTCATAGCTCTATAAACCTTAGGATAGAGACAATATTTATTAATAATGTCCTGAGGTTTTAGAGCCGGTATGCACTCTTATAATTCATTTTATCTCTTCTGAAATAGCAGTTGCTCTAAATGGATTTATTCCCCATTGATATCTAAAGTTGCTGTTAGGGAGCTCTTTTTATTTTAATTTTTGGTAATTCCATTAAAGCAAGCCTTCTGTTGGATTTTTATAGTGAGCATTAACAAAGTAAACTTGGAAAAAATTCTTGTATCTTTTGCTACTAATGTTGACCTAATAAGTGATATAAACATTCCAAGTGGAGAATCATACCCTCAGAAATGCATTCCTATGGATAATTCATAGCAAACTAGATGATGAAATCCAATTACGCCTCATCATGTTCACATACACTTATTACACTGAATTAAAATCTAGAATTACAAAGATTAGCTTTGTTCAATGTCTAGTCAATTTACACTTCTCTTGTGGGTAGGACCACATATTGATGCAACATTGTCCTCCTGTCTCAACCACATAGCACAACAAAGAATTATTAGCTTAAATTTTCATACTAAAAATCATATTATGTCATTAATTTTAAATTACTTCATTCATCTTTTAAAATTATTATTATAATTAAGTCATATGCCCTTGATATTATCTTTTTTATGAGGTACTTCAATAAGCTATTGGTATTTTAACAATGAAGAGATGATTCTAACGTGGGGATTGTCAATTTCAAAGTTGAAGGTCAGACAGATTCTTCTCTCTAATGAAACTCTGGATGAGTAAAATTATATATGAGTGACTAAAGTTTAAAAATAGACCTTTAAAAAATGAATTCACACCCTAGAACACATAGAATTTCTTAGTGTCCTCTGACAAATAGAAATATTTTGGTACCTACACTGATCGAGTAGACGCTTGCCTAATATGCTATAACACAAGGATATAGTCACATTTGTGAAACTTTTATTACTTTTTACGTCCACAACTGTTTTCTGCTGGAGGATTTATTTTGACATCAGTTCTGTAAAAACCATTTAGACTCTGAAATTTAGTCAAATCTGTAGATGATGATGCATCTGCCATCTTGTTTTCTTGTGAGATGTGTGAGGATCCGGAACACAGCATAAGGTGTCTGTCTTAGAAGGTAAAGGACGACATATGATGATAAGCCCCAACTTTAAAATAAAAATGACACTAAGACCAAGGCATCCAACCAAAAGTATGCACGTTATTTCAGCTTTTATGTGGATAGTGTTAAAAAGCAAAACAGCGGGCTTTAAATTAAGATCTAGCTAACGTATAGATTTTGAGATTTCCTGCTGGCTGAGAATCCTGTTATTAGTGTTTTTTATGCTAGATATCTATTAATAAACATAATTTGTGGGTAAATAATTCACATATATGCCAAATTATTAGAAATTTGAGGGGAAAGAAAATGCATGGCCAACTGATACTGAAAAAGTTATTTTCTTTAGGATGTTCCTGCCTGCTGACAGCTCTGCCTGATGTCTGGCAGTGTTTTCTCACTGGCAGAATAATCATTTTCTTGTTATTGGCCTCTAGCATACTTTAGAACCACTCACTTTTCCCATAGACTCACCATACCCCCTTCATTATGAGAACAATATTTCAAGCTGTATAATACATATATATATATATATATATATATATATATATATATTTTTTACAAACTAATAGAGAAAAACTAGGTTCTCTTGCTTCTCCAGTTCCAGGTTGGAGAGAACAGTCTCTGAGAAACAATTGGTGACGTAAAAATTTCTGTTCGTCCCTCCATACTTTCAGAGGGTCATCATCAGGTCCCATGATGACACAAAAAGGAACAGAATAAAAACACTATATTTTAGAAGATGAGCAAAATGACTGAGGGACAGAAGCATAAACCTTTTTTCCCACACTCCCTTTAGCTTTCCAGAACATATTTGCTCCAAGTTTTGCAAGCTCTTATGTAAATTTCCAAGGGATTCTGCTGCTTAAAGTAATGAAATAGCGACTCTTAATGTCACATTCTACCACTTTTGAACATGACCCTGATTGCACAGATGAATTCGGCAGGGAAAAGATCTTGAGTAAGACATTAGGTGCCCAAATGTTTGTATTGTGGTTAAGTGTAGCACCTGCCCTCCATAAGGTCATCTAAAATACTGTGCAAACCAAACAACAGTCAAAGGTCTTCCACTTTTCAACCCCTGACATATATGATGTGAATTGATAGAAACTATGAAATCCTGTGCCCTCCAAAGAGTCTGTTCCCTGAAATTTTATCATCAGTATCACAACTCTTTTCCCTGCCTTGAAGATTATCTTTTCACACGCAAATATTGTCTACTACGATAATACTTTAAGTCTGAAACAAGAAAAGAAGAATAAATGCATTAGTTTTGTTCCTCTCTGATGATGGAGACAGAGCAGTAGCTGGCTACATTTTCTAGAATGGCACATGTGAAAGGCATCTTCTATTTATTATTAAAGTCTTTTCTGTTTCCCAAAAGGACAAAGTACTTTACAACAAAAGAAGAGATACACAAAAATCATTAAATTTAGCTCTAAGAAGAATTTATAGCAAAAGTCTTTATCTAAGGAACATTAAACACAAAAAGTGGACAATATCTTCAATAGCAGTTTTATAAAAAGAGCAGAAACATTATTCATATGGTCATTTCTTGCACTGACCTTTGATAAGAAGCCAAGGGCATGATGCCAGATCATAGCTCTGTGAAAGCATTTATAAAGGGGGTAAAGTAATATAGTCCTCGTATGTACCTTTGTGATGATCTGACTTGATAGAGGGATAAAGCCTAAGAATCTACGGAGATGAATGTTAACGTGTCCAGAGGCTGCTGATTCCTCAGGAATTTCAATTGACTCAGTCATCTGACACTTGAAAATGGAAACTTCTAGTGGGTATTAAAAGGTTTATTAAATGTTGTACATTGTTATAAACCCTCATAATAACAATAAAGGCAAAAATAGCAATGAAAAAATAGTAGCTAATATTTAATGAGGGCTTGCTAGTTCCAGGTCCTGTGCTAAGTAACTTGCATGACTCACTGAAGGTCCCAGCAATCTCATGAAGTAGGTTCTTTTCGTATCATGTCCATTTTCAAAAGCAAAAATGGAAGCTTACAGAGGCTAAGCAAATTGCATGGGCTCACACAGATAGAAAGCACATGTTGAAATTTGAATCCAAACAACCTGCCTCCAGATCCCAGTGGCACTCCTTTACCCTAGCTTATGTTAGATTATAAGCAGAAAAGTTGTCTCTTTGCTATCATATAAATTAGCTGTATTCTTGTTCATCTGAAGGTTCATCTCTGGTCTTCAGAGAAGTAAGCTTCAGAAGAAACGCATTTAGACAGAGCCTTGATTTTCAATACTTAGCTTGGATCTATCCCTAATTTAACAGCTAAATGAACCCTTAGAGCCCTTTGGCATAAATTATGACACATGTAACTTTGGCCCAAATATATTGACAAGGGAAATGTTATAGCCATCTCTTTGTACTGTAAAAGAGCCTAATTTTGGCTCTTGGGACCAGTTTATTTGGAAAACTGAAGTCTTTGAGCACAGGGACTTCATCAGTATCTGTTGTCGGTTGTCAAATGATTTAACTGACTACAAAAATAATTTTTTCCTACCCTATTCTGCCTGCTGAGAATATCTTTCTACTATTGTAGTAAGAAAGCAAGCCTTGGAGACGTAGTTGTCTGTCTTACTTGGTGGGGTAAATCTACATGTGTACAAATGACCTAAGAGTTGAATCAAATTACTGAGGAAATACATATTAAGAGGTGTGCGCGTAAGTGGAGACGGCCTAGAACATGGGTATGCTTTATACACTGCAAAGGTCTTTCCATATACACTGCTCTTTCTTCATATACTGCAAAGCTCTTTCCTACCCACACTATTTCCACAGATGGTATTGGGATAAGGGCTCAGAAAAATAACTAAAATCCTGGTATCTATATTGAGTTAATGGCTCTGTAGAATCTAATGATTAATCAATAGATTCACAGAAAACTAGTTTTGTCATTGAGATAATACATTGAATGGCCAAGTCAAAAGCAGGATAGTTGTGCCTTATCTCTGTCTGAAATTCTTCAAAATTTCAAATAAATTCCTATTGTTCAGTACTTAATAGAGCTGAAGAGAATATCAGCATACTGAAGGGGTAAATACAGGATTTACAGGCTTGTAACATGGAATGTGTGTGTGTGTGTGTGTGTGTGTGTGTGTGTGTGTGTGTGTGGAGAGAGAGAGAGGTAGATAGAGATATAGATATTTAAGTAAATGAAAAAAACCTTGAATCTTTAAAAATATACTTGGAAAATTATGGTAGGATTGTTCCAGAACCCACACCCTACTTACCAAATGATACAAACAAAAAATATAATGCAAATTGTCTGGCAAAAGAAAACCTTTCCTCAAATATTTATGCAATTTTAAAGCAATTAACAGACACTACAACAAATGCAGTTACTGAATCATGGCTGAATAGTGTCTGATAGCTTTAAGATATATGATAGTAAGAAATTTATAAATGTTGCACATTTGTATAGGTTGAAGTTGAGTGAATTCCACAAATGTAAACCTTTTTAAAAAAATTATTGGGGCATTTTGCCAATTTTTCTGGAGCTATGGTTTTGGAAAAATGTGTACCTATTTTACTATCAGCATTTTAAAGCCCCAAATTAATCAAATTAAATTTGAATGTTATGAAACAAATGTCAATATATTTGCATCTTAAAATTTTTAAAATAGTTTCTTTGAGCTCAATAATCAGTGTTTTTTGAACATCGACTTTTCCTGAGTTGTAAATATTTATGCATAATTAATAATATTAAATTGACCTATTTTATCTTACGAGATGACAGAACAGTGAGGGAAATCATGTAACCTTGTACGCCGGGATTTGTTTCTCTCACAGCACAAAGCACTATCTTAACAAGGAACAAAGAAGCATGTTTGAGACCTTGGCATTCCAAACAATGAAATAAGTTGCAGCATTGAAAATTATTTAATTATTGTAAAAATTGATTCTTAGAGCTTTTGTCATTGTATTTCATTTATAGAGATTAAAATGAAATGTTTAAAAGAGGAACTGCTGCATGAGAAGGTATATCCTAGTAGGCAAGCCAATGATCTAGGGATCAAGAAACAAATAATTTCAGTAGTGAATGTATGACTAGCTCACTCTTTCATCCAGGCCAAGTATAACAGCTCTTTGATATTTACTGAGAAAATGTTCACAGAATATTCTGGATTTCTGTTTCCTAATTTTATTTTAAGAATATAACCAAGCATAACACAAAATCCTGAAGCTTTTAGATATTAAGGCAAAAATACTGGTTTGATAATATATATATGTATATATATTTACACACACACACATCCACACACATATATATGCATATATGTAAATTAGTATATACATTTGAAGTATTTGTTGCAACACAATTATAATCTCAAACTGACATGTGAATGAAAACTTTCTCTAAAAATTGTGAGAATTAAAAACACACACACAAAAATGCATCCATTTATATGAAGTTCAAGAACAGGTCCACGTTTCTATGGGGATAAAGGGAGTAATAGTTACATCTGGGAGAAGAAATACTTACTGAAAAAGCCATAAGGGGTGTGGATGCACTATCTTTGATCTGCACATATATAGAGGTATATTTATTTGTAAAAAAAGTAAGCTGCACATTTAAGATTTGTGCAATCTATTCCAAATATATTGGAATTAAAGAAAAAATAAACACGCTGTGTGTGTAAAGTATAGGCATGAAAGCAATAATCTCTCTAGTCGATACAGTGTCTTTGTTAAATTAGATAAAGATACTTCTTCTGAACAAATTCAGCTTCCTGGGCACAAAGTGTGACCAACAGAAAAGGGCAAAGATTCACTTCATTGGCCTATAGGAGTCTATACAATGGTTTATCCATAGTGCTGCATACAAATAAATATTGTTGAAGCAGAGCAGACAGTGAGTTGAATGAGTTTCATCACATCTTAAGGTTTGGTGGAAACTGTTCCATGTCAAAAGTCTTTAGAATTAAAGGATAACATTTTATTCTTCTATGGTAATACATATTATTATGCAAAATTTGATCTATGTAACTTGATACTATTTAATATTTACTCAAAGAAAAGATAGTTATATAGAATACAATTTCCTTCATTAGATTGATGAAGTCAATAATTTGTTTTTTGATTACTAACCATAGAGAAATCATCTTTATGCATACCAGTCAAAAATCAATTCTTAACAACAAATTTGCAATTTAAAAACATATATTTAAAGCAGGACTAAATCCAGCACAGCAAAAGAGTAAATAGATTTTTTTTTGTTTAAATTTAAGCGTTCTGGTTATTTATATTTGGTGTATTGCTGTGGAAATCTGTGACTGAACCGTCTTAGATGCATCCTTAGATGGAACAAAAACATTTTAACCTACCTATGGATAATTAATCAAATAACATTTATCTCAGATATTGTGATAGGAGAAAATATGAGGTTTTCATTGCAGCAAAAATTTATTAGGTTTTGACATACATTTTTGGAGATCTTGGGTATAAAGCACTGCATAATGTGTTGGTCATGATTAGCAAGAGCTTCTGTGATGCTGAGAGATATTTATTGCTGGATCCTGTTAGACAAGTGTATTTTCTAAATGTAGTAACTTAATCTCAGAAAAACAAAGAGACAAGCTATGTATGTCTTTATGTGTTTTAGATTTGTTAACTTGAAATGTGTTCTAAGGAATGAATTTAAGTAATTAAATTGTTTTAATTTGAATGAGTTAATACTTCAGAGTGAATTGTGAATTCCTTGAAAAAAAGACAGAGAAGATTAAAAATAATTAGAAATTAACATTATCGTTCGGCATGATGGTGGTGAAATTGTTGTATTACATTGTCAATATTCTGATTTTGGAAAGGTTTATATTTATAATGTCAACCCATTTTGTAATATAGATTTAATAAACATTATTTTTGGTAGCTGGCAGATTTAATCATTGAATTGGCTACCCATTTACTATTTCCATTATAATTTAGCTGTGGAATCCTTCAGGATTGCTTACTTTCTCAAGCCCTATTTACTAACTCTGAAATTTGGCAAGAAATTGCTTCTATTAATTTTCTACTAATGACTGTCTGTACATATTAAAATGTATTACAGGATCTCCAGTTAGGTAATTCACACATATCAAGTTATTTTTTTGTTTGTTTGTTTTTTGTATAAACAGAAAGAGAAGACTAATGTGGATTTTTTCCCTTACAGTTAAAAATAAATTATTTTAAATTTTGAATTCAAAATACAGCTAAGCTACTGCAGTAAGAAGGAAACTAAATAATCTCATGGTGGCTGATTTAAAAGGAAAACTCATTAACTGTCTTGCTTTCAGGACTAAAAAGAAATTTCCTATTAGAAAAGTCATTTTTTAAAAATTCATTTTGCATCAGTAATTTATTTACTACCACAAACCTGGAGAAAAAAAATAAGACGGCCGGGCGCGGTGGCTCAAGCCTGTAATCCCAGCACTTTGGGAGGCCGAGACGGGCGGATCACGAGGTCAGGAGATCCAGTCCATCCTGGCTAACACGGTGAAACCCCGTCTCTACTAAAAATACAAAAAACTAGCCGGGCGAGGTGGCGGCGCCTGTAGTACCAGCTACTCGGGAGGCTGAGGCAGGAGAATGGCGGGAACCCGGGAGGCGAAGCTTGCAGTGAGCTGAGATCCCGCCACTCACTCCAGCCTGGGCGACAGAGCGAGACTCCGTCTCAAAAAAAAAAAAAAAAAAAAAAAAAAAAAAAAAGACACAAATATAAGTAGAGAATAGGGTGTCTGGAGACTAAAATAAATAATGGATGCAAAAATGTTCTGTAAACTATCTCTTGCTATGGTAATTTTACTTTTCAATAGCTATAATAATTTGTATTACCTCAAAACGATTAATATCTTCATTGACAAATAATAATTTATCACCTACATTGGACAAGGTATTGTGTTTTACTATGGAAATACAGTCATAAGTAAAAGACTATGTCCTTGAAGGACAGTATAATTAGGAAGAAAGAGCATATAAAAAGAAGGTGCATGATAATAAAGAGTAATATATGTGAACTGCCAAGGAGTAAAAGAAGCGATAAATTCTTCAGGAAATCAGAGTTGGGGGCCATCATGAAATTAAGCTATTGGTATGCCTATGAAAATCAATTCTACAATATTATGTCTTAAAAAACAAAGTTAAACGTATGTCCAGTCAAAAGAAAGGTCAGCTATTACAACCATTGATTTTTCCACCTTTAGATTCTGTCCTTTTCCTGTGGAAAATTTATGCCCTCTGGTGGACAGGACTAATAGTTTTATAAATTTCAAAAGTGATTCCATCTTTTTTTGATAATGTCAATAACCACATGTTAAAAGTGGAGCTGGCACTGTCAGTTCCAGATGATTTTTAGTGTTTTAAAGGTCATGTAATGCACATCTTTAAATAACTTACTGTTTCATTTAGTTATAGAGCCATAATCCTAGTTTCTAGAATTTTCTAAGGCACTCAAAGGATTTCTGTGTCTTTATGATATACTGCTTGAAACTTCTAAGAACAATGATAAGAACACCTAGTATTCCTTGATTACATGAAGGTGTCGGTAAGAATAACACAGCTACCACTTTGACATGCGCATTTTTACTACTGACAATCACAAATCTCTGGACTTCAGATATCTAAAACCTAAATCAAATCTACATATATGCCACCTTCCCAAACCAGAAATAGTCAAGAGTTTACAATGTAGAGCTACAAGTAAAACTGTTTCTTAACATTTGTGTCTTTAAAAGTGAAATACAATAGCCTGTTTTTAAAAGTCTTTATCTCTAAGACTTTTGTATGTGGAGGGTACTAGGATTGAATCCTCTGGTCTCAATGTCCAAAGACCTAAAGATTTTGGTAATTTGTTTGGAGGTGTTTGTTGACATTATTACTTTTATTTTGAGATTTTAACTGTTACATAGTTATATTATCCAATTTTTTAATGCTGTGAATCACTTTATATGCCATTCACATTGGAATGAAAGTCTGAATTTAATGTTTTTAAGCAAACAACATACAATAATGAGGAAACTTCATTAAACTCTCTAGTCCCAAGTACTTATCTTAAAAAAGGGAAAACAGACATTCACTGGGCTTGACATTATATAAGCTATTTGATACCAAGAGAAAGTCAAATGTTCTCTTTCCTTAAAGAATATGCTAGATAATATATATCATATGACCTGAAGTTTACAGGCAGAAAGCATTTTACATCGGTTTCTTATTCAAATTTTAGAGATTTTTCACAAGCAATTTATGTAGGTACAAGCTTCTTAAAATGTCCTTTGGGCACATCTGTCTTCCCAATTTCATCAATTCCGCTGAATATAATACCCGTGTCCCCAGGTAAAAGTCATGATGCAATTCTATCAGACAGTTGCTGTACTTTGCGCAGTGTGGGTGTGAGAGCTAATTTTGTCCTTAGATTCAGAAGCTTCATTAACAGTCTTAACACATTCACTGCAGCTTTCTAAACCTCTCAGGCTTTAACACTTACACTACTGCAGAACCGGGAGGAAGAAAAATAAAATGTTATCCTTGTTTTGAAAACACATTTCTCGAATTGGCAACAAATACAGCTCTTTTGTGCACTTCCAAATCTGAGTTCCAAGAATGTCATGCTAAGGAAGCCTTCGGCAGCACACAATTAATACTATGAGAAAAGTGCTTTTACACCCACACAAACACACACAAAAATTTTGTCCAAACATAAATGAATAAGAGACAGTGTTTAGAATTAATTAATTCCGTGAACTATGTGTAGCTACAAAAGAGCATTTTTAAAAAGGCAAACCTTTTTACTGCATTAGAAATCTAAGTTTCATATTGTTATAACTATTCAATATTGGTATTAATTTCTCAGATTTCAGTGAGTAAGATTCCTACCCAAATGCTGTCTGGTTATTAAATGAAAATATTCATCAAGTCCAACCTTTGATTCTCAATATCTATATTCAATTATTATGGCAGTATGTACATACAATTGTTACATTATGTAGCTGTTGAAGAAGAAAAATGCAAATTATTTCCTTCGCAATTACAACAAGCTTTTTGCCAGACTCACTCAAACAGATATACTGGAGTGATGTTAAGGAAAACATTGCCACATATGTATGCTAATCTACTCATCCATCTACTTATAATATACCATAATTATAGTTTATGCAGTGTCCAATTTAACCAGTCTACACTTTGATTTACACATATAAATACATGATAGATCATAATGAGAAAGTGTACAAATTAAAATTCACATGTATTGACATTTCAACAATTAAAAGTATTCAAGATGGAGAGAATATGTATGGGAACATTAGCAAATTCTTATTTTAATTCTTAATGTCTGCATGGTTCACTTTTTAGAAAACATACTAAAGTCTCCAGCTCTGTCAAGTCATATTTTTAATGGACATACTCAGGGTTTCTACATTGTCCAAAAGTTATAAACAGAAAAAAAAATGGGATTTGGGGGAATTCATCTCAAAGTCTGGGCTATATCTTGGAAACAGGCTCAAGTATTAATAAAAAGTCAAATGAAGCAATTACAGATATATCTGCAGTTAAAATTATGAAAAAAAGAAAATAGGCTGTTGAGACTTAAATATTGCATAATGACGTCTCAATAACCAGGAACATAAATTGATTGGAACATAGAGGCAAAATATTCCATTCATTTGGTGGTATACACTTTAAAGCAAAGGAATTTAGTTGTTTGAATAACAATGACACATATTAGAATACACTGTTCAGTCTGATATCATCACATCTGATTTTCTAGCAAAACATTTTAAGAAATCACTTAAATTGAAAGGAAGCAAGGATTTTACAAAATGCTCTTTCAGAAAAGCTATGCATACAAAAAAATTCAGTTATTAAAGAACTACATATAACCTTTAAAAAATTTTTCTGAAATCTAATCAGAAATGTTATTCTAATTGTACTATATGGAGGGTAATTTTTAATACGAGTGTCAGGAGACCTGAGCTCATATCACACACAAGATGAGATAAATATATCATAATAAGACATTTTTCCCAGCCCTATGAGCTACTTTGCAGAATGCCTGGGAAGTACAAGATTCTACAGTAATCTGCAGATGCCATGTACTTTATAAGACACCTTGCATTCTTACACAGCAGAACAATTTTATAAAAGGCAAGTAGATTATATGTGAATAACATCACGTATGAAGTCAGCCCCCCACCCACTTCTAAAGAAGCTGAACAATTAGGAATCAGCTTCTATTGCTGATACTATCTTATGAATTATTTTTTCTTGAACACTTTGGGTGACTGCTAGCACACATACACGCAGACAAATGGTAGCAGGCCCAAAAATATGGAAGTAAAATTTATAGAAGAAAATACTGAAATTGAAAACTTTCTATTTTTAATCTCATCCTCTCCCTCCCTCTACTCTCCTTCTTCCACATCCCCAGACACTGGGAGACATGAATACCATTCCATTTTAGCAGCTGTGTGTCTTGACTAAGCTTATATTATTTGTGACTGCAGATTGGGAAGAGAGGGGAAGAACTACATAGATGGTTTCCTCTCAACTGGCAAGAATGGCAAGGGCTGTGTCTGCATCAGCCTCCAGTCTGAGGAGGATGTATCTGTGTGGTACCTCTTGAAATGTAGGCCCCTTGCTGTGTAATCTAGGCTATGCTTTATTTTCCATATCCACTTTGTCTATCACATAATTTGTATCTTAATGCAGATGCTTAGTCATAGTTTCATTAATAGAAAGACAAAACTCACAATTTCTCCCTGTGATTCTTCCTTTGGTATTCACTTCTTTGCAGTAGGAACTTGGTTTTCTTGTTTCTTATTTCAGGCCAGTAACGTGACTCTCATTCCTGCTTTCTCCTTACTATGGGGTCTTTTAAAAATTATATATGCATTTGTTTAGCATTTTATATGAAGCTCATGGTACAAAATTCCAAATATCAAAAAAAGCAAGAAGCACGTCTCCCTCCCACTTTGACCCCCAATCCGACATCTCTGGCAGCAGCTCGTCTCCTCTCAGATGTATTCTGTGTACATTCTAGCATATCTGTGCACATATGCTTCTGCTTTATTGTACAGATATGAACATGCCATATGCACACACTGTTTTTGCTATTTTTCATGTAATAGCTCTGTGGTTGTTCCGTAGCACATAGCACCTTGACCTCTAGTTTCTTGATCTTGGAACATTCCCCGGCACTGATTAGCTCAGAAGAGGTTTGAGACGTGTAGGTTGCCAATTTTATTATCTGGGGAAACATTATTTTGGTGCAGAAGATCTTGTATTTTACATTTCAGAAATTGATCAATTAAAAAATAAATAGCAACTACTAAGAAGTCGTTATATTCATGAGAGCATCCAAGTAAAAACTTATATAAATGCCTTTCATATACTATGATTTTTTAAAAGAGGATATTTTAACACAAAAAATAGGAAAAACAATTTCAGAATGAAGTAAATAATTCTTACAAACAGGGAATTATGTGAAACTCACAAATGTACTTTTTTCCTCATACCCTTGCACATCTGTGAAATCTTCAGAGACCTGCTCTGCTCTAGAGAAGATGATTTGGAAACCACTGGCATAGTGCCTCAGACACCCAGTTACAGCTGCGGCACAATGGAAAGTGCCTGGATAAAAATTCAAAATGCTTGGGAGCCATAAGCCCCAGTCTCTTCAATTGAAAATGGGGTTAAACAGCCATCACTCATGCCTTCCATGAGAAGTAAATAAGAAAATCATGTAAAAGATAGTTGTAAATAATAACAATTAAAAAAAAAATCTTTGTTAGTAATCTACTTAGTCATCAGTGCTGAGAATATTTGTCATATTTCTTGAAATCTTTGTTGTACATTGTGTCTTTTTGACTATCTGCTACAGAAGACAAAAAATACTTTTACCTCAGGGTTTACCACAGTCTTTGCAATGCTGAGTAGAAAATGGGACTACACAGTAATGGTCTCCTATTAAATCTTTCCAAACAATCTGAGTTCCCTACATTACAGCTCTCACATGCTTCAGGAAAAAAAAAAAAAAAAAAAAAAAAAAAAAAAAAAAAAAAAAAATCACAAGTCAATAACATAGATCAGAGAAAAATCAGTGAATTGCTTGGTTTTGAATTGAAAGCCCTCCACAACCCACATCCCACACCCCAGACCAACCTCTGAAGTAATATGGACTCCAAGGAGGTCTGGCAGAACAGCTTTGGAGTTCCCAGCGCAAGGGGGATTCACACAAACTAGCATACTCAAGACTAAGGGTTGACGTCTTCTGATCCATACGACATTTTCTATGTCTTCCTTCTAACTTAGATCTATTTTCTTATGTCCAAAATATGATATGTGAGTATTTACATATATTAGCCCCACAGATTAGGAAGCTGCTTCAGAATTGCCTTCTATTTTGGAATCCATTTTATGCAAAGAACTGACACGTCTGTATGATGCCATCTGACTCTGAAAAACTATAAAAAGCCCTAAATACTTGATGATGTCGTTAGAATTCAATTTTTGGCCATATATATCCCCAGTTTTACATTTATAGATGTTTTTAATCTTACAAAAATCTGGTTCTATAATGTGGCATTTATATTTAGCAAATAATAGTTATTTGTAAATAAACGTAAAATTTCTATTGCATTAATAAAACAAGTTTTCTAAATGATTTTTTAAATTTGTTTCTTTAGACACCATAAAGCAAGAGAGATAGGAACAGATTTAAAAGAAATAATTAATGTTTAAAAATTAAAACAGTCCTCCAAAGTAGTATTGCAACAATACAATCAGTCTTCTAGTGGATAAAATGGGAATAATCTACTCCACATTCTGAGGATTAGGTATTGATTACTCTGTTTGGGGAACATTTTAAAAACCACAGTTGATGTGCTCATGTAATACACACTATTCTGGTTCTGGATTTGAAATAGTTTACCTTAAAGATATCCTTTCGCTGGTATTTTTAGTCAATGACTCAATGACTATATGTTATTCTCCTTACTGAGTCTTTATTTTACAATGAGCTAATTCAACAAATTAATTTCAGTATTTAAAATACGTCCTAATTTTATCAAATTTTAACACTATTTTACATAAATTGTGTCTTGTAAATTGTATCATTTGAGACTATTAAGGCAGCCTATTCAACAAACATTTTCTTTGCTGCACAAATTCAGCTAAGGCTTAGGGATGAAAGGTAACACCTGGTCTTTGCTTTTAGGAAGCTCTCTCTTGAATTTCCTTTCAAATTCTTTTTTCAGTCCATTCCTGTTTGGAATCCCTGTTCTGTTCAGAAACCACTTTCACTAGAAATGTGAAAAAGATAAACCAGTTTACAATCACTAATCATTAAATATACATGCATTTTCAATGAAGGCATAACACATATTCATGTGGAAATATTCTTAGTTTAATCAGTGCTGCTGCAAGCAATTAGATCTCCTCCATTTCAGATAAAGAAGGGTTCTCTGTGGGCTGGGCTGGCCAATTGAAGTCTCACCTTCCTATAGGAGGCCAGTATGGTTCCATCCTTTGCTCCTTTGACAATAACTGACAGCTCTCTCTGTGTTCAAGGCAAAACTTACTAATCTACTTGACTTGTAAGTATCAGTAGCATCAATATAGCAGCACTCAGCAATGTCAACCTGCAGCTGAAGGCTCTTCCACTCTCTCAGGCTATTAGACTTAAACCTAACCATATGAGAGGAAATATATCCACAGCAAACACAGAGGTAGGAGTTCATTTCTTTCCCTAACATAACCCTAAATAACATGGTAATAAACTGGAACACCATTCTGAGTTAACAGTTACCCAGCAGGAAAAGCCCAGCTTCATCTTGTGTGAATCAATTCATGTCTTCAGTGTTTTATCACTTCCTTTCAAGGCAGCTAACAAATATTTATTACGTGATTCCTATAGTCTGATGTTTTGTTAGGCTCTTGGGTGTACAGGCGTGTTCAGAACAAATTCCTTGTCCTTGACAAGGTTATATTCCATTTGAGACATATCATTCAAAATTATGTAAATAAATAAATAAGTTTTTGTGGTGGAAGTTGGGTGCTAAGAACATGTCATGGATCATTATGTAGGTTTCTATGCAGAATTCAAAACTCATTCATGAGGAAAGGGGGCAACACTACAAGGATCTGATTGTGGGGTTAGAAGGTAGGTGTGAGATGGGGAACAAATGAAGTGACCTAGGCAAAATAAAGTGAGGACAAGGCCCAATAAAGAAAAGAGCCTGACGTATTATTAGGAGTTTGCCTTAAAACTCAGCTGCTTGGCTGAGACCCCAGTACCCTGTCTAGTTCTTCCTGAATCTTTCCTGTCTTATTACAGGCACTGTGCCCACAACTGAAAGAGCTGCCAATAACAAAAATGTCATCCAAAGGAGTCTGAGTATCACCACCATCCTGGAAACTCCAGTTATTTACCCCCATCTCTCTACCTCTAGACATTTACCGCTTAGATAACCATACCAGCCCAGATGAGGCCAGAGTTCACTCCACCCTTCAAATGCTAGAGTTCAAATCCTTGTGAATAATATAATTGTATCCAGAGAAATAGAAGTGTCTTAGTTTTTGTCTTGCAATTATAGATGTGGTATAAATCCTCTTCCCCATGATCTTAAGACAAATTAATTAACTTCTCTGACTCTTAGCTATATCAATAAAAGTGCATATGCTAGTCTATGTTAGTCTATATTTATCATTTTAAAATTCTTACCTTACAAAGATTATAAACAAGGTGGTGTGGAGTATACAAAGACTTATAAGATAGTGTCTCTGCCCTAAATCACTGCAGAATCTTGTGAGGGTGATAAAGCGCATAGAAAAATTACAAGCGACCTAATAGAATGTAATAGCACCTGGGAAAGAACCCAGCAAAATATAATTAAAATCAGAGCAAAAAACATATTGCATTTTAGCTGGGAAACTAGAAATACGGGACATTGTTTTCATGCATTGGACCTTGAAGGACAAGGCATTTGCAACTTACATTCAAAAGATAAGCGTATACACCTATTTCTGTTTGGAAGAAATAATGTGGAATCCCAAGGCATGAAAGCAGCAAATCGTGGTAATTTTTAAAAGAACACTCCCTTATCCAATTTGATTGGATCTTAGAAATAAAAGGGAGTAATGACAATGAAGATGGAAATGTAGTTTAGGAAACAATTTTATTTTGTAGGAATGAAGAATCACCGAAATATTTAGATTAAGGAGTGAGACTCTAAAATATCCTTTAGTAATATATCTGTGTTTCTGTATGTAGCAGAACTTGTAGTGGAAAAAGACTGAAGGCTTTGATATCTGGTGTAATTATCTGACTATAAAACATGTTACTATACAATTACAGAATATCAATATAGGCACACGAGGTCTACCATTCTTTAAAATAGAAAAAAAAAATGATGTTTATTTGAGTTATGATATGAACATAACTAGATACTGGTAAGAATCTCTCTTTAGAACCTTAAAAAGATTAAATTTGAGTTATCAATCATTGTCTGCAAATCATAGATAGTACATACTAATTCTTGCACTGCTTCTATTCAGAACATTACTACTGAGCTCTCAGCTGTACTTTATACCTCATGAACTCAAACTATAGATTTACTTTCTCGAAGTCATCATTTGTCTTTCTGGACAAATGTTCTACCTATTTACTGCTGCATACAGTAATAATTTGATACCACATTCTATACATTTCAAGGTTTCAAAAATATTTGACATTTTCATGTTAAATATTATAACATCAACTATGAACATTAATCATAGTGGCTTTTATTATTTATACAATATTTCATAGTGAGCTTTAGTCACCCATTTTAAATAGAGACATCTGACATGCTTAATAAAAAATTTTATATACTAGGTTTACTACTTTCTAGATATAACCTTGATTGATTTATTTAACATATCTAACATCCTGATGTTTAATAGGGGATGATTTTAGTAACTATCTAACATAATTAAATGGATTAATACAAGTAAGTTTATTTAAGCAGTCTTAG
Organism: Rhinopithecus roxellana; assembly: GCF_007565055.1. NCBI lineage: Eukaryota > Metazoa > Chordata > Mammalia > Primates > Cercopithecidae > Rhinopithecus > Rhinopithecus roxellana. The sequence continues at coordinate 9,695,563 of NC_044549.1, read as the reverse complement.
CACCAAGAGGTCATTTAACAAATAGAGTTTATTATTATATACCAAATACTTCTTCCTCTGAAAGGGCAATTTTTTAAATAAGTCTGAAAATTTGAAAGATTGGTTTGGAGAATGGGGAAGACAAGCCATGCATTAGATTGAAATTATTGCAGTTTTTCAACTAAAGTCTGTAGACACCAAACTGAAGAAGTTAGCAATTAACAAATCAAGTTAGACTATGTCTTCATTTAGCTTAGATTATAAACACTAAAGAAGGTTCATGTTGGGGCTTGACTGGCTGTCTACGTTGACAAATTAACCAGATAATCAACATTTCTTATCTTAACAGTCTATTGCAAGCATAGAGTCAAGTTCTAGACTCAAATGTCATTCAGTATTTTACACCCAAAGTGAACTTGAAACAAAACGTGCAATAGTTTCCCCTTTCATTAACCCATTGACATTCCTGTCTCTAACCTCATTTAAAAAAGAAATTCCATAGAGATTTGGTAGCATTAAAAGAAAATGCAGTCTATGTACTTTACCCCTCCATAATTAGGAATGTGGAGACAACACGTTACCATTTGAATGAAAGTCAGGATATACTTGATGTCTTCCTAGCTCTGCTAACTAAATAGATGCGTAAATTTAAGCTTGTCACTTAAGTGCATCTTACTATTTTCAGTATAAAATGGAAGGTGAGTCTATAAGAAAGAGTCACTCACTCAGCAAGGCAAAGTTTATAGGCACACATTTTGTTTTAGTGTTCTTGGTGCTTAGCAAAATGCCTGGTACATAGGAGGAAATGACAAATATTGACAAAACTAAACCTAATGCTTCCATCCATAAAAATATACAGTCTGTATTTATCTCGAGAACTGTTGATATATCAGGAAGACTAAACAGTGAATGTACTGTGTAGGAAGAATATAGGAAATAAGAAAACAACGGTCAAGATTGTCAATTCATGAGAGGAAAAAAAAAAACAAACAAACAAGGGAATATTGGGAAAGCAGAATACTAGTGGAAATAAAACTGACTCTAACTGAGGTATCTTCAAAGGAATATACACCAAAACTGCAACAGTCAAATTGTATCTGAACCTTATCACTGAATTTTTGCATGTGTGCCTACAGATCAGGTAAAGCCGAGACAATTTCCATTTTCCCACCAAGCAATTATTTGAAATATGCATGCAATTGAATATATTACAAATTCTGCAAATGCATTATCCATAATTTTAAAGAATAAATGAATTTAGCAATAATTATCAATATTAATATGATTTATTTTAATAAGTATAAAAGTGCTTACATTGTTGTCACACATTTTCTTTGCAGAATATATGTATTAAAAACAACAAAATTATCTAACAATAATCTAACACAAATCACCTATTTTCAATCAGCCATGGAAATAATATAGGAAAATTGCATTTTAAAAGCTGACAAATAATAATGGTTGCAGATTGTTCTACAAAGAAAGATTTTATACTTCTACTCATAATCCCCTATGCACTTGTCATTAAGGTAACTGTTCTCCATGAACTATTTCTCTCACAGTGATTTTTTCATGGTAGAATATTAAACCCATTTTAGAGGTAAGGAAACAAGTTCAGAAAGTTTATGTGCCACAAGGTCCCACAACTAGTAAGTGCCTGACCTGAGATTTAAAAGCTACAAGTGATTGACTCTTGTGCCAGTGATCGTTTCTTCAAAAAATATAAATCTAATTTTCCTTTGAAAAGGTAAAATAAAATTAAATAGTTCCCGCAGTCATAATGTAGAATCATTAAAAGTAAAATATTTTGTTCTCAATTTCCTAATAATTAATAATGACAAATATCCAGAAAAATTAAGTCTATGCATATTTGTAGTAAACAATCAGAATAATGACTTTGTTATTGTTGTCTTGATGACAAAGAGCTGATAAACAAGAAATAATAATCTATTTTTTTTAGGAAATTGATTTTCACAAGGCAATGAGAAGAAATCTCATTAGTGTTCAATTATTATTATCATAATTAGCAAGCTAAAACATTCTATTTATTTATTGAAATGAAAGTTGAGCAATATAGCATATGAAACTTAGCCACGTAAGACTGTTCAGAAAACTGAATGTAATATTTTTATGATTAAAAACCAGCTTACATATCATATTCAAAGAAAAGAAGCATTCCTTCATAAACAGTCGCTATGGCTAACTTGAAAAAGAAAAGTTTGGACAAAAAGTATGTTGCTCCAGTTATAGTATATTGCTTCCAGCTTATAGTTGGAATTTATCAACGGATTAGATGGGAACTAACACAGGAATAATATCAACAGCAGATTTAATGTGCTCCTTGCTGATTTGATTTTTTTTGATTTCTTGTTCAAGATGTTGCCACCAATTCAATTCAAAGTAGGATTGATTATATTTGAAGTTATTTGTTCAGTTAAATTCTATACATCTACTACTCCAAAGATGTAAATAATAAAAAATAAATTTTCAGAGGGGCATTCAAACTAACAACATATTTTGGTAATGAGGCCTCTCATAATATGGATAGGTCCTTTGGGTTTGGTTCCTCAGTGTAAATTTTTAGGACATCAAATTACTGATATTGAACAATAAATAACATATATTATAAAATCACAAAACTTGTATTTGTTCTCTTTTATTATAGATTATTATAGACAATACTGAATGCCTCTAGCCTGGAACACGAAATAGGAAAAACATTTAATATGTATCCAAAAAACAAGATGCAATATCAAGCCTACTGATGGCAATCTATTAACTTATTTGGGCTTCCGTAATCAAATGATAGATTGGAATATATAGTTAATGTGTGTTCTTGTTTTAAAACTACAAAGTTAAAAAGAGTAATATTTTGGTCAATTATATCTAGAATTATAATTAAGGGGGTTCCTGAGTGACTTTAGTCAAATTAGACATTCCTTCAATGGAATAGGTCACTTTGAATGTGCAGTTCCTTAAATTACCAATTATCTAATTTAAGACATTTGGGCTGAATTCACTCAAACTCCAAATGTCACTTGCCAAATTTGAATCAAACTATTTTCTTCCCTAGTGTAGTCTTCACACTCCTATATATGCTAGATGTTCTTAATTACAAGCTAGCCCATCAGAAAGGGCATTTCTTCATTTGGACAAAGTAAAATACAGCTTTATTAGGGAGACCCTCTCCTCTTAGGATGTTGAATTAATGTGTTTCAGGAGTTTGAAATAAAATAGGAATTATAGTTAGGATAGTCCCCGAGAGAAATTAGATATGCTCACACAAGATTATATTCCTCTTTAGTTAGACCAGCTCCGGTCCCAGATCAACCTCTTAGCCCATGGTCCTTTGAGTTTCTGAAAGGGGTGAGAAGATTCCGCTGTGCCAAGATTCACTCAACCAGATTATACAAGAATGCCCATGTCGGCCGGGCGCGGTGGCTCAAGCCTGTAATCCCAGCACTTTGGGAGGCCGAGACGGGCGGATCACGAGGTTAGGAGATCGAGACCATCCTGGCTAACACGGTGAAACCCCATCTCTACTAAAAAATACAAAAAACTAGCCAGGCGAGGTGGTGGGCGCCTGTAGTCCCAGCTACTCCGGAGGGTGAGGCAGGAGAACGGCTTAAACCCGGGAGGCGGAGCTTGCAGTGAGCTGAGATCCGGCCACTGCACTCCAGCCTGGGCCACAGAGAGAGACTCCGTCTCAAAAAAAAAAAAAAAAAAAAAAAAAAATGCCGATGTCTTCTAGTGTATTTGGGACTAAGAAATTTAGCAGTTTGTTTCAGCTCCAAACCTTACTTCCCTAGAGGAGCCTTCAGTCATTTGCGCCTTTCACTTTACCAGTGTCTAAGGTTAAGTAAAGGCACAACATTTCCATGTTCAGTCTTTGATTTTCTACTCTATGACAAATCCACATCACCCAGAACCTGAAATTCAAACTTTCTTTTATAGTCATACAAGTCACTCCATATAGTTCTCTACAATTCTCTTTAACATTTTTAATACTTAATACTTTCTTTAATATTTTAGAAACATAGTAGATTAAAATATAAATACATTTAATATTATATTATTCTTCATCTTGCATGCCATTGTATCTTAATATGCTCATGAGAAGACACTGATCTTCTTAGTGGTATCCGTATTATTTGCTACTTAAATTCTGTCCTTATTGATTTATTGTGGTAGGAGAAAAAGACTTTATTCATATTAATTTTGCAGCCATATTTTATTTTTGCACTTATTGTAACTTGCTGTTCCAACTATAGTTATGTGAGTTAATTCCCTATTCAAAGTTAAATTGCCTATTGTCATTTATTTCATTTATTTACAAAAATTTGCATCTTAGTTTCTAACTCATTCCTGAATGTGATCCAAATAACTTCTTTCATCATTTAGACAGATTTTAAATGCATTTTCTATTTTTTTAGTCACAACACATCTCTGTAAATGCCTAGGTATTGGTTTTTGAACCACATATCTATCAACACTCATTCATAGATCTCATTCAGTTAACTCTTTTGTGAATTTCATACCATATATGTGCTGAAAATCGCAAAAACTTCATCTGCAGAATGAAATTTGCCTCTGAACTCCAGACTCATATATCCAATATTTGGGGATGGAATAGGCATCTCAAACCATGTTTGTCCAAAAATTAATCCAATTTTCCAATTGTCAATAAATAGCAACTTTGTCCTTCCAACCGTCCTCTCTAGTAACCCCCAAATCACATCCCATCTTTGGACATCAGCAAATCCTATCTGCACTACCTTCAAAACACATCCAGAATTTCACTGCTATCCCATCAAAGTGTTATCTCCTAGTCCAAGGCATTGCCATGTTTCTCTTGAATTATTTCAGTAGGCTACCAATTGATCTGCTTGCTTTTTTTCATTGTCCCTCCCTACTCCCTTCATGTATATTCAATGTTTGACACAACTGCCAGATCTTTTTACAGTAAAAAATCCTCTCAGGCCTCCATTCAAAACATGACTACCTACCTCACTAAGTGTACAAACAAGCTTATTTATATAGCCTACAAGGTTCTACGAAACCTGTGATAACCTGCCACCCACTTCTCTCACATCCTCCTCGATTTCTACCTTTTTTCCTCATATATCACTTGCTTGATCAATATATCATCTCATGCATAGGCAGGCAGGCAGAATCCTGTCTCAAGTTTTTTTCATTTGCTATTTCCTCTCCTGAGGATGTTCCTCCCTTAGTAATCCATGTAACTTATTTCATTAACAACTTCAAGTCTTTGCTTAGATGTGACAATCTCAGTGAAGTTTTTCTTGACCATACTGTTTGAAATTGAAAATGCCTCCACATCCACAACACCCCTACCCTTCCATCCTGATATTTTCCTTCTTCTCCCTATTCTGTCTTCATCCACAGCAGTCATCCATCTGACATACATGGGTGTGTTTAGTATATATGTTGTTTTTATTATGTGCTTTTTTAAATAGAGTTTTTCTATATCCATGAAAATTGAGACAATGCCTGGTGTTTAGTAAGTATTAAATAAATAATTATTTAGTGCTGAATAAGTGAATAAATCAATGAATGAATTGCTATAATCAGAAAGATCCTTAAACTCTTAGAGCGAACTTTTCAAGGGACAACACAATTCGAACAAATTTTCAAGAAGGAAAATTTGGAACATTTTGTTAACTTTTACTTACACATTTCATTCCATAGAGTTTAATTATCTGGCAGAGTTTTTAAAATATTCATTGCAAACAGCCTTTCTTAGTCTATAAAGTTCAATTTTAATAACCTGTGGTCCTCTTGCTAAGTTATTAGAGTATCCACTTCTTCATGTTCATAGACACAACGCTGTAGTAAATTGTATCCACTTTTTCATGTTCATAGACTCAACACTGTAGTAAATTATTGTCCCTGCTTCAAAAGTCTGCTTTGGCCCCTTTACTGACATTTTTCGACTCCTTCAGGGGCTTAGATATGTCCTTCTTGAAACTCTAAGTTATGATTACAAGGCTGATGATTTGCTTACAAACTATACTTGGTATTCCTCAAATTCCTCACTAATCCTTGCCCCACTTCATATTACATTGGATGTGACTTCACATTCTAAATACATAATGTACATTGCAGATATTTTCCAAACAGCTTTGAAGCAATGTATACTCTTTAAGTTTATTTTATTCAAGCATCTCACACTTAAAGAGTCACTGCACTGATGAAAACTAAAATAAAAACAACAAATTATAATATTTATCTAATGCATATGTTTGCATACACAAGTAATATAGCACTATAAAATACAAAGTTTCAAATATAGAACACCAGCCCATTTAGTATAACATAAATATTTTCTGCTTGTTAAATGAATCAAAGAATACAATTATTCTTAAATTAGCTATTTTTCAGTGCACATGTATAATACACATACAATCCTTACATTTACAGAATTAAATGATGACAGATTTGATAACTGCAATATGTTTATATAATCTACTGTTTTAAAAGTGTATTAATGAGAATAACATTTATGGAAGGAGGGCAATATTTTAACTTTCTAAATTACTACTACCAATATTAATAAGCCATGATAATGTCAAAAAATAAAAGTTAGAAATAATAAGAAAAACCACATTGTCATTTCAAAGTTTTGATAGAAAAAATTCTGCTTAAACATAATTTAAAAATATAAACTATAATAATTTGATGAACATGTCAAAGAAAATCTTTATCCAATGAATATAAAACTGAACTTGCCATACCAGTACATATAAATCTCAATATATAAATACTAAAATCTACCACCTTTCTTTAACGTTTTTATTTATACATAAAATTTATAAATAGATATGGGTTACATGTGATATTTTGATACATGCATAGAATATGTTATGATGAAGTCAGGGATTTTAGGAGATCCATCACTACAAGCAGTTATCATTTCTCTGTGTTGGAAACATTTCAAATCTTCTCCTCTAGGTAATTTTAAATATACAATATATTGGTTTTTACTATAGTCACCCTGCTGTGTGGTATTTTTTGAGGGCTGTGTTGAGAAGAACATATATAGCCAATATCTTACATATTTTAGGTATTATAGTTCTATTGTTTACATAAGCTAGAAATATGCAGAATGAAATAAAAACAAATATTCTCATTCTGAGGAATAGGGTAAGCCAAATATATGTCTTTACAACAGCAGTATGTGAAAAGATTAAATAAAATATACTGCACTACTCTAATTCTCTTAAAATCTATGTAAGTTTCAGTTTAAAGGTAAAACTATATTTGATCCCTGGGCACAGTGGGTCACCCTGTAATCTCAGCACTTTCGGAGGCCAAGGCGGGTGGATCGTTTGAGGTCATGAGCTCGTGACCAGCCTGGCCAACATAGTGAAACACTGTCTCTAGTAAAACAAACAAACAAACAAACAAACAAACAAACAAACAAAAATATATATATACACACACACAAAAAAAAAGTTGGCCAGGAGTGGCAGTTCACGCCTGTGGTCCCAGCTACTCGGCAGGCTACAGCAGAAGAATCACTTGGACCAGAGAGGCAGAGATTGCCATGAGCCGAGATCACACTACTGCATTACAGCCTGGGCGACAGAGCAAGATTCCGTCTGGGAAAAAAAAAAAAAAAAAAAAAAGCCCCCCAAACCAAACTGTTTTTGAAGTGGATATTTTGGCAAGCACAGACAATGGTATCTATTTTTTTTTTTTTAAATTGACAGATTTTCTTGTTGGAATGTGTCAACATTTTGTAGTAAAAATTGTTTTCTATATAAGTTAAATTATACACTTTTTAATATGCTTTGTGTATAACATTTCATACATATAATATTTCAAGCATAGGTAAGATTGTTGAAGAATATTTAGTTTGATCTAAAATGGCTTATGTTGAGTAGAATTTATTTTAAGAAACTTTTTCCTTTCATCATGGAACTCTCAAATAATGAGATTTTATAAACACAATGACAAACCATTTAAAGTGAGAAACGAGCAAACAGGTGTACAGCTTGTGCCTAATAGGCCTTTCCTTAGTTTCACAGTCGGATAATTTTCTTTGCATACTGCCTTGACCTGATTATTCATGGCTTTTTGCATAATGAGAGAAAGCTTTTAGACATGTTAGGTATGACATACAAAATCTGCAACTACTCAACCATCTTGAGAAGTCCTGTTGAATTTTGTACGGTAGATTTAGCAGTCCAGTGATAATTTGATACAACATGATTAAAATGTTGAATCTAGTGAACTCTTTGAAAACACAAAACACTATAATGTTTCAGTGTATCATCATATGTATGAAACTATTCTCATACTTGCTTCAAATGTGTTTAAACAGGCAATTAACACACTGGCACTCTTTGAAAAGTTATCTAAAATGTTTTACTCTATTAGATCTGCTACTTCTACCCATTGATAAAAAAATTGAAATAATAATCTACTCAAAAATATTATTGTAAATTGGCCTTTCAAATGTATAACCTCCAGAGATAGGTTTTATCAACAGAAATGTTTATAATCAAAATAACCTGCCCAAAATTTAAAATAACGTATACACTGGGATATCTTTTACATTTTTGCATGTTTCTTTTTTTCAGGGATAATTCTATTAACCCTGACCTAATAATTCTATACAAACACACCATGATTTAGATAAACACTTCTCCATTATTTTGCTAATTAACTTACAATTTATTGTTACTATTCAATGTTCTGGTCTGATGTGTGTCCACATTTTCTATTTTTATATTTATCTTAAGTTACTGTGTCAAAATATTTAAGCATTTCGTGTAGTCTTTACATACATTCCCAAATATATTCCTGAACGGTTATACTAATTTATATTTAATCCTAGATGTTGAGATTATTTAAGATTGCCTTGAATTTATTTTTTTTCCTGAACTTATCTACAATACAGTACTTTGTGTCACATATCATTTTCCTTCTTCCAGTTCTTTTTATTTTACTTCATCTTTGGCTAATGGTTTTTATATGGAGTACATGGGAAGCAAATTTTCAAATTCTTCCCTTAAAATATACCTTTGCTTCAGCACTTTTTATTTGTTGTATTTTAACTGTTTTGCTAAATATATGATTTTAGACTAAAAATTACTGTTTTTGTTTTCAACCAATAAATATCTTTTTTTCTTCAGTAGCATCTGCTGTTGCTGATGAAGTTTCTAACACCAATTAGATTATTGTTCAATTTTAGTAAACTCTTCTAAAATTATCAGAAATTTTAATAAGTTTTTTTAAATAATAAAAAAACCTAGAAAGTTTTTACAAATAAATATTGGCTGGAAACTTCCCAAACCACAGAAAACATGTAGATAACTGGATACAGGAAGGTCAAATATCTCAAACAAGAAAAATCCAAAGAAATGCACATGAAGACACATTATAGACAAATTGTCAAAATTTAGACAAAGAAAACTTTTAAAGCAGCAAGAGAAAAACAACTTCAATGTACAAGAAAATCTCAATAAGAGTATCAGAAGACTTTTCAGCAGAAATTTTGGAGGTCAAAGGAAAGTAGAATGTAGATGCAAGTTATGAGAAAAAAAAAAAAGTTAACAAAAAACAAACTGCCAGCCAAGTGCACTGTATATGACAAAACTATCCTTCGATAATGAAGGAGAAATAAAGACCTTCTCAGAGAAGTGAAAGTTGAGGGAGTTCATCACAATAGACATCAATAACCAAGTGTGTGGGAAGGGGAGAAGTAAAAATGTACAGTTTTTGCATGTGATTAAAGTTAAGTTGTTATCAGCTTAATGTAAACTTATAATTATTGGTCTTGGCAATGATATGATACCAAATAATAGGCAACAAAAGCAAAAAACAGATAATGTAGGTGGAACTACATTAAACTAAAAACCTCTGCACAACAAAAGAAACAATGAGTAAAGGCAACCTATGGAATAGGAAAAAATGTTTGCAAATAATAAATCTAATAAGCCATTGATTTCCAAAAATAAAAAAGGAACTTCTAAACTTAACAGCAAAAACTAATAACCCAATTAAAAAGTTGGCAAAGTACTTGAACAAATATCTGTCCAAAGAAGACAGTTAAAATAACTATCTTTTTTAAAGACCAGTGTTCGTAAGGACGTAGATAAACTAGAACCCATTTACATCATCGGTGAGAATGCCAAATATTGCAGACTTTTACCATGTCCAGATATCTGCTTCAGTAAAATTAAGTTTTCTAAAATTAAAATCTTAATATTTTTAGATAACTAAAAATATTGGTAGTCAATAAAATTGGAAACTATCACTAGTTTAATAAACTTACTATAATATATTCTGTATAAAAAGATAAAAACTTAAAAACATGCAGGAATAAAGTAATATTTCTGAAGGAAGTATATAACATTAAATATAACAAAAATGCAAATTTTATTGTTTCAAAAGAAATATCTAAAATTTCCCATAATATGAAGCTGAATATAGACCCACTCAATCTCATTTGAAGAGTATTGTATCTCCTATCATGGTATTTTGATGATTAATAAAAGCATTCCCAAGAAATGTTTTCTTTAAACATTTTCACTTTTTAAAGACTGTTTGCATAGAGAGTCACTGATCCACTATTAGAATGTACTCAAAGCAATTCATCTGTTCTGTGGAAAGGTTAACAACAGTGTAAGATTATCCATGTATTTAGGCTCTCATAATATATTTATTGAAGAGATTAGCAATGGGGACTCTGTGGCAGAGATTAATACTACAGAAAAGCACAAGCTGCATGCATGCCACTCTGGTAAAACACCATTGCTTCTTATTAATTTAAATGAAAAGCTATTTCTTACTCCTGAAACCCCAAACTAATCAGTATATGCACCTCTCTTTTTATTGAAGGATTGTCTTATATAATTATTTATTAATAAGCTACACAAGTTTCTAAAACTTAGTCCCCCTGCACATCTGTGAACTATTTTTTAATTGTGGAGAAGCCAAAATCACAGATCAGTATGGTTTTACATTGATATGTGATACTCCATAACTAGAATTGTTAATCTGTCTAAATTGAGCCAGAAACATTCTCAAGATACAAAATGTGTATCTTTTATATGTATCTATAGAGCATTTTGCAATTATGTTTAAAACCTTGTGACTTTCCCTAAAACTACCAACACACACACACACACACACACACACACACACACATGAACATCAGCAGTAAGAACATTTCATATACCCTCTCTGAAAAATTATGTACTTTAGAAGAGAGCATGCACTATCCCTACAATCAAAACATACTTAATATGTTTATAAGACTTGCATGCATGGCAAGAGGACTCTAAAGAGAAATAAAATAATATGTGTGCCCTCAGAGCATTTAGGATATATTTTGGAAGAAAGCAACATGTGTAAAATCAAAAGTTTCAACACAAGTGATAAACAGTAACGTATCAAATGAGTAGTGAATCCTATTAGGCTTTAAAATAGTAAAGAAAAAACTACCAAGGTTTTGTACAGTGGCCTGAGTTGTACTTCAGAATGAAATTAGAGTTTACAATGGCTAACAGATAAACAAGATAAATACAAATTAAAGATAAATACAAGTTAAATAATAAGTAATGATTATTTGAACAGAGCTGTAGAGATGGAACTGGGAATGAGAGAATACTTTGGAAATAATGCGAGATCATATTTATTGGGAAAGAGAATTTGTGAGTGGAACTGTCATAAAGACTAATCTAAAGTAAATAATAAATTTATCTTTAGTCACTAGGTACCTATTAGTTTTTAACTTACTCTACTAAATGTACTCAGGAAAATGTAGGGCAAATGTATAATATAGGTTGTAAAAAAGCAATACAATTATTGAAATAAAAAGGTATTAGTGACACCTAGGAAAAAAAATACAGTTTTCATGGAAATAGAGAAAAAGGGGAGAAACTCAAGAAATAAAAGAAAAGTAGTAAGGCTGTCTCTACATGTGATCAGAAAGCAGTCACACACGGCTATCAATATTGTAGCCTAAATGAGTCAAAAAATCATAAGATTTCAGAGAAAGGGAACAAAGTTTAGATACAGAGTTATTTGCGAAGTGGCAGGAAATGGTTCTGGGAGGCATTTATAAACTCATGTAATATTTTTTATTCTATCTTTTATCAAGAATTGTTTACAATGAAATATAAAAGATAAACATACTATAAATTTAATCACTTAAATTGCCAACCCTAACCACAGATAAGAGAAGTCTCACCAGAAAGTGTAACACAATTTACTGATTGAACAATAGATTGGCTGGTTTGTATTCAGTGCAACAAAAGAAATACAAGAAGTTAAATAATTCTCATCTGACAGACCATAGCATAACTATATTCAGTGAGAGAATTTTTACTTAATGTTTCAGGATGATGCAAAATCCAAGATGAATTTTCCAGGTGAAAGTTGATGCATGCAAAATTCAGACTTGAGTGAGAAGTTATGATTAGAAACATGGATCTGGCTGGGTATTATATAAGTGACTCAATCGTTCAATAAATGAACCTTCTAAAGATCTTAAAAACAGAAAGCTAAAGAGTTAAGAATGAATCTTGGATGTGCCTCCTTTTAGGGAGAGGAAGATTGATAGCCCTGCTTCACTATTTGTTCACTACTTGTATGGCCTTGAGCTTGTTATTTCAGCTTTTGAAGATCATTTTTCTCATTGTATAACAGGGATTCTAAGAGTTCTTCTACTATGACATTATTTGAGATACTGCAGATAAAAGATTACTCCAGTACTTAGCACTTAATATTTTATTTTTTAAAAACATAATCATCAGTTCCTGTCTATTCTTGTCATTACCACCTCAGTTCAAGCATTACTTTATCACTGGCTAATAACAATGTTCTATCATTTTTCTTTTTCGAACTCATTTCTTCTTTGTATTAGCTTAACATTCATAAAGATTACTTTCAACATATAAATACCATGTTAATTTTATTTCAAAGTATTTATACCTTGTACTAAATGAAATTCAAAAGTTTAAGACAGATATTCACATTCCTCTAGAGTATTTCCTTAACTTGCCTTTCCAGTATACTGCCTCATTAGTCCGCTGTTCATACTCAACATTTCAGTCCAACAGGGCTGTCCAATGTCCCTGGGCATAACAACAGCTTTTTCCTGTGCATTCTTCTGTGGAATTGATGCTATTTCTTATTCTTATAATATACTCTATACTTTGCTACTGAAAATCACCCAAGCTTTGTTTCTCATAAATCATCTTAAAACATGCCTCTGTTCAACCACTTAGCGTTTACTTGAATTTATATTACTTACATTTACATTAGCCTAATAGTATCATGATTTTTAGTTCAGTTCAAAGCAGAGAACTATAAACAAACCATTATGTTTTGCTAAGTGGGAAAATCGGTACTGATGAAAAGAAACTAACAAGAAGACAAATTTCTACTAAATGTGAGAAGTGACTGAGTCAAAGATAGAATTTAATTCCTTGAGAGATTAAGAATTCTGAAATAGTGAATGGCAGGGATGTAATATGTAATATAAGTTTTTAAATCCATGTTGTAATTTATCCAAAGGATTTTTAAAAGAATCTTGAATTTTGATTTTTTTTAAATTATGTCTAAGTATATCATTTCAGTAGCAATGACTGCTGATGCCAGATACTGTTACTAAGCGCTATACAACATCACATGGAAATGGACAGTTAGAATGTAGTTAAGAGAATAACTCAAGCTTAATTTAATATCGAGGTCAAAGGAGTTGTGATGTGTGTGTATCTTTGTGTGCATTCATTGCTTGTTTTTGTTTTTACTTGGCAAGAGATACTAGAACAAGTAATTATATATCTTAGTTTATTATAAAATATTAGCACTGGTTTTGTGAGATATCATTTCATAATAAGCATTTAGATTTTATTCTCTGGAAAATAGTGATCTGCTTTGACAAACTGACAGTAATAGTAGTACATAGGTCACTGCTTGACCAAAAAAAAAAAAAATTATTCAGAAATACCAATAATAGTTCTCATTTTTACATAATACTGTGGCTCACATATAATGACCCTGAGGTTCTTTATCATAAGTGCTATTTGTCAAAAAAAATTAGTCTACTGTATATATGAAATTCAAACAGAAAAATATCTTTGAAACTATGAAATCAGGGTCAATTTTATGTTTACTTATTATTTATTATATATAGTTGGTTTCAATAAAGAAAGTGAAAAGGTATTATAATCATTACCTCATCATCTAAGAAATCACTTAGCAAATACACATAGTAAAAGAGAACATTTTGTAAAATATGCAACTGTAACAATTTGAGAGCAGAAACTAGATCAATGGAAAAAAATGCATGTAACTGAATGCGTAATCAAGAAGTTCAAAATCATGCGAGGTTTATGTATATATGAAGATTTTATATTTTTATTAACAAGAAAACAAAGCCTTGAAATGAAAAGGAATGATGGATGAATCATATATACATGAATATCTACTTACCTCTATGTCTATATATTTACTTTTCTATCTACATAAAACATTTTGTGGAAGGCGGGGTCACTTATTTCAAAACAAATCTATAATGCATCATAAACAGCGGGAAGCCCAGCAAAAACATTTAGTACTAAATTGCTGATGACTCTTATAATGTATGCATAATGTAAAAGTTTTTGTTATTGCCTTGGGAACTCATAAAACACCATTTGGAATTTTTAAGTGTGCAAAACCCAAAAGAAAATCATGTAATATTATCACTGATCACCAAGTTGAATAATATTGCCATTGTTAGAAAGGAATTCAACAAGGTAGTTGCTTAAGTGAGAATACTCAAGTTACTCTTCCATTTCAAAATTTTTGTTAAAGATTTTTGATAGAATATTTAAAATGGCCTTAATATACTTCCCACCACTTCTTCTTCAGCCCCATCTTCTGTTTCCTCCTCTTATTCTCATTAGATTCTATGGCTAGGCTTTTTCCTTATCTCATTGACTTCAAGCTGTTTCTCTTCTCAAGTTTTTTACACATTCTCCTCTTGGACTCTCGTGTACACACAGCCTTATTCCCCTGCACTTTCAGTGTTGTTTACTGTCTCTACTTGAGAAAAATCCTCAATTCCCCTAACCAGACTAGAAACGGAACTTTTGCAACTGTAGGGCTTTCAGTGGTTTGTGTAATTACATATTTAATTCCTTTTTCAGATGCTCCATGAAACTCCACAAAATCAAGGTCTGTGTTGACCACTCCTGTTATCCTACTAGCTATTTCTGTAACTATTTATTGAATGAATATGTGATAATTATATGCAAGAGGGAGAAAGATGTCCTATTCTAAAAATAATGGCATTAGATAGATGATCCTTTAATGGACAACCTTGCTTCTAAAGCCCTTGGACTACGGAATGAATCAGGAGCAACTATCACAAGCAACCACTGCCCCCTCTCCTCCCATCTTGAATCCATCCATACTTAAACATCATTCCTCTTAATGAATGAATGATCTGTGATTTAAATTCCAGTTTGCTGCTCTCTGCTACATATGTCCTAGATCCCTTCTCATCTCTTCCAGGGCATCACTGTTACAATTCTCTCCTCCATGTACTGTTGGACATCATCACATCTTGTCATCTCTCTTTAGTACATTTTTTCTTTATTGCCGTATTCCTACAGCTGTAGACATGATGTTGTTTCTTATGTATGTCTCCTGAACTCACCTCACTAGCCAAATATTAATCTATTCCTGTCACTTACTCATCAAAACTCCTCAAAAGTGCTATACTCACTATCTTTAATTCCTCTTCTCTCATTTTCTCTGTAACTTACAGCATCACTGAAATTTCTCTTGTCAAACTTACCTGTGGCCTTCACACTGCTAAATCCTATTTGCAGTTCTTAGTGTTTCTCCTATTTGATCTAGCAACAGCATTTGATCCAGTTAATCTTTCTCACTCCTTCTTGAAGTAGTTTCCGTGACACCTCATTTTTCTGGTTATTTTCCTCCCTCACTGGTTGCTCCTGCTCATTCTCCTTTGATGCTTCAATCTTATCTTCCTCTCCTGTAAACATTAGAATGTCCAAGAGCACAGACTGGAGGTAATCTCTTCTTATGTCCATCTCTCTTGGGATTTCATCCAATATCATGGCTTTAATTACCACTGATGTGAAAATGACTCATAAAATGTATCTCCAAAATGTGCTTCTTTTCTGAGCTTACACCTCCAAGAGTTTATTTAACATTGCCATCTAAATGTCCAGTAGCCATCTCAAACATAGTATGTCTAAAACCAAAATTCTAATCTTCTTTCCCAAACAATTCTACCTGCAGCTTCCTCCATCTTAACATATAACAACTTCACATGTAAGTGCTCATATCAAAATGTGGGGTGGGGGGGCATCCTCCATTGCTTTAATATTTTGTTCTCATATTCTTGATTCAATAAATTGGCAAATCCCATTGCAGCATATTCAAAATTTATCCAGAATCCGACTACTTGTCAATGCCTCCACTGCAATTATGCTGATGCAAGCCACCACCATCTTTCCCTAAAATTGCCTGTAGTCTCACAATTCCTCTAAGTGTTTTTTTAAAGATTTTACTCAACACAGCTTCCAGAGTGATACTGTCAAAATCTAAGTCAAGTCATGTTCCTCTTCCATTCAAAATCTTCCACTGCCTTCCCACCTCATCCAGAGTAACCACTCAGAGACCTGTCTGTAAGAACTTATAACATAAGCCCTCATTAAATTTTACCTTTTTATTTCTTAGTAATCTGTCTCTTGTTCACTCACATACAACCACACTGACCTACTGTCATTTTCCTTAAACATACTAAGCATGATCTTGCTACAGAGTCTGCCACTTCTGGCTTCCCTGACTACACCCTTTTTTTCCCCTCAGTATTCGTGTGATTCACTCCTTTACTTGCCTCAAAATTTCATTCAAAATCACATTCAAAATTTCATTCAAAATCCTTGCTAAGGTTAGCCTTAGCAAGGATAACCCCTTCACTTCCCAATCTCTTGGCACTTCAGTTAACCTTTCCTAATTGTTGTTTTCATTCGTCATACCACTTATACTCCATGAGAAAAAAAAAAAAAAAAAAGGTATATATTTGTTGTTGCTGTTGTTGTTTAGTGTCTGTCTTTCCTTACTACAATGAAAGGTAGAGCAGGGAGTTCTGACTGGTGTGTCAATGGCTTTATCACTCCTGTCTGGACAATAGTAGGAGATTGATAAGTATTTACTGAGTGAATGGATGAATAAGCACAAGAGAAACTTTGGCTTATTCAGAAAGAAGCTCTTAACTAGTGAAGTGATATAACTCAATAATTGTAAATATAAATGTATAAAGTAAGCCGTATGACAATTAGTACTGTTTTTAGTTGTTTTGTTCTAGTGCTGAGGCACTGAAGAGATAAAATGTCATTTGTATCAGTGCATAATTACGAATCTAAAATAAATTTAAGTTTCTGTATTTAATATCATTCTTCTATTATTTTCTCCAGTTTGAGAAAATAAGCATTTTTATAGAAAGTTGTTTGAATAGAACTGTATAAACAGCTGCCTTTTCTCTTAACAATAACTTGATTTTATTTTATTTTTCAACATAAAAGAAGTGAATTTGATTTAAAATGGCATATAATAACATACTTCTTTTTCATCAAGAAAAATGTGGTACAACGAATTGTATATGCTCTTAACTAGCAAGATTATTTTATGTATGCTTGCATTTTCATGTTATATTTTTACTCCGCTTCAAAAATTTTCTCTTAAAATGAGGAAACGATTTTCTTTTCCCTCTTTTTCTGAGGGTGTTTGATAAGTGGAAATAACATTCCATTTTGGTGTGGACTCTGTCATTTCCATGCCTTTCTGTTATTTTCTTGTCCTGTGACCTTGGATCATTCGCAGCAAATCCTTTTTTTCTTTCATCTATAAAATATGGACAACTGCCCAGCATTTTTCTCTGTGTAGTTTTAAGACCATATAACTTAGAACAGCAGTTCTCAAATGTTAGATGGAATAGTGCTGGCTGGTTTTGAGATATTCTTTGTTCCAGAGATATGACAGAAGTAAGAATGAAACAATAAGGTGTACAGTTTTTAGAATATTTGTTAAATATAAATGGATTTTCTTTGTTATTTAAGTAATCCCTATTTTCTTTTTTGGATAGTAATAAAATGTCTATTATGGATAATCAAAAGACAATGGTCCTTTTTTGACAGTTTAATTTTATTTTTGGGGTTTGTCTTAGGTGAAAAATGGTTCTGAAAACTATGCCAATTTCACAGATTTTACTTTTTTTTTTTTTTTTTTTAATTTAAGAGATATATAAAGCTCCAAAGTCTGGGAATGACCAAGTTAATGTATGTGCTATTCAAATTTTGATACCTGGTCCTGACAAATGAGAGGTAGAGGCAGGAGATATGGTTATTATTCTGGTTCCGCCATTACAAAGCATTATGACCTTGGGCAACTCACTTACGCTTCCTGTGTCTCTAATTCTGCTTCTATGATAGGAAGAAAATAGGTTGGAGGATTTGGGAAACGCCTTCTGGTTCAAAACTTATGACCAAATTATACTATGTATATGGCTTTCTATCATGATGTTTCCTAATTCTAACAAATTATTGAAACAGATTTCTGTGTTCTAAAAGATATTAAAGCATTTTGATAATAAATCCTTTCGGAAAAATTTACTTTGTCATTGATGAGTATGGTAAAACCCATAATTATTTCTGAAAATAAATATTTCAAATAATATAAGAGCAAACATAAGATTATAGCAAAACAAACAACTCACACGTTTTAACGTACAGCATGATTCAAATTAGAGATTGAATTCACTCTTATGTATTTTCCATTCAGGAAGCTATCTTGCTCAAGATCAACTGCTAATCATTCATCTCTTTAGATGACGTTGACTTTGCTCCGGACACTGCTAGGTTCGAAAACTTCATATGGTGTTTCAGTCAGAGTGATTGTGTAACAAGAAACATGAAAGGGTAACAACAATTAACCTTCCCCGGTTTAAAATGGAAAATTGAAAAACACAAGCAAGAAAACCTGAATCCATGCATCACACATGCCAATGATCATTTCTAATAATTTGTTTCATGTTTATACTCAATGAAGAAATATACTTCATGTAAACATTTTCATAAAATTTACATTCGGGGCAGGAGCACTTAGAAGCCGTCAATGTTTCGATACGAGATATTCTTTTTATTTTCCTTTAGCCAAATTTATAGATATGTGTGGAATGAGTGGCAACCAGAGCACTAATTTGTTCTAATTAACAATGAGCTTTTTTATGCACTTGGACAAACAATGGGAACCAGATATTCAAGTTCCATCTGTTTGGTAGGTTTACATTAGGGTTGATGGGAAATCAGAAACCACTCAGGTTTTATCTCACCACATCATGGCCAGCTTCGTAGATTTGAAATGCTGATGCTAAAGTCTAAATGGAACATAGGACAAGATAGCATGATCACATACATGTTAGCCATGAAATTTAAAAAGGAACCTAATAAAATAAAGCTAGTGTTCTGAACAGAATGTTAGGTGGGTTTGACCATGTACAATATATGAATCCTTTATCTTTTTATGAAACACAGCATGTCTAGACTATGCCATACATCTAGAACATATGCATATATACAGTTATATATTTTAGTTTTTCCTCAGATGGATATGGTGACAAACCAGACCTTAGAGAATTAATAAAATTAATATTTTCCTTGATTCTTAATTTATCTCTGAATATTCTGGCAATTCTCTGAATACCCCATTTTATAAAGAATTTATGAATTTTATTACTGAATGCATCAATAGGACTGATTGCCTTTTAAAATAGCTTATGCCACATCAATAAAATTCAGAGAGTGGTTTAGGAGTAAAATGTTTGAGGCAATTTTAAGAGGCTAGTAAAATTCTGGAAGATTTTAGACACAATAGATGATCCCAAGCTCTATGATACTTCAAAAACATCTACTTATAGATGAAGATGATGCTTCTTGTTTCCCCAGGAACCTAAGTGTCTCATGACATACCATTATTTTGCCTGTAAACGACATTGTGGGTTACAATGTAATAGAAAAACAATTTAGCAAATAATACATTTAGTGCAATTTTGAAGCATTTCTAAAAGTGACAACAACAAAGATAAAACAAAAAACAAAAATATAAACTGAAAAGGTTTCAAAACGAAGAAAATTTAAAATGTTCATTTTCTACTTGAGACAGATGGTTTGCATTGATTTGGCCTCAAAAGAAACAGGAAGTAAAATTGAGAATTCTTAATGCCATATGTCTTTTGATTGTCTTTCTGTCACATAGAACATAGTGATCTGAGAGACAAGTCCTGGGGTAGGAGTGGAATGATCTCTGACTCAGTACACAAGAGATAGGGAAATGTTAAATTAGCTACACAAAACAAATATCCGTTTATAAAATTAACAAAGGGATCCTAATGGAAGGAACTTAGAGTTTGTGAGTCATTTTTCAAACACTATTTTCCACAGATACTTAGATTTATGTTAATACATTTATTGGAGTACTTCATTTAAGACAAATTATTGATTAATTAGTTTACTTTTTTGGGTGTAATCTGTCCATATTCCTTCTGCAAATTGTTATAGTACCTACTTTTCTATTTTAGTTTTTTCCAGTAAAAAAAGTAAACAGGTAGTTCTCAAGGTGCTATTAATTTTATATCAAAGTCACAGTGTAAATGAATAACTAAAAATAATTCGGTGACGTTTGGTATCCTGTCAGTTCACCTTCGTGGGTTTTAGAGTGAACATTTCAAATTATTTATTATTATTATAATCCTGGCTTTAATTTTCATTATAGTCTTTAAAAATTTTTCCCTAGCTTTTGTGTTAATTTCATTCATTATATGGAAATATTTCTAGTATTCTTTAATTTTTAATTTCTAATCAAAGCAACAATTTATTTTATTTTAGGATATTTATTAAAGTTGAGGTCCTGCACTACATTTTTGTTGCTATTGTTTATTTTCTAAATGTAAAATTAGATAGCAATTTTGTTTCATTCCATAATTTGAAGAATGGTTTCTTACAAACTAGTAATAAAGAATATATTTATGAAGTAATTTGAGAAGAATTTTAATGTAATCAAAACTGAGAGCATTATAGAGTAATAACAAATATTTACTTCATATTTTAATAGTTCCCCCTCATAGAACACAGTTTTATTGATTTTCCTTAGTTTTAATTTTCTTCATGATGGCAAGTAATTCTGGAAACATGGTAGAGATAAATCATCAAGCTTGAAGTCATAAATCTGAATGTATCAGGCTTCTGGTTCTTTATTAGTAATATGGGATTCAGTCAATTGCTTACATTTTTTGAATTTTAAGTGAGAGCATATATGTAGGTGTGCATTACAGTGTTTAAATCCTTTATAAATTTGTGATGTTCTTTGCTTAGATAGGATTTTTATAATGTGCACAAAAAAATTATTAAAATATTCTTCAATTTTGTAAATTGAATAATTTAATTTACTTTTTAATTTTATTAAATATTAATTTGTGGACAATATATTTCCTCTTGATTATCAGGAATTATCAATAACATTTTCAGTATTTAAACTTTTAATTTTTCAAGGAAGAATCACCTCTTAATCAATTTAGTTTAAAAATATTAATAACTGTCACAAATATGCCACACTAGGTAAATCCTAATGAAAATCATTTTAATCTAAATACAGTTTAAATTAAATAAAATTATTTGTATTCATGGGAATGAATGGAATAGATCAAGTTTCTCTAAATTGCCATAAAGTTTTTGCACATGTTCTTTTCCCCTGGCTGACACATCCTACTCTGCCATTTTTGCTTTTACCTAGAAACCAGTTCATTCTAAGACATAGGTTCAATCGTCACTTCCTCAGGAAATCTTTCCCTGATACTACAGACTAAGTCAGATCACCTTATTATACATTTTAATAAAATGTATTGGTAACAACTGTAAGTTCATATTTTTGTAAAATTATCTGAAACCTATTATTTCTTTTACTAGTCACACACTCCAATATATCCATGGCATTTACATAGTGCCTAATACATTGTAGGAGTTTTACATACCCTTTCAATACATGACTTTACAAATGAACGAATGAAATGAATCAAAATAAACTGCATTGATAATAAGAATTAGGACATTTAAATTATAAGATAAATATATTCTGCCTATTTCCAATAAAGTATTTTCAACCTTTGTTTCTAGATATCTAAAAATCTCAAATTGGTTATTGCGATTACTAATAAACTCTAGAGTCAGTTTTTGTTCATGGCCAATTATGAGCTCCTCAGCTTGCACTATGCATATTATTAGTTCATTCAACTAATTTTTAACATGGTATATACCAGACATTGCTCAAGGGCTGGGAAAACAGTGGAAAAAAATCCCTGGCATCATGGAACTTACTTTCTATTTTGTAAAGGGAAGATAATATACTAAGTAAAATAAATAAGGAAAACACATTGCATAACGGAAGATAAGACGACCAAAACTAAATAAAGATGGTGGTCTTAAATATGGTGGGTGTCTTCTCTGGTAGGATGACATCTGAGTAGCTATCTGAAGGTTATAAGGCAGTGACATGGAGAGTTCAAAGGAGAGGATTTTACGGAAGAGAGAAGAGAAAATATCTTTCAAATGAGCATGAGAGTGCCTTGTATGTTTGAAAAAACAGCAAAGAGGAGGTGAAGGGAGATTATTCAATGCCAACTGTAACCAGACAAAACCACATTTCAGATGCTACCTACATGCAAAAGGTTTCATATTTTATTCAACGTTTCTCATGGGAGTTGTACTGAGAGTGGTAAGATAATTAAAAATCCTACTATGTAGAGAAATGAGTTTTTGCTTCAAATTACTTTATTGTTAATCTTTCAGCTTCACTCTAGATACAGAATTTAGAACGAAGGCATACATTTGTAATTTATTCATAACACTTTGGAAAAGATAACTCCTTATACCTTTTTCTAAATATGTTATTCTCATTTGGTCTTTGTCTAGGTTATAATGCGAAATCCCCATGCACATTCCTTGATGAAGAGAAATTCTCTAATACATTGGAAGATTTCTCAACATAATTAGAGTACTGCTGTTGATTGCTGATGAAGAGCTGCTAGTTAGATTTTTAAATGGATGTTTTCATGCTTTAAGTTGACTAGCAATGTCAAGTCATTGATCCGATGTTGGCTTTCCCCTCTATTTCTCCTTCAAAAATAATCTAGCACTTCTACAATATTAAAGCAATAAAATTGCTGATTACCCAAAGGAATGCCATGAAAATAGATCATTAAGCACAGTTCAATATGAAATACCTTAAACCTGTTCTTATATTTCTACTTAATAAAATGATATCTAAGTATTTTAAGACATATACAGAGGCAGTTAAAACCTTATGGTCTTGACTCTAGTTTCATAAAAAGAGTTTTTAACTTTCTCCTTCTTTTCAACTGATATGGACAAATCATTGAGAGAAATCATTTAAAACTTGTGAATAAATTAATCTGGTATTGCCCTGGTATTATTTTTAATCAGTATTGGCACACTATGATTAATAATATGAAGCCCAATTATTATAAAAACAACCTTTTTACCTGCCAGACATCTGTCACAGTCTGAATCTATTTATTATCTATACTACAACCCATATATTTTTTGGAAAAGGCGCAAAATATTTTGAATTGAATAGTCATAAAATGATTTTCTCTCCCTCATACCACATTTGAACTCATTTACTTTTATTTACAATTTAAAACAGTTTCAGATGAGAGTAGTATCTCCAAGTTTGAAGAGCTCAATTTTGAGACGGCAAAAATCCAATGGGAAATAGCAAATATTTTTATTTCTGACACATTTATCCGCAAACTCCGTTTCCTATTGTTAGAAGACCATCTCACCACCTACAGACAGGTAACAGAGCATAGCGTGATAAAAAATCGAGACATTTATGCATTCAGAAAGTCAGCTTACTATTTTCCATTATGAGACTATTTTCTTTCAAACCTAAGGGCATAGAAAACAAGTTACTGTTTGAAAAGTTGACAACTTTGGCTCTATTAAGGTAGACACAGCTACCTTCGAACATGTGAATGGATAATAAAGTCTCTTCAGACTTAATACTGGAGGGCAGAAAAAGGAGGTTGGAAAAACATATTTATTATATGATACAAAGAAAGTAGTTTAGCAAAACTGAAAGCTATGAATAGGAATTATTTTTCCCATTTAAAGTTTTAAAGTGTTCTACACATTACACTATAATTTGGAATCTTCATCTTAGGCATTATATTTTGAAATGTCTCTTTAGAAAAAAGTCGATAAATATTATTCATGAGTGCTATGGTTTGAATGTGTCCTCCAAAGTTCATGTGTTGGGAATTTAATCTCCAAAGCAAAAGTATTGAGAGGTGGAACCTTTAATTGCTGATTAGTTCACGAGGACTCTGCCCTCATGCATGAATTAATGGATTGGTTACTACGGGAATGGATTTGTTTTAACAATGAGTTCAGCCTCTTCTTGCTCTCTCTCTCCATGCTCTCTTGTCCTTCCCCTTTCCAACGTAGAATGACACAACATGATGGCCCTTCACAGATGAAGGACCCTCAACCCTGGGCTTCCCAGACTCTAGAACCATAAACCAAATAAACCTCAATCTCTTATAAATTACTTTTTGTGGTATTCTGTTATAGCAGCATAAAAATACTAACACAAAAAAAGAAAAGTATTCTTTGATAGCATATTTACAATTACAGAGAAGAAAATAGCTCCATAAGTACAAATTAATTAAAAATAGTTTAATGTAATATTTTGAAATAAGGCAAAAGATCTAAAGTTTTGTCATTATAGTTATAACATACAAATTTAAAGTTAATGTGGATTCTGTGTTTTCTTGCTATAACCTATTTAAATATTTTTCTTACAATAGGAGTCCAGCAATATTCACCAGTGAGTATTTACCATATTCTGAATGTTGTTCTAAAAGCTTTACATATGTTATTTTATCTAATTCATGCTGATGAATGAACTCAGCTCAGAGAGGTTAAATAACACACCAGGAAAGTCCTTACCAAACACAGGATTTATTATATTCTAGCAAGATGCTAGAAACAACTGGTATTGGCTTGAAATAGTCAATTATTAAAATTTCAGGAATTTGGCCAACTTATTGTCAAACATAGCCATTATTTTAAATGAAATTACATTCGATGTAAAATTTAAATTATATTTAAAACAAATAATACGTCCTCCAACCTTATAACTTTCTAACTATTTACTATACTATACCATCACCTATGTTCCATAGTTACATATGATTATTATATCTGTATGGTGGAAACACTATATCTTAAGTGTGTTCTGTAGTCACATAGATCTGTTAGCACAAATTAATTGTTTCAAAGTTAAATGTAGAGAATAAATAGTTCCTAAATTGGCTGGCAATAATCTAGGAAGAAAGTCCAAAGTAGGAGAACCTGAGGAGACAGAAGTCAAGCAAAACCATTGCCAGAAACTAGGCACGCAAAAGAATATGTCTCGAAGAAAAGCAAGAAATAATTTTACTGTTGATGAGGTAATTAGTGTGGTATTTTTCTGATATATGATTGTCTGAAGAAGTAGCATTTTATCCATTATGTGACAGAAAACATTTGGAAAGCAACAACCTATGGAAGGAATAAAGTTAAAATGAAAACAAGTTCCTTCAACAGTCATTTACCCATCATCGGCATGCTTCGACAAGGAACAGTGACGAGCATAGGTTTGGGTGTTGATGAATACTACTCAGAACACAGGTTTGGAGCTTAGAAGATAGGTCAACAGAATTAATAGGAAAGTCTGTGCTGAGCTTTTGCAGCAAAACAAAAGAAATTCCACTTGTCATAACTTTATTCCAACTATGGTTATAAAAAGGGAGCAAAGAAAGGTTAGGCTCATAGACAGATATTTTCATAATGAATGATAACAGAGAACCTGAAAAATTTTCTAACTCCCATTTTCCTTCCATTTTCCCAATAAATAAAGTAGAAATCAGAAATGAGAGAGAAAAATAAAAAGTCAGAAGCATGATACCTAAGAGAGATAAAACATATTAATAAAACAAATAGGCATTTTGAGTGAATTTAAACACTCAGGACATATTCCAAATTATTTTTAAAATATGGTTGCAGATTTAAACAGAAAGTCATGATTCTTGATTTTTTTGAAATCTCAGAAAAACAGAAAATGTCTCTGATCTTTTCCAAAGTATTTGAGATGCTAAAGTTTCCAATTTGCAAAATAGAACATTGATAATTACAAATTAGAAGAGATTGATCTTGATGTAATTATTAGAAAAAATATTTCCAAATAGATTCTTGAATATTAGTATTGTTTTAGACAACAGTAATTTACTGAAATAGGATTCACATATGAGTGTGGAAGAGCACTGACACTGGAGTCACGGAGATGTATTTTAATCCTACAATGACACTATGTGAATTCAAAATACAATTACCTCTTTAAATCTTACTTTTCTCAACTCTAAAATAAAGATTATGCTGATAAGTTAAACAATATAACATGGATGACAAGATTAAAATAAATATTGTATGTGAAACACGAGGTATGGTACTAGAGTAAATATTTAGAAGGATTCGATTTTATTATTGATTTGTGTTTTATATATGTGTATGTGTGTGTGTTTCTTACGGGCACAGGTTATGGTATAGATAACTGTAAAGATGAATACACAGGCTGGGCACGGTGGCTTATGCCTGTGATCCAGCACTTTGGGAAGCCAAGGTGGGCAGATTGCCTGAGTGCAGGATTCGAGACCATCCTGGGCAGCACGATGAAACCCCGTCTCTACTAAAATACAAAAAATTAGCCAGGCGTGCCAGGCGTGCCAGGCGTGCCAGGCGTGGCAGCGTGTGCCTGTAGTCCCAGCTATTCCTGAGGCTGAAGCAGGAGAGAACTGTTTGAACCCGGGAGGCACACGTTGCAGTGACCTGAGATGGTGACACTGCACTTCAGCCTGGGCGACACAGCAAGACTCCGTCTCCACAAAAAAAAAGAAAGAAAGAAAGAAAAAGAAAAAAAGATGAATACACAGTAATAATCATCTAAAAATAATACATCATGTTTACACATGACATTTTGAAAATGATTCCACATTTTTAAAATCAATGCATTTTGATTTTATCCTTACATTGTGAAAGTGTCTGTGTAGAGCTTGTGCATTCTATAAAAATAATAGATGTGGCAACTCAAATTTGAGGCAGTCATATAGGAGGCAAAATTGTGTATTGGAAAGTTTCCTGGACATCAGGATGTTTCTTTCTCAGTTCTACCATTTGCAAAACTATTATTCATGATAAGCTATTTAACTCTCTGAGTTTCAATTTCTAGACTATTGAAGTCAGATAATATTGCTTAATTCAAAGAGTTTTAAGGAAGATAAATTTAGAGCCTTTATACAAAAACACTTTGTGTACCCTAAAACTATTCAAATAAAATGTATCATTTATCACGGTTTTATGATGAATTTTTTCAGGAAAATATAATCAATTCAGCCTTATTGAATAAAAAAACTGGACTATTATTGAATAAAGAATCCATGTCAACTTGGTTTGATCTGTCCTTGCTTTGGTCCTCTTACGCATATTTAATCCGTGGCTTCACTGATGTCAGAAAAGGCATATCATAAAGAGTCTAGCCAGCTGGATGCAAAAATTGAGATTCAAAAATTTCTCTAGAAAATTATAATATGTAATATGAATAAAATTAAAATTCTGAAATTGAGTTAAAATGCCTAATGTGTCATTTAAGTCAGGAGAAATGAGGCCTCATTTGAATTTATGCAACTTTATTTCCCTGAAATTTAATACGGTTTAATATCATAGTTCTAAAAGCAAATACATGAATACATGCTTAGGCTTTATTTACATAATTAGAGACGTTTTGGACATAACATTTTCAGAAGTTCCTTGAGTTACCAGCCAGAGATGTAAATGGAGAAAAGGCAAAATAAATAAAATTTCTGTCGTATTTTTTAAAAATGTGGAAGTGTCTCACCTGAAGAGAATTATTGAGAGTAACATGGTTGTTGTCTTCAAAATCTCAAATGATGCTGTGAAGGGTAAGCCAAGAGTTAGGAATAAGGAGCAGAAATACAGATTTCTTGATTTTCTCATTAAAGGGCTGTGAGATTAGGGGAAAAAGCTGACTTGTTTTGTTTTGTTTTTAATTTAGAGATATTTGAATTGCCAAAAAACAAAAACAAAAAATACCTGCATGGTCTTCTGTTAGTTAAATAATTTAATGTGAACTTTAAACACTCCATTGAAATGAGAATTTATATACTATCTCAGGATCTTTGTAAGAATTAGTGGCTGTTAAGCAAATGAAATACTAGATTTAATATATGAACATTCGATTAACATTAACTTATTATCTTATAGAAAATAAAAATATGATACTCACCGAAGGCCATAGAAAATATTTCATAAGATAATAATTATTAATGAAAAAGAATAGAAAATAATTAGTGATTCACAAAAAAAGTGTTATGCTTAACTGAGTAGAAACTGGGAGCAGTGATGATAAACTCTGATCAGAGTTCAGGTGCGGTGGCTCCCGCCTATAATCCCAGCATTTTGGAAGGCCAAGTCTGGTGGATCACTAGGTCAGGAGTTCAAGACCAGCCTGGCCAACATAGTGAAGCCCCATCTCTACTAAAAATACAAAATTTAGCTGGGTGTGGTGGCAGGTGCCTGTAATCCCAGCTACTCGGGAGGCTGAGGCAGGAGAATCATTTGAATCCGGGAGGCAGAGGTTGCAATGAGCCAAGATCTTGCCACTGCACTCCAGCCTGGGTGGCACAGTGAGACTCTGTCTCAAAAAAAAAAAAAAAAAGAATGAAAAGAAAAGAAAAAAGAAAAAACACTGAGCAGAAATGTCTGTTGAGAAAGAAAAGCAATGGAAATTAGGGATAATAGAAAAGGACAATGGAAAGAGAAAGCAAAAACACAAAGACACATGTTTTTCTTCATCAAAAATGAAAAAAATAAAAACTATTCCTCCCAGAGTTAATTCAAATTGGAGCGCAGGAGCCATGGCTAATTGTAAGATTTCTGAGAACTGATTGCAAACTCCACTGGTTAGAGATATCCTCACGGATTCATGTTAGGACTTCTGTTCCACAATCATGGAGTCACAAGGTTTAACAAAGAATTTCTTACTAATGATAGATTAAAAACTATAATTTGTGAATAGTTTACTTTCCAAGTAATTTTGAATTTAGTATAGCTTTAAGATTATACCCATCATTAAGCTGCTTGGGAATAAAAGGTAAACTGAAAATAGTGTAGGAGAAATTGCAAATAATCTGCGATTAGTTTTCCTAAATGCAGTCCATAGCAGTGTCTTGCAAATGTGAATGTCTGTCAAAGGTGGGAAACCAAAGCTGAGAAGCACTGGCGGGCACCATGCATTTCTTGGAGTACTCATGTGATGGGTGCATTTTAGACACAACACAACAGCTACAATTACTTATAAATGCAAATAAAGCAATCATCACTCCATATATTTGTTTAGTTATGTTGAGGATTTGTCTATTTTTTTTCTAGATGAAAGAAATATTCTAAACGCAGAGAAAACTATCAGCACTTCGAAAATTTTTCCAGACCTTTTGCAGATATTTCCAAAAGATAAAGATGGTGTCATAAAGCAATTAAACGGGATTTGGTTTGGAGATTGTTCCTTCTGTGTGTGTCAATAATCAAAATAATAATAATCACTGCCTGAATACTTAGGCTTTTGCTTTATTATTATACACAAATTAATAAGTCAAACTAAAATTACTGATCTAGTATAATCACATATATTCATACCAAACTAATTTAAATCATTCTTTTCACATTCATTGTGGAAACTACATTGTTTTGATTGCATAGATTGTTATATTCTACTGAGCAAAGGAACATTATTTATTTCAGAAAAAAAATATTTTAAAATTTTTAAAGCAAAAAGGACTCTTGAAGAGGCAAACTAACCAGGGAAAGAGTTTCTTCTTCTTTGTTCTAAATAGTACTTGAGTGGCTTTAAGAGTTCACTCATCTTCAAAAGATGACTAACCTTTAGATTGTGTCTGCACTAGGAAACCTTGGCACAATGATTTTGGAATGAGCCAAGTTCTCAAAACACAATTACATGTTATTATTTTTTCCATCTTATGTTAGACCCATAATCAGATTGGAAATCTATAGTCAGTGATAATGGAGCACTGAGACAATTGTCCATATCATTCAAGCCAAAGAAACACTTTGATTTGAAATTCTGTATCTAAATGATTGGGGCCAGAGTGCTCCTTTGGTTTGAGTGATTTGGATAATTGTTTCAGTTCTCCACTTCATCTTGCTAGTATAAATTGCTCAAAAGCAATGTATGAGCTACCACATTTATTCAGTGCAGTGAAAATATGTACATATTTTGTGGCATATAAACTTTGTAAATGTTTAAAGGAAAATAAAACTGAAAACTACTGAAGGCATCATTTCCATATTTTCAATACTTCCTTTACAGAAAATAAATTACAGTATGCAAGCTCACACATGTTCACTAAATTGCATTTTAGTGTAGCTATTTATCATGAATGTATTTCTGAAAATTAAACAATTCTTAAAAATTTGATCATCACAAATGATTAGGAAAAAAAGCAATAAAAATCTTCTAAATTAAACATGATTTTAAAAAATAAACTCACTTAGTGTTTGTAGTTACCAGAGTAAAATATTCATAAGTTTCAGGGCCAGAAATACAGGAAGAAATATCCACCTACATCACTGTCACGCTCCGTGTTCAATGACTTCACTCTGCTTTTGTTGCCATGTACTGTGATTGCTATGTACTAAATGGCAAGCAAAGACAACTGCACTTCCCAAAGTGGATCATTGTACTTGTTTTACTTTCCCTTTGTAAAGCCTACGTTCTGATCTCTGCCACAAGCACTAAGGCAATCAATGCTGATGAATGACTAGAAATGCTTTCTTTATTCCAGTCCTCACTGAATAGAAAGTTTCCATTATCTCATTCAACATCTTCACTCTATCAATTTGACAGGGGCAGGCAGTTCCACACTTCACTACTTTCACTTTGGAACAGTATTCTACTTATCTGTCTGTTTCTAATATGAAAGAAAAATGAAAAATAACAAAGTCTGGAGAAAACTTCTTGTTTGCACACATACAAATGCCCTCTTTCAATTCTTCGTTTAATTGTTGTTCCATTTTACCTGGAATATAATCATTTAAAACAAAGTGGCAGAATACAAATCCATATATGATAGAGCCCAACTTCTGAAGTGTTAGATAAAATAAATCAAGTATTACTTGTTACAAAAAGAAAGCATTATCTTCCATCTGCTTTTAGATTTTAATGAATATGGTAGATTTGTTTAGTTTTCAGGGATTGGATAGCATCTTGGCTTCCTTCTGTGGCTTTCTCTCGGCAACCTGACAGCTTAGAAACTCAACCAACATGCAAATATTGGGACTGTGGGAGATTTTTTTTTCTCCTCTTTTGGTGAATATTGTCTATCTCTGTGGAGCAGAAGAGCACACTGGAAAAGGAAAGGTGTGAACTGGACTCTTTTTGGCAGCCAGTCAGTAGTAGGCTTTTGAGAAGAAAAGCCTCCAAGGTAACAAGATGTCAGGAATAAACTTTTGAGAACAAAAAAATAGGGAAAACCATGAAAATTGATTGGGCATTAATTACCAGAAATTTCCATTGACATTTTATTCTCTGCCAGAGCTTTCCTTAATGCTGCAAAGACAGCCTTCTAGTATGCATGGAACATTTTCTATGCAGGGACAAGCTCCAGCCTCTAAATGTCCGAGATAATCAGTGCTGCATATAATCTTAACCACTCAAGTAGGCTGAGCTGCCTCACACAAGGGTCAGTGACTTTTGGGAAATCTGAATCCAAACCAACAGGAAAATGAATCTTCCCTTCTCTACCTTTTTTGCACTTTGTACATTTCCACATACATTTGTGATAACTGCACATGCGAAACAAGTATATTTTTGAAATGGGAAGAGTCACTCATATCTTAAGAAAAAGAACATTATAGTGATGTAACAGCTCTCCCAGGTTATGATGTGAAATATTTTATTGACTATGTTTCTAAAGTATCAGTGGTCTGTCATTTCATTTTAATTTTGGTTTGTGTCACTATGAAACTACATATTTAAATTAAACACTTTTTTTTTTTTTTTTTTTTGAGACGGAGTCTCGCTCTGTCGCCCAGGCTGGAGTGCAGTGGCCGGATCTCAGCTCACTGCAAGCTCCGCCTCCCGGGTTTATGCCATTCTCCTGCCTCAGCCTCCCGAGTATCTGGGACTACAGGCGCCGCCACCTCGCCCGGCTAGTTTTTTGTATTTTTTAGTAGAGATGGGGTTTCACCGTGTTAGCCAGGATGGTCTCGATCTCCTGACCTCGTGATCCGCCCGTCTCGGCCTCCCAAAGTGCTGGGATTGCGCCCGGCCAATTAAACACATTTTTAAAACTCTTGGAAATAGAAAAGAGTTATGGAAGTATGCACATGTAACAGAAATCACTTGAATTCACATCCTTGAGATATCACCAGTGAAGGAGAGACAGCCAGGGGTACCATATAACTAGGCAAATGGCCACAGTCCTCTGGATACTAATCCTGGGCCAGCCAAGGGAACATTCTAAGTATCAAATTTCTTTTTAGACCATGAGGTAAAACAACTCAAAATTACATTTTTAGATACTGAAAATAATACTTCTCATCACCTTCAAAGTTTGAAGAACAGGCAAAAGAGGGATAGATAGGTCCTACCAGAAGGAATAATTAGTGGCTACTTTTTGAGATGTATCTGTTTTCATCATAGCTATAGTACTGGCCCAGTGGTATACTTGAGCTGTATTAACACTATTCCAGGTGGGTTTTCTAGGAAGAGTTGAATATACTATATAGGTATAGTTGTTAAATCAAATAAAATCATCAATTTGTCTTATGGAAAAAAACTCTCGAACGTTAGTATTTTGAGATTTTTTTTTTCACCTCGTATCAGAAAAAGCATTCTGCTCCTTGGTGTTTTACATATAATTTGGGGTCAGAAATAAAAACAGGGTTTATTACTTTAAAAATAACAGGGTGGTTAAGGGCAGGTATCAAAATAGTGCCTGAGTTCAAAGCTGGTTCTGCCAACATTTGGCTGTGAGCACGTCAGCAAATTACTTGACCTCCCTATTTCTCAATTTTTCTAATCATAAAATGTAATTAAGTAATTACAGCTGTCACCTAGAGATGTTAGGAAAATCCAATGAGCTAATATTTGTAAAATAATCAGGATAATGCCTAGCATATCATGAAACCTCTATAAATGTTGGTTAAAGAAAATACATTTCAGAAAGTAATTTTCTGTGAAACCCCAACACAAATGTATCTTCATTTCTTTCTCCAAGAAGTTAAATGGCAGAAGAAAATCAAATTCAAACCACAGTAGATAAACATAACTGTTTGTACACTGTGGTAAAATAGTTCAATATCAGAAAAGCAATAAAATCACCAAAGCAGTTACAGAACGGAAGGTGTCTGCTAAATGTGCAGTTGAGCTTTTAATGTATTTATAACAAGGCTTTATAATCTAACAAACCTTGATGTTAATCAAAACTAGACTGTGTAAGTATTAAAAGAACTTGTAAATGATGAGATTTCTCAAAGAGTGAATATAATAATTGAATAATCTCAGGTTTCACAATTTATTTGGGGGCAGAAATGTTATATAACACTTTGTAGAAAGTCAGTATACAAAAAATAATTTTGGATATTGACCAAAATTTTCTATTGGTTTAGCTTAGCCCTTTGGCCTCAGAGTTGTAGCTCTTTTTGAATAGGAGCACTTAGTTTCCACAGGTGCATTTCCTCCAGCAGATTTATATGCCTCATAAATGCTTTATATAGCTCATAAATGCAGACTTTCAATCCTACAGGTACTGCTGATCTGGAAGTTTCATTTTATCTTTTGGGCTGATGAAAATGACACATCCTTGTTGGGAGATGCTACTATGAATGGCAGCAGCATTGGTATAAAAAGAGAAGAGAGTGATATTGATGAGAAAAGCGCCAGGAAAGGAACTGTGAAGTAGAAGTCCACAGGGAGAGAGGAAGCTGCTAACCAGGAGCTGCAGGGGTGGAGAGATTCACAGGGAGAACCCAGAGGAGTGCTGTTGCGTGAGAAAACAGTCAGGAAATGGAATCACGAATCAAGTGAAAAAGGAACCAGGCTGAAAATACACACTGTATATTTAGAATCCCTTATGATGATATGTATTGATTCTCAGGACAGTGTAGGTGCTTTCACATAACAGGCTCGTGCAATTCAGGGGAAAAAAAAATGTTAATAGCTGGTGGATATTTTCAAAATATCTATTACATCAAAAGCAGATTTTTTCTGGAAATGTAGATATACTAATATACTAGTAGATATACTAATCTAAAATGTAGATATACTAATAAACATGAGTAAATGCTTATTATATATGTGGTGAAATATATATTTCAACATGCATAATATTTCTCAGTATAGAGAAGTAGGATTCGAAGTAGGGAAAGGATCAAAGAAGAGACAAGATAAGGACTTGCTTTTACAGTCCAAAGAAGAATTAAATCTAAATCCTGCAATGGATGCAGGCAGTAGAAATGGGGCAAAGGATTGGGGTAGATTTGAAATATGAAATTATATATTTAGTGCTTAATGCACACCAGAACTTAGTTCTAAGAGTTATACACGTATTTTTTTCACTCACTTCTCACAAAGATCTAATAAAGTAGATACTTTAATTATCCCTTTTTTACAGAAAAGGGAATGGGTTTGAAGAGCTTAAGCTAAATCATATAGCTGCAAAGTGCTAGAGCCAAGATTTTAGGCCTTTGTTTATGGCTTTGTCATTCATTCATTCTGCTAGAGAAGCTGGCAATAGTTTCAGTTGGGCTGAAATCCAGCTCATGTCCACTAACTAAGCCTTGTTGCACCTGTCACTTAAACAAATGAAGCCTCTTCTTTAAACACCTTTAAGTGAAGGTATTTAAAGATATCCTTGGGCTAATGACAACTCTTTAGGCTATGGACTCAGGCAATTTGACACCAGATCCTGTATTTTAAATGCCATGCTAAATACACAATATACGGGAAATAAAGGAGTGTGAGGAATCAAAGACGATTCCCAGGTTTCTGTTTTAAGCAGTTGGTTACCTGTTAGTGCTATTTACTGTTAACAGTGAATGCTTCAAACTTTGGGTGTGGTAATCACGCAAATGATATTTTAGAAATTGAATACATACTTGGACTATGAGTTTTAATATGTTTTTATCGTATGTTTACCAAATCCCAGTAGGATATGAAAAAAGTGACTTCATTCTTTGCAAACATGCTTAATGTCCCAGAGGCTGACTCGCAGGGATCATATTAGGCATTGGCTCTGGCATTTGGGTGAGGTCTGCCAATGGGAAGCACTGGAGAGAGACAGAGGAGGGAGGAGAGGAACATTAGGGCATTTATTTTCTCAGCTGGAAACATCCCTCAATGAAAATTTAGAGCTCCTGCCATACAGCCCTTTCCACTCACCCTCAACCTTCTTTGTATTGCATACATTGTTCCTCCTCTTGCCCTTTCATGAGTAAGAATGGCCAGAACCCCTATTGCTACTAAATTGTTCACAATTATCTGGTCTCATCGCATCATCACACCCTTCTCACACTCATGAAGGAAGACTTGTGACATTTCGCAATATATGTTTGGTTTTTGTCTTTGTTCTTGGCAAACTCTGAAAGGGAAAAAGCGTCGTTTGTATGCGAATGAGATTCCTGGTGGCTTGGGACTCTAGATAAATTCAGGATGAGAGCAGGTCATGGGAATGGCCAGGCAGGATTAGAGGATTGACACTTTGAGCGCCCACCACTAGAACTCCAGGTTGAGTTTATCGCCACCGACCGATGATTCAATCAATCATGTTTACAAAACGAAGCCCTCATAATATCCTAAAATGACTAGGTTTAAAGAGCTTCTGGATGCCGAACACGTGGAGGTTCCATTAGGATGGTGCCCCCAACAGGGCATGGAAACTCCGCACCCCTTCCCACATTCCTTGAAGTATGCATCTCTTCCATCTGATTGTTCATCTGTATCCTTTGTAAAATATCCTTTATAATAAATGGATAAATGTAAGTAAATATTTCCCCGAGTACTGTGAGATACCCTAGCAAATTAAAAACCAGTGAAAGGGTTATAGGAACTCCAATTTACAGCTGGTCAGTAAGAAGTACAGTTCACAAGCTGGAACTTGCAACTGGCATCTGAAGTGGAAGGCAGTTAGTTTGGGGGCTGAGCCTTCAACCATGAGATGTGACACTATCTTCAAATAGATAATATCAGAACTGAATTCTAAGACAACCAGCTGGTGTCCCCTGGAGAATTTGGTGTCAGAAATGTTGCCTTGAGTGGTGTGTAAAAGCAGGAAAAACACTTTGCTTTTCTGTGTTTCCTATCCTTAGCACGTCCTTATTAAATTCTCCTCAAATTAAGCAATTTAATTACCCAAATTATCCAATCTGCTCCTTGACAGGACTCTGACCCACACAGTTCCCTTATTCCTAATTTACATAAAAAAATTTGGCCACATAGCTAGCAAATTCAGTTCAGCTTGAGAAGTATGTAAGGCTAAGCAAGAAGGAGAAGGATGCAACAAACTTGGAGGACATTAGAAAAAGTGTTGCAGAGGAGTCTTAAAAGTTCTAGAATTTCAGCAGTTCAACAAAGAGAAAATACATCACAGGCAGAAATCATCTTGTGCAAAAGCAGAGAAGAGTGAAAGATAAAGGCAGGTTGAGGAAACTACAATAGAACTTTGCTGCTACCTTATAAGGAATAATGAATTGTTAAAAGTGAACTGGCAAAGATTTCCAGGGGACTAGATAATAAGAGGGAAAAGAAGAGTGATCATCAAGAAACTAAGCTATAGGATTTTACTAGAAACCTAAATCTGAGTGAGTGGAATATTTAACTTGATTTCTCAAAGCCTGATCATAATCACACAATAATAACTTTGATTTTAAAGATAGTAATATGTATGCACACATTTGCATATTTTCCTCTGCAATCATGCGTCTATTGTATATCTATTGACAGGGGAGAGTGCAGTTATATATTGCTGTGCTAAGTGAAAACTAAATATTCTGCTAGTAATACCTAAGGCCCAAAATGTTTGAATGTTGGTGTGCAAAATTTTCAATTTAGACTGACATTACTTACAGAATATTTCTTTTGGTTTCTTTTGTTTTTTTCTTGTTTGTTTTTGCTGTGAAGACTTACTGTAATCTTTAGTAGAGTTCAAATTTGTTTGATTGTATTAGGAAAAGAAATAAAACTTATTTCCTTAACATATGGGCTTGCCTAAAATCTCACACAATTTGCAAAGTTCTGTTTTCCTAAGCTTAATAGGAATTTTACATAATGATCATGTCATTAAGTTAGGTGACAAGTTTGTTTTTGTTAGCAGTCTGATTCAAGAACTACTGACCACAGTTAGTGGAAAGGGCAAATGATAGAGCAGATAAGGGTGACAGTAGATGAGTTCTTTACTAAAGCTATAAAATTATCTCCAGGGATAGACAAGGAGAAAAATGGGTTCTAGAGTCAGAATCCTTGAGATTAAATGTTTAATTAATTTTTTCACTGCTCCCTAAATAAAAGAAGAGAATAATAAATACACTACCTCAGTGCATATAAGTATTGAATAAAGTAACGCTTATAAAATATTAAGAATGATCTGATATGTAATATGCACAATGTAGTGTTATGTATTTTGATTAAACTCATTAGTGCCTTAGTTATCATATAGTAAGTTTTGAATGATTTTAATTGTCACTTTTAAAAACCTCTACTTACAATTAAAACATCATGCCTGCAAACTCTAGAACATGTGACTTATCAAATAATTAAGTACATTCTCACTCCTTCATTATTTTTTCTTCATTATTGCAAAATAACCTGGTGGTGTCATACAATCATTTGGAACCTTGGGGACTTTAATTATGACCTCCAAAATTGCACTTTTCCCTGTATCTCAAAGTAATTGTGCCGTTTGTTAACATAAGCAATTCAAATTGGTTCTTAGCATTTATGATAAATGAAATAAATTGTATCTCTTTATTAAGTGGACCAGAAGAACAAAAACAAAGAGAATATGAGAACCATGGTGAGAGTAACACTTGCTTACTTCTCTTATTAGGGACTGATTGAAACTCCCCTCTTCCTGAGATCTTATGACGGTTGATGGGAAATGCTGGCCTTGTGGCAAGCGAATTGAAAAGTCTAACATGGCAAATTCCAGGCTTAGTGGTGGGAGATGTTGAGCATTACGAGAAAAGAATATAAATTACCAAGAAATGAGAATGCCATTCATTTTGACCAGATAATCCTTCCAACTTTACATTTACAGAATCCTCTTTTTTAAAGAGCCTCCCAAGGTCTTTCACCATTTATTTTAGACTTTTGAGTACTTTCTGTGTGAAACCCTGAGAAGTATTTAAAAACATAAAGCGAGGAAAAGTGCTGTTATGTAAAATGTGGTTTCTCTGCCTGAGTAGAAAAATATGTCAACGATAGCATGATCTATATATTCCACTGTAAAGATACTGGTCTGCAACTGGTTTTGTTTTCACATTTCTACAACGAGCAATGAGCAAAAGAAAGATAATGAAAATTCAGATGAGACAATATCTGTAATAATCCAGAGTTTTACCTTTAAGACTCTTCAAAATTATTTTCAATAATTTTGTTATGGTTATATTTTCATATTCAGCTTAGGAGTTTAAGAGTAATCTTATCTTAGTTCATGAGAAAAAACAAGTTTTTGATATTAATGAAATAATTAATTGAAATCTCTTTTTTGTCTACATGGTTCCTTGTCTATGTGACATATTTAAATCAAAATTTTTACCTGTTTCTGTAACATTTTAGTCTCTGTAATTTCCTACTTGGATCTGGAGACCATAGAATATGTCAAATAATTTGTGTGGTCTACCAGTGAAAACACAATGGGTTAAAAGAATGAAACGTTTAGAGAAAGTAAAATTTGGACATGTTTAACAAATGAAAATTTTAAATTAAAATTTTTGCTGACAGGCAGTCAAGTATAAAGTAGCTAACACTTATATTTTGTAAATTGAAAAATACATATTCAATAATAGTTATTTTTCTAATTAGAAAAATGGAAGAAAACTCAATTTAAAGCTTAACTGGATATTGTAGACCAAAATAAATTCTTAAAGAATTAAATGCCAAAACTTCAATCATAATCATAAAATATTAGAAAAAAACTACAACAAAGTGTTTTTGTTTGTACCATTATACTAGCACTTCACAGTAGCTTTTTGGAATAAAATCAGCAACATAAGAAACTCACCACACATCACAACTTTGTAACTGAGGAAATTTATCTCTAGTAAGTTACTTTATTTATTGGTATGAACTCAATATATTAAATAAACATCTTCGTAGACAATGACTAAATGTGGAAAATTCATAAATAAGAATTATCTATGATTCCATTTGTATTTAGTATTGTGTACCAAAACTATTATCCACCTATAAAACAGATATCTTAGATTTTGGTCAATAACATCATTTTAATTTTATCATTTGTATTTAACTTACCATTTAGATACCAAGGATATATAACTAGTAGCAAGTATTAAATGAATATGTATCAATTAATTTATTTTTAGGCAGTTTCTTTTATTCACTGACTATATAACATTTGAATTATCTGAAAATATCTAATACACATTTGCTCAATTTGTATAGTTGTGTATTGTCTAATAATATTATCATTCACAGGTTTTTATATTTATTTTGAAGTGTCTTTGAAGAATACCAGTATTTTATTTTTTATTTATGCAGAAAAAAATAAAATATTTCCTTGTTTCCTCAATAAAATAATAGGTATTTACTGGCTGTTTATTATGTGATGGGTTAAGTAAACCAATGAGTATATTTTAAGCATAAGATAGTAGTTTGTTTGCAATTTGATACTTATATTAAGAGTTTCTTATAATACAAAGAATTTCCATTTACTATTGACTTTTAAGGACAAGAGGTTGTTTGTACTATTGGTAGCTTATATCATGTTACTGAAAATATTTTACTCAGCAAATTGTTGAAGAATAGCTATGTTAATAAAACAAAAGGAGAGGCAAATATGGTTAATTAAAATATACTATAATATGCAACATATGTTTGAGATTTATAAACTGAAATAATGGCCTACACTATTAACAAAATACTGAATATACACTATTAACTGGAAATTAACAAAATACGGAAAATATGCTATTAACAAAATACTGAATATAAAATGTTCAAATATAATGAATTTATTTCATTTACCTTGTTTTATATGATTGTCAATATGATCATTACAGAATTCATTAGAAATTTAGCAATTATCTTTTACAGACGCTGTTTCTTTTCAAGTTAAGTCGCCTGCTCCATTGGTAAGTAACCTGACAGAGAATTAAATAATTCTTGAATATATTAATCAAGAATGTCTGCTTAATCCATTAATAATTTTCGCTTATCTCTTTGTAAATCTCTAGAGACTAACAATTGAGATTTAAAAAAATTATACCAAATAATAAATCCAAATGGTATAGATTTTTAAAAAATTTACAATGTGGTCTTTTGGTCTTACTGCATTTTATCATTTGCAAAAGTAGACCTGAAATAAATTATTTTAGTTTTAAATGCATCACATATTTTTCCCAATAAACGAAGGAAAGATATTCTGGCAATGTGAAATAATATTGATTTAAGATATTGTTGAGTAAATTAGTATAGACAATGTAAATATTTATTCAACCACAACTTAACAAGTTTACTAAAGCCATCACATATTCTGTGTATTTTAAATCCCAGCAATTGTGATTTTTTTTTTTTGTCAAGATGTTTGAAATGGGTGAGAATTGCTTTGTAAAAACATCACTTCAACTAGACAGCTGGCTACTTTGAAAAAAACGACAGAGAAAAGAATAGTCTGGTTGGCAGTAGTTAGTAAGTTTCTTTACATTGTTATTAATCAACTTTATTTTAAATACTTCAGATCATAGCTAACTAAAATTAACAAGGATTGAAAATCGGTAAAAATTCTGTACCTGGTCTAAATACAAGTCACAGCAAGTGCTGTGTTTTGGGGCAGAAGACATTTGAACTAATTAAACTACAAATGAAAATATGAAGTTGCAATCAAATAGAGAAATAGTTTGGTAACAACACCTTATTTTGTCTCACAATATAGTATAGGACGAGATATTCAATTATATCAAGCAGTAGCAAAGATCAAATAGGCATAACAAAAAAAAAATCTTGAAGCCAAACAATTATCCTACAGATGATAACATTTTCATGTATTTTATTAATTCTACTGTATCTTCTGCTCAAAAATCAGATTGCCTAAATTTTATTGTTCATTTATCCAGATTAGATTTGGCCTTCACTATGAAATAACGAACCTCATGGATGAGAAAGTAGATTTACTGAGTACACTAGAATGGCATCAGATGTATTTATTTAGTCAAACGGACCAAGTTTTTATGAAATATTTTGGTTATAGACTATAAGCACTCTTATTCAGTCTATTCCTGTTATTATATCATTAACCTACTTTTGATTTAATTTTTTTTCACCTATCTGTCACCCTTACTTGCATGTTTGTGAGTATACAAGCCACGATCTATCACAGTGACATGCTCATAGGAGGCAGTTAATGAACATTCATGTAATAAATCCATAGTTGTTAAATTAATAAATATGTATGTAGGCCAGGCGTGGTTGCTCACCCCTGTAATCCTAGCAATTTAGGAAGCTGAGGTTGGCGTATTGCCTAATCTCAGGAGTTCAAGACCAGCTGGGGTAACATGGTGAAACCCCTTCTTTACTAAAAATACAACAAATTAGCTGGGCCTGATGGCGTGCATCTATAATCCCAGCTACTGGGAAGGCTGAGGCACGAGAATTGCTTGAATCCGGGCGGCAGAGGTTGCAGTGAGTGAAGATCATGCCACGTCACTCCAGCTTAGGCAATAGAGCAAGACTGTCTTAAAAAAAGTTAAAAAAATAAATAAATAAATAGAAATGTGAATGGCATGTAAGTTCATAAGGTATATGAGAGAAAATTCAAAAAGCAATTGTGCTGCATGCAATGCCATTTTTTTATTTGATTCAAACATAAAGTTATAATTAATACCAAAGATTTTAAACATCATTTTAAATGATATTTTAGCTTTTTGGCTGAGAAAAATAATGTAGTCCATAAACAAGTCATAGGTGAAAATATGATGCACAATCTGAGTGAAGATTTTTCAAATGCTGAAAGAAGAAGATGAATTTTTGTAACATTATATGGATATGCAATTTTGGTTGAATTTAATAATTCTAATGAATAAAAACCAATGCCAAATTATTCATGTATATTCAACAATCTTATGTATCTGTTTTACATGAGACACTGAACCAGCATCTCTGTTGTACCCATTACAGTTTTATATTATAATACATGCCTAGCAAGTATTTGTTGAATTTAAATTAATTAGGAATACATTTCCATTCATTTTCAATTACCTATCATGATACAGGAAAAGCATAAAGTGGCTAAATCAGCATCAGCAAACATTCCAGAAACGTGACTTTGTCAAAAGCAAAGTAAAAAAGGAAAACAAACATGATTCATACTATTCCAGGTCAATTATCAGCTCCTACATAATTAGGGAATTGTACTATAAGTCAGGATTACTCACCTAATTTATAATCATTTATAGAAATACATCTTTACCTAAAGTACACCATTTTGGATATTTAAATGTCTTTATGAAAAGACAAATCCTTTTGCAATATCTTATAATTACAAATATTTATTGAATGTAAGAACAAACTCTGAGTTCTCAAGTCCTCTCTAAATTATAGTCGGCTTCTTTTAGTTAAAACTCCTTAAAACAACATTTCTCTAAAACTTTCTCTGAAAACAGACAAAATATTATCTTTCATGTATCTTTTCTCATACTTTGAGCAATTAAATTCCTCATCAGTAATGTTAGAGTAACTATTTTGTTTTATTCCAGTGAGATCTAGGAAAAGTTAACATAACGCCACACTTACTGTATTTCAGTATTTTGTGTTAATCTGAATTACAGTGAACTTAATACAATTTAATGCTTTAACATCTCTACACTATGCCCTTTTCAGAGTATGATTTAAGTCAGTTGTGTTTTTAGACATGACATTTATTTTATTATATTTAGTATGATGTCAAATGCCAATTGTAACAATGAGTTCTTAATTTTTATCTTTTATATCTTAACCATTTAATTTCATTGTCTTAGGTAATAAAAAGTCAGATCTGATTAAACATCAATATATCATATAGAGATTAAAATGTAAGTTAAATTATGTAAGTAAAAAATCATTACAGGTATAAAATACTATATCAATAAAACTCCAAAAAAAATCTGTAACAATAAGAAATCTCTCACACAAACACCAACAAAATATACAC
This sequence comes from Rhinopithecus roxellana, assembly GCF_007565055.1. Classification (NCBI taxonomy): domain Eukaryota; kingdom Metazoa; phylum Chordata; class Mammalia; order Primates; family Cercopithecidae; genus Rhinopithecus; species Rhinopithecus roxellana. The sequence continues at coordinate 9,651,960 of NC_044549.1, read as the reverse complement.
AGCGAACAAATTCAAGAACTCTAAGACAATTTGCAGTGGAAGCAATCTGGTAGAAAGCTATTTTTCCTGAGTTTCTTACCCACTGGTAATAAAGAATTGCACACTTGTATATTCTTCACAATTTATTCTGACTAAATGATCAGTTGCCTAGCCCGTTTAATCACTGTAACTGTGGTTTTGAAGTCTACATACTAGAAATCTGGTTAACTCCTTACAAACTCTGAATTATTAAAGAGACTATTCCTAGAATGAGACAAATTTGTATTTTTCAATTCTCCTGGAATCATTTTTCATATCAAATAGGAAATGCTAAATAACCATTATTTTAACTTGTGCCATTTGGTATTAATAATTTTATTCAACATAACTCAGTACCAATGACAACATATGAATTATTTTTAAACTAACTGTTTAAAACACAAACACCCACAAACTAACCAAATTATTTACATTAACAGTCTTTCAGCTTCTAAGTTGTATACTGCAAATATAGTGGGGGAAGTGTGGACTTTGGAATGAGACAAATGTGGATTTTTGTTCTTTCGTTACCACTGACTAGGTGAATTTTGGCATTTGATTAATCACTATGTACCACTATTATTCCTATGTAAGTTATTAACACCTGTCTTGTGTGACTTCTGGGAGGTCAAGTATAAAAGCAGTCAAAGCAAGCAGCATGCTACTTGGCATGTGGAAGTAACCTAGGTTAATATAGCTAATGCATTTGTAAACAGTCATCTTTCTATACCATCAAATTTGAGAAAGTTAGATAGAAATAAGAAAGAGTAAGAAGTGACTGACAGCAAAGAGTCATTTCTTTAAGTGTTAATCAAATGGTCAATTCCACAGGAGACTACCTATGGAGGTGCACACGTGTGTAAGAGTGGTGGACTGGGAGGAAAGCCTCAGGCTAAATTCTCCTTTAGTTGACAATTGAGTCTCTCCCACTGTTTCAGATTTATTGCATGTTCTTGAAACCACAGAGCACTGATCCAGACTTATGAAAATCATACTGGGGTCTTTTTTCCTGTACTGATCCAGACTTATGAAAATCATACTGGGGTCTTTTTTCCTGTGATGGTCCACAATGTAGTTTTGTTTTTGTTGCCTGGATTCCCCTGCTTATGTACAGGGTTGTCTGGTTTTCCTGGCTAGGCTCCTGATTGGGAATAATGATGTGGAAATGACTATTACATGACTTGAGAGTAATACTGTATTGCAGGTGTCATTTTAGTCTTTGTAAAATAGACAAAATAATAGAGAAATAGCCAGTACATTTTCTTTGTGGGAAAAAATCAAACTATTTATTATTTTCCACTATATCCCAAATTCTAACTCTTGGTAGATGTGTAAAGAATGATCAAAGCCCAGTAATATTTCTTCTACAGATTATAGCAAATTAATGCCTTCGTAGTAGGATCGTGGTGAGGGTAGGAGTGAAGGACTTACTCGACAGATAAATATAATGGAATCAATGACCTCAGAAACCTCTTGACAGTCCTGGGGTCCCATAAAGGAGTTACTTTCGGATAGCAGCCTTCAGTGGAGAGGAATTGAATTGTATCTAAAGATTTATATTTATGCTATTGCTCTAAATCATAGCTTGGAAAGTGAGAAATAATGGCTAATGAGAAATAATAGTTAAATTGTTATAAACATAACTAATGGTATTTCTGCAGAAACTATTCTTCACATCACTTTTATATTTTGCAAAGTCAATAAAGGAAAACTGAAATAAAACTTTACGGTATTATCTAATGTTATTTAATCTGAAGTTCTCAAATACATATAAATAGAAAGATTTGCATATTTGGTTTAAACAAGTTGAGTCTGCGGATGTTCAATCGATGATTATTCTAAAACCTTTTACTGTGTAAGGTTTTTGGCTGAAGTTTTATTCAAAAGGACCCAAGAGAGACATTATCCTTCAGTCAAGTGCACAGCCCTTGCCTGTTATTGAGAGTTTTTTGCCATACTATTTGTTACAATAAACTAGAGACTGAAAAAGTGATCAGCACCTACCCTAAATATGGATTTTATTTTAAATATGTGTAAAAGTCATTTTGTCTCTGAAAATATTGGGTTATTTAAAATAAAATCCATATTTAGGGTAGGTGAGTTTTTCTTAGCAATATAAAAGGCTGAGATTACTATCTTGAGTGTAGAAAATACTCTAAAATTTCACTTATAATCTTTCAAAATATTCAGTTGTTATAGCAGTTTTTCTGTAAATCTTTTGGGAGTTGGGCTACACAACAGGGGTTGAGATTTAAATCATACATTTAATAATGATTTTATATAAATATTTGCACATTAAATATTCATATAATAATAACAAAGAAGAATATTGGATCTTACATAATAGAATAAATTGTCTGAATTTCTTCCTGACAATAACTAACCTGGGAAAAGAGAATCATGAAAAGTCCATAAAGACAACAGTGGATCTACTCCCCAAATTTTTATTCTAATAAAGCTAGAGATGTTAATTTTTTTCTCCTTTATTGTAGACAGCACTTTCATAGTTACGTATTCACCTTGGTTTAAGGGGACATTAGTTATGGCTGAACACTCTGGTACCCCCAGTCCATCTGGACCACTTAATGAGCACTCTCCCTCTTTCAAGACCAAATGAGATAATGCATGCAAAATTACGCTGAAGAGCATAAAGCACTTCACAAATGCAAAGTATTATTACTTTCAGACAAGTAATTAGTGTTTTTAGTAATAAAGAAGTACCACTTGATGAGATTAATATATGAATGATAGTTCTTTGGAAATGACCCTATAATCAGTTGGGCACATACGTAAGTGACAAGCAGTATAACTTACATCACATTTTCTTACTTTCCTGATGCGAGTTCTAGAAATTTCCTAAGAACAAAATACATCAGGCTAAAAAGATATACGATACCTATTGTTTTTCATTGAACGATACTTAGAATGCTAGAAAATATTATTCATTAAAAAAATTCAGGAATATTTAACAACTAATTAAAATCAAACGTAAATATTGCTATTAAAATACAGTAGAAATAATATGTTCTGTTAAAAAAAAAGAAAATACAAAATGAAAACTTCCCATTTAATACAATTTACTTTCTTTTCAAATTTCTTTAATTACATTGTATTTGGAATTTGTGGTGCACATCTATTCGTTTTTCTGAATAGATATATTTTTTTGATGTCACCTCAGAACTAAGTTAATTTTAATTTTACTTATTTTATTGAAGTCTTAATACAACAATATATGAGTTATTTTTATCCATTTAAAATATAATTTTTGAGTAAACTTTATGGCCCTGTTTTGAAAAAAGCAACAAACATAATTGATGTGTTGTAATTTTAGGTCTTTTGAACAAGAGTTGTAATTAATTAATTCCACAATCAAAACAGAAAGAATAAACTAACTACATGAGATTTGGAATAATATTGAGTATCAATTTACACAATTTTTTAAATGAAAAACATGAATTTGAATTGTCAGACCTGAGATGTTGTATTATCTAATTTAAGCTCTAACGTCATAATTTCTTTAAAAAATACCAGCGTATCAATGATGGTAAGATAGTGTCAAAACCCAGACATCGATGAGGTAAAAGAACAAATTAGTTACATCTTCAGAGGATTAAAAAGCCAATAGCAAGTAATCTCTAGTGAATTACAATCTTTTCAAAAATTTGGTCAACATTTCGAAATTAGATTATTTGATTAAATTTCTAAAATAGAAAGATATGTGATAATATATGATCAGCAGACTTGAAGCAATACAAAAAACATTTTACTGTAAAGGTGAAATGTGAATTTCATGATGCTCTTTTTAAATAGTGCAGGTCATCATTTTCAGAATAAAGTCAAGCTTATTTACAAAGTGGGTTTACATGGTAATACTGTTTTTTTCACCCCTTCAAAAACATATTTTCCTCCACATTAAAAAAAGCCAGTAACAGTAACAGTAAAACTAAATGCATTAACTTACTATTAAAAGATAAAATAAATGATACTGAATTGATTTTTCATAATGTGTTTTTATCTAGATACTCAGAGTCTAAGTAGAAAAGTTTCATAGCAGAAAAGTTCATAGTATTTCATGAGAACACTTAAGACGTTATATATAGGCCCTTCTGATTCCCAAATCGTATATATATATAAAACCAGAATCAAACGTCTGATTTCCTTAATGGTGTAAGAAATAAGATGTTTTGACTAAAGGAATCATGTGGGGCATGCAACTACTCTATTAATATCAGCTGAATCACCCTTCACAACTCTCTCAAAAGAGAGTCCTACAAAGGGAGACTGAATTGTGATTATTTTTCAGAAAATGTATTATATGCTAGCTCTGCATAAAGTGGGTTCCTCTACCTTTTCCTTAACAGAATAAAATTTTCCAGAAGTGCACAATTTTCATGAAGTGAATGATCTACCTGAAAGAGATGAGGCTATTATTTGATTGATTTCACATTTGAAATACATATAAACTGAAATATTCATACATATAAATGAATAAATATACAAATAAAGATTTTATGATAATTTATTTCTACCAAAGAATAAATATATCTACTAAGTTTATTGATGTAATTAACCTAAATCATTTTACCTATTATGTTTTGTTGAACAACTGAACATTTAAACTGACTATGATTTTTTTCCATTCTTAAACAACAAAGAGCATTTATCTGGTTGATATTATCCTAAGTATCTATCTCACAAGCCAGGGACATTTTGATTTATAATTCTAAGATACTGAATGAAAAGTTATTTAGAAATCCAAATTATCCTGACTACTCAATTTCAACTTGAAGTTTTCTTTTAAAAACATGTACGTTGTATGCAATTCCTTTCCCCGAGACTATTTCTTTTTATAAAGCCAGAATGTGCTCTGAAATTAATGTCTTATGATTTTCTCTACAATGAATGTCCTATCATCTTCTAGGCTAAAATGCTTTTCAATATTCTCTCATTTTTCAAGCACTACAGTTGTGTTCATCTTGCACAGAGGTCATACTCTTAGGTTTATGGCGCTTAATAAAATTTTATTGCTGCTTTTCTGTCAATCTCAGGAGTAGGTTAAGTCTATTACATTTATAATTAAATACATGAACGCCCAGGAACTCAATCTCAAATGATAAAAGGGTCAATTCCAACACTTAGTTTACTTTTCTATATGCTCAAAAGTTGTGCTATGTCATCTATTTGAAACACCCAAATATTTCTTAATAAATATTCTGATAACATTAGTGATAAATGCTTGAGGTAATGAATCTGCCAATTACCCTGATTTGATCGTCATACATTGTATGCCTGTATCAAAATATTACATGTGCCCCAAAGATATGTATGACTATTATGTCTCCATAACAATTAAAAATTTTAAGAAAGTTAAAGAAAAACTTACGATGGCAAACAATTACAAAATAATAGCTGTATCTATCATCCAAGCAAATCCTTGCTTATCTTTAGGTATCTTAGCAAACTGAGAAAATAAACAGGATTTTGAAAGAGCTTAGTCTTAGAGGAAATAACGTGATACTTTGCCCCACTGAGATTGCTAAACCACACTTACAGTTGGGTCTCTATTTGAATCTATCCTCAAACTATTCATTTTGTCATGTTAATCACCTCCAAAATAGGAGTTATTAACCTAGTCTGATAATAAGTTATTGACGTTGGCCTAATTAAATATTTTATGAGCAATAACCGTTATGACTAAAGTTGATATATGATAGCACTAATATTCATTTTCTTAAAAGTAATATCTATGATCTTCAAAAATAATTTTCATAAAATAAATAGTACTATCACAAATAGGTGATTTCAAGAAATAGCTCTTTTCATGCTAAAAATAATTTATCAAGCCATAAAAGCATTATGCTATAAATGTAAACCTAGAAAAAAATACCTATTTCCCATCCATCTACTTTTATTATAACAATATAAACAAAGCAACAACATAAGTTATTAAAATTTCATCCAAAATATTTATCATTAGATTACACTTAAATCTGGTAACAAAGTAAATGGCACATTTTATGAAGGATAATAAACCAAAGGGAGCCAAAGAAAGAGAAGGAAAAATTTATTACAAAATGGCATGTGATTATGTCAGAAATCTCATTCATTCTTACTATAAAGATACTTTCCCTGGCATATATTCTTTAAATGTTATAATTTATCAATGCCATAATCAAATCTTATGGGAATTAATACTTTAATTATTAAGTATAGTTCAAGCTCATAAATTTCAATGTGCACTGATAAACTCCATGAATACAATTAATATTTAATAAAGACCTTCCTGACATTTTCAGTTTAAGAGCTGTATAAAATAAAATTATTAAATAATTTTTAAAGAGTCAGTTATTTAAAATACTTTCAGTATGTTGGGCCAAGTAAGCATTTATTTTTAAAAAGTGACTCACAAAAGGAAACAATTTTCTTATAATTCTAAAAAACCTCTTTTAATAAATTTATAAATGTTTTTCTAATATAATCTTAAGAATAGAATGATCCATGCATTTTCTCTTAATATCTTATTTAAAACATTAAGTTACAGTTAAGTGTCTTCATTTGATGTAGATTTAGCATTAAATTCATTAAAAAATGAAGTCCATCACACATTCATGTTTAAAAATCTAAATTCTAAAGGCTTTTCTTTAATCAGTAAAGAAGCTTTTACTTCTAGGTTTAAAGATAGTTTTATTGTTTACAATGTTATAGCTCTTTAGTGTTACAGCTCTTTGTTTGAAATGTTACAGCTCTTTAGTTTGAAATAGCCAAAATTATATCTTCATTTATGTTTTTCACACAGTCTGCCATCTAAAATATATCCACTGACAATAGCTCTGTCAAAAGACATTGGCATATAAGTGTGAAGTGCCCTAATTTACTTATGTGCTAGTTCTAAATGGCACAATTACAAAAACTAAGAATTAGAAAAAAAAATGTAATGCTTGTGTCTAACATTGAGTCGTTTTAAATACTTGACCATGACATTGAGTGATGAAGTGCCACCTCCGATTAATTTATATCTACGCATGATTCAGCATCCAGTCTGGTGTTTAAGCCAAGGCTTTTTCTTTACTTACCCGCAGGACACTAATAAAAAAGCATATAACACTTCAAATCCAGGAATTCTGGTTTTAACCTTCAGTTACTCACCTAAAAGGAAAGAGAAAGAGAAGAAAGATAATGGTGAGTTTGCATACCTTGAATTAAAAAAAAAAGTTTAATATTTCATTTTGTACACAGGAGCATCTTGACCTAAAAGGGTCTTTCCCTATTGCTTTGTACTTTGATATGTATAATCATAACACAATTCTGCGAATTAAATTGTATTTGGGGATTTTACAAAACTAAGATTTTAGGAAGATCATTATTTCCTACGTAATTTAGTCTGTAAGTAAATAATCACGGAGCTACCTGAATAAAGTATCTTAACATTCCAAGCACATGACACTAAATACTCTATTGAATTACTTCATTAAAACAAATGTTCTAGTCAAGCATTTGTTCACTGTCATCTAAGCTGTTGATCTGGCTAGTTGACTTTTCCCTTTGGGCCCCTCCCTACACTCAAAGAGCTCAGAGCAAAGACAGATTATCCCAAGGGAAGATGTATCTTTACTTTTCTAAGCCCTGGGAGCTGACCCAGGAGAAGTTGCTATCCTTCAGTGGTCTGAGACCACACTGTTTGCTTTCCAGATTATTTTCTATACAATGTTTTTTCTTCCCGAAAACAGAATGATGACAATGATTTGGAGGGAAAAATAGAAACGTTGACATAAGAAGTGAAAAGTAAAATACAGAAATTATTAGTAAAAACGGAATACCATTCCTTTATAGAATGTAAATCTGGAACACTGATATGTTCTTAAAGAGAATTCCAGGATTTCCTCTCCTTTAGAAATTAAAACAATACAAAAGTAAAATATTTAATTGAAAATGAAAATTGACAGCTTTCAAAGAAAAATAGCCATAGTTCTTCAACATGATGTACCACGCCAGATGAAAAGATTTTTATAAGCACTGATGCTGTTGTCACTATCAAGTAGATGTTATTAGTCTTCCCAAGTACGTGATATTGTTATTATTTCTATATTTGAATTAAAAAACTAAACAACAATAGTAGTAAATCATGGGGCTGATATTAGAACTCAAGATACGTTCCAAAAACAGAACAAAAAAAATACAATCAAATAAAAACACTTAAACTCAATTTTAAGATAAAAAAATGGCAATTAATTATACAACATTGATTACTCTCCAAGTAACTACTTTGATTATTAAAGATCAAGATTTTCAAGAACTAGTAATATATATCTTGCCTCCAGAACTATCTCCATTGAAGTATGTCTTTGATATAAAAATCACTGCAAATGAAAGTACAAAATTTGGTGTCTTGATACTTGAAAATAATTTTATTTATATTTTAAGAAGCACAATCTTTAGAGTAACCATATAAAAAGAAAAGATGAACAATTAAGATGATATGTAATTATTCTGACTTTGAATTTTTGTACTATCCATACAACATAATTCAGTGTTTACTTTTTTATCATATTAAAATCAATTTAAATTGATATTTATGTATTTATATAAGTAATATGTTACCTATATAATCATAAAAATCTTATCAAGCTTTTGGAAGTAATATTTTTCATTATATATAGAGTGAAAAGTTGTCATCACTGTGAGACAACAGAGACAAACACCGCCGTATCCTTACCTGTAAAATTAGGATTATTCTCCATGATTAAATTAGGGATTTTTGTCGTTATTGTTAGAGGTGAGTTGTAATCCCCAAGATACTGAAATAGCATATTATTTGAATATATGCCTCTGACACATCTAGGTAATTTCAAACCTAATAGATATTTATAATTTTTTTTTTTTTTTTTTAATTTTTTAAAAAATTTTATTGATGCATAATAGGTGTATATATTTTTGGCATTCCATCTACTTGAGGAAAGATATGGGGTTTTATTAACTGTGTATTTCTAGTATGCTTAATAGTGACTAGCTCAAATGAGGAAATACTTATTTTTTACAATAAATGGTGTTGGCTTACCTTACTTATCTTCAAAAGAGAAGAGGTTTTAAAATTATTTATATTTGGCATGTTTTGGTCTCAGTAGAGGTTGATATGGAATTACAAGTTCTATCTCCATCATAAGTAAAATTTTAATAGTACAATTCTTTTTTTTTTTTTTTTTTTTTCTCTTTATGCATAACTTTTTTTTTTTTTTTTATTATACTTTAAGTTCTAGGGTACATGTGCATAACGTGCAGGTTTGTTACATATGTATACTTATGCCATGTTGGTGTGCTGCACCCATCAACTCGTCAGCACCCATCAATTCATCATTTATATCTTGTATAACTCCCCAATGCAAGCCCTCCCTCCTCCCCCCTCCCCCCTCCCCATGATAGGCCCCAGTGCGTGATGTTCCCCTTCACGAGTCCAAGTGATCTCATTGTTCAGTTCCCACCTATGAGTGAGAACATGCGGTGTTTGGTTTTCTGTTCTTGTGATAGTTTGCTAAGAATGATGGTTTCCAGCTGCATCCATGTCCCTACAAAGGACGCAAACTCATCCTTTTTTATGGCTGCATAGTATTCCATGGTGTATATGTGCCACATTTTCTTAATCCAGTCTGTCACAGATGGACATTTGGGTTGATTCCAAGTCTTTGCTATTGTGAATAGTGCTGCAATAAACATACGTGTACATGTGTCTTTGTAGTAGAATAATTTGTAATCCTTTGGGTATATACCCAGTAGTGGGATGGCTGGGTCATATGGTACATCTAGTTCTAGATCCTTGAGGAATTGCCATACTGTTTTCCATAATGGTTGAACTAGTTTACAATCCCACCAACAGTGTAAAAGTGTTCCTATTTCTCCACATCCTCTCCAACACCTGTTGTTTCCTGACTTCTTAATGATTGCCATTCTAACTGGTGTGAGATGGTATCTCATTGTGGTTTTGATTTGCATTTCTCTGATGGCGAGTGATGATGAGCATTTTTTCATGTGTCTGTTGGCTGTATGAATATCTTCTTTTGAGAAATGTCTGTTCATATCCTTTCCCCACTTTTTGATGGGGTTGTTTGTTTTTTTCTCGTATATTTGTTTGAGTTCTTTGTAGATTCTGGATATTAGCCCTTTGTCAGATGAGTAGGTTGCAAAAATTTTCTCCCATTCTGTAGGTTGCCTGTTCACTCTGATGGTAGTTTCTTTTGCTGTGCAAAAGCTCTTTAGTTTAATTAGATCCCATTTGTCAATTTTGGCTTTTGCTGCCGTTGCTTTTGGTGTTTTAGACATGAAGTCCTTGCCCATGCCTATGTCCTGAATGGTACTACCTAGATTTTCTTCTAGGGTTTTTATGGTATTAGGTCTAACATTTAAGTCTCTAATCCATCTTGAATTAATCTTCGTATAAGGGGTTAGGAAAGGATCCAGTTTCAGCTTTCTACTTATGGCTAGCCAATTTTCCCAGCACCATTTATTAAATAGGGAATCCTTTCCCCATTTCTTGTTTCTCTCAGGTTTGTCAAAGATCAGATGGCTGTAGATGTGTGGTATTATTTCTGAGGATTCTGTTCTGTTCCATTGATCTATATCTCTGTTTTGGTACCAGTACCATGCTGTTTTGGTGACTGTAGCCTTGTAGTATAGTTTGAAGTCAGGTAGCGTGACGCCTCCAGCTTTGTCCTTTTGACTTAGGATTGTCTTGGCAATGCGGGCTCTTTTTTGGTTCCATATGAACTTTAAAGCAGTTTTTTCCAATTCTGTGAAGAAACTCATTGGTAGCTTGATGGGGATGGCATTGAATCTATAAATAACCTTGGGCAGTATGGCCATTTTCACGATATTGATTCTTCCTATCCATGAGCATGGTATGTTCTTCCATTTGTTTGTGTCCTCTTTGATTTCACTGAGCAGTGGTTTGTAGTTCTCCTTGAAGAGGTCCTTTACATCCCTTGTAAGCTGGATTCCTAGGTATTTTATTCTCTTTGAAGCAATTGTGAATGGAAGTTCATTCCTGATTTGGCTCTCTGCTTGTCTGTTACTGGTGTATAAGAATGCTTGTGATTTTTGCACATTAATTTTGTATCCTGAGACTTTGCTGAAGTTGCTTATCAGCTTAAGAAGATTTTGGGCTGAGACGATGGGGTTTTCTAAATATACAATCATGTCATCTGCAAACAGGGACAATTTGACTTCTTCTTTTCCTAACTGGATACCCTTGATTTCTTTCTCTTGCCTGATTGCCCTAGCCAGAACTTCCAACACTATGTTGAATAGGAGTGGTGAGAGAGGGCATCCCTGTCTTGTGCCAGTTTTCAAAGGGAATTTTTCCAGTTTTTGCCCATTCAGTATGATATTAGCTGTGGGTTTGTCATAAATAGCTCTTATTATTTTGAGGTACGTTCCATCAATACCGAATTTATTGAGGGTTTTTAGCATGAAGGGCTGTTGAATTTTGTCAAAAGCCTTTTCTGCATCTATTGAGACAATCATGTGGTTCTTGTCTTTGGTTCTGTTTATATGCTGGATTACGTTTATTGATTTGCGAATGTTGAACCAGCCTTGCATCCCAGGGATGAAGCCCACTTGATCATGGTGGATAAGCTTTTTGATGTGCTGCTGAATCCGGTTTGCCAGTATTTTATTGAGAATTTTTGCATCAATGTTCATCAGGGATATTGGTCTAAAATTCTCTTTTTTTGATGTGTCTCTGCCAGGCTTTGGTATCAGGATGATGTTGGCCTCATAAAATGAGTTAGGGAGGATTCCCTCTTTTTCTATTGATTGGAATAGTTTCAGAAGGAATGGTACCAGCTCCTCCTTGTACCTCTGGTAGAATTCAGCTGTGAATCCATCTGGTCCTGGACTTTTTTTGGTGGGTAGGCTATTAATTGTTGCCTCAATTTCAGAGCCTACTATTGGTCTATTCAGGGATTCAACTTCTTCCTGGTTTAGCCTTGGGAGAGTGTAAGTGTCCAGGAATGTATCCATTTCTTCTAGATTTTCTAGTTGATTTGCGTAGAGGCGTTTATAGTATTCTCTGATGGTAGTTTGTATTTCTGTGGGGTCAGTGGTGATATCCCCTTTATCATTTTTTATTGCATCTATTTGATTCCTCTCTCTTTTCTTCTTTATTAGCCTTGCTAGCGGTCTGTCAATTTTGTTGATCTTTTCAAAAAACCAACTCCTGGATTCATTGATTTTTTGGAGGGTTTTTTGTGTCTCTATCTCCTTCAGTTCGGCTCTGATCTTAGTTATTTCTTGCCTTCTGCTAGCTTTTGAATGTGTTTGCTCTTGCCTCTCTAGTTCTTTTAATTGTGATGTTAGAGTGTCAATTTTAGATCTTTCCTGCTTTCTCTTGTGGGCATTTAGTGCTATAAATTTCCCTCTACACACTGCTTTAAATGTGTCCCAGAGATTCTGGTATGTTGTATCTTTGTTCTCATTGGTTTCAAAGAACATCTTTATTTCCGCTTTCATTTCGTTATGTACCCAGTAGTCATTCAGGAGCAGGTTGTTCAGTTTCCATGTAGTTGAGCGGTTTTGATTGAGTTTCTTAGTCCTGAGTTCTAGTTTGATTGCACTGTGGTCTGAGAGACAGTTTGTTATAATTTCTGTTCTTGTACATTTGCTGAGGAGTGCTTTACTTCCAATTATGTGGTCAATTTTGGAATAAGTGCGATGTGGTGCTGAGAAGAATGTATATTCTGTTGATTTGGGGTGGAGAGTTCTATAGATGTCTATTAGGTCCGCTTGGTGCAGAGATGAGTTCAATTCCTGGATATCCTTGTTAACTTTCTGTCTCGTTGATCTGTCTAATGTTGACAGCGGAGTGTTGAAGTCTCCCATTATTATTGTATGGGAGTCTAAGTCTCTTTGTAAGTCTCTAAGGACTTGCTTTATGAATCTGGGTGCTCCTGTATTGGGTGCATATATATTTAGGAGAGTTAGCTCTTCCTGTTGAATTGATCCCTTTACCATTATGTAATGGCCTTCTTTGTCTCTTTTGATCTTTGATGGTTTAAAGTCTGTTTTATCAGAGACTAGGATTGCAACCCCTGCTTTTTTTTGTTCTCCATTTGCTTGGTAGATCTTCCTCCATCCCTTTATTTTGAGCCTATGTATGTCTCTGCATGTGAGATGGGTCTCCTGAATACAGCAGACTGATGGGTCTTGACTCTTTATCCAGTTTGCCAGTCTGTGTCTTTTTATTGGAGCATTTAGTCCATTAACATTTAAGGTTAATATTGTTATGTGTGAACTTGATCCTGCCATTATGATATTAACTGGTTATTTTGCTCGTTAGTCGATGCAGTTTCTTCCTAGCCTCGATGGTCTTTACATTTTGGCATGTTTTTGTGATGGCTGGTACCGGTTGTTCCTTTCCATGTTTAGGGCTTCCTTCAGGGTCTCTTGTAAGGCAGGCCTGGTGGTGACAAAATCTCTAAGCATTTGCTTATCTGTAAAGGATTTTATTTCTCCTTCACTTATGAAACTTAGTTTGGCTGGATATGAAATTCTGGGTTTAAAATTCTTTTCTTTAAGAACGTTGAATATTGGCCCCCACTCTCTTCTGGCTTGTAGAGTTTCTGCCGAGAGATCTGCTGTTAGTCTGATGGGCTTCCCTTTGTGGGTTACCCGACCTTTCTCTCTGGCTGCCCTTAAGATTTTTTCCTTCATTTCAACTTTGGTGAATCTGGCAATTATGTGTCTTGGAGTTGCTCTTCTCGAGGAGTATCTTTGTGGCGTTCTCTGTATTTCCTGAATTTGAATGTTGTCCTGCCCTACTAGGTTGGGGAAGTTCTCCTGGATGATATCCTGAAGAGTGTTTTCCAACTTGGTTCCATTTTCCCCCTCACTTTCAGGCACCCCAATCAGACGTAGATTTGGTCTTTTTACGTAATCCCATACTTCTTGCAGGCTTTGCTCATTTCTTTTTCTTCTTTTTTCTTTTGGTTTCTCTTCTCGCTTCATTTCATTCATTTGATCTTCAATCGCTGATACTCTTTCTTCCAGTTGATCGAGTCGGTTACTGAAGCTTGTGCATTTGTCACGTATTTCTCGTGTCATGGTTTTTATCTCTGTCATTTCGTTTATGATCTTCTCTGCATTAATTAGTCTAGCTGTCAATTCTTCCACTCTTTTTTCAAGATTTTTAGTTTCTTTGCGCTGGGTACGTAATTCCTCCTTTAGCTCTGATAAGTTTGATGGACTGAAGCCTTCTTCTCTCCTCTCGTCCAAGTCATTCTCTGACCAGCTTTGATCCGTTGCTGACGATGAGCTGCGCTCCTTCGCAGGGGGAGATGCACTCTTATTTTTTGAATTTCCAGCTTTTCTGCCCTGCTTCTTCCCCATCTTTGTGGTTTTATCTGTCTCTGGTCTTTGATGATGGTGACGTACTGATGGGGTTTTGGTATAGGTGTCCTTCCTGTTTGATAGTTTTCCTTCTGACAGTCAGAAGGACTGTCTGTTGGTCTGTTGGAGATTGCTTGAGGTCCACTTCAGACCCTGTTTGCCTGGGTATCAGCAGCAGAGGTTGCCGAAGATAGAATATTGCTGAACAGCGAGTGTACCTGTCTGATTCTTCCTTTGGAAGTTTCCTCTCAGGGGTGTACTCCACCCTGTGAGGTGTGGGGTGTCAGACTGCCCCTAGTGGGGGATTTCTCCCAGCTAGGCTACTCAGGGGTCAGAGATACACCTGAGCAGGCAGTCTGTCCGTTCTCAGATCTCAGCCTCCGCGTTGGGAGATCCACGGCTTTCCCCAAAGCTGTCAGACAGAGTCGTTCGCGTCTGCACCGGCTCCCGCTACTTCCCCTGTTGGTCTTCAGCTGTGCGCTGTCCCCAGAGGTGGAGACTACAGAGACAGGCAGGCTTCCTTGAGCTGCTGTGAGCTCCACCCAGTTCGAGCTTCCCAGCGGCTTTGTTTACCTACTTAAGCCTCAGCAATGGCGGGCGCCCCTCCCCCAGCCTCGCTGCTGCCTTGTGGTTAGATCGCGGCAGACTGCTGTGTTAGCAGTGAGGGAGGCTTCGTGGGCGTGGGACCCTCCCGGCCAGGATTGGGATATATTCTCCTGGTGTGCCTGTATGCTTACAGCGCAGTATTGGGGTGGGAGTTACCCGCTTTTCCAGGTGTTGTGTGTCTCAGTTCCCCTGGCTAGGAAAACGGATCCCCTTCCCCCTTGCGCTTCCAGGTGAGGCGATGCCTCGCCCTGCTTCAGCTCTCGCTGGTCAGGCTGCAGCAGCTGACCAGCACCGATTGTCCGGCACTCCCTAGTGAGATGACCCCGGTACCTCAGTTGAAAATGCAGAAATCACCGGTCTTCTGTGTCGCTCGCGCTGGGAGTTGGAGACTGGAGCTGTTCCTATTCGGCCATCTTGCTCCGCCCCCCGATATTTATAATTACGGCTAAAAGTTAATCCCATGCTTTCAACAATCCTTCATTTCCCTTATTCTGTCTCTTCTATTATCTGTCTCCTCGAGTAGATAATGCTTTAACTCTGGAGTTTGGCTGGACTAACTTTGAAAATTAATCCCTTGCCTTTGGTATATGTGTGGTCTTGAGGAAATTACTTAATAGATCAAAGCCTCAATTGTCTTATCTTCAATGTGGTCATAAAAACCCTTATTTAACTATGGTTTAATACATATGCACAATGATCGCTATTCATTCAACAAACTTTGCTGAAGGCCTTGTTGAGATTCGGGTTCTAAGCTAATATCTGGAGTTGCTCAGAGTCTGGTATACAGTTTTAATCACTGAGTCATAGCCGAAGTTCACCTCCTAAGAGAATAAATTGTCTGTTCTTTCTGTTACTACAGCCCTTTCTGCTAAGGACTTCTCTGCCAGTTGAGGTCCCCACTTCTGTTTACACCAGCCCTATCAATGACTTTTCTCATATAGAATCCATTAATACTTTGAAATCCATTAAAATGTATGTGAAAAAGGAGCCAATGATGGTTGGTCGTGAAGACCCAATGGTAGCATAGCTTGTTACGTACACAAATGTTTCATTCACATGTCGCCAAATCATGTGAACTATATAAAAATGATTTCATTAAAAAAAATTTAAATCAAATCATTATCTTCCAACACAAAAGTTTATAAGTATGCTGAAATGGTAAATAACTGTATCTAATTTCATCCTTTGCAATTACTTTTGAGTTTTCCTATTCTTCAAAAATAAACCATTAAAATATGCAAGTGAAATCATATCAAGTATAACTTTGACAAGTTATCTAGCAAAGAAGGTTTATCTCAATTATTACTCTCATTTTGTATTGCTAGTTATGGCTAGAATTGACATCCGAAATCCTTCTTCCAATTATAATCCAAGAGATGCCATTATATAAAAATGATAAAGATTAATAATCCAATTATATGTATATAATTATATATATATACACACACTTGAGGGAGGGAAGTTTTTTATCCTTTGTGGAAAGGACTAGCAGGAGAATCAGAAGGGAGCTAATGCACAGATGGATGTTTAGCTGGGGTAACTGTGAGAAGTACTTTTTTGGCCTGTCCAACAGTGTCCTGAGAATAACATCATTCATCCAGGAAAAAATTCTGAGGCGGCATAACAAAGCCTTTCCTAGGCCAGCCAGGGCTCCACTAGTTAATAAAAGGGTAGCAACAGAGCCTGATGTAGTTACAGAGCTGCTAACAACAGGTATAGACCATATACCCTAATAATCTACAGGATGCTTCAACAAAATATACAGAGTAAAATAAGAGCTTTAGTATGGTTACCTACAGGACTGACTTTTAAAAATCCGTTATACTATTTTTCACCATTAATTACAAATCACACAGTTTAACTGAAAATATAAATTAAGAAAGCATTACAGACGTAAAAAAGCAAAATTGAAGAAGAAAAGAAAAATCTATAAAAGGATATAAAAATAACCTTAGAGACAGATCTTATCACAAAAGGGAGATGACACTTCAAAATACTATATACTTGTAATGAAATTTCAATTAAAGTTTTAATACAACGTTTGAGAAAGTTAATGAGATTATGATAAAATCTAGATTAACAAAACAATGTCTATACATTTTAGTAAATTATAAAAATAAGATAAAATCAAATGCAGTGCTTTTAACAGCATTTCAGTTTTATGTTTTATAATTTGTAATTCTACCAATTAACAATTCTTGCATCAAAATACAGCATGAACATCTATAGTCAATTCTAAGAGGATGTGAAGTGAATGTTTATACCAATATCCCATTCCAATATAATTCATAAGTAACAAGTATTTAGGTTTGCAGTACAAATTTGTTTATCACTCAAAAACTCCAAGGCATAGAGGTCCCAGGAAGCTAAATGTTACTCAAACTTCAATAACGTTAGGCAAAATAAAAGGCAATACAGCAAATAATTGTGATCAAGAGATGTTCAGTGTTATTACTGTGAAAATGTCACAAAAAAACCATCTACATGAAATATCCTATTTGGTTTTATCTCAAAGTAGGAAGTCACTATTTTTTTTCAGTTTAGAGATTTGGCTGTCATCTCCCTTAACAGATTGTAGATTAAGGACAATGACAGAGGGAGAGGCAGAGAACAGAAGTCAGATGTGAGGGAGACAGAGAGAAAGAGAGAGAGATGTCATTAATAATGCAAACCTGAGAACTGAGGTTTGAGAGACAAAATGCCAACATGACCACCACACCCAGTGTTCAGCACACATACAAAGAGCTCTGTTAGTTCACAGCAGCTTTTGAGTTAATGTATTATGTTCTACTCTTATGTTTTACACATTTGTTTAACCAGAACACCTCACTCTCCATCCATGGAGTTAACAAGGTGTTAACATGTTTATGAATATGTTTGCAATTGCAAAAAACTGAAATTACTACTCTGGAGAAAAATTCTACATCATATTTTAAAAGTATAGATAACATGAATCATCACCACTGACCAGTATTTACCACATGCCTATTTTTTGCACTTAAGGATATTTACAACATATGGAGAAGATTTGATTCTTGATATAGAGCACTTGGCAGTTCTCAAGGCAGAAGAGGATATATATATACACATACATAAAAATGATAGTTTTATATTTTACAGTTTCATGGTTTACAAGATGTTTAACCCATATGTTACTTCACCTAATTCTCATAAGCCATTAGTGAAATGGAGATGATAATTATTCCCTTTTTACAGCTGAAGAAATTGAGATTTAGAGAGATTAGGAGGTTTGTTTAGGCAGATATGCAAATTCAAACCAAGGTACTAACTTCAAATTCTGTAAACTCTATACTATATTATGCTGTTCAATTAATATTTCCACTTTTATATATTTTACCTCAATATTATAAACATCTAAGTATTTTAATTGGAGACAAAAAGAAGTCGAAATGGTAGCTGGTGGAAGGTAGCATGATATAGTGGTTAAATATTAAGCAAAGGGGATCTATAATCAAAGTTCAAGTCCTTGCTTCACAATTTACCATCTGTGGAACCTTCGGAGATTTACTAATTTCTGTGTAACTCAGGTAACCTACTTGCAAAACAGGGAAAATAATAGTACCTAATCAAGTGACACATTTTGAGAATTAACTGAGATAATCCTTGTAGAACTTCAGAACAGTGCTTGACATAAATAAGTGCTTAATAAATGCTAGCTAATATTAATCGTACATTGGTTTGATAAGAATGGAAATAATTCATACTATATTTGTAGAATGAAATATGTATTTTATGGATAAATATTTTTACTATGAATCAATACTTTGAACTATTTTTTAATCTAAAGACTATTAATATACTCTAATTTGACTAACAATGTATTTTGTGAAATGAGTCAGGATTGGCATTATAATCTGCAATATTTTTCAGAAAGAATCTTTCTCAACCATTGAGGATTTAAGCCATTATAAATAAAAGAAAAGTAAATAATCCTGCTGCTTATCCATTTCAATAAAATTGATTAAATCTCATCTACACTGTCTAATATACAAAAAGCCATGAGACTATTTCATCATTGGTTATAAAACCAGAGTCTAAATCAAGTTACTTTTGGTAACTATTTTAATATATTTCACTTTTTTAGAATAGCTTTAAGTTTTCTGCAAACTGATGCAGAAAGTAGAGATGTCTCATGTAATCCCCCTCCCCTCAC
The DNA here is from genome assembly GCF_007565055.1 of Rhinopithecus roxellana. Taxonomy (NCBI): domain Eukaryota; kingdom Metazoa; phylum Chordata; class Mammalia; order Primates; family Cercopithecidae; genus Rhinopithecus; species Rhinopithecus roxellana. The sequence continues at coordinate 9,632,789 of NC_044549.1, read as the reverse complement.
ATAGTTTCCCTTATTATTAACATTTTGCATTAGTGTGGCACGTGAGTTACAATGGATGAGTCAATGTTGGTACAATATTATTAGTTAAGGTTCATGGTTACCTTAGGGTTGACTGTATCATGAAGGTCTATGGGTTTTGACAAATGCATAATGTCACCATCATTTTGGTATCACACAGAAAAATTTCACTGACCTAAAAATGCCCTGTACTCCACCTATTTATCCCTCCCTCCTTCCCCCTGAACCTCTGGCAACTACTGATCTTTTATTGTCTCAGTAGTATTGCCTTTTCCAAAATGCCATAAAGTTACAATCATATAGTAATTTGCCTTTTTAGACTGCCTTCTTTCATATGGCTATATGCAGTTAAGGTTTTCCCATGTCTTTATTTGACTTGATAGCTAATTTCCTCTTATACATGAGTAATATTCCAATATATGGATTACCTGGTTGGCTTATACATTCAACTATTGAGGGACAGCTTTGTTTCTTCCCATTTTTGGCAATTATGAATAAAGCTACTATAAATATTAACATGTAGGATTTTGTGTAGACATACATTTTCAACTCTTTTAAGTAAATATCTGCATGTGTGATCATCCGATTATATACTAAACCTATGTTTAGATTTGTAAGACACAATCAAACTGTCTTACAAAGTGACTATACCATTTTGCATTCCTGACATCCATGAACGAGGGTCAGTATTGCTTCACATCTTTGCTAGCCTTTAGCCATTCTGAGAAGTGTGTAGGAGTGCTTCCTTGCTGTTTCCATTTGCAGTTCCCTAATAACACAGGGTGTTAAGATTTTTGTCACATGCTTATTTGCCCTCAGTATAGCTTTTACGGTGAGATATCTATTCATATCTTTTGTACATTTTTAATTGGGTTGTTTCTCTTCTTATTGTTACATTTGAAGTGTTCTTTTTAGATTTCATACTCGCATACCAGTCCATTGTGATATAGGAGCTCTGAAACTATTTTCTCAGTCTGTGGCTTGTCTTTTCTTTGTATTTTTAAGTAAAAGTTTACAAAGGAGTACAAAAAAAGATCTGATTAGCCAGGAACAGATAAGAACTCAGAGAAAATTTTTTTAAAGAGGTATGTATATTTGTATGGGATATATAATCTTCCATGTAAAGTCCTACTTCAGTATTTTCTAGAAATAACTCTGAAATGCTCAAGATCATGTTGTTCCCATGGATCTTTCCCTGGCAGTTTTAAAACTAGCTCAGAGTAACATTTATTAATGGCTTTGCAATACATTGACCAATAGGAGAATATTTCATCCTTGAACTGAACAAAATCACTAAATAATAATAATAATAATATCTTTAAATCAAACAAAATAACACAAAAAAAGGGGCCAAGGAGCATAAAACTGAGAATCTGACTAGATATTCCCCTTTAGAGAACAAATCCCTGAAGTTTTATCACCTTTAGAAACTTAAGGACAGGCCCGGTGGCTCACGTCTGTAATCCCAGCACTTTGGGACGCCAAGCCGGGTGGATCACTTGCGGTCAGGAGTTCGAGACCAGCCTGACCAACATGGTAAAACCCCATCTCTATTTAAAAAAAATACAAAAATAAGCCGGGTGTGGTGGCAGGCGCCTGTAATCCCAGCTACTCCCAAGACTGAGGCAGGAGAATCACTCAAACCCGGGAGGCGGAGGTTGAAGTGAGCCAAGATTGTGCCATTGTACTCTAGCCTGGGTGACAAGAGCGAAATGTCATCTCAAAAAAAAAAAAGAAAAGAAAAGAAAGTAACACTCCCCCACCCCACTTTTCCTTTTTTTTTTTTTTTTTTTTTTTTTTGAGCCCCAGACTCAAAAAGTAACAAAAACTATCCATCTTTACCTCTTTTATTTTTTAGAACTGGGCAATAAAGCTCCTGAAAGTAATATTTTTCCTCAGTGTCCTTTATGAGGCCCAAGAAGAGAAATACTGTCTGGAATATCTTAGATATCCTGGCATGTACTTGCCCACCTCTGAACCTAGTTTTCCCTTTTTCTCTTATATTCATCCTCTTCTTTTTTTTTTTTTTTTTTTTTTTTCTTATTTGGTCTCTTCCTGATTACCTCCAAGCTTAAATGTACTATACAGAGCTCTTTGAAACTTAGGGAAAGTAGTAGCTATGAAAATCTAAAGAAGCCACATAGAAATGTCATAGCGGCTTTCACTGTAAAGCCTCTTCTTATAAATTTCGGAGAATTTGCGCATAAAGAAAAAACATAAATTATAGCAATGAAAAAAATTGTCCCAGTGTCACAGGTTGAATAACATTCAAAATATGACTATTTGTAGGTAGAGCCTTTAAAGAGGTAATTAAGGTAAAATGAAGTAATAGGGGATGAGTTCTAGTTCAATATGACTGGTGTCTTCATACGAAGAAGAGATTAGGACACAGACAACATGCAGGCCAAGGAGTGACCGTATCAGGACACAGTGAGAAAGCAGCTGTAAGGTAAGAGAGGCTTTTTGTTTGTTTGTTGATTGGTTTTTAGAAAAAAACAAATGTGCAACACTTTGGTCTTGCACTTCCAGCCCCCAGAACTGTGAGACAATAAACTGTGTAAGCCAGTTTGTGGCATTTTGTTATGGCAGCCCTAGAAAACTAACATACCAGTTTTCCTCCTATATCTACCTGTCAGTAGCAAGAAGGTTCAAAAGGACACCAGGCTATTGCTTATTAAAAAGAAACAAACAGAAAAAAAAAAAAAAAAAAAACAACTATTTCTTGTACTTAGGATATTTAAGAGGATTATAAAGAACACTTAATTTCTCCCTATTTTCCTTATACAAGCAGTATGTGATAGTTAACACTGTTGTTAATGAGACGTAAAAATAAAGAACAGCAGCAGAAAGGGTCTCCTGAAGCATTTGATGGAAGTGCCTCTCTCTGCACCTGCTTAGTTAAGCTTTTTAAGCACAAGTCTATTTGTTATATAACTGGATAATGACTTAATTTGAACAAGTTAACAATTTCACACCTTCTAAGCATAAGGTGAATGCTAAGTAAAATCACTAATCTGATATCCTCACATAGGTCACTTTTATTACCTATAATGGAACAATGAGATAAAGTTGCACTTTCAAATTCAAATACTCGATTACTTGCACTAATGGAGGGGATAAGAACCATAGATAATCTGAGACAGTGTCATTGAGGCTTAGCTATAGAATACATTTTGTATTCTCATTCCTTCAAGTTTGATCATGTAGGAATCCACATCCATTCAAATAATAAAGTTACAGTATTTAAGACAAAGACCCAAAGATCTGAAGTCTACCATCATGTGCCTGTGCCTAAGATTCTTCATAATATACTCCTTGCTGTGAATAAATCCTGTAGGTTTTTAAATATGCCACTTGTCAGAGCATACCAGGGCCCAGGGAGGGGAGGATCTTTGCTGTTTAATCCCTGCTAGTGCCAGTCAGCTGATTTCCCAGCATTAGAGTCACTGATCTGGGTTCAATGTGGGAAAAGGCATTATATCCTGAGACCCACGTGTCTTTCTCATCAGTTTAATAACAGGTTATCTTACAAATACCAGTTTAACTACACAGGCAATCTTACAGATACCAGTGTAATAACACAGGCAATTTTACAGATATCAGTGTAATAACACAGGTTATCCTACAAATATCAAAGTTGTCAGAATCAAAATGTAGTCATTAATGCTAAACAAAAAACCTGACAAACGGAGCCAAGAAAGTCTATGAAGACAGGAAGAAAGGTTGTTCACACTTGTACCCCTGAGGCCATGACAACCTTACACGAAAAATACTTTTGCTAGGCTATCTGCCCCTCAATTACCTGCCCATCTTTAGACTCAGCATCGATCCTTGTTATTAATCTTTGTAGCCAAAGACAATACTCTCAAAACATTTATATAATTCTTTTAAAGGAATTTTTGCCTTTAAAAACATTTGTCAGGGTACAGCAGGATGGCCAAATAGTATCAGCTGTGGTCTGCAGCTCCTAGCAAGATCCATGCAGAAGGTGGGTTATTTCTGCATTTCCAATTGAGGTTCATCTCACTGGGACTGGTTGGACAGTGGGTGCAGCCCACTGAGGGCCAGTTGAAGCAGGGCAGGGTGTCGCCTCATCCAGGAAGTTCAAGTAGTTGAGAGATTTCCCTTACCTAGCTAAGGGAACCTGTGAGAGACCGTACTGGGAGGAATGGTACACTCCTACCCAGATACTGCATTTTTTCCATGGTCTTCCCAACCAGCAGACCAAGAGATTCCCTCTGGTTCCTAGCTTAGCAGGTCCCACGCCCACAGAGCCCACTTAGCCCAAGCTAAGATCCATTGGCTTGAAGTCCTTGCTGCTAGTGCAGCAGTCTGACATTGACCTGGGATGCATGAGCTTGGCTGGGGGAGGGGTGTCCACCATTGCTGAGGTCTGAATAGGCGGTTTTATGCTTACAGTGTAAATAAAGCTGCCAGGAAGTTCGAACTGGGCAGAGCCCACCACAACTCAGGAAGGCCAACTGCCTCTCTAGATTCCACCTCTGTGGTCAGGGCATCTCTGAACAAAAGGCAGCAACCCCAGTGTGGTACTTATAGATAAAATCCCCATCTACCTGGGAGAGAGTACCTGGGGGAAGGTGAACATGTGGGCAAAGCTTCAGCAAACTTAAATATCCCTCCCTGACAGCTCTGAAGAGAGCAGTGGTTCTCCCAGCACAGTGTGCAAGCTCTCAAAATGGACAGATTGCATCCTCAAGTGGGTCCCCGACCCCTGTGTAGCCAGGCCAAGAGCCATCTCCCAGTAGGGGCTGACAAGCGCCTCATACAGGAGAGCTCTGGCTGGTAACTGGTGGGTGCAACTCTGGGATGAAGCTTCCAGAGGAAGGATCAGGCAGAAAAAGTTGATGTTCTACAGCTTCTGCAGGTGATACCCAGATGAACAGAGTCTAGAGGGGGCCTCCAGCAAACTCCAACAGACCTGCAGCTGAGAGGTCTGCCTGTTAGAAAGTAAACTAACAAACAGAAGTGAATAGGATCAACATCAACAAAAAGGACATCCACACCAAATCTCCATCCATAGGTCACCAACACAAGAGACCAAAGTCAGATAAAACCACAAAGATGGGGAGAAAGGCTGAAAATTCCAAAAACCAGAATGCCTCTTCTCCAAAGCACCACAACTCCTTGCCAGCAAGGGAACAAAACTGGAAAGAGAATGAGTTTGACGACTTGACGGAAGTAGGCTTCAGAAAGCAATAACAAACTCCTACGAGCTAAAGGGGCATGTTCTAAACCAATGCAAGAAAGCTAAGAACCTTGAAAAAAAGGTTAGATGATTTGCTAACTAGAATAACCAGCTTAGTAAAGAACATAAATGACCTGATGGAGCTGAAAAACACAGCGTGAGAACTTTGTGAACTCTACACAAGTTTCTTTTTTTTTTTTTTTTTATATTTTCTTTTTCTTTTTTTTTTAATTATACTTTAAGTTCTAGGGTACATGTGCATAACGTGCAGGTTTGTTACATATGTATACTTATGCCATGTTGGTGTGCTGCACCCATCAACTCGTCAGCACCCATCAATTCATCATTTATATCATGTATAACTCCCCAGTGCAATCCCTCCCTCCTCCCCCCTCCCCATGATAGGCCCCAGTGTGTGATGTTCCCCTTCCCGAGTCCAAGTGATCTCATTGTTCAGTTCCCACCTATGAGTGAGAACATGCGGTGTTTGGTTTTCTCTTCTTGTGATAGTTTGCTAAGAATGATGGTTTCCAGCTGCATCCATGCTCCTACAAAGGACGCAAACTCATCCTTTTTTATAGCTGCATAGTATTCCATGGTGTATATGTGCCACATTTTCTTAATCCAGTCTGTCACAGATGGACATTTGGGTTGATTCCAAGTCTTTGCTATTGTGAATAGTGCCGCAATAAACATACGTGTGCATGTGTCTTTGTAGTAGACTAATTTATAATCCTTTGGGTATATACCCAGTAGTGGGATGGCTGGGTCATATGGTACATCTACTTCTAGATCCTTGAGGAATTGCCATACTGTTTTCCATAATGGTTGAACTAGTTTACAATCCCACCAACAGTGTAAAAGTGTTCCTCTTTCCCCACATCCTCTCCAACAACTGTTGTTTCCTGACTTCTTAATGATTGCCATTCTAACTGGTGTGAGATGGTATCTCATTGTGGTTTTGATTTGCATTTCTCTGATGACGAGTGATGATGAGCATTTTTTCATGTGTCTGTTGGCTGTATGAATGTCTTCTTTTGAGAAATGTCTGTTCATATCCCTTGCCCACTTTTTGATGGGGTTGTTTGTTTTTTTCTCGTATATTTGTTTGAGTTCTTTGTAGATTCTGGATATTAGCCCTTTGTCAGATGAGTAAGTTGCAAAAATTTTCTCCCATTCTGTAGGTTGCCTGTTCACTCTGATGGTAGTTTCTTTTGCTGTGCAAAAGCTCTTTAGTTTAATTAGATCCCATTTGTCAATTTTGGCTTTTGCTGCCGTTGCTTTTGGTGTTTTAGACATGAAGTCCTTGCCCATGCCTATGTCCTGAATGGTACTACCTAGATTTTCTTCTAGGGTTTTTATGGTATTAGGTCTAACATTTAAGTCTCTAATCCATCTTGAATTAATCTTCGTATAAGGGGTAAGGAAAGGATCCAGTTTCAGCTTTCTACTTATGGCTAGCCAATTTTCCCAGCACCATTTATTAAATAGGGAATCCTTTCCCCATTTCTTGTTTCTCTCAGGTTTGTCAAAGATCAGATGGTTGTAGATGTGTGGTATTATTTCTGAGGACTCTGTTCTGTTCCATTGGTCTATATCTCTGTTTTGGTACCAGTACCATGCTGTTTTGGTTACTGTAGCCTTGTAGTATAGTTTGAAGTCAGGTAGCGTGACACCTCCAGCTTTGTCCTTTTGACTTAGGATTGTGTTGGCAATGCAGGCTCTTTTTTGGTTCCATATGAACTTTAAAGCAGGTTTTTCCAATTCTGTGAAGAAACTCATTGGTAGCTTGATGGGGATGGCATTGAATCTATAAATAACCTTGGGCAGTATGGCCATTTTCACGATATTGATTCTTCCTATCCATGAGCATGGTATGTTCTTCCATTTGTTTGTGTCCTCTTTGATTTCACTGAGCAGTGGTTTGTAGTTCTCCTTGAAGAGGTCCTTTACATCCCTTGTAAGCTGGATTCCTAGGTATTTTATTCTCTTTGAAGCAATTGTGAATGGAAGTTCATTCCTGATTTGGCTCTCTGCTTGTCTGTTACTGGTGTATAAGAATGCTTGTGATTTTTGCACATTAATTTTGTATCCTGAGACTTTGCTGAAGTTGCTTATCAGCTTAAGGAGATTTTGGGCTGAGACAATGGGGTTTTCTAAATATACAATCATGTCATCTGCAAACAGGGACAATTTGACTTCTTCTTTTCCTAACTGGATACCCTTGATTTCTTTCTCTTGCCTGATTGCCCTAGCCAGAACTTCCAACACTATGTTGAATAGGAGTGGTGAGAGAGGGCATCCCTGTCTTGTGCCAGTTTTCAAAGGGAATTTTTCCATTTTTTGCCCATTCAGTATGATATTAGCTGTGGGTTTGTCATAAATAGCTCTTATTATTTTGAGGTACGTTCCATCAATACCGAATTCATTGAGCGTGTTTAGCATGAAGGGGTGTTGAATTTTGTCAAAAGTCTTTTCTGCATCTATTGAGATAATCATGTGGTTCTTGTCTTTGGTTCTGTTTATATGCTGGATTACGTTTATTGATTTGCGAATGTTGAACCAGCCTTGCATCCCAGGGATGAAGCCCACTTGATCATGATGAATAAGCTTTTTGATGTGCTGCTGAATCCGGTTTGCCAGTATTTTATTGAGGATTTTTGCATCGATGTTCATCAGGGATATTGGTCTAAAATTCTCTTTTTTTGTTGTGTCTCTGCCAGGCTTTGGTATCAGGATGATGTTGGCCTCATAAAATGAGTTAGGGAGGATTCCCTCTTTTTCTATTGATTGGAATAGTTTCAGAAGGAATGGTACCAGCTCCTCCTTGTACCTCTGGTAGAATTCAGCTGTGAATCCATCTGGTCCTGGACTTTTTTTGGTGGGTAGGCTATTAATTGTTGCCTCAATTTCAGAGCCTGCTATTGGTCTATTCAGGGATTCCACTTCTTCCTGGTTTAGTCTTGGGAGAGTGTAAGTGTCCAGGAAATTATCCATTTCTTCTAGATTTTCTAGTTGATTTGCGTAGAGGCGTTTATAGTATTCTCTGATGGTTGTTTGTATTTCTGTGGGGTCGGTGGTGATATCCCCTTTATCATTTTTTATTGTGTCTATTTGATTCCTCTCTCTTTTCTTCTTTATTAGTCTTGCTAGCGGTCTGTCAATTTTGTTGATCTTTTCAAAAAACCAACTCCTGGATTCATTGATTTTTTGGAGGGTTTTTTGTGTCTCTATCTCCTTCAGTTCGGCTCTGATCTTAGTTATTTCTTGCCTTCTGCTAGCTTTTGAATGTGTTTGCGCTTGCCTCTCTAGTTCTTTTAATTGTGATGTTAGAGTGTCAATTTTAGATCTTTCCTGCTTTCTCTTGTGGGCATTTAGTGCTATAAATTTCCCTCTACACACTGCTTTAAATGTGTCCCAGAGATTCTGGTATGTTGTATCTTTGTTCTCATTGGTTTCAAAGAACATCCTTATTTCTGCCTTCATTTTTTTATGTACCCAGTAGTCATTCAGGAGCAGGTTGTTCAGTTTCCATGTAGTTGAGCGGTTTTGATTGAGTTTCTTAGTCCTGAGTTCTAGTTTGATTGCACTGTGGTCTGAGAGACAGTGTTATAATTTCTGTTTTTTTACATTTGCTGAGGAGTGCTTTACTTCCAATTATGTGGTCAATTTTGGAATAAGTGCGATGTGGTGCTGAGAAGAATGTATATTCTGTTGATTTGGGGTGGAGAGTTCTATAGATGTCTATTACGTCCGCTTGGTGCAGAGATGAGTTCAATTCCTGGATATCCTTGTTAACTTTCTGTCTCGTTGATCTGTCTAATGTTGACAGTGGAGTGTTGAAGTCTCCCATTATTATTGTATGGGAGTCTAAGTCTCTTTGTAAGTCTCTAAGGACTTGCTTTATGAATCTGGGTGCTCCTGTATTGGGTGCATATATATTTAGGAGGGTTAGCTCTTCCTGTTGAATTGATCCCTTTACCATTATGTAATGGCCTTCTTTGTCTCTTTTGATCTTTGATGGTTTAAAGTCTGTTTTATCAGAGACTAGGATTGCAACCCCTGCTTTTTTTTGTTCTCCATTTGCTTGGTAGATCTTCCTCCATCCCTTTATTTTGAGCCTATGTATGTCTCTGCATGTGAGATGGGTCTCCTGAATACAGCAGACTGATGGGTCTTGACTCTTTATCCAGTTTGCCAGTCTGTGTCTTTTAATTGGAGCATTTAGTCCATTTACATTTAAGGTTAATATTGTTATGTGTGAACTTGATCCTGTCATTATGATATTAACTGGTTATTTTGCTCGTTAGTTGATGCAGTTTCTTCCTAGCCTCGATGGTCTTTACATTTTGGCATGTTTTTGCAATGGCTGGTACCGGTTGTTCCTTTCCATGTTTAGGGCTTCCTTCAGGGTCTCTTGTAAGGCAGGCCTGGTGGTGACAAAATCTCTAAGCATTTGCTTATCTGTAAAGGATTTTATTTCTCCTTCACTGATGAAACTTAGTTTGGCTGGATATGAAATTCTGGTTTGAAAATTCTTTTCTTTAGGAACGTTGAATATTGGCCCCCACTCTCTTCTGGCTTGTAGAGTTTCTGCTGAGAGATCTGCTGTTAGTCTGATGGGCTTCCCTTTGTGGGTAACCCGACCTTTCTCTCTGGCTGCCCTTAAGATTTTTTCCTTCATTTCAACTTTGGTGAATCTGGCAATTATGTGTCTTGGAGTTGCTCTTCTCGAGGAGTATCTTTGTGGCGTTCTCTGTATTTCCTGAATTTGAATGTTGGCCTGCCCTACTAGGTTAGGGAAGTTCTCCTGCATGATATCCTGAAGAGTGTTTTCCAACTTGGTTTCATTTTCCCCCTCACTTTCAGGCACCCCAATCAGACGTAGATTTGGTCTTTTTACATAATCCCATACTTCTTGCAGGCTTTGTTCATTTCTTTTTCTTCTTTTTTCTTTTGGTTTCTCTTCTCGCTTCATTTCATTCATTTGATCCTCAATTGCTGATACTCTTTCTTCCAGTTGATCGAGTCGGTTACTGAAGCTTGTGCATTTGTCACGTATTTCTCATGTCATGGTTTTCATCTCTGTCATTTCGTTTATGATCTTCTCTGCATTAATTAGTCTAGCTGTCAATTCTTCCACTCTTTTCTCAAGATTTTTAGTTTCTTTGCGCTGGGTACGTAATTCCTCCTTTAGCTCTGAGAAGTTTGATGGACTGAAGCCTTCTTCTCTCATCTCGTCAAAGTCATTCTCTGACCAGCTTTGATCCGTTGCTGGCGATGGGCTGCGCTCCTTTGCAGGGGGAGATGCGCTCTTATTTTTTGAATTTCCAGCTTTTCTGCCCTGCTTCTTCCCCATCTTTGTGGTTTTATCTGTCTCTGGTCTTTGATGATGGTGACGTACTGATGGGGTTTTGGTATAGGTGTCCTTCCTGTTTGATAGTTTTCCTTCTGACTGTCAGAAGGACTGTCTGTTGGTCTGTTGGAGATTGCTTGAGGTCCACTCCAGACCCTGTTTGCCTGGGTATCAGCAGCAGAGGTTGCCGAAGATAGAATATTGCTGAACAGCGAGTGTACCTGTCTGATTCTTCCTTTGGAAGTTTCCTCTCAGGGGTGTACTCCACCCTGTGAGGTGTGGGGTGTCAGACTGCCCCTAGTGGGGGATGTCTCCCAGCTAGGCTACTCAGGGGTCAGGGACCCACCTGAGCAGGCAGTCTGTCCGTTCTCAGATCTCAACCTCCGCGTTGGGAGATCCACGGCTCTCCCCAAAGCTGTCAGACAGAGTCGTTCACGTCTGCACCGGCCCCCGCTGCTTCCCCTGTTGGTCTTCAGCTGTGCTGTCCCCAGAGGTCCTACACAAGTTTCAATAGCCAAATTGATCAAGCAGAAGAAGGGTTATCAGTGATTGAAGATCAACTTCATGAAATAAAGCAAGAAGACAAGATTAGTGATAAAAGAGTGAAAAGAAGTGAACAAACCTCCAAGAAATATGGTACTATGTGAAAAGATCTACATTTGATTCGTGTACCTGAAAGTGACGAGGATAATGGCACCAAGTTGGAATACACTCTACAGGATATTATCCAGGAGAACTTCCCCAACTTAGCAAGGCAGGCAAACATTCAAATTGAGGAAATATGGAGAACACCACAAAGATATTCCTCAAAAACAGCAACCCAAGACATATAATCATCAGATTCACCGAGGTTGAAATGAAGGAAAAAATGTTAAGGGCAGTCAGAAAAAAAGGTCAGGTTACCCACAAAGGGAAGCCCATCAGACTAACAGCAGAAACCCCACAAGCTAGAAGAGAATGGGGGCCAATATTCAATATTCTTAAAGAAAATAATTTTCAACACAGAATTTCATATCCAGCCAAACTAAGCTTTATAAGTGAAGGAGAAATAAAATCCTTTACAGACAAGTAAATCCTGAGAAATATTATCATGAACAGGATTGCCTTACAGGAGCTCCTGAAGGAAGCACTAAACATGGAAAGGAACAACTGGTACCAGCCACTGCAAAAACATGCCAAATTGTAAAGACCATCCACACTATGAAGAAACTGCACGAACTAATGGGAAAATTAAGCAGCTAGCATCATAATGACAGGATCAAAATCACATGTAACAAAATTAACCTTAAATGTAAATAGGCTAAATACCCCAATTAAAAGACACAGACTGGCAAACTGGATAAAGAGTCAAGACCCATCACTGTGCTGTATTCAGGAGACCCATCTCACATGCAAAGAAATATATAGGCTCAAAATAAAGGGATGGAGGAATTACCAAGCAAATGAAGATTAAAAAAAAAAAAAAAAAAAAAAAGCAGGGGTTGCAATCCTAGTCTCTGGTAAAACAGACTTTAACCAACAAAGGTCAAAAGAGACAAACAAAGACATTACACAGTGGTAAAGGGATCAATGCAATGCAACAAGAAAAGCTAACTATCCTAAATATATATGCACCCAATACAGGAGCACCCAGATACATAAAGCAAGTTCTTACAGACCTACAAAAAGATTTAGACTCCCACACAATAATAATGGGAGATTTTAACACTCAACTGTCAATATTAGACAGATAAATGAGACAGAAAAGTAACAAGGATATTCAGGACTTGAACTCAGCTTTGGACCAAGTGGACCTAATAGTTATCTACAGAACTCTACACCCCAAATCAACAGAATATGCATTCTTCTCAGCACCACATTGCACTTATTCTAAAATTGACTACATATTGGAGTAAAATACTCCTAAGCAAATGTAAAAGAACAGAAATCACACCAACCACTTCTCAGATCACAATACAATCAAACTAGAACTCAGGATTAAGAAACTCTCTCAAAACTGCACAACGACATGGAAACTGAACAACATGCTCCTGAATGACTACTGGGTAAATAATGAAATGAAGGCAGAAATAAAGATGTTCTTTGAAACCAATGAGAACAAAGACACAATGTACCAGAATCTCCGGGACACATTTAAAGCATTGCGTAGAAGGAAATTTATAGCACTAAAGGCCCACAAGAGAAAGCAGGAAAGATCTAAAATTGACAGTCTAACATCAAAATTAAAATAACTGGAGAAGCAAGAGCAAACAAAATAAAAAGCTAGTAGAAGACAAGAAATAACTAAGATCAGAGCAGAACTGAAGGAGATAGAGACACAAAAACCCTCAAGAAATCAATGAATCCAGGCGCTGGTTTTTTGAAAGGATCAACACAATAGATAGACTGCTAGCCAGACTAATAAAGAAGAAAAGAGAGAAGAACCAAATAAATGCAATAAAAAATGATAAAGGGGATATCACCACTGATCCCACAGAAATACAGTCTATCATCAGAGAATACTGTAAACACCTCTACGCAAATAAGCTAGAAAATCTAGAAGAAATGGATAAATTCCTGGACACGTACACCCTCCCAAGGCTAAACCAAGAAGAAATTGAATCTCTGAATAGACCAATAACAAGTTCTGAAATTGAGGCAGTAATTAATAGCCTACCAACCAAAAAAATTCGGGACCAGATGGATTCACAGCCGGTCTATCAGAGGTACAAAGAGGAGCTGATACCATGCCTTCTGAAACTATTCCAATCAAAAGAAAAAGAAGGAATCCTTTCTAACCCTTTTTATAAGGCCAGCATCATCCTGATACTAAAACCTGGCAGAGACACAACAACAACAACAACAACAACAAAAGATTAGGCCAATATCCCCGATGAACATCGATATGAAAATCCTCATTAAAATACTGGCAAACTGAATCCACCAGCACCACAAAAAGCTTATCCACCATGATTAAGTCGGCTTCATCGCTGGGATGCAAGGCTGGTTCAACATACGTAAGTCAATAAATGTAATCCATCACATAAACAGAACCAATAATGAAAACCACATGATTATTTCAATAGATGCAGAAAAGGCCTTTGACAAAATTCATCAGCCTTTCATGCTAAAAACTCTCAATAAACTAGGTACTGATGGAACATATCTCAAAATAATAAGAGCTATTTATGACAAACACACAGCCAATATCATACTGAATGGGCAAAAACTGGAAGCATTCCCTTTGAAAACCAGCACAAGACAAGGATGCCCCCTCTCACCACTCCTATTCAACATAGTATTGGAAGTTCTGGCTAGGGCAATCAGGCAGAAGAAAGAAATAAAGGGTATTCAACTGGGAAAAGAGGAAGTCAAATTGTCACTCTCTGCAGATGACATGATTGTTCTGTGGTCTGAGAGAAGATATATAGACCAATAGAACAGAACAGAGGCCTCAGAAATAGCACCACACAACTACAACCATCTGATCTTTGACAAACCTGACAAAAACGAGCAATGGGGAAATGATCCCTATTTAATAAACGATGTTGGAAAAACTGGCTAGCCATATACAGAAAGCTGAAACTGGATCCCTTTCTTCACCTTATACAAATATCCTTCCTTACACCTTATACAAAAATTAACTCAGGATGGATTAAAGACTTAAATGTGAGACCTAAAACCATAAAAACCCTAGAAGAAAACCTAGGCAATACTATTCAGGACATAGGGATGAGCCAAGACTTCATGACTGAAAAACCAAAAGCAATGGCAACAAAAGCCAAAATAGACAAATGGGATCTAATTAAACTAAAGAGCTTCTGCACAGCAAAAGAAACTATCATCAGAGTGAGCAAGCAACCTATAGAATGGGAGAACATTTTTGCAATCTATCCATCTGGCAAAGGGCTAATATCCAGAATCGATAAAGAACGTAAACAAATTTACAAGGAAAAAGTCAAACAACCCCATCAAAAAATGGGTGAAGGATATTAACAGACACTTCTCAAAAGAAGATATTTATGCAGCCAACAAACTTGATGAAAACATGCTCATCACCACAGGTCATTAGAGAAATGCAAATCAAAACCTCAATGAGATACCATCTCACACCAGTTAGAATGGTGATCATTAAAAGTCAGGAAACAACAGATGCTGGAGAGCATGTGGAGAAACAGGAACACTTTTACACTGTTGGTGGGAGTATAAATTAGTTCCACCACTGTGGAAGACAACATGGCAATTCCTTAAGGATCTAAAACCAGAAATACCGTTTGACCCAGAAATCCCACTACTGGGTATATACCCAAAGGATTACAAATCATTCTACTATAAAGAAACATGCACACGTAGATATATGTTGTAGCACTCTTCACAATAGCAAAGACTTGGAGCCAACCTAAATGCCCATAAATGATAGATTGGATAAAGTAAATGTGGCCCATATACACGATGGAACACTATGCAGTCATAAAAAGGATGAGTTCATGTCCTTTGCAGGGACATGGATAAAGCTGGAAACCATCATTCTCAGCAAAGTAACACAAGAAGAGAAAACCAAACACCACATCTTCTCACTCGTAAGTGGGAGTTAAACAATGACAACACATAGACACAAAGAAGAGAACATCACAAACCCGGGTCTGTTGGGGGAGAGGGGTGGGGAGAGATAGCATCAGGAGAAATATCTAATGTAAATGATGAGTTGATGTGTGTAGCAAACCAACATGGCACATGTATACCTATGTAACAAACCAGCATGTTGTGCACATGTACCCCAGAACTTAAATTACAATAAATAAATAAATAAATAAATAAAATAAAATAAAACATAAAAACATTTGTCTTCCTTTACCTCTCTGAATACACACATAGTTTACTACAGCACAGATATCCTCATTGTAATGTCCTACTCCGGAATAAATATATTTTTTGTTTACAGAGTCTTTCTCTGTTATTTAGGCAAACACAGGTTAGTTATTAATGCCAGGGAATACTCAAGTGAGGACTTTGAGGGAGATAGGATGCATGATTAGTAAGTTACAGAGGTAATAGATACATGACAACTGCAAATCTTTGATATAACAAATACAACATTTCATTTTAGAACAGACCTTAAATCCTAGCCCAATATCTTCCCCACAGAGTATTTGCTGAATGAAATATAAAACATACATCCTGTTTTGTCAAACCCTTCTTCAAACCTCTGAAAGTTTTCTCATTGAACTTGACAAAAAACTGCATATTTTTGTGGCCAATTTCTACTTATGATCTCGGTTTACCTGTAAATAAAGTTTTTAAACTGTTACATTTTAATTTTACATTTTTTAGTTAACTGTCATTTATTGAGTGCTAGGTTTCCAGAAATACAAAAAAGGCTGGGGCAGAGACACTGGCCACCTAACACTTACTATCTAGAATAGGGCATAATGACCACTCAAGAGAAAATATTTTAAGTTCAATAGTAGTTCTGAAGTGGAAAATAATACATCTTTTTGAAAGTTCTATGAAATAGAGGGCTTTAATAATAATTCTAATAAGAGATGGAGAAAAATAGGTATGCATAAATGAAGAGGGCAGTTTAGGTTGGGCGCATAATTTGAACTCAAGGGATGAGACCAAATAATTCAGTGAATAATGAGTTATCCAGTTTGGCTATAGCATAATAGTAAATGCCAGCATTATATAAGCAATATGTTAAGTGTTCATAGATGATATCATTTAACCTCATAATAACCAAATGAGTTAGGTTTTATCTCCAATTTTCAGATGACAAAGCTGAATATAATATGAAGAATTTAAGAGTTTTATTACTCCAAGTCCTCCAAGAAGTAGATACCTAGATTACATTACACATGTTACAGATTATCATGGAAAATATATGTGACAGTGAAAGAGGTGAAAGCCAATAGAGGGAGACTATCAGATTTGAGGTAGCGCTGATCCTGAGTCAAGGAAACAGCCAAGGAAGGAGGGTTGTGTGGAAGCATCTTAAAATCTAATGCACTTCCAAGGAGACTTTGGCAAGAATACCAACATCACCTGTTTTGTTTTGTTTTTGTTTTTGTTTTAAGCCAGAATCACCATCAGAGGAGTCATATATCTTAGAACAATGAATGTGCCTTAATATTCCTGCCATGTTCAGTCGTTGGCTGGGAGGAGCCAACGGGAAATGAGGTCTCAACACCAACCACAGTGATTGGTTGGTAGAGCACACAGTGCCACAAGTCATTTATTAATAGTTCCTGTCATCAGACATACGACAGAAGTAGTCTCATGCTGGCCACAGTAACAAAGCCAACAAGTGACCAAACCAGCCTTCAAACCAAGTCTATGCAGTGCATTTAATCAAAACACAAAAACAACAAAGAAAAACAAGGCACGGTGTATATACCTTTTTCTCTCATGGACTAAATCCTTCAATAATAATTTTGGCTTCTAAACATTTTTTCCCCGTTCATTTCATTGTGACAAAATATTGATTTCCCTGTTAAATTTTCTTCTTCTTCAACTGCATTTACTAGGATGCTATATTTTGCTTTCTTTATAATTTCAAACAGCAACAGGATTTTGGATTTCAAAAGGTATCTAGAGCTCAATTAGTCCAACTCACTCACGTTACAGAAGAGCCAATTCAGGTCATCAAAGATGTCATGCCTTTCTCAGAGTCACTTAAAGAATTAGTGACAGTTGAGACTGAGAGCAGATGTCCTAACTCCTGTTTACAATAGTTATCACCACTTACCATTACCTTGTTTCTCCCACTTCTCCTTTTACATAGCTTTACTTTTTCTTATAGATATTTATGTCATAATGCCTATAAATCCATTTCTCATTCTCTGCTTATGATTACATAAAAAACAGTAACCATAAAGATACAGTGTAACTTCCAAAATACTCTCCAGTTTTCAAGAATTTTCTCTACTATTATCTCACTTAATTTTTTTGTTTGTTTTTCAGAATGGTTATTGTTTCTTTCTATATTAGACCAATATAGTACAAGAAATTAGATGGGGTGAAGAGAGTTTAAAATCTTGACAATAATATTAATAATAATTAATAATAATGAAGCATCTACAATGTCCTGAATTTGGTTTCAATTGTACTAGCAGAGCAAATACTAAAAAGATAGAGATTACTAGCATTTTTTTCCTCCTCGTTCTATCCTGTTTCAGGATAGTCTTACAGAGCTATGGACACAGATAACCACATTAAATTACTGTCATTCAACCACCTAGGACCTACAAAGCTGGCAATTTAATGCAGTTCAACTTATTATCCTGTATTGGACATTCGGAACATTGAAACATTTGGAAAAAAGTGTATCGTTTATAACAAGGACATATTTCAGTTTTTTAATTCACAGAATACCGAAATTACTTGAGAAAATAGAGATTTCCTTGTCCAGTTCCTTACTCTGGGCATGAATTCTCCTACAGTCTCTCAGGCAGGTTGATTCATCCACTCTTAAAGACATCTAACAATGACAAAGTATTCTAATTTCAGACCGCTATAATTTTCAGGGAATTCTACCTCTTTTGAATTTCCAAATAATTTACCCTTTGATTTTAGTTCTTTGTTGTGCCTTGTAGACTCAGTTTTGAGTATTATCCAAAGGAAAATGTGTGCAATATTGTAACACAACCATTATTTTTTTCTAAGCAATCATTCTGTTCTTCAATTGGAACTTCTCAGTAACCCTGATCATTTCTCCCAAGGTGTTATTCAAGTTCTCCCATCATACTGGCCATAGTCCCATGGGTGGGCCCGTCTATCAATGTCTCCCTTCAAATACAGTTCTAATGACTGAATGCAATATTAGAGATACGATTTTACCTGAGGAGATTTAAATTTAATATGACTGTTACTCTTGTAATATGGTCAATGTGGCCAATGACTGTTATCACCAGATTACAGACATATACCCTAGATGTTCAACCAGTCAGATACTAAGATACTCTCAAGAACCTGACTTGAATACTTGACATTACAGAGACAAACAAAAAATGAATTGAGTTTTTCACTTTCTATTTAAATGTGTTGGCATTGACAGACTATGTCACATTTAGACAGTGATATAGAATGCTGGGTATATTGGTCTTTGTCTATATCCTGAGGAAATATGTCACCAAATTTTCCCCAAAAGTTGTTACATTAGACATCAGATCATGAATATCACCATCAAAATTGGAACTAATTGCCACTTTCTCAGTTGAAATCTCTTGAGCTAATAAAGACCTAGAGATTGCCTGAGGTTCTTGGGCAACATCTTAACAGCAACAACAACGGCAACAAAAACCTAGTATTTTGTTGGAAAACCTAGCCAACAAATTTTGAGTGTATTTCAGAGGTGGATTTCTAGTGTATTTCAGAGGTATGAAAAACAAGAGCACATATTAAAAACCCATTAATCAAAATGTTGGCTAAGTAAACAAATACACAATTTTTTATTTTATCTATCTCCATTATACCTCCTAATATTCTAAGTTGAAAATAGAATTTCATATGCATACTTATTCAAAACTCCACAAAGCTTAAAATAAATTTAAGATTTCATGTGCCTCAAATTGTATGCAGTTGTATTACCATAATATCATGTCTCTGCCATTATAATCCGAGCTACCAAAATGTTCCTGGCCATTATGCTCTCTCTTTAACTGTCAAGTGAATAATGTTTTTTCAAATGGAAAATAGTTTCTTTAAAGAGGTAAGGTTGTGAAATGACAGTTGTTTTGGTATCATGCAAGGTATAAGAATATTTTTTAAAAATCAATATCAAGGTCACTATCTAGCATATAACCAATTTTATTCACTTTTTTGTCTAATGACTACAATTTTCCTTCACAGTGGCATAACATGGAAATGTAGTTGCTTTTAAGGCATATTCACTGTATTAGTTTTCTTTGAAATACATGTTGAAAGAAGATACTAGGGTTTTTATATAAAAATAATGTATATTTAGGCAGAGTTGATGGATATTTTTAAAGTGACAGTTACCTAAAATTACTATTGGTAGCACTGTGACTTAGCAAGTGCAGTTCTGTAACAGTTTTGAAGTGAACATTTTAGATTATGACAAGATCAGTGTATTTTTGGAGTCCATTTCCTAGAGCATTACATTCACTGGTGGCTGAGTTTCTCAATCCATTAAATATTACTAAAAATAAATAAATCAAATAAAAACAAAGTCAGATTTAAAAGCCTCTTGATTATGAAACACTGTTTGTACTTGATGTAAATACATGCATTGTTTACATTTGGAGTGTTAGATCATACTATCCTTTGTGTATTCCTTATATCATATTATTCTTTTCACCAGTAATTCAAAACCATTCACATAATACCTCCTATTCATTCTATGTTCTTCTCTTTCAAATTGATGTTGAGATAAGCCTTCAAGTTTCATATAAAGTAACCTTACATTTTACACAATCATATCCATGATATTCAAGGCAATCACGGCTTTAGAGCTAAAAGCATTGTTTTTGGTGAGTTTCAACCAAAAGGTAAGATAGATTAGGCTGATTGGGCAGTCAGTTAGGGTAATCAGAATACTATGATTTGGAAAATTGCCATCACTGCATAAATGCACACAATTTTATTATTTATTTATTTATTTATTTATTTATTTATTTATTTATTTATTTATTTTGAGACAGAGTCTCACTCTGTTGCCAGGCAGGGTGCAGTGATGCAATCTAGGCTCACTGCAACCTCTGTCTCCTGGGTTCAAGTGAGTCTCCTGCCTCAGCCTCCCAAGTAGCTGGGACTACAGGCGCCCGCCATCACGCCCGGCTAATTTTTGTATTTTTAGTAGAGACAGGGTTTCTCCGTGTTGGCCAGGATGGTCTCGATCTCTTGACCTTGTGATTCACTCACCTCGGTCTCCCAAAGTGCTGGGATTACAGGCATGAGCCACCACGCCCGGCCTAATGCACACAATTTTTATATAAAATATTCAGCTTATTATATACACCTTACCTCCCTATGCTCTCAGTTACCTCATTTATGATATGAGTACATTTCTCTTCATCATCTCTAAGGACCACCTGGAGCACTCAGGGGTTATGATGTGATGATATAATTTAAATATGAGGCTGATGACAGGAGAATCAGCTGCATCAGAAATGCTGCAGCATTACAGCTTGGTCTTTGCTTACACATTCTCAAAATCTTTCATAAAATCTTAAACAATTGGGGAGTTTGGATTTTTTTATTTCTAAACTATTTTTATATTGTTCTAATAGTAAATATGGCTAAGTCTGGAATATGACTCACTTCCAGGTGACCTCTCATCTACATTAAACTAGTACACAATTTCCACTTTTATATTTTTTTACAAATAAGACACTGCATTTTACATAATCTAGTGCTTTATTTCATAAACTAATGATTATATGACTAAAAAATAATTATGATTATCAAATAACCAACTGCATGACAGAAGTAACTGATTACAAAAAGCATTTTGTTTTAATTAAAATATTTTTAAATGTTTGATTTATAAACACAGCTAAATGCCGAATATCCAAATATACAAGAAAGTTCTTTAAAGAGAATAAAAAAGGTGACCATTATGTTAAAATTATTTGAAAGGCTAAGCAAGCGTAATTTCTTATCATTGATTTTAAAAGCCTTATAAAATGGATAAAGAATCTACTGTTACATTTAAATAATTGCTTTTTAATTTTCCATGATAGTTGTCATTAAACCCAGTTTCTTATGGAGTTTAAGAAAATTGAGAATGAGACAGTCTGCTATAATTTGGAAGTATTACGTTCATGGAACACTAAGTGGCCACAAGTGATTCCCCAAATTTCTATAATTTTTCTGTTTTAATAGCTTTCTATAACTGCTAACAAATCATGTCCATATTAAATGTTATAATATTTTTATGCAGAGAGATTTTACTGATTTCTATTCATAAGAAAATTACCACAGATTTAATACATAAATGTAGGTGAACTGGTATTAATAATTTCAAAAACAATTCTGCTTTCAATTACAAATTACAATAAAATTGTTTGCAGGTCTAATTAGATGCAACATAATGTGTGTGTGAATTAAAATACACATAAATGCTAAAGTGCTCATATCTTTTGTCTCTTACTGTGTTTCACATGAATCTACAATGACATACATTTTGTGATATTTTTCTAACTTAATTTCAATTCTATCCCTAAATTAATCAAATTTGCTATGCCTATGAGTTTTCTCAATAAACATCAGTAAATGCTTATTTTAAAAATAATTTTATAATTATATGATCTCCATAATTTTGTGCCAATATTATAAGACTAAAATAAAGATATTTCTATAGGTAAATAAACATCTTTTTGTGTGTGCTTCTTTAATATTTTGTTAAGAATTCTTACTTTTTATGACCAATCACTTAATGTTTTAGATAATGTAATTTAAGTTTGCCCCCAGTTCATTAGTGAATCTTAATAGTAAACAATGTATTTTATTATAAGAAAGAATGCATTCTCCCTTAATTAAATTATGTATGTATTTCTTCCAGAGATAAATGGAATAATATAATGCAGAAATAGATATATCAACATAAATTTTGAGAAAAAATTCTAATTTGAATTACCACATCAATATTTTAAGTGTCATTTTATTATATTCTCATCTTATTCTACAAAGAAAATATATTAGAGTTGGCCACCCATTAAAAATTGGCTCTGTATTACATAGTGATGCAAATAGTTTAAATTCTACAAATAATCATAAATATGACCTTTACAGCAAGATAAACTCCATCAATCTTTTTGGAAGAGCACATATTTAAAATCTCCTTAATATGCTTTTGTTTTTTGTTTTGTTTTTTTTTTTTTTGAGACGGAGTCTTGCTCTGTCTCCCAGTCTGGAGTGCAGTGGCCAGATCTCAGCTCACTGCAAGCTCCTCCTCCCGGGTTTACGCCATTCTCTCGCCTCAGCCTCCCAAGTAGCTGGGACTACAGGCGCCCGCCACATCGCCCGGCTAAGTTTTTGTATTTCTTTAGTAGAGACGGGGTTTCACCGTGTTAGCCAGGATGGTCTCGATCTCCTGACCTTGTGATCCGCCCGTCTCGGCCACCCAAAGTGCTGGGATTACAGGCTTGAGCCACCGCCCCCGGCCCTTAATATGCTTTTGTAACCAAGATGTTGACTGAAACAACAACCAAAGCAGCTATGTTTTACCAAATATTGGTGACAATGAACTGATACTTGATGGCTTTTTGTCAGTCTGAAAAAGTAGATTTATTATATCAAAAGATGCGGCTTTCTGGGCACGTCTTCTGTACTTTTTTTAATTTACAGCAAAGAATATAATCAATTATTGCAAATTAATCTCTTCATGGACAGTTCTCAAATTATGCATGAGTGCCTTAAATTTCATTTGATAATGCAAAATTAACATAAATTGCTTTAAATATATTAATAGTCCATAGCTCCAAAAATAATTTACAGATACATTCTTTATAATTTCAAGAATTTTTTTTTTTCATTAAAACAATATTATAGAGAAGGAGGTTGAGCAAGATGGCCAAATAGAAACCTCCAGTGATTGCCCCCACTGAATTAACACCACATTGAACAACCATCCCCAAAGCACACCTCCCTAAGAGCCAAAAATCAAGTGAACAAACATAGTACCTGGCTTTAACATCGCATTAAGGAAAGAAGCACTGAAGAGGGAAGGAAACACAGTCTTGAATCACCTATACCATCCCTCCCTCTCCCTCATTCTCTAGCAGCAGCTGCATGATGTGGAGAAAGAACCTGTGTGTTGTGGGAAGGAGAACACAGTGATGGTCAGGTTTTGCAGTGCAACTCAGTGCTGCCCCATTACAGCAGAAAGCAACATGGGGCAGAACTCAGCCAGCACACACGAAAAGAGCATTTAAACCAGTTCTGGCCAGAGGTGAATCATCTACCCTAGCAGTAGGAACTTGAGTCCCAGAAAGACCACGAAACATGGGCTGCAGTCCTCTGGAGTCCTACGTAAACCTGAAAGGCCAGCTAGGCCTCAAGAAATGCAATTCCTGGTGCTATACTGGGCTGGAATCCAGGGGACTAGGGGTGCATATGACAGAGTGAGACACCAGCTTGGGTGGTTAAGGGAGTGCTTGTGTTACCTCTCCCCCAACCCCAGAAAACACAGATCACAGCTTTGGGAGAAAAACTTTCCCTCTGCTTGAGGAGAGGGGAGGAGGGGACAGAGTAAAAAGAACTTCAGCCTCCCATGACACAAATTTATCTATGTAACAAACCTGAACTTACACTCCTGAACTTAAAATAAAAGTTTTGTTTGTTTGTTTGTTTGTTTGTTTGTTTCCAAAGAGAAAACTTTGGTGTTACAACTTGGATAGCAGCTCAACCAGAGTAGAATGCCACCAGGTAAAGTCCTGAGGGCCCTATTCCAGACCCTAGCACCCAGACGACATTTCTAGACATGCCGTGGGCCATAAGAGAGCCCACTGCTTTGAAGGGAAGGATTCTGTCCTGGCAGGATTCATCAGGTACTTATTAAAGAGCCATTGAGTCTTGAATAAACATCAGTGTTGCCCAGGCATTACTCCCTGTGGGACTTGGGTGAGACACAGGGAGGTCCTGGCTTCGGGTGTGACCCAAAGCATTCCCAGCTATGGTGGCCATGGAGGGAGACTCCTTCTGATTAGGGAAAGGAGGAGGGAGATTAAAGGAGATGTTGTCCTGCAGCATGAGTACTAGCTTAGCCACAATAAGGGAGAGCACCAAGCAGCCTCCTGGAGTCTGCAATTCCAGGCCCTGATGCCTGGATGGCATTTCTAAACCTGCCCTGGGTAAAATGGGAACCCACTATTCTGAAGGGAGGGAATCAGGACTGGCAGCATCCATCACAAGCTGCCCGAAGAGCCCCTGGTTCTTGAGTGAACATCAGGGATAGCCAGGCAGTACTTGCCATGGGCTGGGGACAATGGTGGCCATGGGGAGAGACTACTCTGCTTGAGGAAAGGTGACGGAAGAGTGGGAAGGACACTGTCTTGTAGCTTGGTTGCCAACTCAGCCACAGTAGAATAGAGTATCAGGCATTAATAGATTCCTAAGTTTCCCTACTGTAGGCTGTGGCTCCCGAGTGGCATATCTGAACTTTGCCAGGACGGGGGGTGGTGGGGTGATTCACCACCCTGAAGGCAAAGACAATCCTGGCTGGATTTGCTACATGCTGATAGTAGAGTCCATGGGCCTTGAGGGAACATAGGCAGTAGCCAGGCAGTGATCACCACAGGTCTTGTGCAAAACCCAGTGCTGTTCTGGTTCAAGTCTGATTCAGTGCAATACCAGTGGTGGTGGCTACAGAGGTGCCTGTGTTACCCCTCTCCCAGCTCTAGGCAGCTCAGCAAAGAGAGGGAGACTCACTTTATTTGTGGGAAAGTAAGGGAAGAGAACAAGAGTCTCTGGTAATCCATGGAATTCTTCTATCTTACCACCAAGACCACCAAGGTGGAACCAATACAGGTCTCCAAGAGCCACAGCGTTACTGGGCCTGGGGTGTCCCATAATGTGGATATGGCTGCAGTGACCAAAGACTTAGATCACAACACCTGAGTCCCTTCGAATATGTGGAGCTGACCTCACCAAACAAACTAAATAACACACTGGTGACCAATCTCAGAGAGACAGAGGTATTTGACCTTTCAGATATGGAATTCAAAACAGCTATGTTGAGGAAGCTCAGAGAAATACAAGGTAACACAGAGAAGGAATTCAGAGTCCTCAGATAAATTTAACAAAGACTGAAATGATTACAAGGAATAAAGCAGACCTTATGGAGCTGAAAATGCACTCTGAAGAGTGTATCAGAGTCTCTTAACAGCAGATGATCAAGCAGAAGAAGTAATTAGTGAACATGAAGACAGGCTATTTGAAAATACACAGAGGAGACAAAGGAAAAAAGTATAAAAAAGAATGAAGCATGTCTGGAAAAAGTAGAAAATAGCCGCAAAAGGACAAATATAAGAGTTATTAGCCTTAAGAGGTGGTGGAGGGATAATAACAGATAACTTTCCAAACCAAGAGAAATAAATATTGAATATTATACTTCGAATATCGATGTACAAGAAGGTTATAGAACACTCAGCAGATATAAACTAAAGGAAACTACCTTAAAGCATTTAATAATCAAACTCTCAAAGGTCAAGGATTAAGAAAGGATTCTAAAAACAACAAGAGAAAAGAAAGAAATAGCATACAAAGGAGCTCCACTATGTCTGGTAGTAGACATCTCAATGGAAATCTTATATGCCAGGAGAGAGTAGCATGAATACTAGAATAGTATATCCAGTGAAAATATTCGTCAAACATGAAAGAGAGATAAAGAGTTTACCAGACAAACAGAAGTCAGGTGATTTCATCAAAATCAGGCCTGTTCTACAAGAAATGCTAAAAGGAAAGGAAACTACATTCATGAGCAATAAGAAAATACCTGAAGGCTGGGCATGGTGGTTCGCACCTGTATTGCCAGCACTTTGGGCAGCCAAGATAGGCAGATCACCTGAGCTCAGTACTTTGAGACTAGCCTGGTCAACATGGTGAAACCCTGTCTCTACTGAATATACAAAAAAATAGCCAGGTGTGGTGACGCACAACCATAGTCTCAGCTACTAGGGAGTCTCTGAGGCAGGAGAAGCGCTTGAACCCAGGAGGCGAAGGTTGCAGTGAGTGGAGATTGCGTCATTGCACTCCAGCCTGGGCAACAAAGTGAGACTCCGAAAAAAATAAATAAATAAAAAATAAAAATAAAGCATATGAAGGCAAAAAATTCCCTGGTAATAGTAAGGATGCATAATATTATAACACTGTAATTGAGGTGTATAAACCACTCATATCTTGAGTGGTTTTATCTTTCTAAAAGATAAACATATCAAAAAAATACCTATAACAATTTTTCAATACATAGTAAAATAAGATATAAATAGAAGCAATTGAAAATTTAAAAGTGTGAGATGAATTTAAATTGTAGAATTTTTATTAGTTTTCTCTTTGCTTATTTGTTTACTTGTTGGTTCATTCAATTATTGTTAAGCTGACATCAGTTTAAAATAATGAATTGTAAGATATTATTTGTAATCCTCATAGTAACCTGGAATCTAAAAACATACAACAGATACATAAAAAATCAAGAATAAGAATAAAACATACCACCGGAGAAAACCACCTACACTAAAACAAAGACAGGAAGGAAAGAGAAGGGATATAAGACCACACAACAACCGGAAAACAAATAACAAAATGGCAAGAGTACGCCCTTACTCATCAATAAAAACACTGAATGCGAATGAGCCAAACTCTTAAATCAATAGACACAGTGTGGCTGAATGTATTAAAAAACAAAACCCAATGATCCTCCAAGAAATATGCTTCATCTATAAAGACACACATATGCTGAACAACAAGAGATAGAAAAAAATTTCCATGTAAATGAAAACCAAAAGAGGAGGAGCAGCTATACTTACATCAGACAAAATAGATTTCACGACAAAAATTATAAAAAGAGACAAAGAAGGTCATTATACAGTGATAAAGGGGACAGTTCAACAAGAGGATATGACCATTGTAGATATATATGCACCCAACACTGGAGCACCCAGATATATAAAGCAAATATTATTTGAGATAAGAGAGGGATAGACCTCAATACAATAAGGGCTGAGGCTTCAACACCCTACTTTCTGCATTGGAAAAACCATCCAGACAGAAAATCAAAAAAAGAAACATCAGACTTAATTTGTACTATATACCATATAGACCTAACAAATATTTACAGAATACTTCACACAATAGCTGCAGAATACACATTGTTTTTATTAGTTTTCTCTTTGCTTATTTGTTTACTTGTTGGTTCATTCAATTATTGTTAAGCTGACATCAGTTAGCTTATTCTGAGAGACAGACCATACGCTAAGCTGCAAAACGAGTTTTAAATATTAAAAAATTGAAATTATCTCAAGTATCTTCTCTAACCACTATGAAATTAAACTAGGAATCAACCAAAAGAGGCATTTTGGAAACTATACATACATATGGAAATTAATAAACTCCTGGGTGACCAGAAGGCTAATGAAGAAATTAAGAAGGAAATTTAAAATTTCTTGAACAAATGAAAGTTGAAACATAGCATACTAAAACCTATAAGATACAACAAAATCAGTACTAAGGGGAAGTTTATAGCAATAAGTGCCTACATAAAAAATAGAAAAACTTCAAATAACCAAATGATACATCTTAAAGAACTAGTAAAGCAAAAACAAACCAAACCCCAAATTAGCAGAATAAATGAAGTAATATAAATCAGAGAAATAATACATGAAATTGAAATGAAGAAAATTATACAAAATATCAGAGAATCAAAAGCTGGTTTTTGGAAAAGATAAATGTAATAGACATACCTTTAGCCAGGCAAAGAAAAAAAAAAGAGAAAGAGAGAGAGAGACGATCCAAAGAAATAGAATCAGAAATGAAAAAGTTGACATAACAACTGATACCATAGAAATTCAAAGGCTCATTTTTGACTACTATGAGTGATCCTATATATGCCAATAAATTGGAAAACCTAGGAGAAATGAATAAATAAATCCCTACAACCTACCAAGATCGAACCATAAAGAAATTCACAACTTGAAATGACCAATGGCAAGTAATGAGATTGAGGCCATAATTAAGTCTCCCACCAAAAAAGCCCAGAACCCGATGGCTTCACTGCTGAATTTTACCAAACATTTAATGAAGTCACATCAATACTACTCAAACTACTCTGGCCGGTGTGGTGCCTCATGCCTGTAATCTTCTACTTTAGGAGGCTGAGGTGGTTGGATCACTTCAGCTCAGGAGTTCGAGATCAGTATGGGCAACATGGCAAAAACCCATTTCTACAAAAAAAAAATACATTAGCCGGGCTTGGCGGCACATACCTGCAGTCCCAGCTACTCCGAGGCTCAGGTGGGAGGATGGCTCGAGCCTGGGAGGCAGAGGCTGCAGTAAGCTATGATTGCACCACTGCACTCCAACCTGGGCAACAATCCAGACCCTGTTTCAAAAAAGAAAAAAGAAAAAAACTTCCCAAAAATAGAGGAGAAGAGAATACTTCCAAATTCTTTCGACAAGGCCAGTACATACCAGATACTAAAACAGATACCAAACCGAAACAGACACCAAAAAATGAAAACTACAGGCCAGTATCACTGATGAACATTAATGCAAAAATATTCAATAAAATGCTAGCAGATTGTGTTCAACAGACCAGGAAAAGATATTCATCGTGACTAAATGGCATTTACCCCAGGGAGGCATGGATGGTTCAACATACACAAATCAATCAATGTGATACATCATATCAATAGAATAAAGTTCAAAAAAATATGATCATTTCAACTGATGCCAAAAAAAAAAAAAAAAACAGTTTGATAAAATTCAATATCCCTTCATGGTAAAAACCCTTAAAAAACTGGACTAGCAGGAACATACCTCAAAACAATAAAAACCATATATAAAAGACCAATAGCTAGTATCATACAGCTTTATCTGGAAAATTTCTAAAATAGCATTTAGTCAGTGCTAGACTTTTTCTACCTGATGTTTCCTTTAAGTTTCTATTTTTCTTCCAGATTACCATGACCTCTGGAGGTAAGACATGGTTTATAAATGTATTTAAATCATCAAAATAACTATGTGTTCCTGATATTTCATGTTCATTTGTCTTCTCTCTGCTATTTTGAGTTTTATCTTCTATGATCCCATCAACTATCATTTCACCCAAAATTGTTTTATAACATTACAAGGTACCCATTTGTGAACTTCTCAAAGGTTCTGGACAATAGAGAGCTAGGACTGTTTTAAATTAAGTCGTTAGTTCACTTTCAGACTAATTGGAAATGACTGTAATGTGCACCAACATGTTTCAAGGTGGCCGTGTGTTTCTTCTTCTGTAGGTTCTTTTTTAAAGATGCCTGAGAAAGTCAGCCTGTGCATTCAGAAATAGTAATAAATGCATTTGTGATTCAAGATTCTTTATTTACAGACTCTGAGGTCAAATGAGGGGGAAATGATGGGAAGTAATATCAATGCATTTTAAAATTATTTTATTACTTCTTTCCACAGAAATGTGAGAAATAACCTTTACAGAGATATTTAAGTACATAAATGGAAAAGGCTTGGGCTTCGGGAGAATTTGAGTTTCTTTCTGATCTTGGGAAATCAACTTAACCTTTCAGGACTTCAGTTACTTTATCTGTAAAACAGATAAAATACTCTCCTCATAAGACTTCTACTGGGAAAAGTAAATGCACACAAAGCACTTAGCACATTGCTTGCCTGAGTGGCTTGACAAATGTTTCTTCCTTCCTCAAATCCGAACCAACGTATTTAAAAAGCTGTCTACTTGAGAAGCCTAAAATTGCGGATCTGAAATATCTTTTTGAAGAATAAGAAATCATGAATACTACCCTAATATTTAACTCAGTTTGTAGTATTTTGGAGGAAAAACAAATCACAGCATATTTATTTTATTTAAGCCCAATCACGTAAAAGGAGTTCTGTACACACAGAGTTTCAAAAATGAAAGTCTTCCATTTCTTGTCTGTGTTTACAACTTTCAGAAAGCTTAATCTATTTAATATGTTCAATATCCAAAAGATTATTTTAAAATTCATGATATAAATATGTAGCACAGGTTTAGGAGGTGTTAAGATGAATACTAGAGAGTGTTCTCTCTGATTGGGAACATCATTTCTTATCTGGAGTGACATCAGGTGACACCCGTGAATGTTATTTTTAAATCAGTGGATATGCTTGTTGTTCCAACTGCACCAGCACCTGGTGAAATATGCAGCTGAGGGGACTTGGCAATTTTAAAATAAGTGAATCAGAGATTATTTTTAATTTCAATTTCAAATGGTATAATCACCTGTATTTAATATTAGCCGTATTTAGACAAGCTGCCTGTCTCCACTTAAATGTATCCTCTTTACCTCTGTCATTCTGCAAGTCAACATTTTAACTGCTTTCTTTCAATATGTAGATTTGTCTTCTTCCCTGGCTGGGTTGTCATTAAAACTGTCACAAAATAATTATTTATGTATACCTATTTATTATTAAAGCAGCAAAATCTTCACCCCCTGCAAATGCATTTTTCCCAGGTCACCTTGTGAGCAAAACTTTGCATTTTTCAATTCACTGTTGGTTTCCTATCCGTCTGTATGGATATTAAAGCTGCTCCACTTTTCCTTATGGCAAGTCTTATCTGACTAAGTCATACACCTTCCTGTATTGCTATCCCTTTGTTATAGTCCTACAATTGTACTTTTATTAAAACGTTTCTAGTAACATTACATAAAAGGGTGTTATAACAAAGTATACATAAAATCTTAAAATTAAATTTGGGTTTTGTGAGGTCTGTGACTTAACCTACAGCCTGGAAAATTTAGGGTATATATAGAAGAAAACTCAAAACTCAATCATATCAATAATGTAAAAAGTACAAGGCACATCACTCCTTTCTGAGACGCTAACATTTAATGCCTTCATATGACATTTGCATCATCATACTGCATTACAGACAACATGTAAGGAATTATGTGTTGGGCATTTGTCAGGGAGGCAAAGATTAAAACAGTCTTTACTCTTACTAGATATTTATATTCTACTGGGGGATTTATACATGTACTAACTGCACTAGAGGTTCATGATGATTATACTAGAAATATACACAAAACAAAGGAGAAAGGAAAAGGGAGGGTTTTCTTACGCCCTGATTAAAAACAAAAAAGTCCTTTCAAGAGATACAGTTTATTAACCTGTCAAGTTGATCTTATAACAACATAAGCCAAATGTTTGTCAAACCAAATGATTCAAATTAAAAGGATGCCAATTGGTTTTCTTATTTTAAAGAGACTCTCCATAATTCATGTCCTTAACTGGACTTAAATGTCTTTCTTTCGTTTTCACCTACTTTAAATCATACTTAGTAGTCCTTTTCAGTCTCACTATTAAACCAGTAGATAAAAAGACTTTAGTCAAGAATGTTTTAGAATATTTTATAATTTCAAAGTCAGTAAAAATGGCGGCTGCTAATAGCAGTAAAGTTTGGGATTTCCTCGGAAGAAAGCTTTTTACTATGGCAACTGATATGAAATAAAAAGGCCTGAGAAGAATATGAAGAGATTACAAATGTACATGCAAAATATAATGTTTGACTTAAATGAAATGTGGTTCTCATAAAATAAAGTGTCTGTTACCCAAGATATAAAGCAGAAATACCTCTAAAAATACAAATAAATGTTCAGAGGATGAAATGAAGAGTCAGTGATGAACCTTTCATTTACCCGTTTTCTGTGAGATTTGGAACAGAAGCTTAGATCAATATCTTTGAGATAAAAAGTATTATCCTCAGAAAGAAAATAAGAGACAACACTTATTCTGAAGACAAGTCGTGCATTTGCATTAAAACGTGTTTCATGCAGGTATTTTAAATACATGATCAACAAACTCTAAATTTTTAAATAACATGCTATTACACACACACACACACACACACACACACACACACATTTATTTTTTCCAATATAACTGACTCTGCCTACTAGGCTCCTCCTGTTATGTTGTGGTTTTATTTTGTTTCTTGAGGGGGGAGGTTATGGCGTTAAATATTATTTATCTTGAGGAGGCCAAGAACATGACAAATTCCAAACCATTTCCAATATTAAAATTATAAAGTTTAATAAAAATGTTATTAACACGAATTCTTTATCTTTCTTAGCAATTTAATATTTAATAAATTTTAACAGTTTGTAAAGTAATAAAACATAAAAAAATATGAATTCATTTGTTTATTACCTGAGTAGATGTAAAGTAGAAGATCAAATAAAATTGAAAATTTAAAACAGGAAAAAAAGACAACGAAAAGCATAACTTCTTAGAAAATCTTAGCTATTTTATCAAGACAGTCTAAAAAGAAATAAGTTTCTTAAATCAGCTCATAAAATGACCTAAATTCTGTGCTTGGAATGTTTGATTTGACAAGATTTCACTTACAAAAGAGTCACCGACTTCAGTGATCAAATATTCCTGCCTCTGGTTTGACAAATGAGGAAAGTGAGATTAATAAAATTAAGTAGTGTTATCTATAACAAACGAAAGCAAAACAAATGTGCGCCAGACAGAGGTAAATGCCAAAACTGAAAAACAGTTTACCTGGCTTTTAACATCCAGAATTTCTTTGATTATATCATACTGGTGTAACTGTAGTGTTTTATTTTTTCTTCTTTTCTTTTCCTGCTCTTCATGAAATATGTTGTTGTTGTAGTTCTTAATGTTCATTTGTTTGTTTTTGCTTTAGGTTTTTATTTTTTAATTAGTTTCAGGTATTTCTCAGTGAAAATTATATATTGTGGAGATTCAATATCATAGAGACACAAAAGAAGTTTCTAAAAATGTTAAGAGAATATCCCAGGTTCAATCATCAGAAGGTGATGTTAATTTGAGCTCCAAATTAAATACTGATGTAGTATGATGTCCAGCTTCACATGTTTTTTTCGGGTTGGCATTACAAATATATTGTAATAGGAAAATAGAAAAGTTTTTAAATAATATTTTACTGGTATCAAGTTATTTTTATTACAATCTAAGATCTATTTTATTACTATTTCATGCATAAGCTACTTCTTTTTACTCTCTTTGTAAACATAATTTGAGCTATTTTTCTAAAATTATGGCATATTTTGATTCTAATATCTCTTTTATTTACATAATTTAATACCTCTATCTATGGCAATGAAAAAATTCAATGTGATTTTCTATATAGATAGAACTTCAGGAGAAAAATCTAACAGAATCACATAAACTTATAATATTTGTAGTAATGTTTTTATAGAGAGTTAGATATAAATGATGCTTCAAAATATAAAGATATCTGTCATTTAAACACGTTTTCAAGCAGTATGTTTAAAATAGCTTTCAAGTCTGGTAGGTTGGCTTAAACCATTGGGTTTGGGAGACTGAAGCAGTTGGATTGCTTATTCTCAGGAGTTTGAGATCAGCCTGAGCAATATAGTGAGACCCTGTCTCTACAAAACTTTTTTTTTAGAAAAATTAACCAGAAATGGTGGCACCTGTGTATATTCCCTGCTTCTTAAGAAGCTGAGGCAAGAGGATTGCTTGAGCCCAGGAGGTGGAGGCTGCGGTGAGCCACGATTACACTACTGCACTCCAGCCTGGTGACAGAGTAAGATCCTGTCTCAAAAAAAATTTTTTTTTAAGTAAAGTAGTTTTCAAAGGAATATATTTATATTATCTGTAAAACCACTCATTTTCTCAGTGATAAATTCATTATTAATTGCATAATTTGGGAAGATCTTCATTTTATTTTTATAAGTTATTTTCTGTATTAGCTTTAAACTTGTTCTATTTCTGAGTTAAATGTTCCTATACCATTCTTTAGTCAAAGAAAAAGGTTGTAGTACAAATTATTTTATGGTATCTCCTGTTATTGTGCTGTCAAAATATCAGGATAAGATTTTATATGTTTATATTTAATCAAAGCTCCTAGCAAAATATAGAGCACAGGTGTTTAGTGTATCAAATTCTAGATATCAGTTAAATTTGGTTTTAGCATTGTGCTAGACGAGAATGTTTTTAATGTTTTAGTCTGGGGGGACCAAGGAGTTTTTAAAATATTACATTATAGTGTCATGAATACAATTTTTGAAAAGACATAATGCGCCTAAGTAATAGTGAGGAACGAGCAACTAATCTCTCTGTGGTTGTAGACTGACTGATCTTACAGGAGGCGGAACTTAAATAAGGTCGAAATAGGAGGTCACTGGCAAAATTACAGGAAGAAATGATCTAAGTTAGGCCCTTACTTTTGGAGTGTAAACTCTGAAGGGTAGAGTGGCAAGGTACATATTATTACGTAACAAATAGTTGAATAGGAATTTTATTCCTACAATAAGTTGGTTTGAAATCAATAAAATTAAATCAAAATAAGTTACTAGAAATTCAACAAATTTAAACTGATTAAAATATCTGTGCACCCTGTTGACACTGAATGTCAAAAAATTGGTTTAAAAAGTCACAATTTTATAAATTTTTAAAAACAATGAAAAAATTAAATTCTGAAGGTTAGCTTAAATTGTTATTAACCATATAATGACCTAACTTTGCAAGGCAAAGCTTTTGTTCATTTGAGCTCTAGTGAAACCATCACTTTTTATTTCAATAAAACCAAGTTGTTTCAAAATATTATTGCTAAATTTCAATAAAAGTATCAAAACTTCTTCTAGGCATTTGTAATTGTATAAGGATTATTCTTTCATCATTCATGGTCTGCTATTAAATGAAAATAGGGAGAAATATGTTTTCAATGGGCAATAAAAGATATTTTATTGGCAATCTCATATTACATAGGAGGAATGATACTACTTTAAAAGTAAAGATTTGAAATTATTAAATACAAGTTAATATGTTATAGAGCCTATTTTACTTAGGTAGAGCTAGTAATAAATATGGTCAATTCAGACATGTTTACTGCACTTAGCTTTACTGTGCTTTGCAGATATCGCATGGCTTTTTACAAATTGAAGGTTTGTGGCAACCCTAAGTCGAGCAAGTCTACAAACCAACTTTTTTCAAAAGCATGTGCTCACTTCATATCTCTTTTTCCCAATTAGGTATTTTTTCACAGTATTTCAAACGTTTTCATTGTTATATCTTTGATGATAATAAGTGATCTTTGATGTTATTATTATAACTGTTTTAGGGCACCATGACCACACCCATATACGATGGCAAACTTTAATTAATAAATGCTGTGTGTGTTCTGATGCTCCACCAACCACCCTTCCCTTTACACTTTCTCTCTCTCCCTCTCTCCTTCCACTTCCCTTCTCTCTCTCTCTCTCCTTCAGTTTCCCTCATACATATATATATCTCCTTCAGCTTCCCTTATCTCTGCACACAATAATATTAAAATTATTAATATTAGCCACCCTACAATATCCTCTTAATGTTCAAGTGAAAGGAAGAGTTTGCATCTTTCACTTTAAATGGAAAGTTAGAAGTGATTCAGCTGAGTGAATAAGGCATGTCAAAAGCCAAGATAGGCTGAAAGCTGAGCCTCTTGCACTAGTTACCAAAGTTGGGAGTGCAAAGAAATGGTTCTTGCAGGAAATTAAGCTTTACTCCAGTGAACACACAAATGATAAAAAAGAGATCCAGCTTGAGGGGTCTGCAAGAAGCAAACAAGTCACAACATTCCCTTAACTGAAGCCTAATCCAGAGCATGGCCCTAACTTCCTTCAATTCTAAGAAGGTGAAAGAGGTAAGGAAGCTGCAGAAGAAAAGTTCAAAGCTAGCAGAGATTGGATCATGAGATTTAAGAAAAAAGTTGTTTCCAAAACATAAAACGGCAAGGTGAAGCAAAAACTGCTGATGTAGAAGCTACAGCAAGTTATCCAGAAGATTTAGCTAAGATTATTGATGAAGGTGACTATACGAAACAACAGATTTTCCATGTAGACAAGACAGCCTTATATTGGATGAAGGTGCCATTTAGGGCTGTCATAGCTAGAAAGGAGGAGTCAATGTCTGGCTTCAAAACTTCAAATAATAGACTGATTTGTTTCTTAGGAACTAATGCAGCTGGTGAATTTAAGTGGAAGTCAATGCTCATTTATCATTCAAAATATCCTAGGGCCTTTAAGAATTGTACTAAATCTACTCTACCTATGATCTATAAATGAAACAAAAAGCCCAGATGACAGGACATCCATTTACAGCATGATTTACTGAATATTTTAAGCCCACTGTTGAGACCTACTGCTCAGAGGGAAAAAAAGCATTTCTTCTCAACAATACCCTTAGTCACCTAAGAGCTCTGATGGAGATGCGCAAGAATAACAACATCTATTCTGCAGCTGATGGATCAAGAAATAATTTCCACTTTCAAGTCCTATTATATAAGAAATAAGTTTCATAAAACATTAGCTTCCATAGATAGTTATTCCTCTGATAAATTTGGTCAAAGTAAATTGAAAACTTTCTGGAAAAGATTCACCATTCTAAATGCCATTAAGATCATTTGTGATTCATGAGAGGAAGTCAAAAGATCAACATTAACAGGAATTTGGAAACAGTTAGCAAGAGAAGTATAATTAGACACAAAGCCTGAAGATGTGACTGAATTGCTGCAACTTATCATGATACAACTGGAAAAAATGATAAGTTGCTTTTTTTTTTTTTTTTAAACAGAGTCTCGCTCTGTCACCAGGCTGGAGTGCAGTGGCGTGATCTTGGTTCATTGCAATCTCCTCCTCCCGGGTTCAAGTGATTATCCTGCCTCAGCCTCCTGAATGGCTGGGACTACAGGCACATGGCACCAAGCCCAGCTAGTTTTTGCAATTTTAGTAGAGACGGGGTTTCACCATGTTGGCCAGGATGGTCTTGATCTCTTGACCTCATAATCCACCCACACCAGGACTCCAAAAGTGCTGGAATTACAGGCATGAGCCACTGCACCCAACCTGAGGAGTTGCTTCTTATAGATGAGCCAAAAAGTGGTTTATGGAGATGGAAACTTTTCCAGGTGAAGGTGCTGTGAACCTTATTGAAATGACAATGAGATTTTAGAATATTTTGTAAACTTAGCTAACAAAGCAATGGTAGGGTTTGAGAGGATTGACTCCAATTTCAAAAGAAGTTCTATTGTATGCTATCAAGCATCATCACATGCTGCAGAGAAATCATTAATGAAAGGAGGAGTCAATGACGCAAACTTCACTGTTGCATTATTTTAAGAAATTGCCACAACTACTCTACCCTTCAGCAACTGCCATCCTAATCAGTTAGCAACCATCAAGAAGACTTTCCAACAGCCAAAATAATATAACTTGCTAAAGGATCCCATGACCATAAGCATTTTTAGTAATAAAGTATTTCTAATTAAGGTATGTACATTGTTCTTTCAGATATAATGCAATTGCATACTTGATAGATGATAGTACAGTGTGAGCATAACTTTTCTATGCACTGGGAAACCAACGAATTTGTGTGACATGCTTTTGTGTGACATAGTCTTTATTGTGGTGATCTGCAAAAAACCTGTAATATCTCCAAGGTATGCCTGTAGTTCAGCATTTGTAGTATTAAACTACCATGAAAGAAAAATGCATAGTTTGATTAAATCATTTGCAGAGTAAATCATTGGAAAATACTTTTTAAAACCTTCAGTAATATAGACGAATAAGAGGATGTTTACAATGTTTAATATGAATAAACATGTATTACTTATCACAGGGATATTGATAAGAAAAGCTCTATTTAATTATGTACATGTAAGTTAGAGCTCACTCATTTGTATTGAGAGAGTGAAAATGATTAATAACAACATAAAATTACTTTAAGATAGATTCAAATTAGGCATATATTGAAAGAAGTGAGATATTTTTCTATCTAACAAAAGTAGCTATAGGAACTGGAGTTAATTGGAAATACCACACAGGTTTCATGTTTTACATTATCTGGACATTTTAACAAATTCCTATTTGCCATTGAAACATAAGTTTGTAAAAATCCAACATTTTTATTTGTACTCCACTAAATAATGGACCTAGAATACCACTTAAGCTGTTTAGAATACCACTTACTTTGTCTCTTTAGTTCTCCAGATTTCATATTTCCTCACTCCAACAATCCGCATATTTGGCTTATTACCTCAGTTCTGCTTACTGTCACTACTGTATCTCATTTTTTCCTAATTACTTGCTAACTGATCTCTCCTAGAAAGCCCTTCATGATCACTATATTGGTATACTCAGTTCAAGTGAATGTACATTGTATCCCTATTTCTAAACCTTTTTCACTGAATCAACTTTATGTCTCCACCAAACTGAGAACCCCAACTGTTAGCTTCACATACCAAGTTATCAGTATCTAAAAAATATTAGCTGTTCAAGATCTCACTGAATGAGTGGAAACATTTTACCAGAAACAGTACCTTAATGGCCAAGGAAAGTCAAGGGAAAACAAAGTTTTGTATATAAATTAATGACCATATTGTCCTTTTCATAACCATAATCTTATGTGCCTTTCTTAAACCTGCAAGGAAGGTCATATTAACTTCTATATTAAGTATGATAAACTTGAATTTCTAAGAGAGTAGAAATTTGCCTAAAACCACATGTTTTCACTGAATTCAAAGCAGATAAGACTCCCCATTGACCTTTACACTGCTTTCAATTAACCCTTGGAAATGCATTTAGGACACAATAAAAAATATTTGTAAATGTAACATCGATTACGTTCTTTTTTATTAGTGTTTGCTAAACATTGATACATGCATTATGCAATTTTACCTGTATAACCTGACCATGAGTTTGATAGAGACCATAAACTTTTCAACAAGCAGCTGAAAAATCACTTCTGTACAATATCACTGATTCTTTCAGTTAGTTACATCTTTCTCCAGAATTTCAGAGTGTGTAGATCTTTAACTTGAACTTTTTAAGATTAATTATAATTATTTGACTCCAGGTTTGTTTTCCCCACTTAATTATTATAGACTTGAAGTTAGAAATGTTACGAACTTCCTTATTTTATCCAAACCATTAAATCTGTGCATTACTATATTAATCAGAAAACACCTTATGGTTCAATACTTCCATTACATGTGTTAGAGATTTATAAATTCAATTTGCCTGTATTCAAGAAGCATTTGATATGAACATGTATAATGCTAGGCTGTGAGGTGAACATGTGAATGAAAAGTTGTATTTACTTATAAAGGTTTGTAAACTTTGTTAAGTTTAACTAAAAAATAATAAACTTCTGAAATTACTAATGAAAATTATTTTTTTCTGTTTTTGTTTGTCAGTTTTTGTCTATTCCTTTTTCTCTGCCTCTTTGGGCTTCTCTCTCACAAACACACACACACAGAGAGAATTACATCAGAAGACATTCTCTGCTCCTTCTCCATCCCACATTGATAATCCATTGTGAGAAATTCACAACATAATAGTTCAGACATATTAAAATGAATATAAATGGCTATTCTCACCAATTGCTCATATAGATCACATGATATTTTATGCACAGTACAGTGCATATTAAAAATGTCCTAAGGTAAAACAAATGTAGTTAGTAGTAATAAATGTAAGTCAACATGAATCATAAAGGACAATATATTGTAAGAGATCAGTAAAGACCAAATGATGGGAAATCTAATAGAAGTTAAATTTATAAATAGCTGCCTTCCTGAAGTGGAGGAAAAATAAGCATATAGCAATTAGAGAAGAGTGGAGACAACATTTAATTGACATATGGAGAAATAAGTGAACTTGTTTCAAGGCAGTCCAACACAATAAGAGACTCAATATATTTAAGGGAAGAACTTACTATAATTATTTGGTATTCTAAGTCTTTAACATGAAAATACACCATTTTTAACGCAAATTGTTAATTATAAAAAACTGGAAACATAACAATTACAATTTAAAGAATGTAGAAAGGACAACTTAACATCAATTATGCTGTTCACAAATTACAGAAACGATTAAGGCCTAATATTGTTAGCTAAATATATGTATGTGCATTTGATTAAATAACGAGTTAAAATTAAAATGCACATCCTAAATTAATTATTTTTAAAGAAACAAAACTACGATATCTCTTTTGAAGATAAGTGACTACTCCTGCTTGTAGTTTAACATGTACAATTAGCCAAGAGAAACTGCTTCTGTGGTTTCTGCCTGAATTAATATGTAATATTTATGAAGAGCATTGTTGCAATTAAAAAAAAAATGCTATTAATATCGTGGTGAGTCCAACATAAGAAAGGTAAACTGGGTGGTAAACAGTGACAAAAAATATATATATAGGAGCGTGTAAGTGAATATAATCAAAAGAAATAAAGAACAAATCTCCCCTGCAGCTGTACCAAAGGACATTCTAATATTGCTAAAAATTACATACGAATAATTATTTTGAAAATGTGAACTGATAACTACATTACAGATGTTTATATGGAAATGCTACAGTATTTTAGAATATCATTGCT
Source organism: Rhinopithecus roxellana (assembly GCF_007565055.1). NCBI lineage: Eukaryota > Metazoa > Chordata > Mammalia > Primates > Cercopithecidae > Rhinopithecus > Rhinopithecus roxellana. The sequence continues at coordinate 9,592,157 of NC_044549.1, read as the reverse complement.
TCTCTAACTGCTGGAAGAATGATAATTATAAAATTATAATTCTGTTAATTAGGCCAATTTGTATCAATACATGTGTACTGAGTATAACTATGTTAAAGGCACCATACTAATATTTTAAAAGATAAATATAAAAAAGAAGCAGAGCTAAATCAACCATATTATTAGCTTCACTGGGTGACTAAATAGGACAAGATAGGATTTCAGCGCAATATTAACGGAAGTAAGCAGTGATGAGAGTTTATGGGAATACCTTTGTGATCAGCAAAACGACCTGATCTGAAGACAAAAGATTCCACACGGATGATGAATCCATGACCTGTTTCAAGTAACAAGAGGCCCTTCAGGGCCGGGTGCGGTGGCTCACGCCTGTAATCCCTGCACTTTGGGAGGCCAAGGCCGGCGGATCACGAGGTCAGGAGATCGAGACCATCCTGGCTAACACGGTGAAACCCCGTCTTTACTAAAAATACAAAAAATTAGCCGGGCGAGGTGTCGGGCGCCTGTGCTCCCAGCTACTGGGGAGGCTGAGGCAGGAGAATGGCGGGAACCCGGGGGGCGGAGCTTGCAGTGAGCCGAGATCGGGAGGCCAGAGCTTGCAGTGAGCCGAGATCGCGCCACTCACTCCAGCCTGGGCCACAGAGGGAGACTCCGTCTCAAAAAAAACAAAAAGAAGTCCTTCAGACACTACAAACCATGCCTTGGACAGGATTTATACTTTTAAACATATATGCCCTCCTAAGAGGCAAGTGTAAAACAAGTAAAATACAAGCCGCATCATGATAAGAAATAAACATCATGACCTTTGAACAACCTAACACCAGAGTTAGGTAATTCTCCTGTGCTGACTTGTGCAATTTACATTGGGTATATTAAATCCTCAAAATGGAAGAGTCCCTGAACAACACTTGTCCAACTTCAGTGTCTAAATGAACTAGAGGAATTAACACAGTAGACTTAAACATCTAGTTTGGAGTCTCAACTAACTATCTGCATGGTTTGAGAAATGCAACCTAACTCCTTCTAGCTTCTGCTTCTTCACCTGTTAAATGGAGTCAACCCGTAGGCAGGGAATGTCTCAGTGTATTTCTCTTGCTTACTCTTATTACCCTAGTATTAGACAGAGTGGCACAAAGTATGCACAAAGTAAATGTTTGTTGAAAAAATTAAGTGTATAACATTTCTAATACATTTTCCTTCATTTTGTAAACTGTGTAGTGAGGTTAGCCTGTTAAGCCCCCATTAACACATGGAATTGATCACAACTGTGGTTATAAAATTATGTAGGATGTGTTTGTTTGTTTGTTTTTCTCTAATTAGAAATAAATCCATAAGGACAAAATTCATGTCCATTTTGTTCAATAACTCAATGAATATATCCTCAATTTATAAAATAGGCACAATACATTTGATTCTTCCTTCTTCAACGTTGCAAAACAAACAAATAATTGTTACCAGGTTATTAGGTGTCTAAGAGTTTCTGTAAGTGGTAACTGACAATTGTTGTCCGAAAACATAGCAAAAGTTTTCCCTAGGCCAATTAAGATTTCCTTCTATAATAAAATTCACAAAATAATGCTTTACCATATATACTTTGCTTTTCCATTTATGTTCCAATTTGAGTAATTTATTCATCAACAAAGTTTTCTACCAGGGAATAAGCAAGATGGTCCTTGTCTACCATGACGCTCACCACTTAGCAGGAAATGGAGTCATTTGGTTCTCCTAAAAACTTGTGATACAATTAGGATGGTTATTTTTAGCTGCAATGTATGGATTAGTGAACAAAAGTGTAGAGATGTTTAAATGACTTTTCCCAGATGCAATTTCTCCTAAGAATAGTGTTTTCACACAATGAGTTTTCCTGTGGATTCTCATGTCCATCATCATCCAAAATAAGCCTTCACATACTTCAAAATAGAAATCAAGACTCTGCTTTATCTTTTCTAGAATCAATCAATCAATTATTTAAAACCTATAAACTTCTTTATAACTTTTCCATGTCCTTGTAGCTTTGGGAAATATTATTAAAACTTAACTACTCTCCTGATGAGTCATAATTTTAAAATAGTGTAATCTCATAAATTATAACACCGTAGGCATTGGATGTAACTCGTAACAAACTATGATGGAAGAGATCCAAGAAAACAGTAGTCATTGCCTCTTTAAGATCTGAATGTCTTCCACAAGCTACCAGGAAGCTATATTTTTATTTTTGTTAACACAAAATAAAACCTTGTATAATCAATTCATGAAGCCACCTCATAATTTTGACACTCATTTTAAATTATGATCCATGATAACATGTTTAAAATGAAGCCAAGATGTCATAAGACAAGCTGGAAGTAGAAAAAGTTTGGCAATTAAAACTCTCCAGCACATTTTCCAATCTGAATTTTCAACAATTGAAAATCATTAATACTAAGTAAACCACCTGCTAGGGACACTCTAACGCAGCATAAAGATTTTCCATGTGCATAATTGTCAGATTCAGATTAATTTTTTTTCCAGGAAAGAATGGTATTCAAGATGACTTGGGTAAATTGTTTGATTAATTTTTTAAACAACAATATAATAACTGTATTCCTCACTGTATTTCAAATATTGCAATAGCTCTGTTTAAAATGACAACTGTTTCATTATATCTAGATAATATTTCATTATCCATTGCATTTTATCAATTAATAAATAAAACAATATTTTAGATGAGGAAATGATACCTAGCCCTTCTATTTTACATACTTTTTGAAAAAGCAATCTGAATATATAATTGCAAGCATAAAAGAAATTGATTTTCTATAAACTTTGGAGTTTTAGGCACATACTTGTCACTCAGTTTTTTTAACACAAGTATGTAAATTTATGGCCTACTTTGTTGCAGACTTCAAGCTCCATTTTTATAACTAGATACTGTGGCTCTACTGATGTTTTTTGAATTACAAAATGTGTGTGTGTGTGTGTGTGTCTTGTTGGCTTTCATGGTTTATATATATTGTCAAAATGTATTACCTTTTTTTTTTATTATGAAATAGCTGTCCAAGTGTCTCACAGGTGAGGTCATAGCTTACGTGGGAGACACAGAGGTTTCACACTACCCAGGTTTTACCTGATGGGACTCAAGAGAGCCTCTGGCATTCCCTAAAACTGCTCACAGCTACGGTGTACAAAGATCTAGAAAGATAGAAAATGCAATTTTGACTAATGAAAGGCAGGAGACTTGAAAAGGCCAATACATAATTTTTAACTGGACTCTACAGAGATTAAATAACTTATATAACACCACTCAGTCAAGCAATTCAACCACAATTTAAAATTCCAAGTCTTACTATAAAAGTAATGCTTTCTCAATACATCATGTTGCTTCCTGACATGTTTTGGGCATGAACACTTGTATATATGTAAGTCTTTGAGTACTTTTGCCACTAAATCCATGTTTCAATAGATTTTCAACTGCTTCTCAAAGTTGAGGTTTCATCAGGACCACTAATTGGGCTTGTTAAAAATGCAGAGCCAGGCACAATAGCATGCACCTATAGTCTTAGCCACTCGGGAGGCTGAGGCAGGAGGATTGCTTGAGTCTAGGAGTTCATTTTGTTAACAAAAATACAGAATCTAGAACTACTTGTGTTTCAAAATTATTTTTTAATGTTTGTTGATTCTAATACAGGTAGTCCTCAAATTGAACTTGGAAAATATCTGTAATATTATGCATCCTGGAATAATGGGATCACGACACTGCTTAAGCTGTATGAGAATGCTGTTGAGAAAAACTGTAATTTCTGGGTAACAAGCATGGTGGTTCTAATGGATGGGGATTCTAAAGTCCCCATAACAATGACAGATTTCTTCTGCCACAGATTCTATGACCTAGATTCTTACTTATCTTCTCTTTGTCTTCTCATTTTTTAGCCTTATTTCTATTCTTTATTCATGTCATTCCCTCATTCACACTCTAGTGAAATATAGGCATTTTCTAGATCTCCATCATTAGAAATAAAGTCTCTTTTCTTAGATTTTCAATATTGCCACCATCATCACAACTGTTCTAACAAGCATTCATTGGTCTGTTTAGTCTGCCCAGGTTAATAACCTTCTGCCAGTCCACCATTTTTTCTTTGCCATATGCATTATGATCATGTCATCCTCCTATATAAAACTTCTCATTAGTTTCCCAATGTTTTAGGACATACTCAGTAGTCTATGCTGTTCAACAAAGCTCTACGTTTTCTATTCCTTGTCTTGAGCTTTGTCTTGCAACATTCTGCCCCACACTCTCTCTGGTCCAGAATAATTGAACTTTTTAAAGACCCTCTTACCCAGCGTACTTACATATGCGACAAGACTTTGCAAAAGCACTTCCTTCTCCCACAACCCCTGCTTTATGAAAACCACTCTTCTCTTCTTTCACCAACATATCCTCCAGACTTTAGTTCATAAACTACTACTTCCTTAGGAAGTCTTCTCTGACCTCCCTGCCTGGGTAAAATCCCTGTTATACAAACCACTTGGCAACACTTTTGCAACTGCCACTTTATATTTGGTCATAATTATGTTTATGTGATTATTGTCAGTCTCCCCACAAATGGACTTTTAAGTTCCACAGGGTCAGACCATGTCAGCACGAGAGCATTGGCTCTCCTTGAGCCCTCCTACATAGCATTTGGCATCCTTTAGGTTTTCAGTTCATATGTTTGTTGAATGCATGAAATATTAAAAGATCCTTTGTGTCACTAGGGAATTAGGAATTATACTGCGGACAACAGAGGGATACATTTTGTAAGCTAGGGCCCGATATGATCAAACCTGCGATGCAGAAAGAAGCTTCATAGCAATTAGAGATCAAATTGGAGTTAGGATGACTATAAAAACCTAGGGTAGAAAAAGTGAGACCCTCTATCCATTGCTAATTTTTTTTTTTTTTTTTTTTTTTTTTTTTTTGGTCTGGAAAGCAGCAATGGATAGAGGGTGAGGAGTGAGGATACTAGTATTTGAATAAAATCTGAGCATAATGTGAATCATTGAAAAATTGTTGTATATGCAGGAATTACAATGAGACTATCAGGAAAATCTATCACATAAAGAGAGCAGATTTTAGATAAATTATAAATTCATTGTTGAAAATTATGAGTTATCCACGAAAAGCTTTTACAATTTTTTTAGATAGATCTGCTCTTTAAAGTCTAGCATCATCAGCACAAAGAGACACACATAAAAACAAGACAAACTGAGCTATCATATCCTTGATATCATTCTTCCTAGCTATCCAGTTAAAAATGAAGTCAGACAACTAATTTACAAAGTCCTATGAATCTTGCAGAAAATGTCTCATATATCCCATATATATTCTATATTTTAATACTTTTTTGTCATATCAAGACTTCCTACTTGGAAATGTAATAACACTTCTTCTTTATTTATACCATTGTGATTTCTGGAACTTTAGACATTCATTACTTTAGCCTTAAAAAGCCAAAGCATCTCCCTTTCTGGATAGCTTCTGCATCTCTTAAATCTGCTGCCTATAATCCATCATTTATACTTACATCATTTATATTTCCAGAGAAATCTCCTTAAATGTTGTTTTAATCTTAAAAGAATTTGTAATATTTCTCTATCACCTTGACCACCTAGGTCAAATTTGGACTTTTTAAGGCCTTTGTAAATATACCCATCTTATATCTCTATTATGTATCATAACCCTGTAGTAGGTTAAATCTTGTAGTTACACCTTTTCTCTTGCTCCATGTCAGTCTGGTATTTTAAGTAGCAAGATAAAAATCATACTTCACATCTCCCCCACAAATCGTTCCGATTTTTCCCATTTCACATCAATCTTCATTTTTATGTTTTTTCTAGGTTACTATTTTTAAACTTTATATATATATATATTTATATGTATGATATATATTATATATATTTTCACTTTTAAGACTTTTTGAGGTTCCTTCCTACTTCTCCACTTCTTGTTGTCTCACCTGGTATGGCTCAAGGCACTCAGCACATGATGGGTGCTCAGTAAACTGTCTTTGCAATGGCTAAGGAAAGATGAGCTCTTGTGAACCTCTAAGAATAACAATTTTTTAAAAATGAGGTCATAGAATTCATGTTTTTATTTTAATGTCAACATGACTTACAGAAATCCACTACTGAGCAAAAGAGAAAGATGAGTGCTGTGTTTACCAAATAATTGAGTTCTAAAAAACATTTGTTTAAATGTTGAGGAAGAAGCATTAGAATTTTCCAGTAAAGAACTACTTCATATCTTGAAAATTAAATTTTGTGTGTTCTAATTGCATCATTTAGTACACCATAAAGTTGATTTGACAGCCCCCTAATCTCTATGCTTCTTTCTAGACAATGTGATGTCTTTTTTTAATGATGAATAATTTATTATAAATTGTCAATAAATATTCATTTTTACAAGTAAAATTTTATTTCATTTGAACAATTGAGTTTATGGGACATTGTCCAACAGAGTTGGATTGAGCTTTGTGTGGTTAAACACACACAAACACACAAACACACACACAAACTGTTTCATCTTATTACTCTCTATTCAGAGGCAATTCTTCTCCAAGATGAGGTTGGTGACCCTACCTGTGGAAGCCTTCTGAAAACTACAGGCTTTGAATTAGTTTCGAATAAACACCTCCAGAAATTAACAAAACAATGTATCTGATGACTGGTATTTGAACAAATTAGATCATCATCGCCTATCAGGGTTCTGAATTCAGGGATGATTTGTACCCCAGCTGGTCAGATGGAACACTAATATATTCGTTGACTCATTTGTTTATATATTTGACAACTATCCGGGTGTACAGCAGAGCCCCTTCCCTGATGGTGTTTATAATCAGAGCTGTTGGTTTACATTAGCCACTATGACTGCAGTCAAACCGCCGTCTGCTTAGAGCCAGACGTGATGATAGGTTCACAATCCCAACTTTGAGTAAATGATGTAACTTATTGGAGTCCCAATTTTTTCGTCTAAAAGTGGGGATTATAACAGATATTTATTTGTCAAAACATTGTACTGAAGACTAAATATTAATATTAGTAAAACCTTTAAAAATGTTTCTGACATATAGTAAATCGTAAACAAATGTTTCCTACAGTTATATTTAATTTACTGCATCATGATTATTATAAGCAATGTATATTTGTTATAAAAGTGAGTTGCTTACTGTTGATGACTCAAAAATAAGTCATGATTTTTCTAATGGCATATGAATAAATGAAAATGGATAAAGAATGAAACTTTGAATTAGGTTATATGTAAAGAAAATAATACGGAAGGAGGGAGTAGTTAGGAGGATGTAACTTCATATCGCTATTAATTTTCCAAAGATAATTATTAGTTACCTGGCCTACATCTGCACTAAAAACTTCTATTTGTTTAGTATATTTTGCCAATAGAATATCATTCATCTATGCTAATTACAAAGCACAATGAACTACATGCATTCCTTTTTCAAAAATAAAAATTTGAAATAAAAATAGTTGCTACACATTACACCTCTTTACATATCTGTATTGTGATTCTTTTCTAAAGATCAAATTAAATGAACACTAGGGATTTTACAAGTACTTCACTAATTAATTGGCTCAGTTACCAATCTCTTTGCATTTATTAAGAAAACTTTATGAGAACAACACATCCTAGTTCATCAAGGGAAATTAAAACGTATGGAACTCGGTAAGAAAGTATAATCAATACATTCTACAAGCTGAGGACAGCAGCACATAAGAGGACACGTTCCCTTATTGCATTCAGAGATTCAGATTGATGTACATTAATTTGCTTAATATTCTTCTACCACTCCTTATTATCTGTCATCTCTAAAAGTGTCCTGGTCAAAATTATCACCTTTCTTTTAAATCTCAGCAAACATTTATTTTGTGTGAGTTTGGGAAAAAATATAATGTCACAGGCAAATTTTACTGAATAATTCCCTTAATTCATTTTAAATCCAACCACAACATAGCCATAGAGTTTCATAACACTATACTTCTCATGTGGCCAAGAGTATCAATTTCAACAAAGGAATGTACCTACTAGCTTTCATTTCAGATGTGTGAGAAAGTGTGGCTATAAAACTTTCAGAATATGAAAAAAGATGTGATGAAGAGAAAACCAAAATACGGTTATTAAGCGGTGAATGACATAGCCACAAAAAGGAGAGAAGAAAAAAACATTCTAGGTTTAGAAGTGAACAAGAACATCCTATTGAAAACTGTTGGAATGGGGGCAGGCAGCCTCTGAAATGATCTCCAGTGATTCTAGTCTTTGAGGATTCCAAGATTTTTATAATGCCCTCATTTTTTGACTGTGGTCTAGACCTAAGATATCATTTCTAAAGATCAGAATATGTCAAAATAACAGATGTCACTTAGGAGATGAGGTTATGAAAGGCTGGATTTTGTCTTGCTCTCCCTCACTGGCTGTCTCTCTCACTCCTTTGTTCCTTCTGTGGGAAAACAGTGCTAGCTTCATCCACGCAGATACTAAAAAAATGAGGGAGACAAGCTACCTTGTGTAGGCTGCTCATGGAGACTCTTATGTGGAAAGGAGCTGATAATATCTCTGGACAACAGCCATCAAGGTCCTGATGCTTTCCAACAGCCATTGCAGTGAGCCTTTAAGTAGATCTTTCTTCAGTTAAGCTGAGATGGTAGTAGCCCCAACGTATCCCCTGGTTACAACTTTGTGGTAGCCTCTTAGCTGGAGGCCTCCCCTAAAGAATGCCTTGATTCGTGACTCACAGAATTATCAAATAAGAAAAGTTAATTGTTTCAAACGAATCATCATTTACTGAATTTATCTCAAATTTATCGTATATTGGCATAACAGTACATTTTCTGTTAAAATACTAAGCTTCTGGAGGACAGGCAAAGTAATGCCTAAAAAATTTTTTACATCATTTGCTTCAGAACCTAAATGTATATACATTATTCAGCATATTCTCTTTATGGGTTCAATAATAGGAATTTCTATCAAAATGAGCTGCTGATTTAAAATTCAATTATCTAGATAATTGTTTCAAATCCCTGGTTCACTTCAGCTTTTGATTATTGGGTATGAAAAATTATTTATTCAGGGCTCAAGTTCCTTCTCTTTGTTGCTTAAAAAAAAATTGCAAGTTAAACTTCAGGAATAGAAAGTTGATAACAAATCCTCTGTAATCTATCAGAGAAAAACATCTCCGTTTCAAATCTCAAGAAATCAAAAGCATGAAATATATCCCACATGGCCCCACGTATAGTTAGTTCTATAAATTGTGATTAGTTTGAATATATATAATATCAATAGCTTACTTTCTGTATAAACAGATGCAAACTTCAGAACCCTCGTCTATTTGCTCTTCATTTTTAAAGTGTTTGGTTAAAAGATATAATATCAAGGGATTTTCACGCTTAGAAAAAGATAGATAACCAAATGTAATCCTACAATAATATTCTTGTTCAAACTAGGTTATACTGATTGACATGTTCAGTATATTTTTATGAACACACAAAGATGAAAAATTACAACTTGAATTCTACACATTCTGAAATATGAAATGTCGAATCATGCAAACTATATATCCATAGAATAAATTGCTATATTTATAAAAATAATTACTAGGCAGAAAATATACTGAGCAAATACAGAAATAATTATAGCCATATGTAATTATCATTCTGAATTTTCTATCAAATTCTTTTTGAGTACCTACATGGGAACAAGAGTCCACTATTGGAAGTAATAAACTTATCTGATAGAAACATAGCATTTTTTTGGTCACATATATGCACTTTTGAAAAGCCTTATCTTGTATATTTAAAATGGTTTGTGTATAAACATACCATTGAAATAAAAGAAAATGTATAAACTGTAAAAATATTACAGCACATAAAAGTTATGCTGAAAATATTTTAAAATCACATGAGTTCCATAGGTTTCTATCATAGAAATTAAATCATATCCCACGAAAATTACAATTAGCAATTAAGATTACCTAAATCATTTAACATATAAATTAATATTTCTAGCATTACACTTAAAATATTGATTCTAGAAATATTAATTTATATGTTAAATAATTTAGATAATTTTCATTGTTAATTGTAAGAATCTAAGATAGCATCAACTATAACTTACATTTTTATTTTATTGACTTATAAGAAAGATGAAAACACTCCTAATTAAATTCTGATACATCAGGGACTACACAAGATACTTCACAAATTCAGGTATGTTGAAATTTGAAAAAAAAAGTGTATGTTATTTCAATAAAATATAATAAGTACCTTATATGTTTATATAAAATACTCTAAGAAAGCTTCAAATTCTATAGAGAATTGATGAAAAAGTGCCGTTTTTTAAAAGGTAAGAGTTTCTATTTATGTACTTGTAAAAATCCATGATGACTTTTAATAAACAACAATTATATTTTAATTTCTCATATTACTCATAGAAGAAAATAATATCTTTACAGAATTGCCAATTGCAATTTACCTCTGCTCTTTCAGGCCAGAGGAAGTTCATAAACCAGCAAGTTGGGCATTTACTAAATAATATCATCTAATATTTTCTCTCAAATAGAGTTAAATATAGTTTTATTGTTTAGTATAGGCATTTCAAAAAACTGATGAAGAGATGTTTCCTTTTGTATCTGGGTTGATATTATTCAAAGAACTCACAACAATATAAGAAATGTTTGGAAAGAATCATTAATATTATATTGTTTTAAACTTTCAATGTATACAGATTCAAAATATTGAGAAATCATTAAAATAATATCAATTTTAACTATGTCAGAGGCCAACAGAATATAGACATGATAGAATATTTTCTCTCAGCTTTCAAAACCGTGCAATTGTACTGTGCTGTCAAAGAGATGCTACCCATTTTAAGAAGATTTGTTGGGTTTGGGCTCTATCTGTGTGATATTGAACAATGTAAGTCCTCTGCATACCAATTTCCTTAACTGTGAAATGGACATTCTATACACACTGATTTATTTAAGAATTAAATAATATATGTAATGACCCCAGTTCAGTGCCTGAGGTATAATTGTTGTCCACTGTAAAAAGAACTTCCATTATTTTACAAAGGCATACAGAAAAACCTTATGGTTTAATCACTCAGGAAATAGTAACGACAGCATTTGGCTACTTTTTCAAAGCATATTAAAGCAAAGGAATCTCACCTTTCTTAAATATACCCTTATAGAAATCACCCGTTCTTTTTAGGTCTATATTATACACTTACAGCTAACTAGCAGTATATACATGTAATTTATTAGTTAGCATTGTTAGGATTGCTCAATCAGGAGCAATTTTGTCCCTCTGGGGTTATGGTAACCTCTGGCGACATTTCCGATTGTCAATACTGGGAGAGACTACTATTGCCTCTAGTGTGTATAGGCCAGGGATGCTGTTAAACATCTTGAGATGCACAGTATAGCTCTCAAAAGAAGGAAATATCCAGCTCAAAATTTCAATTGTGCTATATTTTAGAAGCACTGCCCTATGCATTTCAGTATAATGTTTACTTCTTTATACCACATAAAGGTATAAATCGTAATGAGTATAACAAAAGAAACATGCCTGAAAAGGTTAAAATGTATCTACAAGTTTTTCTTATTAGGAAAAAATAAGAAATACTTTAAAAAAATAAGAAAGAGCCTGCCTGTGCCATTGTGCTATTGGCTTGTTAGTGCTTGGGTTTTAGATTACGGGCCATTTAGGTTTTTGTTCAAAATTGAGTTTTTGACCAAGAGCACCATTTCACTATTGTGTTGGAAGGCAATTACAGGCTTTTTTCTGGATGCCCAAGACTTGATAATTTCAGAGGAATTTGTCTCATTTCCCACTCTGAAAGGGAAGAAAAGAAAATAAAGTTCATAATGGACTTAAGGATTTACTATGTGTCAGTAATTGTTGTCTCCATTCTAGTTTAAAAATATACTTTTTAAAATACAAGCTAAATTTCCAGCAACTACAGTCTCCTGAACAGTATTCAAATACTTGTGCTGTACCAAATTCCGGTGCTGAGGCATGCTGCCTTACCATGGCAGGACCTTTCACCCGCTTGGCACTCTGATGCCAGATGGATCAAGCTAAATTGCCATAATATCTCCTTCGAAGAGCTCTAGAATTTCTTTTGCGGTTGAAGAATAATCAATTACTTACCCAATTCAATTCAACAAATATTTATTAAGTATTCACTCATTCTTGTATTTTCTCCCCTTGTGGGCTGCTATCCTTAAGAGCAGCTAAAGAAGCAAAATGACTCCCATTTATTAAAGACTTTTATTTTAAAGATCCTTAAGTGCAGTTCACAGCTCTTCAATTGCTCTTACCAAATCCTCAGAGGCTCCATTGTAGAGGAAATTCATGCTCCATCATACAGAATCAAGAATAATGTGTTACCTTTTCATTTTGTCAAGAAAATATCAGCATGATAACCAGGGAAGGAATGTGTGAAGCAGACATGGTGGCATGGTGTGTCTAAAGGTAAGTCATTATTCTTACTACTATAAATAAGCTTATATATCATACTATGATAAATAATGTGGACTTAACTTTCAAAATGATACATATAAGTGCTTATGCTGCATATTATGTGGGAAAAAGAACATACTTTGTTTATTGCATTTTATTCACTCCGGCTTTAGATAACACAAAAGGCTGCTAAATGTTTTGGGAAACATATGTTCCTATTCCCAACAAGGACCATCATTTATTTTTTCATTTTTTGTTTCCCAAGGAACAGAAAGAGTAGTTAGATGCCAATCTTGAAATAAATATTCGTTATTTGGATCAATATATAGATGATTCCTTCCAAGAACATTAGTCATAGTGCTGCTGGGAACTGTCTCCAGATTTATCCCAGCCAAAAAAAGATAGGGCATCTTCTACAGAGAACCCTTGTGGGTTCTATTTTTCCTATCTTGACACTCAGAAGAGTGCTCCAATATATTGTCTCAGAAATGTCAAAAATAATACCCTATCTGTCATCTGTCTGGGAGCCAAGGTTATGTTTCTCTTATAGGAACCTTATTGCATTAGCACTTTGTAAGAACGTTTCAAAGTCGAAGTACTGACTCTGTCAGTACTACTGAGTATTCCACAAAGGCAGCTGCTTTGTCTTAGTTTAAAGCAAAGCCCAAGATAATGTTCGAGGCAATGCGAAGTTTTGAAGAGAGTTTATTCCCCTAACAGTGAAGAACTAAGGTCTAGGATACTCATCTTGATAAATTATATTTTCTAGACTCTTCGCTAATGCAAAAATTAGAATTTCTTACTATCTCAAGCAATGCACTCCTATCTATACAATAAACTTCATTTTCTACAGCATGATGTTAAGTTATTCCTAATCTGATTCAGCTAAATTATTTAGGTGTTTATCCCTCATGAGTGCTTAAGAGGAATATTTTTTTTCAGAGCAAGGTCTACTTTACCCTATATTCCTTATCATCGTGTTTCAAATTACTTTTAAAATATATTTTCCTAAGGACAGAGAGCATGTCTTGTTCATTTTAGCATCACATATAATGCCTATGACTATAATTTGTACATAGTAGAAATTCAGCAAATGTTTAAAGAACTAAAAATAATAAGCAGAGTAATATTTTTAAAGTTGCATATTTTCATTTCAAAAAGGAAAAAAAATGCAATAAGTATTAGGTCATTTCTCAGCACTAGAAGATAATCAGAAGTTACAGAAATGCTGCTGTTAGGACAATTGTCCTTTTTTGCATTGTCCCACTTACCAAAAGAGTTGCCGACTTCTGCAGTTCTTTGCAAACCACCACTGGCTTCTCAACCATTAGGAAACACACTCACAAATCTATTGAAACTGCTGTATCAAAGGTCAAATAATCTCTCAATCAAAAAATCGATTTTTTTTTCATTTCTTATCTTTGTCAACTTCCATGCTGTGTTTGCCTCTCACACATACATCTTAACTACTCTCATTTCTTGACTTCTCTGACATCTTACTTTCCCAACTCACTTCTTAACTCCTTGATTACCTGCTTACAGTTTTCTGGAAATCCTGTCATTCAAACACCTAACAATCTAACAATTTTTATTCTCGATCATACCCTTTTTCTATATAACTCAATATTTTAGCTTATCTCTTATTTTATGAATAAATGGCAAAGCCTTTACTTCTTCTAAAATTCTGATCCCACTAAGTTAATGCTAATTAAATTAATTGCATTGAGTTGCATCATTCTCTTATTTTATCATCCCTGTCACATAATAGTAAGACAAATACTCCATTCCTTACTCTAGAGCTATGTTCTGCAAATTGGCCTCGCATTATAGACTTTGCAATTTTCAGGGCTTAAATGAGTATTAATACCTCTTAGGTCAATATTGTTCCTTTCATAATGTACTGGATACCTCAACTTTGTATGGAACAGTAGGATTTATGAAGAAATTGGTTACCTTCAAATCTAAACATATGCAAAATCATGATTAAATCAAATAGCTGTCTCAGCAGAAAGAGTATTCTGAAGGTACTGGTGGGATGGGGTTAATCAGCAGGTTAGAAAGTGTCTCAGGCTTAGAAATTACTGTGCATCTGGCTCCTCTCAGCACTCAGCTGCATAATACATTGCAATAGAACATATTGCATTTTTTTCTTTGTGAGATCCTTAAATAAATGTGTTAAATGTATTATCATGCTTTCTTATAGGATAATATTTCAGGAGCACAATTACAAATAAGAACAACAGAATGTATTGCAAAAATGTGTTCTATTTTTATCTTTGCTGGCATTAACAATCAAGTGCAGCATTCACTTTTATAAGTGAATTTTTGTGAAAAATAAAAGTATATTCATTGTGCAGTATATGAATCTCAGATGCATAACCATGCTTGAAAGATTTTAGCCTCTAATGCCTTAATCCTACTTTAACATCATCGATGCAATTTCCGAAAAGCAAAGTATTAATTTGAGAGTATCATTTTATTTACATCATCTGGAAAGGAGATTCAGAGTGCATCTTGTGTAAATTGCAGTTATGCATAGTATACTTTTTAGAGCTATCTTCATGTAATATTTTACATAATTGAATTGTATTCACTTGATTTTTTACATGGCAATAAATGATACAGTCTAAACATAAGACGCTAAAATTAAAATAAAACAACTTGAATTCTAAAGAGCAACGTAATACTTGCAAGTGTTATCAGGGATAGGTTAATTTTCCACTGCAGATGAAAAATGAGAATTTTACAAGAAAAAATATATAGGGAATTGGAATTTTTAAAGCACTTTAGACAAGCACTATAAGACAACTGATAACTTTAATCCATAATCCTTAAAATGTTTTATTTTGAAATAATTTTGGATTTACAAGAGATATGCAACAGTATATAGGGTTCTGTAAACCCTTCATCCAGTTTCCCCAATGTTAGCTTTTTACATAATGATAGTATGTTTATCAAAATTAAATTTTATATTCCTCCATCCAAGCTAATATACAATGTTACATCTAGTCACCTCATCTCCTTAGTGTCTTCTAATCTGTGATTCCTTGTGTCATCAACACTTTTGAAGGAACAGAGTAGATTGTCCCTCAGTTTGGGATTGTCTGACGTTTTCTCATGATCAAGAGTTATAGAATTTAGGAAAGACTACCACAAAGGTGAAATTCCTTTTTTATCATACCATATCTCATCATATTATGGGGTACAAGATGCCAACATGGCATTACTGGTTAAGTTGGATGATATAGGTAAGGTAGACTCTTCCAGGTTTCTGAACTGTAAATTTATTATCCCTTTCCAGATTCTATAAGAAGTGAGCCACTAATTTTAGCCCTCACTGAAGAAGAGAGGGATTAAGGTCCTCACCCCAGAGAAGGTAGTATGTTAAATTGTGGATGTATGTTAAAAGCACCACTGTAATTAATATTTTAAGGAGGATACTTTAAGTTATGGATATATTCTGTTTCTATTTACAGATTTGCCACTAATTTTGCATTCAATTTAGAAGATGCAATGTAACTTTTATGTCCTAGGAATATAGATATATGTGTATTTGAATATGCATAATATAGATGTAGAAAGAAATATGTGATTTAATACATAAAATATTATTCAATATAAATTATAATACATTTAAAGAATACATATCTTCTTTCAATTCTTCTTTTAGTTATATCGATTTATATCACCATCATTACCTATAGAATTCTTATGCGGTAAATTGAGAGCAATGTTTTTTTTAATATATTTAAAAAGTATTAAAACTATATATAATATATATAGAGAGAGATATAACAATAAGATATAAGAAGGGAAATTATTGTTAAATAAATCAATGGGAAAAAATCTCTATGGATAGACTTCTTTACAATATCTCTATGAACATTTGAAAAAATAGTGAATGAATTAAATGCAAACTTGTTTGTGTAGAAATCTCAATGAGCCTGGACTAAATTTACACTAAATATGCCCTTATTTTTAGAGAAACTTCTCCACTAAAGTTTTCCAAAAAGTGATACCTTGATATTCAATTCCCAACTTACATGGCAGATTCTCAGAGCTTCATTTACTATTCAGACTAAACTAGGCTTTCCAGAGTTACTTTGTCTCATATTACACTTCAGTTTTCTAACAAATATTACTTTTAATTGTTTAATTACTTTTTTCATCTCAATGAAAGGTAACATCCAGAAGATCATGGATCTAATTTATCTTTTCAAGTCATCCCCAACATGGAGACGGCATCTACCACTTAGATGCCTTTCAATAGCATTTTATTGATTAACTAAATGAATACAAGAATTAACGAACCACAAAATGGGTTTCTAAGGATAATTTTTGAAGACCTTTAGTCACATAAAAGATTTAAGTGACATCATAACTGTCAAATAGGTTGATTTGTATGTGCATATGCCATGCTTATTTGTAAGTGTGTTCTACTTTGCTCTTACAAAATCACCATCCTATTATTCCTTATATTATCAATCAATTTATTCTATTCAAAATCACTGAGTTCATTTAAGCTCCTCAAGTGAATTTTTGGGAGCTATTTGTTCAGTCACTGTGCATTACTTTACTTACAACTTTCTCAGACATGAGTCTCAGACCCTCTGTTTTTCCTCTTAACAATTGCATAAAATTTCTCCATCACATTCTCCTTTAGGGACTAATCACTTACACCCTGGAAGCATTGGTAGCATTAATTCCCTAAGGACATGTCTCTATGTCAGCCAAAATTTTTTTTGTGGATCACATTTCAAAGAGTATTGTGTGATTAATAAAAATGTGATTCCTATCAGAAAACATAGCTTTAGATTCCAGAAATCTAAATTATATTCTCATTCTTTACATTTAATCAGAACAACTTTCATTTATCCATTCCCAAATTTTGATACAGATACTGTTTGTGTGGAGAATGTTTTCCATTAATACATTAGAAATCCTGTAGAACTTTGTGAATTATGATAGCAATAGCAAAAACTAAACACTTAAATTAAGAGTAAATAGCATTTAACTGTTTAGAAGTGGACAAGAGAGAAGGTAGGGTGGTCATTTATTCTCCTTTTCTTTTTGAGACAGGGTCTCACTCTTTCATCCAGGCTGGAGTACAGTCAGCTCATTGCAACTTCCACCTTCTGGTCTTAAGCCATCTTCCCACTTCATCCTCCCAGTTAGCTGGGATTACAAGCTCATGCCACCACGCTTGGCTAATTTTTTCAATTTTCAGTAGAGATAGGGTTTGGCTACATTGCCCAGGGTGGTCTCAAACTCCAGACCTCAAGTGATCTGCCCACCTCAGCCCCCTAAAGTGCTGGGATTACAGGCGTGAGCCACTGTGCCCTGCCTTTTTCTCCTTTTTTAACCTAAAAATATCTTTGCTAATTCTATAATTTCTTCAGGTATCAAAAGTCATCTTCCCAATAAGACACAACACTATTTAAGCTAGTATATATTTTACTTATTTATTTTATTTATAGTCTATATGCCCCATTTGGATGTAAAATAAAAGATTTTTACAGTTAGAACGTAATATCAATAAATCATGTCTTATGCACTTGTCGATATTTCCAGGCCTATATTTTATAGACTGCTGTATCTCCAGTGCCTGTAGCATTTTTATGCATATAATGTGTGCTTAATAAATATTTATGAGACTATAAATATGAAAAGGTACCAAAGTAACCCTCTCAAATAAATGAGGGTGCACTTGTACAGTTGGTCATATTAACATCCTATTAAATGAAAAAGATAATGTAAACATAAACATTAAAACGGTTGGCTGGGCTTTTTTATTCAAAATAATAAACTAAATTTAACTGTGTTTCAGATGTGTTATATATAGTTATTCCACCAGTTGGTATAAATGTCTAAGCACGTGTGGAAAAAATCTATCCAAAAACTGTGTTTTAAACACATCAATATATGAATTTGAAATAGATGCTTACTCACCCTGAATATTTTCTATTATTCTTAATTAAATAGTACTGTAATAATATGGCCCCAGAAGTTGCATATTCAGAAAAATTTAGAGAAAAGAGACAATGTAGAAAATTGTGATTTTTGTACTGATCTTGCATTCATATTAAAAAAAGCATTTCCTGCTACATATCACAAATACATACAAGAAACAAACAAAAAAAGCAAAAAACAAAAATCCCTTTAAAGAGCCAGACAGTTGTTATCAAAGCCATATATTAAATCTCATACACATTATAAGAAGTCACATTCTTTATATATATACACACTTTTTAAAAGTGTACTAAATTCACACCAATTTGGATATTTGTGTTCCCTATTGATTGGAAGTACCATCCAGAAAGGGGAGAACGCTGACATTAATCATCTCATTCACCGCGGGTTTTAGGATAAATTGAAAGACAGTCAGAAAATTATAAGGAGATACTGAAAAGAACACAGGTAATCATTCAAACTCCTTAGTAATATATGGAGAAGACATCTAGACACTTGCCTAACTGCTTAATGTATCACTGTATTTTCACCTATACCTTAGTAATAATGATTAAATTATTAGGAAAATTATAATCATGCTGATTTCATTTTATGTAGTCATGGAGGTGTATAGTATAATTTGATGACGTATCAAGATAAGTAAAACGTTCTTCAAAAGAATAATTTTAAGTTATATTTTTATCATTCAAGTGTAGCATTTCAAGTATAACTGAGAAAATAACTGCTATATTTATTTTGTAGGAGTAAAGTTATTGCAGTTTTTGTTAACCAAAAGAGAACTTTCAGAAGTAAATGTATCTGAGATTTAAGTAGACTCATGGATTTTTACAGTTTTTTATAACTTAAGAATGATTTGACATATACAAATAGGATCCACGTAAATATCAAAAACAATGCCAAGTATTTTAAATTCCTTTGTTTCAATAATAGTCTATCTCAAAAGATACTGTACCACACTTGAATTATCTGATTTTAAACATGACCAAAATAAATATCTCAGGGCAGATTTCTGCAGGCTTTTATTCAGCACCTTCAGAATCAAGAAAGTATGTAATACATGGGCCTCCACTGTCAGAACTTCTAAATTTATCTTATTTCTCATTTTTTTACAAACAGTACAGTGTACTTTTCAAGATTAATAGACTTTAAATGTTTCCAAAAAGATGTAGTAAAGAAAGGAATTCAACAAACAATTTATTAATAATCCAAAGCTCATTCTGACAGTTTATCCCAAATAATATTTTTATATCAATGTTCAAATACTCTGTTTTTATATATCATGTATAATGTGTACCAATTATAAAAATTCAATAAAATAAAAAATATATTCTGTAGATCATATTTGGTTGGGCTGTCTAGGCAAATATTTTTAATTTGAGTCATTGAAATATGCATTAGACAAATTGCTATATTTAATGCTTAACCCATATAAGGAGAAAAACTGACTTCTATATTTATTTATAATACCTCACAGTGTTATATATGTTTGTTGTTGCTAATCTCAAATTGTATCAAGCTACATATAGGATTGCAGATTTGTTTCTGAATGTTAGTACAGAAAATTATTTGCATCTCTAATATTAAATATCTAATCATGAGCATACTAGGAAGCATACTGCATGTTTAATATAGAAAACTTTGTGTATCAGTGCAATTGTACTAAAGTCAGTAATTGGATTACCTGCCTTTTTTCTCCCCTACACAGTTTTCTTGTAGTCTATTTATTCATGAAGTATAACAATAGTAAATTAAAATTTCACGTGACAACTACAGCTTTTCTATTTCTCTTAGAAGACATGGCATAATACACTATTCATCCAGCAGTATTGTATGGTGCTTAAGAAAAGTGATCATCTTTTTACTTTTTATGTTAGATATAATTTCACCTTGGGTTATTTTGCTGTAAGTAGCATATTAAAATTTTTTCAATCCAATTACAGTCATTATTTTTAGTGCTTAAAACATTTACATTTATACCATTAACTATATTTTTTGGTTTTCTACAGTCACCTTGTTTCAAGCTCTCTATTTCCAGTTCCAACTTTCAAATGTTAAATAAAATTAAAGGTATAAATGACCATAAAAAATATTCCAATAAATTTAAATTTTGACTCACCACTGGAGGAAAAAAAAACGTACGAATACAAAATATCTTGAATATAGACGGTCATTCACTCATATACACAGAGAACTTACTTCCCCATACTAGGAGTTTCTAATGGATTATTTTCTCCTTAGGTAGTTTTAGAGAAAATGGATTTGCATAGGAGAATGATTCCAAAAAGTAAAATGATTGTCTTTATATAAAAGTGAGTCACATCAGATGAACAAATATTCATGTTATATTAAAGACTTGGGCTGCTTCTCTCTCCTAGTATTTGTTAGGTCTAAGCAAGACACATGTTTGCTATGGATAGAGAGTGAGCTCATAACATCCTGACTATGTATGTGTTCATCTTCAGTCAAAGTTCAAGTGGCCACAGCTTCATGACTGCAGAGCCTGATTAATGGGCATTAAGATGTTGGTTTTAGAAACACATATATCACACTTATTTTTAACACTGAAGATAGCTGTTAAGTTTTGCTTCTCTGAATGTGGTCTGGCATTTCATCACTTCATATTCATTTGGTCTCAGAAACTCAAATCCTGCCAACTTTAGTGTTATGTGCGTATCTAAAGTAGAAAATAATTTTTCCAGCTTTATCTTTTGTAATAGTTTCATCAAACAGATATCAAAAGCCTACTGAGCATTAGTCAGGGACAGGGTGATTAGTTTCTCTCTTTATGGATGGGTAATTAATATAAAAAGGATGGAAAAAATCCTTAATCCCATTACACTTGATCCATCATTTAGCAATGCTTTTTGACTCTTCAAGGTAAAATCTGCATCTGATTTTCCCCAAAGCAATCAAGTCATCAGTTTTAGAAAATTATAAAACCCCACAGCAAACTGCACATTACTGATAGAAAAAAAAGTGAGGTTTCTGACATTCATCTAAAAGAATCTCATTGAACAAAACTGTTTCAAAGATATCTTATTAAAAATTATTCCTAATACAATTGACCTATTTTTGCTTTACTTTATGCAATCTAAGGATAAAGGCAATACCTGTTTAGCAGAAAACATAAATATCAAAAGAAAGCTAGATATAAATCTATAGATAATATTTATGATTTGGTGAGAGGGTATGGCTGTTAGAAGTGCATGTACCATTTCAAAGTGACAGAGCAGCCGATTGCATGACAAAGACACAACCTTTCTTAGAATGCTTAAGGCAACCTTTCAAAACCCATTAAATAGACCTATCAAGATTGCACATTGGCCTGGACCACACTTTAAATGTTATTGATTTATCTTCTTGACCATTTCCATCTTCTAATGCTCCATGTATCAAAAGATTAGGACATAACTCAGATAAACTGTAGTATCATTTATATAACAGTTGCAGGATGTGACACACATTTTTTATCAGAGGCCTTTTTACTCCTGTCACTCCCCTTCTTGTATTACTTCATTATTTCATGAAACCATTATCTCTTTTTATTGTGGTAAAATATAAATAATACGAAATTTACCATTTTAACCATTGAAAAGTGCACAGATCTGTAGCACTGTGGACATTAAAACATCACATTGTGGTCACCACCATTCATTTGCAGAACTTTTTCAGCACTTCAGACTTAAACTCTTCACTCACTAAACAATGACTCCCCATTCTCTCCTCCCACCAGCCCTTGGTAACCACCTTCTTTCTGAATGTGGCTATGCTAGGAACATCGTGCAAGAGGAGTTATGCAATTTGTCTTTTGTTTATTTCACTTAGCATAATGTATTCAAGGTTCATTCTCATTGTAGCCCATGTCAGAATTTCCTTCTTTTTAAAAAACTGAACAATGTTTGGCTGTATTTATACACCACACTTCGTGTATCCATCCATCCAATGATGGACCCTTAGGCTGCTTCCACCTTTTGTCTATTGGGAATAACGAGCATATAAATTTCGGTGAAAGTCCTTGCTTTCACTTTTTGGGGGGTATATACACTGACATGTATTTGCTGGATGATGTGGTAATTTTATGTTTAATTGTTTGCAATATGACCATACAACTTTCCACAGAGGCTGTACCACTGCTTTCAGTATCTCTGCATCCTCACAGACACCTGTTATTTTCTGGATTCTGTTTGTTTGTTGTGTATTTTTTTACAGTAGCCATCCGAATTAGTATGAAGTATTATCTCATTGTGGTTTTGTTTTGCATTTTGCTAATGACTAGTAATATTGATCATATTTTCACTTATTGTCCATTTGTATATCTTATTCAAAAGAAATGCCGATTCAAGTCCTTTGCCTATTAACAAAAACAAAAGTTTGCTTGTTGTATTGTTGAAGTTGCTGTTGTTGTCGAGTTTTAACAACAATCTCTTGTGTCCAGAATCACACAGTAAAGTAAAACGTATGACACAAATGAGGTATTATTGCCCCTATTCCCTGAAACTGATGCATACCCTCTCATAAGTCGATCTTCTGTCTTCCCCTTTCCTTTTCATTACATTTTAATGATCGGGAAAAACTTCTCCAAATCTCATGCCAATGTTAAAATTTAGTGAGCTTAAAAGAGTGGATGCATTTCTAGAGTACATTTTAATTATGATATTAAATAAGTAGCAATTAAAAGGCAAAATACTATTAGTTGAATTTCATTTAATTATTTGTTTTTCTTAAGGTCACCCTCATGCCTTAATTTGAATGCTTGAAAAGAGTGTAATTAAAAAATATATATATATACACACACACACACACACACACACACACACACATAAGTCAGCTGAAAATATAAGACATTTCAGCAGAAATTTTCTGATGAGGAAAAGTCACTTCACGTTAATGCGGTAAGAAACAATAAACATTGTCTCTACAAACAGTGAGTCTCAATTTTCTGCCGGTTTTTCGCTAAAAAACAAATTAAAAAATAAACAAAAGGACATAACAAACCTGACAATTTAACCTACTCTTATGTGCTTTTCGTTTTCTTACCGGGCACAACAGCTTTCCTCAAATATTTGGAATCCTATTATGTGAAAGAAGGATTAGACACCTATGTTTCTCAGGAAAGAGCCAATGTTTAGGAATTAAAACAAGGCAACTTCCAGCTAAATTTAATGATGAACTTTCTAATCCTGAGAACTGTGCAACAACGAGATGGGGTGCGCTGGAACAGAGTGAGCCCACTGTGCATTTTCAAGAATAAACAAGAGAATCAGAAGTCAAGAGCATCACAAAAAGGTGTGTCTATGTGTGGGGGGTGTGTGTGTGTGGTTAGAATAGGTTACCTCCTGAGTCCCTTAAAATGATTGTGTTTCTCTGATTCTAAGAGTTCTCCTAAATATTGTGTGAAACATAAAAAGACAAAGCTTGTACCCTGAGGAGTGAACAGTCTAAGTCAGATGTAAACAAAATATGACCAACAGAAACACAACTAAGACATGTAGGTATGGATACTACATACAGAAGAATTGGGCATTATTTGGAAAGAAATCATTTTTAAGAACAGAATTTGCCAGTAGCTATAGCTTAAAACTTGTAATGTTCATATTGCTGGGTTCAATTGCGTCCTTCTCTCAGGTTTCAATGGATTTTCCTTCAATAAAATAAAGGTCTTTACTCTTCAAAATGTCTTCATGTTATTTTCATATTTGTGGGCAGTCAAATATACATGTATACATATATAGGATTGCCCAGAAATTTATCAAATTGTCACTCACTCATAAAAACATAATGACTTTGCATCCTAATAATGTTAGAGGCATTATATTTAGTCAAGAAAAAATTTGAGAATTTTTAGCAGAAACATTGAATTAAATGAGTTAGTAATGTTTATATTGGAACAAAAAGTTTCAAAATAGAAAATATCCCATATTGTTACATGAGATGGAAGTTAGAAATATTTATAAATTACAGTCACATGAAAACTTTTATTTTAAAGAGTTTAGAAGTGATTTATAAAAGTCTTAGAAAGCACCTACATAAATGATAAAGTAATAATTGTCTCCTCCGCATCCCACATTTATATTGAAATTGTCAATCCTTATCTATATATCCATATCTATCCATATTTATACATAAAAATAGGTTCTAGACAAAAAATTAGCCGGGTGTGGTGGCGGCACCTGTGGTCCCAGCTGCTTGGGAGGCTGAGGCAGGAGAATGGCCTGAACCCGGGAGGCGGAGCTTGCAGTGAGCCGAGATGGCGCCACTGCACTCCAGCCTGGGCAACAGAGTGAGACTCCGTCTCAAAAAAAAAAAAAAAAAAAAAAAAAAAAAAACTACTCTTTAAATTCTACAGATAATTTGCATTTTATTAGAATAATAATTTTTATAATGCTTTTACCATTAAGCATGTCATCTCTTGGGGGGATATTTCTCTTTCATTTGTTTTTGTGTCCCCAAATTGCTTTCATATTACTTTGTTAATAAGTGATCAGAAATATGTATTGAATTGAACTCTCTGTTTTACAAATGAACAAACAAAAATGAAGATGGCTAGAATGACTTGCAGAAGCTTAGGCTGGGCATTATGAGGTGGTTCCAAGAATAGAAACTGGGGCTCACCCATGACTGCAATCTGGTGATCTTACCATTAGAGAATATTCATCCCCAGGTAACCTAATTTTTTTTGACAGTAGGCAATGCTCTGCAACTTTAGTACAAGAATAATAACTTAATGGCACAGTAATGTGAGACTACTTTATTAGGATAATGCATTTAACTTTAGTTTTATTTAATTTCTATAAATTGCACAAGAAAGTAAAAGATATCTATTGCTATTTTAAAATTCAAGTTTATTAGGCCATATCAGCTGTAATTATATAGTCTTTTTGCTGTGTAAATTCAGTCTATGAGATTTTAGAAACACAAAAATAAGTTTGGAACAGTATACAATGTATATACGCAACAGTTTCTTGAGAGTCTACATCGCTCCATGAGGCTGCCCTTTGCTAATTGTTTTATTTGAAATCATATTTCATTGATTTGGCAAGTTATTCATATTTGTGTTGTTAAATTTTGGCTAAAATGAGAAAAACATGCAACAGTACATACAGAATTATTTAATTTTCAATCTATTGATGAGAACAGTTACTGATAGGGGGTTGCCAAGGAACAAATAAGAACAAAATATAGACAATTAACATGAGCACGATCTCTATATTATGCATGAATAAGACAGTCTCTGTCTCTGTCTCACTTCTAAAATAAGAGTTATAGTACTTGCTTCTTTCAGTGGAAAATCATAAGGAGTAATTAGTGTATATTCAGCACTTTAAATGTGAAAATCTATTTTAATGGATATATGCATAAAAATATGCATTATTCCATTTCTAAGAATAATTTGTCATTTTGTCATGCTGTAATAACTAATAAGAACTTTTAAAGATATAACACATGTAAAGAACAATAATTCTTTTGATTCAATAGAGTAAAGTCAAAAGTTGGTACATTTCAATGATATGGGCTGGTTTATTTTCTACCACCTTAGAGTGGATATTGAAGTCCAGAATTCTAGAGTGTAACTCACCTAACATGTCTATATAGACACAAGCAAACTATTCAATGAATACCATGTATGATGACATAATTCTGTTTGAAAGATAACACTTGTGAATAACTTCAGGTTATTGACTTCAGAAGAAATTAACTTTTTTTTTTCTATATGCCTCATGTACATTTACAAAATTCAATTAAAAATTAAAACATTTGTTTCAGGGACCAAATCTCATCACCTAAGATTACTACTCCATTGCTCTTTGCTTCCTTCAGGTATAGAATTGTGACAACCTAGAGAAATGAGATAACTGAAAAGAGCCCCAGGCTGTTGATACTTGAATAAAATAGTGATTGTTGTTCATCAAACAAAACAGGCTTACAGATTTTGTGGTCTACCAAGCTGAGATGGTATTAAAGTTCAACTCTGTTCTACACAGGACCCTAACCAGGACTCTCACAACCAAATTATTCGGGTAAATTGGTTTAGTAAGAGCTGTCTGAGCCAAGTATTGGATCCCTCTGAAAGCACATTCGGGTCAGCGTCGTCCAACATAAGGACAAATGAATATAAAAAGCTTCAAAGTTCAGCACTGCAGAGAAAACCCATGAAGAATTTTATTTTTAAAATGTTAAAAACAGGCCTGCACGGTGGCTCACGCTTGTAATCCCAGCACTTTGGGAGGTGGAGACGGACGCCTGAGGTCAGGAGTTTGAGATCAGACTGGTTAAAATGGTGAAACCCCATCTCTACCATAAATAGAAAAAATAGCTAGGCATGGTGGTGGGCACCTGTAATCCCGGCTACTCAGGAGGTTGAGGCAGGAGAATCGCTTAAACCCAGGAGGAGGAGATTGCAGTGAGCTGAGATCACACCACTGCACTCCAGCCCGGGCAACAGAGCGAGACTCTGTCTCAAAAAAAAAAAAAAAAAAAAAAACCCAAAAAATTAGAAAAAGATGTAACCAATCTAGCATCATATTCATTATTAAAAACACTACATTTTACCTAAAAGACATCTAATTTTCTGCAGCTCAACTTACTCTAAAGGCGCCAGAATAAATTAATCACACAGTGTATTTCTAGGTAAACAAAAAATTTGACCCAGGCATGGAGATGTTGAATAGACGCCAATTAAATAGCGGAGGACAGCTGAATAAAAGGTTGTGGTGTTAATTTTAAAGGAGTTGATGTGAAGCTGCTATTTCCAACAGTAGGGCCATTTTTCTATCGAGGGCTCTTAGTTTGTGACTATCATACTACACTATTAGCACAGGGGAAAACACATCATTTGATTTCTCTGTGGCAAAGAGATAAATAATTTGCTCAACAGAAACTTTTCTGAATGAATAATTCTTTCACAAAAAGTTTTCACATTGAAATAGTGGTATTATGGTCTGCGGTTTGTTAAGCTGTTTTCTCAGTATACTGAAAATCATTGAAAATCTTATATGTATTTAGCAATCTTAAGTTAAAATGCTGTTGGTGGCTTTTATTTTTATTTTTTATTTTTTTTGTTGAGACGGAGTCTCGCTCTGTCGCCCAGGCTGGCGTGCAGGGGCCGGATCTCAGCTCACTGCAAGCTCCGCCTCCCGGGTTTATGCCATTCTCCTGCCTCAGCCTCCCGAGTAGCTGGGACTACAGGCGCCACCACCACGCCCGGCTAATTTTTTGTATTTTTTTTAGTAGAGACGGGGTTTCACCATGTTAGCCAGGATGGTCTCGATCTCCTGACCTCGTGATCCGCCCGTCTCGGCCTCCCAAAGTGCTGGGATTACAGGGGCTTTTATTTTTAAAATATGAATACTGAGGCATTCTCGCTCTGTCACCAGGCTGGAGTGTAGTGGCTCGATCTCACTCACTACAACCTCGGTCTCCAGGGTTCCAGCAATTCTCCTGCCTCACCCTCCTGAGTAGCTGGGATTACAGGAGTGTGCCACTACACCCGGCAGATTTTTGTACTTTTAGTAGAGACGGGATTTCACCATGTTGGCCAGGCTGATCTGGAACTCCCGACCTCAGGTTATCCACCCGCCTCAGCTTCCCAAAGTGTTGGGATTACAGATGTGAGCCACCACTCCCAGACAAGAGGTGGCTTACTTCTTAAGTAATTTTTCACTGGCCGCATAAAAATTATTTTACAAATAATACATTTAATTTACTAGAAGGATTAAACTGAGAAGAGGACTCTTAATAAAACACCATCATGTAAATAACCATAGGTGTATGGACTCAAGTTTGAAAGGAACTAAGTACGATAAAACTTCACTAAATATTGGACAGGCACAGTGGCTCATGCCTGTAATCCCAGCACTTTGGAAGGCCAAGGTGAGTGGATCACTTGAGTTCAGGAGTTTGAGATCAGACTGGCCAACACGGTGGAACCCTGTCTCTACTAAAAATACAAAAAAAAAAAAAAAAACAAATTAGCTGGGCTTGGTGGCAGGCTCCTGTTATCCCAGCTACTCCTGAAACTGAGACAGGAGAATCACTGGAACCCAGGAGGTGGAGATTGCAGTGAGCAGAGATCACACCATTGCACCCTGCCTGGGCAACAAGAGTGAAACTCCATCCTAAATAAATAAATAAATAAATAAATAAATAAATAAATAAATAAATGAATGAATAAATCTTTACTAAATATTAATAAAGAAATTCAAAAAAATTGTATTTGTCCACTATTCAAATATACATTAAATGCCTGATTCATGACAAATAAAAGATAAATATGAACTTTGTCTTTCTGTAGCTAATATTACAGTAAGAAATGCAATAAAACGATAACTCTGATGATTTTCACACAAGAAATCCAGATTGCATTGAAAATGAATGCGAGATATACCTATTAGGTTTTATTTCAGAGTCAATATTTCTATAGAGTTCTCAAACTATGATTGAGATAGTGAAGGAAGAATATATTGGCTTGGACGTTAGTATCACCAAGGCAAATTTACAGATTAGATAAAATTTAGGTGAAAGACACTGTTTAAAAAAATACCAAACATAATCAGTATGGCTATGTCTTGACTTATACAACAAAAACGTATTTCTAATGCTGGAATTATGTTTCTTGAAATATTATATAAATGGTGAGAAACTAGAGAAGCTAAGTGTTAAATGTTTATAACAAATATTTACTGGAGTACCACACAGGTATTATCAATAATGTTGTGAACACTGACAACGTGGTCAATTACGTATATCATGTTTTCACAAAAATAAAGTGATAAAGTTTATGGTTAAGGGATGGGGCATTGTGGCTCACACCTGTAATACTAGCACTTTGGGAGGCTAAGGTGGGCAGATCACTTGAAGTCGAGAGTTTGAGACCAGCCTGGCCAACGTGGTGAAACCCCATCTCTACTAACATCACAAAATTAGCAAGGCATGGCAGTGAGTGCCTGTAATCCCAGTTACTTGGGAGGCTGAGGCAAGAGAATAATTGGAACCCGGGAGGCAGAGGTTGCAGTGAGCCCAGACCGAGCCACTGCACTTTAGCCTGGGAAACAGACGGAGACTCCATCTCAGATAAATAAATAAATACATAAATACATAAGTAAGTTTATGGTTAATATTATCACTTTCTATGTAATAATAGGTACCTCTTGAACTTAGTCTCTTTCATTGTGTAGGCCCGAAGCTCTAGGATGCAGGGAGTCTAACAGTTATTTGGGGTAATGTATATATAGATATAGATATAGATATAGATATATAGATATATAGATATATATGTGTGTGTGTGTGTGTGTGTATCCAACATATGAAAAAAGCCCAAGGAATGTGTAGTTAATGAGTGAGTGCTTTTGGGGGCAGTACAACTGCAGATAATTTTATACATTCTCTCTGATTTACTTTTTACTTTTGGCATACCTTGCAATTAGCATATGCTACTTATATAATAAGTAAGGAAGTTTTATTTGAAAGAAAGGTATTGAATAGTATTGAATGGAAACTAAAATTTGGAAAAGGATTAAAAGTGGTTGAATTGTTAAATAAAATCAGTGGAGAAAGTATAACACACTGGTTGAGGGTATTCATTTTAGATTAAGCTGACTTGGGTTTGAATTCAGTTCTTCACACCTCCTAGTTTACAAGGAAGACAGCTCTCCATGCAAAGCTCTTGTACACTTGAAATGAAAAATCCCTTACAAAGTATTTGGCACTCACAGTTGCTTTCAAATGTTTCCTGCTTTTATTATTACCATAAACTATTATATCAATAAAATTACGGATTTATAAATTATTGGTTTTATATTTTTATACCCATTTTATTATGTATTTCTCTTTGAAAATATAAAAAGCGCTACAAAAATAATAATCTTTGTTGATATATAATAAAATATTTCTTACCTGCTAAATGGAATTAAGAGCTGAGCATATTAACTCGAATTTATATGGGATTTTTCTATTTACTGCATGATAGGAGGAGCGAAAACCACTTAAATCCTCTTCAATCCCTTTCTGCAGGAGTCACCTTTTGATACTGGAATCTTTGGAAAGTATGCATTCCTTAAAATAAGAAACCAAAATATTCATCTGAAATGAAAGTTAATTCACAGTTCCTTTTTTTTTTTTTTTTTTTTTTTTATTATACTTTAAGTTCTAGGGTACATGTGCATAACGTGCAGGTTTGTTACATTTATATACTTGTGCCATGTTGGTGTGCTGCACCCATCAACTCGTCAGTACCCATCAATTCATCATTTATATCAGGTATAACTCCCAATGCAATCCCTCCCCCCTCCCCCCCGCCATGATAGGCCCCGGTGTGCGATGTTTCCCTTCCCGAGTCCAAGTGATCTCATTGTTCAGTTCCCACCTATGAGTGAGAACATGCGGTGTTTGGTTTTCTGTTCTTGTGATAGTTTGCTAAGAATGATGGTTTCCAGCTGCATCCATGTCCCTACAAAGGACGCAAACTCATCCTTTTTTATGGCTGCACAGTATTCCATGGTGTATACGTGCCACATTTTCTTAATCCAGTCTGTCACAGATGGACATTTGGGTTGATTCCAAGTCTTTGCTATTGTGAATAGTGCCGCAATAAACATACATGTGCATGTGTCTTTATAGCAGCATGATTTATAATCCTTTGGGTATATACCCAGTAGTGGGATGGCTGGGTCATATGGTACATCTAGTTCTAGATCCTTGAGGAATTGCCTTACTGTTTTCCATAATGGTTGAATTCCAAATATATTGATAAAGGCTTTAGGAAAAATATATTTTTATCATGCAATCTCTGTTTCTTAGGACAAAAAAAGAACTAAGGCATATGCCTCAACAGCAATAAAATATGCTTTTGAATATTTCGTTGCTATATATTTTTTCTTGGTAGAACATTTGTTTTCAGATGATCATATACATAAATTTATTTTAATTTTATCATATACAATACAAATAAGTTGAATCTTACAGGAAAAAAATGATAATAAAATCCCTTAGCGTGATTGATATTTTCAACAACCAAGTATTTAAAATGACATTCTCCAGTATTCTTACCTCCCTATTGATGAGAAAGCATATATTTTCTAAAAACAGTATTTAAACTTACTGATATAAGTAGAGAAAAACGGGATCTTCTGATCTGGCAACAGTAGGCAAACATTTGGAATTTAGAAGAATTCAAGCTTTCTAATTATTATTTTAACACTTTCTCCAAATCAACTTTTTATAAGGACTAATTATAATTATTGTCTTTCTGTTTTCCAGAAGACATTAGTTCTTCCTTAGCTACATTATACTTTAGAAATTTTTGATGCAATAGAAATATGTATTTCATTGTTTATGAAGCTTCAAATGGTAAGATGTTTCTTATTGTTCATGTAACTCTGAATAGAATAATTGTCTAAACTTTTTTTATTATAGAGTCTTAATTCTCATATATTGTGCTTTCTAAAATCTCACTATAAAATAATTAAATTTCCATGTTATATCCAAATTTTCAGATACATATTTTAATAAGCAATCCACAGCTTAATACATATCATGCCATATACTGAATTAAAGGTTCAAAAATACTACAGCACATGAGACAGTGCGGATGACGGATGTTTAAAGTCTTCTAAAGATTAGCACATTCCATATATATTGCTTTTCTGCACAATTTTGCAAAAATAGACTACATATGACAAAGTGGATCTGTGCAGTTATCAGCAATACAGATTTTATTTCTAGCTTTATAAATGTCATTATGATCTTGAGCCTGTATTTTAAACTTCCTGTACTTTAAAGAACTACATACATGTTGGGTTAATAGAATTTACTTGACAAAACTGTTGGGAAAAAAAAATTAAAAGTGGCTTTATAGAATGATACTATATAGATTTAAGATGCAATCTATCAAAACTAAATTTTCTTTATTTTATAATGTAGCTACATCACTACACCTCATATACCAAAATGCCCCAAGATAGTTGATACAAATCCAGTGAGAATATTAGATTCAGGGAACTATAATTACTGGTTAGTAATTCAATTTTCCTAAGAGGCAAATACTGTATCACTTACTTTCTGAGAAAAATAGTAACCAATTTTAAATGAAACTTGGGCATTCTATAGTCTGTTGCCCACATTTGTTTTTAAATTGTAACTTCTTCAGTTTATATAAACTCTGTCTTCGGGGATATTTATCACACACTCATCAGATTTATTCATTTCCTAAGACATACCAAAGCAAAGGGATCCTCTACTATTTCCGTTTCTTTTAACTATCAAAACTGTATGTCACTATGAAAAAACACATATTAAAACTGTATACCCTTGAGCACATATTACATCAATATGAAAAAGCATTTATTTCCCTCTTGTAATTTTTTTAAGTGAAGCCTAGAGCAGAACAACAGTAGGAGCAATTTTTAAAATAGCTTGGGACCTTCTTTTTTAAGTGCATTCTTAAGTTCTTAAAATTGTCTTAGACCATTAATTTATGTATTACTCTTTAAAGATTCGTGAATATATTTAGCTTTATCTAGACAATAAGGTTAATTTTGCTTTCTAAACTTTGCGGAAGTAATATCATCTCACAGAGGAATGGAGAATTTTACATCTGTTCTTCCTCATCCATTTTTATTACATGCAGAAGTAAATATAATTCAAGAGATTTGATTATATGAGCTAACCATAAATTTATGAAATTGCTGACATAGCTTATTGCAATCACTATTAATTATATTTAATATAAAAATAACTTAAAATCCCCTTACACTGAGATCCTTGATCATATAGTTACTGACTTTTAAATTTGGGAGTACTTTTAAACATTTTCCATTCAATGTGATACTCCAGACCAACGTGAAACACACACACACAAACAGACACACATATGTGCACACATATTCTATATATATTTAAGAATACCTTTAATATTCAAATAATTTCTTGATTGCTCTAAATAAAAGGTTTTGTTAGAAAAAACTCACATGCTCTTATCAAGCTTGAAAGCATGATTTTAATTTAAAAATGGAAATAAATAAATTTGAATTTACTCTTCTACAAAAATAATAATGTATAAATAGCATCATGTTTAAGCATGTAAAACACAAACTCCAAATAAGGGCAAATCCTAATGTGTCTATTCAATTGGGGCACATTCTCTCATTCTAAAAGAAATACAGCAATTGCAGAGATTTGCCTATACAAATCAAGACATGCCTGGCTGCATTCTGAGCAAGTCTCAGGAGATGTCTGCCTAACACATTCTCTGTTAGGAATTGGAGGAAACATTGCCTTTAAATACTGGAATTCAAAGAACTCAGGTCTTCCCGTGACAGATTGCTGTTTAGATGTTTGTAATTTTGAAAATAGGTCAATACCTGACAGTTGATTGAGGGCAAGTGATAAAGTTAAAAATGGTCTCAAATAGGAGTAAAGGTTTCACCAGACATCTTTCACAATTCTCTTTAAGGCCTCTCAGAGGCAGAAAATATGGATTATAGCTTGGTATTGTCTGTTACTTTATTTTCTTAAAATATTTGAATAAGACAACCTTAGGAAGTAACTAAACACTTTATTATACTTGCCAGTATCTGTGAGTTACCTGTTTCCTTCTTTCAAATCATAAACCAGCTCACTTTCACATAGCCATCTCAATATTACACATGAAAAGTATATAAAAATAAGAAAGATAGCAGGAAAAATACAAAGGCAAAATGAATTTTATTCTTCTTCATTTCACAGCAGCAATTTGTTCAAAGATAACACATGCAGTTATTGGTATTCATTTTAAGTACTGTAGTTGATACCAAAGTTTTCAAAAACATATGAAGTCATTTCTATTCTGGACATTTAAAAATATATAGAAACAGAAAGTAGACAAATAATTGCCTTGGAGGAATGAGTAGGGGGAGAGTATAGGGTGTAGGAAATGAGGAATTACTACTAATGGTTCTGAAGTTTCTTGTTTGAGTGATTAAAATGTTCTAAAATTGATTGTACTGGTGTTGCATAACTCTGAAAATGCTAAAAACCATATGGATTGTACACTTCAATTGGGTAAATAGTATGATATGTGAATTACATCTCAATCAAGGTTTTTTAATATGACTTCTATGCTAGCATGTGAATACAGACTGCTATAAAATCTAAGTGAAATAGTTAACTGTGAAAAGAGAAATGAATGAGAACTGTTGTAGTCTTTATGTTTTAACACATAGCTGTTCTCATTTTGAGATGAGGGTTATGTGGATGATACACATGTATTTTTATACCCTAATGCATGCAGATTAATTGTCTGAGGGCATAAAATCCGGAGGGTTGATTTTGTTTTCAAAATAAATGACAAATTATATAGTATTGGTCTGTCCTCAGCCTAATGGCTTCTGATTTACCGACTTTTCATTAATATGGCTGAGATACACTACTCATTTTCAATGAATTCTTTCCTGCTTCAGCATCCCAGTTCGTGATGTTCCTGATGCCCAAGAAGCTTTGTATCCCCTTCCCCATATTGCTTTAGAAACTTTATACCAAATTTTAAAGGTCTGCCTCAAATATTATCTGGCAAATACCTATTTGCTCAGTCATGAATCTCAACAAATAACTTGCTGGTAGGCTTGTAATACATTCAGTCTGCATGGACTAGAGATTGGCAAACTCACAGAAACGCAAACATGTATTATTGGTTTTGTTAATGATAAGGTCACACTAATTACAAATTTCATACTGTTATAATTGAATATGACATGTACTAGCATGACTATGTTGCATAAAGAATGACAAGTGAGTCAGCATTACGTATAACTATTTCAAATTTACATGATAAGTTTGAGAATGAGGTTATTTGAATTTCCATTTGTTTATCAGGTAGATGATCACTAAATTCTGTTCTTTCAAGAGTCCTATACATATGGCTATCTTCTTCAAAATATGTCTATCTCCATACACATACTAATTACTATCATTTAATAGTATTGTGGTAATATTTACAATTACAAATGTATTATTGCCAAGGATGCTGTCAAAACATAGGGTTTATATAAGAATAAATTATTGATAATGTTGTAGAAAATATTTCTACTGTGTAATTAAAATCTATAAGCAACAGTTAAAATTCCAAGATTAAATTCTGTGTAAGACCATAATATATATGCTTCAAAACTATTACTATTTAAAAATACTATGTTAATAACAGTGTATAGATGTCATTAAAATTCTGTGTACAAGCCTTTTTGTATAAACCCTAGAAACACAAACCTCAACAATATATATATTTTTTAAATGGTAGACATCTTTTAGCTGACTTCCATTAAACTTTTGAAATTTGAAACAATGGTATTTTTGGTTTGTGTCCGTCCATTGCTTCCAGAATTTTTATATTAAAAGGTAAATCAGGGAGAATAATTAGAAGTATAAACTTATCCTAACCTACCGAAAATTTTTTGACATGCTTGTTGGTATAAAAAGCCATTATTTATTGCATAATTATCAGGAACAATTGGTAAGCACTCTGCATAAATCCCTGTAATTAGTATTATTTTCCTAACTCAAGTGTTATGGCATATATATTTTTTCTGTGGTAGCATTTTTTGGATCACATATTTACTTGTCTCTTCTTTATAACGAGACAGATTTTAACACACACTAAAAAATTAAACTGTAAAAACCCATCCACACCCTAGAATGTAAGCAGGAACTTGCTAAATGACTAGCACTTATATATTTCTGGTTTATATAAGGAACCCAATCACTATCTGGAAAACCAATCATTGATGGTTAAAAGACAAAGGTACTTGGTTTTTCTTTCTTTTTTTTCTTTCTTTTTTTTTCCTTTGAGATGGAGTCTTGCTCTTGTTGCCCAGGCTGGAGTATAGTCATGTGATCTCAGCTCACCGCAACCTCCACCTCCCTGGATTCTGCTGCCTCAGCCTCCCTAGTAGGTGGGATTATAGGCGCCCGCCACCATGCAGGGCTAATTTTTGTTTCCTTAGTAGAGACAGGTTTCACCATGTTGACCAGGCTAGTATTGAACTCCTGACCTCAATGGATCCGCCCACCTCGGCCTCCCAAAAGTGCTGTGATTATAGGCATGAGTCACCGCACCTGGCCTTGAAATTTCTATTGTATTTCACTCAACATTCTGAGTAATACAAACCTACCCACCTTCCTATCTATGTCAACATATGATTCATAAATACTTTCTCAGGTCTTCTCTTTCAGCAGATAAATACATCCCATTTCCAGGTTCCTGCACTCATTCATTTTTTTTTTTATACATTAAATTCCAAATTGTTGACAGTACATTCTGTGACATTCACCTAGGTTTTAGTAGGCCATGTGAATCCATGTGAAACTATGGATTCCCTGAACTTGGAGGGATAATATGGTAACTGAGCTTCATAAGTGGGGATCCCAGGCCTGGCATAGGACCTAAGAAAATGGGAGGAGACCAGGACGTACCTCTGGCATATAGAAACAGGAGAGAACGTCTCTTCTGACCTCCTCATAGATTCTACAAAAGCATTCAATCCAGTAAAATGAGTTATTTCACATCCTCACCCACCAAATTTTCCCAGTGAGATTCTTGAAAACTCTTATTCAACATTTTTTCCCACAGTTCTAAAGCAAAGTTTTAAAACTTTAATAGATTAAAATTCATTTCATCAAAGTCAATCAATAAATACTGTGATAGAAAATGTTTTCTCTTTTAGCTAGTGTTCAATATTAGAAAACAGGAAGGCACAATTTTTATAATAGAATGTGGCCAGTAGAACAAATAGTTCATTTTATTATATTTAATAGAATGAAAACAAAAAGTAGCTTTACCAAGATGAGTATCCATCCTGGAGCTTTACAAGATTTCTTTGCCTCTGACACAGGCTGAGTCCACAGAAAAAGAAAACTGACTGGTAACTCAGGGTGCACGTCAAAGACTTGGTACAAATGATTCAATAATTTTTACTTTAAATTCAGGAAAGAAGTAATATTTATTTCCCCTGCATCCCATAAGATGGAAAACTCTTCCAATTATTAAATTCCTTAGTTGGTTATATAGTTCCTCAGAGCCTTATTCCTACATGGGAAGACTAATTATTCCATAAATGTCAATTCTTTGAGACTTAATTTATAAGATTTGTGCAAGCTTAAAGAAAATAACTGAGTATTTTTAACTTGAAGTAATGCTTTTAAATTTGATCTGAAAGAATAGACAGGAGAAAATAGTCCAATTATTTATTGAGAAGGACCATGAATAGGAGGACTTATGCATTAGATATTAAAAAAAAAAAAAAAACCTCATTTTTAAAACCTACAATATGGGCACCCAATGGATAATCTTAGAGGAGACCCTACTGTAGATGTGAATGAAGGCATGTGTGTGGGACTGAGTGTGTGCATGCGTTCATGTGCAGTTTATAAGGGAGCTTTATAAACCAGTGGGAAAAGTTTAGAGCTTTTTCCAATAAGAAAACTCGTTTCTTGTAAGAAATCAAATTTGATCCTTAGTTTAGATGTACTATGATGAATTACAGAGAGATTGAAGAGTTAAATCAAACTAAAATCACAATGGAGCTGTAAGAAAAAATGAATAATTTTGGGTTTGGGAAGAAATTTTGAGTAAAAGTTGATGTATTTGACAACAACATATGTAATAAAACACTGGAAATGCTGAAAACCTTCATTTAGAAAAGCATAGAAATTAAAAGTATAGGTGATATTCCACCTCAAAAATGATAATAAAAAAAATTTAATGCCATTTTAGCTACCAACCCTCTCCCGTTTATCTCTGTATGTATGTACCTAGTTGTATGTATATATCCAGATATATGTGTGTTCTAATCATCATAAAACATGATTAAAAACAAACTTACACTGCTGCAAAAAAATTCAAATTATACAGCTTTCTGAAAAGCAATTTGCCAAACATGAAAAGCATGGATTTATTAATGGGTATAACTTTTGATAGTTATTCCAATTTGGATATGACACTTGAACTTCTCATTATTTATATAGAAATGTATATTACAAACAGTAAATGGTATGAATTATAAACAACATGAAACAGTAGATGAAACTATCCCTAAAAACTTTGTAAAATTCATCATGGAACCAGGGAGTAAAAGAAGCAAAAATAAACCAAGCTTGTAGCACACTCAGCATTAATCATTAGGTTAGCTTGCTCTCTGACCGACTTCTTCATAGATGTTCACCTGTTGCCCTAGAATCACTGTCCCAAGGTTATGGCTTTCCTTAACTGCTTTGCAGATAAGAACATAAGCACTGCGAAATGATTTTTCCAATTAAAATATTGTCTCGTGTGAAACCACTGACACCAGCTGGTCTGAAAGATCCCAGAAGGAGCGGACTCACCACATTATACAGTTTCCATATCCTGATGATTTTACTCCTGGTACATGGACCAGTCAACAACCCTAATCTCCTGGCCCATCACCTTCCACAATCCCCTTGAAAACTCTAGCCCAGACTCCTGGGGAAGATGGATTTGAGGGTCTTTTCCCATTTCTCTATTGGGCCACCATCTTTAAACTCGTTCTCTCCTGCAAACCCTGTGGTTTTGATGTATTAGTATGTTTCTGCTCAGTGGGTATAAGAGCTGTTAGTCCGAAAACATTAATAATATGTTCTATTTCTATGATAGAATATGATGCAATCACTGTAAAATTATTTTTGAAGACTATTGATATGAAGAGACATTAATATTACAAATGATTAGTAAAGAAAGTACAAAATGTGTTTATGGATTGATCGGTCATATGTACACACATATGCTTATAGGTTTGAATATAAACTATTTTAAAACTTATAACTGCTTCTGATATAAACAGAACTTTCTCTGCATTCACATACACACAAACACACACAGATGTCAACATACATATGCAACTATCTTTCTCTCACACACAATAAAACACTAAAATAAATGCAGTGTTAATTTTCAAATGCAGGTAATTTTTATTCCCATCTTTACAATATTTTTCTTCTTCAAATCACCAACTGAAAGATTTTTTTTTTTTTTTACATTTTAATATAAACACTTTAGAAAGAATGTGTGACAGAAGGTTAGTAAGTAGTCACTATATGGCAAACTGCAAAAGAGGGATATTAAAGAAGATCTGGTGGGGTTCAGGGGAGGATATGACCCCCAACTCCACCATCAATATTAGTATTGAGACACTAAAACATTAAAGACAAATCTGTTTTCTGAGGATTGGATGAAGCGCTTCAAGCAAATGCAGCACAGGCAAATGAAATTGTCTCAGTCAGCACAGACACAGTATAAAGCAGGGTAATAGAGCAGGGTGATGGGTCTACATGGAGTTTACTGTAACTATAGTCTCTTTTGGCCACACATCCTTGCAATGAAGGAACCTACTGTCCCAGCACACTCACACACATACAGAGGCACAGTCAACAGCCAAATGTAGTTAAGGATATGAATATTAGATCTGAAAATAAACCAAAATTACAGAGTATTATATAAAGTAGTATTAAATTATATTAAATAGGTTAACGCTGACTGGTATGAAAAAGCTGAAAAGTGAAGTAATAACACCCTGGGCAGTCTGTCTTCAGGAGAAGAGAGAAACTAAGAAATAGGACAGAAATCACTTGAAGTTTTCGATATATAGAAATTTGGATTGTGGGGAATTTGATAAATACTGAAATTATCACTAATGGATATTTAAAATAAAAAATTAATCTTTTCTCTTAAAGCTTGTGAGATTCCGTGATCTAAAAGCTCTTTAATACACTCTAATCATTGATCGTAATATTAAGGCATTGCTTTAAGGACATTTTAAGTTCTATAATGATGTATTCAAATCAATCTACCTTTACTTATAAACCTGCTGTGAAGAAGAGCAACAAGTCAACTACGAACCAGGAAACTGACTCTCACCTGACTCAATCTATCGTTGCCTTCACCCTGAATTGTCAAACCTCCCAAACTCTAACAAGTAAGTGTATTGTTATTTACAAACCACCCACTGGATGGGATTTTGTTAGAGCACCTTGAGCTGATTAAAGCAACCATAAAAAATTGTGAGGGAGCCCGCATAACTTGGATGTCCGGAATGAAGATAAGGAGTTGATTCTTGAAGGTCGAGTTTGATCAGCTGCTCTAAGGCAATACATTGAGGAGATCAGTGCCTTTTTTTGGCAGCATAAACTATGAGACTGTTAGCATTTGAAGGAAAGTGTATTTATGTTCTATTCTGGACTGAAATAATGAAGGGCTCGTAACTATACGAAAGTTATTTTTTTCTTTTTTAATTTCTAATAGTGATAATTCTAGGAGTAAGAAAAAAGGCAAAACTAGCAGCAAAAAGGCCAACTCAAGTAAGTAAAAGCAGAAGTGAACAATAAAAAAGCACACAATCGTTCAGGAAGGCACTTTTGAGAGGAAGAGTCTCCAGTAGAATGGAAAGGTTAGGAATATAGCAAGGAAAAGCCCAAAACTGAGCAAGTGATGAGGAGAATTTGTATACGATTAACTGAGCAGCCTCTATAGCATTTCCCAAATCAAAGGCAACACTGATCGCGGAGACTAGGCTCAGGCTAGGTGTACAATTTCTTACCCATAACCATTTGTTCTTTCTTACATCGCTGTGTCCCCATCTACCCTTGCTCTGCTCACGGAACTTGGAAGAAAATTCCAAAATTCGAGTCTCAATAAACGAAGGAGAATCTTGTCTTTTCATCTAATTGTATTCTATAAAGGTTGCTTGCCATCCAGTTATTATTATTTATTTATTTGTTTATGTATTTATTTATTTGAGACAGTGTCTCACACTGTCGCCCAGGCTGGAGTGGTATGGCGCAATCTCAGCTCACTGCAACCTATCCCTCCTGGGTTCAAGTCATTCTCCTGCCTCAGCTTCCCAAGTAGCTGGGATTACAGGCACCCGCCACGACACCTGGCTAATTTTTTTTTTTTTTTCCTTTAGTAGAGACGGTGTTTCACTATGTTGGCCAGGCTGCTCTCGAACTCCTAACCTTCTGATCCACCCACCTCGGCCTCCCAAAGTGTTGGGATTACAGGCGTGAGCCACAGCGCCCAGCCACAATTGACTTTCTTAATGGATTGAATTTCAGCAAATAATCAAATTTAAAATGCTAACTCAGGAAACTGGTAGGGTCATTTTGTCTTATTGCACTTGTATGCTAACTATTTTATAACTTAATAAAGAAAGTATTTGGTCTTCATTGGAAAAAAAATTCTGACAGCTCAAGAAAAGCTACTAGAGAAATGTAAATGATTTCTTTATTCCCAATACATAAATTTTAAATGTATTTTAAAAGTACAGTTGTTTCTGTCTCTGAGAGTTTAGCTGTGTCTTTTGTACAGCATCTGCCAGAAGCAGAAAGACCATATACTCTGGAATTCCTCCTCCGACTGTCCTTTATTCTTAGCAAAGGCCCCTTATGAAAACCCCTTTAGAACTCCAGGGTCACTACTTATTACAGTAAATACAGACAAAAAGATCCTGTGATCCTCTAAAACCTTTCAGTTTCTGAAAGCTAAAATTTAATTCCCTGTGCAAATTCAAATATAACTCTCAAATAGAACAGCTTCTCTATGTAGTTGATAGGATTATGACAAAAGGGTAGAAGAATTGATTTTCAACTGAAGTGAGAAATTAAGTTAACCTTAACCTTCACTCGGATATACATGCTGGTGTACCAGAAAAGACCATGTAGCTTCTTTTTAGTTATCAGGAAATTCAACCTACCAATATCCATTGTTAAGACGCTGTGAAAATAGAAGGAAATACTGTGTGTTTGAGAGAACTGGGATTCTAGGATATAGTGGATACAAGAGTTGATTTGTTATTTTCACCGATTCAGATTATTGTAAATAATTATATGCAGACAATTTGAATGAGGTGTGTTAAATGGAAGCCTTTAACAATAAAATAAAACATCTATAGTGCTACAATTTATTAATTTTTATATGTCTTTGCTTTAGTCCATTTTTGCTGCTATAACAGCATACCTAAACTGGGTAATTTATAATGAACTGAGAAGTATCGGCTCACAATTCTGGAGGCTGGGAAGTCTAAGATTTGAAGGACCAGCATCTGACAAGGTCCTTCTTGCTGTGTCATACCATAGCCTAATCACCTCTTAAAAGTCTCAACTCTTAATACTGCCACAACGGCAATTATATTTCAACATGAGTTTGGAGAGGACAGTCAAACCATGGCAGCCTTATTTAAAAAGATAATATTGGAGGAAAATATTTTTCTATTTACTGATATTTTTTAAAAAGGAAAAAAGGCACTAACCATAAAAATGATATTTGACTATATTAAAGTTAAAAATTATGTTCATCACAAGGACCCATAAAGAAATTTAAAAGACAGTCACATATTGGAAGAAAATACATTTGTCCCTTGAACAACAACGTGAGTTTCAACTGCACGTGTCCACTTATATGCAGATTTTCTTCTGCCTCTACAATCCCTGAGACAGCAAGACCAACCCCTCTTCTTGCTCCTCCTCCTCCGCGTACTCAACATAAAGGCAACAAAAATAAATATATTTATTATCAACTTACATGTAATGAATAGTAAATATACTTTCTGTTCCTTATATTCTTAAGAACATTTTCTTTTATCTAGCTTATTTTATTGTAAGAATACATTACATAATACAGATAACATACAACCAACTGTTTATGTTATTAATAAGGCTTCGAATCAACAGTAGACTATTCGTAGTTAAGCTTTGGGTGAGCCAAAAGTTATACATGGATTTTTGGTAGCTTGGGAGAATGGTGCATTGTTTAAGGGTCAAATGTACTTGTCACACAAATTGTTTTGTGAGAGTTCTTTAACATTTAAGATACTAAAAATTTTTCAGTTATATATGATGTAAAAAAACTAAAAGATCTTTTAAATTATTAGAGATTTGTGTCCAACAACTCTAATTTACGTCTGCCACCGGAGCATAATGTAATATACAGAAAATTACATATAAGGTAACTGGAAAGGTTTTTTAAATTTGTTTATCTGTAATTTTCATTACTCCTAGTGTAGGTAGTGTGCTGCCCTCTTTTCAAGCAGCGGCTAAAGAGAGAAATTGCCCTGTTGTTGCTGCAACTGTTCTTTTTTTAGCAGCCTGGGAAGCTCTGCTACTGAGTCGGACTTAGCTTCGGATTTGGAGAGGGCTCAGCTGCCCATACAGCTGAGAGAATCGACTCATGTTGACCTCATTTTAGGATAATGCTTTTTTCAACCTGACATGTCTATTTACACTCTGTGATACTCATTAAATGACCTGCCTAGACGAAGTTGGGTCAACATTGTGCCTAACAAAATTGTGAGTACTATGACATCTGACTTATAAAGTTTATAACTTCTAAGTGTGATCATTGCTCCAACAACAGCAACTTGGTGTGATTATATATTTCTAAAATCATTTCCAAGTTATATGTATTAATAACGGTGCCATTCTACCACTGCATACATATTATCATTTGTACTTAATAATTAGTAATTAATATATACAATGTTAACAAATCATTTCTAAATTTTACATTTCTGGGTCCTCATTTTTAAAGCTCCTATTATATACTTATACCTTGATGCTAAGTATCTGAATGGTAATAGCATAAATTGATCAACATAAATAAAATTCTTAATCATTTAACATCCTGAACAAATTTATAGATAGATATTAATGCTTTATTAGTGAAAC
Source organism: Rhinopithecus roxellana (assembly GCF_007565055.1). Lineage (NCBI taxonomy): Eukaryota > Metazoa > Chordata > Mammalia > Primates > Cercopithecidae > Rhinopithecus > Rhinopithecus roxellana. The sequence goes on along the minus strand of NC_044549.1, from coordinate 9,548,003 downwards.
ACTAAATTGATCTACATTATTATCTCACTTTAGCAAATGAATACATATCTATGAAGACTATGAACATCTCAGAATTTGCATGATTAAGAAAATCGTCAGCATAAAGAAAAGAAAATCAATAGGGATAAATCAATAGCATTACATTATTAATAGTATTAATTATTATGGTAATACTGATAATGCTTAACACGCTGCAGTTTACCAAGGGTAATAACATATATTATTTGATTAAGAGTAGAGTTTAACTCCCAAGATACAAATCCAGCAGTTTCTCAAAAAATACCTCACTTTTGTTCTTCCGATTCAAGCCATGTTTGTCCCTGCCTAAACAATCCGGTCATCCCCTAATGAAATGTCTTACTTCTTACTCATGTAGTATTTCATCTAGTTCTTACCTTTTTTTCCCCTTAATCCACTATAATTTTCAAACCCTACGCATTCCTTTTCAATGTCTTTCTGTGTTCCATACTTTCAGGATGGCATTTAAGAAATAACTCAAAAATCAAACCCACGCAAATGTAAAGTTTGAAATGTCACACGGTACAATTATTCTCAATCTTCAATGAAATAATGCCCTAAATTCACTTATTTATACTGTATGTTTCTCTGAGACAGCAAATCCCACACAGGCTGTCTCTACAAGCATGCATCCACAAAAGTGGTATTTGGAAACTTAAAAATGTATGTCTTGGCTCTATTTATATAGTTTATTTGAAAGTAAAAAAACCTCCAAATACATTCAAGCATGTGACAACAGAGTAATTACTATTTATATAAATCAATGATCACTTGCATGAAGAATATTCAACATTAGTTATTCTTGAAATAATTTTTAAAATGTAATTATCATGATATGTGAATAAAGCCAAAAGAAAGTTAATAGATTTAAGATACTCATTAAAGAATGATTTGTTTGGATTTGTTGCTCCTACCTGCTTTCATTTGTCACTGCATAAAACAAAGACCTCATTAGAAACCTAAGAAGTAATGATGATGCTTTAATGAGACATTCATCAACAAGAGTCACCACAAAAAAGTGTTAATTTATACACTAATACAAAGCACAGATATACTATAATACAATTAGTATTAATATTATAAAAGGCCAACAAGATCATTATTTGGTTATTTGGGTGCTGTTAAAATGTAAAAATTCATGGATGCCAAGTCTAGTTATTAGCATAGTACAAGCCAGACACTGCTCTAAATGTTTACAGATACTAACTCACAGCAATCCTAAGGGATATAAACATTAATCTCATTTGTCAGACAGAAAACCAAGGCACAGAGTGGATAAAATTTTCCTTAAAGTCGTACAGCTACTAAGTAACAAAGCTGGAATTTCAAACCCAAAGAATTTGTCCTTATTGTCTGTCCTTAACCTTTTATGCCAAACTGGAAGAACTTTCTTTTATTTAATATTTCCCCAAATTATAGCGCAAAGATTCTACCATTGCCATGTTGACATCAAACTTAATGGATCAGGTAATCATGGGGAAATAACCTATAAGTTCCATGTAGATGAAATGTCTCCAAAACACCACATAGTTTGAAACATCCTATTTTTAAATGTATACAAGTATTAGCAAAAGATACTATTTACTATAAATGAAATTAATCATCCCCAAATCAATTTAAATATACCATTCCATTACTTCTATTTGTCCACATTATTGAACATGACAGGGATGTTTCTTTTGCCTGCCAAACTTAAGGGTGATAGACACCAATATGTAAAATATTTATGGTCCCTGGACTTTTATTTGATTATCTCACCTACCTTATAGTTTTTCAAAAGTTAGGAAAATCCTGAAAAGCCAGTGTGTTTGAAAATGCCCCTATTCTTCACCAAAAAAAAAAAAAAAAAAATTGCAAATAATAAAAGATTGTGATTTAGTTCTACTACAGGGACACTAGGAGACAGAAAACACAGTGGGAAAAAAAATCATCTTTATTTGAAACATAGAAAACCTAATATAGATAGGCAGACAGATTAGATGGATAGATGGAATTAGACTATGTTGCTTAATCTGTGCATGGCATTGTTGTAAAATCTTCACAAAAACTCAACCAGTGCTTTCAAAACAAGCACTGTTCAAGAAAGTGAAGTAACAAAATAAATCTTGTCATTTTAATAGTGATTTTCTTCCCCACGGTAGGTGAACAAATAAATACTTATTGAATTAAATTGAATTAAACCTTTAAAAACATATGATGTTTTAAAGCAATGCTTCTCAAATATTTCTAAAAATTTTCCTTAGCACAGAACAGTTAAACATTCTAGAAGAATTGGAAGTTGGTCTCCAGTGGCCCATTTTCAGGGTGCTCTCATATCTTTGAGTTAAACTGACTGTTTAGAAAGATATACAAGGTGTATCCTAAGGTATGGCATACACCTGACACTTCACTTGGCACACACCTGCCTTGTATTGATAAATTTCATTAAGAGTGGTTAAAAGACTTGCTCTCCATTTATGATTTGGTGTTTTTATGTCTTTTAAAAACATTGTGCTTATATTTATCTATCTCGTAATTTTCACCAGTAATTATGACATCTGAAATTGATCTTTCAAATCAAATTAAGAAAATATTGGGGGGCGGAGCAAGATGGCCGAATAGGAACAGCTCCAGTCTCCAACTCCCAGCGCGAGTGACACAGAACACCGGTGATTTCTGCATTTTCAACTGAGGTACTGGGGTCATCTCACTAGGGAGTGCCGGACAATCGGTGCTGGTCAGCTGCTGCAGCCTGACCAGCGAGAGCTGAAGCAGGGCGAGGCATCGCCTCACCTGGAAGCGCAAGGGGGAAGGGGATCCGTTTTCCTAGCCAGGGGAACTGAGACACACAACACCTGGAAAATCGGGTAACTCCCACCCCAATACTGCGCTGTAAGCATACAGGCACACCAGAATATATCCCACACCTGGCCGGGAGGGTCCCACGCCCACGAAGCCTCCCTCACTGCTAACACAGCAGTCTGCCGCGATCTATCCGCAAGGCAGCAGCGAGGTTGGGGGAGGGGCGCCCGCCATTCCTGAGGCTTAAGTAGGTAAACAAAGCCTCTGGGAAGCTCGAACTGGGTGGAGCTCACAGCAGCTCAAGGAAGCCTGCCTGTCTCTGTAGTCTCCACCTCTGGGGACAGCGCACAGCTGAAGACCAACAGGGGAAGTAGCGGGAGCCGGTGCAGACGCGAACGACTCTGTCTGACAGCTTTGGGGAGAGCCGCGGATCTCCCAACGCGGAGGTTGAGATCTGAGAACGGACAGACTGCCTGCTCAGGTGTGTCCCTGACCCCTGAGTAGCCTAGCTGGGAGAAATCCCCCACTAGGGGCAGTCTGACACCCCACACCTCACAGGGTGGAGTACACCCCTGAGAGGAAACTTCCAAAGGAAGAATCAGACAGGTACACTCGCTGTTCAGCAATATTCTATCTTCGGCAACCTCTGCTGCTGATACCCAGGCAAACAGGGTCTGGAGTGGACCTCAAGCAATCTCCAACAGACCAACAGACAGTCCTTCTGACTGTCAGAAGGAAAACTATCAAACAGGAAGGACACCTATACCAAAACCCCATCAGTACGTCACCACCATCAAAGACCAGAGACAGATAAAACCACAAAGATGGGGAAGAAGCAGGGCAGAAAAGCTGGAAATTCAAAAAATAAGAGCGCATCTCCCCCTGCAAAGGAGCGCAGCCCATCGCCAGCAACGGATCAAAGCTGGTCAGAGAATGACTTGGACGAGAGGAGAGAAGAAGGCTTCAGTCCATCAAACTTATCAGAGCTAAAGGAGGAATTACGTACCCAGCGCAAAGAAACTAAAAATCTTGAAAAAAGAGTGGAAGAATTGACAGCTAGACTAATTAATGCAGAGAAGATCATAAACGAAATGACAGAGATGAAAACCATGACACGAGAAATACGTGACAAATGCACAAGCTTCAGTAACCGGCTCGATCAACTGGAAGAAAGAGTATCAGCGATTGAGGATCAGATGAATGAAATGAAGCGAGAAGAGAAACCAAAAGAAAAAAGAAGAAAAAGAAATGAGCAAAGCCTGCAAGAAGTATGGGATTACGTAAAAAGACCAAATCTACGCCTGATTGGGGTGCCTGAAAGTGAGGGGGAAAATGGAACCAAGTTGGAAAACACTCTTCAGGAAATCATCCAGGAGAACTTCCCCAACCTAGTAGGGCAGGCCAACATTCAAATTCAGGAAATACAGAGAACGCCACAAAGATACTCCTCCAGAAGAGCAACTCCAAGACACATAATTGCCAGATTCACCAAAGTTGAAATGAAGGAAAAAATCTTAAGGGCAGCCAGAGAGAAAGGTCGGGTTACCCACAAAGGGAAGCCCATCAGACTAACAGCAGATCTCTCGGCAGAAACTCTACAAGCCAGAAGAGAGTGGGGGCCAATATTCAACGTTCTTAAAGAAAAGAATTTTAAACCCAGAATTTCATATCCAGCCAAACTAAGTTTCATAAGTGAAGGAGAAATAAAATCCTTTACAGAGAAGCAAATGCTTAGAGATTTTGTCACCACCAGGCCTGCCTTACAAGAGACCCTGAAGGAAGCACTAAACATGGAAAGGAACAACCGGTACCAGCCATTGCAAAAACATGCCAAAATGTAAAGACCATCGAGGCTAGGAAGAAACTGCATCAACTAACGAGCAAAATAACCAGTTAATATCATAATGGCAGGATCAAGTTCACACATAACAATATTAACCTTAAATGTTAATGGACTAAATGCTCCAATTAAAAGACACAGACTGGCAAACTGGATAAAGAGTCAAGACCCATCAGTCTGCTGTATTCAGGAGACCCATCTCACATGCAGAGACATACATAGGCTCAAAATAAAGGGATGGAGGAAGATCTACCAAGCAAATGGAGAACAAAAAAAAGCAGGGGTTGCAATCCTTGTCTCTGATAAAACAGACTTTAAACCATCAAAGATCAAAAGAGACAAAGAAGGCCATTACATAATGGTAAAGGGATCAATTCAACAGGAAGAGCTAACTCTCCTAAATATATATGCACCCAATACAGGAGCACCCAGATTCATAAAGCAAGTCCTTAGGGACTTACAAAGAGACTTAGACTCCCATACAATAATAATGGGAGACTTCAACACTCCGCTGTCAACATTAGACAGATCAACGAGACAGAAAGTTAACAAGGATATCCAGGAATTGAACTCATCTCTGCACCAAGCGGACCTAATAGACATCTATAGAACTCTCCACCCCAAATCAACAGAATATACATTCTTCTCAGCACCACATCGCACTTATTCCAAAATTGACCACATAATTGGAAGTAAAGCACTCCTCAGCAAATGTAAAAGAACAGAAATTATAACAAACTGTCTCTCAGACCACAGTGCAATCAAACTAGAACTCAGGACTAAGAAAATCAATCAAAATCGCTCAACTACATGGAAACTGAACAACCTGCTCCTGAATGACTACTGGGTACATGACGAAATGAAAGCGGAAATAAAGATGTTCTTTGAAACCAATGAGAACAAAGATACAACATACCAGAATCTCTGGGACACATTTAAAGCAGTGTGTAGAGGGAAATTTATAGCACTAAATGCCCACAAGAGAAAGCAGGAAAGATCTAAAATTGACACTCTAACATCACAATTAAAAGAACTAGAGAGGCAAGAGCAAACACATTCAAAAGCTAGCAGAAGGCAAGAAATAACTAAGATCAGAGCCGAACTGAAGGAGATAGAGACACAAAAAACCCTCCAAAAAATCAATGAATCCAGGAGTTGGTTTTTTGAAAAGATCAACAAAATTGACAGACCGCTAGCAAGGCTAATAAAGAAGAAAAGAGAGAGGAATCAAATAGATGCAATAAAAAATGATAAAGGGGATATCACCACTGACCCCACAGAAATACAAAATACCATCAGAGAATACTATAAACGCCTCTACGCAAATCAACTAGAAAATCTAGAAGAAATGGATAATTTCCTGGACACTTACACTCTTCCAAGACTAAACCAGGAAGAAGTTGAATCCCTGAATAGACCAATAGTAGGCTCTGAAATTGAGGCAACAATTAATAGCCTACCCACCAAAAAAAGTCCAGGACCAGATGGATTCACAGCTGAATTCTACCAGAGGTACAAGGAGGAGCTGGTACCATTCCTTCTGAAACTATTCCAATCAATAGAAAAAGAGGGAATCCTCCCTAACTCATTTTATGAGGCCAACATCATCCTGATACCAAAGCCTGGCAGAGACACAACAAAAAAAGAGAATTTTAGACCAATATCCCTAATGAACATTGATGCAAAAATTCTCAATAAAATACTGGCAAACCGGATTCAGCAGCACATCAAAAAGCTTATCCACCATGATCAAGTGGGCTTCATCCCTGGGATGCAAGGCTGGTTCAACATTCGCAAATCAATAAACGTAATCCAGCATATAAACAGAACCAAAGACAAGAACCACATGATTGTCTCAATAGATGCAGAAAAGGCTTTTGACAAAATTCAACAGCCCTTCATGCTAAAAACGCTCAATAAATTCGGTATTGATGGAACGTATCTCAAAATAATAAGAGCCATTTATGACAAACCCACAGCTAATATCATACTGAATGGGCAAAAACTGGAAAAATTCCCTTTGAAAACTGGCACAAGACAGGGATGCCCTCTCTCACCACTCCTATTCAACATAGTGTTGGAAGTTCTGGCTAGGGCAATCAGGCAAGAGAAAGAAATCAAGGGTATCCAGTTAGGAAAAGAAGAAGTCAAATTGTCCCTGTTTGCAGATGACATGATTGTATATTTAGAAAACCCCATTGTCTCAGCCCAAAATCTCCTTAAGCTGATAAGCAACTTCAGCAAAGTCTCAGGATACAAAATTAATGTGCAAAAATCACAAGCATTCTTATACACCAGTAACAGACAAGCAGAGAGCCAAATCAGGAATGAACTTCCATTCACAATTGCTTCAAAGAGAATAAAATACCTAGGAATCCAGCTTACAAGGGATGTAAAGGACCTCTTCAAGGAGAACTACAAACCACTGCTCAGTGAAATAAAAGAGGACACAAACAAATGGAAGAACATACCATGCTCATGGATAGGAAGAATCAATATCGTGAAAATGGCCATACTCCCCAAGGTTATTTATAGATTCAATGCCATCCCCATCAAGCTACCAATGAGTTTCTTCACAGAATTAGAAAAAACTGCTTTAAAGTTCATATGGAACCAAAAAAGAGCCCGTATTGCCAAGACAATCCTAAGTCAAAAGGACAAAGCTGGAGGCGTCACGCTACCTGCCTTCAAACTATACTACAAGGCTACAGTAACCAAAACAGCATGGTACTGGTACCAAAACAGAGCTATAGACCAATGGAACAGAACAGAGTCCTCAGAAATAATACCGCACATCTACAGCCATCTGATCTTTGACAAACCTGAGAGAAACAAGAAATGGGGAAAGGATTCCCTATTTAATAAATGGTGCTGGGAAAATTGGCTAGCCATAAGTAGAAAGCTGAAACTGGATCCTTTCCTTACCCCTTATACGAAGATTAATTCAAGATGGATTAGAGACTTAAATGTTAGACCTAATACCATAAAAACCCTAGAAGAAAATCTAGGTAGTACCATTCAGGACATAGGCATGGGCAAGGACTTCATGTCTAAAACACCAAAAGCAACGGCAGCAAAAGCAAAAATTGACAAATGGGATCTAATTAAACTAAAGAGCTTTTGCACAGCAAAAGAAACTACCATCAGAGTGAATAGGCAACCTACAGAATGGGAGAAAATTTTTGCAACCTACTCATCTGACAAAGGGCTAATATCCAGAATCTACAAAGAACTCAAACAAATATACGAGAAAAAAACAAACAACCCCATCAAAAAGTGGGGAAAGGATATGAACAGACATTTCTCAAAAGAAGATATTCATACAGCCAACAGACACATGAAAAAATGCTCATCGTCACTCGCCATCAGAGAAATGCAAATCAAAACCACAATGAGATACCATCTCACACCAGTTAGAATGGCAATCATTAAGAAGTCAGGAAACAACAGGTGTTGGAGAGGATGTGGAGAAATAGGAACACTTTTACACTGTTGGTGGGATTGTAAACTAGTTCAACCATTATGGAAAACAGTATGGCAATTCCTCAAGGATCTAGAACTAGATGTACCATATGACCCAGCCATCCCACTACTGGGTATATACCCAAAGGATTATAAATTATTCTACTACAAAGACACATGCACACGTATGTTTATTGCGGCACTATTCACAATAGCAAAGACTTGGAATCAACCCAAATGTCCATCTGTGACAGACTGGATTAAGAAAATGTGGCACATATACACCATGGAATACTATGCAGCCATAAAAAAAGGATGAGTTTGCGTCCTTTGTGGGGACATGGATGCAGCTGGAAACCATCATTCTTAGCAAACTATCACAAGAAGAGAAAACCAAACACCGCATGTTCTCACTCATAGGTGGGAACTGAACAATGAGATCACTTGGACTCGGGAAGGGGAACATCACGCACTGGGGCCTATCATGGGGAGGGGGGAGGGGGGAGGAGGGAGGGATTGCATTGGGGAGTTATACATGATATAAATGATGAATTGATGGGTGCTGACGAGTTGATGGGTGCAGCACACCAACATGGCATAAGTATACATATGTAACAAACCTGCACGTTATGCACATGTACCCTAGAACTTAAAGTATAATAAAAAAAAAAAAATTAAAAAAAAAAAAAAAAAAGAAAATATTTCTAAATCCTTCTCAAGTGAAAGCAACACTCAATAATAAATATTAACATTTGCCAAGTCTTATTCCATGGATTATCTGACAAATCTTGTTTTCTTTCTTTTCTTTTTTTTTTTCTTTTTGAGGTGGAGTCTCACTCTGTCACCCAGGCTGGAGTGCCGTGGTGTCATCTCAGCTCACTGCAACTTCCCTCTCCGAGGTTCAAGTGATTCTCCTGCCTCAGCCTCCCAAGTAGCTGAAATTACAGGCATGTGCCACCATGACCGGCTGATTTTTGTATTTTTAGTGGAGTCAGGGTTTCACCACATTGGCCAGGCTGGTCACAAACTCCTGACCTCAAGTGATCCGCCCGCCTTGGCCTCCCAAAGTGCTGGGATTACAAGAGTGAGCCATCGTGCCCAGCACAAAACTTGTTTTTATGATGTTTATGTTTTAAAGACGTGATAAAGATTGTGTGCACCTGTGTGCGTGTGTGTGTGTGTGTGTGTGTGTGTGTGTGTGTGTGTGTGTGAAATAAAATATTTTAGATGGTGATAAGTTTCATAGGAAATAAAACAGGTAAGCAGGATAGGTGATGTAATAGTGGGTCAGGAGTATGGTCTGTAGTTTTGAGTAAGAGCTGGAAACATTTTTGGTGCAATAGAAATCCAAATGGAAAAGAGAATATCTAAGGAACAGAGAGCACAAAGTAGTTCAGGGAGAGATGCCTGAGCTGTGTTCCTGCCCCGGCAAAGAGGCCAATGTGACTTGAGCAGAGATCTGGTAGGACTGTAACTGAAGATGAATTCAGAAATAGCCAGACTTTGTATATCTTCAAGGACCATTCAAAGGACTTGGGTTTTGAGTGAAGTGAGAACCTCTGGAAAACCTAAGCCATGGAATGGCATGCTATGAATATGCAATCAGAAACATGCTGGCTACAGTATTGAAAATAAACTGAAGGGAGCCAAGAATAGAAATAGGGGGGCCAGTTATGAAGCTAGGGTAATGCCCCAGGATAAAGATGATGAGAATTTAATTTTTAGATCATGGAGTTAGAAGGTGTAAGTAGGCCCTTAAATTTATCTTGAAATAGAAATGATAATTCGGATATTGATTTATTTAAAGCTATGTTCTTATCATTCACACAAGTTATCTGTAGCACACAATTAATAAAACCAATGCCTTTTGGTAATTAGGTGAAAAGGTTGTCGAAAAATTTCTCTCGAAGATATACTCATTTTCACAATAAAATTAATTATTTTTTCAGACAGGATCTCGTTCCTCGTTCTGTTGCCCACGTTGGAGAGCAGTAACACAATCATGGCTCACTGCAGCCTTGACTCAGGTGATCTTCCCACCTCATCCTCCCAAGAAGTTGGGACTACAAGTGTGTGACATCATGCCTGATTATTATTATTATTATTATTTTATTTTTTGTAGATGAAGGGACTAAGTTGCACAGGATAGTCTCAAACTCCTGGGCTCAAGAAGTTCTTCTGTCGTGGCCCCCCAAAGTGCTAAGGTTACAGGCATAAGCCACCACACTCAGCCACACAATAAAATTATTCTTAATTTTGCTGACTCCCTCTTCAAAATTATAATACTAAATAGTTTTTAAAAAGTTTTCTTAGTATGTAAGTTGTCATCTCTTGCCTCTTTTTGTACTTTTGATTTGCTTACCATTAATAATTCTTGACATATATTTGTATTTTTTTCTCTAAGATAATTTATAATAAATTTGCTAAGAAAATTTGCAATATATCTTTAAATATATTATCAAATGGGATAATGAGACAAATTGGAAAAATAATTACTTTCCAAACACACAAAATACAATCTTTGCCTTTACACTTCAGTGAATCCCACTAACTGGTGGACAATCTGTTCATTAGGGTCATCGTCCTGATTTATATTGGCTCTGAGAGACTGTGCGGGAATTCTCATGGCTGGTTAATATAGCTGAAATTAACAGATTGACTCTGCCATGCCCTATTCATTTTCCATGAAGAGATTCAGTTAAAAGGTTCGTAGCTTATGATTCTTCATTTTACAAGGATGAGAGGTAGATCATCACCTAAATTTGATGCAATTTATCCTCACTTTAACTCATTGGGAATAATTAGTTCATTTTCTTCTTCATAACGCTGGAAGTCTATAACCACTTAAACTATTTCAATAAAAATAATCCGAAAATATCCGTTGCAATTATACACATATTGTAAGCAATGAGGATGGAGGAAAGGCTTCCCATATGCATGCACAGTGCTAAGTGGCTCTCTGCCAGCACCAGATCCTTTTGGATAATTTCCATTTTTCATTCATATTCTCCTATCACTGAACCTAAAGCATGGTTAGTAAAGCAGTCTGAACATTTTTAAAATTCTATGTTCAAATCAAGATATGATGCATTTTAACTGATCCATGGTATATATTAATTTGATTAGAAAACTATAGCTACAGGCTGGCGGTTAGTTAGCTAAGACTACAGTGCAAGAGAAGATAAGCTTATTTCCAATGTGAGACCATAAGGGCTGTTTGCCAAAAATTCTTCTTCTGACAAAAATAGAATTGTGTTATGTTGGTGCAGAAGTTGGTGTCATTACATTTAATGGCAAAAACCGCAATTACTTCTGCACCAACCTAATACTACCTTTCTTGCTTTGAAGTGAGGTATAACTGTGTGATTTCCTTTGGCTAATAAACATGGATAAACTGATGTGGGTTCTTTTTGTCACTTTTGAAACCACACATGGTGAAGTGTCAGTAGCTTGGATTCCTGAATGGTTAAAATAAACACAATTCTTTTCCAACCCATATTAGACAATCTAGCTTGAGTAACAAATAAATCTTCGTTGGGTTAAGTCACTGAGATCCTGGGGTGCACATAGCAAGTGATCTTATCATCTAATGAATGAAACCGGTGGTAAAAGACTAGAAGTAGTTATATTGAGATGTGAAAGTGTGCTAAATTGCCCCAAATAGGAGACTGAAATCAATGAGAGTTCCAGATAATTGTGGGTTTTATCTGATGGAATTTATACTATTTCCATTAACATATATCCTATCTATATTCAATAAAAAATGCCAGATTTTAAAAGGATTGGATCTCTATTACAACTTTCCTTAAATATTTGTATATAAAAGCATATTGTTATGTTTGACACATGATATATAATAGGGTTTACCCTTGAGAATCAAATAAGAAGTTTTGGTCAAAGTATAGCAGTCGTTTTTAGAAGCATTTTTTTTTCCCCATGAATAGCATCAATAAAACCACTATAATCACTACTGCTCCTCAAATAGCTCCTACAGAATAAACATTTTTCCAGTGTTTCCCATATGCCACACCCTGTTTCAGCACTTTACATGTGTTAAGTATTTAATCCGCAAATTTGTATCCCATCAGGAGGGTACTGCTGTCATCCCAATTTAAAAGATTAAGAAATTGAGGCATAAACAGTTTAAGTACTTTGCCCAAGATTATTCAGGGAGTCACTGGTACAACTAAGATTTAAACCCAGGTATTCTGGCTCCGGGGTCTGTGTTTTTGAAAACTGTAATGCTGCTCACCAATGATTGGCCATTAATTTATTTTAAAGTATTACATAAAATAACTGGCTCTCATACGAAATCCAGGGTTTTGCAGAATACGAAGCCTCATAGAAGAAAATGATATACCGATTCCTACTAATACGTGTATTTAGTCTCTGACTACCTTTACCTTTATTGTAAAAAAATAATAGATGAAGGAAGATTAGACATCATAGGTTTTGTGTTGGTTGGTTTCAGCAGGAACCAGTGTGCTCTCAAGACACAAGTCTCTGGGTTCCCCACCCTAAGGAGAAGAACAGCTAATGTAGCTAACCGAAGTCTATAATTAGCTAATTAAAAGCAAGATTATGAATCCTGCCAAGTTAAAGACAAGCTGTGATATTCTGGCATGCAGCTGAGAAGCACCAGCCATTTTAAAAGGACATATGACCCAGAGAAACTGTCTGGACCTAAGTCTACATTTTGCCTGTCAAATGACTTTCCATTCACTGGGTGTATGAATTTCAGCAAGTTACTTAACCTCTTAAGCCACCAAAACCTGATTTTCAAACTCAACACAATAACACAAGCTGAGGATCAGTGTGGAATTAAGCGAGATAATGTTGGCAAGGCACTTGGAACATTTCCAGGCGTATTAATAGATGTGGGAGCATTTACAAGGACAGGGTTAAAAAGGTATTGGAGAATCTAGCTGTGTTTTAAATATGTATTCTAAGATACACTACCAATTTAGATCAAGTCATACAAGTTATTTACCTGTCCATTTCCACATTCCTCATTATTTTCTTACCTTTTTTGGACCTACTGAATGCACTAAAAAGAAACCATATTTACCCCACCCTTCGAAACTTCCTACAGAAAAAGTTACCATTTGCTAACAAAGAATTTAATTTATGTAAACTGGTATTAAATTACTAACTATAAATTTTCTGGATAAGGATAATTGCACTTAAAATGCTGCATAAAAATATATAGTAACTGTACATGATCCAAGAGAACCTGGTAGAGTGGGAGGCTTTTGAAAACATAGGTTGCTTTCTGATGACTGAGCCCACATTTTAACCTGATGGCTTTCCAGCTCCTGAATCTTAGCTACAAGCCAGGTTTATCGCATCTCATCATTAGGCAATTACATCTGCTAACAGCCTTCCCTATCCACTGGTCTTTAACTTCAGCCTGAAACTGAATGTGTTATCTGTTCTGTACAACCTCATCTCACTGTCGTCTCTCTTTTCCAAATAACTCACCACCCCTGGATATTACTTCCTACATCCTTCCCTTCACTCCACAGGCAAGATGTTTCTGCCTTCTCATAAGATAATTTATCCTTGAAAAAACCCTTATATGTAGTAAATGTAATTACCTCTCATTTCAGAGGGAATATTGAGCCCTCAAATTGTGTTATTTATATTAAAATTGCCATAGCTCATAAAAATGGACACAATTCTTCATTAGTTAACATCAGATATCATAGCCCAACTTACATTCTTAACTTCATTGACTATTCTATTACGTGGCTTTTTTTCATACTTTCCTTAAGCTTCTTTGCATAGTAACCTATAGTTCTTAAAAATAAAATCTACATATAATAAGTATATATAATTCTATCTGCAAAGAAAAACCCATAGGATTGCCTTTAAAGGCAAAATAAATCAAGAAAATACTATCAACTGTATACGTTGGTAAAACACAAATCCCCTGAAATAAGTTAGCATAGCCAACTAGGTAATGCAATTACAAACAAATAAGTATTGATCAATGTAAAAGAACAACTCAAAAACTGAAATATGATATTTACTTCAAACTTCTCACAAACTTGAATTATTTTGTCTCAAATGATATTTTGGAGGATATAATTTGATAATTCAAAATCATTCCAAAAATCATGATATCTTGACTCACATGAGAAAAAACAGGTATGTGTTTGTGTGTCTGTGTGTTTTGTCATTATTGAAATGCATATACACAGTTAGTAACTTCATGCTTACTCCTTCTCAAGGATGTTCCTAATCTACTAGAGAACTTAAGAGAACAAAATTTCTAAAAGACCAATAGGAACAGAAAGGTTAACGGCAGGGTTGAATCTGTGTCTTGTGTTTGACCCTTGTATCCAGCCACACAGATAATTGCCCAGCCTGCACTCACAGATGCCAGTAGCAGATGTGGCACTTTTCCTTGCAATGAGCTGAACACACAGAACTCAAATGTGCTGTGTTACTTCCACTGTTCCTATCATTTTTCAACTTTCTCTTTATCTTCCTAAATGCAGATTAAGGAAATCACACCTGGCTGACACAGCTTCTTATTACCACTCACAGCTTTTCCTACTTATTTATTTTATTCTTCCTTTAGAACTCTAATTTCCTCAAAATGAAGCCACAAGCCTTTAACTAAACATGAAAAGTGATTATGAGGGAAATCGAAAGAGTGTAAAACAACATTTCAGTCACTGTCAACCCTCTTTCTGCCTACTTCTAAAAGTCTATTATCCAAATGTACAGACAATGATACTTGAAATCATTTTCACAATAAAACACACCAATAGATAAATGGCAGCTACATATTCAAGCGAGATTTGTAGATTGCCATTAATCTCCAGGGTCTCTACTCTTTACTTGATGAGAATACAAATTTAAAAATTAGTTAACCATTCTTGATCGTGGCACTTAATTTTAAACAGAAATAAGTGCTTTGAAATCAAAGATCTAAATTCAATACTACGGCTCTCTAACAGATATTTGTTTGCTACTGATGAAAGTGCAGAAAACACAACTGGATGTATAAATTAAAAGTTTTATGAAATGTTTGCGTTTTGAAATAATGCTTCTACAGAGATGTTTAAATACTATAATATTTACAACTGATTAACTGCCAATCACATTCTGTGTTTTGAGGAGGCAGCTATTAGAATGCTGAAAAACTCATGTACTGAATCTGGCCACTTAAACTTCTTGAGGCTAATTTTTCTCACCTGTAAAGTAGTGACAGTATTCTGATTTCTGTAATTTCTGATTACAATGATGAGTACTATATGTTCTTTTGATTGTGAATAGTTACTTAAATTAGACAGCACTACACATTCGTAAGATATTAATATTTTAAAATGATTACCTTTATGTTTTCATTACAAAATTATATTGTGCCAATAGAAAAGCAAACTGAAGTACCCCTCATTATATAACAGCATAATTATAGATTACTATAATAAATATGTTAGGGAGTAAGTTCTAGAGAATTTTGAATTTATGACTGTGGTCATGTCCAAAGGTTTACATTACCAGTGAAAGAAGATTCTGAAAAAGGAATTTTCTAATGCTACAATATATTTAAAATATGATTATTTTTTGCTTTGTAAAATGATTTTAATTTTCACGCCACATGTTTTTGAATGCTTATATCAAAGAAACGCAGCTAATATATTATAATCTCTGATTTTCAAAACTATTGTTTTGCATTTTATGTACACATTTATATTTACTTATGAATAAAAATAATTTTTATCAGAGACACTGCTTTTTTGTTAAAAATTACACAAATTAATACAAATACTTACTATGAATTACATTAATTTATAACAAGTATGATCCATTCCAAGTTATTCAAAGTAGTATTACTTAAATTTAGCAGTATAATGAACAATATTCAAAATACTGGAAGAGCACAGCTTGTCTTTTTGAAATTATATCTCTGTTAGGGCTATCTATAATACAATTAGTTTCATTAAAATTAAATAAAATCGCTCAATAATTAAATGTTTCTTTAAAAACTTACACAATTATATATAACAAATCTCTTATGTTTAAATTTACCCCAAAATTCTATGCTGTTATAATCTTTGGTGTACAATCAATTAGCTGTGTATAGCAAGAATTGAAGAAGATTAACCACCACAATTTTATCAAGTAAAAGACATCTTAAAAAGACTTGAATTTTGACTAAAGGTTCTTTTAATTTCAACAACAAAAATATAACGGATATATTGGTACTCAACAAGTATAACCAACTCTGCTAAAATTACAAAAATTGTGGTGTAAGTATGAATAGCTCACAGCATAGCTACTTACCAATTTATGTTAAAGATGATTTATGTAGCAAATATCCTTATATCCTACTACTATTCCATGTGGTATATATATATATATATATACACACACACACTACTATACCATGTGGATTGCATGGGGAAAAAACCGAAAGTTTCCCTTACTTTATTTCCTCTTATGTATGGTTATAGAGGAACATTTTGCATTTATTGACAAAACATATCTAAATGATACCTCCTTAGTGAAGGCATAATTTATTATTTCATCTTCATAATTACTGAGAGGTTCTAATTATATATATATATATATATATATATATATCCCTGTTTATATTTCAAAACTAAATTTATGTAATGGATTAATTCTTATCTCATTATCTTACAAATAAGCAGAAAATAGAATACTGAAAAAACACTTGAAATATCAATTGTAGAGCTGAATATACCCAAGGAAGCACCCTCTGGAAGATGATTTTGTAAAAGGAATCTATTAGATCAAGCCCAGACCAACTCTTGCCTGCCAGGTGCCACTTAATTAAGCCTCTACTTATAAAATCAAACATCAAACTCCAAAGTCCTAAGAAACTGGTTCTCATTAAATCACTTCCTTGTGGATTACTATGGACAATATAAGTCCAGTTAAAGGTTTCCTTAGGCAGTCACGGGGTTCTTTGTCCTTACAGTCAGTGATCAGGTGCTAAGAGAGTCCAAATCTAAACTACAAGAAACAAATCAAGAGCCTTGTAAGTTTGTCAGAAACTGAAGATCAACCCTTTTTAACTGAAACGACTAATACAACTTTAATTATGTCCTCAATCAATAGTTAGTAAAATAAAGATTTTAAAAAATTGAATACATTTTCCTTCTCATTTCAGGAAAACATTCTCACAATGAATAATAGCTCTAAGACAGAACAAAACATATTTTCCATATTATTTTCTTGTACATATGACATAGGTTATATCTTCCTCAAACTTTGTTCTGGAGTAACTATTGATCTGTCTGCAATGTATCCCAATTCACCTGATTATCCTGTGTGTCTCTACTGACCTGTTTGTTTTGTTTTGTTTTGTTTTTAACAGCCACATTGTTAATATTAATACAAATACTCCAGTTATTTAGCAGAATTTAATTGTATGGTAGTGTATGTGAGTTTTTCCTTCAGTCACAATACATCAATTCAGGAGAAACATATGATTTGCCAAATAATAAATTTGAAGGGGAACATGTTCACTAAATCCTTTAAAAGGAATAATCACTTTTCAAAAGGGTCATTATAACATAATCAAAGTGGTATGGCTAGGTAAGTTATATTACCTTAAAAATGAAGAATATTAATGGTAATCTTTGTAAGATGACGAACATGGAGTCTGGTATATAGTATCAATTCCGTTTCCTTTTCTGTGAAATATGCATGAAAACATTTGTCTCCCTTATCTCATAGGGATATTACAATGCCCCCTTGAAAAGGTATTCTCATACTAGAAATTATTGTGTAAATGAATTAGGTTTATGATATTTTTATCTGATGTAATATAGGTTAGCAAATTTTGAAGCAAATAATATTTTGAATTAAAAAATGTGTCTTTGGACATAGAGGTCTTAACTATAGTGATAACTTACATGGTCTCAACGTCCTATCTATCTGTCAATCACTTTATCTTGTTTCTTTAAAATTCAACAGTTTCTGAGAATAAAAAGTATTTGTACTTCTCTTAAAGTCTTCATTATATTATTTATTGCTCTTTGTTTTTATTTTAATAGCATCTTTCTTTTTTGAGATGGAGTTTCGCTCTTGTTGCCCAGGCTGGAGTGCAATGGCGTGATCTTGGTTCACTGCTGCCTCTACCTCCTGAGTTCAAATGATTCTCCTGCCTCAGTCTCCTGAGTAACTGGGATTACAGGCGCATGCCACGCCCGGCTAATTTTGTATTTTTAGTAGAGATGGGGTTTCACTATATTGGCCAGGCTGGTCTCGAACTCCTGACTTCAGATGATCCACCCACCTTGGCCTCCCAAACTGTTGGGATTACAGGCATGAGCCACCATGCCCAGCATAAAATTTGTTTTAATATAGCTATAAATTCCAGCAACTGCTTATGAAAATTATGACAAATTATTACGATTAATAATGCTACATATAAGAGTTTATATGAATTGGCTTTAAAGTTACCAAAAAATGGTTAACAATTTCAACTTTCTGTCAGTAACTTAAGGTTAATAAGAAAATAAGATAAAAGTCTACTTACAAAATCAATGGATTTTTAAGAGACTATAATTAATTTAAAACACCCTGTATTATTAAGACTAAAATAAATTATTTTTATTCACCTACTCCCTATGACCAATTATTTTATACAGGGATACTTAATCTCTTTAACTTGAAAACTTTGTAGAAGTAATGCATAATAAATCACTATGCTGTATCTTGCTTCATCAATATTAGATTGAATATATTTACATGTTACTTAAGGACTGACCTTAATTAGAAACTTTGGGCATTCTGCTAAGAAGACTGGTTGAAGATTTCATTTGTTCTATATTTGCACATTTTCCTGGACTTAGGCAATTCATCTTTGTGACAATCAGATTTTTTTTCAACAATTGTATTGCTAAGGAAAACTATGGATAAAATAATGCCATTTAGCACTTTAAACTGTATTTTAAATATATTGGGTTTTGGTTAGAAAAAAATGCATCAAAACTTTCTTCTAGAACTTAAAATTTGATTTGTATTCAACAAACAATGCTGAACCTGGCACTAAACACAGATGTCTATACTTATAAAATTACTGTAAACCTAGTCTCAAGTGAACAAGTCGTTAAATAAGTGAGTGTGCTCTTTATTTAATATGCATAATCTTAAAGATGAAAATGGGTGAATTAAATTTACAGGTATTTCCTAATGGCAAACTTAAGCTGGGATATCAACTCTCCTTTCTTTCTGATTCAATCCACACCTGGCTACATTCTGATACATGCTATTTATCACATAGTGAAAGCATTAAAGGAGTGGAAGGCATCAACAAAATATTTCCCCATAAACCTCCTAGTAAAGAATTAGTTATAGGTATTTTCCCAGTTATTAGTTAGAGTCTGTGTGTTATAATACCAACATGGGTTTATATGTATACATACTAGCTTTTTAACAAGCACATTGTTTTCAATGTTCTAGCCAAATTACGTGAAGTGTGGAATCACAGCTAATTCAAGAAAAATGGAGAAGGGTTGTAAAATAAAAATGCCTTGTTATATCTGGTAGAGGGAATTATTAATTGATCTAGAAGAATATCCTAGCACCAGCACTTATTTTTTCCAAAAGCTCCTCAGGTGAGAAGAATGTGGGTGCTCGTTAACACTTGTGTGAAGAAGCCACATAAAGTGAACAGCAAAAGGTTAAATAAGTGATTTCTAACATTGGTTCAATTGGAATCAAACTACCACTCTAATGTGACACAAAAGTTTCAGAATATTTTTATAAATGTAGTCAATGACAGGAAAGGAGGAGAAAATTAAAGTGATAGTGGTCATCATTTCTTAAATACACAATTGCCTAAACAAAGGAAATACAGTGTTAAAGTAAATAATAAGAAATACAAATATTAGGTAGTCAAGAGGCAAAAAATCTGCTTTAAATGAAAACACCTATAAAAGTTTAATGATTATTATTTAAGGAGGATTCACGGTTTATTCTTTTACTTTGGTTTTACTGAAGGCGACCACCCATTTTAGAAAAAAGTAAAGGTGAAAGGCCCTATTTCCCAGATGCGCTGTTGAACTACTTTAAGTTAATCTTCCTTGGGCCCGAGCATTGATGTGGTGAACTGGCTATGGACCGGGTCTCAGTGCCACGACTGCAATACATATCACTTGAAGATACACTTACATTGCTATGTCAGTGAGAAAATGGACACACACCCCAAGAAAGAAAACATGATTTGGACTAGAGTTACTTGAAAATGAAAAATACCACATTTGCTGGTAGGTATATCTATTTTTAACTCTCATATCTGATATGTGTGTTGTGACAGATACATAATTGTTTTTGGAAGGAATTGCATAGAAGATGAACTATATGTAATTTCTGCCCCGCAGTAAATAAATTGCTTAAAGATACATTATAAAAGCCTCTCTAAAAACTCTGCTTTTATTTCTTACAGCGATAAAAACTTGCTTCTAATGCACCCTCATAATTTAGCCTTAACATGTTTATTTAACCATAGGTAGTAAACTCTTTTGGGATCTAACCCCAAATCTGATTCACAAGAAAGTTGGAAGATGAGTTCAGTGGTACAGTGTATATTTGTGATCTGTAAATGAGATATCTTGACAATGCCATCCACCTTCTGACCTGTCACCAGGCTTTTCAGATTATTCTAAGACCTTTGCAACACAAATTAAACTCATACTATCTTAAATATTCCACAATCTCTCACTTCTAGGATTGTTAGAAATGTTAAACTATACAGATATTTTAAGGATCTTCATTAAATATCAAGGTCACATCAAACAATCTAGATACATGTATACATTTTCAAACCAAGAATTAAATATAACTTCTGGGATCCTAATAATTTTCTTCTTCATGAAAATGAATACAGCAGCAACTTTTCTCCTATATTTCAGGGTCAAGGAAGGAAAACCATTAAATGGAAAATTGGGCATTATAATTGGCCCACGTTCCTGGGGGCAGTTGAACTCTTTAAAAGCATCTTACTTGGACCCTCAGATTAAAAGCCTGATGCTCTACCAACTGAGCTATCCGGGTTCCTCGTTATGTCCATCAGCGACAGACTGTATTAAGAAAATGTGGCACATATACACCATGGAATACTATGCAGCCATAAAAAAGGATGACTTCATGTCCTTTGTAGGGACATGGATGCAGCTGGAAACCATCATTCTCAGCAAAGAACAGAAAACCAAACACTGCATGTTCTCATTCATAGGTGGGAACTGAACAATGAGATCACTTGGACACAGGCAGGGGAATATCACACACCAACTCCTATTGTGGGAAGGGGGGAGGGGGGAGGGGGGAGGGATAGCATTAGGAGATATACCTAATGTAAATGACGAGTTAATGGGTGCAGCACACCAACATGGCACATGTATACATATGTAACAAACCTGCACATTGTGCACATGTACCCTAGAACTTAAATAACAACAACAACAACAACAAAAGCATCTTACTTGGTGCCAAAAGATCTGGAAGATAGTTTCAGCTTTTCTGTTTAATAGAGTTGTGGAGAGCTTAGATGGATTTTTAATCTAAAACTCAGTTGCATTATTCCTCAATAAAAACATATATAAGCACCATTCAATAAACTTTCTGCAATAATGGAAACGTTCTCTATCTCTACTATACCACCACAATCACTAGCGACATGCGATTCTTGAGGACTTGAAATGGGGCTAGTGTGACTGAGGGACTAAATTTTGAATTCCATTTAATTTTATTTAATTAATTATAAATTTAAACAGTCACAAGCAGCTATCAGAAATTGTACAGTTTAGGGCAAATGTAGATTATATTTGAGCACATTTATTGGGAAGTGTCTAAAAAATCAAGGGCAGTTATGATCAATGCAATCGTGTTGAATGAAACTCTAAAATCAAATATATGTCAGAGATGTGGAGTCCCTTGAGACATATATTACCCAAATCAATCCTGAAAGGTATATAGAGGTCAGGATGATACCTGTCCTAAATTAAAAGTAAGCATTACAAAGACTGATTTGAAGAGAAAAGAGAAAAATAGAAGTCATGGTGTGGCAAGATCAACCATAAGAAATTTTAAAAGGAAGAAGCGTTGTTTGATTTTCTCCAGGTAGAAGTATAAATAAGTTATTAAATTCATAGGGAATTCAAGCCTTTAAAAAAGGGATCTGACCCAGAAGCCCCCTTCTCTGCAGACTGAGTCCCTGTCAGAAACATGCAAAGCCAATCATATATCCTTCTTCAAATGTTGAAATTTGGACCCACATTTCAAGAACTCCATTATCCTTACAAGAGGTTTTCTTGAAAACATGTAGTTTTCTAATTCACATTATTATAAGGACAACAGTTGTAACAAAATTGACTTAGATTCTATTTTCTAAAAATCAGCCAGTAGGTTTTTTATTCCATTGAAGCATAGTATTATTCAATGGAAGCTTAATAAACATAAATATATTTTGGTAGGTATGTTTTCTGTACATAAGCATAAAGCCTGGTTTTCTCTTTTTAAATCACGCTTTAAAATTGATTTATTATGCTGACTGTCAATATCTATATGTTTGTTTTAAATAGTAAAATGTTAACAATTCATATAATTTGAGTTCATCATGGATCTACTAAAAATTGTCCTTAAAAATGATGCTCTCCGACTCTCCCTATATGTTGCATAATGAAATCATAATATTCTCAACAGATACTTACTATCCAAATAACAGGCAATGCATGCACATACCATACACCTATTTGCATAATGAAATTAGTTTTTAAACTCTTGATCCAAGTACTTTACTTTATCCTAGAAAAAAGACATTAGCAGAATAACTCACAGCAATATGATTCTCCCACCTAAAAATAACAACAAACAGGAAAGACACGGTAAATTAAATAAGTAAAAATATTACCAATCTACTCATTTTTGTGTTCACTGACTTTGTTTTAGAAATGAGGCAAACTTTAAAATATGCCACAATATTTCATCATATTGGGCATGTAAGGAAAAGTTAAAGAAAGACACATGAAACAGCCATAGTAATTGTATTAATTTTAACACTGAATGCCAGATATGGTTAAAACTTATTGGAATAAAAATGTCAGCATATTTAATACCATGAAATAAAAGACCAAGCTAAACAATCTTAAAAGGCAAAATACTTTTAAAAAATACACACACAAAACTTTGCAAAAGAAAATGTTTCTTATATTTAAAATTGTAAATGTGAACTGCTGAAATCCCTAACTTCCGATTTTTTCCCCACAACATTAACAACCTTAAAATATACTATTGTTTCTTTATTTTCCTTTCTTTCAGACTCCACCCATAGGCATGGGAGTTTTGTTCCTATTTACTTCACTATGGTATTCCCTGCTCCTCGAACAGAGCCCCTCACACATAGTAATGGGACAAGAATTATTTTTAAATTCAAAACAGAATTAGCATTCACACTGATTCTACCTATTGTAGTTTCAGGGGAAAACTCTTCCTATATACAGATTTCTTAGGCTCTTACCAAGACTACAGCTATTCATTCACATGCAGTTATTATCCTTATAAAATTTATAGTATTAAGTGCTGCTCAAGAGTAATGTACAATATTTTTATTTATGTTTATTTATAGATCATAGTAATGTATATATTCTATCATAGTCTCTGATATAAATTATTTTCCTCTGCAAATATCTAGAAAATAAGAAGATACAGATTTTTAAAAGATACAATGAACATTATATAATTATCTTAAAAATAATGACATTATTACCTGAGGATCAGCTTCTAATTTTATAGATAAAAAGAGTTTTAAGTTTGGGACAGTATAAAATATTAATTCAAACGCCAAATTTATTTTTATTCATTATAATTAGAGTTAAATTAAATAAACACTAAGATTGCATGTACCATCATTTTGATCCAGGATACATACATATATGTGTATACATATATAGGGAGTATATTTTTCAGTCATGAAATAATGTGTTTTCTTTATTTTTATGATGCCTGGTATGGTTTGACTCTGCATTGCCAATCAAGCCTCATGTTGAATCATAATCCTCAATGTTGTTGGAGGGGCCTGGTGGGAGGTAATTGGATCATGGGGATGAACTTCCCCCTTGCTGTTCTCATGATAGCGAGTGAGTTCTCAGGAGATCTGGTTGTTTAAAAGTACGCAGCACTTCCCCTTTCACTGTCTCTTTGTCTCCTGCACCGCCATGTGAAGATGTGCCTGCTTCCCCTTCTCCTCCAGCCATGATTATAAGTTTTCTGAGGCCTCCCCAGTCATGCTTCTGTAAAGCCTGTGGAACTGCGAGTCAATTGAACCTCTTTTCTTCATAAATTACCCAGTCTCATAGCAATGTGATGACAGACTAAAACAATGCCTCAAAATCATTATGAAATAACTCAATTTCAAAAATAATAATAATTCACTGATTTTCTTCTCACTTTAAATAAAATAAATATTTTATCTCTACATATAACTACTTGTCATATACTCTTTTTTTCTTATAACAAAATCAAATACCAAATTAATAATGAAAGGTAGGATGTATGTAAATAAACAGAACCCATGTGTGGAATGTATTCCAAATATCTACTTTTGAACCTCTCATAAATTTATTACAGTGCTCTAATTTAAATATTTAAAGTTTTTAAAAATATTTTTGCTCACCAAGAAAAAGATAAGTTTAAGAATGAGCATATTAGCCTTGGACTGATCATTTTACTTTGGCTATAGTATCTTTTTCGGGGAATTTCAACCTTTTTGTTTGTTAAAGGCTAAAATTTTCTCTACCCAATACAATGTTACTTCACTCATTTTAAATCTCTTATCTACAGTTATGAAATATTAGCAAACAGTAGACCTGCCACAAAACCACGAAATAAATTGTCTAAGTATGGCAACTGAAGAGTTCCGAAGAGTAGGCCAGGCATGGTGGTTCAAACCTGCGATCCCAGCACTCTGGGAGAAGGCCAGGGCAGGTGGATGCTTGAGCTCAGGATTTCCAGACCAGCGTGAGCCACATGGCAAAACCCTGTCTCTACAAAAAACAGAAGAAATTAACCAGGTGTGGTGGTGCACACCTGTAGTCCCGTCCACCCAGGAGGCTGAGGTGGAAGGATCACCTGAGCCCAGGGGTCAAGGCTGCAGTGACAGTGATGGTGTCACTGCCTGGGCAACAGACTAAGACCCTGTCTCAAAAAAAAAAAAAAAAAAAAAAAAAAAATCTAAGTTCATGAATGTCTCCTCTCTTTGCCAAAATTTGCTTTATTTTTACATTGTCATATCTGCTATGGTTCGCTTACGTGAATTTTTTCTAAAAATATGCCATCTCATATATTAAGGCTGCCACTTCTTCATTAATATATTTTGGTTTATCATGTTCTCCTCCTAAATGATGTCCTGAGTTAGGTTACACTTGAGCAGCTTTGATAACAAAATAAAACCACAGTCATATTCCTCTACTTAACATGTGTCTAGGGAATCTGGACATTCTTAATAGGCTCAATGACTAAGATGGCCTTAATGTTTCCCTCTGCTGATTAAATTTTAGACAGGCTTCTTTCTGACTTTTGGCTCTGATCTCCTTTTTCTTAGAGCATTTTATTTAGAAGACATGTAATTGCAAATTCTCTGCCCCTTTGTGATACAAATGGCCCTAACTTACATTGATTCACCTTAGCAATTTTCAATTTTATTATGGCATGATATGTATTCAGTAGAAACTGTCTTGGAGTACCTGTGTAATGATTCTCTTTCTCAACTTCGGTATAGTGTTTAATAAATTACATGAGATATTCAACACTTTATTGTAATATAAGCTTTGTGTTGGATGATGTTGCTGAATTGTAGGCTAATGTAATAATATAATTATTCTGAGCACATTTTAGGTAAGCTAAGCTATAACGTTCCTTAGCTTAGGTATAATTGAATGCTCGAATACATTTGCCACTTGCAGTATTTTCTTTATTCGTTTTTGTTTGGTTGGTTCTTTTTTGAGACACAATGTCTAGCACTGTTAGCCAAGCTGGAGTGCAGTGATGATCATAGCTCATTACAGCCTCCAATTCCTGGGCTCAAGGGATCCTCCTGCCTCAGCCTCACAAGTAGCTGGGACTACAGGCATACACCACCGTGCCCAGCTAATTAAAAAAAAAAAAAAAAAATTGGTAGAGATGGAGTCTCACTATGTTGTCTCGCTGATCTTGAACTTCTGTCCTCAAACAATCCTCCTGCATTGGCCTCTCAGAATGCTGGGATTATAGTCAGGAGCTACCGCACCTCATCCACTTAGAATGTTTTCCATTTATTTTGGGTTTACGGGAACTAACTCCAAGTCAAGGAATATCTGTATATGTAAATCTTTCTAAAAGCCTATTGACAATTTTACAATAGATAAACATCCTTCTTAAGGACTTGGAAGCCATTCTTTCAAATGCAATTATCAGGGAAGATTGTGCCCCTATCTTCCCAGTCCCTATGGGAAAGTGGATCCCTAACTTAGAAGGACCCCAATCAGCAAACACAAGTGACCTAATTACAGAGAAAAGCATTTGCAAACAGGAAATCACTCAGTGTGCTCAACACAGCTCATTGACCAACCTCCCCACCGATATCCCCCAGTACTTCTATAGCTCATCCCAGCCCAACATTTGTTTCCACAGAGTTGAGTTCAAACATAGATATGGCTTCTCTCTCCTATTGCAATAGCCTTGAATAAAGTCTTTCTTTTCTATTAAAATTTGTCGTGTGCAATTTTTGCTTTGAAACCAACTATACTTAATAGAATGTCCAAACAAATAATCACATGTAGCTCTGAGTAACCTTATAAGAATACTGAATATCTGTGGGATAAGATAAAGCATAGAAGGACAGATTTAAATATGTATATATGTATGCATATGTGCGTACATATATATATGTTTAATTAAACAATTTGCCTTCTGATATCAATAAACTGCTGAAAATCTTTCATAAGATATATTTTTTCTTGTTTCAGTTATGTCCTTCCTAGGGAAAGAAAATTATCCACTTAATAAATGTCTAAATACTTAAATTCCTTTCATAATTACTTTGAAGGCTTTGGTTTATCAAAATTTACCACATGTCTTCAGAAAACAATCACATCAATTTTGGGGCCGTTAGAATCAGAGGAGAGCCCCTCTTAGAGGTCACTGTGTTCGAACTTTTAAGATCCACACAAGTAAGTGATATTGGACACAGCCTATACCAAAAAAAGTTACAATAAAATTGTAAGCTTTTACACATAAATCGTAGGACTACCATTTGAAATGAGGAAATCTCCAGAGTCAAAACAAGCAGTAATTAGTAAGGAATGACCAGAAACTTTATTGCTTTGCCCTTTAAATCATGAGTATCATTTCTTGACTTTAGTTGTGATGTCACTATGAAGTTGTTGACAGAGAAATCAGGCTCAAAAATCCAATGTTATTTAACTAGAAACTTTCTATTTATATTTTCCTAGGAGGAAAAGAAAAAAGCATGGGAGGAAAAAAGCATGGGAAAAAAAGTAGGAAAAAAGCATGGGAATCTTAGTTAAGTTTGATGGAACTAAGATAACATGAGATATCGTGTATCTTTTTCATGGAAAACGCCCTCATTAGGTAGGTAAACACCTTTAAATATGTCGTATTATTGTGTCAAATGCAGTGTTAGATATCCATGAGGAGGACAGAGGTGAACACTTAGCTCGATCTGAGGTTTAATGGAAGCTTTTCTGAGAGGAATAATTTCTCAAAAGAGCTAAATTTTGAGGAGCAATGAATAAGAGCCATATAATGGAAGAAGAGAATGTTTTTATGTGACTTTAAAGTATTTCCTTGAGGGTCTAGGTGATACTATCAGGGAAAAGGAATCAGGCAAGGATTGAGGAAAAGAGGTGAAAGTTTGTTTGAGGTGGCTGCAAAAACTCCAAGTGGGTATGTTTAACTAAAAAAAAATAAACAAACATATATCTATATATCTATATAGATATATGTTTCACATATGAATATGAAAGTCAATAAAGATGCATGAATTAAACATGTAGATCTGGGAATCACCAAAGCCAATCATGGTTCATACATAAAACTCAAAACAGGTATGAAAGCAAAAAGAGAAAAAAAGAGTAATGGATTTGAGAGGGAACGGTGGGCAATCCTAATATTTAAGTGTGGGGAGAGTAAGAGCCCACAAATGAAAATTACATAAATAGTGTAACAGAATACCAGAGAGTAATGAGTTATAGACTGTTGTGCCTGGTGTATAGTATACAACAAAGAGGTCCAGTAAGTTGAGTGAATATTCTCACTGGATTTGGCAATATTTAATCACTGATGAGCTTCACTTTTGATGTTTCATTAGAGTCTTGAGGATGAAAATGAAAACAAACTGCAACGTGTTGGTGAATCAATTAAAACTGAGAGATTAGTGATGGTAAGTATAATCAGGCTGTGCATGGTTAATAAAAGGCTTTTTATTTGAGGAGGAGCTTAGGAATGAAAGACAGTAGAAAACTCCTTATAAACAGGATGAGAGATGACTGAAGGAGTTAGAGGTCAAATATAAATGAAATAGAGGAGATATTGACGGAGTAATGTAGCTGTTGACACACACACACACACAAAGATGAGCTCAAATGTAAAAGTGAAAAGATTGGACTTGATTGGGGATAGAGAGAAGGAGCACCTCATCTCCTGTGAACGAGATAAGATAGCGAAGATAAATTGGAGATAAATGAAAATATCAATATATTTGAGAAAGGGAAAAAGAAAACTAAATTTGTTTATGCCAAATAACTTTACTTATATTTTAAAATTGTTAGAATGTAGAAATAATAAAAAATATAATTGAGTAGGAGGCTTAAGAAGACTCCTGTTGTTAGTGAAGTGTGAGAATTGTCCAAAGATAGGTAGTATTACTGATGAATGAAGATAGGTATTATTACTGGTGAATGGTATTGAATAGTAAATAACACAAAATATATCTAAATTATTTATTAATGTCTCTCTTGTCCTTTGCATAACTTAGGTCATCTATGGACATATTTGAGTTGCTATTTCATGATCACATTCTTTGTGTGCTAAGCGTGAGTACCTGTTGTCAGATCCAAGCCTCGCCATATTCTCTCATCCCTTTATCCTTTGCAGATCACTCTCCTCCTGCCTCTTAGTGATTGTTACTTACCTACCCTTCTCTGATGCTTTGTTTCCCTGGAGACATACAGGAATATGTGATAATTTCTTCTTAGGCTTTTCCTTTCCTGTTTTTTCCCACAGACAGCACGTAAATATTCTTTTAACTTTCCAGTTTCACTGCTAACTACTAATGAAAAACTGGCAGCGTGTAACCAAAGTTATACTTTGCTCACATCTAAAAATGACAGTGAGTGGTTTGTAACTACTGATGGCCAGGAAAGAATTAGGAATGGATGCCACCTAGCAATTCTCCTGCCTTTATTACCCTGAGAGCAGAGCTCATCAAAAGAACACCTTCCTTCTGCTGTCTCATTTACTTGAAATTGAGGCCTGAAGACATAATCAAGGCAGAACAACAGGTGCCCCTTGTCTCAAGTGGACTATTTGCATTTCAAAGTATCTCTGGATTCTAGGTGATGACTTTTCCAAGGGGTTTAATCTCCTTCATGGAAATATCACTTTTAGAATGTACTTCACAGTGTGTTTCACTAGAATTCCCTGTTTATTACAATGAAGATTTGTCAAGTGAATGTTACCAGCTGAGATTTCTGGAGATGCACAGCAATGTATCTTTTTTACTTTTCTTTTCTTTTTTTTTTTTTTTTTTTTGTTATTATACTTTAAGGTCTGGGGAAAGAACATGCAGGTTTGTTACACAGGTGTACACGTGCCATGGTGGTTTGCTGCACCCATCTACCTGTCATCTACATGAGGCATTTCTCCTAAGGCTATCTCTCCCCTAGACCTCAATCCCAAGAGGCCCCAGTGTGTGATTTTCCCTTTCATGTGTCCATGTGTTCTCATTGTTCAACTCCCACTTATAAATGAGAACATGCAGTGTTTGGTTTATCTGTTCCAGAGTTAGTTTGCTGAGAATGATGGTTTCCAGCTTCATCCACGTCCCTGCAAAAATCATGAACTCATTCTTTTTTTTTTTAATGGTTGCATAGTATTCCATGGTGTATATGTGCCACTTTTCTTTATCCATTCTATCATTAATGGGCATTTCGGTTGGTTCCAAGTCTTTGCTATTGTGAATAGTTCTGCAATAAATATATGTGTGCATGTTTCTTTATAGTAGAATGATTTATAATCCTTTGTGTATGTACCCAGTAGTGGAACTGCTGAGTCAAATGGTATTTCTGGCTCTAGATCCTTGAGGAATCACCACACTGTCTTCCACAATGGTTGAATTAGTTTACACTCCCATCAACAGTGTAAAACCATTTATTTCTCCACATCCTCTCCAGCATCTGTTGTTTCCTGCCTTTTAATGATTGCCATTCTAACTGGCATGAGATGATATCTCATTGTGGTTTTGATTTTCATTTCTCTAATGACCAGTGATAATGAGCTTTTTTTCATTTGTTTGTTGACTGCATAAATGTCTTCTTTTGAGAAGTGTCTGTTCATATCCTTTGCCCATATTTTGATGGGATTGTTTGTTTTATTCTTGTAAATTTGTTTAAGTTCCTTGTAGATTCTGGATACTAGTTCTTTGTCAGATGTATAGACTGCAAACTTTTTTTCCCATTTTGTAGGTTGCCTGTTCACTCTGATGCTAGTTTCTTTTCAGAAAGTGTCAGGATGCAAAATCAATGGGCAAAATTCACAAGCATTCATATACACCAATAATAGACAAACAGAGAGCCAAATCATGAGTGAACTCTCATTCACAATTGCTGCAAAGAGAATAAAATACCTAGGAATACAACTTACAAGGGATGTGAAGGACCTCTTCAAAGAGAACTACAAACCACTGCTCAAGAGTATAAGAGAGGACACAAACAAATGGAGAAGCATTCCATGCTCATGGATAGGAAGAATCAATATTGTGAAAATGTCCATAGTGCCCAAAGTAATTTATAGATTCCATGCTATCCCCATCAAGCTAACATCAACTTTCTTCACAGAATTAGAAAAAAAAAAAAAAAAAAACTACTTTAAATTTCATATGGAACCAAAAAGGAGCCCATATAGCCAAGACAATCCTAAGCAAAAAGAACAAAGCTGGAGGCATCACACTACCTGACTTCAAAGTATACTACAAGCCTACAGTAATGAAAACAGCATGGTACTGATACCAAAACAGATATACAGAACAGTGGAAAAGAACAGAGGCTTCAGAAATAATGTCGCCTCAGGCTCCTGGGTAGCTGGGACTATAGGTCCACATGCGCGCCCCAATGCCTGGATTTTTTTTTGTAGAGACAGGGTTTCACCATGTTGCCCAAGCTAGTCTTGAACTTCTGGGCTCAAGTGATCAGCCCACCTCAGCGTCCCAAAGGCTGGGATTATAGGCGTGAGCCACCATGCTTGGCCAATAGAACATTCCTCACTAGAACTATATATATATACACACACACACACACACACACACACACACATATATATACACACTAGAGCATAAGGAGATTCTTTTCATTTGTGAAAATAAATGGACAGGTCGGGCATGGTGGCTCAAGCCTGTTTCACAGTACTTTGGGAGGCCAAGGTGGGTGGATCACCTGAGGTTTGGGAGTTCGAGACCAGCCTAACCAACATGGAGAAACCCTGTCTCTACTAAAAATACAAAATTAGCTGGGCGCGGTGGTGCATGCCTATAATCCCAGCTACTCAGGAGGCTGAGGCAGGAGAATCCCTTGAACCCAGGAGGCAGAGGTTGCAGTGAGCAGAGATCATGCCATTGCACTCCAGCCTGGTCAACAAGAGCGAAACTTTGTCTCAAATAAATAAATAAATATAAATAAATGGACAACATTAAAATCAACGTTTTCATAAAATCATGGTGATATGGTTTGACTGTGTCCTCACCCAATCTCATCTTGAATTGTAGCTCCCACAATTCCCACATGTTGTGGGAGGGACCCACTGGGAGGTAATTGAATCGTGAGGATGGGTCTTTCCCATGTTGTTCTCATGATAGTGAATAAGACTCACAAGATCTGATGGCTTTATAAAGGGGAGTTCACCTGCACAAGCTCTCTCTTTGCCTGCTGCCATGTAAGTGCCTTTTGCTTTCCGTCATGATTGTAAGGCCTTCCCAGCTCTGTGCAACTGGAGTCCATTAAACCTCTTTCCTTTAAAAATTACTCAGTCTCGGGTACATCTTTATCAGCAGCGTGAAAACAGACTAATACACATGGTTAGGTTCAAGATACTCATTTTTAATGTATTCCAAATTCCAAAATAATATATTTTATCAATTTTAATTAATATTTTATGTACTCTTATGGACATTTTTCATATATATCTCATATAACTACATATAAAATGCTGAGAGAATTAACAGCTGACTAAGTTAATTTCACAGTCCTTGAAGAATTTATGATTTATAGAGAAAAAAGAAACAAAAAACCCTCCATGGAAGGCAAAATGTTAAAAGTTTAAAATAAAGGGGTAGGATAGTACAGGGAAGAGTTCGAAGAGAAGTCACAGAAGAAACTGGAGGTTTAGAGAAGCAAAGATTTAAAAAAAAATTCATTGTAGGAGGCATGGGAAGCAAAGTTGAGAAGAAAACAATTTATCGAATTGTGAAGAGCCTCATGAAAGCTTCATTATAATAAGTCCGAATCAACTATCATTTCAGAAAATATAAATAGAACTCCTCCCCAAATATAAAAAATAAAATGCCCATTGACTCCACAGAAAGGAGGAAAGTAACCAGTGAAATAGATATCCTTTATAAGTATTTAAAACCTCCCATTTGGCCGGGCGCAGTGGCTCAAGCCTGTAATCCCAGCACTTTGGGAGGACGAGACGGGTGGATCACTAGGTCAGGAGATCGAGATCATCCTGGCTAACACTGTGAAACCCGTCTCTACTAAAAAATACAAAAAACTAGCCGGGCGAGGTGGCGGCGCCTGTAGTCCCAGCTACTCGGGAGGCTGAGGCAGGAGAATGGCGGGAACCCGGGGGGCGGAGCTTGCAGTGAGCTGAGATCCGGCCACTGCACTCCAGCCCGGGCGATAGAGCGAGACTCCATCTCAAAAACAAACAAACAAACAAACAAACAAAAAACAAACAAACAAAAAAAAACCTCCCATTTTATTCTAGACTTCCTTATAAAACACATGGCAGTGAACTACTTAAGTCCAGAAAAAATATTACTTCATAAAACACTTTAATCCCTATAACACCCTGTAAACTGTTTTTTAGTGATAAACAATTCATTAGTGATATTATGTTTATCATTTTACAACAACTGTAATGCTGTGTTATAATCTGATAAATATACTTCAGATAAATATATTTAAAAAATCAAAACACCCTGAGGCTTATAGTGACATTCTTATCTACAGCACCTACTCTTTTTTACACTAATCCATAATTGATGGCTCATGACATTGCTATTTTCAAGCCATTAGTTACACAATAACAATGTTAATTAGCTTTAATTAAGTCAGCCATATTCAAGCTTGTATTATTTTAACTTTCTTTGAGAGATAGATGATATTCTTTAGGGTTATTTTTATTTATATATATTTTACAGCATCCTTTACTATTTTCAAAAGACTGAGAATTACTTTTGACCATCATATTTAGAGGGAAAAAAAAATCATAAAATTTTCACTTTTTTTTTTCTTTTTTTTGAGACTGAGTCTTGCTCTGTAGCCTAGGCTGGAGTGCAGTGGCACAATATTTGCTCACTGCAACCTCCACTTCCCGGGTTCAAGTGATCCTCCTGCCTCAGCCTTCTGAGTACCTAGGATTACAGGTGTGTGCCACTATACCTAGCTATTTTCTATATTTTTAGTAGAGATGGTGTTTCAGCATGTTGGTCAGGTTGGTCTAGAAATCCTGACCTCAAGTGATCCGCCCACCTCAGATTCCCAAATTGCTGGAATTACATGGGTGAGCCACTGCCCACGGCCTAAAATTTTCTTTTCTTTAGCTATTTGCTACTAAAAGTATTCATATTGCACCATACACCAGAAAAACGTCCTAAGGTAAGAACATTATTTTTGTGATGATGATTACTTTCTAGAAGTTTGATACAATCAAATGTGTTCAATTATTTCACTAACTTTGACTCATATAACAATATCATTTTTTTATTAGTGAATATATTAAAGCTAACTTACCTTTGATAACTCAGGAGCTAGAAGCTTATTATTTTGATTGTCTTATTTTTTTAAACAAGTGCTACATAGAAATCAGAAAGAATCTCTCCACACAAAAGGAAGTAAATATGCTTTTGTTTGTTTTTGGTTTGTTTGTTTGTTTGTTTTGAGATGGAGTCTCGCTTCCTTGCCCAGGCTGGAGTACAATAGAGGGATCTTGGCTCACTGAAACTTCTGCCTCCTGGTTTAAGAGATTCTCCTGCCTCAGCCTCCCCAGCAGCTGGGATTACAGGCATGTGCCACCATGCCCAGTTAATTTTTGTATTTTTAGTAGAGACTGGGTTTCACCATGTTGACCAGGTTGGTCTAGAACTCCTGACCTCAAATAATCTGCCCGCCTCGGCCTCCCAAAGTGCTGGGGTTACAGGCGTGAGCCACCGCTCCTGGCCCATGCACATGTGTTTTTACAAAGTCAATGGTTTTTCAATTCCTTGAGTCCTATTGCTGACGAAGATAAAATCATGAATGTGTTAGTGATGTTATTCAGTTATTAGGATCCTCTATGCTTCCACCCATATCCACAGCTACTCTTGTTCAAAGATGCATACAAGAGGTACTGGATAAGATAAAGACTGTGATCCAATTCAGCACACACTTGTCATCACCATGAGCTCACACCTCTTTAACTGATGTGTCACTAGCATTGTCTAATATGAAAAGAAAAGCCTATGATTGATTTTAGGAAGCACAGGATCATTGTCCTGGACAGAAAATCTACCATTAAACATTCAAGCTGTATATTAATAAGCTTTCATCTTGACATAATAAAATTCTGGGCTTGTTGTTATCCTAGATTTTTACCAATAAAAAAATGAATTTCAGAAAGGTTCAATCACCTGTTCAAGGTCATACAAATGTTAAGGGCTCATATTGGGTCTTGAACCAAGACCCAATTGACTACCAGAGCCCAGACTCATTCTAGTCCTCCTTCCAGAAGGGAAGAATAAGAAACTCAGAGAACAGACAGTAAGAAGCAGATAATCTACTCACATCTATACTCCCATCTCATACTTGCTTTATAAATAATAGATATGCATTAAAAACATTAATGAACTTTCTACTTTTAATGTCCTGACATAATTCACTTCTTAGAACAGTATTATTGAGGCAACAGTGATAATTCTAATTAGCAATTCATCTGCTGCTCTTAAGGGTCATTTTAAAATTCTGCTTATTAACTTATAGCATTTTCCTTCTCGGATTGGCTGTCATTTCCAGGAATAAGTTAGGTAGATCAGACCCGTTAGGGTAGCAAGAATTAGGACATCATTAAAAAGAGCATTCAAGTAGTTAAAAAAAGAGTAGAAATTTATAAGAAGTAAATTGGCTATTAAATCATCATTGGCCGTTCTTTCGTTTGAAATTTTAAGCATTCCAGGTAGATATAAATGAAATAACATTTGTGACTTCATTAAGAGTTTGCAGAATGAGAATAGTAAAAGGGCTTTGTGTAAAATGTTTCAGTGTGGTTTGCATTAGGCCCCATTATATGAATACTCTTTATATGAACATTTCTATACATGAAATAAGATCTAAATTTCCCTTAATCCTTTCCCTTTAACATAATAAATGGTTATAAGAAAAAAAATGATCATATAAAAAGTGCTGATTGCTTTTAAGTGCCTGGCAATATATTAACTGGCACAGAAATTATTATCCTGATTTCACATATCAGGAAACTAAGTCTTAGAAAGGTTAAAAAATTTGCCCAAGGTCACACAGTTAATAGGTGTGAGAGTAGATATTTAAACACCAACCTATCTCACACCAGATCTGATGCTCACTGAACTATTTAAGCCAGTTAATGACAACAAGCACTATAGAGTTACGTCTGAATTCAACAATGAAAGAGCCAATATATCATACAGTAGACAGGTTATTTTCAGAACTACAGACTTCTAGAGCCACGTCTGGGTGTGTTAATTACTGTTCAGGTAACTTCCAGATTCAGACTTTATCTCTGAAGACAGTATGCAACCAAAACCTAATTTTTCTAATGCCCTGGGTAGGCCAGGGCAGGGTGATCAGAGAACCAACTACTTGTTGCTTAACTAAACCAAAACCCATCCTCATTTACCCACACCTACTCTGAGGATGCCTCTCTTCCTTGTCTGTCTCCACATCTGCTTTCAACACAATTCACACTTCTGTCCTATCAATTCAGGTCGTAGGGGTTTTCTCTATGCCTATCCATTATTCACTTCCCTTCTCACCAGTCCCCCATCCAGCCCCTAACACACATCTATCCCCACTGAGCTAAGCCTTGCAACTCTAACTGTAGAGGAACTGTAAGGAGAGAATTTTTCTGAGAGCTCAGTTCCAATGTCTTTGCTGATACCACCACAGAGACTAATTATGGATCCTATACTTATGCTTTATGAGGTAAAAATAACAAGGTTGCACAAACACACCACTAAGTATTATCTATCAATATTAGGCTTAATTATTTAGCTTAGAAAGAATCTATAGTGGAGGGGAAATTACTCTGTGGGAGATTAAATTTTATTTTCTTCTCTTGCCATCACACTGCTTACTTGCAGCTATTGAAACTTGAAGACACTTGAAAGAGCCTTATGATGCAAGTTACTATTTAATGCTATACTATCGTAAATTATAAAATTCAAAGTATACTTCTTCCTCTCCCTCCCTAAAGTCTTTTCCACAGTGGTATGTACTGGAATAAGACAGGCCTCATATTAAACCCCTGGTAAGTAGCGTTGCCTATAGCACCAAAAAATGAATGAATAAAAATAATAAGCAATAAATATTAAAATAAAATCACTTTAATTACATTGAGAAGTATATAATGTAAAACATTTCAGTATATCAACTGAAGATTCAATATTTGGATTAAATTATGTTGTTTTATTTTACCTTTGATATTTGTTTAAATCGATGCTTTTGAAAGAATGACCTTATTGTTTTAATTCTAAGAAAGTTAGTGTTATTTTGGTGGATCTTTATTCTGTACACTATCCTCTCTCTACACACTCATTAAAAATATATTGGTGCCTACTAGATCTCAGGCATTTTATCCACTTCACTTCATTTAATTCTAACAATTCCAATAGGGTGGTAGTATTGACTTACATTCAATTAAATTGCCTGGGATCAGTTACTCATAAGGCTGTTTTCAACCTGAATTTTCTTTATCTGTTACCAATTACTGGGCAGCAGAGCCAAACGTCTTGGCAACTTGAGCTCTGTATTCAGTAAAAAGAGAGATTGATTGGCATGCTGTCTGTAACAAAGTATTCACTTAGTAAAGAAATGAACAAACTCATAGCTTTATCTAGCAGATAAAGTAGACATCAATACAGTGGAAAACCAAGGAATACAATGAGCTGAAGAAGAAAATATTAAAACTGACTGAAACAAAAATTTTGTTTAAGTTTTATCTATAGGTAAATGTTTTATGAGCAACTAAATCCAGAAGTTTATATAATTTGTAAATTTGTTATACTTTATGTGTTATTACAATGTATATATGCAATGCATAAATACAAATACATATAAAAATATGATAAATGTACATATTGTACAGATATATAAAATTCTGTATTAT
The DNA here is from genome assembly GCF_007565055.1 of Rhinopithecus roxellana. Lineage (NCBI taxonomy): Eukaryota > Metazoa > Chordata > Mammalia > Primates > Cercopithecidae > Rhinopithecus > Rhinopithecus roxellana. The sequence goes on along the minus strand of NC_044549.1, from coordinate 9,510,028 downwards.
TTTCTGAGCTGTTTAATCGTATTACACACATTTATTTTTTTTCCTTTATAATTGTTGAAGAATATCTTATCTGCAAATCTGTAAAAGGGAATATATGTCTTCATGAAAGTCTAATGTTAATGTTGTTAATCTTTGACATATACAGACTTTATAAGGAAATCTAATATTACTGTGATTTTATAGAATAATTCACTCTGAATCCTCAAGAGTAGAGCTAATATAATTTTGGAAGAGAAATTTTCAGAAATAAAGTATTTTATGTATAGTACTGCAGAATTTTTGTAATAATTCACATACTAAAATGTTTGCAAGGATGTAAGAATTATAGGTCAACTTTATACAGGGTGAAATCATACAGCAGTCACTTTTCCTCCTACTTTTTGGTAATTCAGCTACAGTACAGAGGACATAAAGAATTCTGAAAGGCTGGGGAATCTTTAACACTTTATGATTTTGATCATAAAGTTTACTTATATGTGTATGTTAACTTCACTTTATAGTTGAGTTAAATGCCAAAAAAAAAATCAGTTTCTCCAGAATTTTCAAATAAGAGACAGTATCCTGTGATTTTATGCACAAATACACCAACTTTGTCTTCTACATGACACACACCAGACAGCATGTATAAAACTGGCTATTGGTTTCCAGTGGAATGCTCATGGGAGTGATACATGGATCTATGATATTTTAATATATTGTGAAATAAGAGGTATGTTATCATTCTATGCTGCAAAAGTTTCCATCAACAACTCTTTTTGCACCTCAATCTATTACTTTGTAACTATGTGGAAGGATAGCAAAGGAATGCTTTATAAATTGGTAAACATTGTTAATAACTTAGAAATTAATAGAAAACTTTGTATTTAGAAATCTCAAGCTAGCCCTTATTTTTTAGATAGGTGCCCTAATGGAATTTGTTTACCCTCGTATCTCATTTCAGTTCATTTCAGTCACCATTTGAAGTACAGAATCCTACAACAAAATGAGCAACCATTATATGACTATTATTATTGCTATGTTTTAGAAATGTTAAGATAAAATTGAATGTTGACAGCATTTCTTTTAATTAATTTCATCTATCACCTCAAGTATTTATCCTTTGAGTTACAAATAACCCAATATCTTTAAGTTATTTTAAAATATATACAATTAAGTTATTACTGACTATAGTCACTCTATTGTGCTATTGAATAATAGGTCTTATTCATTCTTTTGGTACCCATCAAACATCTCCACCTCCTGCACAACCCTATACCATCCTTTCCAGCCTCATCTTTCTACACTCTATGTCTGTGAGTCCAATTGATTTGATTTTTAGATCCCACTAATAAGTGAGAACGTCTGATGTTTGTCTTTCTGTGCCTCGTTTACCTCACTTAACATAACGATATCTAAAGAACACTAATACATATTTTCATCAAAATGCTTCAAAGCTCTCATATAAACATAGATAATAGGCAGACTCATATATTGTAAAGATTACAAAACCTGGGGTATGCAGGTTTAAATTTGAACCATATAACCTCTTGATAAAGTAAAGCCAGCATTTTGAAATTTTAAAAAGTTAGTTTTAAAACACTTTAAAGTATACTTCTGGTCTGGACCATGTCATACAAATTTGAATATTATCTGATTTGGATTATATTCTCTCTCATGACAGATAATATAAGAAAGACCTCATACATCCATATAAAATGTTTTTTCATATTTATGTAACTTGAAATGTTAAGAAGGAAAGCAGATACTTTTAAGAACAGAGTTGTCCTAAGAATCAGAACTGATTTTATAAATTAGCCAGAGTGATCTGATGTCACAAAGAAGTTACTTATGTTACATTATTCATGTACTTTTAAAAAGTTGGTTACATAAAAAGGTAGATGGGAAAGACATACTGTTGCCCTGAATGATAAACAAAAGTTTCCAAAAACTATTTTAGATATTTATCAATGGAAGTCAAATGATCTCATTTGCTTTCTTTGTGAGCTTAAAACAGACAAACATTGGCTGATGGACTGTTGGGAAAACTATTTGAAAATAAGGAACGTTGAGATCCTTCCTTCTTCCTCGGCCTTCCTTCTTTGCTCTCCTGTTACGTCCTTCTATTGCAACTCTTTCTTCACCAAAATAATTAGATAAATAATTCACACTCATATCTCAGAGCAGATGAATGTAATTTTTCTGAAAAGTCATATGCTTGTATTTGCAAGCTTAACAAATAGAAAAGTCTTTGAATTTCCTTAAATATATCTTTATTTTGACAGTCCAACAGTGCCACCTACTTTAGTAAAGCATGACTCATTGATCTATGAAAAACCTTTTGTGGATTTGTACCCTTGCACTATAACATATGATTTTTAATCAATTATTTTCTATCCTGAGGTTCCTTTCTTTTGTTTTCCCCTTCTCTTCATATTTTCAGTATTATACATGCTATAAAGAAAGGAAGGACAATCATAAAGGGCCTGCTAGACACCAGGTTAAGAAATGAAGGTGTTGTGTCTCTCTTTTGACTTTCCTCAAATCAAAGCTGGAGATACCAAGTGGGGAAAGTGGAAAGAAGAGTGGAAATGATAGAAATAAAATCTGCACCCCACTGTTTGTCTCTTACTCTTTTTTTTCTCTCTCTCTGTCTCTCTCTGGAATCCTTTCTATATGAACAGACCTCCTACTCAATGGGATTAATTGGACCATTAGTCCCATTCAATTGTTATTTTTCTTTTCTTTGCAAAGTTCTCCTTCCTAAGTCTCTTTTCTCTCAGTAGCATAAGGGACACCCTGCTTGGGATGAAATTGTTGCACAACATTAAATATCCTCATCAATGAATACTTGTATTTTTCCAACTGTCTCCTAAACCAGACAGTAATTGTAGACAGTCGTTCACTTTTACTACAATGTTTAGGTAAATGGGGATTGTCTTAAAGTAGATTTCTCTTTCTTTGACAAGTGTTTTGATACAGTTCAAGCCAAAGACTCAGCATCAAAAATTTCACAGGTATGAAAACTAGTATTTTATAAACAATTGTAAAATTTGAACCAAGGCTGTATGTAAACATAAATGTGCTATGTTAATTGATCGTGAACCAATATATTAAGTATTGTACATAAAGTCATTACTGTACTGTACTATAAATTTCACAGATTTAAGGATAATATGCTTAACATTATAAATAATTAAGAATCTTTCTTCTTGATTTTTTAGAAATTAAAAAGATTTGGAGCCTAATGGGATACCATCCTTTTCTCTTTACTTTTCCCTCATAACAAGAAGAGAAATTTTAAATGATGCTTTTGTTTCCATAGTAGCATTCCCAAGTTGGAATTATTCTTTCTATACCATCCCATTACGCCTCACTAAGCCATTTAAACGAGTTCATGGCTGAGAATTTAAAAACAGAACTCTTGAGTCTTTACTGTTTTTCCCCCTACCCTTCTATCTTTCAAAATTAGTCTCACTTTATGCCTGATGATGTCTTTCTCTCTTCTTCTCCTCTCTTTCTCCCCACTGCCTCTCTTTCTCTATGTATATGTATATGCATATTAATACTATCTTTATCATCCATTTTCACTTGCAATTTCTTTTGTTTGGATAATAAATTTTATGGAACCCTCGTTCGCAAGAAAAATAATCTGTGTCTGGAGTTCTGTAGTTTGAGGATAGCTATGACAGTTGATGCTTTCGAATTATTTGTTTGCATACAACCATGAGAAATTTTTTAAGTAACTACATTGTAGCCACTTCCCCCTCCTCCCACATCTTCCTTGAGTCATTGTCCAAAAACCTAGCACATTATTTCATCAAATGGAAAAATAATAAGTAACAAATAAACCTGTTAAAAACCACACAAAAAGCAACTGTCCAGATTAATAGATGCTGCATCTGGTGTAATAAGCTAAATAGTTCCCATACTTCTTATTTGGGGTTTTAGTTAACAACCTGGTTATGTCTTAATTAGCCTAATAAAAGACAAGCTTTAAAGAACTGTATTCTGGATCCCAGCATGATTTCTTCTGAGGATACATCCCAATCACTTTTTCCTTGTTGTTTTATTTTAATATTCCTTAACTTAAAAACATATTTTTTTAATTCAAATAATTCCTGTAAAATTGTAAAGTTTACATCCCTTCTATCTAGTTCTTAATCTGCCATTTTATTTTTTATTTTTTTATTGTGGTTTAATATCCATAATATAAAGTTTAACGTTGTAACCATTTTTAGGTGTATGCTTCAGTGGCATTAAGTACATTCACATTGTTGTTCAACCATCACTGCCAGCCATCTCCAGAACTCCTAAGTCATCTCAAACTGAAACTCCATCTCCTCCCCCAGCCTCTGGTATGTACTATTCAACATTCTCTCTTGGTGAATTTGAGTGTTCTAGGTACCTCATATAAGTGGAATCATGCATTTTTGTCTTTTTATGGCTTATTTCACTTAGTATAATATCTTCAAGATTTCTCCACACCGTAGCGTGTACCAGAAATCCATTCCTTTTAAGGCTAACATTACATTAGATGCATATACCACATTTTATCTATGCAACCATTCATAGACATTTGGGTTGTTTCCAACAATTCGCTATTGTGCATAATGCTGCTAGAAACATAACTGTACAAATATCTGTTTGAGTGCCTGCTATAAATTATTCTGCGTATATACCCAGAGATGGAAATGCTGGGTCATATGGTAATTGTGTATTTAACTTTTAAAGAAATAGTCATACTGGCTGCCATGGTGGCTCATGCTTGTAATCCCGGCACTTTGGGAAACCAAGATGGGTGGATCACCTGAAGTCAGGGATTCGAGACCAGCCTGACCAATATCACAAAACCCTGTCTATACTAAAAATACAAAAAAATTAGCTAGGCATGGTGGCACAGGCCTGTTTTCCCAGCTACTAGGGAGACTGAAGCAGGAGAATGGCTTGAACCTGAGAGGCAGAGGTTGCAGTGAGCTGAGATCACGCCATTGCACTCCAGCCTGGGCAAAAAGAGTGAAACTCCATCAAAAAAAAAAAAAAAAAAAAAAAAAAAAAAAAAAGAGGAAGAAGAAAGAAAGAAAAAAGAAGAAAGAAATAGTGTCACACTGTTTTCCACAGAGGTTGCACTGTTTTGTAATCCTATCAGTTCTGCTTAAGGGACGTAATTTTTCCCATCCTCATCAACACTTGTTATTTTATGTTTCATTTTATTTTACAACAGCCATCCTAATGTTGCGAAGTGGCATATCATTGTGGCTTTGAATTGTATTTTCTTAATGATTGGTGATGGAGAACATCCCTTATGTGCCAATTGTGTACTTCTGGCCAATTGTGTACTTTACTCATTCTTCTTTTTATTACCAAGACTTATGAAATATTCAAATATATTCTGTTCCCCTGTTTTGCAAAACTTTTTCAACTTTTCTAAGCCCTCCCTCACAACACATTCTTATATGCCATAAATTTATTTAAGAGTATCAATATTATATTATCTTTTGTGCCAATGCCAATGAAAATTTTTAGTCAATGCCCTACCTTTGTAAAATGGGACAGTTATAGGTGGTGTGGTGACTCTGTATCTTCCTTGTGACAATCAGTTGTTATCTTACCTCTTTGGCTGCTTCTGTCTCCCTGTCCCACTTTTTCTTTTCCTCCCTCCTACTAATTGTATCCTATGTGGATACTTCCAAATGATCTACCTACTGTAAGTTTTCTTCTAGATCTCATAATTCTCTTTCTTTGTAGAATTACCCAAACTCACTATTTATTTAGACAAATAGTTGTTATGATGGGCCAATGGCTTTCTCCAGCTTTGGCAACTTATTTATTGAATGCTGTATATAGATGCTTCTCTCTTCTGAACATTTTTGCCTCCCTCTATCCCTGCCTCTTCTGTCTTGTTAACTCTTATGGGTTCATAAGCTGCCTAGAATTCACTGCCATCATCTTTTCCCTGATCAGCCAAGGCTGATCCCCGTACTTGTTTTAATTAATATCCAAACACTAGGTTACTAATAAAAAATTATAAGTTCCTGTTTAGATGGATATATCTTATATTAGATCATTGACAGAGGGAGCTTGTGTCTTATCAATCAGTATTTCCCCAGAGCATACCATGGTGCCTATCACATAATAGGCCACAATATTCATTTATGGTATAAGCAAATAAGGAACCTGTGTCCAAATACTGTTCCTCCTTTAAAATTGTGTATTGGGATGTTCATTCTGGAATGGTTCACTAACACTTCAAACCAGTGGATAGAAATGGAAGAAAGTATCTTCTCTTCAAAATCTGTTCCTCCTTAGCTATTTGCCTTTTGTGTTACTATTAACTTTATTGCCCTGGAATTCTAAGGGAAAAATCTCCATCCCCATTCACATTTACGTATTATAATTTGCTATGTCTTATCAATGCAATCTTCATAATGTTCCCTCACTTTACCTCTGCTCTCCATTCCCTTGGCTTCCGTTTTCATTTCAGTAGCTCATATGTATTTTGTCTGGATTAATTGAACAGCTTTCTAATTATTCTTCTACATCTCACTTTTTCTAAATCATCAAATTTATTTCTCTTATCGAAACAATTCTCTCCCGCTCAAAAATCGTATGTGTTTCCCTATGTCCCCTCAAAAACAATCCAATTTCTTTAACATGTCATCCTAGACCACTACCTTCCTCCTCCACACAATGTGGTCAAAACTGTTCTTGCCCAATCTGAATTTTCACCAAACTAATTCAAGTACTCTGAAGTACTCACATTCTGGAATATTGTTATGTATGTGCTTTTGCTTACATTCAAATGGGACGCCTCCACCCATGCCAGATGTCCAAAGTACCCACCTTTGTGAGTAAAAATCAAATATATTTGTCTTCTATGAAAATTTCATCTGTGATCTACTTTCTATCTTTTTTGGAGGTCTCTATATGTTACAATATATCATGAAAAGGCAATGTGATATTACAAAACAACTAGACACTAGCAACATAGAATAACATTCTATGCATAGCAATAGAACGCTAACAGCATAAGATAGTATTTAACTAGTAAGTTGATCCATAAAGCTATATTCTCACTCAAAAGTCAGCATAATATATGGAATGCTGATTTTGTAAAAAATATAATAAATAAATACATAAATAAACTCTTATGTAGCCTGTTCCGCTTCACTGTGATATAAAGTTTAATCTGCCTCAGAGCTCCAACCCTTGCCATTGTTATGCCGTGTCTTTTATCTAGGGTCCCTTTTTTACCTGCTTTACCTCCATTCAACTGCAAGCTAGCATTAAATGCATTTTCTTCTGAACTCCCATGAGGTTATTCTGTGCCTCCCTTATGACATTTAGCAATTTGCTAATGTAAGTTTTTCTTATTTGCGAACATGCCGTTTTCTTATACATAGTATTGTAAGTTTCTTATGGACAGAATCCTAGGGTCATTTATCTTGTGCTCCCTCACAATAAACTACATAGGAAACTATCATACTGAATTACATTTTTTTTGTTGAAGCTCATTGATTATTTCTTATACAGGTGAGTGAGTGGATAAATAAAACTTTATTTACGGTTACACTAATTTTTTTCTTTATATGTACAGAAAAAATATAATTACTTTTTGAAGTTTCCCTGAATCTTTTCTTACAAACTGCCAGGAAACCATCAATCAAGTCATCTGAAACCTCTGATCTGTTGGTGACTGTTTCTCCCTACATTAAAACACAGACATTCCTAGTCAGCAGATAATTAAAAATTATTCATTACAAATATATTATTCCATGAACTCACACAGGCTTATTCATTGTAATTGCTTTTTATTTATCCTGAGCATTTCCAAGGTAGCCTTTCTCATTTAAAGTTCTGTTTCCTTGGGAATTTATGACTGTCCACTGTTGCCCAGCAATAGAATGTGCATAGCCTGTATGCTATATTTATAGCTATTCAAAAACGTGTCTTAGGTTACCTTATCATTGACTCACAAGGCCTATGAACAAAGTCTTGATATTTTGTGGAAATCTTTATGAGTGCCCTTTCCTTCTTTCCATATTATTTTAAGTAAAATATAATACTATGGGAGGTACAGGGAATGGCCGTCAAAATTATGCAGCAACCTGAAGTTCTAGATAGTTTATCTTATTCTATAAACTGAAATATGGAATTCATTCATTCACTCAAATGCCAGGACAAAAATCGCTACAACATTAACTCCTAAGACAATTCTAGTTTATGAGGTTTAGGTGCTTTTCCTAAGTCAGTGTGAGAAATCAGCACGTTTTATCACAATTTAACTTTTTCTCAAATCTTCAATATTATACGTCTTGCTTTTTTCTCTAGAGAGAGGGCTTCTTTGAGATCAGAAAAGAGCCTTGGTCCCTATTGTTTTCCCATTATACACTAGAAAAGAAATTCCAAGATCAGCTAGAGGTTGAAAAGGAGGTACCCCTTGATTTTAGTTGTGATTATATACACTGAATATCAAAATCCTTTTCTATAGTCTCTGTGCTTGTAACTGAAGTAAACTATCAAATGTTTTAACTATGTGAATGCTTCATCAATTATTTTCGTCTCCTCAGCAATATTTGTAAATTTAATTTTATGGAAATGTTCATTTATTCATGACCCAAATGTTTACTGATTAATGAATAGCCTAAGCAAATGAGGTACCAACAGAAATGTAAAAAAAGCATAAAAGCAGGTAAAGAGGGGACCCTAGATAAAAGACACAGCATAACAATGGCAAGGGTTGGAGCTCTGAGCCAGATTAAGCTTTATATCACAAGGAAGCAGAACAGGCTACATAAGACTTTATTTATCTATTTATTTATTTTATTTTTTACAAAATCAGTATTCCATATATCATGCTGACTTCTGAGTGAGAATATAGCTTTATGGATCAAGGACATTCCCCTCTCAGTCTTCTACTACTAGGACAAGCCTGACTTCCAATTAAGAAAAACTGATGCCTGAAGAGTTAGATATACACTGTGGGGGTCATCTTAACATGCACAACTTGCCTTGACAGCAACTGTGATTTTCATCTACATTCTGAAGTATGGAATCAAGTGTCTGTACACAAAATCTACAATCTGATTCACTCAACCATCACCTCAGCATTCTATAATTAAAATTTTCCAATCAAAGTAAGCATTAAATAGGAGAACTCAGTAACTCCACCAAATTACAGTGTTCGTTAACTCCTAAATATAATTTTAGAAACACAATCCTTCTAAGCTATAGTCATGTAATTCTGAAAACAATTGAGAAGTTTTTAAAAGAGCATTTTGAATGAAATTGATTAGACAAATGAATTACCTACATTATTATCCAGTATGTTTGATGATTTTAGTAGGATAATGCACCTAAGGTGAAATATGTTCATGCCTGATATTAAAATGTTAAGGAATCAAGAAGTTTTAGGTATTTAGGTTTGATACAACATACTACATTTTAAGAAATGTAAGTGATCTATTTTTTGTCTTTTTTTGAAGATCTCTATACATTACAATGAAAAGGCAATGTGATATTACAAACCAACTAGACACTAGCAAGATAGAATAACATTCTATGCATAGCAATAGAAGGCTAACAGCATAAGATAGTATTTAACTAGTAGGTTGATTTGTTTTTTGTTTGTTTGCTTGTTTGTTTGTTTTTGAGATGAAGTCTTGCCCAGGCTGCAGTCCTGTGGTGCGATCTTGGCTCACTGCAACCTCTACCTCCTGGGTTCATGCAATTCTCCTGCCTCAGCCTCCCAAGTAGCTGGGATTAGAGGTGCGCACCACCATGCCCAGCTAATTTTTGTATTTTTAGTAGAGATGGGGTTTCACCATGCTGGCCAGGTTGGTCTTGAACTCCTAACCTCGTGATCTGCCTGCCTCAGCCTCCCAAAGTGCTCGGATTACAGTCGTGAGCCACCACACCCAGCCTGTACATTGATTTGTATGACATCTTATTCTTTGAAGTTTTTCCTAATGTTCAGCAGTGAGAAGAATTGCACATGACAAAAGATTGTCATAAAGTTATGTGATTTTTAAAAACCACTTTACACTGGATCTAATTTACATATGACATCATTGAAAGTAATTTTTGAATTACATGCACGTAAAAATGCTGATTCTAAACATGCAGTTGATAAGGGTTTTTCAATTTCTCTTTATCTGTGATAATTCTTATTTATAAAATCCATGCAGCTTCAAGGACCCCCATTCCAAAGTGTGTATGAGTCGCCTGTGCCTTGGCTTTTTTAGAATATAAAGTTACAAGCCACAAATGAAAATTCTTTTTGACTTTCTGCTATGTTTTTGATGCTTTAAATATATTTTCATAATACTTATAGAAATACTCCTATAAGTGAAAATTACGTGTAACCCAAGGAGATTTAATTTATCTGTCAACTTTCTAATCTACCACAATCAGAAAAAGTTAAATGCTAGTTTTGGTTGATGCTTTATTTTTCAATGCATTAGGATAGAAAAGGCATGTTTTGGAAAATGTTGAATATTGAGCAACAAGACATGAAGCAAATATGTTACAAGAAGATAATATATAGCCATAATAATCATTGCACGCTTGAAAGCATGCCCTGCCCTGTGTTACGTGGTAACCCATAACCGATGCTTATGAAGACAAGCAGAACTTAATTAGACATGTAGAGCAAATGTGATTTTAAAACAGCAGCAAAAATCACTTTGGTAGTACAGTGATTCCAAAAGAACATTTAGATACTGAAGTAGAAAAGAAATACAAGAAATCCATGAAGCCATCACTGGAGAAGGTTTTAAATTAGTGGAACATTGTTTTACCTGGGAGAGAAAAATTTAGAGCAACAGGCACTGAAAGTGTAATAGTCACCAAAGTTCCTCAAGACTAGAGCAGATTGCTTCAGACACCCTTTACAGCAGGAAATCAGAAAGTGCAGGACAATGAGGAAAAAAAACAGTATGGAATAAATAAAATTCAGTTATAAACTTTTAAATGAGTACATATGGTTTAATGTACACTCACTATTGCTCTGTTCTCCTACTTCCCAGAAAAGGTTTAACACTAAACCTACGCTGTTATTTTAAAAGCTCCCATTCCATCACTAGCGTATAGCCATGCATGCAAAGCACTTGAGCACAACGAATCACAAGAGGCCGGGTGCAGTGGCTCACGCCTGTAATCCCAGCACTTTGGGAGGCTGAGGTGGGCGGATCACCTGAGGTTGAGAGTTCGAGACCAGCCTGGCTAACATGGCGAAACCCCATCTCTACTAAAAATACAAAAATTAGCCAGGGTTAATGGCACATGCCTGTAATCCCAGCTACTCAGGAGGCTGAGGCAGGAGAATTGCTTGCAACTGGGAGGTGGACGTTACAGTGAGCAGAGATCTTGCATGCTAGCCTGGGCAACAGAGTGAGACTGTCAAAAAAAAAAAGATATTTAATTCATGTTACACATCATCAAGTTTCTGCAACTAAGGGAGAGCTTATAAGTAAGTGTCTCTTATGTTTCCTTTTATTATATGACTCATATTATGCTTTCAGAGAAATATTCAGATGTAGGCACAGCAATCAAACCCTGATAGATTTTTCAATCATGTGCCATGTTATGTTATTGGACTTAGAGAAAATACCTTTTCTTTACACTTCCTTCTCCTCTCTGGGCATGTTGCAGGAACATCCCCTTCTAAATGTCGGGTGTCCTCTCCTTGGGGAAAAATGTATGAAGTTGTCTTCACAGAACATAAATAGTTTGATATTCTATTTAATTTGGGGTGATTGTTTTGGTTTGTTTTCGGAGACTTCTAGCTCTGAAGGAGAAAAATGGTATATACATTCTCTGTTCTATACCAGCAAAATTCCTTCTGAGTTTTATTTGTTCAATTACATATTGTATTAGAGGTTCAACCAAACTCAGGAATATTTTAGGTAGGTGGGTTATGAGTATAAAAATGAAAAGTTTGCCAATAGTTGTGTGCCCAAGAAGGAAATCATGTGAAATAGTAATAAGCAGTGTGTAGGAAACTGTGTCGAAATTACAGTTGATCCATGAACAACTCAGGTTTGAACTGCATGGATACACTTATACATGGATTTTTTTTTTTACCCAAACATGGATCAAAAATATAGTACTCATGAGGTGCAGAACAAGCACATGCACAGGGTAAATTTTCAGACACATGTGTTCCCCAGGACCGACTGTGAGACTTTAGTATGCACAGATTTGGGTATACGTGGGTGATCCTGTAACCAATACCCCATATGTACTGAGGGATGAATATAGTTATTTGTAGCCTTACATTCCTTTAGCTTCATACCAGAATTTTTATAAGACTAGATGCCTTTCTTCTAAAAAATAAGGAGATAATAAGTTACAGTGACTAATCTCCCCCTTACATCCAAATTCAGTCTATAATAGTTGGAAGGCAATTTTTTATATCATCTAATCCATTTAATTGATTTTGAAACTAAGGGTCAAAAAAGCAAGGTGACTTGTGCAAGGTTATACAATAATTTGGTAAGTGGTAAATTAAAGATAGAAAGTTAAGATTTCTTAACTTTGGCCATTTTTTTTCCTTCTTACATTTAACTACTGTTTAAACTGTGTACCTTTTGGTTTAGGGTAAAATTCTAGATTAAAAAAATACTTCTTTTTTTTTTTTTCTATGATAATGTCCAGAATAAATAAGAATAAAGAATCTGGGAATTCAGTTGGTAATTTTCTTGCAGCAAGCAATAGATTGCACTTTCTCTTCTTCCTATGCCAGAATGCACTACAGATGCTTCTATCATGCAGACAAAGACTAATGCCAATCACATGGTTGCTGGAACATATTCTTCCATATCAATTCTTATAGCTAGGAACCAGCTTCATTTCCTGTGGCACAAATTCATTCTCCAATTATTTACAATTCAATTTTCCCCAATTTATGTCTGCAAAAAGAGTTTACTCCACATTCCTCAGGTACAATGTATATTCCACTAAATCAGAAGTTTTGTGAATGAAGCTTTAAACAAGCACACTACCTGATTCTGATAGAAAATAAAACTTGAGGACTACTATCTAGGGGCTTATGTGAATGATAAGGAAAAAGTCAACATGAATGAAAGAACCACAGGAACAGACCACTCAACTTTAAGATTATTTTGCTCATTGAATTATCAGTCTGCTAGGGCAGATAATGAAGAGATCACGAGTGTGAGGGAGGGATCATGATTATGAGAAAACTTTGCCAATTACAGTTGTATGTCCAATCAAAGGAATACATACTAAAAACTCTTTAAAATCCAACTGAGACTCTATACAAAGATACTGGCACATTATTAGCATTTCCAACATCTTTCCTATCATTCTAACCATAAAAGGTAAAACTAATAGCAGAAAAAATAACTTGACAGTCCAAATTCTCTGAAGATTAAACAAAAGCAATTAAGAAAATTTGAAATGAATATAAAGTAAACATTAATTATAGAGCAGAGTCATGGATTAGTAAACTTTATATATTGCTGTAGAATGGGTACATTTTAAGGGAGAACAAATTCACCGAATGTGTAGAGATTTCTATCAACCCATTTACCTCAGCCTGGGAATTCTTCAGCTCTATATTTGGCAGAAATGTTATTCTGTTCCAGAGTAATAAGTTTATACAATTACTTTTCAAAAACAAAGCAAAATTTAACTCACTATGCTAATACTTTCATAGATATATGAGTATTCTGATTTGTTAATTATAGATAAATTAACTTTCAACACAAACTTATAAATCAAATACTTATTCACCTGATATTCTAGAATAAATATCTAGACATATTTAATAAGATCTATTTTCTTATAGAAAAAATTTAATTAGACAGACATCAAACAAGTCACACTGACTTCTGTAGAATGGGTAAATTTCAAGGAAGAACAAATTCACTGAAATGTTTCGAGATTTCTATCAACCTATTTACCTCAACCTGGGAATTCTTCACCTCTACATTTGGCAGAAATGTTATGCTGTTCTAGTGTAATTAAGTGTATAAAATTACTTTTCAAAAACAAAACAAAATTTAACATGCTGTACTAATACTTTTTAGATTATACCTACGAATATTCTGATATGTTAAATATAGATAAAGTAACTTCGAACCCAAACTTATAAATTAAATACTTATTTACCTAGTATTCTAGAATGAATATCTAGACATATTTAATACGATCTATTTCCTTATAGAATAAATCGAATTAGACAGACATTGAACAAGTCACATTGACTTCTCCCCGCCAGGATTTTTACTATATTAATGGCAGCATAGAGCTGATGACTCAAGAAACCCTAGAGACTTGGAGCTTGGGAGTCCTCAGCAAGCATCCACCTCAACTGCACAACATACCACAAGTAGAGTAAGTAAGGCTGAGATTTTAAATGACTGTTGTGCAATGTCGTCATTGGGCCTGTGAACTCATGTCCACCACTTGCCTCACTTGCCTCTCAGACCAGGGCTTCCCAAATGTGCTCAAGAAAATTTGTATAGAAAAAAAAATTAGAGATGTGTTCACTGGTGGAGTAATTTTGGAAAACTAAATAAAACCAATTTGACCATATTTCTCTAGTAGGAATTTTCAAACAAAATTTGTGGGCCAAAGAACTCTTAGGTTATTAGCTGTACACAAATAAGTATTTAGGGAAAATATCTTTTTATGATTTTGTTTTTTCTAGGTATATCATAAGTTCCTTTTAAGTGAGTGCTATCCATACCCCCCTAATACCTAGTAATGTGTCTCATAAGTATTTGTTTAAGGATCAGTAATATAGTATGAAGTACATAACTAATTATACAAATAAGCCAGAGGTCTAGATGTTTAAAAAGTGAAACAATAAGAGAATATTTCATAGTTTATTTCTGAGCCTACTGCACCAATAACATGAGCCATCTGAGTCAGCCTAGAAATGTGAATGCCTAGCTCTGAATTATTGGACCACCTCATGAGATACATACTTGAGAAGTCCAACTTTAGACCATTTTCTCTCAATCTCCTAGAGTCCCATTAATTGCTTGTCTAATGACTGCAGAGGCAAAATTTTGATGTGTATGCACATCTCTAGATTTTACAAGAACATAAAGGAGGGAAATTCCATCTTCCCAGTCTTTCTACTTATAAATTAAAATGTTTGACCAATTACTTTGAAAACCACATGTAATTTGTAAAGGTATTGATAGACATCCATTGGGCATGAGTTTCCATATTCTATAAATAATTTATTGAGAAAAGATAAATATGTTTCAACCAAGTTCAAAGAAAGTACTGTCAAGAGATTGTTGTTCAGTAAGTCAGGAATTCATATACATCATCCTTTAGGAGACTGGCACATATTAATGCTTAATTTATGTTGGAAGCTAATATCTGATTTTAAAAACATTCTCATGTGAACACTGGCTTCTTATTTAAAAAAAGTAGTGAAGAGGCAGCTATTCTGGATAGCACATTTGATAAAGTAGTTAATATGGCTTTCTCACCTTGTACCACTAGGAATACTATTATCATTTAAATGTATCTTTGAGTAAAAGTATGTACTTTGTACAAGTTATTATAATTCCCAAAAAGAAAAGTCAGTGATCACATGCAAAGCATGAGTTTCATAATGAAGCTATTGACCAATATTTGAATGATGTATCCTTGTTTAATATTTTTCCAGTTTATATTGAAAGTTATCATCATTTTAAAGAAAACTCGGTAGAATTATCAACCCATAATCAGGAAGAAAAATGTCCTTTAAGGTGTTTATTTTTATTTTACATTTCCCCTGCAATAAACCACAGCAACTTTGCTCTTTACCACCTCTTACTTCTGCTTTATACATGCAGTTATGTGGTAATGTGTATTTATATATCTGCATACATGTATGTAAATAAATATACATTTATAAAATGGTTGGTCAGCAGAAAGGAAATAAATTTAATATCATGAACAGACAATATTACTAACTGAATACAGGCCTTAACTCATTGTTTTGACCTCATTAAAAATTAGTTATTAGGTGATTATTATTATACAGGTATGATGGTAGCATAAATCCCTAGGAGGAATTTATTTATAAAAGAGTTTTCAAATACATGTACATGTTTGTTTGCTACGTATTGTAACTGAGAGAGAAAATACAAACATATTCTAGTCTTTTCACAGTTCTACATTGTATTGGCTCAGTTGAGAAGTGTGAGTAAATGTAGGACTCTGCCTTAACAAACTTGGCAGACATCAAATTTGCCTCATTATATTTCAATTTCATTTTAAATGGAAACCTATTACACTAGTGTACAAATGGGGATATCACTTACAGATTCATCTCAGGAACTGCCCTAGAAGCACCTCTCCTCTCACGTAGCTTTGCTAATTACCTTACCTTCAATCTTCTACCTGTCAGCCATCCCACAGGAAAGGACTCCTTCCCATCCTCCCCCAATCATCAACTCCTCTCCCAGCACACAGCACACTTATCCTCCCCAAGGAAAACGACTTTCTGGAAAACCTGCCAAAAATCTTAAAATAATAACACTTTCCCTCTCTTGGAGTACAGTGGATGTAGGATTTAATGTAGATATTTGATATGCAGGATATTTTATTTAATAGAATTTGTAATAGCCATAAGAGCAATACTTTGGGCTAGTGCTTGGAAACATTTTTTATAGAAATAGAAAAATATTTTCTAAATTTGATTATTTGATTTTCCCTTAATCACAAATCTCATATAAATTTATAATGAAATCATCATAAAATTTAACAGTCCATGTGAAAATATATTTGTTTGTAAGGATGTATCTTTTTTGAAAATATATTTGCTTGTAAGGATGTATCTTTTTTTTTTTTTTTTTGAGATGTAGTGGTGTGATCTCGGCTCACTGCAACCTCCGCCTCCCGTGTTCAAGCGATTCTGATTCTCCTGCCTCAGCCTCCCGAGTAGCTGGGACTACAGGCATGCACCACCACGCCCAGCTACATTTTCTATGTTTAGTAGAGGTGGGGTTTCACCGTGTTGGCCAGGATGGTCTTGATCTCTCGATCTCCCGTGATCTGCCCACCTCGGCCTCCCAAAGTGCTGGGATTACAGGCATGAGCCACCACACCCGGCCAAGAATATATCTTAATCTGGTCAACTGGCTTATTATGAAATAATAAAATTATATTTTGTGTCAGCACCAGTGACATTGTTAGTTCCAATGGTAAAAGTACAGTGCAATGATTTATATGGTAGGAATGCTGGACCTGTGAATTTTGTCCCAGGACATCTGTACATGCAGCAAATTTCAAATTGATAGAATAAGTAGATGTTAGGGAAAGAAAGGGGAAGAATACTACAGAAAGTAGAAAAGTTTATGCAAAGTGCTGGTATAACAAAAGGCATGTTATTCACTCAAAACAGGACAATAAAACCTGACAAACTGTAGATTTCAATGAGAATGACAAAGGTAAATTCAAAGCTGTAAGGAAACATCAGAATATGCACCTTGTGGTAAAGTCTGCATTACTTTCAAAGGCAAAAGGAAATCACGGGAGAGTTTTAAACCATAGAGTGACTTAAATAATACTGTAGCTATGTGTAGAATGAATTTGAGGTGGTCGTGGTGGAAGAGAAAAGATTTGGAATTAAGGGGATCAGACTATTGGAATAATCTGTGCAAGAGGTGAGAGAGGTCTTGTTTAGGGAAAAAAAAGGAAGCTGAGTCACAAGATTAAAATGCCAAACTGATGAGGCTAAACTGATGTGCAATCTAAAGCTGTCTGTAACCATCTGCATATCAAAGTAATGATTCTTACATTCTTTCATCCATATTTATTAGACACCTGCCAGATGAGCTACTCCCATGGATCAGGAGCAGTGCTGGATGCTGAGGATGAGGTTGTGAACATGATATAGATCTTTCTCTAAAAGAGGTTGTTTCTTCTCTGGCCACAATTTGTGTTCTACATCAGTTCATCCTAAATTTGATTACGACTTAAATTTTATGTATACATCTCCAGTGAATTTTATAAGTCTGCTATTCTTCTTACACAGAAGAGGAAATAAAATCTGCTTTCTGAAAATGTGTTGTGGATAAATGTATCATTCATCAGTTTTATATAAGAACTAACATAAACTTAGGGAGGTTTTCCTGTAGTAGTAGGTCTCTGCAACTTCCATCTATCAACAAAATTCAAAAATGGCTTCCAGCACAGCGTGCATTATTTGTATTATTTAGTGATGGCTTCCTTATCAAGCTTTATAGAGCTACCAACAAAAGAACAAAAGTACTTACATCTAATAAGTATTAAACAAAATTAAAACAAAAACAATTTATTTTAAATGTTGAAGTCCTAAATTTAATTAAAATCAGGCCAGAGTTTGAGTATCTAGTTACATATACAACCATTTATTCAATTGCTACAACTTTTCTAGAATGAAGTGACACATTAATTATTGGAATTTGACGATTAAATGTTTTCTCATACTTATTATATGTAACTCAGTGGCTGCAGTAAGCACTAAAACCATATTTTATCAGCTAACAATTTTAGAAATGGGTTACTATGCTTTGTACAAGACAGAGACATACTGAAAGGGGACATTTCAAATTGTACATTTGAACAATTTTCAATTGTTTATTATATATTTCTAAAACAAATAGTTTCATTTTTAAGTTTTCAGCAGGTATTTCTCAATTTAAATCTAAAAAAATGTTTTTTAAAATATTTAAGAAACTTAGTTCAGCTCAGTTTTAATAAGTTTGTTTTCAGTATACACATACGAAAGCAATTTAGAGTTGATATTTTAAAAGTGTATGGAATTTAAAATTCTATTTTATTTTCAGTATCTTCAGATTATAGAAACTATTTTTATCTTCATAATAGTGCTTCATATTTAAAATATTTTCTACACGATATCTTACCTATGAATTCTAAGTATTATACTTCGTATGTTTAATATATAGTAGAACATATTTTTGTTTTATACATAAGATGTAATCCAAACTACAGCCATGTTTGCTATAAAGCTATAGGGTTTCTTTACAGATTATGCATAACTAGATCATTTAGTTGCCATTGAAGATCATTCCAGATTTGTACATGCAGGATGTCTGTCCTTAAACATTCATAGTGCCATTCTCACTTTTCAAGTCATTGAAATTTTGACTATTTTTTGTGTCCCAGTATTTCCCCAGTAACAAATCCTACCTCTCTACCACTAACAGCTGTAAACTGATGTTTTAAAGCTTAATATGTGTAAGAATAGCCAATAGATTTAATCGGAGTTAAGGTTTTATTAGGTCTGTATTATATCTCTGCAATCTGCATTTTATCAAGAACCCTAGGTTAACTGGCTGCTAGTGATGCTCGCTTATATTTGAGAAACACTGGCCCCACCATGCTGTAAGTGCTGCAAGTCTAGAGCAGTGGTCCCCAACCTTTTTGACACGAGGAACCAGTTTCGTGGAAGACAATTTTTCCACAGATGGAATGGGGTTGGGTGAGGATGGTTTTGAGATGAAAGTGTTCCACTTCAGATCATCAGACATTAGTGAGATTCTCCTAAGGAGTGGACAACCTAGATCCCTCGCATGTGCAGTTCACAGTAGGGTTTGTGCTTCTGTGAGAATCTAATGCCACTGCTAATCTGATAGCAGGTGGAGCTCAGGGGGTAATGCTCACTGGCCTGCCACTCATCTCCTATGTGCAGCCAGTTCCTAATGGGCCACTGACCAGTAAGGTCCACAGCCCTGGTCTAGAGCACTCTCAGATCAAATGTTAACAGTTCTTTGGTTGGAGAGCACAGAAATTGCTAGTGTTGAAGACAGATGTTAGACAAATCAAATACGCTCATTGGCTAAGAAAAATTATTTTGTATCTATTCTGTTATTAGTGCACAGAAAAATCTGTTCATTTATGACCTTAAAATTTACTAATAGGCCGGGCGCGGTGGCTCAAGCCTGTAATCCCAGCACTTTGGGAGGCCGAGACGGGCGGATCACGAGGTCAGGAGATCAAGACCATCCTGGCTAACCCGGTGAAACCCCGTCTCTACTAAAAAATACAAAAAACTAGCCGGGCGAGGTGGCGGGCGCCTGTAGTCCCAGCTACTCGGGAGGCTGAGGCAGGAGAATGGCGTAAACCCGGGAGGCGGAGCTTGCAGTGAGCTGAGATCCGGCCACTGCACTCAGCCGGGGAGACAGAGCGAGACTCCGTCTCAAAAAAAAAAAAAAAAAAAAAAAAAAAAAAAAAAATTTACTAATAAAGCAAAAATGAAAACAAAACAAGACACAAAAAAGTATTTTTCTATGAACTTACATCTGTAAGTGGTCATTGTTAATGTCAATACTTATCTGCAATCATATTAGAGAGTATACATATAACTAAATTGAGAAACAGGTTTGAAAAATATACTAACATAATGTGGGCATCTCCCATTTCCTCACATAAAACAAACATATCCATTGTAACTATTTTTAATATCAATATAGATTATTTGGCAGAATAAAAAGTAAAACTTAGAATGTTTTCAAATCAAGTAAAATACAACTTTTATATAAACTCACATGTTCAAAATACGCCATCTATTTTGTATATAAATGTACTGGATGTAAATTCCCTTCTGATTCCATTTAAACGTAATTTCACTATTATGTCCGGAAAATAAAATGAGATTAAATGAAAGAAGGTTAAAATGTTAACATCTAGAAATGCTGAATAATTTCACAGCACAAACAACAGCAACAAGGAAATTCAGAGAAACTTTCAGTCCCCGCCAGTAGAAATGTGGTAGGAAAGAGAAATTCAATTTGCTTGGCACATCAACATTTCAATGCAGAAAAAGGAACAATTTTCAGATATGAAGATAAACATAGTACAAATAGAAAAGAACTGTGGGCAAGAACAACTCATGCTGTCCTATTTCACTCTGTTTTTTTTTGGGGGGGGGGGGGGATTAAAAATTCAAACCCAAAGCTTGTTTTGCATACGGAAAGTCTGGAAGCCTAAAAGTAAATAGATGTACTCTAATTAAGACAAAAAATGTTCCAGTTAAAGGTTGGAAATACTTCTCAATCCTTAGACCTGAAATATTATTTTCTAATAATTGAAATGGAAATCTCTCTGACCAGGTCTAATCCTCTAATATAAATTTAATTACA
Organism: Rhinopithecus roxellana; assembly: GCF_007565055.1. Classification (NCBI taxonomy): domain Eukaryota; kingdom Metazoa; phylum Chordata; class Mammalia; order Primates; family Cercopithecidae; genus Rhinopithecus; species Rhinopithecus roxellana. The sequence goes on along the minus strand of NC_044549.1, from coordinate 9,488,933 downwards.
TTTATTGAAAATCATTTATGTGAGTCAAAAGTTCAGTTGATACTGAGCTTTTGGACTAAACTGCTGAACTTGGACACAATCTGGTGGAAAACAGGCACTGAGGAAAGAATTTAAATGACTTGGATGTGGCGAATGAGGCATTGTACCAAGTTTAAAATACTCAAATTACTTCATTGTAGTTATGTTGCAAAATATTCAAGACAGAAAAATAGGGCAATTTTCCAGGGAATCAAGACTGGTCTTGAATTTCTGGAGAAGTGAATTTAATGCCAAAATTTTCTGAAAGTTATTTTTAAAAAAAAAATTAAAAATGCTTGAAGAACATTTCAAACATTTTCAAATTCCAAAACTCTGCATCATCAGACTTCTTCAGAATATAGAAAACTACCACAAGATTAATAGATCACATTAGGTAGAAGACTCTAAATATTGCTGAATAAATTTTCAATTAACAATTATTTAATATAATTATACAAAAATATTCAGCTTGAAGACTAATGTTTCAGATTGTCTAGAGTTCCATATTATGAATTACCATTTAAAGTCAACAACGAATTCCCACGTTATCACGTGTTTCCCCAGGTGTCTTATATACCTCCCGTGCCTACTAAATACATCTGATAATGATGACTCTGGGATTAAAATGCCAGGAAAGCACACATTTAAGGTCAGCTGAGAGTACCAATTTAATACTTCTTAATCATGAAATTGTCAATGGAGAGAATTGCTATCTGTTATTTATATCTCTTAATAGACAAATAAAAGTAGTGTGATGCAGTAATATCTTTCTTTCTAAAGACAATTTTATGTCAAATCAGTGTGTCTCAGTTCTTTTTAATAATTTATAATAGGCCCTCTTAATGTAAGTTAATTATGACAATGTGAACCTTAGCTGTAATCTCAAAACTCCTTATATTTTCCTATTTCTGCTTATTTGATCCACACAAAGACCTGCTTGCAGTTGTTTTCAGAGGCCTATTTCCTAGTTAGAACCAATTATTCTGCTCTTACTCTCTTGATTCTGAGGATATTACCCTATATGCCAGAAAAATAAAAGGTAGTTTCAGACAAACTTCATTAATAGTGCCCCAAAAGGTAGTTTTTTCAGGGTTTTAAAAGAGTTGTATATTTTAAGTTTTGCTCATTACAAATACTATGTTTAACAGTTTATCACACCAAAATGCAATGGATGTTTACAGAGTTTCGAAATTTGTACAGTTGGTGTTCTAAAGGATCCTACAATAAAAGGTTTCCAAAGGTGTTCAATTCCTGAGATACATGTGCCCCAGCTGGTTTTAGGACTTGAGCCATTACTTTTTGTATAAGGAAAGTGGCAGGAACCAATATGAATTCAGTGCTTGGGCCAGCAAGCAGAATTAATCAAATCAAAAAAGTATATAGAATCTATAGACAAAGCTGTCAGAATGGAATACTAGGAAGCAAGACCTTCATTCAGGATTAGACAGAAAATTCTGTTTCATCTATTCAGTCCTCAGGCTTCTGCTTTATTATGAAATAATCATCCTTGAACAAACAAATATTTACTGAACACCATGGTGTGCAGTGAAGATGTAAAAAGGACTGAGACACTGTTTCTGCAGTGAAACAGGAATTAACAGTAAATAAAATAATAGAATAAGAGCTGTAGCAGAAATATGTCAAAACTGGTAAGGAAACTGGAAAAAACTGGGGCACTTTGCTGTTATTTGTGGTTGAACTTCCTTTAGGATGTGTAAGAATATATGAGGAGGTAAGGTTATGCAGACAGATAGAATTTTCACTGTAATAATGATGAATGACTTTATTACCAACATGTGTGCATCCAATAAATGGTCACAAAAAATACGGGAGAACTTTCAAATACCGTAATAGATACAAAGCTCATGCATCAAAAATATATTACAAATTAATTAGCTATGGATAAGAGTAACATGTTGAAGATGAACACTACTTTTTAATTTTGCTTTTTCTCGAAAACCTTCTTTGTAGTAAAAATCCAAAATACCCTGAATTTGGGCAAAAGAAAAAAAACTACCATTTCAACTCCATAATTTATATGGAAGGGTAATCCTGGAAGATTAACATGTAAAACATATAATGCTCACTGAACGTTTTTAATTTGAAAAGGAATAATTTTATTTGCTTGCAAAGATATGAGCAGAATAACTTATGATATGACTGTTATGTAAGATTGTTTACATGATGCCAAATATATCCAGATGAAAAGATAAAGAACCTAAAATTAATCAGACAATTGTTTCCATCCTATACCCATTCTATAAATATCTAGGAACATGTGGATGCCCGGCATTATGTAGCTAAAACCCTTGAGACAGTCAGTAAACTACTCACTGACCTTTCTGTTAACCGAGATTCATGGATGCAAGGATCATCTCTTAGATCTTACAAAAGGGATTACCTTTTTCTGCTGTCATCAGAAGTTTTTGACCTTTCTGCTTCTTCCCTCAAGAAACTGCTCTAGAATTCCAATTTTATCTTTATGTTTTAAGTGTACAAGCCAAAAACTCTTCTTTTTTCTTTAACTGAAGCATCATCCATTTCCTGGTTCCCAATAAGTTTGCACTCTTGTGATTCTCAGAAAACTGTACAAACATTTACAATGTCCTCAAATACAGACAAAATATTGCTATGAAAGCAGATGTCTACACCATATATAAAGCACTAATAAATATTTGAATGTGGACATGCTGTGATCAATAAAATGCTGTTAACAAAGTTTACTCTGGATGGGTATGGTGGCTCACACCTGTAATCCCAGAATTTTGGGAGGCCGAGGCAGGCAGATCATTTAAGCTCAGAAGTTCGAGACCAGCTCAGCCAACACGGTGAAACCACTTATACTAAATATGCAAAAATTAGCCGGGCATGGTGGTGCATGCCTGTAATCCCACCTACTTGGTGGCTGAGGCAGGAGAATCACTTGAACTCTGGATGTGGAGGCTGCCGTGAGCCAAGATCACACCACAGCACTCCAGCCTGGGCAACAAAGCGAGGCTCCATTGCAAGAAAAAAAAAAAAAAGAAAAAGAAAACAAAGTTTATTCTTTCATGTTTTGATATTTCATTAGAAGAACTAAATGTATATTTTATTTAAAAATAAACACCATCTAGTATACTACACTAGAAAGCAAATGCCTAGTCCTCTTTCCCAACCGTGGAAAGACTGAAGTGGGAGACAGGGAGAGGCATGGAATTCATTCTGTCAGCACATTTGCTGGCTTTCTTTTAGACTTCTGACTAAAGTCTGTATTGAAGTACAGAGTGCATTTTCCCTACTGGAAAAAATAATATACATAAAAAATTTAATGTACTCTTATTTCTGTATGAGCTACTTCTGAGATAGAAGGTTTATTCTTGAGAATTTTTAGTAGCAGTATCTTAGTACCACATCTTAATATTTTTTCCTATTTAGTACTGTGTTGGTATTTTTAGTACTTTAAAATTCCACTAAAATCTGATTATAGACAGCACAGCCTTCCTAAATATTCTATGTGGAAATAAAAAAAAAGTTTTTGTCCTAAACATCTTTGTAATTTTTCAAAAAATGAAATCCAAGTCTAGACTATTCACATTATGATGACATGCAGTTTTAACTCTTGTTTCTGATCACCATGCTCACCCTGACGCCCTACCCATGAAAAATTGTACTTTAAATGCTCCCAGGTGATTCCAATGTGCTGCTCATAGGCATACTGGAACAAAAAAAAAGCAAGGCATAAGAGAGAATTAGAATGATATAGTTTGGGGAATTATTTGATGGTTCATTGAACATGGATGGGGTCAACTTTTTATATATGTTGCCTTTGCTTTGTTTAGTTTGTGTTTAAAGACGATCACACATGGATATGAAGAATTCTGGAAGGTAAAAGGCAGGATGAAATGATTACTGGGGGAAAAGAAATAGAGACTTGTAAAGAATAAGAAGTGATAAGCAGCAAAGTAGCATGTCTTCTTTTCTAATAGTAATTTTCTCCAAAAAGTCTTTAAAAGATTTTAAGAATAAACCAACAGAGATCGACTGAAGCATCCATCAATGATGAATGAAGAAAATACGTTGTGTATACAAACATGCATACACACATATTTATATGTAATACATACATGTATATATAATTAAATACTCTTGAGCCTTTAAAAAAGAAAAAAATACTGTCGTTTGCAACAACAACTATGAACCTAGAGGATGTTATGCTAAGTGAAACAAGCTGGGACTGAAAGACAAATACTGCCTGATCTCACTTACATGTGAAATCTGAAAGAGTCCAACTCAATAGAACCAGAAAGCAAATAGAGGTTACCGAGAGCTAGGAGATAGAAGTAATTGGGAAGATGTTGATAAAAGCTTCCAAAGTTTCAGTTAGGCTGAAAAAGTTCTGGAAATCTATTATACAGCTTGGTGACTACAGTTGATGGTATAATACATACCTGGAAATTGCCAAGAGAGTAGAATTTAAACATTCTCAGCATTAAAAAAAATAAGTATGTGAGGTGATAAATATATTACTTAGCTTGATTTAATAATTTCTCGATGTATACATATATCAAAACATTATGCTGTTTAACATAACTATATATAATTTCTATCAACTAAACTTAATAACCTAAAAATACATGGTTAAAAAGCTGAAAATAATTTCAAATGTCTCTCATCATTAAGAATTTATAAAATAAACAGAATTATACTTAAGAAAAGGAAAAATCAAGAGCAATCTAATACTGAAAGTTATACCTAAAATACATTATTGATTAATCCATTCGTTGAAACAAAGCTATCTAATAAAATAGAATTTAAGTCATAAATGCTAGTCACATGTATAATTTTAATTTTTTTTAGTAGTCATATTCTAAACATTAGAAAGAATCAGGTGAATTTAAGTAATGTATTTTATTTAACCCAGCCTACGGAAATATTATCATTTCACCATGTCATTAATGTAAGAGTTATGAATGACATATTTTACATTCTTTGTTTCCTATTAAGTCTTCACAATCTCAATTTGGATTAGCCAAACCTGTATCACTCATGTGGCTAGTGGCTACTCTATATTGGAGAACACGGGTTTACTATATTCCTATACTGAAGTTATTTTGCTCTTTTCTCAACCAACTGTTCAAGGTGATAATTGGATCTGAAAGACCCTAAAAGTAGGTGGCATTCATATGTTTTGAAGTGAACAAAGGCAGTTTACTATTCTAAAAAACAAAATTAATGTTTCTTTTGGCTAACGGCACATTTTAGTGTAAGCATTTCAGATACTCTAAGGGGAAAATAGAGAGAAACTCTGGTATACATAAAGAAATACTTCAAAGAATTATTTTGCAGTGTAAATGGTTTAAAACCAAAAGCATGGATCATGCTATTAGCACTGACTTACAACTGCAGAAAAGCCTAAGGAAGTCAGAAAGCATATTAGCTCAGCAGACTAGTCTCAGAAGGAGCGATGCCTTTCACATCATGCAGCTTATTTCAAAACTGAGAACTGACAATGCAAGAGTTGAAAACAGCAGGGCATATAATAATTGGGTACTTCATTGCATGCTAATGGCTAAGTCAGTATATCAGTAAAAGTGTTTATGGTGGGTAGAAATGCGATCGATCATTATAGGCTTATTTTTAATGGACTATTTCTTTCTATAGGAGCTTAAATTCAATGCTAACACTATTTTCTGTTTCTATAGAATACATGTTGTGACTCTTTATAATATAAATCTGTGGCAGTTTGTGTTTACATGCCTCTATTTTGCTTGCTCCATAATTCAGCCACAATGGTTAGGGTCAATAAAGGAAGACAAAAGAAAAAAAAATGATCAAGGAGATTTTAAAAATATTTTCTGGAGTTAGAGAAAACATTTTAATTATTTTATTATTGTGGCTTTGAGTTCTCCCAAAACCATATACTATAAGACAACCAACAGGGGATTGTAGAGTAGAACATCCTTAATCGGATCTTCAAGAGCAAGTAAAAGATGCACTTCATTAAGAGCTGTCTCTCCTAAGGCTGTGATCGCTTTATATTCAAGATCATGTATGTGAAAGGAGAAGACAGCATTTCAAAAGAAGGCTGACCATAATCTTTACCAAAGTTTAGGTGAAAGAGGAAGGAGAAGGAAAGGTGAAGTTTGTTACATGGAATAAATTCATTCTTCATGTTCTATTCTTGATTGAAATTGAATCAGAATATCCCTGAAGGCAGAGAGAAAAGTGCAGGATAGAGATTCCCTTTTTCATTGTTTGGACAACACCATTTTCACCATTTTAATTTTACCCCTTTCTGACCTTATCAAGATTAAGAGTTGACATTTATAGCCCAGGCATCTGACAAACAAGCCTGGGGAGAGACGTGATATACGTATGATGTGTTTCCATAACACACGTATATAATATACATATACATATGTGCATGGTACAACACACATATACATATGTGCATGGTACAACACACATATACATATGTGCATGGTATAACACACATCTACATATGCACGTGGTATAACACACATATACATATGCACGTGGTATAACACACATACACAATATACATATGACATGGAAACACGCAGATGGCTAAAATCCACCAAATACAGCATTCTTGAAGTTGTAAAATGATATTTTAAACATGAAAACTACAACTTGGAAATTTTTTGCCTCAACATTGTTTTTTTTTTTAAACTTCTTCGGGACATATGCACGCAGTTGGATTTCACTAAACAGCTAGCGTGTGTTTTAGAAAGGGATGGCGAAGCTCTGTGTTTGCTGCCAACATTGCTACACACTTCCTCATCATCAAATATGCCTTTGTTCTTTCAGATTATGTTTTTCAGACTACTTGTAATAGGATGGCTCCTTATTCTGGCTTTTACTGAAAAATCATCCCACTGCACTCTTGCAATAAGACTCCTAACCGTGTGCCTTAAATTCTACGCAACTACAAGAATACCTTCATTGTTATGTATTCAAGCACTCGGGCACCTAGTTATCAAGTCACTTCTATGTCACAGGTCAAGAAATGTATTCAGTTTCAGAAAAGTTCAGCGATTTATGCCATTAACTGAGAGGAAAAATAACTGCAAAGAGCAAAGGGCTTTGCAGTTTTCAATCTGTAGTCACTGTTCTAAAGAAGGAGCATGGCCTTAAGAACTGTGAAATAACTTTGTCCTTCATAAAGAGTTGCATTATGTCCATGTATTGCAAAATTATATGCCCTGTGCATTGTAGTACAAACAAGAATCTTTCAAACTCTTTGTAAAGCATATGTGTAGTTAAATATATTTTGCAAAAATGTAAGACATAATATGTAATAAGGTCCTAAGCAAAGTACATATTAATTTATTGAATATTACTATTGTTTTCTATTCGTACCTTACAATGCTTCTTTGCTGCCTTGGATTTTCAAGACAGTATCCTAGTTTTGATGTATATACAAACATGAGGCAAGTATCTGTCAGATGACAGAATGACACACTTGTGATCTGAATTTGTCATTTACTAATTGAGCAAACTTGAGCTAATAACATAACTTTTCTATTTCTCATTTCCTCCTCTATTAAATGTGGATAATATATATGTCCCAAATAAAATAGAATGGTTTGTGAAGAAAAATGAGGTAATATTTATGAAAGTTTTTTTTGATATTAGTTCTCACAAACCTTTCACAACTGTTCTGCATCAAAGTAACAAACACTTAGCAATGATATACGGGAACTGAATTATTTTCGGCTAGGTACCTTTGTCTCGTTTTTTTCAAATATTTGAAAACATTTACAGACAATGGTATTTACTCCTTTGTAATATCCCACGTGTCAGCTTTACAGGCAGAGAGGAGAAATGCTGGCCCCTTCCTTGATGCCCTGGAGTGGAGCTATTAGACAGAGCTGAGGAATTGGAAGATAGCCAGAAGCAGGCTGTCCTTCACCCTGTGGGGCATAACCTATCTTTCCAAACCCAAATGGAATCACTTTGAGAAGATTAAACCTGGAAGAGTTACTCACTTCACAATCCCATTTGTTCTATTTAGAAAATAAAGGAAATTGCTATCCACAAAGTGTAGAAATAATCGTGTATTATTGTTTTGAAATAACCAGGCCAAATTTTATGAATCTTATACTTGGTATAAACAAGGAGTGTTTTCAAATATTTCAGATATTCAAAATGAAGTCATCAGAATGGAGGCCATTGCTTCATATTATGTTTCTACAAAGTCATATGCACTCTGAGCAGTTTTACATGAGATAACTCATTTTAGTTTTTGATAAAAAGAAGCTAATCTCTGGGAAATTCAGAAAAATGGCCCGTGGTCATATAGTGGGTAAATGTTTGTCTGATTTCAATGCGTATTTGTCTGATGAAACAGACACTGACTTAACAGAAACGTCAATGACTGACTATAACATAAACTTAAGATAAAATGGAATCTGAACATCATGAATATTTTCACTTATTGTACAATATATATTGAATTGTATTTTTTATGATGAAAGAAAGCAAAAATTCAATGAATTTGGGGATTATTAGAATGATAGTGATATACTGGTTTCACAAGTAAAATGAATTGTGGGCATTGACTGAGATTCCCAAAGCTCAGAAATGTTCAATATTTCCTCATTAGTTTAGAAATATTTCTAATTTCCCTGACCTACGTATGTAATGTACAGTCCTGGGTTGTATTCTAATAATTTGTTTTACCATAAGAAGGTGAATGTGCAGCATAATTTTTAGAAACACAAATGTTATTTCAAAATATTTTTATTGTTTATAATAATAATTTAAAGTAAACTACTTGAAAAAAATAATATAGGACTAAAAACATCTGGACCTAGAGGAATAATACAAGGATAGGTTTACTCAAATTTAAGTGAAAAAAGCAGAGGTCATCTGAGAATTGCTTTAATACCCAAATATGTGATAAAAAAAAAAAAAAAAAAACTCTTTCTTTCTGCCATAAACATAAAGAGAGAGGTTGAATGATGATTTTTGATATTTCAAAATATTTATATTATATCCACTGAGAAAGGATCCTGAGTTAATATTAGATTAAGATTATTATTTTGGTATTCCTATTGACAATTCTGAGCTTAATGTGGCTACTGTCTCTGATTATATGATGTATAATGTATCTGATGTCTATGACAATTGAAGGAATATGCTTAAAACTGCCTGGACTGAGATAGTCAGCTTTTGTTGAATGCCTACTCCTCTTTTCAGCATTTAAATCATCTTGACATATTGACTAAACAGAAAGATAGGTATTTTCTATGATTTTGACCAAGCGTGAATCCATGGTCTGCTAAAGTGACTATACAGTGAAATAATCACATAAAATAGGAGTTAAGAGGCATGTAATGAAATTTCTAAGGGTAGCCAACTTCCTATCTATATGTAATGTCGTAAGGATTGGTATGACTAACTCTAGAACCGACCAAGGTATAAAGAAGTACATCAATTAAGTTAATTGATACACCTGATTTCATATCCCATTTTCAGAAATTTAAAATCCCTTCTGAGATTTCTCAAAAATAGTATTATGACATTCATTTGAGATATTTAAGAAGTTTTTGTCTGGACACTTCAATACTTACTATTACCTCTAAAGTTTACTTTGTGTTTTACTTTTTCATTTTTTGGTTTCCAACAGTCTATCAAAGAGTGGAATTGTGATAGTACATCCTTCATCATCCTTCCTTCTAAAGTTCACAGTCCAAAAAGCTTCTATTTTAGTGATGATGTTTATTTTGAGTTCATGGTTAACACATTCTCTAAAGGGATATTACTTGGAAAAGTAAGTCTTAATATAACAAATATACATAAAATTTAAAGATATTTTAATTACAGGTTGTGGTCTTACTCTATTATATCAATAAAATGTGGAGAGAAAACTACAGAAATTGAAATTATGTGCCCAAAGGATAATGACTGTTGCATTCAACATTGTCTTATCATTACATGATTTTCTTATACCAGCATGGTTGAGTACTCCCAACACTATGTTTCTCTTTCTACTTTACGTGTGTTGCTTTATTTCTCATTGTGAACATAAATACTTAAAGTATTTCTTGCTAATAACCCTAGGAAAAATAGATAATATAGTTTCATAAATATTAGACAATCATTCTATAATTAAGGGAATGAAGGCACATTCCTTTGGTCAATATAGATTATATCTATGAGCCCACATGCATTTTATAAGTTCACATACAAAAGTTCATGTAAATATAAGATGTACCTATATCCAGGAAAGACAACTGATAAAATATTTCATACTTCCTATGTGAATGCCTGTTATAAATAAAGTAGCATAATATGTGCATTGGCATTGCTTAATTTTATTAAATTATTACATCATGAATGTTTTACATGTTTAAATTTCTGCTACTTCATGGAAATAGCTAGGTTTGCAAAAGACTAATTATCACTTAGAATGTTATTTTTTCTTTTAGATAATAAAAATTAATTTATACCTAAAAATCTAATTTAAACTAAGTTCATTTGCATTTACTTTATTTTCTCAGTATTGATAAAACAATATAACCACTAAATAAAAATATATTGCAGTAAAATGAGATCACTTATAATAGTCTCTTTTTTTTATAAGGTGGTTATAAGAGTGATAATACTAATATACATTGTTAGCATGTCTGTATTATATGAGACACCTTGGAAGTGCAGACTATAGAAACTTTATTATAAAGTGCTATGGCAAGAGTGAAATGAAAGAAATTCTTGTGACATTAAAGAAAAACATAAGGTTATGACCTGCGTATATTTGAACATACTCAATGGGGATACAGGCTATATCTTCCCCTAACAGATTGTAAAAGGCTCATTTAAAAAAAAAAAAAAAATGAAAGAAAGAAATAATGGGGCATTTCAGAGAACATCTATTCACTATGATCTTGTGAATGAAAGTTATGAATGTAAAATTGGAAGACAGTTTCTGGGCTTTATGCAGATAAGATATCTGCATATGAATGTCTTTATTTCAATGATTTTTGTAAAATTTTACATTGATGATGTAATGCTACAAAAGAGTCTTTACCCTGGCTTTATATATAACTAGATACAAATATATTCCACAAGATGCTATGTTAATCCAAAATTAAACATATTTGCTTTGTTCTTAGCTCTGAAAAGCTGGTGGCTGATCCGAAATCAAAATCACAACCTTCTAGCTATAGCAGGAACAGTCTATGTATATTAATGCCATGTACTTCAATATGATTTGTTTTGTGAGATGTCCAGGAACACAAAGGACTTGTTATTGGTTGATCACTAGATACGGATTTTCTGTTCTTTCTCTTTCTGCAAGACAACTTTTAAAAATAGGATCATTTAAAGAAAGGCAGTGATACAAAACTGTAAAAATGCTTAGAGTTCAGTTACCAGTCCTTTATCCCTTACTAAATGGCTTTCTCCCAGTAAAATCATGGGCACCATTATTTTGAGCCATATTTCCATATACATTACATGTATAATGTAATGAATGTAAATCTGCATTTAAAAAGTAAATATTGAAAACTCTCAATGGAGCAAAAAGTTATAAAGGTACTTTTAATTTATTTTTCTTGGCAGAGTTTGTGTGCACCAACCAAATATGAAGCCCAAATTTTACTACACAACAGTAAGAAACAAGTCATGTAATATCAAACAGCTTACTTGTGCTTTACTAAAGAATGATATTTCATATGGAATTTGGCTTACTATTAACTTTCATTAGGTAATAATTTATTTTTATTAACAAAACCACAGCATAGCAATTGACAAAATCGTTTCTTTATGCATTTTTATGTCAAAATCGAATTAAATATATATTCTCATTTATTTGGAGAATGCATTTTAAGATGTTTAATGTAAAAATATGTAGTTAATAAGAAATGGTGACATTTTATATTAGAGATCTAGGGGTGCATTTCAAAAGAAGTAATAACTATTTAATATATACTTATTAAATAAAACGGTAGAGATGATATAATTTTGGCTTACAAGAATATAGTTAGCATCCTAAAATGAATGACCCATGCTTCTCAGGGCAACAGTGCACATACAAAATTACAAACACTAAGCAACTTAATACCTCAACATAACAGTTACGGTAGGGCTATATTAAAAAAGAGAGCTATCTGGACACAATATTGTTCAGTAAAGATAATTTATGACAATAAGAAAAAAATAAAAGCATTGCCTCATAAGTATCACTTATTATTAGAGCCTTAGTCACCCTTTCCAATAAAAAAGTTTCCACTATAATAAAATGTTTTATAATATAGGAATATTGCAAACAAACCTCAACTAGTATTCACTAAATAGAGGGCAATAATTGCTTTTGACCTTCACCAGATACAACACATAACTTCCAGGTAAAGAGCACTTTGATTTGTTAATGATTCTGAGATATTCTCTAGCTTCCCTAGATAGAAGCAATCTTAAAAGGCTTCCATTTGCTTTCTCGAGTTGTTTTGATTAAGGCATTCTCAGTCAAACGTATACAATGTATTATGAAATTGCTGGTAAATATTATATTATTATTATTGTTGTTATTTTGAGACAGAGTCTCTCTCTGGTGCCCAGGCTGGAGTGTAATGACACAATCTTGGCTCACTGCAACCTCCGCCTCTCGGGTTCAAGCCATTCTCCTGTGTTAGCCTCCCGAGTAGTTGGGTTTGCAGGTGCCTGCCACCACGCCTTGTAATGTCTGTATTTATAGTAGAGATGGAGTTTCACCTTGTTGGCCAGGCTAGTCTCGAACTCCTGACTTCAGGTGATCCTTCTGCCTCAACCTCTCAAAGTGCCAGGACTACAGATGTGAGCCACCGTGACCGGCCGAAAAGTATCTTTGGAAGTAGATACTAATTTTATCAACAATACGGCCTGGTATGGTGGCTCACACCTGTAATCACAGCATTTTGGGAGGATAAAACAGGCAGATCACCTGAGGTCAGGAGTTCGAGACCAGCCTGGCCAACATGGTGAAATCCGTCTCTACTAAAAATACAAAAATTAGCCGGGTGTGGTGGTGGGCACCTGTAACCCCAGCTACTCAGGAGGCTGAGGAAGGAGAATGGCTTGAACCATGGGGGTGGAGGTTGCAGTGAGCTGAGACCACACCACGGCACTCATTCCAGCCTGGGTGACAGAGCGAGACTGCATCTCAACCCTTCCCGCACCCCCACACACACACAATTTCTTTTTTATAGTTTGGTGGTTGGTAGCTCGGTGGCTAGAATCATATTTCTGACATTAAAATCCTGGCTGTATCACTAATGTGAACAAGTTATTTAACTTGTTAATGTCTTAATTTTCTCTTTAGTTATGCAGGGAGGATAATTATGAAAGATTAAATGAGGGAAGGCATGGAGAACATCAAAAAAGTAGTTGGCACATGGTAACTACTTTTTTTTTTTTTTTTGAAGTTGGAGAATCTGGACATTTTCTTTTAAAAGATATACAGTTGTTTTTATTTGAACACTAATTGAACAATATGCTTTTCTTTTCCTGGTAAGCATTGCCACTATTATCATGGTAATTAAAGTACATTCCAACATGACTTTTAATGTAACTACATTTGAAATGTCTCAGTGTTGTTATCTAATGGAGTATATGAAAAAGTTATTGCTGGTGTGTAATAAACTCTCAATAATTTAATAAATTTTAATTCAATAGCTGTGCTGCATTTTAGGAGAATTAAATTAGCTCACTATCGCTTATTACGCTCTAATGTGACATGTTACTCCAGAGAAATAAATATTACTTTTTGTGAGATTCACTTGCAATATGGATTTAAATTCCTGATCAGAAATCAGTTCTAGTTTCTGACTCCTAAAATTTTACACATGCTTGTATTTACTACCAAATAAGGGAGATAGTAAAACAACAATTAGAACAAACCAACTGGGAATATTAAGTAAATGTAACCCACAAACAAGTTAAAATAGTCAACGACATCCCTTTAATAGTTTTTCTTTACATTTTCTGGCAATGAATAATCTTTTCTATCTCTGGACTCCTCTAGAAATGTGTACATTTTATAAAGAAATTTCTACATTCTGCCTTATTTTACCATTTTAAATATGCCCCTCTTAAATGAAAGCTTCCTAGTTGAAGGCAGTCATTTATTTTCACAACTTCCATGGCATACAGACCTCAATTATTTATAGAAGAAAATCTAAATGTAGCAAGTTGTATCATTTCCAGGTTTTGTTAAATTTCTATAGGTTCAAATTATGTTTTATGAGCCCTTATGATATCCAAAAAAAAAAAAAACTGCTTGGACCTGATCACTAAATTAGGTACACTTTAATGTTTGAGAGACACATGCCCCTCAGTAAAGTTCACACCATCATAAATTCTGTATTCGTCGTCTCAAATACTGGCTATGACAATTTCTTCTCATTTGTTCATTTCCCCCCTTCAGGGGCTCTGCTTTCACAGTGTTCCTGGAGTGCAAAACCTTGCAAATATGTACAGCATCAGATAACTTACTGAGCTATGCTAAATTGCATTTTGCTCCCAGTGGATGGAGTTATTCAAATCGTTCCGGATTTTTTTTTTTTTTTTTTTTTTTTTTTTTTTTTTTTTTTTGAGAGGAATACCTCTGAGTAGGATTTTTTAAAATGGAAGGAAAGTTGACATGTATTCCATTTTTCTCACAATATAGAGGAGAAAAATCTCAATCCTGGAAATGTGACTTGGCTTACCTCAGGTTATTAGTGATACACCTGAGAACGAAAATTAGGTTCCCTGGCTCCCTCTCCAATGCTGACACTTCTTCTTTTCCCAACAGACATTTAGTGAGGGAGATAGCTGGCTGATTTAAACAGAATTATCACGAAATACTTCCTCTTCTATAAGGCCCATTTTCTGCCCCCCAGGTTGCTACCTGAGGTTGCAAATCCAAACTGTAGGAAGGTATTTAATTATTAATTCAACAGAAACATATTGAACACCAATTATGTACCAGACGCTATTCTAGCTGCTTTGTATGTGTCAGCAAAATAAAGTGATAAAAAAACTGTCACATCTTCAAGTTTTTATTCTAATCAAGGAAGAAAATAAACAACATAACAGAGGGAGAAAGTATCTTTTATTGTATTGGCAAGACATAAGATTTTCAGGGAGACAAATATAAGAACAGGAAAAAGGTGGAAGTGAGGTGGGAGAGTGATTTTCTCAATAATGAGTCAGGGTAAGCACCACTGAGAAGTTGAGATTTCAGCAAAGATTTGAAGGAGTTGTGGGAGTTAGCAATGCCAAAGTTGGGATGAATAGCACCGTAGGCAAAGGAAATAGACAGTACAAAGGCTCTAAGGTAGGAGAGTATGTGGAGGGTTTAAGGCAGAGTAAGGCAGTTAATGTGGCTGGAGAGAAGTGGGAAGGAGTAGCAGAAAATGACGTGAAAGTGGTAACCAGAGATCTGTTAAACAGAGCTGCACTGTTCAATATGGTAGTCACATATACATACAGGGCCCTCAAAATGTGAATAATGCAACTGAGAATTTTTTTAATTGTACATTACATTTAATTAATTTAAATATTAAAACTGAAGCACTTTTGTCATAATAATAATGTGGATACACATTATTCTTGGTGGCCAATTCAGTTACTGAAACATTTTAAAATATATTTGCAAACATCTTGGGTCTGTGAATCTTTCTCAACTGTTAATTTTTTGAATATAAATGTGAATCAAGTACTCCTACTAAAAATTTTGCACCCAAATTGACAGGTGCTGTCAGTGTGAAATACCCACTAGAATTTAGGATAAGTATGAAAAAAAATTCATTTTCAATTATGTATTGAAACGATCATACATCGGATAGATTGGTTTAAATGAAATATATTATTAAGCATAATTTCATCTGTTTCTTTATACTTGTATTAATGTGACTACTAGAAAATATACTACTACATGTGTCTTTCATTATATTTCTATTAAAGCACGATAGGCCATTGTAAGAAAATTGTCTTTTGCTCTGAATGACATGGGGATTCTTTAGAGGGTTTCCAGTGAAAGAACAGTAAGAGTTATGTTTTGGTTGTATCTTTTTAATAAATTATTTTGAATAGCCATCATTTCCAGCTTTCAAATAAATTAATATTTAGATAGATGTATACCGTATGTACGTTGTAACATAAATAATGCATGATTTGGTTACTTAGAGAAGGGTACTTCATTGCCTTCCAATTATTATTAGAGTTTTTATGTTCATCTACTGCAAAAGAAACAGATAGATCACATAAAGTCTGTATATTATTTTACTGTAACTCACCTTAAACTGCACAATACTAACACGTTGTCTGCACTATCTCCAGAAACAAAACTCGACGCACCTTCAGATCTTTATGCTAATTCCTAAGGATCACATCAAATAAATGTCCATTTTGCTTCTGCAATCCATCTGTCAGAGAAGTTAATGTGGACACATTGCCACTACCATTTTAAATGTTCTCTACACTAGAGCTACACTAGACTTAAGACGAAAGATAGGCAAAATAGAGTCTTACAATGAAAAACAATTTTTTAAATGTTTAACCTAGGGAAAGAGAGGAGTTTAGGCCTAATGTTTTCTACAGCAATAGAATACTTATGAATTTCAAGGGTTAAATGTCCTGCAATGATTCAATAAACAACATGAAAAACTAATCCCAAATAATGACATGGATAAAAAAACCTCTGTATTTTTAAGGTAATCATTTTTAGAAGATTGTAAATGATAAAATTATTTCACTGAAGTAACTGTCAATAGTTGAAATGTCCTTATAATGCAATTTTAAAATTTTTATCCAAATTTAAATTTTTTTCTTTAAAAAGAGGGTAGATGATTAATAGACAGGAAAAGAGACTATGTATTTTAAATGTATTTCTGTTTTATGCACAAAGCCACTATCAGTGTTAAAGGGAGTTAAACACATAAATCCATTGTGCATCAACAGAAGAGCGGAAACTATAATCTATAAAATGAATGAATTAAATCATTATGAGTAATTCTTTGGCACATGACCTCCTCTAAGTTCTATCAAGTACATAGTCTGACTTTTTGAAATGGCACTTAAAAAGGTTTTACACCCTAATTGAACAGCCATTCACTGGGCTTATTTTTCACTTAGATCTCTCCTAATACCTGTGAAGTAGGGTTTTTAAAATAGGAGACTGGCTGTTAAAAGCAATAATTTCTCATCAGAGAATATTTAATAAGTGGAAGCTATTAGCAAACCAAAGGACACAAAACAGATTAATCTCTTAACAATATGTCCTTTTGGGGTTATAACTTGTTCCACTTTCTGGAGAAATTTTTCTGACACTTTTAAGTATGGATTTACATTTAATATCATTTCTTCATAATACATGAGAAAAGAACGTTTAATTTTATTCATAAAAAATATTAAATCTGATTTAATAATAATAACCAAATGATTATTTGGAAATAATCATTTAATAATTGAAGATTATGCAGTTTGCATAATAATTTACTTCTTACAGATTGTGATATATTTTTGGTTTGAAGATGATGCTATGAAAGCTAATTTTATTACTGTTATAGTTTATCATTTTACATATATATATTTGTATTATATTATTATTGTATAGAAGAAAATATTACCCTATTCCCTATGACTGTGGTGATGAAAATCACAACCAGAATGACCTTGTTGATAGAGTGATAGTTTTGAATTAAACATGTTTTTGCTTCATACAAATGATCGTATATCATAGCTTTCACAAAGAATCATACACAATAGCTAACAAACGTAGTTGGATTCTGTCGCTTTTATTTTCAGTTAAATCTATGATAACCGAGGCTCAATTCTTATTTACCTTTACAAATTTGAGCAGTTATTTTCGTTTAACTATCCACTCTCCCTTTTATAAATATATATTGCCATTGTTCAAAGATCTTAAAATTTAATGCTACTATATTCATCACGATGGAACAAACTCAAGACCACCTATGAAGTCATGTATGCAAAATATGTTAATAAATGAATTCTCGAGGTCGTATTTTTTAAAGGGAACCTAGAGTGAAACACAAGGTTTCTGATACTGGCACCTTACAATCTGGTGGCACTACCTGTAAATTAATACTAAGGTTTTTCCATCCCTTTATCCTGAGCAAAATCGACTGTAGAAAGAATTTAGTTAAACGCACAGGGGAAAAACAAAAACAAAACAAAACAAAAAAAAAAAACACATGCTTCTCAGCCACATTTTATAACCACTTGTCCTGACAACAACTATCCCTGAAGTAAATCTTTCCTGACTTTCTCCCTCTCCCATTTTTCTCCGTCTTCCTTCCTACATCTCCCTCTCTCATTTCTTTTCTTTTTCCTTCTGTCTTCCCGTCATTCCCTCCCATCTTACCTATATACTTTACTTTTAAATAATCCTATCAATACATATATTTTCTACTTAATAAGCAAAAGCGTTTACAAAGTATTTTAATATTTGTTAATTATTTAACATTTCTTAGGGAGAACGTACTTTATGCTAGTCACTATACAAGACATTATAAGTATTTTATTTATGTATGTATGTATGTATTTATTATTTATTTATTTATTTATTTATTTATTTATTTATTGGGACGGAGTCTCGCTCTGTCGCCCAGGCCGGAGGGCAGTGGCGAGTTCTCGGCTCACTGCAAGCTCCGCCCCCCGGGTTCCCGCCATTCTCCCGCCTCAGGCTCCCGGGCAGCTGGGATTACAGGCGCCGCCACCACGCCCGGCTAGTTTTTTGTATCATTAGTAGAGACGTTTCACCGTGTTAACCAGGATGGTCTCGATTTCTTGACCTTGTTATCTACCCGCCTCGGCCTTCCAAAGTGCTGTAATTACAAGCGTGATCCACCGCCCCCGGCCTGAATTATTCAAAAAATGTTAAATTGTGCCATACTTATGGTATTAGCCTTAGGAATTTACCATCAATTACAGGAAGTAGCATAGTTCCTTTTTTTGTTCTATTTAACTTTACTTTTTTTCGTTTTACAGTTTCAGGATATAGTGACAAAAGACCATTTTCTACAAACATAGAGGCAAATTTTTTATTTGAAAACTGAAACCCTTAAAAAGGTAATCCAGAATTTGTTTATCCTTAACTTCAGGTGTTTAACAGATAACAAATGCACATTTTATGGTCTAAACAAATAATACCAGGCAATCTATAGGAGTGGAATCTAGTCTTTCCATTACAATAATTTGATATAAAGTATAGCTATGCTTCACATTTTGGAATTTGTGCTAAATAAATAAAAAGATAATTTCACACTGGTTTTCTCTAGTTTGTTCACATTTCACATTAAACTATTGAGGCATATGTTTAAAAATTAACAATTTTAGCCCACGTAATCGCCACATTTTGAGATAAAGGGCATCTCTCAACTGAGAAAAGAAGAAAGTGCCAGTAGACAAAATCAGATAGGATGTATAATGAAAAAAAAATGTAGTAAAATGTCAGTATGGAACATGTTATGAACATTTATGTACCTAAAATACTTTTAGAAAAAAATTTGCTTATTGAAAATAAAAATACAAAAATTTTGAAGAAGTTGAACAGAAAACAGAATGCGATTGCATGAGAGTACCGTTTTCAGGGATGTATGAAATTATTAAAGTTGGCCAAAAAGTGCCGCAGAAACGTAATGATAAAAAACAAAGATCCTCTAAGGAATAGCAATACATATCTCAGATTATAGCAGGCATCATCTAATTTAAGAAAATCACATCAGCTTCTTCAGAAACACTCATAGTCAAAGAAATAAAACAGTGGTAATATTTGTATCACGTCTAGACATTAAGAAAAATGGTATGTAGGTCACACATTCACGTTATTTTTTACTCCCAGTCTTTAAAGAGCATTTTTTATCAAAGATAATATTGATATTTACTTATTTGATATAGCTACTGTTTATTGATAGTTAACACATGGTAAATTACAAATATTGATGGAAACTAAAAGTAAATATTCTAATTCAGATATGATTTTCCCACTCTTTCCTAAAAATTATTATCAAAGGGAAATTTTGGTGCTACCAGAAAACTTAAAACACCTAATAGGGAAAATATTTCATGTTTAACTTATGCTTAAAGGATGATGTCTTGACTCCTGTACCAAAAAAGTTTGAATTGGTTATTAATACTTAAGGTATTATATTTTTATATACACATGTATATTATGCAATAGTACTTTTTGACAAAAAAATATTAATTTTGTGTGGTTTTTGGCAAAAATATTATTTTTTGACAGAAATGACTTTTTAAATGAACAAATAATTGCAATGTCCCTAAATTGTAGTCAAGTCACAAATTAATATTATAATTCTATAATTATAATTAAGAGAATAACAAAGCTAAAATACTGAACTTTAAATTTACAGTATCAAATTTTCTCTCTTTCTCTCTCTCTCTCTCTCTCTCTCTCTCTCTCTCCCATTTTTCTTCCCCATGGGAAACATCCAAGTTTTGCCCACAGTAATTTAGAAGCACTGGTCCTGAAATAGAGGGGAGAGGCATCAACGTCCATAATTGAGTTATTCACTCAGCTTTCCTTTGAGAGCATATTTGATTGGCATAACATAAAAATAGAATACACATTTAGAAATAGACTTAAAATTGTTCTTGAAATGGGGACTAAATGGTTCATGAGACTGATGAGACAAAGTTTCTATTACTCCAAATCACTGGCTTCAGTCCAGCTTACATGAAAATGACTAATTCATTACCATAGAACAATCTTTAGAAAATGATGCGGTATACTAAGTTAGTATCTCCATATGAAGAGTTATTTGAACAAATGCTAGGTACAAAAACCAAAAGCAAAATAAATAAATAAATAAATAAAAATTTTTTAAAATGCTAGGTACAAAAACCAAAAGCAAAATAAATAAATAAAAATAAAAAATAAATAAAAATAAAAATAAAAAATAAATAAATAAAAAATAGTTATTTGAACAAATGCTAGGTACAAAAACCAAAAGCAAAATAAATAAATAAAAATAAAAAATAAATAAAACAAAACAAAAAAGCGTACTTTAAGTATGTATTCTGTATCTTACAGATGTTCTCAGAGCATTTTATATATTTGTGATTAGAAAGTCATTTTACCCTGACCACTTATACAAACGGTTCCTGAGGCTCCATTACATCAGGAGTTGTGTGGAAGATTATAGATCTGACCGTACTGGAGAACATATTGCTGAACATTTTTCTCAATGTACTGTCCGACTAAATAGGCCATTGGGATTATTTCCTATTTCCTTGGTGTTCTAAGTCCCAACTTTTTTTTCCCAGTTTATACTTCAATCTCAGAATTCAAGTTAACATACAGAGCTCTCTAAACCATGCAGATGTTTGGAGAGTTTTGTTTAGAGAGGGGATCAATGGGAAAATAGATATTCCTGTCCCAAGTTTTCCAATGTTAAACTGCCAGAACAATGTTATAATTGAAGGCTTGCTCAACATCAGGACATGGAAATTATTCTTTAAAGTTTGCTTTAAAAATAGTGTCTAGAGAAACAGAAAATATGTGTGTGTGTGTGTGTGTGTGTGTGTGTGTGTGTGTGTGTGTGTGTGTGTGTATTTTGTGCTTCTTTATGTTTTTCCCTATGGGAGTTTGTTGACTGGCATAAATTCTCTCTATCCCTGTCCATACCTCTCCAAAAATGAAGAAAGGAAAAGGAAACGCACACAATTCTCAAGAGGACATTTGTTGGTATAAATGGTTAAATAGCCCCCAACTATGTCAGATTGCCTTGTATACAAAGGCGACCCAAATATATTTTATTCGCTTCTCACTTTGTTGAATGACTAAATGTTTTTTAATAAAGAAACAATGTAAATAAGTATTTCCAAAATAAAAGGCAGCTTAGATCAATTCTATCCACAATGCAGAAACTGGTTTCCCTAGAAGAGAACTAATACATTGGTACAGACACCCAAAGAAGATAGTAAACAAAAATGGAAATCCATTGACAAGCTTCAAAAAGAAAAATACAACAAAGAAGACTCATTTGTAATTGAGCATTAATGATACTTTGCAGAGGTAACAATAGTTACTTAAAATAAAATAAAAGTGTCCTACTGTGTTCCCAGATAGCATACTGTTCCCAATTCTACGGGTAAAACTGTTAAAGGACTCCCTTTCTCAACATGTTGTTCATAAAAGCAGAGAATTATGAATGTATTTCATAACCTTACAAGTACAAATAAAATAAATGTTCCCATTAAAACTCTAAGAACTTTCACATTACAATAAAAAGCCAACACATTTCTTGTTTCTCCTTTGAAAAGTACAGCTGTAGAATGCATTATAACAAAACCATACACACACACAAGCACACACACAGTTTAATTAGATGTGCATTACTTCCAAAAATCATAAGCAGTGCCAATAATATTAGTTGTACTTTCCTAAAACAAGCCACACTTCTATAAAATATTTAATATTACGAACATTCAGAGATAAATTGCTGTTGGGAAAATTCAAGCAAATAAATCCAGTCAATAAGCCAGTATAGTATCACTTTAAAAAATAGAGCGTTTTGAACAAAAATTTTTAAAGCCTACTTAACTTACTAACCTAGATCAAATGATTCATATATTATCCTGAATCTCAAAATGATACAAATATAGCCCTATGGAAATGAAAAACAAATCTCCCGCCCCATCACTGCAAGTTCTCAAGGAAATGAGAGGAATAAGAGGTAATAAGAAAGGACAAGAGTGGAATGTCATAAGAATGAATGGTTTAGTCTAGAAAATACACCTCAAGGTAAAAGTAGGTTAAGGAAGTTTACAGAGTATTTACAAAGAGGATTTACGTTGAAAGCAGGAAATAAATATCAATAGTTTAAAAACTAATAAACAAATGTATCCAATTTGGCTTAACTAGTCTTTGAAGAACTAATGAGATTTGACCAAGGCAGCAGTGAGGTAGTGGGAGATGAAAGAGTAGACAGCAGGGGAGAAGGGTGTTTTTGGTGGGATGACAGTCCAGTCAGAAGAGCATTCAGTAGCCTGTTGATGATACATACTTATCCATGTACACGCCTCACATGTTTGTGTGTGTGTGTGTGCAGGTGCACATTGGGTGGTTGTAGGGCAAAGGAGGTGAGGCTGAAAAGATTTGTGGTGCCATGTCATAAAGTCAAAACATCATTCAACAGTTTGAACCTCCAATAGTTCCCAAATATGACGGAGTATCATTATCACTTTGGGGATTTTTTTTAAAATGCTGATTCCAGCATTTTACCCCTAGTTGGGGAATCAATATTAGTCCATCCACCATCTCTCATGGTAGGCCAGATTTGGGAACAACTGCTACAGCCCATCAGCAATAGAAAACCAAGAAAATTTTGACATACCCTTTCCTGATAACTCTGCTTCTCCGCCTGTGCCTCAAGAACAATTCCCTTTGTCTCCCAGCATTCAAAATTATGATGAAGGCACCCTCTTCTGAATTTACTTTCCAGACAACCCTACCTGAAGTAGGTTGCTCTGTGTCTCTTACACTTTTTCTTTTAGTTTGTTGTAGTATTTTACTCTGTTCATTTACTTGTTTAGTGTCTAGCACCATCCCCACTCTCATCCACATATCCACACTCCAATGAAACCTTCAAGAGAGCAAAACATGGCTATTCTTTTTAATTGCATATTTACCAATTCCCTAGATTGACCATTGCACTGAAGTAAGTGTTAATGAATTGTTACAGTTTAAAGTAAAGGAAGTTATTGTTGAAGGTAAATGGCACAGCTGTAGAATGCATTATAACAAAACTTGTTATAATGTTGTATTTTTTTATATATACTCCAAATCCCGACCAAAGTAAAGTTCTGTCTGAGTCTGTGGTATTCACAATTGACATTGATTGTCTAGCAAATAATTACTTTGTGAAGATGCCCAGAATGAATTTTACACACATTATATGGTCCAGGTTACCTGCTGATGAATAGAAGGATGAATAATAAAAGAACTTTAAGATCAGTTTTTATTCATCAAAATTCAGCAAATATGAATTTTTAAAGGGACTGGAAAAAATCTTATTTAGATCTTCAAATACTTTAAAATCATTCTGTGTGTGAGCAAATGTTAATTATGCACTTGATACAGTTTATAAGCACAGTTATAAATCAAGAAAGTTTAGAGCATGAAGGTGCATTGAGATTTTCTATTCAACCTATTTATTTTAAAAATGAGAAATCTGGGAACCAGAAAGAAAAATGATTTAAAAAAAGAGAACCCATTAATTAATAGTAGTTAAACCTAAATTATCAAGTGGTAATTAAAGCAATTTTAAATTGAAAATGGCATAGCAACCCAATACATTTTAAAATTAAAGTCTGATTCATAAAAGAAAAAAATGCTTTTTTAAAGAAAATATAGAGTCAAATTGATTCTGTTTAGTAGATCCATATGAAATAAATTTAAAATAGCTAAACTAAATGTAAAATATTCAAACAGAAATATCAGATGAAGTTATTTCAGATTACAACCAAGATTGTCCTATTTATTTTCATGATACGTAAGTTTACTAATTCAGAAGTGGGAAAAAAGTTAGTATTATCTATTAAAAAGAAATTTTACCATCCCTCTTGTCTGATATTATTTTATTTTAAAACTCCATCAATATAGTAATAAAGATAACTTTCCAAATCTCTCTGCTATTATATTCAACACATATTGTGATAAGATATTTTGAAAAGATAAATACTCTTAAAAATACAACCAATCAGTGACATGCAACTCACGAGGCAAACTGGTGAAGAGGAAATGTGCACAGTGCCTGTTAAATTTTTAAAAGAGAATCTTATTAAACCAGTAGAACTTGTCTCCCCACTTGCTAGGGAAGCAATCATCATCTATTATTCAATCAGTCAGCAGAGAAGAGAGAAATATAAAACTACTTCAATATGATCTAGCCTGAGCAATGAACTAACAAATATTGCCAGGATGTCTAAATATTCACTAAAAAGTATTGCTTCTCTAATGTTCCTGAAGTAGGAAAGCTGTTCCTTAAGAATAGCCCTTCTTTGCTATGAACAAAATAAGACCAAAGGAGACAAGATTTCAAAAAATGGTGACTATGATCACAAACCTATGAAAATATATAGCTCTATTTACCAACTACCAGTTCAGGGTAAAACATCTGAAATTTCTTTTGTTATTTTATATACCTAAGATTCCACTTATCTTCACTAAAACAAGTCAAATAATTCTATCAAGAAAAATAATAGAAGATCACAAAAAGGGAAAAGTAGATTATTTGATCATTTTTGGACAAAATGAAACAAGAAGAGAAGAAAGTCTATGGGAAAATCATGTAAATGGTCCAGTTTTAGAATATGTGTTCCAATATACCTCTTTAAAAGGTATCTCAAAACCTTAGTTCTCACTGGTGGGAAACAAAGTACTCTTTGGAGAATGAGTGACAGCAGCAATATTAGTCCTACTCCATCTCACACTGGAAACAGAATGTATAACAATTGATACAAATTTGTATCAATTTTGATCCCTAGAGCAAGGTTAGCAAAGGCGGGAAACTCTCTAAGAATTCCTTGGGGAAAAGAAGCAGTCATACCAAAATAATTGAACAGATTATGTCTACTATCCAAAGTAATCGGTTTTCCTTCAATATCTTGTCATTTCTCTACACAGCATGAGATGTAGAAAAGCAGCAATATCTTGAAGAATGAAGTGTGGAAACCTACTGGGGAGGGGACCTGAAACGTACTAAATATATCTGTAGCAGAATTAATTCTAACACCCAAGAGGAAGCTGCTAATGCGTTAGAGTGAGCTGTCAAGTGAAACAGGAAATTTTTTCCATGCATTTTCTAATGAGTTTTAATACACCCCCAGTATTTATTTTAAGACATGCTGCTTGTCAAGGTGGAACTCCTGTTCTCATTTTCAGATAACTGACTAGTTCAAAAAAATCTTTACTGCATTTCAAAATATTAATAAAGCAGTCCACTTCAAGTACAATTCCCATTATCTGGAGGGCACCTAACTAATTTCTTTTTTAAGCCAACTAAAATAAGAGAGCCCACTGAAATTTTGTACCTTCTATTAGTTCTATTTTCTTTCATTCTGACTCACAATTCGAATTTTTTAAGTTTATCCTGTTTAAGATCCAAATACTTGGAGGTTTCAAAATATACAAGTTTGATAGTAAGATTTATGCTATCTTGTGTCTGTGTCTATGACATTTAGTACATGGCATTAGCTCTGTATTTCTAAAATCTGCTTTTTTTTGCTGATTATCACACTAAAGGCTTTTCTTTGGTTTTCTTTCTATGGATCATTGGAGAGTAAATTCAGGAAACATATATCCCGATTTAGAATGAAATTGATTTAAATCAAGGCATCTAAAATAATTTAAATTATTAGTTTAAAAGATTCCATTTAATTAAATTTTCATCAAAAGCAGATTGAAATTTGATAGAAATATAATACGTATTCTCCATGACACAGAGATTAAATTAGTTTCATTTCAGAAGGTATAAAATAAACATTTTAAAGTTTATTTTTTGATTAACATTGAAATTACATTCAAAAAATCTAAAAATGATTATTTGATAGTACAATATTGAAGTCAGTTTTAGTTTATATTGTAAATTCATTTGAAGTGTACATCAGGTCAACAAGAGATTCCTGAATAATGTGTTAACTTCCTCTTTTTTAAGATTTAGACTATTCAATTCCTAAGTGATGCCTCAATTTAAATCAAATAGTCTAAAACTCATAATCAACTCACAGCAAATGAAAAATAAAGATTGTAATTAAATAATATTTGTGTATTTCTGATATGATTCATAAGACTGAGATGTAATTTTAAAGCAATTCCATAATGAACACTGGTATAATCATGACTAGGGTTGAAAATTTTCTGAATTTTCAGTCATAGCAACATTCATCAGTTCTTACATTTAAAGTTCTGAATATTCAAATCTTGAAAATAAAATAATGTCATGTTTATACTTTTTGAAAACTTAAAATATATTAATGTATTCCATCCCTTATATTGATAAATCATTTATATAATTACATTACTTGTTACAAGCTTTTTAAATAATTAAGTGCCTTTTAATAAAAATTTAAAAACTTTATTTTTAGTACCAAATAATTGGAAATTGTTATTTGGTTTTTACTAGCTCTGTCCAAGTCTTTCCAGGTTCTCTTAAATGAAATATTTCCAATTTATTTAGAATGAGAGCATATGCAAAATTATTTTAAAGATCATATGTACTTAATTAATGGTGCTATTAATAAATGCAAAACAAGGGTTTTTTTACATTATTAAAAATTATTTTAAAAGGGTTTATTAACATTATTGTTGGTTAGGTTGTTTTTAATTAATCTATTTTTGTTTGTTTGTTTTGATTTGTTTAGGACTACCATATTTATGAGTGAGTTTATTCCCCCAAACTTTTAAAGGTAGAATAGTAAAGTACAGTGTTGATTGCCCAAGATTTATTTTACTTTGAAAAAATTAGAAATTAATTACTATAGCAAACGTCTAGAACTTTGGAAACCAGTTGTGTACCAGAAACAGGGGTTTGAATATAGTTTCCATGTGTATTTGTGTCTCTGTGTGTGTGTGTGTGTGTGTGTGTGTGTGTGTGTGTGAGAGAGAGAGAGACAAAGACAGAGAGAGAGAGAATGTGTGCATGTAAGCTCCTATGAACTCTCCACTGATACTGCTATTTCTTGAATTTTTTTTTTCTTTCTGATAGTATGTTATTAAGAAAAAGTTCTAACAGAAGACCTAATCCTATTGATACTATTTTGCAGATTCGGAAGGGAAGACAGTCTGAACTATGCAAATCAACAATCAAGTAATAAAAATGCGATTACATTGCAATACCAAACACGAATAGACTGTATTTTACTCACATTGTATGTATCTATGTTATTCACAGCTTCATCAAGGTGCCTAAGATGTACTAGGAAGTAGGGCTTACATTTAGATTGCATGAATAAAGGAGTAAAGAAAGCCCTCTGTGGTGACATTCAACTAGATTTTCCATGACTGTCAACTGTAATTGGTTCACAGGCTGTCAGCTACTACCCGGATGCATTCTTTAACAGGCTTTAAGGAAATAGGATAGTTAGGAATACTCCCGATGTTGAGATGTCTGTCCTATTTTGACTTAATGAAAAATGTAACTGTTTTTCCCCAAATGTTACATAAAACGATATCCTTTCTTATTCAAATAAGCAAATATTGAAAGGATATCTAGTATTGTCAGTTAGTATCATCAATATGAAGCTCTGGTGTAACGCATATATAATTCACACTATTTGCATGCATCCCTGCCAGGGACTGTACTGTTGCATATAACTTTTAATAAATGGTCTCTCTTGAATGGTGAAAGACTGGCAATGAAAATTCTATATTTTTATTGACAATGGTATATTTTCATCACAAGAAACATTTTAATAATAAATACTATGCTGGAGCTATGTAGGTTTCAATAGAAACGACTCCTCTTAGATGTCTATGAAAGTCACAAGGAAAGTATGACTTAATTTAGAAATATTTATTTTTAAAGCAACATTTTATTAACAATTGTCTTTTATTTCTGGTAGGGAGTCTTCGTTATCATTATCAAAAGTTAACAGTTCTTCAGTATCTGTTTCGGGTTCAGTAAGAATTTTTGTGCATTCTTGTTAGAAGTACACTCATATATTGCTATTTTTTGGATGGGATTATTTATATTACATTTATATATATTACATTATTATAATATGTATAATATTACAATAATATATTATATTACATTATATTACATATTATTACATTACATTTTAACTGGTTATTGGTGATATAAGTAATAATACTGATTTGAATATGTTGATCTCGTGTCTATTCACTTTATAAATATTCTTGTTAATTCTAAGTTTGATCATTGATTTTCTTGAAATTTTGAGGCTAACCTGTCATCTAATAAACACTTTTATTACAGGCATGAGCCACCGCACCAGGTCCATAAAATATTCTTACATAATAAAATGAGAATTCCAGTATGAAATGAACATTTTTGGCTATCATGTAATATTTAAAGACTGGTATCTGTATCCTTGGCTTGAATTATCAGCAAAATAGGAATTATGGAAATGATAAACATTTTCAATTAATGATTTGTTTAAAATTACTTAAAGCTTAAAATGAATATTTTTAAACAAAACACTTTCATTTACCATAAGGTAACTCCAAAGAAGTTTGTTCTGAATTTTTACGGATAGGACATATTTTGGGATATTTTAAGCAGGAATACCAAAACCAGTATTTGTTTTAAGAAGGGCTGGGCACGGTGGCTCACGCCTGTAATCCCAGCACTTTGGGAGATCAAGGCAGGTGGATCATCTGAGGTCAGGACTTCAATACCAGCCTGGCCAACCTGGTGAAACCCCGTCTCCACTAAAAATACAAACAATTAGCCAGGCATGGTGGCGGGCACCTGTAATCCCAGCTACTTGGGAGGACAAGGCAGGAGAATCACTTGAACCTGGGATGCGGAGGTTGCCGTGAGCTGACATGGGCCACTGCACTCCAGCCTGGGCGACAGAGCGAGACGTTAATAACATAACATAACATAACATAACATAACATAACATAACATAACATGACATAAAAATAAAATAAGCAATAAAATCCTGGAGAGTACAAAAAAGTACGCATATTTAACTGAGATCTTTGGGAATGTTACACACAAAATTGTATCAGAAAGACTGAAATCTAGAATTACTGAAACTAAAGTGTAGGGTGAGATATAAAGGCAAAGAACTGACTTTTATCCTTTGCTCTCATTTTAATGATTTATATACTTATGGGTTCATAATTTTTTTCTTCTAGACTATATTTACCCTGTTTATAGAATAATAGCTGAAACACATGTGTATTAGTCCATTTTCACTCTGCTTATGAAGACATACCTGAGACTGGGCAATTGACAAAAGAAAGAAGTTTGTAGGACTTACAGTTCCACGTGGTGGGAGACCTCACAATTGTGGCAGAAGATGAAAAACATGTCTCACATGGTGGCAGATGAGAGAGAACTTATGCAGGGAAATTCACATTTTTAAAACCATCAGATCTTGTGTGACTCACTCACTATCATGAGAATAGTGCAGGAAAGACTCACTCCCATAATTCAATCACCCCCCACCAGGTTCCTTCCGCGACATATGGGAATTGTGGGAGTTAAAATTCAAGATGAGATTTGGGTGGAGACACAGCCAAACCATATCAACATGATTATATTTGTCACCAGGAATAAATATTTTCTTTGATTTACTTGTCTACTCCTTAGTGTCAGTTATCATTCTTTAAACAATAAAATATCCACAGAGAAAAGAAATCACACAAAAATTAATCATTCTCTGATATCTTTCACTTCCTTTACTTTGGTGAATTCATAAAACTTTAGAGAAATGCATAGTTGTTTTATTATTATTATTATTATTATTATTGTTATTATTATTTTGCTAGATCTTTAACAGGCTACCACTATGAAGATGCATTCTTGAAAAGACCTTCCGGAAATTCGATAGTTAAGAATACTACGTATTTTTAGTATATATATAATGTATAGTATAGAATACTATATAATTTTATATTGTTTTGCATAATATATTTCTGTATTATATAAAAATGCTATATATTTCTATAAAATGTATATAAAATATCAGTTCACGAAGTTTAAGTATAATAGAACAAAATTATAATCTAAATCTATAAACAATCAGATATAAGCACCAATACTACATTTAAAATCATTTTAGCTGGGCGCGGTGGTTCATGCCTGTAATCCCAGCACTCTGGGAGACTGAGGCGGGCAGATCACCTGAGGTTAGGAGTTCGAGACCAGCCCGACCAACATAGAGAAACCCCGTCTCTACTAAAAATTACAAAGTTAGCCGGGCATGGTGGCTCATGCCTGTAATCCCAGCTACTTGCTAGGCTAAGGCAGGAGAATCGCTTGAATCCAGGAGGCAGAGGTTGTGGAGAGTCGAGATCATACCACTGCACTCCATCCTGGGTGACAAGAGCAAAATTCTGTCTCATAAAAAAAAAAAAAAAAGAAAGAAAGAAAGAAAAGAAAGAAAAAGAAAGCCATTTTAACAACAACAAAAATTTACATATCAGAGAGATCTCAAAATTGTGTATGTGCACTCAAAAGTAAATATATTTGTACATTTGTTTGTGTATGCATACATATACACACACACACATATATATACACATACATCTACATGTACATATATATGTATACATAACTTTCCAGATTTTTTTTTTACATTTTCTTGGATTAGGAAGATCCTTTTTTAATGTAACTAGCTTAGATTTTTTTTATGTCTGCTAAATTTATAATAAATTTTAGTTTCATTACCTGAACAAAACAGTTTTACACTACATAAAATTTACAGATTTACAGTAAAATAACCTTTTCCATAGTTTACCTACATGTGCATTAGTGCACACATATATAGCAGAGAAAAAGATGGAATATAATAATTTCATTCAAAGAATCTGTGAGAAATGTTTGCTGCACCAATTAAAGACTAATCAATTCAACTGTATTTTAAGACTGACAAAGTTTTTGAAAAATGTCTAATACCCACTGTGGAGAAAATTCTACAGTAAAACATTATATGAAAAAGCAAAAGTTTCTGGAGAAAATTCAAGTGTATTGAAAACCCCACAAGTTAAGCCCTCTGCAAAAATGCTCCATCTTTAGGATACCTGTTAATCATCACTTTTCTAGAAACAAGATGTGAACCATTGAATAAAGGAGGTGCTTCAGTTATTGTGTATTAGAAGGCATCAGTGGCAGCAATTTACTGTATCAAAACTGCTTTATTCTAGTTTGTTTTTGATTAGATCGTGCTATATTTTCTGCTATTGTTTATCTGTAAACAAACAACTCTGTCTTGTCCAACTTCGAACATGTAAGTATGGACATTATGATTATTGTAAAACATGTTAATGACGAAGAAAAAAAATGAGGAAACAAATAGTATCACATTTTGAAAAGCAGATTCTATATTTAAATAGTAACTAACATCAAAGTTTATAATGTTAGTATATTCTAATAAAATCAACTAATAATTTTTATGACTGTCCTGATGTGTATCCTGAATTTGTATAAAATTGAAGATTTCATAAAATATTTGTTTAAAAATGAAAGTTCTGTAACACCCCAGGAAAATCCCATAACAACAAAACATTTCAGAAAATGGTAAGTTTCAAATTAATGATTATCCTTAGATGACATTTTCTGCTGTTGTTTATGTATTTTTTCGCTGCAAATATGCTGTTTGGATTTTACCAAGTATTTCCTTAGATTTGATGGGTGAGTATGTTTGTGCATAATAAGTGTACTCACATATAAGTTGTTGACAGGGTTTGAATTTCATCTGTTTAAGAAATCTGTCAATATATTCTGTTCATTTATAACATTTGCCAACAATGAATTCAAGAGCTTATCTGCACTAGAGATTCTCAACCTGACTTGCACATTAGAATTACATGGTAACTTTCCAAAACCTGATGGCTGAGGGCTACCCTCACACTGATTCATTCTGCAACTCTGCAAGTAGGGCCTGGGCATGAGTATTTTTAAACCTTCAGAGGTGATTATACTGAGCAGTGTTTAAAATCAAAGATCTATTTTATTTACTTCCTTTTTGCAGCATCTATATGAAGTTAACTAATAATAACCAATAACTTAGAACCATAAACTGCTATTCTATTATCAAGAACAAACCAGTTTAATATATTCAGTTTTAGGAATCTTGTAATTAGAGACATATTTGATTATCTGTTGGATACTCCTCAAGGCTATGAAAGTATTTTAAAGTTAGTCACCTTTTCTATATTGCTGATACCCATTCTCAAGAGAATTCATGTCTAAGTGTAATGTCCTCCAAAGCATTTATGACTGTGGTGGTTATTTTCATTACAGAAGATAAGAATTAAAATAGCCAATTATTAATGATCTTTCAGTGTACGGCATTTCACTAGGGGATATATTGCATATACCATTTTGCAAAATTATATATTGCATATAATTTTCACAACAGTCCTGTGGAGATATTAAATGCAGAAGTAAAGTAAGTTGCTTAGTGTCAAACAATGCTTTGCAAAAGGCAGGGATTGAATTTCTGACTAGGTGTGCCTGAATTCAAAAGTCATATCTTTAAGGCCCTTTTCTTTTATTATCTGTAAAACTCTGTTAACATCACTATTTCCATATGTACTTATAATTAAACATGAATAAAAATTTTCATTGTGACTATTACCCTTAACATTTTATGATTGAAAACATTAGATACAATCAAATTCAACCCATTCCCTTGTTAAATGAAAAGAAACTAAGACTCTGAAATTCTAAAAGCACACTTAAAATGCAAAATAGAGATAAAACCACAAAGCATTTCTTCTCACCATCCATCCTGTGTGCTTTCTACTGCCCCACACTGTCCACTCTCATTTGTGATGAATTAGTACAGCATTTCTTTAAAAGAAGACACTGTTTAAAAAATTACCTCGCAAAGGTGAAGGCATCAGTGGATACT
Organism: Rhinopithecus roxellana; assembly: GCF_007565055.1. Classification (NCBI taxonomy): domain Eukaryota; kingdom Metazoa; phylum Chordata; class Mammalia; order Primates; family Cercopithecidae; genus Rhinopithecus; species Rhinopithecus roxellana. Next base: position 9,455,348 of record NC_044549.1, on the reverse strand, counting down.
AAGAAGCGAAAGTGCTAGATATACACTGAAGAACTATCACTTAAGGAATAATTAATTTGTATAACTTTCACCTGAGCAGTTCAGTGATATCATGAATAAAATGCTAATGTTCACATTCATATAGATTTGTCTTGTACTCACAGAGACATGAAGAGCCCTTAACTGATCTTTTGTTACAATACCTGGCTATTATAATTTGATTTCAAACTAGTGTACATTTAAAAGTAAATACAGTGGTGCTTCTCAAATCTTACAGAGCATATCAATAACATAGCTCCAGGTAACATGCATTTTCCAATTCAGTAGCTCTGGGATAGGACCTGAGATACCACATTTTTAACAAGTTTCCAGGTAATGCCAGTGCTACTCAAAGAGTGCTCCATGAGTCTCACTCCAACTAGCAAGTAACAGAAATGTATCAGTCTATTCCATTAATATCATTCAACATAACTCTTATTAAAATTATTTCAAAAATGTAAAAAAGGTAATAGGGTACAAGCAGGCATCTGCAATGGAAAATGTACCTTGCTACAGAGGGCAACCAGTGATAAGAAGCAAATAATTCTGGAAACACATCAAATTCTTAAAACCTGTCATAAAAGCTCAATAATGGACATACTGTCAAAATATGCATTTAAAATATGTAAGAGAATTGCCACTTGAATTTAAAATGAAAGCACTTAGTGCATGCAAGGTTTTAATAAATCCTACTTGATGATGACACCAACTTTCTAATAATGTGGATGATGACAGAGGGAAAGTAAGGCATGCATGCAATTTCATTTTATTAACTTGATGATATGTCTGAAAACAGATTTTTCATGACTTAGAAAAGAAAGTTTCCGTAGACTGCATTGGAATAACAAGCATGCCACATGAATAGTTTCATGTCCTTGATCTACATGCTGTGATTAAGCTCTAACATGTGGTTTTTAAAGTTCTATGAAGAGTCAATTGAACTCTCAGTTTTAAGACTGCATAGTTCTTTCTCATTTATCCAAAACAGTCAATTGAACTCTCAGTTTTAAGACTACATAGTTCTTTCTCATTTATCCAAACTTTGCCTAGCTGGTTCTGCTTGCCTGTTAGTTCATTATTACAAGTAAGAATGCGTTGAATGAAAATGAACAGAATGATGGCCCTGTGGGGTCACGGCAGAGGTACAGTGACAGGACCCATCAAATTCAATAGTTTAAAACACTTTCAGTGCATTAGGGACAAAATGAAAACCCTTTCAGCACTTGATATTAAGTATGTTAAACTTCTATTTGTAAGGCCACAACTACTGCATGCTATGGTAGTCATAATTATTTTTCACAGCAGCAAAGCCTCTCAAATATTTAATAAATATTTCTGAAGATCCATATAGACTTGAGGCTATTTACTCAAGTACATCAAGCATCAAAAAGAGAAGTAATTGTTTTATGTTTTTAAGTTGTGTTCCCTAGCAAGTCTCATTCATCATCCAGAGTTCTTGCACGTCCTTCACCAAGGTAAAGTCTATGTGTCTATACATTTGGTGGGCAAAATGGTTACAAGAGCTCTTCTAGCTGGATTCTAACCAAAAGCACTCAAGGTTTTCCAAACATGACATAGGAACAAAGATCGCATTTCTCCTTTTCGACTAGTACCAACTTTGTTTCAAACCATTTTAATATCCTCGTAACTGCTCCACTGAAGTCAGCCTTTCCCTCTTTTAATCCGCGCCACATGATTCATAAGACTAGCCTTCCTAATGGGTAATTCCACGGCTCACCTACTCAAAGCCCTTAATCATCCCTTGTTACCTATGGAATTAAATACAAAATGTCTAAGCCTTAACAAAGCCATGTCATAGATCCCCCAATCATATTTCCAGAATTATTTCATTGAAGTCATCATTCACTATAAGCCTTATATTTTTCCTCCTTTCCATTTTCTCCAGCTGCCCCCTGTACTCAGAGAAAGTTTTCTGTCTCAGCCAATTCAAATAATTCCCATTGCTCACACTTATTTTAAATACTATCTCCTCTCATCCCCCATGAAACTTTTTCTGATCCTCCAATTAGATAAGCTTTAAAATTTCTCTTCCTTTCTTCTTGTTTTAAGTCCTTGCACTCTTATGACACTGTTTTTAATTCAAAGAACCTTTATTATACCTGCCTTACATAACATAGGCTCTCGGTAAATACTGTTGACAACAAATTTTAAGGATACACTTTTTACAGTAGATGACTAGTTTGATAATTAAATAAAGCATTTTGAAATTACTTAGCTCTTTTAACAGAAGAAATACCACAGAAGGTTCTTTGCAATCATGAGGAATACAGGAATCTGTTCTGTTAAAATAAGAAATTCAATTAACTAAAAACATTTCCATCTGAAAAGAGATCTCAGATTTTGATTGGTTGTACTAATTAAACATGAGGGTGGCAGCCATTCCAGATGGTAAAGACATATTTATACAAAGTTTTACATAGTCAGAGAACTTCAGTGTAAGGAGGGACATTTAAGTTCATCTAGTTTAAGCCAGCATCTGAATCATTTCTTCTAAAAACAATGCTCTGATTCCAAACTCTACTTAATCCCCTCCAAGAACTGGGTATTCACTATTTGTAGAATGGGCCTTTTTGCTTGAGGAACAAGTTTAATTTCTAGAATATTCTTCTTTATACAATGTCTGTATGGTTCATTTGCCTAAAATTATTCTTTTGTATGGGAGTCACTCATCCATTTTTCACCATAGAGCCTTAAATGTTCAAAAACTATGGTTGTGGTCATCACAAGCGTTGCCTTCAAACTTAACACTCCCAGTTCTTTCAATTAATTTGTCATGTTTTATTTCCTTCAAATTTTTGGTCATTTGTCCTGTATGTGCTCTCCAGTTTATCAATATAATTTTAAAATACAGTCCCTCACTACAGGGATGAGACAAGGAGAACAAAATAGAGACAGCATGGTCACTTCTTGGTGACAGGGTATTATATTCTTATTCATCCAAAGTTCCCATTACTATTTTTGACAGTTTTATGATGTAGTTAACTACTTTTGATCTTACAGTAACTTCAAACTTTACTTTAGCTCTGAACATTTTAGTCTTCATTATATAAGTTAAATAATTTTTTACTAGTTTGGCAAATACTTTGCCTATCATTAGCAATTTTGAATCATTTTTGATATTCCACTGGAAAATTTTTGATACTGGTATTTGTTTTCTAGAATCTTAAAAATGTGATTTGTTTCTTTAGTACAGTACTGGTCTCTTCATATTAACCAAAGTTTTGCATTGAGAGCCAAATGAGCTATTCTAAATTGTGCCAAAGGAGCTTACTGTAGCTATTCAGTGAAATTAGAACAAACAAGAAAATTTGTCACTACATATAATGCAGCACTAATTCATTTTTCATGTCTGAAAAATGTAATTATATGGTTTTTGTGATATAAAAGACATTGCTGTATATACTTAACATAAACATTTTGCAAATCTAAACTAATTGAAATACATGTTTTAAAAGTAGAATGGTTTTAAAATTACAAGTTATATAAATTAGGAATTCAAGAGAACGATTGAAAAATCCATTTGTGTTTACTCTAAGGGCAAACTGCCTTATAAAAATGACTTCTCTGTTCCTTAGAATTTAGAGTTGTTTTTCGTATTAGAAGAAAGTGGCATTGGATTAGACCAATATATTGTAAAATTAGTACTTCTGTTAGGTGAGGCAATTGGTTACCTGAGAGCGTGGAATATTTTGCAAAAGAAAATGAACCCATGTGGCTAGTATCAAAATACCCCAAATAGAGTTTGAGAATCACTCAATTTAATTTTGTCAAGCCAATAGTTATAAAACTCCTGTAGAAAACCCTATTGTACTGGGTTTGTGGAGTAGGGTAACAATATAAGTCAATGGTAATACTTGATTTAAGTCAGCTGTTATTGAATAGAGAGAGAGGGTTGGACACTTGCTGCAGCCTAAACTATGTTACCAGAGATTTTTCTCAAATCATCTATAACCTTAGCTTCACTGACATATTTACTTGCATTATTATCCATTTGGGGAAATATCTTCAATCACAGTTTAATCATAAATACATTTCAGTAATTGCCTCTAGCTATAAAAGACTATTTTAAGAGATATACGATTTGGAATGAGGGAAAGTATTGTCAAGTCACGGGTTTTCTCCTCTAGATTTTATATTCAGATGCCATATCCTGGACATGGAATATGCTAGGCAGCTATTGTGAAATTCCAGATTTGGTTTATCTATTCCAATTATATTGTAACTTCCAGAAATCTTGGCTCCTCAACCCCCATTTCTAAGCTCTGGAATGCAAATGGTGTAATTAAAAAAAAAAAAAATCCCTTGATTTGCAATATCTCAGTGGGGAGTTTGCATTCCAGCTATCCCACAGAAATAATTTCTTAGCTTTACTTCTCCCCAGCCCCAACACCCCATTTTCTTTTCTTTTAAATAATGGTATCAAATTAAAACGAATATTTAATGCATTCTGGAAAAGAAATAATTGGACAAAATAATTGAAATTTGCCTCATGGAGAGATAGATGGAAATTTGTGGAAAGGCATGGAGAGCATGTCTACCCCTTTTGCTTTCAGAGGAGGCTAGGAGTTATTTCTGGGTAATTTAGATACTTATTGGCACTTAAATAAAAATTTATTGGTAGTGATACCACCATAAGTATTCTTCTTAAGATGCTGCCAAATCATCAGTAACACAGCTCCCCCCGTCCCTACAATGGGATCTTGGATATTCATTTCAGTTAGCTATACTTTGGGAGTAGTTTTGACCTTGACAAAAATATTTTTAAATATCTACAGTGATCATTTAAACCTAAAGTACCTTTACATATGTATCCTAAGATCCATGCATTTAATATGATTGCGAGGTATTCATGGCTGCTGGTGAAGAAGCAATCTACAGTCAGTCATATGGTGAAGATCTCTGTTCTAATAGATACAGCTGAATAGCCTTCATAAACTTATTTTAAAAATGGCCCCAGCCATGATAAAATCTTTTGTGGTTGATACTATGAGGTAGGACTTAATTTTTTAACTATATTTAGAGTCACTTACTGACCTTAACTTTATACCTAGAAGGATTTGTACAAAGTTTTTGAATGTCAGGGCAGCTCAAGTGACAGATGAGGAAGTCATCAAGCCATTCTGAATCCCAGAAGTCTGGCTAGTCTCCACAAAAGCTTTGGAAAGGCCTCGAGCCTTTTTTGCTCTTCCTTTTAAGAATAGCATGAAGCAGGCTGGCAGGCTTTTCAGCGGCAGTCCTTGTATGTTCCTTCATGCCAAGTCTAAATTGACATAAGAAAGGAGTACATCCCTGCCACCTTGGTCATGAGTACCTAGAATATGGAACTTGAAGAATTCAATACTTCTTGTCCTTTCTTTTCAGACAGCGATTATGTATCACAGTCATAATTTTTAAAGGATTGGAGGGAAGACTGTGGAAGGAGAATTAAATGTAGTTTCCACAATTTGAATACCTCTTATTAAATGTTAAGAATATAGAATCAGGCGCAGATACCATTTGTGGCAAAATTTTCTATAATTATCTTAAATAACTGAAATTAATTGCATTCTAGAAATGCATCTGATACCTACAGGCCATATTTTAACATTTGTGCAAGCCATTTTATTTCTAGATCTCTCACTTCTCTACTTCCTCAATTGTGAAATGCATATACTACCTCCTTTCCTATTTAATGTTTTTAATATCAAATGAGATAAAATATATTTAGAAAATTGTAGAGCTCTCTGCAAATGATTGCTGATTTATTATAATAAGTCATGGAAAAACCTTTAGTTGCATTTCATTTTGGTCCATAGCAAACTTTGAAGTTTTTGACATATTTCCAGAGTTTTCATTTGATATGCTTTGATTATTTTATGTTATTTTCTATTTACCTGAGGTCAGATCTGCCCAACAAGTGTTCTGCATGTGGAGTACAGGTGTAGTTCAATATATTGACCCTTTTACTCCTTGGTTCTCAGGCAGTTAGAGCCTCCTACCTGGTCATCTTGAGCCTTAAGCAGCCTCTGAATTCCTACCGGAGTTATTGGAGACCAGTGGCTTTCTGGTCAGTGAGCATGATGAGCAATGTTCACGAATACATAGTCCCCAACATAACAGTGAGTGCGGTCTGGGATACACTCTGTTTCCACAACATCTGCCTCAGGGTCCCCATAAAGAGTATACTGATCCCCAAGAGGGCTGATGAAATGACTGAATAATTTTATTTTCCTCGTGGTCAAGGAGGAGGGAGTCCAACCCAAGATGTGGCTAGCGGGGAGATGGTGAGGTAAGTGAGGGAACTTCTGTTAAATGTAGCAGCCTGAGTATACGGGGAAAAAATACAATATTAAATTACTAGTTATGCTACTGAAAAAGTGGATGAGAATTATCTACCTAACTTTCATCATATTATTAGTCTTCAGGAACAACTGAACACCACATCATCTAGGTGTCAATCTTTATTTTTTAAAGCTGTTTTCTCCAATCTAAATATAGATGCTATGCAGAATTTTAAAGCATTCTCTCAGATCACAAGCAAACAAATAAATTAAAGAAAAATATTGACCAGGCCCAGTAGCTCATGTCTGTAATTCCAGCACTTTGGGAGGCTGAGGCTGGAGGATCATGAGGTCAGGAGTTCGAAACCAGTTTGGCCAACATAGTGAAACCCTGTCTCTACTAAAAATACAAAAAACTAGCCGGGTGTGGTGGTGTGTGTCTGTAGTCCCAGTTACTCAGGAGGCTGAGGCAGTAGAATGGTGTGAACCTGGGAGGCAGAAGTTGCAGTGAGCCGAGATCGCATCATTGCACTTCAGCCCAGGTGACTGTGCAGACTGCGTCCGTCTCAGAAAAAAAAAAAAAAAAAGAAAAAAAAAAAGAAAAACTAAACATGCAACAAATGTAGGTTTAATTATCTCCATCATTTCTCACACTTAAGTTCTTGAAAAACTAGTTTACATTTATTGTATTACTACTTCACCTTCAATTCAAGAGACCCAGGGAATTTGACTTCATTTTCACTACCTTACTGAAATTGTTCCCACTAATATTACTAATGATCCAAATGCTGAACCATCAGGCCACTTAGCCATTATCCTCATCAAAAGAAATCACACTACTACTTGATGCAATTAACCACTGACTTTTCCCCGAAACATTTTAAATCCCCTACTTCATTTTAAAACTGTGTTGTCCCCTTCCTACCATCCATTAGTTTTCCCCTAATAAACTTTAAACGTTATGTTTCCATATATCCAATTATTGGCCATCTTTTCTTTCCATGTTCCCTCTGAATACTCCTTCCTGCTGATTTATTTTATGCCCAAGATTCAGGTATCATTGTGCATTCTGTATTTTCTGTTTCTAATTTGTACCAAACTTTGGACCACATTTGTGGCTGGTTACTAGATATATCTTTTTATGTTTCACGGAATATCAAATCATCTACCTCAAATGGAACTCATCATCCTGTCTTCTATATTACCTGGAATCTTGGGAGTTCCCTCAACAACCACCTCTTTCTCATGCCACATGTAATTGGTCACCACGTTCTCTCAATTACACATCCTAAGTTTATCGTGATAATGTTTGAGTTTTGCTTCTCACTTCTTGCTGAAATTGTCCTAATTTAAGTCCTAAGGGTACCTAGGCTTGATTATTAATCAAACTGACTTCTCCTTTATGATATTTTATCTCTGCTGCCTCAACAGTCTTTCTTGGTTACAGCTATAATCATTTTATCTCTGCTTCTAGTGTCCAAACTCCTCACCATGGGACATGAGCTCAAGGAAAATTTCCCTTGTCCATTTTTATACTTATATTCCATGCACAGATAAGTATAGTTTTAGTCACTTTATGCTGTCTCTCAAATTTGAACACATCTGTCTGGAATACCTTCCTCTATCCCTTTTGTCTAGTAACTCTTATTCATTCTTTAAGACAATGTCAAAGTGTGTCTATTACATAAAACAAAACAAATCACTCTCCTACTATCTATAACATAATGTACTACTTTATTTGTGAACCAATCATCTTTTTTTCCATACATCATCTTGGCACTTAACATGATGAATCTGAACTATTACTCCAATAAGTTGGGAGTTCCTTGGAAAAAAAAGTATTTGGAGCTTAATTTTTCTGTTCCTTGAAAATAGAGAACATGATGCCGAGCATATTATGGATCCCATAGGTTTCTGTATAGTATATATACATTAATTAAAAGTTGGGACTTCAATTTCAGACTTGTGTTATTACTGTCACTCTACAGAAATCTTGGACATCACAAAAACAATATATCAGCAGCAAATGCAGAAAGTCTTCTGCTTTGTTTGATGAGAAGAAATGTAAATTCTTACATTTCTCAAGATTTAATTTGTATGTCATATTCTTGATTATTCAAAAGTGGTCATGGCCGAGTTATGAGTGACTTTATGTAAGCTAGTTTATAAGAATTGGATATAGGAGTTCAAGTAGACCATGGGATAAAGTATCTTCTAATCTTTACCAAGCTACTTAGCCTCACTTTCTTATGCATAAAATAAATATTAGTTATAAAACCATTTGTGAAAGTTAAAGATACACTTCATGTAATGATGTTATCCTTGTTTCCAGCATACAGTGTGTATTAAATAAATTTACTCCCTTTTGTGATCTTCTCTCCCATCACACACTGCAGGTTCTGCTCCTTAATTTTGTTTCTATTTTTTAGTAAACAATATGTAAATTTATATGAGAAGTTCCCATTATAGGAAAGATAATCGACAAATTAAAAATAGCCTTGGGGACCTCCTTACTGTAATTTCCATTGTTGGAAAGGCTTTATAATCTGTTACCATCATTGTAGAACCCACCGTCAGGATTTGCACTATACCGTGTGCTCTGAGTATAAAGAATTGGTAGGTCATCAAGGACAAAAATGTGGTGTGAGAGTGACCAGCAAGGGTGTTGTTGCTCTACAACAGAAGCAAATGCAGTGTCTCTGGTGACAGATATAAAGAAAAAAGGGCTGGAGCCAAGGAATATGATGACAGAAATTTGGATGGGGTTTCTTGCACAAGGGAATGTGGTATAAAAAGAAAAGTTAACTTATGAAATATGTTGCAAAATCTTTTTCAAAGTCACTTGTCATGTTGCATATTACATACCTTGATTTAATAGATTCCATCTTATAAAAATATATCTGCAGAACCTTTTATGTCTTATGTTTTAGGAAATGCTAAGCTATTGTTTATTATTTTGGAAACTTGGTAAAATATTTCTGGAGTCATAAAAAATTCTTACCTATATGTATGATGCGTATTGATCACTGTAAGAGTATACTCTCACCACTATTTATGCTAATGTAACAACAGTCTTTACATGTAATGAATAGTATTTGAAAAGATATATTTTCATGATTTAATGCTTTGTGAGGTAATCCTTTGAAAGCATTTTATAAACATTAGTCTGTCCATGAGAATTACTCTAGGTAAATGGAATTGCAAAAGAGATTTATATTAATTTCATAATTTTTCTAAATTATATTTAGTCATTTTTAATTGTCATATAACACGAGGATTTTAAGATGTTATTCTAAAATTATAGTTCTTAGTAAAATCATCCTTTGATTTATTCTTTAGAGATAAGGCAAATTTGCATTTTTCTACTAATTAGTTGATGCTTACATGTCAAAAAATATCATTATAACTTAGTATTGGCAACCGGTATACTGTGTTTTACACTTTATAAGATGCAATCACCAAAACAAACCAATAACTATAATTGACCCCATGGGTTTTTGCTGTTGGTTGTGGAAATGGTAGTTTAATTCCATGCCTGGGGCCACAATGAATTAATGGATCTGATGCTTAAAAAAAAAAGAAAAGAAAAGAAAATTGTAAAGGATTTGGGAATATGGCAGCTGAAGGAGAAGTAAAGATTTGGTTCACTGAATCTTTGTATGCATTTTGGAATAATGCAACATGATAAGGTCCTTTGGCTATTTTAAACAAATCACCACCAGAGGCCGATTGAATGAGTATGACTTATAACTGACAGTGTAGTCAGAATTATTAAACTTCCTTAAAAATAATTAGACCTCTCAGGAATGGGATTTGTACACATTGTTTGCAAGTTTCTCAGTGCATAAACCGCTACTTACAATCAAAAAGCAGATAATACAGTTTTAATTAACATAACCACCTGTATTGGCTTCCTCTATTAACCCACTTTTCAATGTTTTGGGATGTTCTTTCAACTAGAAAAGACACTATCCAATGTTCCTAAGATGTCTACTTAGGGATGCTGCTGAGTAGACCAATACCAAAAATATAAAAGAGATTATGGAATGTGTTTTTTTTAGTTAAATCATATGAACCTTTTTCCAATGTATAGTTTTTAAGAGGAAATATTCAAGTCATGTTCCAGGAAACTGGTATCACATATCTGCTTACATCCGGGGAGTGTTGAATATTTGTCAACATACTCCTGAGTGAAACAGCTCTAAAAGATGTCATGAATTTTGTTTCCTACCTTTATTTGATTGCACATTCACAGCAAAAAAAAAAAAAAAAAAGTCTACACATCCTCCTCACGCATGCATAGTTTTATCTGTGAAATATACACATATACTGCCTAATTCATTCATTTGGAACGTTATAAAATATACATAAAATCTATTGAACCATGAGATAGTAGTATTAAAATAAAAAGAAATACCATTACTAATAATTTTTCCTACACTAGAATAGATTGTCTTATACATAGCCCACATTGTAAAATAAAATACATCTATATCAAAATGCATGAGAACAAAGAAGAAAATATGTAAATGAGCTAGACAAAAAACTGGACATATTTTAAAGAGTTGTATGATTAGAACACTCTGTTTTCTACTGTTACATTTATATTTTATGTAACTCATATATGACACAGAATTACCAGGTTAGGTCTATCACAGTTTTCTAGAAAGAAACAATAATTCCAAAACTGAAATAAATCTTGTGCCACATTAATAGCATATTCAGCTTCTGGATTTCCCCTAGTGTCTAATGAGTTAAAGTAAGACAATTAAAGCAAGCCAAGATATCAGAATAAATATTTGAAAGATACAGAGAATGACAACATCACATGTGTGATAAAGAAATGGGCTTCTGGAAACCAACTATAAATCATCCAGGCTAACAGTCAAAGATGAAGTGGCTTTTTAAAGCAATGTCTCATGAACACCTGGTCGTGTAGAAGTAGGGTGTGCCAGGCTCTGTATCCAGTGACAGCTATCATCAACCAAAGGACATTCTTTGTATGGGACCAATTTTGAAGAATGTTGGAAACATATCAGTTTGAGGAATGATTTTTTCTAATCCATATCCATTCACTAGCTGGCTCTCTATCAGTTGAGACTCTTCCAAAAAGAAAGAAAGAAAGAAAAAGACACTAAAACTTTTTTATAAATGGGATGCTCTTAGCTTGGATGCCAAATATCCACCCAAGAATTTCACTGTTTTTTTTCTTGGCAACTGACTTTCCTGGAACCATGTCTGTCTGGTTGGTAATTCATTCCTAAAAGGTAAAAACAGTGTACAATATCTTAGCCCAGAAAAGACTTGGCAGAAAGTACAAGAAGGAAATGTAATCTATATCAAAGGATATCCTCATTCCTGAGAGGAAGCAATTTTACAAAGTTGGTACACCAACCCCAGCTAATTTCTTCTGGAATGTATCCCTTCAAAATGCAGAGAGAGCAGAACCTTCCAACTGACCCAAAATTCTCTACGAAAAGCAAGTTTCATCATTCAGTGCTATAACAAATCATCACCTGGCAGAAAAGCCAAACTGCTTTGAGGATTGCATTTTAAATCTCACATTTCCTAGGTCTTTTTTTTTTTTTTTATGGTAGGGGGTAGGGGTTCTTTTACTACTGAATAGATATGACTTTGTATTCAGTACGGTTTTGGCCAACTGCTCCTAATAGGAAACATCCTTCTTCTCACCCATATGAAATGCACAACTTGTAGAATCTATTCATAGGCACAGGATAATGTGCAGTATTAGGTGGAAGGACAGATGTTTTAGTTGGCAATAAGCTAAGGTGAAGTAAGGTGGTTGGATGATCTAGTTCCTTTCCCTACTTAGGTCACGAGGATTCTGAAGGATACTTCACAAACCCTGCTGAACAACTGTGTGTTCACATTGTGAGTGATCACAAGGAGATTTAGAGGCCCAGGTACATAGTATGGCATAATGTTGTGGAGAAAGTATTCCGCCTATTTATGATAGGAGCTTTTTTTCTGGTACTCAAAAATTAGAAGATTGGTAGCATTCATATATACTTCTATTGCATGGATATTGAATTTTATATGATAGATAGCAGCAAAAGTATGGTTTCTTCTAAGTGGCTTTGTATACCCCAGGCAAGGATAATTGTAAATTTGACCAGAAAAGGAGGATGGTAATGGGGACTTAGAGAGAAACATAAGGTGCCTGAAGTTGTCAGACTTTTTATTTATTTATTTATTTTGAGAAAAGCTCTCACTCTGTCACTCAGATTTGAGTGGTAGTAGGGCAATCATTGTTCACTGCAATCTCAAATTCCAAGGCTCAAGAAATCCTCTGACCTCAGCCTCCTGAGTAGTTAGGAGTATACCAACCCTAGTTTTGTTTGTTTCTTTTGTTTGTTTGTTTGTTTTGTTCATTTTTGTTTTTGTTTTTGTTTTTGAGACATGGGCCTCACTAAGTTGTCGATGGTGGTCTCAAACTCCTGGCCTCAAGCGATCCTCCTGCCTCAGCCTCTTAAAGAGCTTGGATTACAGGCATGAGCCCTTGCACCCAGCCTAACAGACATGTTTGTGGTCATGTATGCACTCACACATCTGAAGAAGTTAGGGACATGGCACCCTATAACATCCCCATATTTGGCATATTGATTATTTCAAGCTGAAGAGACTTGAGACATAGTTGCAGAAAGGGGTATCTGACCAGCCCCTTCCTACCTGTAGCAAGCCATAAAATTTCTTTTAAATGTACCTTCCCTGCATGAGCATGAGAAAATAATTTTTATCATTAAAGACTTGGAAGTGATGTTGCAATGAATCTGTACAAATAAAGTTACTAAAATAACCCTTATCTTCCACTGCTTCACCCGCACCTAATATCTCCCAGGGACTTCTCCATGATTGACTACCCCTAGATCAAACGCCTTTTTGTTGTCATTTCTTCCTGTATGCATCATTTCTTTTCTAAAAGGTATAATAGATTTCTGCTTTGGTTATTTCTTTAGGTATTCACTGTCTGTGTGGATCCCTATGTACATGTAACAAATTAATAACATTTGTATGTTTACCGCCTATTAATCTGTCTGTGACAATTAGGTTCTTAGACTCAACCCAAGATCCCAATTAAGAACTAAAAAGATGGTAGAGGTGATCTTGACCCTTCTCCATATAACATTTTAGAATTCCTCACTTAAATCACCTGGAAAGTTGTTTGGAAGAGAACTGAGACTGCGACTATCCATATGCAGTTGTTCAACTAGGTGGAGTTTAAGCCGTTCAAAACTGTTCTGCTGTAATGCACATAGAGCCGCTTTCAATGCTATTTATTTAAAAAAAAAATAGATAATAAATTGTTCCTTTGAAATTTTGCATGATAGACATGGAAAAGAAATGAAATCCGGTCAAAAAAGCCTTAGTCATATATTGCAGAGCATCTAAAAAGAAATGAAAACACACACACACACACACACACACACACACACACAAAGAAAAAAACAGAGTGGAAAAAAAAAATAAGGATATCAAAAAACCCCTCAAACTTCCATAAAAGGAAACTATAATTAATTTAGCATTCATTAAACAAGCATTGAAATAGCCTTATTTAAATGTGATCCCCAGTCTAAAACATAAAAATAAAAACATAACGTTGAAACCAGCAATTCTGTTTCAAGTTTGAAGATTGCTTTCATGCTCAAGACGACTAATAGCTGGGTTGAAGCTGTTGTTCTCAAAAAGAAAGCACAAAATTAATGGGCGCTCACTCTCCCTGTTGCCCTTTGTTTTCCTGATTTGTAAGCAACACACCCCTGAGTATGCATTGATGAGAGTGGGTACGCAAGAACGGAGAGACGTTGGAGAAATTATTTTTGGCCCCTGATGAAGAAGAGTGACTGATAGGGTAATGTAGGGTAATTACATTCTGAAGGAATGTACACCAATATTTAAAGCTCATTTGTGTTCAATATTATGCATGTGTGAAACAAATCTTTTTTTCTCCTTCAAATGTTCCTTTATAGTTTGGTGCCTATTACAGCAAATAGCAGAAAATAAGCAAAGTGACAACTGTCACTTACTCTAAGACATTTTTTTTTCTTTACATTCTGACACTTCCCATCATTTCTACAATTAGCTTATGGACCTGGCTGAAAAGTCACTGCCTGTCTGCCATGACACAATGAAAGTAGGAAATAGTAACACCATTTTCTTCCTGACAAAAATGACAAACCTCCCAAAGGGATAATTTCTCTCTGGGGATAAAACCACACAAGGCTCTGAATCGGATCCGGTTTAAGAGTCTTCTGAGCCTGAATGCCAATTATGCATGAAATTGTGCAGGAACTAGTATAGATGACTAAATCCCCACTCCTTGAGGTTAGAAACAAGAGCCTTGGTACCTGGAAGACAAAACAGAACATGTGCACCACATATAAAGGTAGAAAAGTCGTTAACATTTAAGAGCATGAAAGATACAAGAATAGGATATTATAAATGCATTCTCTCATTCACTTCCCTTTCCTCTTCAGACTCCCCCTTCTGTCTTTCTTCTATTCTTACTGCATCTGTCCTTTGCCCCCCTCTCCATGCAAACACACAACTACAAATTCAATGGAGAACAAACTGTTCACTGTGTGAATTTTTTAAAAAATCTGTATAAATATAGATATATGCCTAAAATTACACCCTGATAAAAATTTAGAGATTAAAGAGGAAGCAAAAAGATGAAATATAAGGCAGATTTAAGTTGCTAAGCAACTTGGCGTTCACATGAAATCAGATATAGCAATTTGCTTTGGCAAGACTACACAATAAGTTTAAAGAAACAAAACCAGTTATTAGTTTTAGCTACTAAGTAATTAAAGGAAGAAGAATTAAAAGATTGAACTGAATTAAGTCAGTGTTTAACATATAAGAATACAACCAATTTGTCTCAGAGGCCTAAGGGTCCAAACTGATACTTAATTACAAGAAAAAGATGACTGTCAATTTGACAAAGGCAAAAATAGATTAAAATATGATACTATATTTAAATCTGATATTGTGCGATGAGTTTGACTTCATGTCAAACTCCTGTAATATTATTTCTTATATCATGTAATAAACTGTTCATGTAATAAAGACCACCCTCACATACATTCTGATTTACGTATTCTTTCTTCTGGGTCTCAAGTATACCATCTCGGCAGAGATTAAAGTGCTGAATGTAGTGAAAATTTATCATTTTGTTTCTGAAAGAATTAAAATATGCATTATTATTAAGTTTCGGGTCTGTGCTTGTGTTTTTGCCATTAGCTACCATAATCAGAATGCAAAGTAGCAGAATGTCTATTCCAACCATGGGTAATCTGCTCTTTTATAAACACCAGAGTAAAAAAGGATTAAACCTATTGTTTGTTTGTTTGAGATGGCTTAATTCCCCTCTAGCAACTAGCCCCTTGGCTTTTTTTTTTTTTCACCCAAGAGAATCTTTGGAAAAGGAAAACAAGAATTGCAATCTATAAGTGTTGCTCACTTTCAGACACTAATCTGCATTAATGAGTTTCTATCACTTCAGTTGCAGGTAACAGCAGCAGTGGAACAAAGATAGACTTGTTGATTAAAACAAACAAATACACAAACATGCTAACAAAGGCAAGGAACAAATAAATTATTTAGAGGATCTTCCAAGTACGGAATATTTAATTTTCTGATCAGCTTATGAGCCTGAAATCTGCATTGGTCCAAGGCCTTTATAGGTTTAGTTTCAGTTTCTCGAATCTAGAGTCAATGTTTGGAAATAACGAAAACCTAAAAGGTTATTTTAACTACACAGAGGCCATCTATCCTTTGTATTTTTCAAAATCTTTGCACAAAGTGTTCTTTTACTTTTAGGTTTATTAGTAGGCTCAGAATACTCAATATTTGTGTGCTTATATTTCTCATTCTGTGAAAACTCATGGAATTTTACCCTCAATGAACCAAGAATGTTAGAACTACAGTCATACTGCCTGAAGGTTTGGTCTTACTGAAATCAGCCTAAGGTTTGAAGCCTTTGCTTTTTATTAAGTATAAAGGAAGTATTAACTTTTGGCTGCTGAAACTATTGCTGGGCAAAGCCATTTTTTTTTCTCCCGCACTGTTATTGCTACGCAGTTAAGACAAGTAGTAGCAAGTAATAGGAGCTCACTGCGCTTTTTGATGTTGAGTGTGGAGGACAAGGTAGTTGTCTTTCAGTATTTAAATTAACCAGATGCTGGCAACATTACAGAGAGAACACACTCCCTGACTGGTCTCATTATTTGCTACTTGCCTTTGTAATTTTCTTTCAAGATAGATAGTATAGATGGGACTAAAAAGGAAGCATAGATAGATTAAGAGGAAGGCAGGGGACAGTAAAAACTAACATTTGTATGTTGTATGTCTTTAAAATACTGGTAAAATGCATTTGTCTTTATCGGTATACCACAGCTTTAAGAACATGTATCCAATACTTGAATTATTTGGAAAAGCTGAAACTGAATTACTGGAACTATAAGGTGGAGGGTGAATTGTAAGAACGAACTAAGGTACTTAGACTGTCTTCTCACTAATAATCAGCTTAAGCCACACACACACACAAAAAACCCATGATCTTAGAAATCACAGAAAAAGATTCTCTGACTGGACACGATCTGTTTTCTCCTGTATTAAGAATCTTATTACAGCCAGGCGCGGTGGGGCCCAGCACTTTGGGAGGCTGAGGAGGGTGGATCACCTGAGGTGAGGAGTCTGAGACCAGCCTGACCAACATGGAGAAGTCCCGTCTCTACTAAAAATACAAACATAGCCGGGCGTGGTGGCGTGCACCTGTAATCCCAGCTACTCAGGGGGCTGATCCAGGAGAATTGCTTGAACCTGGAGGCAGAGGTTTCACCATTTCTTGGCCTTACTCTTCCTCTCTTCTCTCTCTCTGTCTCTCTCTCTCTCTCTCTGTGTGTGTGTTTCTATGAAAATAATGAAAACAACGTAAGTATATAAAATGATGAAGGAGTTTAAAAATTAATTTTAGAAGCACATCTTTGATACAAACTCCTCCATTCAGTATGGATTTACAATGACAAGGGGGTGAAAAAGTTGTTACCTTTGCATTTATTTATAATGTAGATAATTCCAAGTTGGAAGATTATTTTTTCTTTTATCTTGGCATCATAGTCAACTCTGGGGAGGTCATCACGTAATTTTTTATGTGAAAATATTCTCACTAGATTATAATTGCCTGATTTGCTGATTATTTACTATATGCTAAGTCGATCTTTCATTTATCCCCACTAAAATCAGCTTAAAATGTTTAAATAACTAAATCTAGGCAACGTGTTAGTAAATGTCAAAGACTATATTGAGTTCAGGAATGTATAAATCTCATGTCTCTGCTCCTAATCACGGAAACCCGTCCTTTCATCAGCATCAAAGCCACCTATTGGGCTTGATATAAAAAATATAGATGCCTAGGTCACACATCAGATCTAAGCAGTTTACAGCTTGAAACAGGCGCATTTGGTAATTCTTAAACACAGTGCTAGCCACTTGTCCCTTGAGACCCGTAGCATAAAACAGTTATAAAACACAATGAAGTAAGCCAAACTACCTATGTATTGAGTGCTTGTTATTTTCTGGGATGCAAACTAAGCTAACTATACACAGATTAGATATTTTCTTATTTAATTTTCACTGAACAGTCTGTAGTATGCATAAGTGTCCTTTACTTTATGTGTGAAGAAACCACTGTGAAGAAATTTGCCTCAGGTCTCACAAAATGATGATCACATGCTGCTCCTTTTGCTGCTTGGCACACATGCTTAAAATTTGTGAAAATGAAATTGAACTGAATTTTCAAAAATTTAGAGGAAGTTAAGGAAATTATGGTATCATCACTTAACTAAGTACTAAGAAAAGACCACAGACTATACCAGGCATTGGTATTTTTACTTTGCTTATTTTAAAAAGCTTTTTCTATTCCTCACTTTAATGTCCAACTAAGAACTCAGTAACATTTTTTTTTTTTTATTTGAATTTTCAGGCCACCAGTAAGGCTAATATTAGCCTGGTAAATACATTTGTAATTTAAAAATGTGATGAAATTGAGAAAGAAAAAGTTAAAGAAGAAAGGAGATTGAAAAGAAAGAACCAAGAAAGGGACAGAAATTAAAAAGAAAGAGGATAAAATATTCACCTGTAGCTTGAAGGACGACATTCTTATATGCAGAGAGTGCATGTAGATTTGTATTTTAAATTATTAAGTAGCCAAGTTTTTAGGCAAGACTCTGTCCCAAGGCATATATAATGCAATAAGATAAAGGGGACCAACATAAAGAAAAGCCCTTCTTAGTAGGAGAGAAAAGTCTACCACACAGTGAGGCCGGCTGATGTTCTTTTAAAGAAACAGAATGGAGACTCCCACCCTCCATGCTGCTGTAAAGATAGAAGGCATTGCAGAGATCATTTGAAAATGGTAACAAAAGATCATTGCATCTCCTACGGTACCTGAATAGGAATAAAAAAGGTTTTTTGGGTTTTTTTTGTACAAAGCAACTAAGAACAGAAATAGAAAAGGCAAGAGCAACATACAGTTAGTGATCTCTAATCCAGGCCTAGAGCTTGTACTTTCAGGAGAGAACTATGGGCAACCACACATATAAATAGTGAGTGTCCCTGCAGATGTAACACATTGGCTTTGATCCAGCAAATCTACATGTCCACTGCATAAAGGAGAAAAAATGAGAAGCACTAGCAGGGAAATACGACAAAGATGGCTCACAGGCACCATTCATATGTATCACTATAACTACTCTTGGCTACAGTCAACACTACAATGACAGTAAAGCAGAATCATATCTTTGTGTGTGTGTGTGTGTGAGATGGAGTTTCACTCTTGTTGCCCAGGCTGGAGTGCAATGGCGCGATCTTGGCTCACTGCAACCTCCGCCTCCCAGGTTCAAGTGATTCTCCTGCCTCAGCCTCCAGAGTAGCTGGGATTACAGCTGCCCGCCACCACGCCCAGCTAATTTTTTTTTGTTGTTGTTTCTTAGGTTGTTGTTGTTTTTTTATTGTAGAGACAGGGTTTCACCATATTGGTCAGGCTAGCCTAGAGCTCCTGACCTCAGGGGATCCACCTGCCTCAGCCTCCCAAAGTGCTGGGATTACAGGCATGAGCCACAGCGCCTGGCCACAATACTATCTTAATAGCAGTCCTGTATTGTAGTTTTACCAGAAACATCATAGTCAATTTTACAGGGTGGGTTCAGTTTTTCTTAAATTACTTACCCCTAAGATTAAAGAATCTTTTAAAATGTTGTTATAAGGGAAATAACTAAACTATTAGGTTGGTACAAAAGTAATTGTGGTTTTTGCCATTAAAAGCAATTATAAAGAAAACGGGATATAATACAATTACTTCTAGCTTGAAGGATAACATTTTTTTTTTTTGCTACTAAAAGTGATGGCAAAAACTGCAATTATTTTTGTACCAACCTAATAGTCAACAGAACCCAAATGGCTTTTAGAAACTATCCTAGTCTCCCAAGTGGGTAGAAAAGTTCATTACAAATTCACAGTTGTCAATAGCTCCAAAATCCTTATTTTTTTCTCTTTACTCCTGAATCAATTGATTATAATTATTTAAAATTTATCTTGTTTATTTTAAAACATTCTTTCTAATAATGATTTTTCTCACATGTATCTCTAGTTTAAATCCCAATGCTCGTCTCCAGATTATTTTGAGAAATGCTGCACATTATGCTGGAGACGTGAACCGTGCTTCAGAACAGCAGAAGGAAATACTCAGAATCAAACAGAATGAAAAACAACAAACAAGCAAACAAAAACCAAGCATAGGTAAGAAATAATGTATGACAACCAAAACCTAACATTCTTATACGTCCTTTACTTCAAGGGGCATTTCTCTTTTTGCATCATTTTTAAATTAGGGATAGTGATACCTAGTCGTTAATGTTAATGTAATGGATAATACGTGTGAAGAAGAATGCTTAGCACTGTGCTTTGTATGATACAGGCAGATGAAATAGCAGTGACGATTATTATTCTATAACTTTAGATTGCTTAAAGCAATGAATATATATTTTCCTGAAAAACATTTTTAGAAGAAAAGCATAAAGAGTTACAATTACTATTTAAGAAGTAGATTACATAAAAGTAATGATCAAAGACTGGCATAGAAACAGACACATAGGCCCAGTGGAACAGAACAGAGAAACTGAAGCCAATCTATACATCTACAGAGAACTCATTTTTGACAAAGGTGCACAGAACATGCACCTTTACCTTGGGGGAAAGGACAGTCTCTTCAATACATTGTGCTGGAAAAACGGATATCCACATGCAGAAGAATGAAACTATAGTCCTACGTCCCCCCATATACAAAAATCAAACGAGAATGGATTAAACACTTACATCTAAGATTCAAGCTACGAAACTACTACACGAAAACTTTGGGGAAAACTCTCCAGGACAGTGGACTAAGCAAACATTTCTTGAGGAAGAATCCACAACACAGGAAACCAAAGCAAAAATGGACAAACGGGATTATATCAAGCCAAAAAACTTCTGCACAGCAAAGGAAACAGTCAACAAACTGAAAAGACAGCCCACGGAATGGGAGAAAATATTTGCAATCTAGCCATCAGACAATGCATTCATAACCGGAATATATAAGGAGCTCAAACAATGCTGTAGGAAACAAATCTAATAATCGGATTTAAAAATGGGCAAAAATATGAATAGACAATTATCAAAAGAAGGCATGCAAGTGGCAAACAGGTAGAAGAAAAGGTCTGAAGAAAAGGTAGAAGAAAAATCACTGATCATTAGAAAAATGCAAATTAAAACTGCAACAAGATACCATTTCACCTTAGTTAAAATGGTTTTTATCAGCTGGGCACAGTGCCTCATGCCTGTAATCCCAGTACTTCGGGAGGCCAAGGCGGGCAGATCACAAGATCAGGACTTCAAGACCAGCCTGACCAACATGATGAAACCCTGTCTCTACTAAAAATACAAAAATTAGCCAGATGTGGTGGTGCACACCTGTAATCCCAGCTACTCGGGAGGCTAAAGCAGGAGAATTGCTTGAACTCAGGAGGCAGAGGTAGAAGTGAGATCGTGCCCTACACTACAGCTTGGATGACAGAGCAAGACTCTGTCTTGGGGGGTTAAAAAATGTATTTTATCTAATATACAGGCAATAATAAATCCTGGTAAGGATGTGGAGAAAGGGAAATCCTTGTATACTGTTGGTGGGAATGTAAATTAGTACAACCACTATGGAGAACAGTATGGAGGTTCCTCAAAAAACTAAAAAGTAGAGCCATCATACTAATCATACTATCCAGCAGTCCCACTGGTAGGTATATACCCAAAAGAAGGGAAATACATCAAAGAGATATCTGCACTCCCACGTTTATTGCAGCACTATTCACAATAGCCAAGATGTGGAAGCAACCTAAGTGTCCATCAACATACGAATAGATAAAGAAAATGTGGTGCAGATACACAATAGAGTACTATGCAGCCATAAAAAAGGATGAGATCCTGTCACTTGCAACAGCATGAATAGAACTGGAGGTCATTATGTTAAGTGAAATAAATCAGGCAAATGTCCCATGTTCTCACTTACTTTGGGGAGCTAAAAATAAAAACAACTGAACTCATGGGAAGCTGGGAAGTGTAGTGTGGGGTGCAGGAAGGGGGAATGGGTACAATTAATATGTACACAAATACAGTTATATAGAATGAATTAGATCTAGTATTTGACAGCACAACAGGATGACACAGTAGACAATAATGTCTTGTGCATGCCTTTAAAAATAACTAGAAGACCATAATTGGATTGTTTATAACACAAAGAAAGGATAAATAATTGAGGTGATGGATACTCCATTTACCTTGATGTGATTGTTATACATTGTAGAACTGTATTAAAATATCTCATTGTACTCCATAAATATATACATCTACTATGTACTCACAAAAATTAAAAATTAAAAAGTGACCATAAATATTGGAAATACCAATATAAGCATATTAATAATGGACATATATAAATGAAGATATGAATATGCATGCCTCGGAAGTAGATTTCAAAACTACCCTGTGGCACACTGGTTTGAATAACCTACATGTGCTTTTGATTCCTAATTACTTAGGCCATTTCTCTTTTGGATCCTGATATATTGTATTTGCATTCTCTTTCCCCAAACACAAGCTACACATATTCACAAACTTTTAATTGGTCAGAAAACACTTTCATAAAACCTCAAACTGTCATTTTTTTCCTTGTTTTTCTGTCTCACTCATCTCTCTACTACATAGTTTCCCTTTCTAGATCATTTCTTCCCTATTTTATTTGCTCTAATATTCTAGTGCCTGGCAACATAACCGCATCAGGAAATACCGGGAATATAATTAGAATACAAGGAATAACAAGGAATAAGGAATAACAGATTTTATGCTAAACATGTTTATGAGTGGCTACAGAAAGGGGATAATGCTTGTCTTGGGTCTATTTCAACAAACCTAACAACTTAATTCAGAGTGTTGAAAATTCTCTACCACGGCATTTAGTTATAGCTGTCTCTAGGAAAGAAAACAGTGTAAACACAAAGAAACTACCTAAAAATAAACTTTAAATTCCCATTCAGTGAGCACCTTGGGAGTAAAATTCCAATCAGGGAAGTGTGAAATGTAATGTGTCGTTAGGGAATAAACCCAACTTTTAATTACTGTTGGCAGCTAGAGAATAGTGTCCTCACAACTAGTTAATTTCACATTTTTTAAAAACAACGTGACTTTATCATTTCAAAAAGCAAAAATGATAGCACAGAAGAATGGAGACATGGCTTTTGATTTGGCTTAATTAAAAACAAAAGCAAAACATCAGCTATGTTTCTTTATCTGTAAATTTTTAAGTAGAATTTTTCCTTATTCTCTTTTCCTCTATGCAAACAACGATAACTGAAAAAAAGATATATAGAGAGAATATACACTGAAAATCTCTCAGCATAAAAGAGAAAAACAAGATTTATTGAGAAAAAGAAATGTTATTTTCTCACAATTGCCATGAAAAGTTTAATGTAGAGTCTTTCATTAAATTGGCAGCAAGGAAAGCCACTGATGTCAAAGCATGTATATTTAGTTCATTTCATTCTCTTTGTCAAGGTAAGTCATGCAGGAACGCTCGTATAGCATGTGAACAGTGAAGTCATTTGAAAAAAACTATTCCTAAAAGTCAAAAGATGATATTCCACATGGTCAATTTGACAAAACCTACTCTATCACAATTCTCAATATAAGAATGCAGACTTCCAAGGTGATTAAAGGGAGAGAGAGGTAAATATTTCATTGCAATGCATACAGAATTGATAGATACTATTAAGGAGAAAATGCACAGTAGATTAAATGTATATATTTAAATTCAAAATTATTATACTGTGGTAGATTGTTTCTTTTACATTTTTTCTTAAAAATAAGACCCATAATTTAGTATATTCTGCATGTGTTTTTAGTGGTAAATTTGTCTCTTTTGATTCTGAGTGTCCCCACATGACTTTCTCTGTCTGTGCTTTTGCAATAACAGCATTGAAGAAAGAAAGGCTGCTTCACCCAAATGGCAATGTGGTCCTCTGCCCACAAATTTCCTTGAATTGTCTTTCATGCCAATGTTATCTTTGTGACCTTGTTTCCAGGTCATCCTTTCCAATTTATGTAACTCAAGATAAAAAACAGTAACTGGGACTACCAAACCTTCTAGAAAGTGATTTTCATTTCAAATACAGCCACTTATTTATTTGTACCCTACATGGATTACTCTTGACAAACTGTATTCAGCATATAGATGACCAGTTATCATCAGGGAACTCAGTCCTTATAGAAAGACAAACATCCTGAAAATTAATAAAACACATAATTGGTGAGTATCTAACATGAACCAAGCAATGATAAATACAGAACGTATCAAGACATGAGATAGAGTCTTTGCTACAAAGGTATTTGCAGGACCATAAAATGAAAAAAATTCCTTTGCTGGAGATACGTAAAGCTTTTTACAGAAACGTACAAAAGGGGATAATTCACTACCTGATGAAAACGATAAAATAATATTGGAAAAGAAACATCTGAATTGGCTAATGGAGATGGATTTCAGCAGCTGGAGAAAACAAAAATCACTTTGGATAAGGGAACACAGTCAGACAGAACTCCCGAAAGACTAAGTTCCAGGATTGACAAGTTGCTGAGAAGAGCTGAGAAGGTAAAGAAAATCAAGATAAGATAAATATTTCACTTGTTCATCTCTAAGTTCACCTTCCAGCCTTCTCTAACCTGCTCTATGCCCTGCAAGGCTGACATACTAACTCAATTAGCTCCCTTGTCTTTCGACTGCCTGTTGAGTTAAATCAGTGCAAATGCTCGTAGAAGTTGGGAGAAACAAAGTCAAGTAAGATATGAGTTCTGGATGTTTATGGCTCTAGCTTCACATCTGTGAGTGGGCCAGTGGCTGAATCTATCAACCACAGATCACAGCCACTGTCAGGCAGTCCTTTCCACAGGGTTTGATCTGCCTCCTAGTCCAGTAACCACAGCAAATCTTCAACATTCACCTCACACTGCCAGATGGTAAAGGTGCCACAATTACTGGTCCCTAGTACTTCACTGTCCCTTATGCTTTCCCTACGTCCTCCCTACCTCTCTGTAAATAGTCCCTTTATAAAATTCTACTCAAGTTAAACTAATTTTGGTATACCATCTGTTTTCTGCTGCAACCATGACTGATACAGGATGGAAAGATATTTAGTTTTTTAGGGTAGGACTTTCTCAGGGGAGTGACGGAAAGAGTTTCAGAAAAGATAACTTAATTCACAAACCAGGGTAATGGGGGACTCATGTACGCCAAGATTAAAGACCTGGCTGGGAGGGAAAGGTGTGGACTGTAAATGGCATTCTCTTTCTCTGAGATTGGAGGGAAGAATGTAGATATATAAATATGAGTAAGATGGAGGGTCAAGGGGATTCAAGGAATATCTTGTTTGAAAGGTTTTATTAGTTCAGTTAAGTAGATGGCATGGCAATTTCTATGGAGACAGCAGAAGATGACTCAAAAGTTCATAAAAACAGATGATTTTGATTAGCAGTGAGAAAGGCAATCTATTACTGACAATGATAAAGATTAATAAACAGTTGAGGTTGAAAATGATCCATGGACAAAATATGCTGGTCTTTATGTCGCTGACATTGTCTTTACCAGTGTCTTACAAATTATGTCAAGATCCATTCATTGAGGTTGCATTGAAGGATGAGTATAACAGAGCAAATAAATGACAATTTCTGGTGAGAGCACAGTGGAGTTGTTTTGCCATTTGATTTAGGTTACATAACAAAAGAAATTAACATAGGAAAGGTTGTGTGACTAGAATAGGAGGGAGCAATC
Source organism: Rhinopithecus roxellana (assembly GCF_007565055.1). Lineage (NCBI taxonomy): Eukaryota > Metazoa > Chordata > Mammalia > Primates > Cercopithecidae > Rhinopithecus > Rhinopithecus roxellana. The sequence goes on along the minus strand of NC_044549.1, from coordinate 9,429,626 downwards.
AATTGTCTTAAGTGTTTCAAGAGGTGAAACTAGAGGAGCAGTGATAAGAAAGTTGAAAGGTAGTCAGAGAGTGAATCTTGGAGTTTAAGATATTTAATGCAGAAAAGTTCTGGAAAGGATTTCATCCTGGGGACCAGAGGAGTGGGTTGCTGAAGTAGACTGGAGCAGAGGAAGTGAGAAAAAAACAAATCTGTGAGAGTTGAGAATTTGACATCTGTGGTTTATGGAAATACTTTAGCATGATGCCCAGTTTTTAAGTTAGAAAAATGAGTGTGAGAGGGTGAAGAAGTGCTATTAAAACATCAGCTCTTCCACCTGTGTAAGATGCTAAAAGTGAAGGAACATGAGAAATGTCCTATTGAAAGTCTTTTATGATAACAAGTGTCACTAGTCAGATACAAGGTGAAGATTCAGTTTGATAGCAATAGAAGATTTTCAGAGAGCAGAGTACCAAGAGTTCGTAGAGAGATGAGCAGGCTGAGCATGGATCTGAAGAGTTACGGCTGGAATGAATAAGGATGACATTCCCAAAGATAAAAGTCCATCGCACTTTAGCATTAAATGAATACTCAATTTCAAGATTACGATGGTGAGAAACACACTGCTCACTGTTCTAACAGAGAGAATCACTACATGAATGGCCTTGGCCACCCCTGATACATACACCTTTCAAATTCATACCGTCCAAGATAAACCCCTTTTTGCTTTGTGAAACTTAGCAAAGTAAATCCTCAAACTGAGACAAAGAACAATCAGCATCTGCTTTTATCAGGTGGACATCATTTAAGAGAAAGATTCTTAAGAAAGAGACTCTTGGCCCATCTCAAGAAATAACTACTACCAGACCATAGAAAGACCATTTTTTCACACTTAGAATTTTCTTTGGATTTATGAAATGCCAAGCATGAATAATTCAGCTCATAAATGTCCATGATACTCAAACTGCATTTGATATATTGCTAGAATATGTATAGAACCAGTAAAATGACAAACTTTTCAATACCAAATTTAATTCAAACCAAAAGCAAGCACAATTTATTATTTCATATATTAAAAAACTTCTAAAATAATATATTCTTCAAATAGAAATAAAATTTAAGTATAATTCCACTTAATAACTGAAGCTCAGAAGCAGCCAAATTTTAGTCTATAATTTGTAAACAGAGAAGGATATAAATGTTATAATAGTATTAAATAAATAATAGTATTAAAACATTTAAATTTTATATTTAATATTTAATAGTATTAAACCCCATTAAATTTGATATTCCAATTTATTCACATACTGTTTTACTGAAATAAAAGCTATACTTATTCTAGGGACTTGGATAATAATTTTGGAATATATTTTTAAAAGTTGAGATTTCAAATGCATGACAGTTCTACAGCGGAAATTAGTGATATAAGGATCATTTTACCCTGTTTCCTGATTTCTTGAGTTTTCTCATTGTTATTAGAAAAATTCAGAGCTGTCTAATAAGGAGATGGAATTCTTAGTTCTTACATAACTGAGTATACCAGCCTTCCGTATGCTCACATCAAATATCATGAGATTTCTATTTTCTTTCTTGTATATACTGAAATATATTTTATTTTCCCTGCATTAACAGAGGAGCCCAAAAGGTCTCCAGCGAGTTTGGTCTTTAGAAATTTTGAAATCAGATAAATTTGTATTTAAAGATACTAATTGGCAGTGTAAGACCTTAGGTAAATTATACATTTTTTTATTCATAATTTTCTTAGTTCTAACATAAAAACAACAAATTTCTACATAGCATGGTTTATGTGAAAATTAAATAAGATAAACTAATAAAAATATCTACCTCAAGCCTGACACCTGTCATGCATTCATTATTGATCCCTCCCCATGTTGAGAAAAGCAGTCTAGGGAGAAGGTCACAGTCAAATACGGATAGTTCGATACAAAGAACAAAGCTACTGACATTCTACTACATCGAGTTTAAATCCTGCCTCTAAAGTATGTCAGTTGTGTAGATATCATAGCATGCTTACCTTCTCTGATATTAGGGTTCCTTATCTGTAAAATGGAAATAAAAATACCCAGCTCAGATTATTCTAATGAGGATGAATGGGAAACCCACATAAGGAACTGATATAATGCCTCACATATCCTATAAATACAAAGAGTATTTGGGTTTTTTCTATCTCTGTCCCCTTTAAAAAGTTTAATTATTTTAGTAGTGTAATAGCAGAAGGATTTGAAAGGAAAAAAAAAAATTCTGTATGCATATAAATGGTATCTATTTTAAAAATAAAATTATAGGGCGATCATTTTATGATTGAGATCTGTGTTCAAGTTAAGACTGGTTTGGGCAAATATTCCAGCAGAATTGGATTTAAAACCTCTTTGCCACTAACAGGCTGTGCCACTATAGGCGATGTTAGCAAGTTCACTGTTATGATATCTATAATCTACCTATCTCAAATGATCCACCTGAAGATTAAATATTTTAACTATTTTATGTAAAGCTCTTTTTATAATGTCTAGCTTAAGGTAGTTATCTAAAAATATTTGACTTTATTATTTATATTTAATATTTATTATTCTGAAAACAGTCTGATTTTCGAACCAAAATAAATGAATCTTTATATAAACAATGTTTACTCATTTTTAAATTTAGAAATTTAGAAATAACACAAATAAAATATTCTATGAAAGATAAAAGTGGTAGTCAAGTTTAAAAGATGTTTATTAGATGATTTTATATTTATAGAATATTAAAATTATTCCAGTGAAATTTCTCAGTTATTCTAACTACTTACCTAAAACGAATTTTAAAAAGAGGTAATAGGCTGGGAGCGGCGACTCACTCCTGTAATCCCGGCACTGCAGGAGGCCAAGGCGGGATCAGGAGGTCAGGAGATGGAGACCATCCTGGCTAACACGGTGAAACCCCATCTCTACTAAAAATACAAAAAATTAGCCGGGCATGGCGGCGGCGCCTGTAGTCCCAGCTACTCAGGAGTCTGAGGCAGGAGAATGGCGTGAACCCGGGAGGCGGAGTTTGCAGTGAGCCGAGATTGCGCCACTGCAGTGCAGAGACTCCTTCCAAAAAAAAGGAAAGGAAAAAGGAGGAGGCAATGTGACCACGGAGGCAGAGACTGGAGTGATGCAGCCATAAGCCAGGGAATGCCAGCAGCCACCAGAAGTTGGAAGGGGCAAGGAACAGATTCCTCCCTTAAAACTCCAGAGGAAGCGTGGCCCCACCAACACGAATTTTTCCCAGGTGAAACCAATGTCAGACTTCTGGCTCCCAGAACTGTGAAAGAAAACATTTTTGCTCATATAAACAATAAAATGTAGTTACCTAGTTACCTGGAAGTGGAGAGCTGACGTAACAAATACAAATGTAGAAGATAAGCTTCGCTGACTTATTTTGTTCTCAATTTCTCTTAAAATTCAATTTACTATACTAAATCATGAGTATTGGTTGTATAGGCATAAAAGAAAATTACTATAATCTGGATAAAATAGAAAAGTACAAGGAGAATTAATGTTTCATAAGCTATCAAGTTTAATAGCAAATAAAATAATTGGAAACTTGCTTTATTCTGCCTTATTGCAATAGTTTTGAATCAGGATAAAAACTATGAAATTATTGGCATTTAAATACATTGCAAAATATTGTAATTTTAATTTAGATAATCATCATTGTACATACAATTTAGCAACTGGTTTGCTATTAAGTCCTATTTAGTATGTAACAATTTGAACATGTAAGTGAATCAACCTGTGATCTTAATTTCATACAATGGAAATTAGTGCAAAATATTTAAAAAATATTTTTGGAAGTCAATATATACCTCACAAAGACATTTTTATCTGATATGAAAACTTACTCAAGAATAATGTACATTGTTTAAAAGAAAATATTTACTGTAAAACTGTTATTTTTACAAGTCTTGAGTTTGACTTAAAATGAGCTTCATTTGTTGTTTATTTAGTGTTAGTCACTCACTGGCTTAACCATAAAGCCCTTGAGCGCCCACCTGTGAAGAACGTGTTGGCAAAGTGCAGATATAGTAGGGAGTTTCAGAGCCAGAAAATCTTTATTTCTTTGAGCATGGCATTTCACGTTTATGGACCTAATTTTTCTCACCCGCTAAAAGAAGAGTTACCGGGCAATGATACAAAAGTTTTCAGCCATCTCCTGAATTCTAGAAATAATGTTTTTTTTTTTTTTTGAAACATGACATAGCAAAAACAGAATTGATAACTTTGTTTAATATAAACTCCATCTATTCTAATTTGAACAAATTTAGGAAAAATAACCTACAATGGTTGTTTCACAGGGATGATTTTGGAAGCAGGTGGACAGGCATGTGTAACAGTGCTTTATAAATTCGAATGCGCTATGCAAAGGAAGATATTATTGACTTCATTGTTCAATGTTCGTGAATATTCCTTGACAAGTAGGAACAGACATGTAAGTGGACAATGACTATGGCAAAAGCTAGCAAGCCCAATGTGTCAGTTGAATGTAGAATAGTTTATTAGTCGGCTATATATTTGGTAAATATGGATATTTCCTAAAGTTTACTCATGTAAAAAAGAACAAATACCCTAGTGAGTAGAGTATGACATCTTTGAATTCCAACTACCCCATGCTTAAAGTGTATACCCAAGCTTTCTATAATTTTTATCTTAGAATCAGCACATTTCTTCATTGTAACTGCTTTAACAGGGACACAGATAACCTGCCAAAGGCCTTAAAAACACAGTAAACAGGCCGGGCGCGGGGGCTCACGCCTGTAATCCCAGCACTTTGGGCGGCCGAGACGGGCGGATCACGAGGTCAGGAGATGGAGACCATCCTGGCTAACATGGTGAAACCCCGTCTCTACTAAAAAACAATACAAAAAACTAGCCGGGCGAGGTGGCGGCGCCTGTGGTCCCAGCTACTCGGGAGGCGGAGGCAGGAGAATGGCGGGAACGCGGGGGGCGGAGCTTGCAGTGAGCTGAGATCTGGCCACTCACTCCAGCCTGGGCGACAGAGCCAGACTCCATCTCAAAAGAAAAAAAAAATAAAAAACCCACACACAGTAAACACTTAGATTACAAATAATATAAACCAAAAATAATTTTAACTAACTCAACGGGAACATGAAAGAACCTTGTTTCATTTTGACACAAATTACCTCATGGTTTTACAGATCACTGAATTTCTGTAGTTTGAAAAGATGAACTGAATAACGAATGTTAAGTGGTGTAATTATATTTTTCAGTCTCATCTGACAAAGAGTAAGTTAGTTTTAATTAGTTATAGAAAAACCTGGCTTAAATACTGTTTTTGTTGTTTTTTTTTTTAAGGCTGAATGACATTTATCTAGATTTATATTTAATGAAACAGAAAAAGAAAATTTAAACTAAAACATATTGATGCCTTAACACAATCACAGGATTTTATATTTCCTAAAAATTAAGAAGCGTCTTTTATTCAAGGTTTATATGATTCTTTGAGTAAGACTATTGTATATTGTATGTTAATGCAAATTTCCCTTTTAAATCCAACAATTATTTATGTACACACAAATTCAGAACTTGCTTCCTTTACACAGCTGTTTTACTTCAAGAATTTAGTTTTTTTATGGATAAGTTAATTAATGTATTTTCAGTGACAACTATATGTAAGTAAACATTAAAAAAAAGAAAAACTATAATTAATGCCTTTCCCTCTGACTATAAATCGATATCATAGTAACATCTCAAAAATAATTTTATAATTTCATTTATATATTTTGTTATGTGGATAAGGGTATAACATCCATTTATTTTTGAACAGAGAATAATGTGGAATACTTGCATATAAGCTGTAATCATATTTATGCTTAAACAGAACTTTTTATAACTTACAATTATAACATATACAATATAGGATAATGGTTAAGGGAACAGGCTCTAGAATCAGATCGACTTGGATTTTGAATTCTGACTCCTATATTAAGTGGTTACATAATCTTGGGCAACTGAGTTTAAATTCCCTAAGCTTCCCTTTTCTGTCTATAAAACTGGAAAACTATTATTACCCACCTCAAAGAATATATCTGAAAGTAAAATGAAGAAAGGCACAGGCCAGTATTGGGCTCTCCATGGCAGTTATTGTTATTTACATTTTTCCTTTGGTGGCTGATAACTTGCGAGATATTTGTGGCTTCTACATCAGAGGGCAAAAACATGTTTCATTCCTTGTGTCAACAGGGCACTCCAGTTCTATACTTTTCAATCACTGAAGTTTAAAAATGCTATGGCTGGTGAAAACAAATATATATGTTTGGTATCTTCAAATTTAGCCCCCACAATATATAAGAAAGATGAGTTTGTTTCTTATTTTTGATATGAAAACTTCTGGAAGTGTCACTATGTGTGTATAACATGACTTGAGAAGCAAACCCCAAACTTACTTTAATATGAATAATAAATGATCTGTCCTGACAGTAAAAATATTCTTAAGCACATAGAAAAATAGACATGACAAAATGGAGAGAACACAACTATTGCAAGCATCCAATTTTAAAGCACAGAACACTAAATTAACAACAACAACAAAAAATCATAAAAATGGGTAACGAAAAAAGCATGGAATATTCATATATGTATTTTATTTGGGAGTGACAGAAATTTTTCTGTGTTGAAACACTAATCTACACATCACCTTTTACCCTGAATTTTTAAAGTTATAATTTATACTTCTAAATCATAGCAGATGTTTTATATTATTGGCTTGAATAAAATGGTGGTTTGAATTTTTATAATTCCAATTCAAGCAAGGAGAGAGGGGCTGAGACCTTTTTCCTCTAGTCTCATGAAACAAGAAATCCAATCTATATCACCAGTAATAAACCTACTGGGAAAACTGATAGAGCAGGCAGGAAAAAAAAAACCATAAAATTGGTGCAATCTATATAGCCCTGTTTCAGGAAGAAGGAAAAGAGAAAAATTGCCTGAGAAATCACAAATAAAAAGCATGTTTGACAAGACAGAAAACATATTAAAGGGAAAAAAATACCCTGCAAAGCAGTCCTACTGAGGTAATAAGTACAAATATTAGAGAGGATTTCTTAGCTGAAGCAGGTCCAAACAGACAAAACAAAAACAACAACAAAACCCTCCAACAACAGCAATAACAAAAACTAAGTATAAGTAAAATCTTTGGTATGTCTTTTTTCAAAAATTTGGTCTGAATTCATTTTTCAGTGGAACAGTTCTGTAAATCTCTTCGATACAAAGGCACTTAAAACTCTTTCTTTAGTACTCACTTTGTTTATAATAGTATAAATTATTCTGAGCAATTAGATAGTCTTTGCTATTTTATTTAGACTAAAATCCTCATTTTATAAGTAGAAAATTAGAAGCATCATTAGAACTGTAAAGACTTGTATAATATATGTTTGTGGAAATTTGCAATTCATATTATATAGTTACCATATATTAAAATAAAATAAGAAAAGGGTCTAATATAACACTTCAGGAGTCTTAATGGATACACTGAATTTACAATTAAGATAAAATTAGATGAGGAGTATTATTTTGTGTAATCATTTTTATTCTAGTGATTTTTGAGTCTCTATTATATAATGTGGTTATAGATTAATATATATTGATGAAAAAAAAACGGCCTCTGCCTTAACAGAATTCAAAGAGCAGGGAGAAAAAGAAAAGCACACTGGAATAATGTCAATGCTGTGTGGCAAGTTACAAATGATACATATAACAGGCATCACTAGAACAAGGAAGGAAAGTGATTTACAGGTTCATCCAATGAGGAACCAACAGAAAAACATTTAGGCCATGGAGCCAGTAAGGGGTGACATGTGAAAGCAATTTGTTGGTAGCGCTTGAGAACTAAATAACTAACAATCCTGAAACACTTCCCTGGGGGAGGAGAATCTGTACCACTGCATTTGAATAAAGACTACTAAGAATATAAGAACAACCTAAAGAGGAGCAATCCCCCAGCTGCTGCACCATAAATCAAGAATGTTCTATAGTGGCTCTAAGCTCTTAAGTTAAAAGCACAAAGTGTATCTAAGTTACAAGTATAAACTCACAACAATCTGGGTATAAATATGTGATGAAGACCAAAGATGCTTAGAACATTTGCATATGGGAAATTTGGGAAGCTGGGTGTTTTCAGGGGAATTCTTGTGAACAGATTTAGAAGACGGTGTTACTATGTTGCTGTTCTAGATGCCCTCATGTCAGCCTGTCCCCTCCTCTTTTTGTCTAATATCTAGGAGCCCCTGGCTCTTAAGCCATTTTGTTCTTATGTTATTTTTTCCCTCTGTTAGTAGTTTAGCAATACTGGAAGAAACACAGGATGCATTAGAAGAATTATGTGCATGTTAAAATGCACATAACAGTCCCTCTATGACGAGTCATATTCAAAAAGATGTGTGTGCTATAGTTCTGTTAGGACAACATACTCCAACAGCTAAGTTGGCAATCCCCAAACTGACTTCTGTAAGATCACAGTACGTGTTTCACCAATATACCACAGAGAGATGCTAGCAATGTTTTCCTCTAGAGTGTATTTTTTTGTTTGTTTTTATTAATTTATTTTTGAGACAGAGTTTCACCCTTGTCACCCGGGCTGAAGTGCAATGGCATGATCTCGGCTCACTGCAACCTCCACCTCCTGGGTTCAAGCGATGCTCCTGCCTCAGCCTCTCGAGAAGCTGTGATTACAAGCGCCCACTGCCACACCCGACTAATTTTTGTATTTTTAGTAGAGATGGGGTTTCACCATGTTGGCCAGGCTGGTCTCGAACACCTGACCTCAGGTGATCCACCAGCCTCGGTCTCCCAAAATCTGGGATTACCGGCGTGAGTCACTGCGCTCGGCCCACATATTTTTAAATATAGGGAGGAACAACAACAACAACAACAACAACAACAACAACAACAACAACTCTAGGCATATTTGAATAAGCCAGGCTTGTTTGATAATGCCTGTTCCTTTCCCAAAGGTGAAATTCTTGATAAATTCCAAGATGTGGTCTGAAAAATCCCCTACACTTTTTCATTTTGTTCACCGATGTATCAAAAACATTTACCAACTAAAATTGGCAACGCATGTCGAAAATGAAAAACAAGAATCTGTGCTTCTCAAATTCTCTTAAAAAAAGTTAAAAACAAAATTTGGACTATTTCACTGTGAAGATGATATAAACAGCCTTTTCTCTTTTTCTTTCTTTCTTTTTTTTTTTTCTTTTTTTAAGACAGGGTCTCACTCTGCCGCCCAGCCTGTAATGTGAAGGCACGATCTTGGCTCACTGCAACCCCTGCTTCCCAGACTCATGTAATCCTCCCACCTTGGTCTCCCAAAGTGCTGGGATTACAGTCGTGAGCCTCGGCTCCCGGCAGCAGGTTTGTTTCTAAAGAGAAAAATTAATGCCATGTAAGATTAATTTTGAATAATTTGAGAAGTACCTAAAATACGTAGTTGTAAAATTTTTCCTCTGCTACAAAATACCTTTAGAAAAGGCATTTTTTTTTATTGTGCTGCAATGCCAATAAAACCCACAGGGACACACACACACACCATACACGTAGAAAGACATATATCTGATTTATAGATGTTCATTTGGCTTGTCAATTTCATATCTAATTTTAAGGTGATATGTGTTATAGAGCGGTATTCTCATTTCAAAAGTGGTATTTTTAAACAAACTTATTGACAAATGTTAAATAAAAGATGTTTTGCTTTATCTGTATTACTTTGCATTTTATATTTTTATCACTTATGTTACTTATGTTTCTGTTTCATGTGTGAAGTATACATTATGAATAAAAGCAGATTGTTTATTACAGCTATGAATTTATTCATAGCACCATTTTTAGTTCAAATTTGATTGATATGTTCATTATACCTCATGACTTGTTGCTGATGTTTGGGTACCTATCATAATTTTAAAATATGTTCCATGATCAAAAAATGTGGAAAATTTTTATCTAACCAGTGAAAGCATTCCTTATCTAATCCTAAAGCAAATGGCTGTTAAATATTTAACTCTATTAAAGCACTGTACTGGATGGCATTTTTTCTGATATTTTCAGCTGTAATTCAGAATGTTTTTCATGGAAACCACCAGGCAACATAAGTAGGATTCAACTGCCATACAATTTAGTCCCATTTCATCTAGTATTAAGGGAAGAATAAAATAAAACTGCCCCAGAAAATAAATTGTATTTCAAAAATCAAGGATTAGTCAACTATGGTATCTCTATTTGGAAGATAATTACATTTGTACACACTTAAAATAGTATTCAAATTCATGTCATATCAAGATAAGATACACATCTTTGTATCTGTGGATGATGGGGACTGGGATGGGGAGGAGCACCTCAGATTAGCAACCTGAAAGAAAGAGCCTGGCGCTTGTAGCTGTTTTAGAATCTGCTCTACCAGAGTGTGATGTTTGAACTGGACAGTTAAGCATTCTGAATCTCAAATTTGAAACTTGCAACTGGAGTATCTTCCCTACTTCACAACACTATTCTCTTAGTGATAACTTATAACTGGCTTGCCACATTCTAGGCCTTCAAGGAATGATGATTACAGTGGTGACTTCCATACTGCTGATTTCCTGAGCTCCTTTCAGGTTGAAATTGTATTGCCTGGATAATAACTTGGAGTTCTTTTTGCTAGCCTTGTTTCTCTATTTTGAATGGTAAGCATATATTCATGAAGCATTTTATTCAAGCCTGTGGCATGGATGCTTGACAGTGTAGTTAGAGTGGCCAATTGTTTTGGTTTGCTCAGGACTGAAGGGATGCACACGATTCAGCATTTTAGTTAGTTTGTTTTTTCATACAGGATCTCACTCTGTCAACCAGGTTAGAGTGCAGTGGTGGGATCATAGCTCACTGCAGCCTCGACCTCCTGGGCTCAAGTGATCTTCTCACCTCAGCCTCCCGAGTTGCTGGGACTACAGGCATGCACCACCACACCCAGCTAATTTTAATTTTTTGGTAGAGATGGGATCTCACTATGTTGCCCAGGTTGGTCGCAAACTTCTGGGCTCAAGCAATCCTCTTCCCTCAGCCTCCAAAAGTGCTGGGATTATAGGCGTGAGCCACCACACCTGCCCAGCATTTTCAGTGCCAAAACTGGGAACATTACAGGCAAACCAGAATGGCTGGTCAGTCTCTAGTCACCACCTAAATTTGTTCTCCTTGTCCATATTATATTTTAGCCACAAACCAAATTTCTGGCACTTTGTATCTAAGTTGGTCCATGGGATTAATTCTGACCAGTGGAATGATGTGTACACTTCTGAGCCAGGTCGTTGACTATGTTTGTTTCCTTTCATCTGCTGGCTGATGACAACAGGCACAAAGTGGAAACAGCCTGGGGTCCTGAAATGCTGTCTGGAGGAGGATTTGCCATGTTTTATCAGACTGTGATGAGAAATGAACCTAATTGTGTTAATTCATTGATATTTTGGAGTTGTTTGTTATAACAATGAGCATATCCTAATTAAATGACAGAACTTATTTTTAAATAGTATTAAAAGCAAAAGTAATGTGTTCATTGTTCTTACCATAGATGACAGCATATGAGGCAGCTATAAAAGGCCAGTCTTCATGAACCATACTGTGTTCTAAGAAAAGTTACCCTAGCAACTTAAAATTATCTGTGAGTTTAAGTAAATAAACTCACTTGGGAGGCTGAGGCAGATGGATCACCTGAGGTCAGGAGTTTGAGACCAGCCTGGCCAACACGGTGAAACCCTGTCTCTACTAAAAATACAAAAATTAGCCAGGCATGGTGGCAGGCGCCTGTAATCCCAGCTACTTGGGAGGCTGAGGCATGAGAATTGCTTGAAACCTGGAGACAGAGGCTGCAGTGAGCCAGATGGCACCACTGCACTCCAGCCTGGGCGACAGAGTGAGACTTTGTCTCAAATAAATAAATAAATAAATTTTAAAAAATCAAATAAACTCACAATTTTAAGCCTCAACAGGCATGTAGTATTCTTAACAGGCAAGTAGTATCATTTCCTCCATTTTTGTGGAAAAAGATAGGACTTACAGGGGTTTCATTTTCATTTAATTTGCACAAAGACAAATGCCAAACCTGAGAATAAACTCCTGATTCCGGATATGAAACTCTATGTTCTTCCATAAAGCTACATTTCCTTTACATATTCTATAATCACAGGTACATACAGACACACATATACACACACACTATAAAGCAATAATAATAGAACAGTCACATGTTCACATTAGGTGAAAATGTCTATTTCTGTCTAACTAGAAAGTTACTAGGAATTGAAAAATCTGATAGAGATTCGGACAAGTCTGTTATGTAATCATAATCATATGTAATCATATGGTAATTCTGGGAATATTCATTGACCACAGATTAAGCAACACTGTTAAGAATCTTTTCTTACTCTTAAGTGGTATGGATTCAATTTCCAAATGATGGTTCTGTCTATATTTCACTGACCTTTAACTCAGGTCATAATAACAAAATCAAATCATTAAGATAATTAACCTAATATTCTCTTCCTACATGTCATGAAAACAAGCTGGAAACTTAAACAAAATAATACTGCATTATGGTTAAGAATTTAGTTTCAGAGAAATGCATTATGCTCCCAAGTTTTTTCTTCAATTTTAGCTATAGAGGCAATAATAATGGGTTTAAAAATCAAGGAAAGGTGAGAAAAGCTGTACGAAAACGTGGTTGGCGGGATTTTGTCTAAATAAAACAAGAAAAAGATGAGATTGAATTTTAGTGTTTAAAATTTAACATTAAGCAGAATTACATCAGATAAGAATTTTTCCTATGGCTGAAATGAGAAGTTAACTGGAGAAACATTTATCTTGGCATGAAGATAAAAGTGAGAGAGAAATAACATCACAATATATTGCTTCATCAAATCACAGTTTTAGCTTCATGCAAAGGTACCTCGAGCTGGGAATATTTTTTAAAATTTCATTCCTCTTCCAACACTTAATCTGTTGGTGACTTCAAAAGAAATCCAAAGTAATTTCAACTTTAATATCTCCCTATGCTATCACATTCTGTCTTCCTCTCACCTACACTTCTTGAAGAGTGGTATAATTATAGGAATTCCATCTACCTAACAGTCATTCATCTTTAAAGCTATACACTCTGCATTCTTCCTCCATCTACTTTTTCCCAACTGCTTTCGAGTAAACAGAGCTTGTGCCCTTTTCCTTCTGATTTGTTACCTCCTAAAATTTGCTGTAGCATCAGAAACTGCTGATTACCTCTTCCTTCAATGTTTGGATCTTAGTGATAACACAAAGAACCTATTTCTGTGAATGTTCCAACTCACTCTTTGGTGGGTGGGTTTCATTTCTTTCAAGCATCCTCCCAATCTAGACATTCCTTGATGTTGCCTTCTTATATTACTTTTTCACTGAAGTGTTATATTTACTTCCATTCCTACTCAGTCTCACGGTATTCTATTCAAAGTTGTGTGGTCTTTGGCTCTAGTTTGGAGTTTTTCTTTTTCCTTCATTTTTCTCTCTCTTTTTTTTTTTTTTTTGATGGAGTCTTGCTCTGTTGCCCAGGCTGGATTGCAGTGGTGTAATCTCAGCTCACTGCAATCTCTTCCTCCCAGGTTCAAGTGATTCTCCTGTCTCAGCGTCCCAAGGATTACAGACGTGCACCATCATGCCTGGCTAATTTTTGCATTTTCTGTAGAGACAGGGTTTTGCCATGTTGGCCAGGCTGGTCTTGAACTCCTGACCTCGGCTGATCCCCCCGCCTTGGCCAACCAAAGCGCTAGGGCTACAGGCATGAGCCACTGCACCCAGCCCCAAGTTTTTATTGAAATACAGATTGACGGTTATTTGTGGTTAAAATATCCAAAGTTAGGTCTACTGAATTATACACCTGTTGGACCAAAATTCAAACTCACAATTGCATCCTCCAAACCAACTTATATCCTTATTTCCCTTTTCTCTGATTGTCCCAATTATTTAGGCTTGCTGGAAATGGTTTTGGCTTCTTTTTAATTTCAATAATAAATATTGATTCATATTATTAGTGCCTCCACATGTTTCTTATTTCAGTTCCCTTCTTCCCATTCTCACTGTGAATCCTGGGTTAGGTCCTCATTATAATACACTTGCAGGGCAGGAATGAATCGACTTTACCTAGCATTACTTTCTATTCTTCTGGACTGCTCTTTCCACCTAATGAATTTTCACCCTTCTTTTCCTATTATAATTCTTTCAGATATATGCTGCTGGATTAACCTAAGCACAAATCTGCTAATCTCTTCATTGCTCAACACTGATCTCCATTTCCTTCCAAATGAAGCACTAAGTCCTCAAACTAGTATTTAAAATTCATTCCTACTATGCCTGAAGGATGCTTCTATAATCATATCACACCTACTAATTAAGTTTCACCCAAGCACAACTGTGAATTCCCTAAATATATTCCAGGTTTTCCCATTCCTGCTAGTTTCATGCCCTCCATCTGAAACACTGCATTCTAGTTCACCCCTTTGAAAACCTTAATCATCCTTTAACAACTAGACCAAAGGAGCCTTCATCCATAAATGCGTCCTTTCCCTTCCTGTAAGGGGCCATTTGATGACCCTCCCTTGAAACTACAAAACACTCTCCTTTGCTTCCCATTTGACAATTATCTTACCTCAGTCAAATAATAGAATGTCTCATATAATTGTTTTTCCCCGACAAGATCAAGGTTTCTTGTTGGCAGGCATTATATTAATCATCTTTGTATTCCTCAAGTGCTTAGCATATATTTTGCATTTTCTCAGCAGAAGAGTTCTTTATACAGAAGAGCATTCATATAAAATTTAGTTTTAGAAACTATTGAATTGCCAAACTGTCCTAATACATAAGGGGCTAACTGAGATGCATTGAAACTTAAATGGAGTAATATAATCATGAAGAAAATTCATTCTCATGAAGCAACACATGAGGATTAAATCACAAGTTTTTCACTACTGAAAAAAATAAGGAAGTAAAATTTCTAGAAATTATAACTTGTCAGCTTAGTTTTCATCAGGGCCATAGATTTCCAATGGGAAGTTTAACAACAGAAACTAACTTCTAAACATTTTTTTCTGGTTTAAGTAAGGCAATATTAAAAGCTATATAAAATTATGCATCTACTATATATACACACATATATATGTTTATATATACACACATACATTTATATATGTATATGTGTATGTATACTATGTATGGCACAATATAAAATGGTATTACCCTAAATGTAAAAATGTTGGCAGTTTTGGATTTTCAAAAACCAAAGACAGTATTATCAAGTGGTTAACCTTCTCTACTAGTTATAAGATGATTTTGTCTTTCTAGGAAATAAGCATAAAAAGAAATAGAAGGAGATAGGCAGGTATCAAAATGTCTCCCAATAGATACCAAAGCTATTGGTTTTCATACCCTATGTAGTTCCTTACCAAATTG
This sequence comes from Rhinopithecus roxellana, assembly GCF_007565055.1. Lineage (NCBI taxonomy): Eukaryota > Metazoa > Chordata > Mammalia > Primates > Cercopithecidae > Rhinopithecus > Rhinopithecus roxellana. Next base: position 9,414,157 of record NC_044549.1, on the reverse strand, counting down.
TACCAGTTTTGTTTTGTGTGAACAAAAGCATAATGAAACATTGATGGTATGTAATTTCCTAGATTAAAAGACAATGACTTCCATTTTAGGAGGAACTGAAGTTTATGACAAACTGAAACCTTTCAAAAACCGTGCAAGCTTGGAACCTCCTGTTGAGCTTTGAGGTGACTATAGTTTCTGCAATCTTGTGAGAAACCCTGAGCCAAAACCACTAACAAACATGCACCTGCATCCCTAATCCTCAAAAATAGTGTTCTCTAAGTTGCTATGTTTTGGGGTACACTAGTCTCCCCTCATTCATGGAAGATACATTCCAAACCCTCCAGGAGATGCCTGAAACCAAGAAGAGAACCAAACGCCATGTATACTATGTTTTTTTCCTATGCGTACACACTTAGGATGAAATTTAATTTATAAATTAGGCAGAGTAAGAGATTAACAACAATGACTAATAATAAAATAAAACAATTATAACAATATCCTGCAATAAATGTTATGTGATGGGAATGTGGTTTCTCCCTCTCCTCTTTTTCTCTAAAAATATCTTATTGTACTGTCCTCACTTATTTTTGGACCGTGGTTGACCATAAATAACTGAAACCACGGGACAAGGAGGGACTAATATATTTCGTTATTCAACAATAGGTAACAATACATAGCTACACAGAAATTTTACATTAAGCATATTTATAATGAAATTAGTAATGCATATCTTTAAAAGAGTTTATTAGCTACAATGGTTATTGACCACATTAATGAAATACAGTATCCACAAAATAAACATTTATACTACAAGAATTTGTATTCTATGTATTAAAAGTGCTTACAACCCCTTACCTCTAAAGATTTGATTTCTCCTTAGGTCTCATAAAACCCTAACATCTTTGGGATATTTTTCTTTTCCTTTAAAATAAAATGTTTTAAGTATTTGATTCCATGTACTCTACTGTTTCTCAAAATAGATTTCAGGTAAGTTTTAATGCCTAGGTGAAGATCAGAAATAAATAATTTTCAACAGCTGTTTGGGCATAGCAGGAGAGAACTATAGGTCATATAAAAAAGATAAAATGGATTTTTCTTCTCAGATCTCTTTCTTGTGTTTTCTTGAAACCAGTGTTTGGATTTGCTACAGGCTAAAGAAAGACTGCAGTTTTCCTTCTCCATAATTTGGTACCTTTCTTTTTTATTTCCAGGGCAAATTACAGAATCTGAGTGGGTCATATCATCAAATGAAAAAATGTCATTTATTAGTGAGTATTATATATAAGTTAACATTCTGACATATTCATTAATGTATCAATGTAAAAAAAAAACTTCAGAAAATTTAAAAGCAGTTTAGTTTTAATTTTGACTTTTTTGATATCTCCAAAATGTGGTATTCTTACTAGTAAAATAACAATGGAAAACAGAGCAAACGCATATTATATATCAAATAAATGAATCCTGGTCCTTTTTGTGTCCTGTAGCAATGCAGATAATTGGCTCCATCAATCTAAATGATACTATGATACTAGGATTTTATTAATAAGGCCAATATCCAATCATTTATAATTTCTATAATATAGAAATAAATGATAACTGAATTCATTATATATAATAATGTTATTTTCTTATAAATATGGAATATCTTCATTAGCAGAAAGCTGGGCTTTATGTATTCTTTTTGAACTTTATGAAGATTCATATAAAATGTTTAAATGTTTATGTGTTATCTCATTACTGAACACAAAGTGAATTATTTTAATATTGTTCATTGTTTCATGTTGTGTCCTATTTTAAATAATTAAACATGAATCTCTTGCATGTTGTAAATAAAGAATATATTATAAATATATACATATATTTAAATGTCATATATTCCATTTTACACTGTGAAAAAATGAAAGTATTAAGAGGCTGAAAAAATATGAACAATTGATATTACAGTAAATATTTCAGAAATAAACGTTAGGCTGTATTGAAAATGCAGCATTCACACACCATTTAAAGTGTTAAAGAAAAAAAAGCATTTTGCAAAAAGTTGTAATACAGGATGAGCAACCTGGAAGAGCTTTCAAGTTTACTGCATGAGATACATCATTAATGCCATCAGAGCCAAAGCACCCATCAACTACCACCATTTTTAAAAGTTGACTGTAACAAAGATAGAGGAGCATGAGCTCATTTTTTTTTTGCATCAAAACTACCCATAATTAAGTTATGACTGAAAAATGAGGTTTTTTTATTTCTCCCTTTAAAATATGAAGAAAAAAAAAAAAAACAGGCCCTTTGCCATTATGTCACAATGGCTAAACTCTTCTGTTTAGTAGTTTAAATAAAGTGTGGAATTGGTAGTTTAGTCATAATTTAGTATTTTTTTAGTTAACTATATTCTAAAACAGTATTTTCATTGAAAACAGCAGGCACATGTCATGGTTTCATACATATCTTAAGTTTTATGTATTTATTTTTTGAGACAGGGTCTTTTTTTGTAACCAAGGTTCTAGTGTAGTGGCATGCAGCCTCAAACTCCTGGGCTCAATTATCCTCCTACCTGAGTCATCCAAGTAGTTGGGACCACAGGTATGCTCCACTATGTCTGCCTGATTAACTTTAAAAAAAGATTATAGAGGTGGGGTCTCCCTGTGTTTCCCAGGCTGAGCTCAAGTGATCCTCCTGTGTTGGCCTCCCAAAGGTTTTATACATAACACTCCCTCTTCTTCTGACAGAAGATCTCTAAAATCTACTGACTCATTGAAAAACAAATGCAGTGGTTTTTTTGTTTGTTTGTTTTCTTTTCTGCATATCTTACTTCAAAAATAAATTACTAAGTTCTACACACAGCATGGAACTGATGTATTCATTTTTATAAAATCATAAAATTATTTTTGTTGCTATCTGTGATTTCACACTCAATAAACTTAATTGTATCCTATAATTAATTCTGAAATTTGTGCAGTAAAAATTTCCTATCAAAATCTATCTACAAGCCAATTGTAGCTAGACACCCTATCTAAATAAATATAAATATGTCGTTTGCATAACACACTCTGCTAAATGTGCAGGGAACTATGAGTGGATATACACATCTTAGAGATCATAACTATCGACAAATCAAGTGGATTGAAAGCTGTAAGTCAAAATAAAAGTGCCAAAAACAACAAAAAGATACATAAACAGAGTGATTTGGGAAAATTAAAGAAGAATGTTTGGTAAATATTCTAAGAAAATTCTCAAATTATATTACCACAATATATATTGCCATATAAATTAGCTAGTATGTTTAGGAGAAAAAAAAAAATCAACTAAGACGTATATGACATGCCATAGGAGGGGTGTAACAAGGACAGGTTTAAGTAAGGCCCAGGCAAGAAGTCTTTAAGATGTGGCAAAGGTTTGTTTTTTTGTTTTTGTTTTTAATTTTAAAGGCAAATTTAATGCCAGGGATTGGAAGAATTCTAAGTGCTTAGAATCAAGAGTTACAAGATTATTTTATTTCAGCTTCAATGTCAGTAATAGAATTATGGAATATTATCGGTAGAAGTGCTCTTAGCCCTTGACATATTTTGAGATGGCTTAAGTTATTCTGTTCGTTTTATAGTGCTAGTATCTGTGTGCAATAAAATACATGACTTTGGTATTCCTGGACTATTTATACATTCTAATTACTGTATCAAATATCCTTTTAGGTTTCAGTTTTCTTGTCTTGTGAGGTTGGTTTAATCGTTTTTGTGCTATCTCCATATGTTTTGTAATTTATGTTCTTTTTCAAGAGAGGTGACTCTCATTGAACTCTGATGTGGCAATTTGGATGTCGGTTTGCATTAATAAAAATTCTGGCCATTACTCAACTTTCTAAACCCCTATACCATTGTTTCCAGATGTTTGCATTTTGAAAAATACTTTCAATTATTTCCTTCCAAATCTTTCTTGGGGTATTCTCTATTCATGAATATGATTAGTGGATTTTGCAAAAAATGTAACTCTAAGTTAGTTTACTTTTGTCAATAATGAACAGCTCACTTTATGACTTTTTGGTAGGTGAAATAATGCACATAATATCTTTTATCTTATTTACCTTATAATGAATTTTATTTAATTTTTAAATATTTATTTATTTATTTATTTATTTATTGAGACAGAGTCTTGCTCTGTCGCCCAGGCTGGAGGGCAGTGGTGTAGTCTTGGCTCACTTCAACCTCCACCTCCCGGGTTCAAGTGATTGTCCTGCCTCAGCCTCCCGAGTAACTGGGATTACTGGTGCACTCTGCCATGCCCAGCTGATTTTTTTCTATTTTAGCAGAGACGGGCTTTCACCATGTTCTCCAGGCTGGGCTTGAACTCCTGAGTTCAGGCAATCCGTCTGCCTCAGCCTCCCAAAGTGCTAGGATTACAGGCATGAGCCACCGCTCTTGGCTAAATTTTATAGTTTCAAAAATTAAATTAGATATTACCAAGGATCAAGAATTGGTATTTTTTCAAAAATGCAATAAAAAAGGTAATTGGAATCAATGTAATTTGTTCCCTTCTTTCTATTTTACATATGAGGAACAGAGAAGTTCAGTGAATTATCCAAAGATACCCACTTAGCTAGTTGTAATTCTGAAATTAGAACCAAGGACTTCCAACCTGTGAGCTGCAACTTGAGCAAATCCACCAAATTACCTGCATATTTTAATTTCTATCTTCCATTCATATTTATCACTCTGATAATTTTTATATAGTATTCTCTATTCATCTTTTGAAGCCACTTCTATCTTTAAGGTCTCTGAATTTGCAGGGAGGACAAGAATCATATACTAGAAGAAATGCCAAATATTGAGAGAAAAAGTTTAGGTCCATTCATTCTCAACTTCTCCAGGGATCCACAAGCTGAGAACAAGCCCTGCTCTAAAATGTTCCTGACATCTGGCTGCACATACATCTCTCACTATACATACACTAGGAACATTTATACAGGCAATGAAAAATCAGAACTATGGCAATCCCAGAAACAAATTTCACTACCTTTATACTCACTTTTCCCTGATCCTCACTATATTATAAACTTTGTTCTTTTTCTTGCTATGCTTTCTCTAAAATGCAAACTAAAGATTTCATTTAGTATCTGTCATTTAGGCTCACCTTCATTCTAAAAGTCTAAGATGGAAAACATGAGCGACAAGTCTACCTGTCTTTGCACTTTTGAGAAAAAAGATAACTAAAACACAACACACCATGTATGCAAGGCCATATAAAGTATATATATATGACTCTTTATATATGACTATATATGTTTCTCATATCATTACATATATCTGATCCCTCAATTTTCTTTAATTCCTTCTGCTTCATTTTTCAACCCCTGAAATCAATTATTTTCTAATTTTTGTTTTTGAGTAGAAATCTCGTTGATTTCTACTTCTGTCTCTTCTCTGTTCCTACTTCCCTATGTATTTTTTTCCTCACATATAAAATAAAAAGTATATCCTCAAGACTTTCCAATGAAGTTTACAATCTTGTCAGGCAAGAGTCCATGAGTAAGTAGCCCGGGTTTATAGTTTAACTAAAGAACCCTGACAATTTGCTCGAGGCCCTGGGAAGTTAACATATAATGTAAGGTAATTCAACATGCAATTGAAAATTGAATAGGTGTATTACCATCAAATGAGACCACACCTGACTGGGAATAAAGTGAATATGCTCTTCCTTCACTTACATGTTTTCAAAATAAGATGACAGCAAAATTTATAAAACTTTATATTACATATATAAAAAAAGTCATAGAAAAAATCACCTATCGATGGTTAGCTATAAATAGATTAAGAGGTCGTCTCTCTCACTCCACCATTTGAAAACTGACAGAAGTAGACTGGAGTTGGTCCAACTGCAAATGTAATTTTCATGAGCCAATGGCAGTGTTTTAGGTAGTTGAGCCAACTCTTCTCTGAGGCATTGATTCTTGCCAGAGTCAGTTAGTCCTTTCAGAAAGATAGGCATAGGAATATTTATCAATTATGAACTCTCCTGGACCATCCAATTCTACTCTCAAATTCCTAGAAATTCTGCATTTCCTTAGCTTTTCTGACAAGGCCAACTAGAGTAATGACTGCCTCCAGGACCTTCGTTTTCCAGTTCTTAACAGAAGTGATATCCTAACACAGATTGGTCATCTCACTCCCTCGAAATTAACATAACTAACGGCTACTCAATAATCACCAAATTCATTAAGAATCTGTATGAGGCAACAACAGGATTGCCAGCCTCCTTCACAGGCACACAAACTATGATTCAATCTCAGATTCAAAAAGCCACATTAAACATATTGTGGTATTTTTTGTGTTTGTGTCCAGAACTCTTCATTTGTGATTTCTCAAGCTAACTAATCACTACACATTATTTTTAGTATCTATTTGAAATGGTAACTTCTGGTAAAACATTCTCTCAGAGTTAAACTCTGCATCCTTTGGATGCCTCTACTTTGCTACTATCACAATTACATTTGATAATTTCTTTGTACGCCTTTATTACTCAGTAGACCAGCGGTTGGTTGAGAAACTTCGGACATTGGCACATGGGTGGGCTTCTGCTTTTGTAAATAAAGTTTTATCGGAACACAGACACACTCATTTGTCTGCATATTGTCTTTTATGCAATAATGAGTAGTTGCCACAGAGACTGTTTGGTTCACAATTTTGAAATATTCATTATTTTTCCCTGTACAGAAAAAAATTGCTGACCTCACACTAGACTGTAAATTCTTAAATAAGATTGACTGTCATATTAATCTTTGTATCACTACAAGCTTGCATACTATCTGAGTAGAGAAGTTTTTTCTAAATAACTGTATTTTTGTTAATATTTTTTCTTATTTCTTAATATTTTATTTATGTCATTTTTACCTCCAAAAGAGATAGCTCTCTGAAGAAAACAAATAATTCCAATAACTCTAATATATAGGTTGTCCTAAATATACTGTAAATATATAGTGAGAATTAATTTGATTAAGCTTTCAAATCTAAGCAACATTTTATTGGACATTAATTGGCAGATGGATAATACCCTAAAGGATAATCAATGCAAGAATGTATGATGGTCAAGATGGTGTAAGAGAAATTAGTTTGCCAATTTCAGAGACACTATAGAACATAAGAATTTAAAGAAAGTAGACTAATTAAAACAGTGGCATGGGTGATTTTTTTTTTATATTTTAAGTTGGATATTATTACAACAGACTCTTAAAATTATTAATAATTCATTAATATGGACCTTGAAATATAGTGGTGAAAATGAGATTATATATTTCAATGTGTACATATTAGCTTGGCATTCAGTAAATATTGCTGCTACCCTGCACGAAACATAATCAAACTGAGGATAATCAAAGCAGGCATGCTTTTTTATCCTCGACCTTGTTTCCGGCATTTACGTGAAGTTCCAGCCAGAGACCTGGGCATAAGAATTGCATTCCAAAAAGTTAGACTTCCAAGTAATTTCAATGTTTCTCCAAACTAGAATAACTCATAAGTTTAATTGTGATTCAAATAAAATATTCTTAACCTTTTATTTATTTATTTATTTCACATGCTGCTAGGAGAAGAGGAACTATCTTAATGTTTTCCTCCAGGTTTGTAGACAATCTCTCCGACAGTGAATGTGATCTAACGTTGTGTGTCTCAAACAGCCAATCTGCTTCCCAGAGTGATTTCCCTGCTGGGTACACACAAAATATGCCCTTTGATTATAATCTTCAGCCCCCTTCTCTAAGGCTTGTCTCTGTTTAACTCTTTTGGGCTCAGAGTCAGCTCAAAGTTTGTTTTTAAGTGGAGAATATTTCTTAAAGCTGCATGCAGTGTTGATCTGCTGGCTGCTTTGATTTCACAGCTATCCAGCTATGCCACATTGTTTGTGTCTTTGTACAGTAAAGCCTTAAAAGCCATCTCTTTCCCTGTGACTGTCTGCAATTACTTCTGCTGGCCGTACATCTATACATAGTACTAGGAGAGCATTCTCTCTCTTATTTATTAATAAAGCTGCAATTAGAATTAATATTAGACTCTCACTCAGTTAAAATCCCATAAGAAAAGACGTTTAATGGCAAAATCATAATTGAATCCCACTTTAAGTTGAGAAATTAAAAATTCATGCTAAACTCCTCAGAGTTGGTAATTGAAAAATAAAACACACAATTCCATTAAGAAAGACTGAAAAATAACAAGAGTGCTCACATCTGGGGCCCAATCCAAATCAGGTCAGTGAAAATCAGATGTCTAAAACAAAAAAGAAACATAATTTTGTTTTATCAAATCTTAAAACCATCTGCTTCTTGGTAAAACAACTCATGTTATTCCATCTCTGGACTTTCTATTCACAGACAATGCTAATGGCTCATCATTATGAATGCACAGAATACTGTTATTTTAATTGTCTAGCGGATTTTTTCCTTATTTATCTGCCCCACAGTTTGGTCCTCTGTCTGTGACCCATGGTATAAACTAATAATACAAGAAAAGGAAACTAGGAGGAAATTTCTTTTCCAATCAGCCTATGTAGTAAAGTCAAAGGTCCACTCTGTCCACTGAATGTAGGGAAGCTGATGTACCATGCAGTCTTAATTCCATTAGTCATGCTCCATGAGGCAAACTACAGCCAGAGGTCCACTGCCTCTTTTTGTAAATAAGTTTTATGGGAACACAGCTACACCCATCATTTTACATATTATTTGTGGCTACTTTCCTGCTAAAGTAGCAGGACTGAAGGGCTGAAATAGAGATTATAAGGCCAGAATGCCTAAAATACTTATGAAGTGACCCCTTAAGGAAAAGTTTGCCAAATGCTGCTCCAGAATCTGAGAGAGTGGTACAAGTCAGATGTTCTGTTATTGCTAATTACCAAGGGCTTCGGAATATAAGTAGCCCAGCAACTCATTGGAGGGGCTATAAATTTCCCACTGATATTAAAGGTTGTTTCTCATGATATTAGACTGACAGTTCTTTTGAACTTCAGAACAGGGCAGTCAACTGCCATTGGTTATTGCATCTTGGACATGCTGAGCCTTCACATTCTCTTCCTTTGCTGGACATCAGTCTTTGCCACTGTATTCAGGCCATATTGCTGCCAGAGAAAGCTTTTGAAAAGACAAAATGGATGATCATGGAGGTCTTATAACTGCTTAAAATCCATGAACACTATTCCATATACATTAAAATAAACTCAAACTACTTAACAAAGCTTACAATGATATTCATGAGATAGATCAAATTTTGAATTCAGCTGACTACCTGAAATTCTTCTCTTGCTTCAGGGCCTTTAAGTAGGTTGCCCATTTCTTCAAACTGTGTGTGGCTGAAAGATCACTCCTTCATATCACCAGCTCGGATATTAGTCTACCAAGAAAATGTATTTCATTTATCCCCACCCCAAATCTAGGTTAGGCATCTCACATATATGCCTCAGAAGCACCCTGTGTTTTATCCCTAGCATGACAGTATGACTTTACAGTAGAATTGCTTATTTACTTTTCTAAATGACTTATTTAAAAGGGAAGTGTCTTGAGAACAAGGGTCTTATTTTATTTTTGCATTTACGTCTTCTAAGTGCTTAAAACGAAAAAAGTACTTCGTAAATATTGAATGAGCAAAGAATGCTGAGTCAGCTTAGGTGTGGTCATAAGAGAACAGTGGAAAATAATACTCGAACAGATGTGTAGAATGAGAAAAAGTTATTTGTGTTTTGTAAGTGTTAACCAGCAAACGCTTCTTTGCCTTCCCTCTTCTACAACCAGAATTTGAAATAGTTTACATAATTAATTAAAATAAATTTAAATAAAAAACAATGGCCAACTAAACCAAAACCTCTAACTTTGCCACTATTATCAGCAATCAACAATTTAATCATGTAAGATATTGTTTTGCCACCACACAATTTTATGGAAGAAAAACTGGCAACTCAACGACTTCTTGAAAAGTTTGTGAACCGAGAAAACATTTTACCCTACCTGCAAATACTATCAATAGGGTTACTAGACACTTCTATTTTTATAATTTTGAAGCTATAATTACAGTTTACAAATTTAAATTAGCTTATTATCAACATTTTACAGATGAGAAGACACACACACAGAGGCGAATTAAACCATCTATTTCAAGGCCATAAGGTAAGTAATAAAATTATAAATACATAAATTTCCATCTCTTTTCCAGGACTAATACTTTAAAAATAGGATTTTCTTTATCATTTTTTCTTTACAAAGTTTTCAATAGTAAGGTAAGAGTTATTTGTATAATACACTAAAGAGTTGCCTGGGAATTCTTCCTTACTGCACAATACTCTGTAAGAAATGTGTACATCATAGCAGCAAGTTCACAAAATTTTATTTTTTTGGTTTAAGTAGTCTTAAGTAGTCATATTTCTAACAGATTGGTAATAATAAAACTAGCTAACTGTTGCTGCCAACAGATTGCAACAAAAGACTGCTTCCAAAAATAGATTCCATTTTGCTGTTTGATCCCTATCTTCCACCAAATATGGTAAATTTCCTATCTTAGCCATCTAATATAATGCTTTCAGTTACTTTTTTAGCTTTTTCATAAAATTTCTAGTCCTAAAAGATATAAGATTTTTTAAACAATCTTATCTTTGAAAAATCCAGGTAACCATAGGTAATTGCAGCAAAATGTATCATTTTAAGTAGTAGGTTTTCTTTAACTCTTAGAAATCATGTAATTCCATACTTTGTAATCTGAGGCTTAAAAATTTGAGACTGGAAAGAAATGATTTTAATAAAAAAATAGACCACTATTTTTAGTATTTGGCCTTTTATTTCTAGCTACTCCTAGTTTAGTATAACAAGCACATCCTTGTCTGGATGGAGGTTCTCAGAGGATACGGCCAGGCGAGGTAGCTCATGCCTGTAATCCCAGCACTTTGAGAGGCTGAGGCAGGAGGTCTGCTTGAGGCCAGGAGTTTGAGACAAGCCTGGGCAACAACGGAGACTCCCACCTCTATTATGGAAAAGTAGTAAAATAAAATAAACTGGCTGAACAGGGTAGCACTTGCCTGCAGTCCTGACTATTTGGGAGGCTGAGTTCGGAGGATAAGTTGAGCCCAAGAGTTCAAGGCTATAGTGAGCTGTGATTACACCATTGCACTCCATCCTGAGCAACAGAGCAAGACCCTGTCTCTAATAAAAAGAAAGAAAGAAAAAAAGAAAGAAACGGAAAGCCAGGTAGAAGGCATTTCTTGTAAACTCTGCCCAATGACTGTACATCTTTGTCTGTGGAGACGGTGAAAGAGCTATCCAGATTAACAAACGAGAATGATACTTTTCAACTTTAACATATTCACCTGCTAGTTGTTAGAAAGCCTAGGTTGAAAAGAATAAAAAGGAAAGACAAACAAATGAGAATGATTTACTCTAGCAAGTTGTTTTCTAAGTAATCCATAGTTGAAAGACATCTGAGAATTTGTCAGTCTGTGCTTCCTTTGAATGAATCTGTATGCCTTTACAATATGTTTGCTTCTGGTTGTGATGGGTAATAAAGTGAAACAGACTCCTGTTCTGATTTTCGTAGCACTGACTTTAACAAAACTAAGGATGTAGAAAATTCCTTTTTGCTCTCACTCACAAAGAGAAATGCATGTAACAGTGCACAGCAAAAGAGGCAACCTTGGCAAACACCAAGAGGCATAACAGTAAGACACCACAAAAGTAAGCAAGGAGAAATACCTCTGGGGAGAAAACAAAGCACACATATAGCATCAACAGAGGAAAGGGGAGCAAAGAACATGGCCAGAAAAAATTGATATAGACAATAATCGAAACAAAAGTTCACCCAAAATATTAAGAAATGATGTTGCTACTAAACGTAAATATCAGATTGAGCAATTCATGTTAAGAAAAAAAAGTGTGGTCCTAACAACATAATATAACATCATAATGTTGAATAAAAATTTTAAAGTATGGGTTTACCTAACAAAAGCCTATTAATCACAGAAGTCACCTCCAGTTTTTCTTGGCTAGAGTACCAGCAAAATACTTAACAGTTTTGATTCAACTGAGTTTCTCTGCAACTATTAATCACGTATTTGAAGACATTTAATTATTTAAAATCTGAGTGTGTTTGTTGAAGAGGAAGTGGGATTAAGAATACATGTTTATTTTTTAAATTTTATATAACATAAATTATGTTTAAAGAGAAAATAGTTCAAAGGTCTCAGAGATATTAATGTTTTCAAGTATTTCATATTTATTTCTTCTATAAAACTATGAGTATCAACAACACTTCTTAGAAGGCATTTCATATCTTTGATCCCATGGTATAATTAATCTTACCTCTTTTATCTTTAAAACATTTCTATAAGATGAATAGTATTGTCTGTATATATGGGAAAGAGACATTCAGATTAACAAACGATTATCTCTAGGTGAGCAAAAAATATCACTTACCTTTCTGATCTTTGAACCTATTTTGTATTATTTAAAAAAACAGATTTTGTTGAAAAAATAATTTCATGTATTTAAGTTATTGCAAACTGTTACAGTTATGCCCATAGTATATACACACTTTTATACACATGTACATGAACACATGGGTAGATAGATAGATGGATGGATAGATGGATGGATAGATAGATAGATAAATAGATAATGGATAGATAAGATAATGGATAGATAATATAGAATACGATAGATAAGAATAAATAGAATAAATTAGGTTAAACTAAAATATTAAAAATAGAATTATCAGGGTAGAGAAAATACATAGTTTTTGATATGAACTAAAAAATTTCAAAAGTATGAATATCTCTAGAGAAAGTGGATAATTAAATAGATAAGAGAAAGGATATGAGAGAGAAAGGGAGAAAGAGGACATCAAACGGCCAGTTACAAGACATAGAAATCAGAACAGATCATCCTGAAGAGATATTTTTTGATTCACTTCAATTTGTTAATTAAATTTTAAAACCCAACAACTGAACGAGTTATCTAGGTTAATCTGATTATGACAATAAGAATATCCACAATGTTTCTCATTTTGTGTAACAGGTGGAAAGTAAGGAGAAATGCATTGATTATGACGTGCAGCAAAATCATGGAGTTTATCCCTTGTAAAATGAAATTTCATCAGTGAAGTCATTTACTTTGTTTTCTTACTGATAATGTCACCAGAGTGGCTAAACATGAGTACAAAGTTATATTATATACCTACACAAATATACGTACATACACACGTGTGTATTTGTGTCTGTATATACACATGCATACACATATACACATGCACATGAACGCATACATACACAAATGGATGTGTGTTTCAAGAAAGTATTTGGACAAAGCAACTACACTAAAAAAACAACAACCAAGAGTGAATTTGTATCAGCAAATTGATATGCAGAATGTTGAACCAAGAGTTACATTCAATCATGACTTGAAAACTTTGAACACTGAGACTGTCCTATTCACCTTTTAGTTTTTTATTCAACAATTTGTATGAAGGCATATAAAACTAGTATTAAAAATTCATCTTAAGATATTTTACTTAGAAAACTATCAGCATATTAGCAACCTTGGAATATATAAAACATTGTTTTTTGTGTGAACAAAGGAAAGGATTTATGCTCTCTGTAGCTCTAAAAGATGAGAAGCAGTGCTTTGGGAGACTGAAGTGGGAGGATTGCTTGAGCTCAAGAGTTCAAGTCTAGCCTGGGCAACATTGCAAGGCCTCATCTCTACAAAAAATAAAAAGGCAAAAAAAAAAAAAAAAATTAACTGGGCGTGGTGATGCGCACCTGTAGTTTCAACTACTCTAGAGTGTAAGGTGGGAGGAGTGCTTAAGCCCACAAAGTCAAGGCTACAGTGAGCTATGATTGCACCACTACATTATACCCTGGATAAGAGAGTGAGACCCTATCTCTCAACAAAGAGAGAGAGAGAGAGAGAGAGAGAAAGTAGAAGCAACCTATATGTTATATTAAAACAGCCAAAGTACTAATGTGCCTGTGAAATTTGTAAGGTCCCAATCAAAGTAAATATGGTAAATGTTAAAACCTAAATTTGGTATAAATTCTTCAGAACTATTTTATAGGAAATTTCTGCATGTTCTGGGAGTTTGGACTAGCTGGCCTGTAAGATCTCATCCAACTCTAAAATGATATAATTACTTTCCAGAATTCAGAGCCTCCACAGAGTGGTCTTATATACAAACACGTTTCAAAATCATTCTCTTTCAAAATATGTGGTAGAGTCATTCCTCATTATTTGCAGATTCAGTATTTGCAAATTTGCCTACTCAGTAAAACTTATTTGCAACCCTAAAATCAATACTTGCAGTGCTTTCATGGTCATTTGACGACATGTGCAGAGCACTAAAAAATTTGAGTTGCCTGATATACACATTCTCAGCTGAGGTCAAACAAGGCAATGCTCTGCCTTCTTGTTTTAGCTTTCATGCTGTAAACAAGTGTCCTTTTTAAGGTCTATTTCATGCTACATTCTTCTCATTTTTTGTGCTTTATGCAGATGATTTTGCTGTTTAAAATAGCCTCCAAACAGAGTAAGTACCATCTATCTAGTGCTCCTAAGGGCAAGAAGGCTGTGATGAACCTCAGGGAGAAAATATCTGTGTTAGATAAGCTGTGTTCAGGCAAGAGCTATACTTCTGTCGGCATGAGTTCAATGCTAATGACTCAACGATATATATAAAATACAGTGTCTTTAAATAGAAACACACATACAACAAGGTTATATATTGATTGGTTGACAAAAATGTTATGACCAGAGTGGTTTACAGGATTCTAACCCTGTATTTTCCCAAGGAGCACAGGTTCAGGATTTGTTAAGTCAATGTTCCAGAGACTTTATAAAACATAACAAGAAATGACTATATTCCCTACATAAAGCTAACATTGCATGCATAAATCTCTCCAAAAGTGTTGTGGTTGGGAAGAAGAAAGGCTGTAGTTTAAAATTAGCTTCACAAAGAAATAACTTATGGCTTGGTATTCTTACTGTAATTTTTGTGAATCTGTGATAATGCAATCATTTTTAGGGGAAGTTATCTAGCTTCTTGATGAATAATCTTTCCCTTTTCCAGATACACCTAACTTTCTAAATATTTTCCTTATTCCCACAGTGTTAGATCAAATAGGTATGGGAGTATCTGAAGAAAATGATGGAACAAACGAAGTATTTTTCTGCATCCACTTCTGTTTAATGAAAGCTATTATAACTCACAGTCACCCAGGTGGTAATTTATTGGTGCCAAATTGAGATTAGCAAATCTGAGCCTCTGGCTGCCTGCCCCTGATCACAGAAGAAAACACGCATTGCTCTGTGTCCATTCCTGGAAACGTCCAAGCTAAACTTTTTATAAGGCTCTTACCAAGCCTGAGAAATCCAGAGTTCCAGAACAATTGTTAGCAAGCATTGCAAGTCTCACAATTTACCAAAATGTTTACAGAGCTTCATGCTAGTCAAATCTAGTCTCGCTCAATTATAAACAACATTAAAAAAATAAAATTTCACTCTGCATTTTGATCAATAATTGTATAGTTTCTAAGGTTTGTTCCTCAGTAGCTGTCCTTTATTATTAAATGTTTTCTTTCAGTTCTGTACTTCAGGCATTAAAAGGGGAACATCAGGACCTTAAAATTGGATGGGAATTACTTGCTCCAGAGAACATATTTGCTATATTAAAACTGGCAGGAAAACCTTTTGTGAATTTAAACTAGCGGTTTAAAATATGAATGTAAAATTATCTCTATGTTTATAAAGCCATTCTAATCTAAAGATAACCTCCGGAAGATCATACTCTGAGACCAGGTATCACACATAATTTTTATTTGATTATCTGAGCCTCATTAGAAAAATAACTTACTATAGTTCAAGTAGATTTCAAATGAACCCTCGTGGGAAACAACAGATAAGGAAGGCTCTGTTAGATTTCAGGTTTGCTGTAAAATCTATGTCTTGCCTTTTCATACAATAAACACATTAAGAAGATATATCTTACTTGCAAAACACAGAACCCAACACAATCAAGTTAAATGGCTGCTTGCAATTTTACTTGGGGAAAAACTAACTCCTACAGTCAAATAACATGAGGTGCATAAGGAAGACAATCAAGGAAATGATTTTTAGGATAGTTTTCCTTAATGGTCAGCAATAGCTTTCTTATATTGACAGTACCACTATCTTTAGCTACTGTTTGGATACTTGGATTATTATCAAATAAAAATGAACCACAATCACCCACTTCATTCTCATCTTAGATAACCATGTGGGGTTTTTTTTATTTCAAATATTTCCTTTTGGAAAATTCGTGGAGTTTTTTTGATCTTCATATATAAAATAAACTTGGTAGTATTTAAGGTATTTGTTCATTCACATAATCAGAGAGGTATATGTTCTCTGTCATCTAAAAATGCATCATGTGAATCTTGTGATGACAATGAGAGTGATACTCTTTTTTTTTTTTTTTTTTTGAGATGGAGTCTAGCTCTGTAGCCCAGGCTGGAGTGCAGTGGCGCGATCTCGGCTCACTGCAAGCTCCGCCTCCTGGGTTTACGCCATTCTCCTGCCTCAACCTCCCGAGTAGCTGGGACTACAGGCGCCCGCCATCTCGCCCGGCTAGTTTTTTGTATTTTTTAGTAGAGACGGGGTTTCACCGTGTAGACCAGGATGGTCTCGATCTCCTGACCTCGTGATCCACCCGTCTCGGCCTCCCAAAGTGCTGGGATTACAGGCTTGAGCCACCGCGCCCGGCCGAGAGTGATATTCTTTAACAAAGCAAAGGATTCCAAGCATAAGTAAATAGGTTTCAAGTAAGTACAAGATCTGGAAATCCATTCCAGAAGGCAGTAAAATAATTTTAAGTTTTATTGGACAAATCAGAGGAAATAACTCGCATAGTATATCTTCTAAACACTATTGAGACAGAGAGAATTTTCTAGTGCTATTTTGTTAGTTTGATTCCAGGACACAGTTCTGCTACATGGTTCCCATACAAGTCATGCTGTGACCCAGATAATGCTGATGACAACTTTTCTTGTTGTCTATAGAAGATGTAAGGGTTGACAAGCAGTTAGTAATTTTTCAGTGCTTTTCAATAAGAATATCATTTACACATTTTCTTGAAATTAATATTTCCCCTCTATATTATTTCATTCTCAATTAATTCAACTTATTTGTAAGGAATCCCTGAGCACCATAGAATTATTCAAAATTACTCAGGGAAACTGATCCAAAGGACCTTGCTAGAGTATTTTTAACGATCCTGATTTTGTAAATTATCTAATTAACTCAGAAGACAATGATATTAGACAAATAGACTATATTCTAAAGTTACCAGAAAAAAGGGCACAGACAATATGGGCAATGTGCCTTTTATTACAAATGCAAAGCATATAAAGAAATGGATAAATTACACAAAGCATGATTTTAATTAATAAGGGTAATTTCATAATAATCCTTTACCATTAAAGCCACTGAATGAGTAACCTAATTTTTAAAAGCATACAAAAAGTAAAGCAATGTAAATAACTACGTAAAGCTGTCAGAATTTAGTTTTCCCTTTTTACAGCTAGTCTACTTAGGACAAGTCCAGACAGTTAATCATAGAGTATACACCATAATAAAGTTCCTTTTATACAATAAATTAAATATTAGGTGAATGAAACATAGATTATGAGAAATAAGTACACTAATTTTATGAACCATATATTGTTTCTTCATAACCATAATTTAAACATAGAGACAATTTAACTTAATATTAATAACTTGCCATTTGCTACTATTTTAATGAAAACAAGTTCTATACCCAATTCATATTTTGAGTATAAAGCTGCTTCCCTTTTTGAAAAACATTTTCAATACTTTAAAAAATTTAAATAAAGTTGGTGTAATCTACAGTTCATCTGAAACCCTGGACACATGAAGTAAACAATACCAGCAGCAAACAGGGTTGGTAGAGTGAAATTGCCAGACTTTGCTTGAAAGGTCTCGTGTATTTGTCTGTCCAAATTTCTCATAATTAACTGAGAAAATAAGTTACAGTCTCTCCTGAAACTTAAGTTTTATCAGTGTACCGGATTCCCCATCTGTGAACAATAGGCGTAGAAAACTAATTACTTAGTCAGTTCAAGGACAAATACGAAAAATCATCGGGCATTTCAGCCATCTTTGACAAACCACTACAGAAGAAGTAAATTTCAGCAACAAGCTAAAAAGCCAGTTGTGGAAACAATAAGCTAGAGGAATGATCGAATACTGTTAGCAGTCATGGAAATAAATAGAATAATACTAATCTCTTTTATCAGCCAAGTACTTAGGCACTACATATAATCTCCAGAAATTGTCTGAAGTATGTATTATTTTCTCCTTTTTTAGATGAAAAAGCTGAGTCTTGGAAATATTAAGCAACTTCTCTAAATTTACATATCGCTAGGATTCCAACCCAACTGTTATCAAATCCAAATTAAAGTTTCTTTCCATTATAGTGTGGTTGCATTTCAGTTATGCAAATCTTCATTAGGGAAAATTCTCTCTTAATGCACAAATTTTAAAATTGTATTAATCCCAGAAATTATTAAATTTGGCAAGAATAACATAAGCTCGATATTGGTGGACTGAGTTAGTTGCAAACTAGGTTTGCTTTCCATTTCTGCTTGATCAGGTTAACAAATATACCTGCCATCCTCCATTAGAATCAGTTTTGAATTATATTAGCATGAAACTATGTCAGGTCCTCTACAACATAATACTGTTTTGGAATGTGACTAACCCTTATGCCATGCTGCCTCAAATGTTTTAACAAAAATTAGTTTCTGGGAGTTATTTGCACTCTTCATTTAGAAAGATTTTATAAAAAATAATGAGGAAATAAATGTTTGAATGGATGAACACTTACATACTCCTTTTTTTTTTTTTTTTTTTTTGAGACAAAGTCTCACACTTTTGTCCAGGCTGGAGTGCAATGGTTCAATTTTGGCTCACTGAAACCTCCGCCTCCTGGGTTCACATGATTCTCCTGCCTCAGCCTCCCAAGTAGCTGGGTTACAGGTGTACACCACCATGCCTGGGTAATTTTTTGTATTTTCAGTAGAGACACGGTTTCACTATATTTGCCAGACTGGTCTCAAACTCCTGACCTCATGATCTGCCCACCTCAGCCTCCTAAAGCGCTGAGATCACAGGCGTGAGGCACTGCACCCAGCCAAACACTTGCATATTCTAAAATTGTTTAAAAATTTTATGTATATCCAAAAATATAATAAACTTTTAAAAGCAGTTTATTAAGTCACACTCTACACATTTTCTTGTTACACTAATGCTAAGGTAAGAAAACAGGAAATGACATTAATGTAAATTATGACTCAACTAAGCCAAAAAAGCAATAAAGAAGACAAAGAAACACTCTAAATTTTGTGTCTATAATTTTGAGGAAATTTTACCTACTTTCCTACTTACCTAAGGACAGAGAAATAGTGATTGAAATTAAGCTAAGTGTTTATCTTAATGATCAAATATAAATCATGCTGTCTGTATGATTTGCAAATATTGAGGTTTGCTATAAATATAGCCTAAGCATATTTATTCAAAATATCAGTAAAAACCATAGCTAATTAAACTACTCTTATCATAACACATACAATATTGACACTTGAAGTAAAAGGGAACTTCAAAAATTGGTGAAAATACATTTATTAGGATGTATTTATAACGATGTTGGCAGGCACTCTTCAAACTTAGAGAGTTAGAAGTGGAAAAGCGACGTCTGTGCCAAATTCCTTCAAAAATGTTACACACTCTAATATAGTGTACATGACAAGCCTGAAGCATTGAAAAGAAGTCATTTGAATTATCTGAGCACAAAAAAAGGCATCTGGAAATTACCTAACAACTGAAACATCCTATTCACATTTTCTGGAATCTCATAATGCTGAAAGGATGTTCAGCAGGTCCTGAGTTTACACTAATTTGCAAGCTTTTGAACAAGTGTAACAATTTCAAAAAACAGGTACTATTTTGGGGTTGTATAACTAATGAAATAGGATTTTAACAGAAGAAAAAGAATTGTAACCTTTTGTGTTTCAATTCCTATTACAACATGCATATTTATTGTCACAGTGAGATCCATTTAGAGATAATAGTAGGAAAAAGGTCATAGTACATTCTCCGTTCTGCACCCTAAGGCTTCTGCACCCTAAGGCTACTGAGCATGGAAGGAGCTAAACAAAGCATCCTAACTCCTTTTAGAACATGTCTATAAAGAAATACAACAGTTCATATCAGTCAGTGTGTTTCTGCTAATGGCTTTCAAATTTTAACTCTAGGAAGCTATAGTCAGGGTGTTTCCATGGCAAAACCACACCCTTTTGACTTTCTGCTCATCCTTTCCTGATGGTGCACCACTTACCACCAGAGTGTTGCTCAAGATTTACTCTTTAAAGTTGACTATTACAGGGTCAACTAGGACCGAAGTGACTTGCTTTTAACTGCTACTACCACTTCCTCTCCCACAGTATGTACTATCTCTTTTCCCTCAGTGTTCCATTTTTCTTGTCAAGAAAACTACTCCATATGGTAACAGAGCCAGTATTGCTTCAGTCATGAAGGTGACTTCACTAAAGCAATGGACATCGAAATATTCCAGTTAATACGCTAAATCCTGTATGTCACTGTAATGGGCTATAGTAGCTATGCACACTCCTATCCTCCTTTTGCTAACACACTCCTTTTGTTTTGGTAATTGCCTCCTTAACTCTCTGGGTCCCCACTTGGGCCTGATAAACAAGCCCAACCCTTAGAATAGTGGTAAAATATATAATCAGCCTGGGTAATGAAAGGACTCCTTAGTTCTATGTCCTAGTACATATATATATATATATATTTTTTTTTTTTTTTTCTTAAACTAATTTGAAGAAAAAAAATTTAGGTATCTGTCACTTGTAAATGAGTAGTAAGAGAATTAAAATTATTGGAGTCACTGAGATTATGAAACCATACATCCTGGGTTGACAACCTTCAACATCCAGTCTAAACATGGGAATCAACTTAAATTTCAGGGACATGAAATCTACTACTTGAAAAGGCTGCTCTTCTCTATCTTCATCTCTTGCACAAATTCTCATATTTCCCCTGTTATCATGATGTAGCAAGTTTTGGGTTTTGTTTTGTTGTTTTGTTTGCCACTTTTGAGATATTAGTGGAAACTGCATTGAAATTGCAGGTCTGATAATAAAGATGCTCTTACGGGTTAGTAGCACCCTTTATAATATGATTTGAGGTACTCAGAGTCCCCAATTATTAGCTCAATCCCAGGTACCAAAGTAACTAGTTATTTATTTATTAATTTTTGTGTTGTTGTTGAGACGGAGTCTCACTCTGTCACCAGGCTGGAGTGCAGTGGCGTAATCTCTGTTCACTGCAACCTCTGCCTCCTGGGTTCAAGCAATTCTACTGCCTCAGCCTCCTGAGTAGCTGGGACTACAGTTGTGCACCACCATGCCCAGCTAATTTTTGTATTTTTAGTAGAGACAGGGTTTCACCATATTGGCCAGGATGGTCTTGATCTCTTGACCTCGTGATCCACCCGCCTCCGTCTCCCAAAGTGCCGGGACTGTTATTTTAACTAAAGATCCCTTTTCTGAATGTTAAGTAGCATTTTCTAAAGGCTTTATTTTTAATGTAAATTATATAAATGAGGGTAAAATCAAGGCTTTTAAAATAAACTTTGTTTCTGGAGTAGTTTCAAACGTACAGCAATATTGAGCTGAAGGTACAGAGATTTCCTATTGACCCCTTACCTCAACACAAGCATAGCCTCCCCTTTATCAACATCCTCCACCGGAGTCCACAGTTTACATTAGGTTTCACTCTTGGTGTTGTACTTGCTATGAGTTTGGACAAATGTATAATGGCAAATACATTACATCATTAGATTAATGTAATGTATTACAGTAATGTCATTACAGTATCATACAAAGTAATATCACTGCCCTAAAATTCTTCTGTGCTCTACTTATTCATCCTTCTCTCTTCCCTAACAACTAGTAGCCACTGAAATTTTTACTGTCTCCATGGTTTTATCTCTTCCAGAATATCATATAGTTAGACTCGAGCAATGTGTAGCCTTTTCAGATTGACTTCTTTTACTTAATAGAATGCATTTAAGTTCCCTCCATATCTCCTCATGGCTTGAGAGCTCATTTGTTTCTTAGTAGTGAATATTGTGCCATTGTCTGGATGAACTGCAGTTTATCCCTTCACCCACTAAAAGACATTTTGATTACTTCCAAGTTATAACAATTATGAGTAAAGCTGCTGTAAACATGCATGTCCACGTTTCTTTGTGGACATGTTTTCAGCTCCTTTGGGAAAACACCAAGGAACTTCATTGCTGGATTGTATCAGAAGAGTGTGTTTTGTAAGAAACGGGCTATGCCATTTTATATTCCAACAGCATTTGGTGTTGTCAGTGTTCTGGATTTTGGCCATTCTAATAGGTTTGTAGAAGACTTTTTTTTTTTTCCCTAGGATTTGTTATTGATTTTGTTTACCAAGTGGCTTTATGATATAGTAGAGACCACAGTAGCTTTACAGAGACAGAATGGCCATCCTGAAAGCTAACAAATACTACAAATGCACTTTGCTATTTCACAATTTTGCCCCCAGTTCATTTCCAGGACAAGCCTACCATATAAATGGTGCAATCTAGGAGGTGCTTTGAACCCAGAATGTGGATCACGTTCCAGAATTTTCCCTCGGGAAAATGCCAATGAATTTTCCAGTACAATTCAGAGTCCCCTAAGTTTATAACTTTTTAAATACAAAAACTCCTAAAAGATCTCTACCAAGATCTGAAATACTGGAAAGATCCTTGCAGGCCATGAGAAGAGTACAGATGCATAAGTACAAAAAAAGCTTAGAAATGAAGTACACAAACCTGGTATCCTGGAAATTATCTTGGAGCAGTTGATTTGGCTCACTCAATGAGTAAAAGTCAGTAAAATGTAGTTGTGATAGGGTTCTTTTGGCATTTACCACAACGGAATTCTAATGAGACATATAACCCATTTTACAGGTCTGTAAATTATTTTACCGTATTTCTCAAATAAAACAAGAAAAAAATGTGAAATAACTAATCAATACGACGTCAGATGCTTTTCATATTTGTGATTTGTCATCTTAGAAAATAGGAATAAGAAATAGTAAGCTTATGTGAATTAATGAGTGAATTATTTCCACATTTGATTTTTCTCTTTGAACAGTGATACTGGTTAGAAACGATTTAAGGAATGTTAGACTATGTGTAAATTACCAATCACTTTGATTCCTATAAAGGGATACCACCTCCTACGCGTTTTCATTGAATACATATTTAAAAATTACAAAAATGTATTTTAATTAAGTACTATAAAAATAAATTTAATAAATAAACCAAGCAACTATAATTCCTATATCTGTGAAGGGCAAAAGGAAGCCGTAATTTTCAGATAATAAATAAACCAAGCAACTATAATTCCTATATCTGTGAAGGGCAAAAGGAAGCCGTAATTTTCAGATAATACTATAGGACTAAATCAATTAAAATTGTAAATTGATTTTTTAATGCAGTGAAGAAATCTTTAAAATACTTCAAAATTAATATTTTATACAATAATATTGAAATATAATAAAATCTAGTGACATCCCAGTTATTGTAGCCTCTTTAGAATTCAACAAAACAGTGCTTTAAAGCAAAATTATATAAAAATATATTGGATCAAGCACTCAAATTAAAAAAATATATAAATCATTTCAGTTAATGTTTTGTTGAATTACTTAAAATACCAAGAAATTAGGACATGGTTTTTAGAGGTCCCCTTAATATATTGTAAATATGCTTAGTCTTTAAGGATAATTATACAGGCACTCATTTACATGAAATCTTCCTGTTAATGGATAAAATTATGTTCTTGAAATCCATATCCTCTCATGTTTTATTAAATATAATGGGATCATTAAATATTAAATGCCTCTTTAGTAGAATATTGTCAGTATATACAACATTTCATGAATTAAGTTCCACACTTAAATATTCTTCAATCGTCTTCATAAGAATCTGTAATCCTATTTCATTTTGTTCTTAGTTGATTTCTCTTATTTTTAAATAACTGTTTTTTCTTTTACTGCAGTTTTATTTTATATTTTTGCTTTAAAAACCTATAGGTGGAAGAATGATATGGGTTGGGAAAGAAAATAATTACAATACTTAATATTATGGAGTCCTTATCATGTGACAAGCAAGGGACTGAGTTAAAAAAATTATTTCAGTTAATTCTCACTTTAACATTTTGAGGTTGGTAGTTCTATTAAATAAAATTTACAATTGAAGAACTTAAGAGGTATACACAAAATCTCATGCAATTTAGTGAGAAGCAGCTCAGGTTACTAAGAGTTTTAATTCCGACTAAAATTTGGAAACATACAACCAGAAGGTCATAGTTTTTATAACATGCATTAGCTAAATTAGCACTTGTTTATAAATACATGAACATAAACACTACAGAAAAACACAAGCAGAAAAAAATATTCTCCTGAAATCATCTAACCATTAACAAGGGAGATAGTTTGCTCATTATAAATGCACAAAAAACAGCTACTAAACTGTTTACAGAATATATTAATTTTAATTGCTATTGTTAAAGACTTACCTATTTAAATAACTACGTGTTGTTAAGTGTTAACCTGATAAATCTGGTGGGACACTTATGCAGGTTGAAGGTCAACTATAATGAAACCTGTTCCAAAGGGCAGGACGGGAAGCAAAACCTAGGTTAAAAACTCTGTGAATTTTTGTTTCGAATTATTAAGTATAAGTGATTTTAAGAAATTTTCTGCCATTTCACACAAAGATAACTAAAGTTTAAAGTTCCAAAATACTTCAGATGTGGTGTAATCGTTCACTTCGTTTTCATATAAACAGACTCTCAGCAAAACAGGTAATTGGTCTCCAGACTTGCAGAAATCAAAGGCAGAAATGGAATTCCAGATCAGCCATGAATGGCACCTTAACTGGATACTGTTCTGTCTTTAGTTTGTCTCTTGTTCCCGTCTATTTCCTAAAACCTAGAATTAGATCTGGAACGTAGCAGGTGTTCAAAAAACATTTTCTAAATTAATAAATTTTTAAAATAAAAAGTGTTAGTGGTACAACAGTTTAGGCAGAGTAGAAGGAGAGATTAGCTGTTTCTTGTATTTAAGTAAATAAACAGTTTACAGGTAATACATGATTTCAAGATTGCATTTCGGAAATATGGGAAAGGGTTGCTGAGTTGAAGACAGGGTACACAAAATGTTTAAAGCATACTAACATGCTGAATAATAGGAACAAGATGATCAAACTAATTCAATTAAAAATAAGTTTTACTTAAAACAATGAGTCAATAAATAGGATGAAAGATAAAGGAAAAATAAGTAGGTGGCCAGTGAGGGTCTCAAAGCCAAGGAGCCCAAGACAAGCTGTGTAATAATATTGTGTGATCCTTAGAATGCACTCAAAGTGAAACAGAGCCAAAGTTATTGAGAGTATAATTTATTGATGACAACAGATATTTACAGAAATTTTACGATCTGCTAGGTTTCATGGATGGAACAACGAATAAAACAGCGAAAAAACCTGGAACTCAATGAGACTATAAAGACAGAAGCATTTCATAACTAGAAAGTTACATAAAATAGCACAAGTTAGCATTGGCTAGAACTTGGCCTAAGGCCAAAGTCACAGAAGATACTGCAAAGGAAAAGGAAACAGAAGTAGGAAACATGTTCACCTTGGAAGCCAGTGCCATAGAAAAAGGACACTAAGATCTGGTACCTAACAAAAATGTGCATCAGGAGAAGCAAATGCCTCTCTCTCTCCCTCTCTCTTTATTTCCCAGACACTCCAAAACAGGCAGGGTGAACATGAAAAAGCAGAATCCAATCTGGCTCTGGCTGGATGGTGCTCAAAAAGTGGGTGGGGAATGAGAGTGCTACTAAAGCAAGTTAGGTGTTCCCATTTTGTTGTGTTTTGTTTTCTCCATGTCTGTGGCCACAGCTCCACATCGGGACCTTCCCTAGGGGTAATTCTCATCCTTCCACCCCCTATACAAGGGCTGTGTTCAGTGAGTTTATGATAGCATACACACCCCTGCAGGGGGAGAACTGGGCTCATTTATCCTTATCAGTTCCGCCAATTAGGAAAACAGATGCATCCCAGAACAGTTGTGGTACATTAGAAGATGGCAAGGTACTGCACGGTCTGAAAAGTCGGGGAGACGGCTGGGCTAGGCATAAACAAATATGAGTTGCTGACTGCTTTGAAAGTTCTATATACACCATAGCTTTTAATAAACACACATTAATAATCACAGTCATTACTACTGTGGTTGCATAATCAACACAATTGGGTCAGATTAGCTAGTTTTAATTCAGTTCACTCACTGACTGAAGGCCTATCAAATTTGAATAGAGTATGTAGCAGCAGAATAGGAGTAAAATGAAAATCTAACTTCTAGAAGATCTATGATCGGGTGGGCATGACATTCATATTACTAACAGGAAGAGGACTATGTTGAAGTATACTCAGAGCCCTATAGAAAAGGAATTCAGGGTGTCAGAGACAAATTTTTGGAAGAGAATTGGAGCTGAACTTTAGGTCTTCACAGCTAGTAAGAAAAATCATTTATACTCAGCAATTTCCTTGCATTGCACAACAAAACAAAGACTACTCATTGAAAATGGAATTTGGTTGGAAGAGTTCGTGTGTGTCTCTTCTTGGAAAATACTAACAAAAGATACCACCTAAAAGGGGATCTGCGGGAGGTGGAACGTTCAGTGAGCCAAGATCGCACCACTGCACTCCAGCCTGGGCCAGGCTACACATACACATACCCACAGCCACAACTTGGGAAGATTGCTCTGCTCCCCAACATATACCATTGAACTGGACTGCAAATGCAGTTAGTGTCCAAACTCTTGACCTTTTTTTTTTTTTTTTTTTTGAGATGGAGTTTCGCTCTTGTTGCCCAGGCTGGAGTGCAATGATGCGATCTCGACTCACCGCAACTTCCGCCTCCCGGGTTCAAGCAATTCTCCTGCCTCAGCCTCTCGAGTAGCTGGGATTACAGGCACATGCCACCACACCCGGCTAATTTTTGTGTTTTTAATAGAGACAGGTTTCTCCATGTTGGTGAGGCTGGTCTCGATCTCCCAACCTCAGGTGATCCACCAACTTGGGTTCCCAAAGCCAAACATAAAGTGAGTATCCTTCTTAAAGTGGGTAGGAAGTTTTTTATCCTTCTCCCAATGTTTGCTAATTTAAAAATGTAAAGTCCATGTTTAGCAATCAGAAGAAAGCTACTACTGCTTAGATGTACTCATTGCCATGCCTTCTTTCTATACTCATTTGAGAATTGCATTCCCCATAATAGTAGTGGGAGATGGAGTGAGGCAACTGCTCTGCATTCAGGAAGACATGACCCCCATAAATTAAATTCTGTGGGCAGGTACACAATAGTATCAATCGGTAAATTAATCACAAGAGGACAATGAAAGAATTCTAATTATTCAGCAAGTCGAGTCACAAATTCCTGAAAAAATTTAATGTCTTGCAGGAAAACATTAACATCAAGTAAAAAAGTTAACACCAAGTTCACTTAAATGCAGTAACTATTGTTGCTTGATAAGTTATTTATTAGCCTTCATTTCAATCTAGTGTTTTCCTAAATCTCCATGTTAAATGTCTTGATGACTTTTTGTTTAGTGTTGCCTTTTCTGAAATTGGGCAACGGTAGTTATCTGATGAAGTTCGTTGAGAGACTTTCAGAAACGCTTACTCAGCAGCAACTGACTATGCCGAAGGAGAGCTGTATCCCACTAATGGGGTCAGCTAAGCCATGGGCCACTTTAAAAATATGAAATCATAGTCTGAATTTAAAGTGGTCAATATGAACAAGATTTTTTCTTTGGTTAGATTAGAATCTTTTAATTGCATTGAAGGTACTTCACTTACTGATGCATTAACTGAAGTACATTCAGTTTAGACCTACTAGCAATTATCAGGTCAGCAATTCTACTAAAATAACTGCTTTTATTAAGGAGCAAAAAATATTACAGAAAAGCTTTCTTTTAGTGACATTGAGGAGCATTTCCTATACATCTGGAATAGTGAAGTATATATCGAAATATTTTAAATGGAGTATGTATAATCATTTAGCATCAAAGAAGTAAACATCAATGAATGCACATTTTTCTTGTTCTCTCATCTTAACTATTATTAATGAGCCATGATGAAATATTAATCTCTAGAGAGATCCAAATCTCTCTGAAAAAGTACAAACCAAAATCTTGTATATTACCTCATTAGCCTAACCTAATAAAAGTTATATTTTAAAAATCCTTGTGATAATACCTGAATATTAATATAACTAAAAGTAATATTTGTTAAAACTTTGTAATATTACTTAGGTTTAATGAACCACATTTTGATTCATAATTCATAAGTCTGATTAAGAATTAAAATATCTGCTGACCAGAGTACCCATACGTCTTTGAATACTAACTTCAAATAGTGAATTAATATCATACAGTTCATAAGGTTACAAAGGAATATTATTGGCAATATATGAAAATATAGAACTAAATGCATATACATAGCCCTGTAAAAATTCACAACTTTGGCTTCACTTAAGTACCAGAGTTATATAATCACATCAAAACTAATTATATTTAGGACAATAACTCTTCAGCCTGAAACATAAACCCACATACCAAAAATTAATTTGAATCTCTTTCCTTCGGTTTCATCTTGTTTTCTTCTACTGCCGTCTATAGAGAACTGGACTAACAATCTTATTACCTATTACATTTCACTATTAGAAACACTGTCTCATAAAGCTCTGGGTACCAAATATGGCTTATTTTCAAGGTTACTTGGAGTTACACTTGAAATCATCAGTACACTCATTTACCCATTAATGTTTGGCATGTGTAAAGGCTTAAAGTGATATGAAGATGTGTGTGCTTTTGAAAATGCTGCAAGTTGAATGGAAATAGAACTCTTAGAGAGTGGGTGGAGTAGCTAGCAGTAAGTGGCCAGCCTGGGGGGTCAGAATGAGAATGTCTTCTGTGTCAAGCTAAATAGTTTGTTCTTTAATTAGTATTGAAAAGAGTGATCCTGTAGAGAGCTTTTCATAGAACAGAAAAGTAACCTGACCTTTTTTTTCTTTTTCTTTTTTTAAGAAATATAAAGCTGGAGACTGTGGAGGGTGAGAGGCAGTGGGGACTAGCTGTTGAAAGAGAGAATGTAGCAGTAGTAAAGATGAAAGACTGCAAGGATTCAAACAAGGTTATGGCAATAGAGGTGAAAAGAAAAGGCCATATAGAGATTGTGAGTTGAGTTAACATGGGAGGTAAGGGAGATGGAGGGGTTAAGGACAGCCTCAAGTGTTTTGTTTTTTTTTGTTTTTTTTTTTTTTTTTGCTTGTTTTTGTTTGTTTGTTTGTTTGTTTGTTTTTTAGCTTAATCTTGAGGTGGCTCTGAGGGCATTAACTGAGCTAGGGAATCACAAAGATGCAGAGGCCTGGAGAGAGGCAGCTGACTGGAAAAGCTAATGAGTTCAGTCTTTGGACACGTTACACTTTTGTGTGCCTACACATCTTTTGGTGAAGAAATATGGGAGGCAGTTCAAAATAAGGGGCTACAAACAGCTCAGGCCTAGATATCTAGATTTATTGTATTAATGAGCACTAACTCTCTTGCTCTTGTTTGTGCCTTTTAAAATAAGTGTGTCTGTGTGTGTGTGTGTGTGTGTGTATATATATATACACACATGTATATATGGGTGTATTTATATATATATATATATGTGGATTTTTTAACACACTTTTTTCTTTTTTAACCTGCATTCTTAATGTCAAATTGTAAAAACAATTCAAGAAAGTGATTGTAAAAGGCAAGCATAATGCCCAATTAGGAGAGATGGAAAAGCTCAAAAAGACTTGCAGAACTCTGTTATCTAGTGTAGCAGATACCAGACGAGAGGTTGCTTGAGACATTGGGAAGTGTTGTAGTATTTTTAGCGTTTTTTGCAGGAGAAGGCATAATATATTATACAAAGGTTTCTATTTAAGTGATAACAAGATTTTCCAGTTGCCTATAAAGCTTATATGTGTCACAAATCATTTCCCCAAGATGCTGGATACCTTATGTTGTTCTCATGTCAAAGATTAACAAATGTAACGCTTACATTCTATCATAAGCAGAAAAATTAGATAAAACCTACATTGTTTTAATATGTCTGAGTGAACTGATTTCTCAGGTTATAACATTGGGAGTCTGCCGTGTATTAGACTTTAACCTAGGCATGAGAGACAATGATTTCTGCAGTGTAGGAATTCACTGTTTCCATCTCCTGAGAATATGTGATTCAGTCTGTTCTCTGGAGAAAAAAAAATATATATTTTATCAATTCCCTTTTGGAAGACCCTGAAAAATGAATACAAGCAAAATAAATTCTTAGTATTGCCTTAGTAGCAGGTGGTGGTTAATCACAATGAAGAAACCATTTGTGAAAATAGAAAGTCTCAAAGTGATTTAAAATACTGGGCATCTTTATTATAAAATAATTTCTTGAAGTTGGTAATTTCCACATATATATATCACACTTGCTGAAGGTTTTGATATTCAGATAACGTATTTTCCAGTTCATCATCATGCAGCTAAATATATTATTTAAAGCCTCACTTGTGTTGTATATTGAAATTCCAAGAATGAAATATAAAAATTGTAATGCAATGCAAAAGCTAATGTTTGACAGAAAACTCTTCTGGCTGCCATGTCTGAGTTGACAAGTTAAAAGGGAAAATAATATGGATTAAATGCCTTTACATCCTAGCAGGTGTCTAGTCATCAATAATATTCACTGAAGGCCATTGTGTGTAGAACACTTCTCTTCGTTTCCTAATTCCCTGCTTGGCTCCAGGCAGAAATAAAGGGAGGTAGACAATGATTTCTGACACCTCTAAGAACTTTGAACAGAAAAAAGCTTTCCCTGCAATATGCAAGTATTATTTCATCAGCACTCTCTCAAAAGATATCCATGGGATTGATCATAAAATTTATTTTATTGAAAATTGGCTTTGGAATTCTAGGCATAACAGTCAAATTCCAAATTACGACACGGGACTAATACAATCTGTATTTTCAATGGAAAAAAAGGAAAGAAATATAGACAAGAAATCTCCAGGAGAAGAAAACAAACGGATTTTATTGCGATTTATTTGTAGCATAACACTTACAGATTATACGATGTGATGTCCAAAATATTTGATGCGAAAATAAGGAACTGATGAGAAAAGCTTTGTATCTCTTTTAAATGGTCTTTCAGTCATAGCACAAAAATGATACATTGCAAAATGAAATATCCAGCCTTTAACAGTCAAACAGGATATGTGAAAATATAACTATGCCATTTTAAATCGGGTTCCATAAATAGCCTGTTTAACTAAAGTCACAACATTTAAAAATATATATTCTTGGCCGGGCATGGTGGCTCACGCCTGTAATCCCAGGACTTTGAGAGGCTGAAGCGGGCTGATCATGAGGTCAGGAGATTGAGAACATCCTGGCTAACACGGTGAAACCCCATCTCTACTAAAAATACAAAAAATTAGCTGGGCATGGTGGCGGGTGCCTGTAGTCCCAGCTACACAGGAGGCCGATGCAGGAGAATCGCTTGAACCAGGGAGGGGGAGGTTGCAGTGAGCTGAGATCACATCACTGCACTCCAGCCTGGGCGACAGAGCAAGAATAAGTCTTAAAAAAAAATTTAAAAAAAAAAAAAATATATATATATATATATGCTTTGTAGTTTTCAATCTATATGTCAATAAAATATATTGCTATTTCATATTTTAGTGCTTGATATACTTTTCATGCTAAATAATCTGTTATTTTTAGAAAAGTGATTTTGTATTGTCTGTTAAGATGTTAGTTTCATATCTCTAGACTAGCATTGTTTTTAAAATTCCAGCTCAAATTGTAAAGAAAATTGTGTGTGTGTATTAATAATAAAAACCTAAACATGTAATTAGTTTACCTCCTTGGTAGGAATACTGATCTTAGGTTTTTAGACTTATATCCAGATATTCAGTTCATGTTGATACAGACTATCTGCATAAATCATCACAAAAATTGTTTTAACTGTTTAAAATACTACTCTTAATTTATAGACATATTTATTTTGAAATACTAAAAATTGGAGTCCATTTTAGCTCTATATCTAGAAACACAAATGAATATTTCATTTACAAAAAAAATCTTGACTATATACATATTCTATCACCTTGAAAAGATGAATCCTAAAAAGAATTATCTTCTCATTGAGAAAATGTCCTTCTGATGTGACATCAGAAGGTCAAACAAATCCACACTATTCAAAAGTCATGTGAGAGGGAAGATATCAAATCCTAATATCTCAACTGTATGCATAGCTTGTCAGCTCAAAGAACCAGGCTGGCAATTTTAAATTTTGATTAGATTATTTAAAAGATCCAATTTAAAAGTTGTTTTCTGTGGACCTCAGTTAAAATGACAATATAAGCAGGGTTTCTCTTGCTGTCTAAATTAATGCTTTTCACTAAAATGTAATTATACTTGAAACCAGAAAAGCAAGAGAATATGATCACCCCGTAACTTTGGCAACAGTTCCCACTTGAGTGGCACAATTTTTGGCTATGATGCTGATATTTGATTTCATTTAGTTTCTGAAACCATCTATACCAAAATAAGATGACTCTTTCCAGGAATATATTTAATACTTCCAACAAAGAGAAAGACTGCTTGCAGTATATTCTGATTTAAAGAAGAAAGAACAGAAGGGAGGGAAGGAGGAAGAAAGGAAAGAAGGGAAGGACAGAGGGAGAGGAGGAGGAAAGGAAGAAAGATAAGGAAGGAAAAGTAGGCAAAGAGCAGCTGTTCTACACTCAAATACAGAAGTGTTCTTCAAGTTGTCTTTATAGCTGTAGGGGATCTAAAACTCAAGTAATGTAGCTTTAACATAAATTGATGTTAAAGATTTTATGGCCACTTGTCTCTCAATACTCATGTATAGATTTATAAACAGTAATATGCAATTCAGATTCCTCCCTTTTCTATCTTCTATGCCCCTCCTTTCTTTGGCACTCTAGACCAAACAAACTTAGACTTTAAAATGGAAGACTATGTTACAAACTTTGTAAATGTTCTGTAATTACTAACAGGATTTTCTAAACTTTCTCATTAGATTACCTTTTAAAATTCCTGTATTACTAATCGAGCATTTTACAAAATACCACTGAGTATTGTGCCTCCAAAATTCAGAGGATCTAATATAAATTTTGGATCTAACAATTTTTTTTCTCTCACAATATCTCTAGAATTTATTGAGTTTCCATAGATTTAGACCTGATATGAGGCATTTTACTATGTTAACTTATTAACCCTCACAATATCCTTTGAACTGGATATCACAATTCTCATTTCTGAGGTGAAACACCATAAGCTCAGAGAGGTAGCATCACTTATTTAAAGTTACGCAGCAAAGGAAAAACACAGGTCATGCCTGTTAAAGATTTCAAAACCACACTGCCTTAGCTGTCTCTGTACAGTAACCTGCGGTTATGTTCCTCCAACTGCAGATAACAGTACAACATAAAACAGTAGCTCTTCTTATTATTATCTTGCCAGGAATTCAAAAAATGAGTAAGATAGAATCTGAAACTGGAAGACAATCTCGCCATATTTTGGAAAGATTGCTTTCCAAAATGTGACTAAATAGTTTACTTGAGAACATGCACATGTGGAAAAACTCTTCTATCTGTTAATATTTTGCTGGTCATAATAAATTACTCTGAAACCCATTAATAGGGTAAGTGAGGTGATCATCACCCTGAATTACATTTTTTAATTCTGTTCTTTCCATGGCAATTGTAAAATCCACAGGCTTAGCAATGGGCGGGAAAAAAAAAAAAAGAATGTTCTCTGCAGCTGCAGCTGACTTTCTGGCAGACTCGAAAGCAACTGTGTTGGCAGCTAAGCCAGGCATCTGGAGCTGTTGGTGAATTAGTCCGAGGACTGACCTTCTAGAACGCCTATAAACACTATGCATTTGCTTTGCTCTATAATGAGGGGAATTTAACTCTTTGTATGATTATGATCAGGACTATTATGAAATCCACTCTAAATTAATCAATGAAACCTTTATTGAATGACATACTTACAAAGGAAATAATAGGTCTTTGGCTTTGTTAACACCAATTCTATTTAATAAAAGCAAAATTTCCGATTAGTTAACATGTGCAAACTGGTTTCATGAGGAGCTATCTCATGATTTGAAGTCCTTCAGTTCTCTTACTTTATCTTGAAGACAGCACACTTTTAATTTTTCCAAGAAAGATGGAAAAACTAATCTATCCTTTTAGAGACCAAAAAAAGCATTTTGCCACTTTTAATTTTATAGCCTAGGAGTCCTGCCTGGAAATTCTTTCTTAATACAAATCTAAAGGACTCTTAGAGTAGTTGAAGAATATTATCTTTTTTTGAGTCTTTATGAATATATAAAAAAAGAGTTTATAGTACTTAGTGTAAAATCATCTTCATTTATTGAAGTTTATTCCTGGAATCATCCATTTCTCTCCCCCTTAAGGCTGATAGTTTTTAATAATTTAAGATTTTTCTTAGAAGAAGTGTTTTACAAAATCGAGTATTACTTCAAAGATACCTCTTCTAGTTACTCTTGGCTCTATTTATAGAGAATAATGTGAAAATTCAGAAATGCAATGAAGTATGTACACAGGTACACACATTTTTTAAACAAATGGAATCATGTAACAATAAGATTTACTGATTTATATACTTAGATATCAGTAAGTATGCCAATATATAAATACATACATTAATAAATACACACATTTATATTTTTCCTCTATTTTACAAGCAGCAAACACATATATTTTTAAAACACATGAAAGAATTGTGAATCAGTAGAATTTTACAAACACCACTAGTGATAAATTTCATCATTATATAACACTTTTGTCAGATTAAAACTTTTTCATCTAACCACAAAGACATAATCATATTCTAACCTTTGCAAAGCATATCCATTTATTTAATTTTAGCTGCTAAATCGGAGTCCACCTTCAAGTTGAAAAGGGACCTTGGAGATGATCCAAGCCTAACACCCTCTGAGTAACTGACCTCTAGAGAGATGAGCTGTTTCCCCAGGTGATGGGGGGAGCCAATGGCACAGCCACAATCAGAACTTTAATTTTTGATGCCCTGTCTTTTGTACTTTCCATTTACACAAGCTTCCTCTGAAATAAGATTTAAATAGGGTTGAAATGAGATCATGTTTAAATCTAAAGTGCTACAGAACTGATTTTAAACTTACATCCAATTTTGCTAAAACATAATTCTTATGTAAAATTTCCCCTATGGCCTATTATGATGTTTGGTTTTATTGTTTTCATATAATTTAATTATAATCCCATGACTTTAAATTTCTGATATAAAGAACACACACACACATAACACACATGCTGAACTCCTAGCAATGTTAAGCAATAAAACGGGAAATACACTTAAAAATCTTCTTATGGCATTTCAGCAAGTAAATTCCTCGACTCTATTTTCCCTTTTACTGTTTTAAATGAACACTGGTATTGTGCTTTAAGTCTTATGTCATAAACACATACACACAATTACAAATGTTTTTCAAGTAATAAATGATATATTGTCAAATATGGAAAATGATGTGTCTGAGAATGGACTTAACTCTACTTAATCACTACTAATATTAAGTAGGTTCATTTGAAATACAGGTATTAATTTGGTTTCTGATAACTATAGGAAGCTGCTCAAAATGTAAAGAATATTACTTCAAAAGTAATGCAGATAATTGTATTTATTCATGCAACAAAAACATTGAACAACTGCGTGCCAGAAAATATTCTAGAAGTGGAAGATTAAAACAGTAGAAGATAACTCTCCATTCACAGAGCTTATCAACTAGTACGGGAAAGATAGAAAATATACACAAGTTAACAAGAAAGCAATATGTAATTCCTGATAATGATGCAAACATCTTAAATAATGTCAATGAAGTACTTTAGATTATTAGCACATTTATATTAATTTCTTAATGTTTAGATGAGCAAATACATCTTTATCATTTCTAAAAATTTGCAACGAATCTCTAATTTATTCTACGTATTTTGTATGTTTCTGTGAAAGGAGAAGACAAACTTTTTGCAAATGCCTTTATTCTCCTTCAAAAGTCTTTATTTTTAAACTTTTGCATAAGGAATATGGCCCCCCCAGAGTGTCAGATTTTCCCCAGATTTAAAGATCTTAGTTTAAAGCAAGCAATGTTCCCTTTGAAACACCTGCTGATTGACAAATTAGGAATTAAATGTAGACACTGCTTTTCTAAGTGTTGTTTTCTATTAATGTCAATATTGCATGAAAACATATCAACGATGAAACCGTTGCTCTCTATTTTTAAGAACTATTCTGTTGTGATATTTTTCCAGTTTCATGTATGGCTACCTATGTAGCCAATAATAAAATACTTTTGAAAATCTGACAATTTGTAAATTGCAAAGCTATAATAAGAGGAGTATCTGAGATTCACCTACAAAACAAAAGCAGGTCCTAATTACTGCATCCCATCACCTCCACTCATATTAGTGCCAACACAGAAAGACTACAGTATTAATTTTAAGAAAAAATGTATCTTTTCACAAAGTCAACTGGAAAGTTCCCAGTTTATTAATTGTATGTGAGAGTATATTAAGTTTGTGGTAAGATAGTTTCCCCAAAGGTTATTGTTTTATTTTTGGTCAAATGTGGTTATCATTTAGACCTACCTCTTAATTGTCTTAGGCTTCTTCATTATCAGTGCTCTTCCAAGAAATCAGGTGCTGAACGTGCTGCACCAAATATCTGCCTAAGTTCGTATCTAGTTATATTCAAATCTCTTTCACCGTGTGCAGTGATGTCAGTACCACTGGGTCCATCAAAGATTGGTTTGCTGATATCAGCTATAAATCTGTATCAGTTCTTCATTGGAGATTCTGATTTCTTTCAGTATAATAAAGAAACATATACTTAAAGGTGCTAAAGATCTATATCCATCATTTTTATTATACTATTGCTTTTATTCTCTTGACTACCATAGTCCGTTTTCTGGCGTTTTCACCTATTCTGCTATCTGACTCTGATTTCAAAAGAAATCCAGAAATCCCTTACTTATTGCTGTCTTTGTTGACGGTGAATTTGTTGTTGTTAGTCTACCTTTTACAGTGAAAGCACCTTTAGATCTGTGAGATAGAAATCTTTGATGATTGATGAAATCTGGCAAGATGAAAAAAGTCTTCTACAGAAGTGTCCAAGTGTGCATTTGAAAAGATAAGATGAAATGCCAGAGTAATCTGTTTGCAGCCATTGATTACTAATAGTCAGTGGCTATGCTACATTGCCTAGGATTAATTTTCATCAAAGATCATTATTAAGAAAGCCTCTTCTTATTTGGATAAAAGTTCTCGAAGAAATAATGACCAAAGGATATTATAAAATGCATAGAGCATTTCGGTATGAACTCTAGAGCCTCAATCCAAGGAGAAACACACTGGAAAAGATGTGCTTAGTGTCTATCTAACTTGACTTCTAAGGCAAGTAATCACCAGGTTATCACCAAATATAAGTGGTTTTTATTGTATTTCTGATACTTAAGAAATAAAATAACCAATAGATTTCTGTATTTCTATATTTTTGAAGGAAAAATACTTTTGAAATATATTGGTTTATGATGGATTTTTCACTAAGTACTACGCTTTATTTAATTTATTTAAAGTATGGTATATTTGAAAAATAGGTATTGGTTCAATAGTCTTATTTAACTTTCTATAATATAAATATAGTATCAAATATATTAAATTTAAATATTTTCTTGTTGGTATCTCTGCCAAAATGTCAACTTTCTAAAAATGAATCAAACACGGAATGGTTTCTGAACATGTAGGTATGACAAATTTACAAATACCTTTCATAAATTCTTTATCTAGTTCACACTTTATTCCCATAACATAGTAACTAAAAGCTAGAAAGTATTTTAATACAAATAATCACTCCCCAAGATATACTTTTTATATAATCTTAAATATTTTATCTATTTACCATTAGGTTTCTTTACATTTTAAAGTTATGGTGGTATAAAATGGGAATTACCTAATTCTTCTTGGGAAAATTTTAATTCAATAGAAAATGAAGGCATCCTTGTGAATAAACAGTCCCAGTTCTTTTAAGCAGATCCCCCATTCTAAACTCTTATAATACTTTTGACTTTCATTTTGTC
This sequence comes from Rhinopithecus roxellana, assembly GCF_007565055.1. Taxonomy (NCBI): domain Eukaryota; kingdom Metazoa; phylum Chordata; class Mammalia; order Primates; family Cercopithecidae; genus Rhinopithecus; species Rhinopithecus roxellana. The sequence goes on along the minus strand of NC_044549.1, from coordinate 9,375,779 downwards.
TGGGGAGGCCAGACATGAGCACAGAGGTCTAGCAGTGCATTCACTTATGCTTATTAGTTTAGAAGATGTTCATCTCAGAGATTATCTCTCTACATTGTAAGATGACATCCTATGGAAGCATTTTGAAATTCTGTATTGATTCTGCCTTCCACAGATAAAAAACTTGCAAAATAACAGAAAACACAAAGGGTTTTCTATATAATGTTGAGTTTTCTATTAGAGTAAAACTTAAAGTTTTATGATCTAAGTAGCAGCAAGGGGGATTTATTATACGAGAAATGAAGGATATAAGTTATCTTTCCCCACTCAAAATGATCACTATGCAAAATTACAATTCTACAAGGAGGTATTTGGTTAAAACTCTTAGAGTACTTCATTACTTTCTATCCGGGTTTTCATCAGAAAATATATAATATATGCTTCAGAAATGGCATTACAAAATTATTAAGAAGCATAACTTACAATTGCTTATACAGAACACAGGATGATTTTTGATGAAAAAAATGCAATCCCTTGTAAGTTTTCTCTTATTTGCCATTCCAAAATGTAAAGGTATCTGAAAGACGCCATAATTATTACCAATAAAACATACCTCGGATATACCAGTGTACTAAATATATATGGAGAGTGAAAGAACTTTGTTTGATGTTTACTTATTTTGTTTTTAATAAGTGTTTTATTTTGGACTGTCAGGTACCACCAAGATTATGGGAAGGCACAATTATCTTAATAACATCCTGAAACTGGAAAAGATTAACAGACAGCCTAATTGAGGTCACATTTTTTGAAAGGGAGGTAAATTAAGCAAACAAAATTTCCTTTCAAGAGAAAGCTTTCTCTTTTGTTTAAAGACTTAATGCAATTAGTAATATTTCAAATAATGGTTACAAATAAATGCATTTTCTTGAGATTAAATATTTGCAGCATTTTATACTAAATCAACCCAAACTGTACAAAAATGTTACCATTGTAACTTCTGACTGTAATAATCAAAGATTTTGTAAATAAAACAGCAAGTACAAGGTTTTAAAAAACATAATAAAAAAATCTGATGATATCAGAATGTAATATATTATCTTAAATGTTAGAGAAATGAGGTAAGTAATAAAGTATGATATATCTTGCTGCTTAGGAAGGTTTTTATCTACTGTACAAAAATATTGCTGAAAACAAAGATACAAAATCAATATCAACTTAGTTGGTTAATAAAAAAATAATACTAGGAGACCAAAACTGTGCCTTACTTGATGCGCTTATCGTATGAGAGTATTTAATGAACAGAACAGGACCAAAGAAGTCACTAAGACACAAAGATGACAGAACAGCACCACCTAGTTCCCTTTATAAAAGTTTCCAAGTATGTATGCATCTCTGACTTTGGAAAACTGAATATATTTCAAAATAAATCATTTAATATAAAACTATTCTCTAGCCATTTATCACCTGCAACACAGCATTTACTTGAATTAAAGTTTCTTTTAAAACCAAAAGAAAGTAAAATTAAAGTTAATGGGTAAGCAAATGTTTTTCTAACTGAGGACTGTAGTACTGTGTATAATCCAAATAAGTAAGTCTCTAAACAGAACTACTATAAATGCTAGACCACCATCATTATGATTTCCAAAGTGTGTGTGTATATATATATAAAATTACAGAGTTCACTTGTCTATTGTAACATGTATATCATCCATTCCAGGTATATCACTAGCCAATAAATAGTAATATTCAAAAATATCATACAATCTGTTAGAAATGTGGTATCATTCCCATCTTGGGGTCATCACACTTAAATATTAAAGGCAGTAAAATAATGATGCCAAGAATATTTGTAGCTGTTCACGATGTGTGTTTCTCTCCAATGTTTTAAATAATTGTATAAAAATTCATTTCATTTGTAAACTTCTTAAATGGTATCGCCATCTTTTCTTCAGCTTTGTTGACCAGGTGGTTAATATTTCAACCATACTGAGCAGGAAGAAAAGTTTCAGGAACAACATTTAGTTGACACTTTCAAAAAGTCAAATTATGTTAGTACAGGTTTTAACTAAGTATGATGTATTGTAATAAAAGCAAGGGTGGGAGTTTTAATATATATGACACAGTGTAAGGAGTATTGTTTCTAGATAGGACACTTTAAAAATGTTTTCCCTGAGGCATCAGCAGTTCTTTAAATGAATGTCGCCGGTAACATCAGAATTGCTCAAGCAGAACTCTAGCTCTAAAAAACTAAATATTGTTGCTTGTTACATAGATCCTTCTCACAGACCTCTTCTCCCCTACATTCCCTCTGCTGACCTGGTCATCCACTGTTCTGGCCCACTGAGCCTTTATGAAATTAAATGAATTATCCTCTCGAACAAATCAGTTAGAATAGAGCATTCTTGAATATTTCTTGTTCACTTGTCAGGTTCTTTCAAGTTGCATTAATAATAATAATAAAAAGAAACTGGCATCATACTGAGAACATTTTCAGGATAAACGACTGGAGACATGAGAGCTCTTTAATCTAACCTTAAATTAAAAAAAAAAAAAAAAAGGTTAAAAGCCCACTGAGGTTTACAGCATTGTTGTAAACCAGTGATTTCACATCCTGATTGATATATCCACATTCTGCTGCTGTTGAAAGATATTACTATAAAAATAACATTTCTAATTTTAATTCAGAAAGGCATTATAGGCTGGGCACAGTAGCTTACGCCTGTAATCCCATCACTTTGGGAGGCCAAGGTTGGCGGATAACCTGAGGCCAGGAGTTCAAGACCAGCATTGCCAACATGAAGAAACACTGTCTGTACTAAAAATACAAAAATTAGCCAGCATGGTGGTACGTGCCTGTAGTCTCAGCTACATGGGAGACTGAGGCATGAGAATCACCTGAACCCGGGAGGCGGAAGTTGCAGTGAGCTGGGATCATGCCACTGCACTCTAGCCTGGGTGACAAAGCAAGACTCCAATTCTAAAAAAAAAAAGGAAGGAATTATGTATTTTGATTTGTTTATTATGTGACCACCACTAGACCATAAACCCCATAAGGGCAGAGACTGTTTCCATCTTGTTCATTTATACATCCAGCATTTTACAACACTGCCTTCAAATAGGTATTTGTTGAAAAATGAATCAATGAATGAATAAGTTATGCTTAATAAAACCAAAGGCTATGAACAATAAAATGACCATAGAAATTGTTTAATGTACATTAAATGCACAGAAATATGAAATCAAACTCAAAATTGAAAAACCAAATCCAGTCCACTTCCTAATAATAGAAAGGACCAAAGAAACAATTTCCTAATTTGATGAATTGATCTATGCATGTGATTTTGTGAGAAAAGTATGTATGGCTCAAACTCAGGCCAATGGCTACAAAATTAATTTATAAACTTCATTGACAGAGAAAGAAAAGCTCTGAAATTTATAGAGGCACATATATTACAATAAAAAATCTGTTTGCATATGTAAAATCCTTAAGCACTAAACAATGCATAGATGGATATAAAAAGTTAAATTTCGGTAAATGCTATTTTAAGAGTTACTGTTACACTATGTTATAAAACATCTTTAGGTGGAAAGGAAAAAAGAAAAATGCCATTTCTGCAGTTTGCAATCATCCCTAAGTTCCTCCTACAATACATCACCAAAGAATGAATGTGGTTGCAACCACTCAGTCTACAGCTGAAAAAACTAAGCTACAAGAGAAGTAACTTGCTCAAGGCCAGTGAGACAGTGACATGGCTTGCCTGAGAACTTAGTCTCTTGCTTCCCACTATCATGTCTTCCTACTGCAACGGACTTCCAAAATCAAAGTTGTAGTCCATTGATAGCTCCTCCCTTTACAGAATAAAGAACCCTCACTACTAAATAAAAGACCTCCACCAGGCCAATCTCACTACCACTTCCACACAAACCACAATTTGACCATGTATGCTTCTTGTGTTATGCCCATTTCTCTATTATCAATCCACCTCTATACTCCATCATCGTATGGCTAGGTGATGAGAATTTCCTGGGAGAAAATATCCCTAAAGCCTGACGGAATTTACTTTTACCTTATAGTTAGTCTATCATTAAATGATAAAAAATATTAATCTCCCCAATCTGTCTATACCCATCAAGCATACTTGTTTTATTAAAACATATACTCTTATGCTGTCAGATCCCTCAGGGATAATATGTTCTGTTTTGTTGATAGTCCATACTTGTACAGTCAATAAAATTGGGCAAAGCAAAACAAAGTTTAAAATAAATCTGACTTTAGTGACTTCCACCACCTCTATAATACTATGCACTTCTTATCTCTCTAGAATACTTTTATCATAGCATTGGAAATTTCATGGAAATGAAATGATATGGAGAAATTAAGTTACTAAATGGTAACACCATTAGTTTTACCTCATCCATAGCATTTTTATATTGATAAAAAAGCAAGCCAGTGAACATGAAACTACCCTGTACACATTTTACTTGATTTTTAAAAATATGTCTGTAAATATTATTGAACATACTTCTTTTTCATGTTACTTACCATGAAATCTTTCCATAAAATCAATACTTTTTGTACAATGGTCTTTCTATAAAATCAGTACTGTTAGTGTAAAATTTGTTTGCTAAATATCATGGATATTGTTTTTAATTTGGTGCCTCTGGACAAGAATGTTGGTCTGAAATGCTTTGGCATGTAAAGTAACAGGTAAAGGTGTTTCTTTTTAATAACAAACTGAAATTCAATTTCTAAGTGAATCATTATGAATAAAAGTCTTGAACATAGGAAGGTATAACTTTTCCTCACAGTTCCAGTTTCAGATAGTATGTGGTTACACACAAAGAATTAAAATATGTCATATTTAACCATAGGTTATAGGAATATCCTCAATATAATGAATAAATTCAGTAACATATTAAGATAATGTTTCGTTGAAATAGTGAAAGAGTCAACAAAAATTGCCTCCAACAAAAATTGCAAAAAAAAACTACCTTCCCTTTAACTCACTAGTCTCTGGAAAGTTGATGAGCAGGGGCCAGACAAAAGCCATGTTAGAGAAGAAGGTTTATTCTGCAACTGTAGCATCATTCAGACATGTTTTCACATGAAGCAGGACTAGGTGCTAACAGAAGCTATGAGAGAATATAATTATTAATACCAACTGTATAAAGCAGCAAGAACCCTTAATAAATTTAGCTAGTTTATCTTCATTGAACACTTATTTACAGAATATATATTCATCTATGAGGATGATAGAGTGATTTCAGCACCTGGCATTCAGGTAAATCGTAAGCTAGTCTAGTTAATAATATCTTTTCAAATGCTAAGAGTCATGAAACAGTCAAAAATCCAAAAGACATCAGGGAAATTGATTTTTAAAATGAGAGGAAAAAACTATATGACTTTTACGAAAAGCCACATTTTATTGGGACTTTTTAGAAAAAGTATTCTTAAAACACTTTATGTGAAAATACAGTCACTAAAAATTGTAGTCTTTTGTCCCTTGGCTTCGGGTTTCCAGTAACTGTATTTACATTTTCTTTAAAAAGTAGATAATATTTCCATCCTATTTCTCTCTGTCTTTCAAATGCAAAAAAAAAAAAAAAAAGAAAAAAGAAAGAAAAAGAAAATCCAATCACAGCATATATGTGTCATCAATTGCATAAGTAACTAAGCATTAAAAACACAAACAGATCAACATTCAGAATTTATAAAGGGTCTTTTAAATAATACTGACAGAATCTCTTCCAGTTAACTGAGAAGAATGCACCCTGAATCTTTACTTCGGGGACTAATCAGAGAACCTCTACTCTCTAGCTTGGCAGAAAAAAAAAAAAAAAAAAAAGCAGGTCAGTCCACACATAATCTGGTAGATTAAGGTCAGCTTGTAATTCCTCTTTGTTTATACATTTATCCGGAAATGCCAGCTACTCAAAGTAAAACAAGATAATGTGGCTTCACGTTTAACCAAAGTCATCATCAGGAATAGTTTTGAAGCTAAAGATAAAATCTTTGGAAAGCAGACTGAAGATAAGGGGTTAAAATACCCAAAGATCAGGAAGATTCAAATAAATGTTTACAGTACAAATTTGAATGGACTGCCCTGACTGAAAGCAATTAATTCATATTTTTGTTAAGTACACCATTATTTAGAATTATTTTTGTTTCTTGGGGTGCATTTCTGTCTTCTTCCTGTATATTATATACAAATGAAAAGTCACTGAAAATATTTATTCTATTTGGAGTACTGTATTGGCATTTTGGCAGTTATAATGTAAATACTTATATATTATCTAGATCCAATTAAAGAGTTGTGTCAAGATTAAATCTATTAGAAGAAAACTAATCAATCAGTGGAATGATGAAAACATTTGGAAAAAAAAAAAAAAAAAAAAGACAGACCAGACATTCGATCAGTCACTTGAAATATAATGAGGACTAAGACCTCAGTCCTGTACACTAGGGGCTTATAGTCCACTAGAGGAGACAGGCAGATAAACACATAACCTTCAAAATACTATAATAATAATATACAAATGTTATATAGATCATAGAATAGACAAAATCAAATGCTCAGTTCTCTCATGAACTAAGAACACATAAATGCTTAAAATAATCAATAGATGGCAGATGGCATTCTTTTGTCTGCTAAAACTAAACTATAGCTTCAAAAGTTATGCTATTGTGTAAAATAATCAAATAAAAATTGTCAAAACATATTATATCAGTTTATAAAATGCTTTTTGTTGCCATAAGCATAAATAAAAGAATAAAAGACACAAGTTGCAGTTACAAATTAAACCACCCTTTTCTTATGACATAAGACACAGAGGAAGACATGTAAGTCAAAGGGTACAATTAATACAAATGCACTCTCATCCTCATGTAATATAGGAAAATATCCCCCTTATAAGTGATATCAGATACAAAACAAGCCAATTCCTATAGCAATCTCTCCACAAATGAAGCCTCTTTAAGAAAAAGATGTCTGTCTCTCTCTGTTGAGTTCAGCATCTCTCTATACTTTCACCATATTCAAATTGCATCCAAATTAAAACCCGAAAATAAAATGTCTCAAATTTGGCAAAGCACTGACATTTGGCAGTCCATAAAGATTGCAGGCAATTAATACTATTTAAACATCTATAGCCTCACATAAAATCCAGCAAAACTTCAAGATCCCACCATAGCAAAATGTGTTAATGGGCTAGTTAAGGAATAGAGCATTGACTTAGGAACAATTTCTGATTCTTCTTTTTGTTTGGGAAAATGAAAGAGACAATCCCTATTCAGGGTAGGGGATACACATTTTCACTCATTATTTTATTTCAATCCTAGAGCAGTATCTGCTATTTAGAAATAACAGATACTGTATTATGTATCACAATGGTGAATTTAATTCTGCCTTGGCAGGCTATCTAGTAAGTGCAGAATGTGAGTAACGGCTTGCTATATTGGAGTCATAGATATATAATTGCCTTCAGAAACATCCTTCTCTGAATACCACCTACACATTAATACATGACAGTGAACTTACAGCCAGACCCCTGTTCTATCCCACATGATCCCTGAAAAGGCTTTGAAATGAGGACACGTGCATAATTAAGGCACACTGAATATCACAGTACATGTAACAAACTAGAGTATTATGAATCCTTAGGGGAACCTCATAGAACTAATACATTTTCTAAAGAAAGCTGCACATGAGTAAAGGGAGACTAAAATGCTAATTAGATCCTCTCAGTGGAAGCTATAGAAAAGTTGATTCTTGAATCCTGAAGTTGGACATAGAACGGAACATTTGTATACAGAAGTGCTGGAGAGGGAAAAAAAGAACTTGACATAAAAGCCCTTGAATAGACGATTTGCACAATTCATGAGCAAATAAATGAAGCAAAATAAAAATATAACAGTGGGAGAATTCCAAACCTCCTGAAAGGGTTAAGTATGAGAACTGATTTCGTATTAGAAAGGGATTATGTAACAACAGAGGGAAATACTCAGCCTAGCATATGCTAATTTAGTCAGCTTTGCCAGGCATTTCTCTGTGTGTTTGGCTGGCTGACTCACATTCCTTTCCCCTTCTTTTTGCCATTTTTATTAAGAGACTACGGCATGGAGTTTTCAAAAAAATGCAGTAATAACAATAACAAAAACAACTCAACACATATTGTACATGTTTTATCCTTGCTAAAACACTGGGGTGTGCTCCTTGGGGGTTGAAAGGAAAAATACCCAATCTGTACATATTCTGTACATATCCTTTAGCAAAACTCCATTTCTTTATTCTTCATTCCCCATTAATTCATTTTAATGGATCTTTCAAGTCCGTAGCATGGGCAGGGAATGGGAGGGATATTATATTCCTGGAGAGTATAAAGGAAGCTGAGTTACTATTCAGACTTCAGCACATAAAATAGAGAGCAGTAAAGAAATGGCAATTAAATAAAAAGCTTACTATATATTTTTCTTTGCTTTTACATATAAATATTCTAATTCATAATGCATTATTTCTCATTTAAATTTAAGCCTACAACTCCAGATTGAAAAACAGAGATGCAAAAGGTATGAGAACGAATGGAAGTCACAAATGTCATGGACCTTTTTCCCCATGGGGGATACAGGACAAGCTCATGGAAAATATGAATTTATTAAGAAAATTAGGACTTTTTTTACACACTATAAATTTTAGGCCTTGATGTTTAAATAAGCATTATGGAAGGCACCTGCATTTTAAAATACAAACAATTTTAGCTTAAAAGCTAAAAATATTTCTTTACAAGCATACATTAATTGGCTTTATAAATTACAGCAAATCAATATAACAGCTATACACTTAGCAGTCGACAGCACATCCTTGTCAGGAAAGGTGCTTTCTCACTCTGTTCTCAAGGACAACTTTAGATAAGCAATGTATCCTTACTGTAAAGTAACCACCATAAAATATAGAAAATTTTTAGAAATGCAATCTGACTTTTTAAAGGACTTTGTTTTCTTGTAAGGTGACATTATTTGCACTATTTGATCACATTTAGTTTTGAGATTTTTCTTTTTTCTGAAAGCAAAGTATGCTTATTTTTACTTGTGAAGCAGTCCCTAATGACGTCAGTGCTTCACCCCCGGAATAACTCCTTAACTGTCACTACTAGACAGAGACTTACTCTCCAGCAACGAAATGGCTAAAAGATCATTTAAATATTCAAGTGAAGATGATTTGCTGACTCAGAAACAGCTATTCCCAAAGTTGAATAAAAACTGTGTTAATATTCCCTTCAGAGACCTCTAAAATACAATGTGAATAGTTAGTAACCCCTCTCTATGGCAAATCTTACCAACTGAGCTCTGTATCTGTTCAAGTCGTAATAAGTTCTTATCACTCAGTTTCATAAGCACAAAAATAGATCCAGAATACTCAACCCCATTGTTATTTCATGAATTGTAAGACTTCTGTGTGTGTTTTGAGTGGAAGGCTTGTAAATCGTTATTGCAGCCTAAGAAAATTTACTTAAAAAATGAAATAAAATTCCTAACCTTAATTGAAAAAGTAAAAGAACACAATGAGTCAAAACAAAACAAACTCTTACTTTTTCCTTCCTTCTATTTTACATCCCTGAAAGCCCTAAACTCTAATTACAAAATTAATAAAGATGTTCTTCAGTCTTAAAAATAATGACATACTTAAATGTGCATATATGTGCATATATATAAATAAGTGACTGTGAAATATTTCCTTTCTCTATAATTACATCTCTGGTTTTGACATTAATATTTAACTGATCCCTACTGAAGCAGAATATTTACTTCACTAATTTTTAAATAGGCTTCCAAGATGAAAACAATTTCGTATATGCTTAAAGAAATCCACTGAACACATTAACAGGAACAACTGGGCTCACTAAGAAAAATCAGTTGTATAACATATTCAGGTTTTTGTTCTGTGGCAAATGGAATCAAAATATACAAAGCTATGTTAGTTCCTTTTATCTGATAGGGTGTAATGGTACAACAATAGGTTTACAACTCTTTCTTTTTTAGAGAACGTATCAGATGACTTTGCCTACATGATAAATAATACTGTTCAGATAGGAAACATTCTCTACTGATGTGACATAACACAAATTATACTTAACAACACTAAATAAACTGAACACACACTGAACAGTTAACTCCTATATTGTAAAGAAACTACTATATTCTCATAGTACAGGAAATGTTCTAATAAGAATGAGATTAAGGGACTAACTCCTTACTCACTGAAGGAAGAACTGGATAACAGAATGTTTCCCAGCCAAACAGTTATTAGGTCTAACACATGTAAAAAACAGCAAAGAAATCCTATTTCAATTTTGCTATTCATCTTCATTAAACTGACCTATGTTCCTGATGGTTTGGAAGAAAATTAAATGTTCACCATTCATTGGATGAAAACGTTGGTAGTTTTAGTAGGATTTATTTATTACTCTCTAAACAAAATATATGTTCTCTCTTTTGCTTTGTCATAAGTTCGTGTGATTACAAATACTCTGGATCATTTCTGCTTATAAAAAGCTAAAGGATGTTTTATGTCCACTACAAGCTAGGAAAAAGACTTCCCATTTCACTCTGACGCCACATGACTGCTTTCCTCTGAGTTTGCCGCCTCTGCAGAGCACATTAGGCCTGAGATGCCATTTGCATCATCACACAGCAGGGGGCTTCAGCTGCCACAGCTCTAGGTTAATCCTCACCCACCTCTTTACACAAGGAATTTGCAGAAGATGCCTTTCTTGATACTACAGAATTGCACTCCAAAAATGCTTGACATTTTCAAATAAAATGTTGGCAATGAACGTGTCCTTTTAAAAATTTTAGGTTAAATCAGTAAATTTAAATTATGTCCTTCATTTTTTATAAAATTAGTTTATGATCTAATCTAATGTAAAGTATCTGGAGTTTTTAATCAAGGAAAAAAAATGGTAGGAAAATGTTAAAAAACGACTGATCAGATTGAATTCTCTAAAAGATATATATTAAGAACTATTTATGTGATAATTTAATATAGGAAAACTTTCGTAAACCAACATAGCTTACAAAATGTCAAAATTAACTCTTACACGACTTGATAAAGTATGAGTGTTTCCATATTATGAAAAGAAAAGATAATTTAATCCCATCAGAAGTAATTAGGACATACCTATTATTCAATTCAGCACCACTGTCTATGCATCTACTAAAATAAGGATAAGAAAACTGCATAGCTATGTAAGGCTCAGAGCTTGCCCTCAGGAAGCTTAAGTATAATAATTGTTGGGCACTAGAACTGTTTTAAGACAGTAAATCAGACCAGTATCTGCCAATTCAACAAAAGGGCTTCTGACCTCAGTTTCTGAGTTGGCTTCCTTGGTTTGTGATTTTCCTTCTCTCTACTTCCTCAGTCTATTCAGTCAGCTGCTACAGAATGGGTGACTTAGCCAATGGGTTTAATACAGTCTAATAAAATGAGGACTATTTCACAATAAATATCATAGAGCACATGTCAGCAAGATCAAATAAAACATCCATACGACATTAGGTCTATATTTGATTATTAATGCACCCCCAAATCCTTCACAGTAAATAAGGCTTACTTGTCTCAATCATTGATATCCCACAGACTACTTCAAGAGAAAATTTATGCCATTTGGTGTTGATTCCAGGCCACTTTCAAATGCATGCTTAGGATGTCTTCCAATATTTTTGCACTTCCATTTTGCTCTTTAATTGATTTAAGTATTTTTTTTTCTTTAAGAAAGATGACATTCTACCACTATTTAATTGTGTGACAAATAGTTTTAAAATGTCTTATCTTCTAATGAAGGACACAAGAACAGATCATCTCAATTGATACTTAGCTTTGTCATATTATGTTCCCAGAGTTCTAATAGTTATAGAAATGGAAAAAAGACAATGAAGTAAGCTTCCACATCTTGATATAAAACTAGTCTAGGAACTCCTCATATTTGCGAAGATTTTCTTAATTACCAATTGTCTGATGTTTGACTATTTAAGCCACAGTTACTGCATTTAAGTACATAGGCTCCATTTTCCAAAGTTTATGTTAATCGAAAAAGGGAGTGAGTAAAATATATTTCAAGAACTACATTTGGCATAAGAAATGAGCTTGATGAGACTAAAGTTAATATATGTGAAGGTAAAATAGTTGGAAAGATATGATTTTAGGAAGCATAATTATTTCATTAAGTGTACATAACTATTATATGTATTATAATGTGCTTTCTAAAAAACATAAGATGAGGTTCATGACACATACTGAGGCAAGTGTTATGTACGTCCAATGAGATTTAATTTGAACATATATTCAAATTGTTTGTGTTATATTTTTACTAAACATAACAAATCATTTACCAGAATATACCATGGCCAAAATAAAAAAAAACAGAAACACAAAAAACTAAAGCCCCAGTATCTGTCTTGCAGGTGTTTCTGTATACGACTAATTCCAAAAAGGAAACACAGTTCTCAACAAAATGAGGTCTTGTATGCATGGATGCATGACTATTTCTTGTTATATTTTGCCCTTGTTTCTTTTTTGCCCTTTCCAGAATTGTTTCCTGTGCTGCCCAGGGCACTCTCTCCATCTTTGCAGTGCCCCCTCAGGCATGGAAAGGGATAAAGTTTCAGCAAGGGTTAGCAATTGAACTGGATCTACTCTATAGCCAAGAGAGGACTTCGTTACAGGTGGCAAGCTTTTGCAATCCTTGCAAAGAAATTCATTTCTCTAATGTGTCCCTTGTGCTTACTCCAGATTTTCCTCTTTCTATGATGAGGGAAAATAAGAAAAGATGCATTGTAGCTGAACACTAAATCAAATTTTGCTATTTAAGTAGCCTACATTCCAAGTTATACTTTGGCCAAACAAATGTTTGGCCAAAAGCATATGTTTATTTTCTATTTATTATTCATTTCCTAAAGACACGATGAAGATGAGGACAAACTGGCAGATATTATAGAATTAAGTAAGCCTTTTTTTAAAAAACTCATTTTTTCATTGACTGGATTCTCATCACTGGCTTATCACTCCACATATTAACAAGCCAGAAAATTGATTTGCTTCTGAGAAAAAAAGGTAAAAAATATAGGTGATAATATAAAATACAGTCAGTTAAAATACAGAAACACGGAGAAGATATGTTCAAATAAGTCTTTTTGTCTTTAATGATGTATACTGCAAGAAAGGGAATAGTAATACATGGGATAAATAAACTGATTAGTATTACTTAAGTGAATATCACTATAGTGCTGATAAAGCTAAAAAAAGAAACTGTTGACTGACTATAGTATTTGCCTAGTCATAACTACTAGCAGGCAGGGCAGACTCCCTCTAGCCAAAATCAGTCGCTCACTAGTTCCCCTGCCACCCTTTTCTGCCTGAACATAGAAAGACCCGCTAAGTAGTTAATCTATGTCCAAGAAATAAAACCTTCATTTTACAACCTAACCAAGTCCTAATAAAACGGTAGGGTAGGGGGAGAAACATAAATCTGAACCCCGAAGCAATGTTTTCAGCCAAGCCTAAGACAAGGAAGGCATGAGCAATTTGAGTAAAACCTGACAATATCAACAAAGTATGATGTGTCTGTGGAGTAGTGTTGGATGAATAAATGTGAGGCGGCCATAAACATGAGAAGACAATCCAGTGGTGCTTTGTGCCTCCTCCTCTTTCTTTCTTTCTTTCTTTCTTTCTTTCTTTCTTTCTTTCTTTCTTTCTTTCTTTCTTTCTTTCTTTCTTTCTTTCTTTTTTTAATCCTCTTATCTCTTTTAGTGTATTCTTATGGCCTGATCTAAGATGCTCCTAAGTCCACAGACATGGTTGGACTTGTGCTCTTTCCCTGGTTGCTGTACAGGACCTTTATTTATTTATTTATTGGACCTAATGCTGGTGTTGCTGCTGGTTGCAGTGGTGCATTTTCTCTGCTATACTCACACCCCTTTCCCGCACCCCCCCCCCCCAGTCTGCTGTGAAAAGCAGCACTGTCTTAATCATTGGTTTACATACTCAATAAAAGAGACTCATGCCTGAATGCTGCTGATGGAATCTCCCCGGATAGAGAAAGAGTAAATCCTCCTCCAGGCTGAGAGAGGCACCAGCAAACAGTTATTTTGCACTGCACTGAATAGACAATTCACAGGGAAATGTTGAAGGAAGAGAGGAGGCGACCCCAAGTGCAGTCCATGACCCACATGCTCTATAATAAATAATTTCGCAGCAGCCCAGCAGTGTGTGCATTGACCGGCCAGGACCAGCACACACAGATTGGCAGGGAAAATACATCTAGCGGTGTCGAATTTTCATTGCAATCACCAAATTAACTGATTCCCCCACATCACACTCCCCCCAACACGGCGCACGCCGGGGCGCGCGCGCGCGCGCACACACACACACACACACATACACACACACACACACAGCTGAGCTGAGAAATGCAAGTTACTGAGAGGTGAAGTAGGGTCTCCGGGAGATTGTCTCAGCGCGGATTAAAAACCTAAGTAACGTGTCAGACACCCGGGTTACTTGCGTGAGGATGGGGGGTGTGAACGGTGAGAAATGGGACTCAGCGGCGTACGCAGGAAGAATGTGCTGTCTGCCTTCACGGAGATTCTGGCACACATGACATATCTGAAATTTACACCCAACGTAAAATACACAAAAGTACCACCGAAATATTTTACACAAGATCTCTAGAAGGTCAGTTAGTTAATTCAGGAAAATTCTGCCCACTGCCTCTTCTTTCATGTTCATAAATATGCATAAATAAAATTCTGTCCCCAGTCTATATCCCGGAGGAGGGCAGGAGAGAGGATGCATTCCAAGAACTTGCTGAAAGATGGTTCATTGACCTCATTTAAATCCTCCAAAGGCCGATTGGGTTTTGCACGCCAGTGAGTCTACGTGTGTCTTACTTTCAGATCCCTTTTACCCAGGGGAAAATTAATTTGATCAACTTATCTTCCTGCAAATACCCAAATAATGACAGAAGGGTTTAGAGGTAGGCAAAGAAAAAAAAAATCTAGTCACCTAGCTTAAAAAATATTCTATCAATCATCATTTCACATCCATCCTCGCTATATCTCACATTCAAGCCACATCCCTATACTATTCTCTTCAAAGCAACAATCTTCCGCCTTACAGCCCCTGCCCACCCAGCCCTAGCACGCCGCCTCTGCCTCCTCCACCACCCAAAGTGTCCTCATGCACTCCTGTACTATGCATTGCCATTTATTTCATAATCAGCATCATCCTCCCATTCCACACAGCCCCCTCACTCCCTCCTCCAAAAAAGAGGGTCTGGAGAAAAGTGAACCCAGGTTCACTAGCCTTCCGGCATCCAAACCCAGTGATTTGCATAATAACAGCGTTTTGTGCGGCTTCCCTCCACTGCGGTGGTAGGGGTTCTTATATTTCACGTGAAAGGATAATATTAATTACGGAAAGAAGCGGCAGAGAGAAGATGGAGAGGTAGGAAATCTAAGTGAAAATCTCTTGGCAGTAAAGTAACTGCTAGGAAGCATATATTTCTTTGGTTTAAAAAAAAAAAGAAATGACATAGACTAAATAATAAAAAGTCAATGTGTTGATAAAGTGCGTTTGGGTCTTTTAATTTTTTTGCCTTTTCTCCCCTTTCTTAATTTATTGGTTTATTTACTCATTCATTCATTTTTTATTTTTTCTTATTCTTTTTCCTTTCTTTCTTTTTGTTTTCTTTCTTTCTTTTTTCTTTTTTTTTTCTTAAATCCCAGACAGAGTCTCCTCTCTCTTCCTAGGTGAATGACACGTCTCACAACACATTTCCCCCCCGGAGATGTTATTGCAATGCACACGGTGCTGCCGCTGCTGCTGTTCTCGCCTTCTTGGTAGCTCGCTCCCAGGCTCTCACACACTTTTTAAAGACACACGGATATGATGATGGTGGGAAGAGGGGGGAAAGAAAAGGCGACCCGAAAAGGGGGAGGTTAAAGAGATGACAAGAGATGGAGAGGGTCGGTCAAGAGCGTGATGTGGGAGGTGGCTGGTGGGGGTTGTCGGGAGGGTGGAATGTTCAGAGAGGCACAAGTTGCCAGGCAAAAGGCGTGGGAGGGGGATGCTGGCGGGGATGGAGTGAGATGAAGGAAGCTCAGGTGAATGAAAAGGCAAAAGGTGCAGCGTAAGGGGCCGACTGCTGGGAAGGCAGGGCTGAGCCAGCGTTAGAAATTCAAGGGGCTGGTGCAAACTGCCACTGCCCCCTGCCGCACCAGAGAGTAGGGGGAGGGGGGTGGAAATCGCTGGGGACAGGGGGACTGGGAGGGGAGAGTGGAAATACGGGGTGGAATGTGGAAGATGGGGAATGGGCGAGAAGTTGATGTTCCCCGCGGCGGGGCGGGGATTACCTTGTAGCAGGAGCCCGCAGACACTGTAGAAGCGGAGAACGGCGCTGCGTTTCCAAATCATGGTCCCTTCTCTCAAGGGCTGGGGAAGGAACGAGGGGGCAAGTAGATGCTGGTGAGCGGGGCACGAGAGTGCAGGGCTCCGCTGCTGTCCTCCTCCCGGCGCCCACGGGACCTACCGTCCCCGCCGCTGAGGTGTTCGAACCCGCGGACTCGGATTGGCGGCAGCAGTAGCGACAGCGGCAAAGCACCCGCAGAATGGGGTATCGGTGGGCGAAATAGTTTCTTCTCCTCCTCCTCCTGCTGGTGGTGCAGCCGCGACAGCCCGTCTGCCAGGCAGGGGTTTGGAGCTTGCCTTCCTCTCGGCGCGCACAGCAAGTCCCAGAGCCCGCCGGGGCTGCCCGAGCAGGTGGTGCAGGGGTGCCGGGGTGTCGAAGAAGGTGCGGGCGAGGGCTGCAAGGAGTGGGTAGGTCACGGAGGGGAAAGGCTGGGGGAGAGGGGGAGCAAGCAAGCAGCACTGCCGCTCGCACCCGGGATGTCTCGAGGTCCTGGGAGGGGAGGTAGCAGCGGTGGAAGCAGCGCTAGTGGCGGCAGCGGCGGCGGCAGTGGCGGCTCCCGGATGCTCCGGCTGCAGCGGCGGCTGTAGCGGCAGCGGCAGCGGCGGCGGCGGCAGCGGCGGCGGCAGCTCTACGAAGCACCAGACACAAGGGCAAGCTCAGAGCGGCGGAGGCCCCGCCCCCACCCTGGCCAGGGACAGACACCGCCCCCCGGCCAATGGAAACCCAGCCGCCCACCAGGTCTGACCAATGAGAGAAGGGGATGGGTGGAGACAAGCGCCGGGAAAAACAAACAGGCTTCTCAAGGACCCTTCGGGCAGGAAGCACTGAAGCCCCCATTAAGCACCCCCGGCGGATCTCACCTCTTTAGAGATGTCTCATCCGAACTTGCAGACGAGACAACTGCCTTCATTAATCAGCGCTCTGCACTCAGGAAGGGTTCAGCCAATCGCCACCGCGAGGGGGCGGGGTTAGCCGTGTCCCCAGCATGTTCTGGAATTCGTGGTGCCTGGGCCGGGTCCTGGGTGCGAGGTTCTGCTGCGCATTTGGACTCCTAGAGCAGATGGTGGCTGCACCTGCCCACTCACCAGCTGCAGTAGCAATCTCTGACGATTCCAGCAGCAAAAGGGAAAGATTGCAGAGGACGTGGGAGAGGCTAAGTATAGGGAGTGGAACACCTACCTGCCTACAAGAACTTGTGTTGCAAAAAAGGAAAAATAAGTGGAGGAAATAATTTTGTTGTTGTTGTTCAGAGATTTTACTTAGTCTAGGCATAAATCTCTGTGGAGCTTGGTGGGTAGCAGTGCTGGCACTGGCATCAGGCAGCCTTTGGTTCAAATAGCATAGCTGTCGTTCTTGTTTTATAGTGTTTGATGATTTACTTGAACGTTTAAATCTAAAGCCTCCTCAACTGCAAAACGGGGATAATAGTACTTAACTTTAAGAGTTGTAAGGATTAAGTGAGAAAGCAGTCATGTTAGCGTAAGTCTATGCAATGCGTACGTACTTTATGAATGGTGATTCTAGCTGTTTAGTGGGATTTTTCTAATTCCGGATAGCAGGAAATCTTAGGCAAGCCTCTTTAAAATGTTTTAACGATAGCCTTACGAGGGGAGAGAGGCAGAAGTGTACTTTTTTAATGGACACAATCAAAAGGGGTCACAGAAACTCAGGAAACTGAAAAGAACCACCTCTATAAATCAACACCCTGAAATGTGTCCTTTAGAACAGGAGACATAAATGAGCAAGACATAAATGAATCAGAAGTTGTGTTTCTAAATGAGCTTAATTCCCAGGGTTTTCCCTATGACCAGTTTTTAATTGGACCAAATTAACAGATGATGGACTGTTTCAGTAGTGTTAAGTCAGTCACACCATAAATAAAGTCGGCTTTGTTTGAGAGGCTACACAATAGAAACCTGCAAGCAAGAAGACAGAGGGAAAGATGAGAGGCAAGATCAATATTGATGCCCTTCACTCTTTCCCATTTGTTGCTTACTTTGCCACAACCTTTTGCAAATTCAACCCTTGCCTTTTAACTAATGACCCATTCATTTCTCTGCCCACCTTTCTCCCCAGGTTCTCAAAATTAAGGAACAAAATGTCCATAATAAAACTGCAAGCACATTCTTGAAGAAAGATGTGTGAATACCCGTATTATTGTAGGAGATAGTTGCCTACTGTGAGTTTTAGCTGTTAGGAAAGTCAGTCAGTGAGTCCACAGATACTGCTATCATTTAAACTATTGTGAGGATCAAAAGGTGAAATTCTAATCATTATTGACTCACGCTTAGGTTTTGTGTCAGGGAGAATATAACAAATGGAAATGCCAAAGAAGTTAGGGGTTTTCTTTATTGAAATGGTAGAGTTTCTGGGTTCTAGTGCATATCCTGCTTCTAGCTGTGTGACCTTGGGCATATATTCAACTTCCTTGACCCTCAGTGACCTCAACTATAATATGAAGGAGCTGGACTGAATTACTTATAAAGCTACATTGAGCAATAGAAAATCTTTAAGATTGTCATATTCAAAAAAAAAAAACCCCATTTGAGCATGAATATATAGGCATTTGTAACCAATACTCTGAAAAAGAGTCTTCTTCTGAGTCTTGTTGATAACCATGACAGCAATTCGGATTTGTACCCTTACATAATTTGGAGCTTTACTACTAAATATGTGGTTCTCGGACCAGCAGCACCAGCAGCATCTAAGAATTTATCAGGACAGCAGAATCTCAGCCCTGCCCCATACCTACGGAGTCAGAATCTTCATTATACCAAGATTTGTAGTGATCTGTACGCACAGAAAGTTAGAGAAGCACTGGTCTTTAACACAGTTTTGCTACATACCCCCAGAGATAATTTCAGTGGACGATCTATGAAATGGAAGAACCTAAAAGGCCCAGGGGATTTTTGGTAAATTACTATTTTCAGAAACCCCAGGAATATCCTTCTTATGACAAAAGTAACTCCTTTTGTAAACTATGAAACAAAATGATTAATTTAATTAGATTTTTTTTTAAGTTGAAAGTTTGGTTGAGAGTCATGAACTTTCTTGTGATTAAGGGCTCTGTTTAGCCCATACACTCGGGAGACTAGAAGAGAAATGTGCACTGATTGCCTTTCTGGGAGAAAAATACTGGAAACATAAACTCTGGTCATTTGGATAAATAATGTCAAATTCATGTGCAAAGAACAGATAATACTCTATTTTTCAAATAGTCTATTCTTAGATGCTGTTACACGATTAATTTAAAAATAGCCAATACTCAATGCTGTAAGATCTTTGAATATTTTAGAAAAATGTAACATTGTCAAAATGTTATATAGACTTGTACGAATAAATTCATTTCTAAAACTTACAGCAGTTCTGTGAATACAATTAAATATCTTCCAGTATCTTCATTTCATAGGTTTAAGGTTATATTGTCTACATATATCCTCAATGTGGCAGTAAATGTATAAATTAACTGACCCCATAGGAATCATCAATTAATTAGTTTCATAAATTGCCAAAAGATGGCATCTATCCATGCATCCATATATGCAATAATTTGAAATATTAAACCTGTTTGTGAAATTCTCTTTACTTTCTTTATAATTAAGCCCCATATTCTCTTTCACTTCATGGCAAAAATATTTTTAAATATTTAATTAAGTGTTTTAAAATACATTATAAAACGAAGAGAAATTAATGCCTTACAAGTAAGTCATTCATTAGTAATTAATGTGTTATATAAAAGATAATTTATAATTTTTTCTGCCTTGAACATATTGGTCCTCTTTATATATGCTATCACAGAATAAGATGACAACCTCCTCCTCCTCTCTCAATAGTACCAAATACAGGTTTTTGTTTTGTTTTGTTTTTTTAAGGTAGTTATCACAGAGGAGACTGTGCTTAGCTTATATTTTGTGATTGTTTCTACCACAGTTGAAAGTATTGAAATTTATCCTGACTGTGATGATTATGCTTTTTTACCTTTTGGGAGCCAAGTAAACTGTCTACAGTTTTAATTGTGCTAAAAATATTGAAATGGAAATGGGGAAAACTTTTATCACTATGGATAAATTTTCTGTGATTTAACATGGTTCGCCAGAACATTTATATTTCTTTTTTATAATGCTAAATTTAGGGGAAATATATAAATATTTTTAAATATACAGTCATTCCCAGAACTGAAAATCTAAAAATCCATGCTAAATTGACTCTCATAGCAAATTGACCCTTGTAGTAAATTGACCTAGAAAAACAAATTTCATGGCCTGGTGAAAATGTACACCCTTGTGGAAGAAAATTAGCTTATTGAGTACTGGAAACATTGATTATCATTCTCCTTGCTTGCTAGCGTTTTAACTATGAGACAATCTGACTGTGTTGCAGAAATGTTAAGAATTTATAGACATACTATATAGTATATACATCACAATATAAGTAGTATTATTAATATATATGATGTGTGTATACAGTTAGTATATGTATTTTTTATATACAAAATGGTTGGTATGGTTGGTATATGTATTTTTTGTATATATTTATAGCAGTATTTACTGCTTTAGATAGTTTTTTAACTTACAATTTTGCTACTGTTTACAAAACATTCAGTGTCCCTCTTCAGAATATGACCTATTGTTTTACCTCACCCCACTCCACATGTCTTATTGTTATAGTTTCATGTTATGTTGATGAAAGTATAAAAAAGTAATGAAAATAAATGCACAAATATTCAGAAATTTATAACCTCAAGATGATCTCTTCATTACTTTTTATATAGCTACACCAAGTAGCAATATGATCAACATTTTCACCTTCTCTCATTTTAAAATATGCAATCACAATGTATAGAGTGCAAATGACCTAATGATCTTATGTAGTGTAAATTCTATTTATACTATGATTGAATCTAAATGATCTAAGATATGAGGCCACCATGTACTTTCTTAAACTCATCAGGAAGGATGATTCCTTTCTCTACATTTTCCTCAGAACAAGCACATGTTAACCCTAATTCATAGATGATCATATGATCCTTGAGCTTAACAGTAGGTAATATGTAAAACGGAAGTTTTGCAAATAATCATCTATAAACAGAAACATCCTGAAGATCACTGTCTACTTTTGAACATAATCATACTGAAAATTGACTTTATTAAAAAAAAATAACAAAAAAAAAAACCTCTCAAAACAATGACTCTATAGCTATTCAAGCCAATTTTATTCCTGAAACATGTTTTTTTTTGCATGTGGTTTTTTTTTTTTTTTTCCATGGAACAGTCCTATTGGAGATCATCCTATTTGTCATTTCCTTACATTACCAAAGAGTCTGTCCAAATGTGACATTCTCAGTGAGGCATTGCTGATAACCCTTTTCCTCTTCACCCCTACCTCCTCTGGTCACTCTTCTTGACTCTAATTTTATTTTTCTTCATATCATTTGTAAATATAAACTATGGAGAAATAAATAAAATTCCACTCACCATTCACAATAATTGTTGACTTTTTTTTTTTTTTTTTTTTTTTTTGGCGAGAGTGTGGGGACACTGTCTCTCTCCCCCAGGCTGGAGTCAATGGCTCAATCTCGTCTCAGTGCAACCTCTGCTTCTGGGGGTCAGTGGCTCTCGTGCCTCAGCCTCCCCAGTAGCTGAGATGACAGGTGTGTGCCAACTCACCCGGCTAAGTTTTGCATTTTTACTAGATACAGGGTCTCACCATGTTGCTCAGGCTGGTTTTGAACTTTCACCTGCCTCAGCCTCCCAAAGTGCTGGGATTATAGGCGTGAGCCACTGTTCCCGGCAGACTGTTGACCTTTTCTTAACCGTTCCTGACTTTTTCAGCCACAAGTAGTTTGGAATAAATAAATAGGAAAACCTATAGTCATTTATTAAAGTGTGCATTTTTTTAAAGTGTCAGTGACTGTTTTTTAGTGTGAATCTTTGTGTTTCCTTAGAGTAGAATACTCTTTGCATTCGCATTACTGTTTAATACTTTTCTGTTAGGAATGTTAAGAGCACTTGTATGGAATGAGAAGAGCAGACTAAAAATACTGAAACCAACTGAGGGCCCTGTTTCTTGACCCAGGTTGACTAAATAACAGGAGCTACCTTGGTAATTCACATAGCTGAAATAAAGGAATTGTGAAGAACATTATGATTTTACTGATTTTTGATAAACCCAAGCTAAATTAAACTACCTTAAAATCTCACTATTGTAAATAGCCAATTTTATATACATCTCTAAGGAACATCTAATTTGTACCTTGATACAATAAAAAGAAAAAATAAAAACAATAAAGTATCTTGAAGTAGCAAACTAACAATTACTAAAAGAACAGAAGAGAATAGCAGGAAATTGATCTGGAAGATAACATACAAGTTACAAAATAGTATGACTTAAAAAATACGGCTAGTTCTCTAGGGCTGTGCTGTCCACCAGGTAGGCACTAAGAATCAATGGCTATTTAAATTTTGATTTAAAATAATTAAAATGCAATTAAATGTAAATTATGCACTTTTGTCATAGTAATTAAATTTTAAGCACCCAAAAGCCACATGTGGCTAGTGACTACTGTATTGAACAGCACAGATAAGAACATTTTCATTATCGCAGAAAGTTCTACTGGATAGCACTGTCTACTATATTAAAATCTGTTTTTGTCTGAGTTTTCTAGAGAAATGGAACTGTTCAGAAATCTGTGTGTGTGTGTGTGGCATCTATACCATAATGATATTTATTATTATTATTATTATTATTATTATTATTATTATTATTGTATTGAGACAGGGCCTTGCTCTGTCACTCAAGCTGGAGTGCAGTGTGGCTGGATTATGGCTCACTGCAGTCTTGATGTCCCTGGGCTCAGGTGATCTTTTCACGTTGGCCTCCCGAGTAGCTGGGACTACAAGCTTATGCCACCATGCCTGGTTTATTTTCGTATTTTTTGCAGAGACAGGATTTTGCCGTGTTGCCCAGGCTGATCTCGAATTACTAGGCTCAAGAGATCTGCCTGCCTCAGCCTCCCAAAGTGCTGGGTTTACATGCATGAGCCCTTGTGCCTGGATTGTTTTTTAATTTTCATTTTTTGTGAGTAGATAGTAGGTGCATATATTTATGGGGTACATAAGATATTTTGACACAGGCATGCAATACATAATAATCACATCTTGCAGAATGAGGTGTCCATCCCCTCAAGCATTTATCCATTGTGTTACAAACAATCCAACTATACTACTTAAGTTATTTTAAAATCTACAATTAAATTATTATTGACTAGAGTGACCCTATTATGTTATCAAATGGTAGGTCTTTATTTATTCTAACTTTTTTTTTTTTTTTTGACACGGAATCTCACTCTGTCTCCCAGGCTGGAGTGCAGTGGCACGATCTCAGCTCACTGCAAGCTCCGTCTCCTGGGTTCACGCCATTCTCCTGCCTCAGCCTCCTGAGTAGCTGGGACTACAGGCGCCCAACACCACGCCTGGTTAATTTTTTTGTATTTTTAGTAGAGACGGGGTTTCACCGTGTTAGCCAGGATGGTCTCCATCTCCTGACCTCGTGATCCGCCAGCCTCAACCTCCCGAAGTGCTGGGATTACAGGCGTGAGCCATCAAGCTGGGCCCTATTTTTTTTTTTTTATACCCGTTAACCATCCCCATTTTTCTCCCATCCACCTATTACCATTCCCAGCCTCTGGTAACCATCCTTCCACTCTCTGTGACCATGAGTTCAATTGTTATGCTCTCATATCCCACAAATAACTGACACTATGTGATGTTTATCTTTCTGTGCTTGGCTTATTTCACTTAATGTAATGATCTTCAGTTCCATCCATGTTGTTGCCAATAACAGGATCTCATTCTTTTTTACAGCTAAATAGCACTCCATTGTATATATGTACCACATTTTCTTTATCCATTCTTTATCCATTTGTTTATCCAAACTTTTGAAATTTTGGCGATTGTGAACAGCGCTGTAACAAACAAAGGAGTACAGATAACTCTTAAATGTGCTGATTTCCTTTCTTTTGGGTATATACCCAGCAGTGACATTGCTGGATCTTATGATAGCTCTATTTTCAGTTTTTTGAGGAACTCCAAACTGTTTTCCATAGTGTTTTGCACATTTACATTTCCATCAACAGTATGGAATAGTTCCCGTTTCTCCAAATCCTCACCAGCGTTTGCTATTACCTGCCTTTTGGATATAAGCTATTTTAACTCGGGTGAGATGATATTTATTGTAGTTTTGATTTGCATTTCCCTGATAAGCAATGATGTTGAGCACTGTTTCATATGCCTGTTTGCCATCTGTATGTCTTCTTTTGAGAAATGCGTATTTAAATATTTTGCCCATTTTTTAAAATCAGATTACTATTTTCTTTTTCATGTAGAGTTGTTTGAGCTCCTTATACTTTCTGGTTATAAATCCCTCCCATTCTGTGGGTGGTCGTTTTAGTTTATTGATTGTTTCCTTTGCTGTGCAGAAGCTTTTTAACTTGATGTGATCTCATTTGTCCATTTTTGCTTTGGTTTCCTGTGCTTATGGGATATTACTCAAGAAACTACTGCCCAGACCAATGCAATCTCCTGGAGATTCCTTCTCTCTCTTTCTTCCTTCCTTCCTTCCTTTCTCTTTCTTTCTTTCTTTCTTTCTTTCTTTCTTTCTTTCTTTCTTTCTTTCTTTCTTTCCTTCCTTCCTTCCTTCCTTCCTTCCTTCTTTCTTTTTCATTCTTTCTTTCCTTCCTTCCTTGTTTCTCTTTTTCCTTCTCTTCTCTTCTCTTTCATTTTTTGAGACAGATTCTCTCTCTGTCACCCAGGCTGGAGTGCAGTGACCCGATCTTGGCTCGCTGCAACCTCTGCCTTTTCTGGAGATTTTCTCTAATGTTTTCTTGTAGTAGATTCAGAGTTTGAGGTCTTAGAGTTAAGTCTATGATTCATATTGATTTGACTTTTGTATATGGTGAGAGATAAGTGTCTAGTTTCATTATTCTGCATAAGGATATCATAATGATATTTATTATAAGGAATTATAAGGAGTTGGTTCACATGGTTATGGAGGCTGAGAAGTCCCAAGATTTATTGTCGGAAAGCTGAAGACCCAGGAAAACTGATGATATAATTTCAATCTGTGATGGTTTATTTTATGTGTCAACCAGACTGTGTTTACGGATGTCCAGAAAGCTGATAAGATATGATTTCTGGACGTATCTGTGAGGGTATTTCTGGAAGATATTGCCATTTGAATCAGTAGACTAAGTAAAGAAGATCTACCCTCACCAATGTGAGTTGACATCCTCCAATTTGTTGAGGGCTCTAGTAGAATAGAATGATGGAGAAAGGTGGAGAAAGAAAAAATTCTCTCTCCCTCTCCGGAAGCTGGGACATCGATTTTCTTTTGCCCTCACACATCAGAGTCTCTGGTTCTTAGGCCTTTGAATTCTGGGACTGACACCAGTTTCTACTCCTCCTTCCCCCACATCTCCACTGATTCTCAGGTCTTCAGACTCACTGAACTAGACCACCAGCGTTCTTTGTTCTCTAGCTTCCAGATGAAAGATGGCGGGACTTCTCAGCCTCCATATTTACATGAGCCAATTTCCAGAATAAAACTACAATTGGTTCTGTTTTTCTGGAGAATGCTAACTAATTCATTGTCTGAGTCCAAGTCCAAAGGCAGGAGATGACTGATGCCCCAACTTGAAAATAGGCAGAGAGAGAGAGGATTCTTTCTTTCTCAGCCTTATATTCTCTTCAGCCATTCAATGGGTTGGATGAGGAGGCCCAGATGAATTGGATAAGGAAATCTGTTTTACAGTCTATTGATTCAAATGTTAACCTCATTCAGAAACATACTTACAAAGACACAGAACTATAACCAAATATTGGGTACCCTGTGGCCCAGTCATATTGGCACACAGAATTAAACATCACCCCTTTCATCTGATATGTATCATATTAGACTTCATCATCATTACCATGGTGTTTTCATGACCCTAGCTCTAAATTTCAGATACTAAAATTCGGCGGAAATAAGATTTACCTCTCAAGTATGTCAATGTGCTACCTAATGCTGTTTGTTTATTTTGCTATAGATTTGCCTCTTTCTGGTAACACTGATATTAAAATCATTATCTTGGCATGGGGATTGGGGAAAAGAGAACCTCCTTAATCCAAGTATTACCTTACAGTAGAGTCTATTAATACAAACAAACATGTATATATATATGTATTAGTCTAAACTCTTTAGTTGCAAGTGTCATAAATCCAAATCAAATTAGCTTAAGAAGAAAAAAAAAATCTATTAGTTCATTTATCTTTAAAGTCCAAATGGGGTGTAGCAAGTCCACTTTGGTTCTAATGACTAAGTGATATAATTAGAATTGTGTTTTATTTCCATCCAAATATGAACTCTAATTTCTTTTGGATTCATTAAGGACTAATCAAGTTCTCCACATAGACAGACAAAGAGGGTTAATAGATTTCCAGCTTACCTTATACTATGTTTAGAGGTTCCAGAGTAAAGAAAAGAGCTATTTCTTCATAACTCTGACAGGGATCCTTGAATGACTTAGAAACAGTTCACCTTTTATTATATCTCACCCTTCAATGACTTACTTTGGTGGATTGGCCAGTGACAGACAGTGAAGTACAGATGTTTAATTAAATTATCTTGCCAGAAGGGAGGACACATTTCTAAAAGAAAAGATGCTGGGCACACAAAAGGTAACAAATGTCCCAATACAGAATAGAATAAAATTAGAAAATGTAATACAAGGGACATTTATATTGATATGAATGTTATTTTGTTACCCATGATAGCTAGAAGGAAGTAGCAAATGACAATTTTTAACACTTTACACAGGACACAGAAGTGTCTCAAAAAAAATAGTTATGGAACAAATAAACATACTGCTGTAATAAAGTTCTCACTACTGGCAAAATGTAGAAGAAGATTATCCTCAGATTTTACAAAGTCAAAAGATTACTTGTCTGCTTTTCTATGATAGCTCATAATACTGTGTATCTAAGTGTCATATTAGTTCTTGAAAATTAACAACAGTTCAATGCTGATTAATTTCCAGCTTTTCTCCCCAATAATTTTCACATTTTTTTTTTCAGAATTGCTTAGAGTCACCCCTGCTCTTATTGCTTGCATACTTAGTTGTTTCCCCTGCACTTGTCCCGATTAAATTTAATACTGTTTTTGATGAATGACTACTCTAATTTATCAAGGTCATTTTAAATTCTAGTTTGGGCTTCTAAGATCAAAGCAACCCAAGCAAACTCCTTGTCACATTAGACGTGTTCTTAATTATTTTACCTAAATTTTTACAACACACATGTGCACCCACACCCACACACACACACACACATCATAAGAATTCCAATCTTAAATTACCTTACTGGTACTCCAGGAAAGAGTTTGTTATTTGTTAGGATTTGGATAAAAACTTAGACTTGGAAGAAATAGAGTTAGCTTGCAAGCTGTCTACATTTTATGAGATTGCTTTCAGAGAAAGTATTTAGTTCAACAAGGCAGAATTACATATTCTATGCCTATAGAGTTTGATAAGCAAGAGTGAAGACCAGGATTCTGAAACCTAGGATGAGATAAAATGAAATGCAGATTTAAAGTCCTGAAAAGGAATTTTGAGCAACATGAAAACAGAACTTGAGAGAACAATGCTTAGAGAAAGACCCCAAGTTCAGGACAAAAGCAGAAGAACTTGATGAAAAACCAAATACATTTTATGGATGGAATTCCTAGCTGGACCCTTGTTTAGAGAAAAGAAGAAAAGTTTTGGAATCAAACTCAGCAGTTAGAGGAAATTATAGATCTATGCTTAAATTTTTCCTGTGATTTTTTTGTTTTGTTTTGTGTTTGAACTGAATGAATGTACACAGACTATTTTAACCCACCACCTTCATAGAATAAAATGATTGAATATATTTAAAAAGGCACATAAAGATTTTAATGACTTGTCTAAGGACACAGAACATTTTCAATAGAAAGAGAATAATAGAACAAAATGCTTCTTGATGCACAGCCAAATGCTAAAGATGGTGTGTGTTCCCACAGCAACATTGTTGAAGTCCTGCTGGGTATTGTTTATTCACTGGATAGTTTTGGCAAAAAATGGTAAGTTATCTACCTCCAAAAATGTCTCTATCATATGACATCACCTAGAAATTGAAAGATCATATGCAGATTACAGTAATACATTTAGACAATTTTTAAAACTATTCAGTATAAAAATGTCTCACATATAATCAAGTTGATATGATCAACTGTCTCAGCAAGCAGTATCATAGGAATGAAGTCATCCAGACTGCTACGTGTTGATAATGAATTAGGTATTTGTTCTTCAGTAAGTGATTATAGTGGAGGAGAAAGAGATATAACATTTATTGTGACATTTTTCTAGGTAAGATGCTTTTATAATACCATATATAATCATCAATCCAATAAAAGATATCTATTATCAATATCAGTTTATAAACAAATCATCTGAATTCGGAAAGTTTAAATAATTTTATCAAGTCGTAAAGATAGTAAATGCCAGATCAACTTTACTTTAAATTTGAATATTGTGATTGCTTATATTCTCCTTCAGCAAACCTAAGCAAAGAGAAGTATAAAATTATCGTTATTACAAAATATGCTTTATTCTTTTTACACAGAGGTGATAATACGGAAGTTCTACTGAAAAAGAAATCAGCACCATGGTCAGCTCCACGCCATCTGATGTGCGCTTCCTACCCCTGAAATGAGAAGAGAATGAAATAAGAAAGAATAGAAGTTGCTGGAACACTAAATCCTTTACCTCCGCATACATTCGAATATCTGAGGTATCCATTCCACGAAGTGAAAACCAGCACTATTTTTGAAAGCTTTCTTTGTTGTCCCTCAAGACTTCCCAAGGAAAATTTCCACAGGTTTTTCATGCAAAAAGTTTCTGTACTTAAAACATATTTACAAAAATGGCATTGCCAAATATCATTTGAAAATGTCAATGCCTTTCCTTAGGCACACAAAGCTTCTATATTTTTAATTTTCCCACTTGCCCTCCTATTATTTCTATAGTACATATTATCCTTCTAACTCATAAACTAGGTTCTATGCTTTCATTACTGGTCCGCATTCCAAAAACCCAGAGGGATTTTATCCTTACCACATATTCCATTTTGCATCACTTAGAAAACAAAAATTTTCACACTCTTCGGACTTTCCGAAACGTCATTTATTTAATAACAGTACAGAGCCCTTATGTTTTAAAAATTATATGAACAATTCACAGATAACAGGTTTAACCAAAAATTCTGATGATATAATTCTAACCAGTTCTTCTCCCATAAAGGTAAATGGTCACTTTTCTTTTTCAACATAAATAAAAACAAGATCATAGTTGGTGTAACTTAGTATCTAAAATCTTGTTTATATGTATCTATTTAAATGTGAACGACTATTTTCCATGTCTGCATAATTCTGCAAAACACTGATCACACTGTTCTCTAGATTCTGAGATACACTGATTTCAATGAGAGTGAATTTTGCTCGCAGCTACCATGTGTTTTGGAAGAAACAGCCTGCAGCCAAAGGTGCCTTTCTGCCGGCTTTACATGTAGGAGAAACTGTAGAATTAATTATAGCTGATTTTCATCAACCTAAACTTAACAATGGTTTGTATTGTAAATGTTTATTTGTGTTTGTGTCTTTAAACGGCACTATTAAATAATACTTTTAATTACCGCCTTGGATCTGAAAATTTTGATAAATAATACAAAGAATAAGGCTTGGGGGTCAAAATATCAGCTATTTACCTGGCAAATGACAAGCTGAAGCCTTTATGTTAGTCAAGGGGTTCTGCTAACTGAACCCTGAATCTTCAGAGTTATGAACACCATCAAATGCACTTTTCTGTCATGGGGTTAGCCCTTCTAAAGAGAGGGTTGAGGAGGGAGTGGGGAGAACTAGTGTTCAACCTGGGTAATGCTGTGACACTAAAAACAAAACCCTTAACAAAAGAGAATATTCTTTCCCTGTGAGCATTTCACTCCCAAGATGGGGAAGAGAAGAAGGAACAAATTATGTCAAAAATAGTATTCCCAAAAATTACCAAACAAGCATCGCATCTCCCTCTAGCTAGAAAGAAGTCAAACGTTTCATAGTAATTGAGGCTCCTTCACACAAAGAAAACTTCATATGAAAAGTGTGCTCTTCCCAATGTAGTTACCATCAAAAGCCACAGTTTCGGTTTGGTTTACTTTTATTGTTTTTCCTTTACTTAAGTGGACTTCATTGTTAAATCTACAGTCAAGCAGAGTTTTGACTATTTTCCTCTGGCAAGAAGACTGACCATCACTCTGGACGCTTCTGCTCCCACCTTCATGCTGCCAGGTTCCCAATCCCAACCACTACAATTTTTTGTTATCCTCCAGGAGTCACTGAAGGATACAAATGGATCAAAACACATTAATTATACCAAATCCAAGTCTTCATTATAGTAATGCTAAATAATTGTTCCCCATTCCATTTTCCATTACAAATGTAAATTCCCTTAGTCCAATATAGCCCATTTCAGACCTACCTTGAAATTGAAGGCAACATACTTTAAGAACAAAATATATAAAGACATTGCAATAAAGTTCTAGCAGCAAAGAGATGCCCCAGATTTGAATATAATCTCCTTCCAATTGTGACTTGGGAGAATTAAAGTCAGAAAGAATAAACCTTCTCACAAATTAAAGTCCTAAAATGTTAAAACCCAGATAAATTGAAGTTAGTATTGAAATTCTCTTCACTCTTGCAATATTTTATTTTGAATAAATTAATGTAAAATTTCTCCACCCTAACTACAAATTTTGTATATTCTCAAACAGTTGGGTCTCAGTGCTTGAGCCTTGTTTCTTTAGTAACTACAACCAGAACTATCTGTCATGGGAATAGGTTCAGTTATTTAGAGCCTTTTGAGTTGTATTAGCCATAGATGATGTGCCTCACTTTTAGAGGGTCCAAAGAGTTAATCACACACATCATATTTTATGTGCAAACCAAAGCTACCCAAATGTAGATTGGAAGCAGTCCATCACATCTAGAACAGTTTATCCCTAGCCTAATTTTGTTCTCAGAACTCTTACTTCATGCTGTAAGAGACCATAGTGGAGTTTCAGTGTTAAGATAGTAAAGGAGAGAGGATGGAAGAAAAATTGAATTTAGCCTCCATGGACCAAAAGATCATTCATTCTTCGCCATGTCTCCAAAATCATCTGAATGAAAACTCATTTCTATCAAACAATTAATCATGGAGTTGTGATTACCACATTAATTGCCATTGCTCTTTAAGTCCTGTGTTTCTGGCACTCTGAGACTGAGTTGAGTTCAGGTTCAATCTGGCAACATAGAGTGCACACTGTCATTCAAACAGGCGTTGTCGTTCCTGGATCATTTCCACAACTTGTAATGAATGTACTGCTTAAGGCCTAAGAAACCCTTTTCCTAAAAAATGTTTACCCTCCAAAACTTTGGTCTCAGTTAAACAGACATCCTCTGTAGCTGAAACTGCTGTGGATGTCTCTGAAGTCAAGCCCCTAGTGGGCTAATAAGAACAAAGCATGAGTCATAGTCTTTCCTTTGCTTTCATGTTACAACTTTTGAGTAGCATTTCATTGTTGCTGCATTTTCTGAGCCCCTGTGATAAGTGTTTGACAGTTCATTTCTTCTTTTGCTTTTTTTTCTTTTAGTATTTTCTGATTATCTAATTTTGTTTTTCCATTCTAGAACACTCAGCTGAAATGGGGGCCCCTATCTAATGCTACCTTCTTAAGTCTGGAACTCGTAATCGAAGTTAGAACCTCCACAGTGTAGCTAGCACAAATCTAACACAGCTGCAGTTTTAAACGAGCAGAGATTGTTTTGCTAACCAGTGCCTAAATAGCCTGTGCCTGTGAAGACACTCTTTTGCCTATAATTGTATATTTGCCTCAGCTGTTCCTGCTTACGGAGGCCTTTGTGATCTGTTAGCATCTGCCCTGAATGCCAGCATATATATTCTAGGTGTAGTTAAAGCTAAAGATGCAGCAGCCTCTATCCTAAAGTTCCCCACATTTGGCAAAGGCCACCCATGATTTTTGCTGAGGCCCATGTGGTCCATGCCTTTGCTAGTGCTAATCCTCTCCTGCAGCTGTCATCTGCCAAGATAAACTGTATGCCAAAGCCTCTTGCCTAGCGCACAGAACGTAAAAGCCAATAGCATCGCTGTAAATACCCGCTAGTCACAATATAAGCCGCTATATCAGGAATCATTGAAGGATACAAATTGATCAAAACATTAATTGTACCAAATCCAAGTCTTCATTATAGTAATGCTAAATCATTGTTCCCTATTCCATTTTCCATTACAAATGTAAATTCGCTTAGTCCAATATAGCCCATTTCAGACCTTTGTGATCTGTCAGCATCTGCCCTGAGGCCTTTGTATTGTAAATAATACAAAGAATAAGGTTTGGGGGCCAAAATATCAGCTATTTACCTGGCAAATGACAAGTTGAAGCCTTTATGTTAGTCAAGGGGTTCCGCTAATTGAACCCTGAATTTTCAGTTATAAACACGATCAAATGCACTTTTCTGTCATGGGGTTTAGCCCTTCTAAAGAGAAGGTTTGACAGTTTGTTTCCTGTTTTGCTTTTTTTTTTTTGTTAGCATTTTCTGATTATCTAATTATCTAGTATAGGTCAAAATACCCTAGAGTGCAAAGCTCAAAGCCACTGGTCCTGGTCCCACCAAATTCTCTCCCTATTTCCACCTAGCAAATGGTCATTTTTTGTTTTGTTTTAGATTCTCAACATTTCTTAATTCTGAACCCATTTTGGGGGTCTTTGAAAAACTCAGTATTTATCACTGTTCTTTCTCAGCTGGGATTCTAAATAAATCGAAAACTAAGTTAAATAATAGGTGTTTGGAAGCCCAAATAGTAGCCTTATTACCAGTAGGACATGAGTTGAAGGAAATAGCTTGGTTAGGAGTGTGTGTGTGTATTTGTGTAGAGGAGACGATCAGCTTCTACTTAGGAAAGTACACAGAATCTTGAAGCCATTTCCATCCAAAATGAAAAAAGGATTTGAGGCAGTTGAGCATGTTCAAATTATTATTCCCAAATTTCATGGGGGTGGAGCCAGTAAAGGGCTAGAAAATGCCAAGAATGTTACATTAATTGAGATCTCTCAACAACAAAGAGACATCTGGAATGCAGTAGAACTATGCCAATCTAAAAACTGAGAATTTTAAGAATTTTGTTTCTGGAGTGTGGCATATTTTTCCCATATAAAGCGCTGTGCCTATATAATAGTTCATCTCCCAGGTTAGCCCATGCTAGTTACTTTAAGTAAAAAATATACCGGAAGCTTTTTTTGTAATTGAAAGCACTAGATAAAACATCATGTACAACAATCTTTTTATTTTATTTTCTTATTTTGTTTTATTTTGAGATGGAGTCTCACTCTGTAACTTAGGCTGGAGTGCAGTGGTGTGATCTTCCCTTACTGCAACTTCTTCCCTCCGGATTCAAGGGACCTTCCCACCTCAACCTCCCAAGTAGCTGGGACCACAGATGCTCGTCACCACACCCAGCTAAGTTTTTGTTAGAGACGGGGTTTCATCATGTTGCTCAGACTGGCCCTAAACTCCTGAGCTCAAGGGATCCACCTGCCTTGGCCTCCCAAAGTGCTGAAATTACAGGTGTGGGCCACTGCACCTGGCCAATAATCTTATTTTAAAGTAATGTGTTGTAGTGAGCTGAGATCGCAACACTGCACTCCAGCTTGAGTGAGAGCGAGACTCCGCCTCAATAAAATAAAATAAAATAAAATAAAATAAAATAATGTATTGCAAAGTGCTTTTGGGTGCCACAAAACCCATACCAGCAAGTATTGATGATATTTATGCCTGAGAGTTGATTTTCTTGTAAACAGAATGTGGGGCTGGTGAAGTTGGGATGGGGTCAGTGGCCCAGAACATGAGTGGAAACTTGTGATTCTAGGGGAATAATGACCACTAGAAATAGGGCAGAAGCTGAGCAGGGCGGCTACAGGGGTTTTCATGGAGGATAAATTAATATGGCGAATTGCAAAATGCTAGTCATGTTTTTTTTTGTTCCCTCTCCTAGGATTTCTTTCTATTTTAAACCTTCTCCCAGCATCATAGTAGGTGGTTGCTATGAAGTGAATGTTTCTGTGCCCCCCACCCCCAATTCATATATGATATCCTAACCCTCAAGATTTCAAAGACATTTGGGATATAATTAGGTCATGCGGCTGTATCTCTCATGAATGGGATTCGTGTCCTTGTAAATGAGACCCCAGAGAGTTCATTTGTCCCTTCCACCATGTGAGGACACGGTGAGAAGACACTGTCTAGAACTGGAAACAGACACCTCCCAGATACCACATCTGCTGGTGCTTTGACCTTGGATTTATCAGCCTCCAGAACTGTGAGAAATACATTTCTGTGGTTAAAAGCCACCCAGTTAAGGGTACTTTGTTATAGCAACTCAATCAGCTTAAGACAGTGGTGGAAGAGAAAGGACAGTCAGGAATGTCTTAATGTTAACAAGATGGACGTTTTTCCCCCCTTATATATCCTTCTATTTAAGAAAATTGATAGAGAGTGTGGAATACCTGCATGGTGGTTTCAGAAAAAAAATGTGGAAAGGCATTTTTTTCCTATTTTTATGATCTTCTTCGCTTGCTATTTTCTCCTAAATTAAACCACATTGGGGAAGTACAGTCAACAATGTCTTCACTGTGGAGTGGATTTGAGGTAGAAGAACTGCTATCAAAGGGGGAAAATGTTTCTAGGGTTTTGGGGTGAGCAGTCCATTTTCTTGCCAGAAATGGGGATTTTATGGCAACAACAAACTATTTCCATTAAATTACATTTTATGACATTAAATATTTTTCTTGGAAGATCTAATAAAGTAAAAATAAAAAAGACATAATATTCTTTCAAACTATTTTCAAAAGGTCTTTTTGTAATTTTTTTTTTTTTTTTTTTTTTTTTTTTTTTTTTTTTTTTTGTGATGGAGTCGTCGCCCAGGCTGGAGTGCAGTGGCCCGATCTTGGCTCACTGCAACTCCGACTCCTGGGTTGAAGCAATTCTCCTGCCTTAAGCCTCCGGAGTAGCTGGGACTCCAGGCACCGGGCACCAAGCCTGTTTAATTTTTGTATTTTTAGTAAAGACGGAGTAACTGGGACTACAGGCAACCGGCACCAAGCCCGGTTAATTTTTGTATTTTTCGTAAAGACGGGGTTTCACTACGTTAGCCAGGCTGGTCTCCAATTCCTGACCTCAAGAGATCCGTCTGCCTCCGCCTCCCAAAGTGCTGGGATTACAGGCGTGAGCCACGACGCCTGGCCTAATTTTTTTTTCTAAAATAATTTTAGAGAAACCATTATAGTAATTATACCAAATGGTAATATTGCAACAGCTTAATAATTCTTGTGGCATTTCTAGGTGTTTTGCAGATTAGAACTTGATATTTTTTTAAAAAAATAAGAGCAGAAAACTAAACACTATGACTCAAATTCTTAGTTTCCTAAATATGTACTTACCATAATTTTGTATGCATTCGTGGTTAAAATGCATTTTAATGCACTCACAAAAGCATCTTTAATTACTAGCATTTTTCATGAATAAAAATCCAAATCTGGTCCGGGCGCAGTGGCTCATGCCTCTAATCCCAGCACTTTGGGAGGCCGAGATGGGCAGATCACGACGTCAGGAGATCAAGACCATCCTGGCCAATACGGTGAAACCCCGTCTCCACTAAAAAAATACAAAAAAAATTAGCCGGGCGAGGTGGCGGCGCCTGTGGTCCCAGCTACTCGGGAGGCTGAGGCAGGAGAATGGCGTGAACCCGGGAGGCGGAGCTTGCAGTGAGCCGAGATCGCGCCACTCACTCCAGCCTGGGCAACAGAGCGAGACTCCGTCTCAAAAAATAAACTAAACTAAACTAAACTAAAATAAAATAAAATAAAATAAAATAAAATAAAATAAAATAAAATGAAAAAGAAAGAAAAATTTCAATTCCATCTTAAAGAGATTTTTGTTAGCTACAACTGGTATTTAACATTTTAAATTTGCAAAAAACTAAACAAAACCTAAACTAAGCTCAACAAAATCTAAAAACTATAGGTTGATTTTTGTTTTCGGCTTTGGAATCAAATGGATAGTTTAACAGTGGTTACACACATGCCAGTCTTCCATAAAGGCAGGGCAAAGAAAGGAATATATAAAAGATGCTAGATAAATATAGAAAAATATACGACAAATATTTATCCGATATTATGATATTTATCTGTTTTGTTTTGCTTTGGGTTTACTTGCAAAAGCAGGAATACTCTCACTTGTATTTTGTTAATTAAAATATGTTATGTATACATGAATTAACCTTAATTGTAATTATGCTTATCTTGAAAATATACATCAGAACTTGTGCAACACGTCTTTGTGTGTACATGTGCTCAAATGCCTTTTTCCCTCTCTGCCCTGTGCACACGTTGTACCCTGAATGTGAGAAGCCACTTTGTTAACATGATGATAATTTCAAATAATAATAATATGAACTGTTTTGCTGAATCGTGGGTTTATTTTTCAATGTTTTTTTTCTTTAACATTTCTAAATGTGCATTGACATTTATTTCTAGATAGCTTCCACTAAGCTTTTACTTTTTTTGTTATAAGCTCTGGATTAGAAAAAAAAAAAATGTGTTTATTTAAACTGTTAATCTTTAATGATCATTATGCTCATTTCAAAGTTGTAACATTTCAGAGCAAATGGCCTTTTAGAGAGCTTTGCTGTTTTGCAATTTTTTAATCTGAAATTTAACAACTTTTGTTTTCTCAATTATTCTCTTTGAAATTAAAGAACTATATAACTATATCTTTATTTCTTTAAAATAGCACTTAAGACATTTGTAACAATTTTCAAATGTTTCCCACGTTCTTACTCAGCATTTTGTTAGAGTTACCTAAGCTTAAAATATTATTTTTCCTCCTACTTCCATCAGCTGTGCTAAGAACAAATTCTGTGAGCTATAATTGATACACGTTTTTTCTCGCATTCTTCTTCTTTTGCTTTAGAATTAGCCATAGTCTCTAACATAAATATTACTTCCGGCCGGGCGCGGTGGCTCAAGCCTGTAATCCCAGCACTTTGGGAGGCCGAGACGGGCGGATCACGAGGTCAGGAGATCGAGACCATCCTGGCTAACATGGTGAAACCCCATCTCTACTAAAAAAATACAAAAAATAGCCGGGCGAGGTGGCGGCGCCTGTAGTCCCAGCTACTCGGGAGGCTGAGGCAGGAGAATGGCGTGAACCCGGGAGGCAGAGCTTGCAGTGAGCTAAGAACCGGCCACTGCACTCCAGCCTGGGCGACAGAGCGAGACTCTGTCTCAAAAATAAATAAATAAATAAATAAATAAATAAATAAATAAATAAATAAATATTACTTCCTTTTGCTCTGTTGCCTGCATTGCTGGCAGACTGGCTTCTACCTAGTTGGTAGCCTATTTCAGAACTTTATTTGCCCTAACACATGCATACTTTTGAAAAGTTTTAAGTGTTTTCTCTTCACCCACCCCCTGATATTATGTAGTATATGTTTCTCTTGTTTCATCAGTAGTTTCTGAATATGTTATTCCTCTAATTACCATTTTGCTTCTCTTTTACAACTGCTCCCTCTTACTATGCTGCTTTGAGAAAGTGTCATTGACAACATCACATGCCTGATTTCTTGCTAGGTCTCTTTAGAAAACCTTGAGAATCTCAAATCAATTTTTATTTCATAAATCAATAGATTCTAGTTCAAATATTATATATTGATAGCTTTCTTTAGAGTCACTGTGTTTAGGTGACAGAGAAAACAAGACTGCATAAAAAGTAGCTTCCACTGAAAGATGTTGTATTTTGCTTGAGTTAATCTGATTAAAGTAGTGAATGAGAGTTGGAAAACTAAAATACCTCATTGTCCAGAATTTTACATGTATTATCTGAAAAAAACTTTTATTTTACTTATTTATTATTTATTTTTTGAGACAGGATGTTGCTCTGTTGCCCAGGCTGAGTGCAGTGATATGGTTATAGCCCACTGCAGCCTCAAACTCCTGGCTTCAAAGGATTCTTTCACGTCAGCCTCCCAAGTAACTGGGAGCACAGGTGCATGTCACCATGTGGGGATAATTTTTAAACTTTTTTGTAAAGACAGGGTCCAGCTGGTCTTCTGCCCTCAGGGAATCCTCCTGCTTCTGCTTCCAAAAGTGCTGGGTTTACAGGTGTGAGCCATTGCACCTGGCCCCAAAAACTTTTATATGTGCTAAATTATTCTTTAAAAACAAAACAAAATTCATGTTAATTTTAAAAGACTACAGAACTTAAAAAATCCATATCTATAAATGCATAGTAGAAATCATATTTTGCATGTTTTCAACATAATTTTACTCCAGCTATTAAAACTCTTGCTGAATCTGCATTTATTTTTATATTTTCCTTTTTCTTTCAGTAAATTTAGAAAATTTAAATATATTTCTTCATCTTTTTTCAGTTTGTTTTCCTAATAAAGCTTTCAACCATATCTAGTGATACAGTTTGTCTATGTCCCCACCCGAATCTCATCTTGAATTCCCACGTGTTGTGGGAGGGAACCAGTGGGAGGTAATAGAATCATGGGGCAGGTATTTCCTGTACTGTTCTTGTGAGAGTGAATAAGTCTCATGAGATCTGTTAGTTATTATAAGGGGGAGTTTTCCTGTACAAGCTCTCTTGTCTGCTCCTGCTTTTAGTGTCATATTTAAGAATAGATCATAAAGATTGAACCCTATGTTTTCTTCTAAGAGGTTTATTGTTTTAGATCTTACATTTAGGTGCTTGATTTATTTTGAGTTAATTCTTGTATATGATAAGAGGTAAGGTCCCACTTCATATTTTTTTTTGTATGTGGCTATGTCCAATATGATTAGTTGAAAAGGCCATCCTTTCCCAATTGAATAACCTTTATACTTGTTAAAAATTACTTGACCATAGAAAAATGGTTCTGTGTCTGGAATCTCAATTCTATTCCAAAAATCTGCGAGTCTATTCTTATGGTATGACCATACTTTTTTGAATACTATAGCTTTTAAATATTTTTTAGAGTCAGATAATGTGAATGTTTCAACTTTATTTTATTTTATTGTATTTTTGAAGAGTGTTATCTTAATCTGTTTTTGTTGCTGTAACAAAATACCTTAGACTGGGTAATTTATAAAGAAAATTGATTTCTTACAGTTATGGAGGCTGGGAAATCCAAGGTCTAGGGGCCACATCTGGCCAGAGCCTTCTTGTTTGTAGGAACTACAAGGCAATTTAGGGCATCACATGAAAATGGAAGTGAGCATGCTAGCTCAGATCTATCCACTTTTATAAAGCCCCTGATGACTGACCCTCATGACCTCCTCTAATCATGGTTAACTCCCAAAGGTCCCACTTCTCAAGTACTACAACTGGATTTTCCATACTCTTAATACTGTTACAATGAGGATTAAGTTTCCACTTGACTGTTGGAAGGGATATACATTCAAATGATAGCATTCCACGCCTGGCCTCCCAAACTCACATCCTTCTCTAATACAAATACATTCATTCTGTCCACACAGCCCCAAGTCATTAAGTCATTAAGTCATTTCAGCACCGACTCAAACAATCAAAGTCCAAAGTATCATTTGCTAGCCTGTGAAAACAAGTTATCTGCTTCCACAATACAATGGTGGGGCAGGCATGGGTATACATTTCCATTCCAAAATGGAAAAATAGGAACTAATAGAGGAGTAGGAGCTCTAAATAAGTCTAAAACCCAACGGGGTGGAGAAAGTTAACTCTCAAGGATCTAGAATATTCTTCTTTGATTCCATGTTCTGCTTCTTGGAGATACTGGTTTAAGGGTTAGGTGCCAAAAGCCTTAGGCAGTCCCAGCCCTGTGACTTTACTGGGCTTAGTCCAACAAGCTCTTGTAAG
Organism: Rhinopithecus roxellana; assembly: GCF_007565055.1. NCBI lineage: Eukaryota > Metazoa > Chordata > Mammalia > Primates > Cercopithecidae > Rhinopithecus > Rhinopithecus roxellana. The sequence goes on along the minus strand of NC_044549.1, from coordinate 9,335,300 downwards.
TTGGCTGGTAGCTGCTTGTAGCTGTTGCATGCTGGTAGCTGTACAGTTCTAGATTCTCAGTGTCAGTCTTGCTCCCGTGGCTCTGCTAGGCATTGCCTTGATGGTGACTCTCTGCAGCAGCTCTGAACTCATATTTCCGCTCTGCATTGCTCTAGTGGGGCTCTGACCCTGCAACAAATCCCTTACTGGGCTCCAGCCTGGTTGATACATCCTTTGAAATCTTTTCCATGCCTTCTTAGCTCTCGCATTCTGCACACTTGCAGATTTAGTACCATGTTGACACTACCAAGTCTTACTGCTTGAGCTCTCTGGAACAGTGGCATAAGCTGTATCTGGGTCCAGTTAAGCTATGGTGCAGGGTTTCCAAAGTTTACTGGCTTGCATCTTTTGGAGAGGCAGGTTGAACCACAACTGAGGCAACTGGAACCACAGCTGGAATGACTGAGTAGCATGCCACTGGGATACAGGGAATAGAGTCATCTGGGAGTCCTGGGCAGTGAGACTCTGGAAGGCACTCTGGGGCCATCCTACAAAATCATCATTCCTCCCTGCTAGGCCTCTGAGCCTGTGATGGAAAGGGGCAGCTTTGAAAATCTCTGAAATGCCTTTGGAGTCCTTGTGAATAACCTCTGGCTGCCTTCTAGCCATATCAATCTCTTTAGCAAACAGCCACTTGGTCACATGCTTGGATTCCTCTGCTGAAAATGCTCTTTCATTCTCTACTACATAGCCAGGCTGAGAGTTTTCCAAATCTTTCTGTTTTGCTTCCCTTTTTATTATAAATTCTAACTGAATTATTCTTGTCCTCCCAAATCTCAGTAGAAGTAGACAAAAGTATCCCTGCAGATCCTTCTATATTTTGCTTATATATTTTTTTCCTGCCAGAAATCCTAATTCATCATTTTTAAGTTCCTCATTTCATAAAGCTCTAGGATATGATTCCAGTGTAGCCAAGTTTTTTGCAATTGTATAACAAGAATGACTTTCACTTCGGCTCCCAATAATATACTCCTCATTTTCATCTGAGACATTATTAGAAAGACCTTTATTGTTCACATTTCTATCAGCATTTTGATTACAAACATGTAACCAATCTCTAAGGAGTCCAAACTTTCCCTAATCTTCTTATCTTCTGTCTTCGCCAGAATCCAGGCTTTATCTAGCCTGCTCCTTCAAATTTTTTAAACTTCTGCCCGTTACTCAGTTCCAAAGCTACTTTCACATTTTAAGTTACCTATACAGCAACAACCACAGTTCTTGGTACCAGTTTTCTGTCTTAATCTATTTTATGTTGCTACAACACCATACTTAAGACTGGGTAACTTATAAAGACAGGTGTGTATATATGTATGTTTGACAGCTAGTTTTTTATGTTGTTCGAGAGTTCTATTATTTTGTTCAAATTCTTCTTAGTTTTTCTACTCATTATGAACAGTAGGTTATTGATATCTCTGAATATTATTATTGAATTATCTGTTTTTTCCTTAATTTTTGTCATTATTTTTTCATATATTTTGACACTTTGTTACTAGGAGTTTATATGTTTATATATGTTTATAACTAATGTATTACTGATAAATCAACTTTGCATCATCAAAAAATGTCCAGGCCAGCATTGTGGCTCATGCTTATAATCCCAGCACTTTGGGAGGTCAAGGCAGGAAGATTGCTTGAGTCCAAGAGTTCAAGACCAGCGTGGGCAACATAGCAAGATCCTGTCTCTACAAATAAATAGCTGGACCTGGTGGCACTCACTAGTTGTCCCAGCTACTGAGGAGGCTGAGGTTGCAGGATTGCTTAAGCCCAGGAGATTGAGGCTGTGGTGAGCTGTGTTCATGCCATTGCACTCCTGCCTGGGTGACAGAGCAAAACCTTATCTAAAACAAAACAAAACAAAAAATGTCTATCTTGATTTCAAGTAACATTTTCAGTTTTAAGATCCATTATTTTTCTGCTATTAGTATATCTACTCCAACTTTTGTGTGTTTATGTGTGTTCACATTTTTTATGTTTCCATGATAATAGCTTTTCTTGTCCGTTTAACTTTTAAACTATTTGTGTCTTTGAATTTAAAGGGTGCCTCTTATAGACAGCATATATTGGATCATGCTTTTAAATTCACTCTGGTAATCTCTGCCTTTACATGGTATTGTTTAATTCACTAACTTTTAATGTTATTTTAATGTTATTGAAAGAGTTGAATTTAAGTTTGCCATTTACCTTTTGTTCTCTATACATTTTGACATTTTTTTTGTTTTCAGTTCTTTGTTTACTGCTTTTTAAATTAAGCATTTTAAAGTAGCATTTCAGCATATTTAATAATGTTTCCACTAAGATTTAAAGTATTTTTTGACATATTTCCTTGGCAGTTGCTGTAGGGTTTACCATATATGCCTCAATTGATTAGAATCAGGTCCACATTTATACAAACTTAATTCCCATGAGATACAGGAATGTTACTATTTTATAGCTCTGTTCTTTCTCCTACTCTTGTGGTATTATTGTCACACATACTATATCTATACATGTTTTAAACACAATAATATATCATTGTAATTGTTAATTTACATCATTCTACAACTTTAAAAGAAGACTATTAGTATCTGTTGCCGTTTTCTTACCCTAATAGAGTTTTGCTTCTACTTACCTTCTTTATGTGTTGTTGTTAAATACATATTTCTATATGTTATAGGCCAAACAATTTGGTATATACATATTGTTTATTGTAATTTCTTTTAAAACCATTATGAGAAAAAAGTGTAAAAAATTCATTAATTTTTATAATACTCTGAAAAATTACCTTATAGGTGTTCTTTGATTTGGAGTGTAGATTTGAACTACCAGCTGAGGTCATTTGCTTTCAGTCTGAAAAAGTTCTTTTAGAATTTCTGGGAGCCTAGACGGGGCACGTTGGCTCACGCTTGTAATCCCACCACTTTGGGAGGCCGAGGTGGGCCAATCACGAGGTCAGGAGATCGAGACCATCCTGGTTAATATGGTGAAACCCCATCTCTAATAAAAAAAAAATACAGAAAACTAGCCAGGTGTGGTGGTGGGCGCCTGTAGTCCCAGCTACTTGGGAGGCTGAGGCAGGAGAATGGTGTGAACCTGGGAACCAGAGTTTGCAGTGAGCCGAGATCGTGCCACCACACTCCAGCCTGGGAGACAGAGGAAGACTCCGTCTCAAAAAAAAAAAAAAAGAAAAAAGTCTGGGAGCCTACTATGCTAGGAAAAATTTCTCTATTTCTGTCTTTATTTCACCTTCACATTTGAAATATAGTTTTATTGGGTATAAAATTCTTAGTTTAGAAATTTTTATTTGAATATTTTGAATATGTGCTTTTAGCTTCAATTGTTTCTAATGGCAAGTTAGCAGTTAGTTTCACTTTGATTACTTTATAGAAAATGAGTAATTCTTCCCTTGCAACTTTCAATATTTTCTCTGTTTTCAGCTTTCAGAATTTTTACTCTCGTGTCTGCTTGTAGGGTCTTTTTGTTGTTGTTGTTGTTGTTGTTTTATCCTACTGGCATTTGTTGAGCTTTCTGTTTGTATAGGCTACTGTTTTTAATATATTTCAGTAATAACTGAAGTGAAAAATACACTAATGAGGCTAAACAGCAGATTTTATGAACTGGGCAAAGAAAAAATTACCAGACTTGAAGACCTATTGATACAGATATTGCCATCAAAAGAGAGCAAAAAGAATGCTTAAAAATAAAGCTTAGAGAGATGTGGAATACCGTTAAGCACACAGTGTTACACACAATGCAATTATCAGAAGGAGAGGAGAGAAAGAGATAAAGGACTTGAAAAAATATTGGAAGAAATTTTGACTAAATGCTTGAATTATGGCCTAATCTTGTGACTGCCTTGACAACCACCCTGGGGTAACAGAAGTTTTGACAAGAATCCTTTTGACTGGCCTTTTTTACCGGACACATCCAGTTACTAAGCTTTTCTAATTTCTAGCATATTGCTTTCATTTTTAAAACAATACTCTGGGGCATTAACTGCTTAAAGACTAATCCAATTAAATTTGAGTTTCTTTGAAGGCATAGTCCCTATGAACAGTGTTTGAAATTTGAACCCTAGGAGGGTTTTTCCAGATTTTTCTTTTCCAGGAGTCTCTTGAAAACAAGGTGGCATACTGTTTGATTTGCATCTTTAATCAGATTGCCAACCCCTCCAAATTGCCTTTTGCCATAACCTGCACTCTTTTTGAAAGTGCCCTTAGGCTTGAACTTCTCCATATTTTGTTATAAATAATTATTTTAGGAGATTAGGAGCTATCAGTTTTATAGCCTGCGTTCCCCACCAAGGCAAAGTCACTGAGCAATCGCTCTGGAGCTGGGGACAGAGAGAATGACATATTTCGCTTTGAATGACACTGTCATTGTAGGAGCTGAGCTCTGGTTTGAAGAGGCAGTAGCTTCAAGTCTTCTCAGCTTCTCAGGTCTTCAGGTAACCTGTATGGAACCTTTACCTTGCATGCTTGGGCAAGGGCAACCGATGCCATAGCATTGATAGAGGTGCTGTCTATCCCACCAATGGGGACTCAAAATACAAAGAGACTTCACCACTATTCAGCTATACTTGCCCAGAACTTAACCTCAGCAATGGGTAGGAGGGAAAGATGACAACATGCTGACATATTGATCATCCAGGATGATAGCAGTCTTTTTTTTTTTTTTTTTTTTTTTTTTTTTTTTTTTTTTTGAGACGGAGTCTCGCTCTGTCGCCCGGGCTGGAGTGCAGTGGCCGGATCTCAGCTCACTGCAAGCTCCGCCTCCCGGGTTCCCGCCATTCTCCTGCCTCAGCCTCCCGAGTAGCTGGGACCACAGGTGCCACCACCTCGCCCGGCTAGATTTTTGCATTTTTTAGTAGAGACGGGGTTTCACCGTGTTAGCCAGGAAGGTCTCGATCTTCTGACCTCGTGATCCGCCCGTCTCGGCCTCCCAAAGTGCTGGGATTACAGGCTTGAGCTACCGCGCCCGGCCGATGATAGCAGTCTTACAGCAAAATGGAGAGAGAGGGAGCTCTATATTTTCGTCTGCACCACTCTGGAGTAGTTGCCGCCCCATTGAGCTAGGAGGTGTGAGAAAGGGAGTTGTACTGGTTTAAATACCACCGATTCTTGTTCTTATCCACTCAAAGACCTTCTTTTCTTGTTATGGAGGTGCTCTTAGAGTCATCCCCATACATTTTACGTGTTGTCATTTTTTTTAAATAGTCTTCACAAATTTTGCTGGGGATTGGGAGTGGTGGGGAGGGCAGGAGCTCCCTCTTGCTGCCATGCCAGACGTCACTGCCAAATCCATGTTATTTTAACCAAACATATTTATAAATGTTTTTACAACTGTCATGTATACTGGCCTATTTTGTCTAATGCAAACATTAGTGCTATAAGTGGGATGCTTATTTTAAAATTTTTAATAATATATTTGGTTTTGTTTTCCTGACTGGGCAGTAAGTGATGAGGAAAGCAATAACCAAAGATTAGTAAATTGCTATCTATGTTATCTGGTATTAGAATATTTGCTAAAACTGTTAACCTAGACAAATATGGAAGCAGACCATATGGCTAATAAGCTTGTGGCTTTATGGGAATACATTGAAACCAAAACCTTAATGTATTTTGGTTGTTATCATGGAATTTGCAAGTTAATACAAGAGAGATATGAATTTCAAATTAACTACCAGTTTGAAAGGAGAAATAAAAGTGATTAGAAAGATTTCAGAAATCTAAGACCTTGCAATGTAAAGTCATTTGCTTTTGGAGCAAAAATAATGAGAGACAGACTTTACTTTGAACATCCAACATTTGGTAAAGATATAGTTCGATAAATTTATTTTAGGGAAAAGATAAAATTAAGAGCTTTCACCAGAGAAACCTCTCATCTAATACAGCATCCTTTATATACATCAAATTAAGATGTCCCCTACTCACTATAAATGTATAGCCTCAAGGTAACCACAACTGTATTTAGAGAAAAAGTCATTTGAATGAAAATGCAAAAATAAAAATAAATATTTGAGAAAATCTCTGTAAAAACGTGACTATAGTTACTAGAACAAATAGAAATCCAACAAAGGTTCATCGCCAAGACCATTGTCATAGAACGTTGTTCTTATGTTTTCTTCTGGGAGTGTTACATTTAAGTTTCTAATCCCATTAAAAATTGGACAAATGATTTAAATAGGTATTTCTCCAAAGAAGACATACAAATGGTCAACAGATACATAAAAAGATGCTTACCTTCACGAATCCTCAAGGAAAAGCAAATTAAAACCACCATAAGATAGGCAATGAGCCTCTAGAATCCATATGTAGAAATGCTTACTCCTAAGGTGAAGCTGTTACCAGGTGGGGCCTTTGGGTGGTGATTAAGTCATAGGGCAGAGACTCATAAATAGGATTAGTCCCTTATAGAAGAGGTTCAGGGGAGGCCCCTTACCCCTTTTAGAATCTGAGATTTCGAGTGAGCCTGTTTCTGAGAAAGCAGACCTTGAACAGACACTGAATCTGTTGGCCCCTTGATCTTGAACTTCTCAGTCTTCAGGCCTGTGAGAAATAAAAGGCTGTTATTTAAATGCTGGCCAGTCTATAGTATTTTGTTATAGTGGCCAGACTAAAAGAGAGATACCACTTCACATCTGTTAGAATGATTATCATCAAAAAAATAAAAGACAACAAGTAATGGCAGGATATGAAGAAACTGGAACCCTTGTGCACTGTTGATGGGAATATAAAATGGTATAGTTGCTATGAAAAGCAGTGTAGAGTCTCCTCACAAATAAAAACGGAACTCACATATGATCCAACAATTTCACTTCTGGGTATACATCCAAAAGATTTACCTCTTTGAAATCAGGATCTCTCATTGGAGCATAAGTCATAATTCCCAAGATATAGAATCAATCCAAGTGTCAATTTATATATGAACAGACAAAATGTGGTATATATGTATATAAATGTGTTGTACATGTGTGTGTGTATATATATACATACACATACATACATATGCATGAAATACCATTTTAGCTTCTTAAAAAGTAAATTCTGTTGTATTCAACAATGTGGATGAACCTGAAGGACATTATGCTTGTGTAAATGAACCAGTTACACAAGGACAAATACTGCATGATTCAAGTTATGTGAGGTACCTAAAACAGTCAACCTGCTAGAAACAGAAAGTAGAATGGTGGTTGTCACAGGCTGTGGGGAGGAAGAAATGGGGAGTTACTGTTTAATGGGGTTTAAAATTTCCGTTGCATAAGATGACTAAGTTCTAGAGATCTGCTGTAGAACGTTATGCCTGTAGTTAACAATAATGTATTATGCACTTAAAAATATGTGAAGAGAGTAGATCTCATGTTAGATCTTCTTACCTCAATAAAAAACACAAAACCAACTATAAAATAAAAGTAAATAAATCCAGTAAAGTAGGAATATACTTTTTATTGAGAAATTCATATTGCCAATGAAAACTTAATTAAATCTACTCTAAAAGTATGTGACTGTTTCAAACTTAAAACAGCCATTGATCTGTAATATTTCAAAGGCTGTATACAGACTGACAAATCTCTGTAGCCCACAAAGAGTGTCCTATTCACCAATAGCCCCTTCAGATGTGGCCGGTAAGACTAATAAAATAGGAAGGATTTTCCACAGGGTGGAGCCAGGGACCAACAAAAATAGATTCAGCCAGCGGCAGGGCCTCTGAAACAGCCAAATCAGGACTTAAGCTAGGGATAATTGAGGAACAGTTCCTTCCTGGTAGACCATGTCATCCTGTATAACCTGGTAACCAAATTGGTTCAAATACCACAGATGCTAGCTCTTCTTACTGATTTAATTTTTTTGTTTCATTTGCTGTATGCCCTTCAAACCGTTCTGCAGACTTTAAATGATTGAGTTTCATTTGTTTGTTATATATAGTTTCCCCAAGTTTGCTGGGAAGTTGGTAGAGCTCCCCTGAAGACAGAGGAACTTCACTTTGTCTTCCTAACAGAAATTTCGGAATGTCTGTGGACCGCTGCCTGATGTGTTCCTCCGTTTTGCGTTTCTGAATGTGGTTATCCTGCCTGTGATCTGCCGCTGGGTATTTTCTGTGTATGTTAGTGGAGAGGTGGTAGGCTTATGCTTTGTCATTTTAGTTCACGATGTGCTGGACCCAAAGGAGCCACATTTAGACATATGAAAAAGTTGTTACATCATCTGAGGTTTTGTAATGTCCTAAATAGTCTTCATTTGCTCACTCTAGATTGACTCTCCTCCCTTCTCCACTCTGAGGAGGTGCCATAAAGTCACGGAGATTCTCTGCTTGGGCCTGCAGTTTACCCAGCGTTCCTTTGAAATCTAGGTGGAGGCAGCTGTGCTTCCAGAGCTTTTCAGGGCACACTGACCGGCCCCACCAGAGCCACTTCTGGGAGAGCTGAGGAGCACTGAGACGGAGGCAGGGAGCAGAGCCTGAGACTTGATTCTAATAAATTGATAAACAGATATCATTTGCTTAACTATGCAAGCTGAAAACAGTGTAAGAAAATGCACAATTAACAGTTGCCGGGGAATGCTGTGAGGAGGGAGGCACTGGCACTTACTGCTTGTAAATAAATAAATAGGCAACTTGGCAATAGATATCGAAAGTATTAAAATTGTGAAAGGTATGACTATTTCTCCAACTTTTGGCTATTAGAAACCATAATTTGTTGTATACAATAGTAGCTATTTTCTTTCCGATATTTTGGGCAAAATATTGCTCATTATCCTATTAATTTTTACCATCTTTATAAGCAGTAATTATAATTTTTCCATGTATTTATGGCTATATGTGTTATTATTTTGTGAAATGCTTATCTACCTTGATTTCACAACTGCCTGTGTTTTCATTTGATGGGGAAAACTATTAATAACAAGTAAACTGTTTTTAACCTAAGTTTCTCCCCATTTTGCTCTCGAAACAAGACTAGAAAAGGGCTATGCATGTGCTTCTCCAAAACAATCTTTTGTTCAGCCACTATTAATGAGCACCACCATGTATTAGGTACAATGTTAGGCACTAGGGTGAACTAATGAAGTATGAATAAAGCACACAAACAAAGAAACACAAATTCAACCTTTACAGAACAGTTAATATTCTAGCTTATTTTAAATTACCAAACAGCTTTTAGAATGATGTGGTTTATCTCTGTGTCCCCACCCAAATCTCATGTTGAATTGTAATACCCAGTGTTCGGGGTGGGACTTGGTGGGACGTGACTGAATCATGAGGGCGGATTTTCCCCATGCTATTCTCGTGATACTTACTGAGTTCTCACAGGATCTAATGGTTTAAAAGTGTGTGGCACCTCCCCGCTCGGCTTCCCACCTGTCTCTCTCTCCTGCCACCATGTGAAGAAGGTACTTGCTCCCCCTTCACCTTCTGCCTTAATTGTGAGTTTCCCAAGGCCTCCCAGTCCTGATTCTGTTAATCATGCAGAACCGTGAGTCAATTAAACCGCTTTTCTTCGTAAATTACCCAGTCACAGGTAGTTCTTTATAGCGGTGTGGAAACAGAATAATTCTTAAGACTGTGCAATCATATGTTAAGTGCTAAAAATAGAAATATACCTCCACACTTTCCTGTCCCTCAGTTCTGTTTTAATAATTGTGTAAACTAACTGTCCTCCCTGCCTCCTCCCAACCAAACTCTTCTTCTTTTTGATAATGATAAAGTACTTATTAAACAATTAATTCTAGAGAGACTATGTTAAGGTAAAATATTTTTAATTCCCCAAACTCACCATTGATTTATAGCCTGAGGTATTCACTTATATCTAATAATTTTGCATCAAATACTGCATTTAACTGGGCATACATTTAACTGTAACTGCGACAAATAAAACTTGCCCTTCAAGTCTTGGAAAGCGAATTCAATGCTGAACTGTTTCCTACTATTCACCAAAGCCCAAGCCAAACAAATAATATTTATGGAGCTGTTTCTCCCTCCTCTTCTTTTCTTTTCTCTTCCTTCTTCTCCATCCTCCTTTTTCTTGACTAATGTGGTATACTACACCAGATTCTGTATATTTTTGTGCTTAAGTGTGTATGTGTGGAGATACATATCTATATTGTTTTGTGTAGTGTTTTTTTCTTTGATTTTTATGTGGGTGTTCTTGTATTTTGAAAAGTGCTTTTTAGTGCTTATCTTTGTAATAAAATTTTAGTATTATCTTTCTTGCGTTTGTAAGACATCTGTATACTTTTGTCAGTGAATTAGTCACTTTAAAAGATGCCCTTTAACTTCAAGATTTTGCATATGGGGCAATAAAGATTATTTAAATATCCAAATTTATTCCTCTTTTTATTATTTTCACTTAATTTCTTTTAACATTGTAAGATACATAACATTTATGCCCCATCTTATTATTCTTATTTTTACCTTGATTTTTATATTGGTTCTTCCATTATAAAATGAGAAATTCTCACTACAGTGTTTTTCCCAGGCATTTTCCAGTTACTTCTTAGTTTACTGCAGTTTTTCTTCAAAAAGACTTCATATGTAAAATGTATGTTGCTATTCCATCTTGAATACTGTTTTGTTGGTATTCTTTATACTTAGAAGACAGTTTGTTGAGTATAAGATCCTTGTATCACTTTTCCCTCCCAGAAGTCCTTTTGTAGATGTTGATCTATTGTCTTCCTGAAATGAACATTGCAGCCAGACTGATTATTCGGCCTTTCATTTTTAATCTATCTGAATTTCTTTTCTTTATAAGTGATATTATCTTTTCACCTAGAACCCAAGCAGATTGTTTCCTTATAAATCCAATAGCTCTACGAGAATATGTTTTAGTGCATTTCTAGTCCCTTGCTTTGATTTTCTCCTTCAGAACTCAACTTTACATAAACTATGTCTTTGGCTCCTGTATTTTCGGTCACTAACTGTTCACTAATTATTTTAATTTGGTTTTCTTTACTTTGTTTTACTATTTCAGTACTCTGTGTGCCTTACTGTACAGTTTCCCTTCTTGTTGATCCTTCTATTAATTGGCCATTTTCCCCTGAGTTTCTATTGCTTTTCCTAAAAAGTTGTGATTTAACCGTTAATATTTTTGTATTAACGTTGGAATATTTCGTTAAAATATTTATCTGCTTCTAGGTCTGAGTTTTCTTATATGTGTTATTCTTCTAGTGTGGAATTTTGTTGATGCCCCTCCCCCTACACATTTTCTTACATTAATATTATATGGATGCTTTGACTGTTTCTCTCTCTCTCAGCAGAATTTGATTTCAGTGGTATGCTCTGACAAAAAATTAGCAGGAAATAACAATGGCCATTATGTAATTTTTAAGTATTGCTTCTTAATATTATTTACCTAATTTCTTTTTAGATGTGTATCATTTTTATTGTTATTAATTATTAATATATATTATGCATTTTTGTTATTGATTATTGATGGTAAAGGTCATTTTGTAAACAAATCAGCAACTATTTTGTTATATGCCTAATAATATTTTAATAGGTATAGTAATTTTTTACAAGTAGTATTATTTTATATGTCTTTAAGTCCTCAGTCACTGAAATTATAATCTTTTATCATTGATGATTCAGATAGCCTAAGCCTCTTTAAACGTTGCAAACAGTATGGAGTTTAACACAGGAAATTAAATGCTTACAAATTCATTGAAAGGAGTGATGAGGAAAGGTCAAGGAATGCCACCAATATATCTCAGGTTTGTTGCTAGCTTTTGGGGAATCATAAAGTTGCTATTTTCAACCCAGCACAAAAAGTACAGGAAATTATTGCTGATGGTTACTGCAGTGCTGGAAATGAGCATCAAAATGAGTGATTCTTAGGGCAATAGACAATGGACACTAAAAAGTCTCACATCTATCCCATCTATGTGTCTGCCTGTTGTTGCAAGAGGAAGAATGATAACTGTGTTTCACTTCTGCCTTCCACATCTAACAAGAATCTCTTACATTATAATCTAATCGAAGTCCTGCCAGATGCATTCTGGAAAACTTATTTCCCAGACATCAGTTTCTAAGTTAAGAACAAAGCATAGAAGGGGTGAAAATGCTTCTAAGCACCAATAATCAATCTGGCACAGTCCTCCCTTTTGGTTCGTCCATATCAATAGATAACCTTCTATTCATGCTTGTCTGCAAAACAACAATGACAGCAACATCATATGACTACTTAACATGATGCGACTAACAAAAATGTCTTTCCTCTCTTCACCAAATTCCCGTCAGTCACTGCATGCAGAACTAGATAGTGTTTATTCTTTTTCTAATTCAATCACAAGTCTACTTCTACGTCTGGTAACAAAAGATTGAATAATAAAATTCACTTCTATCAAATCACTTTATATGTAGTTATGTGGAAAAAAGAAAGGCAATTGGTAAGATGCAAAACAATGAAGAAAATATGCATATTACTGTAATTCTTATTTAGTAATTGACATTTATTTATTTTAAAATGTGCCGTGCATTGTTGTTTATTATAGTTCCCATTCTGTTTAATTGATCACTAAAGCTTATACTTGGTGTCTAACTGAAATTTTGTTCATATATCCCCTTTCCCCATCTAATCTTCTCTCTCAACCTCTGCTAACTACCGTTCTACTGTCTACTCCTATGAGTACAATTTTTTTTTTTAGATTCCACATATAAGTGAGATCATGTAGTAATTGTCTTTTTGTTTCTGGCTTATTTCACTTAGTATAATGTCCTCCGGATTCATCAAGTTGCATCATGTTGCAAATGACAGAATTTCCTTCTTTAAAGCTGAATATTATCTGTGTTTGTGTATGTATGTTTGTGTATATATATGTACATATCATATATATATCACATATATATCACACATATATATGTGATATATATGTGTGTGTGTATATATATATCACACTAAAAAATCCATCCATATTATGATGGACAATTAGGTTGATTCTGTGTCTTAGCTATTGTGAATAATGTAATGAACATGGTAGTACATGTGTCTTCTTAGCATACGGATTTCAGTCACTTTGGATATATACCCAGAAGTAAGATTGCAGGATCATATGGTAATAATATTTTTAGTTTTCCTAGAAAACTTCATATTGTTTTCCATAATAATTGTATTAATTTACATCCCTGCTTACAGTGTACAAGGAATCCCTTTTCTCCATACCCTAATCACTATGTATTATTGTTTTGGTAATTGCCATTGTAATGTGTATGGGATCTTATCTCATTGTGGTTTTAATTTGCATTTTCATTATGATGAGTGATGATGAGCATTTTTTTCCGTATACCTGTTGACCATCTGTGTATCTTCTTTTGAGTAATGTCTAGTTAGGTTCTGTGCTCATTTTTCAATTGGATTGTTTGTTTTCTTGCTTTTGAGCTGTTTGAATTCCTTAAATATTTTGGATATTAACAACTTTTCAGATATACAGTTTACAAACATTTTCTCCCATTCCATGAGTTATCTCTCCATTCTATTGATTTTTTCCTTGCTGTGCTCAAGCTTTTTAGTTTGATGCAATCCTATTTGTGTATTTTCACTTTTGTTACCCGTGTTTTTGAGGTAATATCTAAGAAATCCTTGCCTAGGCAAATGTCCTGGAATATTTGCCCTCTATTTACTTCCAGTAGTATTACAGTTTCAGATCTTACGTGTAAGTCTTTAATCCATTTGGGTTGATTTTGTATATGGTGAGAGATGTGGGTCTAATTTCATTTTTCTGTGTGTGGATATCTAGTTTTCTCAATGCTGTCTATTGAAGTCTGTCCTCTTTTCTATTGTATGCTCTTGGAATTTTATAAAAAATCAATTAACCATAAATGTGTGAGTTTATATCTGAGCTCTCTATCATGTTCCATTGGCCAATGTGTCTGTTTTTTTTTTTTCTTCAAATGTATTCATTTTAAAACTGACATAAACAATGTATTTATAGCATACAACATGATGTTTTGCAATATTTACACATTGTAGAATGATTACATCTACCTAATTATCAAATGCACTACCTCACATAATTATCATCTTTGTGATAAGAACACTTAACATCCACTGTCTTAGCATTTTTCGATAATACAGTATGTCATTATTAACTATAACATCATCATACTGTACAATAGATCTCTTGAAGTTATTCCTTTTATTTAACTGTAAAGATGTATTATTTACTCAACCATTGGTCAATGTGTCTGTTCTTATGACAGCACCATGCTCTTTTGATTACCATAGCTTTGTAATGGATTTTGAAGTAAGGTAGTGTGATGCTTTCAGCTTTGTTGTTTTTGCTCATGATTACTTTGTGTATTCAGGGTCTTTTGTGGTTCCATATGAGTTTGGTGATTGTCGTTTATATTTCCATAAAAAGAAGCATTGGAATTTTGATAGAAATTATATTGAATCTCTAGCTTATTTGGGGGTAGTATGGACATTTTAACAATATTCATTATCTCAATTTATGATCATGGAATTTCACCTTTCCATTGGATTGTGTCGTATTCCATTTCTTTGTTGTTTGCATATTTTAATATACAGATCTTCCACTCCTTGGTTAAATTTTACTACTAAGTATTCTTTTAAACTGTTGTGAATGAGACTGATTCTTTAATTTCTTTTCCAGATAGCACATTGATAGTGTAAATAAATTATGAATTTTGCAGCTTGATTTTAAGTCCTGCAACTTTACTCAATTCTTTTCTGAATTTTACCATATTTTGTTGGCCTGTAAGGGTTTTGTGTGTACAAGAACATGTCATCAGCAAACAGAGAAAATTTCACTTTGTTCTTCCCATTTGACTTCCTTTTCCCCCTTTTTCTTGTCTAATTGCACTAGCTTGAACTTCCAATACTATGTTAAATAAAATTTCCACCCTTCTGTGACTCATTTGTTCAGAGGTTTTATTATGAAATAACGTTGAATTTTGTCCAATGCTTTGTCTAAATCTGTTGAGGTAATAATAAGGTTTTTGTCCTTCATTTCCTTAATATGATGTATCACATTTATTGATTTGCATATGTTGAAACTTCCTTGCCTCCTAAAGATAAATCACACTTGATTATGGTGAGTGAATTCAATTTGCCAGTATTTTGTCAAGCATTTTTGCATCTAAGTTCAACAAGTATATTATCCTGTAATTTTCTGTTCTTGTAGCATCCTTATCTGGCTTTGGTATTAGGTGTAATGCTGACCTTGTAAAATGAGTTTGGACATATTCCTTCTTCAATTTTTTGGAAGTGTTTGTGAAGGATTTCTATGAATTACTCTTTAAATGTTTGGTAAAATTCTACCAAGAAGCTATCTGGTCCTAAGCTTTTCTTTAATGAGAATTTTTTAATATTATGATCAGTTTAATCTCCTTACTAATTATTGGTCAGTTTAGATTTCTATTTCTTCTTGATGTATTCTTACTAAGTTATACGTTTCTAGGAATTTATCCACCTCTAGTTTACCCAGTTTGTAGGCATATAATTGTTCATAATAGTCACTCATGATCCTTTGTAATTTTGTGATATCAGTAGCAATTTCTCCTATTTCATTTCTGATTTTATTTACTTGAATCTTCTCTCTTCGTAGTTAATCTGGCTAACGATTTGTCAATTATGTTTATCTTTTCAAAAAACCAATTCCTTTTATTGTTGATCTTTCTATTGTTTTTCTGCTCCCTATTTCATTAATCTTTATGCACTCTTTCTAATGATTTTGAGTATGATTTGTCTTTATTTTCTAGTTCCTGGAGGTGTAATAGTAAATCGCTTATTTGAGATTTCTTTTCTTTTTTTATGTAGGCATTTATTGCTGTATACTTCCTTCTAAGAACTGCTATTGTTGCATCTCAAAAGCTTTGGTATGCTGTGTATATATTTTTGTTTGTCTCAGGATTTTTTCATGTCCCTTTCAATTTCTTCTTTCACCTTTGGTGTTTCAGAAGCGTGTTGGTTTATTTCCATATATTTGTAAACTTTCTAATATTTCTTCTGTTACTTATTTCTAGTTTCATTTCATTAGAGTCAGAAAAAAAATACTTGGTATGATCTTAATATTCTTACATGTGTTAAGACTTGTTTTGTGGCCTAATATATAACCTATTGTAGAAAATATTCCATGGGTGGTTGAAAAAAGATGCATTCTGTTGCAGCTGGATGGAACATTCTATGTATGTCAATTAGGTCTATGTCTAAAGTGTTATTCAGGTCCACTATTTTTCCAAAGATTCTCTGTCTGGTTGATCTATACAGTGTTTGATGTGGAGTATTGAAGTCTCCTACTATGGTCTGTTTAGATCTCTACTTCTTCTTGATGTATTCTATTATGTATTCTATCTATGTATAATATTATTACATTGCAGTCTAACCATTCAGATCTATTAGTACTCGCTTTATATGTATAGGTGATCTGATGTAGGTGCATATATATTAAAAACTCTTATATCCTTTTGCTAAATTGACTCCTTTATCATTAAATATTGACTTTCCTTGTCTCTGTTTACTGTTTCTGACTTAAAGTCTGTTTTTTCTAAGTGTAGCCATGCCTGCTCTCTTTGGATTATCATTTGCCTAGAATATGTTTTTCCATACCTTCATTCTCAATCTATGTTTATGATTAGAACAAATATTTTTAAGAGATTGGATCTTGCTATATTGTCTGGGCTGGAGTTCAGTAGCATGTTTAGGGCTTACTGTAGCCTCAAACTTCTGGGATCAAGTTATCCTCTTGCCTCTAACTCCTGAGTAGTGGGGACTATAGGTATGCATAACCATGGCTGGCTAACTTAAATTTTTTTTTGTGGAGATGGGGTCTTACTATGTTGCCCACACTAGTCTCAAACTCCTGGCCTCAAGCAATCCTCCTCTCTCATTATCTCCAAATGCTGGGGTTATAGGCATAAGCCACTGCACCTGGCCTTATGTTTCTTCTAACGGCTAACGTGAGTCTCTTGTAGGCAGCGTTTTGATAGATCTTTGGTTTTTCATTTTTTAAAATTTTTAATCCATTCAGCTTCTCTGTGGCTTTTAAATTGAGAATTTAATTCATTTACATTTAGACTAAATGTTTTGAAATTCTTTTGTTGCTTTATTTCACTCCTGCTGTATTTCTTTATGATTTGTTTTATTCCTGATGTGGTATAATTTCTTTCTTTCTCTGTGTTTTGTGTATTTAGTAGTTTTGTTTGTTTGTTTGTTTGTTTTTGTTTTTTGAGACAGGGTCTCATTCTGTTGCTCAGGCTGGAGTGCCATGGCGCTATCTTGGCTCATTGCAACCTCCGCCTCCCGGTTTCAAGTGATTGTCCTGCCTCAGCTTCCTGAGTAGCTGGTATTGCAGGCACACGTACCATGCCTGGCTGATTTTTGTATTTTAAGTAGGGACGGGGTTTTACCATATTGGTCAGGCTGGTCTCAAACTCCTGACCTCGTGATCCTCCCGTCTCGGCCTCCCAAAGTGCTGGGATTACAGGTGTAAGCCACCTCGCCCTGCCAAAGTTGTTGCTTTATGGTTACCCTGAGGACTACATAAAACACCGTCATATTATAATACCCTAATTTAAACTGACAGTGCCTTAACTTCAATTGCATACAAGACACTGCACTTTTAATTCTCCTCCTCCACAGGCTATGCTATTGATGTTGTATTTTACTTTAACATTTTATGCTATTAATGTCATGCTATTGATGTATCTGTTAACTAATCATAGTTTTTCTTAAAATTAATTTTGTTTTTAACTCTTATTCTAAAGAGTGATTTACAAACTATGTTTACAATATTACAGTATTCAGAATTTGACTATATATTTACCTTTGCCGGTGAATTCTGTACTTTCATATGCTTCATATTGTTGCTTCTCATTATTTTGTCTTAATGTGAAAACTTCTTTTAGCATTTCTCATAAGAGTAGTCTCATGGTGATGAACTCCTTCAGTTTTTTGCTTGTTTTGATTTTTTTTAACCTCTCCTTCATTTCAAAAGGACAGTTTTGCCAAGGATAACTTTCTTTTTTGTCTTCTCTTTTTTTCTTTTAGCACTTCAAATATGTCATCTTATTTTCTCTTGGCTTGAAAGGTTTTTGTTGAAGATCTGCTGATGGCCTTATGAAAGATCTGTTACATGTGACAAGTTTCTTCTCTCTTGCTCTTTTGAAATTCTCTTTGACTTTTCGCAATTTGATTATAATGTGTCTTGGAGTATTCTTTTTTTGATTTGATCTTGCTTACCATGCTTTGGACCACCTGAATCTGCATGTCCATGTCATTTCCAAAAGTTTAGAAGATCTCAGACAATATTTCTTAGAATAAGCTTTCTTTCCCTTTCTATTTCTCTTCTCCTTCTGGTACTACCATAATTTATATACTTGTACATTTAATTATGTTCTGTAGGCCCATATGTTTTTATTATGATTTGTATATCTTTTTTCTTTTTGTTGCTGTAATTGGCTAATTTCAAATGACCTGTTTCTGAATTCACTAATTCTTTCTTCCACAAGATTGAGTCTGCTGTTGAAATTCTCTATTGAATTTTTCAGTTCTGTCATTGATTTTTTTAGCTCAAGGGATTCTTCTGTTTGTTTTTTTTTTTTTTTTTTTTTCCTTGGGGATAAGGGGTTGGTTTCTATTTAATTATTAAACTTCTTATTTTTTTCATGCATTATTTTCTAATTTTATTTAGTTGTCTATATATTCTTGCATCTCATTGAACTTCATTAAGATGATTATTTTGAATTTTTTTCCTGGCAATTTGTTTATCTTCATTTCTTTGGAATTGACTATTGGAGCTTTATTGGTTTTCTTTGGTGATAATATGTTTGCTTGATTCTTTGTTTTCCATATAGTCTTGCATTGATATCTGTATATTGGAAGTAGCAAACCTTTCTTTCATTTCACAGACTGGTTTCAGCAAGGTAAAATAATCTCCTATTAGGTCGCTGGGCTGATGGGATTGCCTGTGGGATAGCAGTTGAGTGGGACTGCATCTGGGTCTCCTGGCTGATGCTGTGTCTGCAATGGAGAATGCAGTGAGCAGGTCTGTTACCAGGGGCTCTATTGCATGTGGGACCTATCTGGTCCCTGGGTAGACTAAACTTTCTCCAGCCCTTTGGTCTATGGACCTGTGCTATAATTAAGTCCCACTTCAGGGTTTGCAAATGGCAGGTCTGTCACCACATGCATGATGGATGTGGTTATCACCTGGTCTCTGGAAGGGCTCCTGTTATATCACTGGATGAATCCTTGGGCTGGTTGTACTTTTCAAGTTGCTGGCTAAAATGGGCTGGAACTGAGACACGAGTTTCTATGAGGCCACAGCTGAGACCGAAATCTTTAGTCCTGTCTCTGAGGGCATTAATAGGGTGTCTCCCAGTAGTTTCCCGAGTGAGCAGACCTGCTTTCATACTGCAGTTGAGAGTGATAGAGCCGATTTCCAGGGCCACCTTAGGATTCACAGTGGGACTGTGCCTCCTTCTGGGTCTCCAGGTGGACAGAACTGCTCTAAGTCTACAAACAAGAGGGCCTGGGACTGCAATCCAAGGTATTTGAGGATCTGCTGTGGGACAAATTGCCAAGCCTTCCACAGGAACTCAGGCATATCTCCAAGTAGGATTCTTCCTGGGCAAAACTACTCTCAGATTACAGTTGAAAGATGGTTAAAACTGAGCTTCTGGGTTATTTCAGAATTTTCTGTGGGACCAAAATTGGCAAGCCCAGCTCGTGTTACTGGTGGGCAAGACTCCTAGCATATCTCTATGTGGGCAGAATTCTCCCAGATTGCAGCTGTAAGGAGATGGAACTGAAATTCAGGGCCCTTTTAGAATCTAATATGGAGTGAGGTTTGGCAAGCCTGAGCAGGAGTCTCCCAGCAATTACCTGTATAGGCAGGATATTAGTTAGTACTTAAAACTTTTTTTCTTTTACTTTCCATTCTATTTGATGTTCCATTTGTCCACGATGAACTCCCCCCAAATTTACAATACATTGCTTAGTACGGTGACTCAATTTTTTATTCCCAAAGTGTTTGATCTTACCTGTATTTGATTGTTGTCATTTGTTGTTGTTTATCACTAGATATGGAAATACTGAAAAACACCTCAGAGAAACCACTGGTTTAAAAACATAATCTTTTCAGACTCTATTGACTAACAGAAATCCTGCTGCTTCTTTATGAATTAGAATTAGAATTATGACTGTAAACAATTAATACATCTTCTTTTATCTATTGGTTCTGTTGTATTAGGAACTCATAATGGTGAGGTAGTTTTCCCAATTTCCAGTTAACTGAAATGCTCATTGTCCCCTTGTAAAAGGTTTTTTTTTTCTCCCCCCACCTTAGGAACAAAGATCTCATAATCATCAAAACAGTAAATTATAGGAACGGGAATTTTAAAATTTTGGAAGGAAGTTTTCAGGGTTATAATAAAAGAAGTCATTCTCATTTTCAACAATCCATTTCCCAATCTTTTTTTTTGTTTGTTTTTGTTTTTTGGCTAGAAGAGAAATAAGCACTTTTTTGTGTGTTTTTTTTTTTTTTTGGCATCAGAGCATAAACTAAAATTTACAGAACATTTCTCCAAACTCACCACGTGTTGTTATATGAAAAATGCCATATTTAAGTCTTCTATAAGCTGTCCCACTGTATTATTAGGCTCACTTCTTCTTCTTTTCTTTCCTTTTTCTTTTTTTTTTGGAGAAGGTATGTCACTCTATCACCCAGACTGAAGTGCAGTGGCATGATCTCGGCTCACTGCAACCTCTACCTCTTGGGTTCAAGCAATTCTCCTGTCTCAGCCTCCCAAGTAGCTGGGACTACAGGTACATGCCTTGACGCCCGGCTAATTTTTGTATTTTTAGCAGAGGTGGAGTTTCACCATATTGGTCAGACTGGTCTTGAACTCCTGACCTCAGGTAATCCACCTGCCTCGGCCTCCAAAATTGCTGGGATTACAGGCGTGAGCCACTGTGCACGGCTATGCTCCCTTCTGGATGATGGGGTACAGAGTGATGTGAGTGATTCCGCTGAGTAGGAATCTATTGCTTTACTCCCTTGCTATACAGTGAATACCTTTGTATAAGCAACATAGGTTATCATAGCAGTGAATAATTCATTTTGTGAATTCATAGATGGGAATGAGGTCCAAGAATTGCAGACAGAGAAGTGGCGATACCAGTGGGGACAAATTGTTGCCACCCCTGTGACTGAAAAGTGAAAGTTTATTAAACTGACACTAGAACTTACTGCTATACTTTCCTTCAGGAATATCAGGAATATATACCATATGAAGGGCTTCTCTTTGATTCTTGCTATGGGCATTTTGGTCATTAAGCAGTGGAGGTAGCCAGATTTATGTTGGTGAGGATAAGCCTGTGGACTTGAGGCTACACCACTTCTACACCAGTATTCATTCTCAGTTTGTTAATGAGCCCACTGAGTAAGGTAAAGGTGACAGGTAAAGAGATTGATGGACATTCACTGAATGAGAAATCTTTTTTATGTGTTTATTGCAGATTTCTTTCACAGCATTTGCTTTTGAAAATATTTACACAGACACTATATATCTTTACTTACTTTGTTAATTCTTGAGTTTTTTCTTAATCTACAGTAAACTTTCTCCCAGTCTTATAATTGTACAGCTTCTAAGGTATTTGTCATCTGCATAAATTATTAATCAACACATCTGATTTTAGTATGGATGAATTAAGGTTCAGATGAATTATTGGAACCTCTGGGCAATTCTTTTCTCAAATGAAGTGACTAGACGCCATACTCAATGGTCTGCCCCTGTTTCCCTTCACTGTTATATTTTATGTTTATGATGGTCAATTTTATGAGTGAACTTGACTGGACAGCAGGGTGCCAAACTATTTGTCCTAACATTATTCTGGGCATGTCTATAACGGTGTTTTGAATGAGACTAACATTTGAATTGGTAGAATAAGTAAAGCAGATTGTCCTCCTTAATGTAGGTGGCCCTCATCTAATCAGTTGAAGGCCAGAAGAGAAGAAAAAGGCTCATCCTCCCACGTTTAAGAGGGAACTCCTTCCACCTGACTGCTTAAGCTGAAACATCTGCGTTTCTTGCCTTTGGACTTGAACTAAAACTCAGCTCTTCTTGGCTCTTGAGCTTGCGTATTTGTGGGCTAAAGGACCAAAACTTACATCATTGGCTTTCCTGGTTCTCCAGCTTGCTGACTGCAAATTTGAGACTTCTCAGTCTCCCTCTCAATCAGTTTAGGTTGCTATAACAGAATACCATAGATTAGATGGCTTAAACAAGAAATATTTACTTCTCACCACTCTGAAAGCTGGAATTTCTAGACTTAGGTTTCAGAGTGGTTGGGTTCTTGGTGGCAGCCCTCTTCCTTCCAAATTATGCCCTCACATGGCCTTGCTTGATGAATGCATGTTGAGACGGGGGGTGGGGTGGGTAAGGGGGATAGAGGAGAAAGGAAGAAAGAGAGAGTGAGATAGAGAGAGGAAGGAGCGGGGAGGGAGAGGGGGAGAAAAAGAGAGAGAGAGAAAGGGAGAAGGGGAGAGAGAGAGCGTTCATCTACTTCTCTTGTAATAAGGGTATTAATCCCATCATGAGGATTCCACCCTCAGAACCTAATCAAATTTTAATTACATTTCAAAAGCCCTACCACCAAATAAGATTACATTGTAGTTTGGAGTTTCAAGATATAAATGTAGGGGTTGGGGCACAAATATTTGGTCCATAGCAGCCTCTATAATCCTGTAAGCCAATTTCTATCAGAATGGAATTTTTTTTCTTTACCAGTCAATTGTTTTTCATGAAATCCCCTGTGAGGCCATTGGATATGGATTGAAAGAGGTGGAAATTCAGGCAAAATAGGTCTCATGAGAGTCGGAAATATCTGATCATAAAACTATTTGTGGTATCAGAATCTATAAAAGCCCCACTCTAGGGATTTATGGATCTGAAAATAGCTAATAGTAATCATGTTGGATAGCTCAGACCATATGGTTACTAGGTAAGATGTCGCATCAAATCTCTACTGTGGGTTTAATAGCAAAATTGAAGTCTTTTTTTTTTTTTTTTTTTAAGGAGTTGTTATTTGTAGAAGAAGACATGGCTTTTCTCCCAAACCTAGACGTTGGCCAGGTTTCTATTCCCTGTATGAATTTGTACAGACATCGTATGTACTGTTGGATGTATTGAATCATAAACTAGCACTTCAGTCTTATTTTGTTGTAGACACCAACAAAAATAGCAACCTATGGAATTCTTATGACATAGGTTAGATAATGATAATGTTTTATTTATTTATTTTACTATTCTCCAACATGACAGCTCAAATAAAGTCTCCAGATAGAGGATTTTATGATTTTTTTCCTAAACATTACATAACATGTTGGTATATTGGTTCATCTATTCCAGTTCTAACGTCTTCATGATCAATTTGATACTTCCAAAGATACCCAATGTGAAAGCTATAATACTGCTATTTCAGTACTGCTGCCCATTTCAGTACCCATTTCAGTAGCCACATTGACTGTTAAATCAGTGTCTGTTAAGTGCTATAATTCAGCTTTTTCTATTGTGGGATACTGGTATGCCTATTAACATCAAGGAGCCCAGTCCTCATTTGTTAATTCATGCCTGATGAATGCATCCAATTCAGAGTGCTTCAAGGGCGCTGGTATTTCTCTCACAAATGTATTTTCTATGTTTTCATGACATGAATGTCCTGTGAGGATCTTCCAAGAGATAACAGAGATAATAAACCCACTTAAACATCCCTATATTTTTTAGCTTTGGCATTTGTTTATGAACATTATATTAAGAAAGTTACACTACCTCAAATTCCTTTAACATAGGATACCATTTAGGTTGGATTTTGGTTATCCAATCAAGCACAATAAGACAATTAATACGTTTATTCCAGAATCCCTAGTTAGTGTGTTCATACTATTACATTCATCCACTTTAAATGCATTTTTCTTTCCTAATAGCTTTTCCACTTTAAGAATTTATTTACACACATATTCCCCCATATTCTCCTTGATATGAAGTGTCAAAACCTTGCACTTTTGGTGCAAATGCTCTCTCTTCCAAGTAGATTTTGGGCCCATTTCTTTCAGCCATGCTGAAATCTAACTCTAATTACAGTTCTGGAAGTAACAAGAAGGGGTGAAATTAATATCATGAAGAATAGTGACTGCTTCTTGTGAGAAAAGTACAGGATCTTCAAATGAAAGGATTGTAGCCTCCTCATACAGAAGGAAAAATGGGTTAGGTAGGATCATTGAATTTAGGCATTCAGCGTACTCATGTTCACACACGTCCTCTCAAATGTCCCCAGTATGATATTCAGGTTATTGCTATTTTCCTATTAATGAAACATCTGGAGCAGATCTGAATTTAACTTGTTTGTAAATCTGTTATGCAAAATCATACTTTAGATCTGGTTTCAGAAACAGAATTTTTAAAATAAGAGATAAAGCATGCTTTCTGATAAACCACAGAAACATGGTGTCTGACTATGCCTTTAACTAAGTATTTAAAGGCCTAAACTTGTCATTTTATTTCTGTTGTTAACGTTCCAGTATAGTCAGAAAAATCTAGTATATCTGTAGTCATCATTCCTCCCACAGCAATCTAGGGCAGCAGTTATTTGGTGTCTTGAGGCATTGTCTTTCACAGGCACATCATTTCTGGTCACTGCCAGTTGAGGTAACTTTTGTTGTGACACTCCAGAGACCACCAGCATCCCATATTACATAAGAGATGACAGATTCTTATTACATTAAGATCCACAAATATCAGATAGCATAAAAACATTAAACATACACACAAACACACACATACAGATAAAATTATATAAAATTATATATTTTCTTATTCATCATTCCAAGGAATACCAGTGCTTATAACTGCTTTTGATATTTCAATCCTAATCCAATAAATGCCACTAAGGATTATAGAAATAATAAATTAGGACTGTTTAATTTTACAGGTAAAACTATGCCAAGAGTTGACTGTTTTTATTAGGTTGCATTTGCTTTTAAGGCAGTAGTGTCAACAGTTCAAAAAATAAAGGAACATTTTTGTAAAGAACCACACACAGCCAGACTCAGGAAAAGTGGAATCCAGGGCAATTGTGAGGGTTTCAGCCCAAGAAATGCTTAGACCTTCACTGTGGTATTTTGCTAACAGCGAGATCTTAGCTACAATTTACTAAATCAGTACGTTAGTACTATTTAGTTCAACTTCCCAAATGAGATAACTATATTGTTTGTTGTATAGCATTTAAATAATTTTCCATGGGCCAGAGTGTCACATTTGAAACAATAAGCTATGATTGTGGAAAAAGAGGATCGTAAGGTGTGACACTGATTTCAGACCCACTTTTTAAATCAGGTGGTACACGTAGGTTTCAATTCCAGAAGAATAGATAATGGACTGAAACAGCAAAACAAAATGTATTTCATATACATTTTTGCCTCCTCCTCCTCCTCCTCCTTCTTTTCCTTCTTCTCCTTCTCCTTCTTCTGCTTTCTTTCTCCTTCTTCTCCCTCTCCTTCTCCTTCTTCATTTTTTTTTGGAGCTACTTTGTTTAACATTCCCTAGGTTACTATAGTAAAAAATGAACATGATACAAATTGCTATGGCAGAAAATTCCATAAAACAGACTAATCCATCAATGTGGTTTTGGGCACATGGCCCCAGCCAGAACTACACCACCAAGTGAATATGGAGCTAAAGTTAGTTGAGGAGACTAGAGTTCTTTTTGAGAAAACAGAATGATTCTAATATTCCTACAGGATTTCCTGGTGACTTCATGGGAATCTCAGGATAAGACAAAACAGAATGAATTATAGCCCATTAAAGCTTTCCAAAAATTTCTGGAACTAACTCACCCATTTGATTGACCTCTAAATTTATTCCATAGTATTATTTAGTCTTAACGACGACACAGGAGTGACTTGGAACAAGTGTGGTTCACCTGATATGCTATAAGTGTGTGTTTCTGAAATAAACACTGAGGCTCGTGATACTGGAGGGAGCTGTGTACAAGGTGGCTAAGACTGATTAAAGGCCAGTGGCGTTGTGATACTTGGTAGCACATTATACCCACATATGCTATTTTATTTGGTTTAACATGTCCAAAAGATGCAAAAAATTATACCCACATATGCTATTTTATTTGGTTTAACATGCCCAAAAGATGCAAAAATTTTTTACTCAGATTTACATCCAGATATATATGCTTTCCCCAGGTTTTGAGTCTTATAGAATTTTATGTTTACTTAAAACTCAAATCTACTCTATACAGATTTATAATAATTTTTGAACTTTTTTGTCATGAGGGGAATATATCTTATTCATAATTGTATGTTTCATAGAATTTTTTATATAATGCTTTGTATATATTATGTCAACAAGATAGTTCCATTTACACTAATTGATGTGTAAATATTAAATTTTCTGAGAAAAGACATAATTCATTATCTTTCCCCTTTAAGAAAAAAAGTCATGTATTCATGTATTCTCGCAAATAATAATAATTAATTACAGTAAAAAATTATGCTATACCTACATATTTCTTCCCATAAGAGATGTATGCAAACCAATCTGTTCATCAGTCCATCTTAGGTTTTCAGTTCCCATCATCAATTCCGTTAGCATTACAGAAGGGACCTATATCTTAAAAGAAACCCTCATTAAGGAGCAACATTCCTGCAAGTAGTTACTGTAGATAGCACCATGGAAAGAATATCCTCTCATTCTCTGAAAGTCATACCTGTATCATTTTCCCACTAAAAGTTACCAGTCTTTCCCTACTGTCACAGGGAGTTTTGATTTATGTCGCTCACTGTGAGGATTCAGTGAATAAGTTGTGTACACATATAATAGTTTGTCTGGTACTGTCATTTCCCTTTTACATGACACTCCAAAATGACAAAAACCATTGGCGATCATACACACACACACACACCCACACACACACACACGATCAAGACATATTGATCTAGATCAGAAAGAATAAAAATGTAAAAATCGAATGCAGTATAAAGAGTCAATGATCAAATTATGCTTAATGAATCTTATAATTCATTTAATTTCCCCTACCCACAATTCTCCTAAATTGTACTTTTGTTGTAATTAGTTTAGAACATGGAAATTTGCAATGTATTTTTATTTTGAACATATTGTCTAAGTTGGAACTTTCCAAAATTTGTCAAGAATCAAAATAAAGAGAAACATCTTGTGAGTTTCAAATATCTCTTCTAATAATACATGCTCAAAAAATAGATAATAAGATTACTTAACTGCATATGAACACACATATCACTCACTATAAGGATTCAGTAAATAAGTTAATGCATGTTCTTCTATACTCTCTGGTACACACAATAAAAAGTTTTCAACACAGACAATTTTTGTTAAAAAATTATCTTTGGGTGGTGGGGGGCAAGGGTAGGGAGAGTATTAGAACAAATGCCTAATGCATGCAGGGCTTAAACCCTAGATGACAGGCTGATAGGTGCAGCAAACTACCATGGCACACGTACATACCTATGTAACAAACCTGCACATTCTGCACATGTATCCCAGAACTTAAAGTAAAATTTAAAAACATTATCATTTCTAAATATGCATAAACGTGTAACTACCCAATGGATTAGATGGACATTTACAACCAAATGACTGCTATTTCTAGTAACATTGTCACAAGATCCTTGGGGTGTTGGTTTTCTGGCCAGAAATCTCTGTGCCTGGTGGCACCTTTTCCTGAGTTTTGCTGAGGCCCACTGGGCTCATTCTCAGTCTGGCAGGCTGACCTTGGCTTATGCTACTGGCCCATTTCCCATGCCTGTCAAGGGCGAGCCAAGTGTGGAGTGGCCAGGGGTTGTGAGCGAGTGAGCATGGGGTCTGGTCACTGTGTGCAGCCAGGCATGCCAGCTGTGGTGGGGTGGGCAGCTCCAGGTACCATCATGGGGGCTGGCTCCTACAAGGCTGCAGCTGGACCAGGCACAAGCAACTTCTATGACTGCCATCAGGGAACGTGGTTGCGCCCAGAACCTTAGAGACACCGGGAACCACAGAGCCCCAAAGAGGGTGTCACAGCCCTGGCTCAGGGAGCTCCCAGCTCTGGGCTCCCTGAATGGCCGCAGCTCTTCTCTCTTTCCCTCTTATCTCCTCCTTGTCGCCTGCAATGTGGCAAGCAAGGGGCATGTTTCAGCCCTGTTACAGTTCTTTCAGTCCCAGCATTTGATGAGTTGTGTGTTCTTGTCCTGTGTCCAGGAAGAATAAAGTATGTGGGCAGGTGGAGAGTAAGGCAAAGAATTGCTTTACTTAGTGACAGAACAGCTCAGAGGAGACCTATGGGGGTAACTCCTCTTCACGGTCAGGTGGTCCCAATGAGTGTCCAGCTCTCAGCAGAGAGGAGACCCACACTGGGTAGCTCCTCTCCACAGGCAGACTACCCCGTCATCTGCCCGAGTCTAAATGAGTCCAGGGTTTTTTATGGGCTTCACAGGGGAGGAAGTGCATGCCTGGTTGGTCCGTGGGTGGCCATGGGCCGGCCCCAAGAAAGCACCATAAGTTTTCACTCTGGTCCACGGAACAGGCAGCCTGGAGCCCAGGTCTCGGGCCCTCCCTGGCTTGAAGGTGGTGTTTCACCAGGGACTTGACCCTTTCCACCCAGCATCCTGTTTGCTTCCTGCCACCATTAACCTGCCATCCACGGTGCCCCTGGCACTCAGGCTGTTGCTGCAGGGAGCCTACAGGTCCACGCCAAGCTGCCCCCTCCGCCTCCCTCCCATGCTTATTGGTGCCCAAAGTCCAGAAGGCACCAAGGTGGCAAGGAGCTGGCATTTCAGTGCTGCCCAGGCACGTGCACACCCCTCCAGGTTGTAATAGTACCTGGGCTCAGCCACAACTTAGCTCTGAAATGGGAGTGGGCATCGGGAGTGGGGAGAGACCAGGCAGTAGGAGCAGGCACTTCAGTGGCTGCAGGGGCAGAGGGCTTCGTTCACCTCCCACACCCACAAGGTGCAGGGATACACAGGTCCACAGCCAGGACTAAGCGGATGCAGCTGTGCCTGTGAGGGCGGGGCTCCCACCCCTCCAACTTGGAAGAGGGTGGGGCTACCACCTGTTCCCGGCTCCTGCCAGCTCCATGGAGCCGCAGTCCCAGCTGCACCTCCATCACTGAGCTAGCGTCATGGCTGCGGCCACTCCAGACAGGCTGCTGCTGCCATCAATATCTCATTTTGACAAAATGCTTTATGTTGGTTAACCATGTGAGCTCTCCAACAGCCCGTTGCTTCTGAATCCTCGATATGTCACACACAAAATGCGGGAGCTTGGACTAATTAACATGATTCGAACTCAGTTTTTGTGTTTTTTAAATAGGGGTAATAAGAGTAACTACTTCATAAGATTGTTGTGAAGATTAGGCGTCAGTGCCTGTACCGGCAAGCATTTAATAAATGTAAGCTATTGTTGTTATCATAAGTTTCCACAAATGGAAAATAGAGAATACGTAAATATCTGGCATAAAATAGTGGATTTGTTTAATTATTTCCTTCAATAATTCACAAACATATTTCCAATTACTGCCTTCTTATGACACACAAGGATGAAAATAGATCATGTTTGAATTTCCTAGCAGAGGAAGAGTATATATTTCCATCCGCAGATATGGGCTTGGTCATGTGATTTACTTTGACCAATCTAAAGTAAATTAGTCAGAAGCTATTCCAGAAATACGAACCACACCAGCTGTTTGAACAGAGATATTTTCATACAAACTAATCTTAATAATTAGATATTGGTGACAACTTAATTAAAAAGCAAAAGGAAACACTGCATTTTCATGGAGTAGCTGTGGAAAGCACTTGCCATCCCTAAGGCTGGAGGTTAAAAAGGGAAGAGGCCAAAACTGTCCATAATAGAAGTTTGGAGCAGAGCCCTCATTAAAATGGAACCTGGACTCCTGAAGGCCTGTGAAGAAAAATTCTGTAGAACTTGGTTGCAGACCTTGAGGAAAGGGCACAATTCCTTTCATAATGATGCCCTAGGCCTAAAAGAGGGACCTTATTAAGACTAGGAAATAAAATTCCGAGAAAGGCTTTGACCAGCTAGTGCTGGTATCTTCTGAGTAGACACAATGAGAATGGTTTGGGGAATTTCAGAAAAACTACAAGCCACTCTATTTATTTATTTATTTATTTATTTATTTGAGACAGTCTTGCTCTGTCACCCAGGCTGGTGGGCAGTGGCATGATCTCAGCTCACTGCAACCTCTGCCTCCCAGGTTCAAGCAATTCTCCTGCCTCAGCCTCCCGAGTAGCTGGGACTACAGGTGCCTGCCACCATACTGGGCTAATTTTTTTTTGTATTTTTAGTAGAGATGGGATTTCACCATGTTGGCCAGGCTGGTGTCAAACTCCTGACTTCATGGTCCGCCTGCCTTGGCCTCCAAAAACGTGCCAGGATTACAGACATGAGCCACCGCACCTGGCCTCAACTGTCACTTTCAGGGTAAGGAAGTTTTACTGGGGTTATACACATGAGGAAGGAATAAGTCTCTTCTGCTTACTTCAGATTTTCAGTCACTTTTTTCTTTCTTCAGACTTTCAGATTTCTCTAGATTTCTAGAGCCTTCTATTGCTGTATCTCCAGTTGCCCAGCAGATTTCTTTTTTTCTTTTTACCCCGGTCCTCCTTATGCCCAGCATATATAAGATGGCATTTAATCTATCCACATAGATACTATCAAGAGAAACTAACGTTTTCCCTTTATCATTTAACATCTTAGCCCTATGACCTTTCAAAAGTGTAGCTCATGGTTATAAAATTCTGTCTTTGTTAAAACAGATTAGCTTTGTGACTTTTGACATTTTTATTAATCTACTTCTACTGCATATTTCTCTAGATGACCCTTGAATATAAAAACAAGAATCTGATGACACATAATTCATGTACGGCACTGAGTTTTGGGATGGCTTGTTATTCAGTAAGAGCTGACTGATACAAGTGGATAGGTAAGCAGTTAGGTCAATGGATAGGTAGATAGATAAATAGATACCCGTGAGGACGAGGCTTTCATTTGTCTTACCACTACATCCTCCTCTTCTACTGGAATACTGCCTGATAAATTTTGATTAGTAAAATAGTCACTAAATGAATGAATATATTGATTATAAATTTTTAAATCCAGCATATTTTACTTAACTTTCTCTATAAACAGTTTACAATGTCATTAAAAAATCCTTGCAAAATTTTCCCCAGGTGCTGCCTATGGATATATCATACTCTCCCTTACAGTCTCTTGGCAAGAAACATTATTTGGTTTCTAATTTGATTTTATTATAATGGTACTGTGGTTAATATTTTTATCCCTGCATGAAATCCTGAATCTCTAAATAATTTTATTTGGAATTTGTTAATAAAGGATAAATTTTAGGTCAAAGGTTCTACACACACACACATACACACTCCACACATACATAAAAAATTCCTACGATATCACCTAGATGTTCTTTTACTACAAATATTTCATGTCATATATACAAAAGAGGGCATTCAATCTTTTCATGTAAGTATTATCTGGAACAACTTGTATTTTCATGTACGATTTAACATCTTAACTGATGTCCTTTTAAAACTATAGCACATGATCATAAAATTCTTTCTTTAGTACAGATTAACTGTGATTTTGGGCATTTTAATTAATTTATTCCCTCTAGAGATTTATTCACCTACAAAATAAGGATGACAGTAATAATGCTTATTTCATGGTTTTCTTTTATGATTAAATGTGTTAACTGATCTAAGGTGCTGAGCATAGTGACTGAAATATAATATTAGTTTTATTAATCAAGGGTTGAAATTTGAAACAGTAGTTTTAATAAACATGGGATAATATTCTTGTATTAGTCCATTTTCATGCTGCTTATAAAGACATACCCGAGACCGGGCAAGTTACAAAAGAACGAGGTTTAATTGGACTTACAGTTCCACGTGGCTGGGGAAGGTCTCACAATCATGGTGGAGGGTGAAAAGCACTTCTTACATGGCAGTGGCAAGAGAGAATGAGAAGGAGGCAAAGTGGAAACCAGTGATAAACCCATCAGATCTTGTGAGACTTATTCACTATCACAAGAATAGCATGGGAAAGACCAGCCCCCATGACTCAGTTACCTCACACTGTGACCTTCCCACAGCACATGGGAATTCTGGGAGATAAAATTCATCTTGAGATTTGGGCAGGGACAGAACCAAACCATATCATTCCACCACGGCCCCTCCCAAATCTCATGTCCTCACATTTCAATGCCAATCATGCCTTCCTGACAGTTCCCCAAAGTCTCATCTGAGACAATGCAAGTCCCTTCTGCCTAAGAGCCTGTAAAATCAAAAGCAAGTTAGTTACTTCCTAGATACAATGTGGGTACAGACATTTGGTAAATACAGCCATTCCAAATGAAATAAATTGGCCAAAACAAAGGGGCTACAAGCCCCACTGAAGTATGGAATACTGCAGGGTAGTAAAATTTTAGAGTTCCAGAATGATCTCCTTTGACTCCATGTCTCGCATCCAGGTCATGCTGATGCAAGAGGTGGATTCCCATGGTCTTGGGCAGCTCCACCCCTATGGCTTTGCAGGGCTCCGCCTCTCTCTTGGCTGCTTTCACAGCTGGGCGTTGAGTGTCTGTGACTTTTCCAGGTGCACAGTGTAAGCTGTCGGTGGCTCTACCAATCTGCGGTCTGGAGGATGATTGTCCTCTTCTCACAGCTCCACTAGGCAGTGCCCCATTAGGGACTCGGTGTGGGGACTCTGACTCCACATTTCCCTTCCGCACTGCCCTAGCAGGGGTTCTACGTGAGGGCCCCACTCCTGCAGCTTTGCGTGGGCATCTAGGTGCTTCCATACATCTGAAATCTAGGAGGAAGTTCCCAAACCTCCATTCTCGACTTCTGTGCACTCACAGGCTCAGCACCACGGGGAAGCTGCCAAGGCTTGGGTCTTGCACCCTCTGAAGCCATGGCCTAAGCTCTATGTTGGCCCCTTTCAACCACGGCTGGAGTGGCTGGGACACAGGGCACCAAGTCCCTAGGTTGCACACAGCACAGGGACCCTTGGTCCGGCCCACAAAGCCACCTTTTCCTCCGGGGTCTCCAGGACTGGGATGGGAGGGGCTGCTGTGAAGGTCTCTGACATGGCCTGGAGACATTTTCCCCATGGTCTAAGGGATTAACATTAGGCTCCTTGCTACTTAGGCAAATTTCTGCAGCCATCTTGAATTTCTCCCCAGAAAGTGGGTTTTTCTTTTCTGCCGCATCATCAGACTGCAACTTTTTTGAACTTTAATGCTCTGTATCCTGTTTAAAACAGAACGCTTTTAACAACACCCAAGTCACCTCTTGAATGCTTTGCTGCTTAGAAATTTCTTGCACCAGATACCCTAAATTATCTCTCTCAAGTTTCTCAAGTTCAAATTTCAACAAATCTCTAGGGCAGGGGCAAAATGGCACCAGTCTCTTTGCTAAAACATAACAAGAGTCAAGTTTGCTCCAGTTCCCAACAAGTTCCTCATCTCCATCTGAAACCACCTCAGCCTGGACCTTATTGTTCATATTGCTATCAGCATTTTGGGCAAAGCCATTCAGCAAGTCTCTAGGGAGTTCCAAACTTTCCCATATTTTCCTGTCTTCTTCTGAGCCCTCCAAACTGTTCCAGCCTTTGCCTGTTACCCATTTCCAAAGTTGTTTCCACATTTTCGGGTATCTTTTCAGCAACATCCCACTCTGCTGGTACCAGTTTACTGTATTAGTCCGTTTTCAAACTGCTGATAAAGACATACCCAGGCCTGGGAAATTTAAAAAAGAAAGAGGTTTAATTGAACTTACAGTTCCACGTGACGGGGGACGGTCTCACAATCATGGTGGAAGGCTAAAGGCACTTCTTACATGGAGGCAGCAAGAGAGAATGAATAAGAAGGAAGCAAAAGCAGAAACCCCTGATAAAGCATCAGGTCTAGTGAGACTTTCTCAGTATCACAAGAATAGCATGGGAAAGGCTGGCCCCCATGATTCAGTTACCGCCCACTGGGTCCCTCCCACAGCACGTGGGAATTCTGGGGGATACAATTCAAGTTGAGATTTGTGTGTAATACAGCCAAATCATATCAATTCTAACAATATAAAACATAATGTTTTAGATTTCTCATTTAATATTAAGTTTACAAAGACTGTTAAAATTTACTTAAAATTTTTAGAGAAAAATCATGAGTAACAAATAGATTATTTAGATGATTTGCTAGCTATTTTCACTGTTAATAATAAGAAAATGTACTTAAAAGTGCATTTTTATAGTCTTGCATCTTTTACTGAGAATAAAATTTCTCAATTCAACACATAAAATTGTAGGTGTTACAACTGGAAGAAATGTCAAATATCTTTGTTCTGGAAAGATTTAGACTCAGATTTCTGGGTCGGGCACTGTGGCTTACACCTATAATCCCAGCACTTTGGGAGGCCAAGGCAGGTGGTCAAGAATTCAAGACCAGCCTGGCCAAAATGGTGAAACCCCATCTTAACTAAAAATACAAAACATTAGCTGGGCATGATGGTGGGTGCCTGTAATCCCAGCCACTTGGGAGGTTGAGGCAGGAGAAACACTTGAACCTGGGAGGTGGAAGTTGCAGTGAGCCAAGATTATGCCATTGCACTCCAGCCTGTGCAACAACAGCGAAACTCCATCTCAGAAAAAAAAAAAAAAAAAAAAAAAAAAAAAAAAGATATAGACTCAGATTTCTAAAGGCATCAAAGAATCTGAGCTGGGGGAAAGTGGGGAACCTCACTGGCCTCATAGTTTAAGCTATATTCTATCTTACACTGTTGCTTGGTTGATGGATGCAAAGATAGGTGGTTAGGAACAAGTCTCTTTTACTTGGCCTCCCTGAGGCCCATTACCATTGCTCAAGCAGTTTATAGCCCATACATTTTAGCCTTCATTTGGCACATTTGTCAAGCAAATTTGAAACCTAATCTCATTCACTAAACAATACTTATTTATCAGACAGTGGGAAACAAAGCAAGAGTGAAATTTTGTTCATAAGCCTCCCTTAGTCTGCAAATTTTCACTCAGGCTATCCTTTCAGAGTTTAAAGGAAGAGATGAATGGTATGACCAACTGAATGGTATAACCAATATGATGTGTCTGAGTGAGTTGAATTTTTACCTGTGTTGTACCACAGATAGATAGTATTGAGGACCACACAGAGTTCATGTCTTGGTACTCCGTATACATTTGTATTGCCAGCAACTGACATTTACATCTTCCTCTGTTTTTTTTTTTTTACAATAGCTCTGCTTTTGATAGTACTAGAAACAACTCCATCTTTAAAAAAAATGAAAAAATTAACTTGGCTTTTCCTGCTCAACACAAATATTTACTCACCCAAATATGGAAATTATGATTGTGTCAACTTGTGACAAGATGATGGACATAGTTATTAATTTACAGTAACACGGTTTTTACTGTATTATTCAACAAATTCCTTCTATCACTATTCATTACAACTGGAAGGCCAGAATCATTTACCAGGGACTATAGAAGAATGCTAAATTCTGCTTATGGGAGGAAAAGCCAAAGATTTTGATGTAAATTGGAGGAAATTTGAATGTTAATAGATTCTGGGAAAAATTAATGTTTGTATTGGCCTCAAATATGAAAAGAGCTAAAAATGGGGAGGCACAAAATTAGACACGAGGAAACAAGTATAAGATATAAGATGGCAAATTTTTGACAAAAGATTAACTTCATCTTACTGATAAGAACTGAATTGGGGACAGAAAGAAAAAAACAAATAAATTTTAGTGTCCCATAACTAAAGAAGTTTGGGGACAATTAGAAAAGGCAACAATAGCATGTCCTTTCCAGACTGAAGTTTGATTGCAGCAGCCTCAAAAATTATACCAGAAATAAGTGCTGAGGTTTCAACATAGATGCTATTAACAAGAAATTAAGAATTTAAAAAGAATATTTGTTGCAACTGAGCCTATTTTTGTTTTTAAACCCCTACTAATCTTGTCACAGATAACTTAATCTAGATATTTTCAAGTAAATTCATTCACAATTCATATTAATTTAATTATTCATGTCAGCTAAATTCAACATTCACAAATCATTTCTAGTCCAATTTGCAAACACATTCTAAGCTTTTGTTTTGTTTTGTTTTGTTTTAACTGCTACTTCAGGTCCCTTGTGAGCATAAATAGAGTAGATTGTT